>NC_132919.1:78667944-79903778 GCF_047675955.1 Chlorocebus sabaeus | reverse complement strand
GAAGCCCAGGCACCCCCGCCTCCCTGCCACTCCCACCCCGGCCTTGCGGGGAAACTGCACCCCAAACGCCTGTGCTCTGAGAGGCCCTCCAGACCCGCAGCGCCCGGCTTCGAGGCACCTGCCCTCCCTTTACTGGGGTCACCCAGAGGTGCTCAAGATCACCCGCCCACCACCCTCGGTGACCGTGAACAGGGGCCTCCCCGGCCGCCACGGTCCTGCCCCGCATCTCCGGCTCCCCTGCTGTTCACCTCAACAAGCGCCTAGACCACACCTGCCCTCGCCCCTCCTGTCTTCAGGGCTGGGACCAGCCCACCCTTCCCTGTCCCCACCCCTCCCCTCCTGCCCTCAGGGGATGCTGACTGCCCCACTCTCTGCCTCAGCTCCCCCGGCACAGGCATGACCACCCGCCACCCATGTCCCCACTCGCCCAGCCCACTGCTCCCTCTGCCTCTTCTGCCCCGACTCAGGGCCCACAGCTGCCACCGCCAGCTACTTATTTGGTTCAACCAGAAAGCAGTGATGGCCAGCACAGCACCCCCGGCCCTCTGTGCTGCCCTCCAAGCCCCTCCCACCTGCTCCCTAGGCCCTGAGCAGCCATACCACTGCTCGGCCACAGACCCCTCCAGTCCCCAGACCCACTCCCCACCCCTCCCCTTCCTTTCCTGCAAAGTTCAGGAGCCTCCATGGCCCCTCCCAGCCCTCCCACCTTCACCACACCCGGCTCTGACTCGCCGGGTCACCCAAATTGGGTTCCGCTTTGCTCCACACCCCCAGGGCATCTGGTGAGCCCTTCCTGGACTCAGGTGTGGGGCTTCTCAGATACCTGGCCCTGTGGGGGCCACATCAGGGCAGGCCCCTCACCTGCCCTTGCGTCTCTTCCCCAGAGCCCCAAGGCCTGAAGGACAGGGCCAGCGCACGTCCAGGGGTAGATGTTTCCCTCGCTGCCCGAGGCATGCATGCCCTGGGTCTCCTCCCACCTCTGTGGTCGTGCGCCCCCTCTCCTCCTGGCTCCCTCCCACTCCTGTACCTCCTGGGCAAGGGTGGTGCAGTCCTCCGAGGCTCATTCTCACCCCAGGGGGTGTGCAGGAGGAGGAGGTTAGGGGTGGGGGATGCCCAACCCACCTGTCCACCGCTGAACTTCCTCCTTCAGGAGCAGAACCCCAGTCCACCCCCGACGCTGGGTCCTGGCCTGTGCCTGTGGTGGTCACTGCTGTCTTCATCCTCTTGGTTCTTACGGTCATGTTCGCCTGGTACAGGTGCCGCTGTTCCCAGCAACGCCAGGAGGTAGGAGGCCCTGCACCCCAGTGTGTGTGGGTGGGGGGTCTTGGGTGGGGCCACCCCAGGCTGAGCTCAGCCTTACTGTCCTGCACCTGCCAGGGCTCCAGGAGAGGGTTGGGGGAGCACCGGTCCCAGAGAGCCTGTCCCCGCTAGGGGCCCAGCTGGCTGTGGTCAAGAATACACAGCCAGGTTCCCCAGACCTGCCCTGCCCTCCCTGCAAACCCTCACCATCCCCAGGACTCCCTGGAGGGCAGCATGGCAGGGCATGTGGTCTCCATCAGGGACAGAACCTGGAGTTTCCGAGCCAAGGGAACCTCTTGCCGTGGGAAGTGGGTTCGACCTCCAGCAGGCTCAAAACCAAGGTGAGGGCTGGGGGTGTGTGGAAGGGGTGTGTGTTGTGAGGGCACGGGTGTACCTGGGGGTGGGAGTGTGCGTGTACATGCAAGCATGCCCATGAGTGTGAGTGCACGCCTGAGGGCAGAGCTGTGGGCACGGGGGGTGCAGCTCACGCAGGCATCTCCTTCCTCCCCTCGCAGATGAAGGTCTTCCTAGAACCCCAGCCCTCAGAGTGGGAGTACAGCAGGGCCTGAGCAGAGCCTCCCCTGGCCTGTGGACCCCAGACCCCAAGCCTACTCCGAGGCCACCAGCACTGGTGGTCAAACCCTCAGCACTTGGAGCCCTGGAGCTGCTGTCCCCCAACCCTTGTTTCCAGATGCCATAGACCCATAACCACCTATGAGGCAGAGAGGACACCAGCGAGCCGGCCCTGAGTGCCGACCTTGGGTGGCAGGGCCTGGGTCTCTAGTCCCACCCAGAGGGCACAGACACCGGCTTGCTTGGGAGGGTCTGGGAGAGCTGGTGGCAGGCTGGGCTTCTGTGTCACCCACTCCAGGGCGGGTACAGACCCTTCCCCTGCACCCCCCTGGTCTTCCAAGCTCTGCTTCCTCAGTTTCCAAAATGGGAACACCTAGCACGCGACCTACCAGGACCCATGCCCCTCCCTCCGCCCTCATCAAACCCAGAGACCCGGGCTCCCTTTCTGCCACCCCAGCCTGAGTCCAGCCTCCATGCCCAAGTGAGGGAGCCGCTGCAGGAACCTCAGACACACTCCAGTTCAGGGCTGTAGGGGGCCTTGGCCGCATGTGCCTATGATCAATGGCAGGCTTTGGGGGCCCCTCTGCGGGAGCCCCAGGGGCCAAGGTGGGGTGCGGGGGTTAGAGGCTGGGATGGCTCCTGGCCCCACCGCCAGGGGGCAGCGCAGGCCGGGCCGGGAGGAGGCGGTGGCCGCTCGGGCTGGGAGTCAGGTGGACACTGCCCTCCGGGGCTGGACGGGCATCCCTCAGTCTCTTGGCTGCCCGGGAGTCGCTCCCTCGTGCCCACCCCACCTGCCAGGCCTCCTTGGACCCACATCTGTTCCTGCTTTTGTCTTCGTCACTGCGGCGGAGCCCTTTGACGTCTTAATATGTATCCGGTGAAAAAAATAACTTTGGGAATCCCCCTTCAGTTCTTTGAAAAAGTTCCATGACTTGAATCTCTGAAATGAAGAAAATAAACCGACTCACAAACCTGCAAGTAGCTGGGAAATGCAATTTTTAAAATGAAAAAAATCTGAAAGAAACGTCTTCAGTGGCTTTAAGCCCCCAAACATCCCTAAGGTGTCCTCAAGATGAAGACACGGGGAGCCCCCAGCCAGCTGTAACCCCGCAGGGACACAGCGTCACCCAGTGACCGAGACCTCGCAGAACCAGCGCCCGGAGGGTCAGGGCCGTAGCCAGGGTCCAGAAGGGGCACGTTTGTGTCTCAGGTTAAAATAAGGTTCCCGTCCGTATGCTGGGTTCGGGACTCTGCTGGGTCAGATCATGTCCTGTGGGCACAGCGCCCGGGACCCCCGTGCACCCGGGACCCCCGTACAGGATCACACCTGCCTCCACAGGCTGAAGAGCATTGGCGTGTCTTCAGGTCAGTCAAAGTTTTCTTTCTCTTTTTTCTTTTCTTTCTTTTTTTTTTGGAGATAGGGTCTAGATCTGCCGCCTAGGCTAGAGTGCAGGGGCATGATCGCGGCTCAACATCCTGGGCTCAAGCGATTCTCCAACTCTGGCCTCCCAGAGTGTTGGGATTACAGGCGTGAGCCCCTGCGCCTGGCCTCAAGGTCATTTTGAACTCGGTAGTGTGGGTGGGGCACACGGTGGTCGCCATGTCCCCTGCACACCCGGGCAGGAAACCCAGGGGGAGAGCCTGGGGCTGGAGTCCCTGAGGATTTTCATCTTTTCCTGGTGGCTTATCTCTGTTTCTGTTTTCCCTACTGGGATTTACTGCTGGTCCTCACGATGCCTTCCCCCTCGGTGTGTGGGGGGTCTGTGTCTCCCTCTGCTCCCCCAACCCTATCCGGCCCCATGCTATCCTCAGACACACCGGGCACATTCTGGCCTCAGGGATTCTGCCCTGCTGATCCCTCTGCCTGGAATGCTGTTCCCCGGGGCCCCGGTTGGTTTCACCCACAACCCCTTCTTGGATTGGCCTTTGAGGGCCACACTCACACCCCGTGTCCTGCTGGCTGTCCACCTGGCCTCCCTGAGGTCAGCTCCAGGCGGGAGGGCCCCTGGTCCACACTGTCCCCTGCTCCTGGCACAGAGGCTGGCATAAAGACGCTCGGTGAACGTTGGTGACCCAATGCATGCATGGAGCAAAGGCCAGAGGAGGGGCTGCTCTGTAAAGCGCTGTTACCCACTGCCTCACGCCACAGCCTCGCGAGGGTGCTCCAGGGCCTCTGGGCAAGATTCTGCCCCCAAATCCTCTGTCTCTTGTTTATGAAGAGCCTGGGGGTGGGAAACCGGCTCCTGCAGGACCCTCAGCCCAGCAGAAAAGCTGCACCACCCCACAGCCCCCCAGTGTCTCCGCACCGGCTGCTGTGGCTGGGACTCCGGGGAAGCAGCTCAGGGCTGCAAGTCTGTGTGTGAGTCATGGGCACATGTCTCTGCACACGTGTGAGTCACGCATACCCGTCTCTGCACACAGATGTGGAATCACACACACCCATCTCTGTGCACGCGTGTCCACACGCTCCCGTCTCTGCACACGCGTGGAGTCACGTGCACCCGTCTCTGCACACATACGTGTCAACACGCACCCGTCTCTGCACATACGTGGAATCACGCATACCCATCTCTGCGCACGCGTGTCCACACGCTCCCGTCTCTGCACACACACGTCCACACGCACCCATCTCTGCACACGCGTGGAGTCACGTGCACCCGTCTCTGCACACATACGCGTCAACACGCACCCGTCTCTGCACACGCGTGGAGTCACGTGCACCCGTCTCTGCACATACGTGGAATCACACATACCCATCTCTGCACACGCGTGTCCACACGCTCCCGTCTCTGCACACGTGTGGAGTCATGCGCACCTATCTCTGCACGCACGTGTGGAGTCACGCGCACCCGTCTCTGCATGCACGTGTCCACACGCACCCATCTCTGCACACACGCGTGTCCACACGCTCCTGCTCATGTGCTGCACCTGCTGGCTTTGGGCACCAACGTCAATGCTTGTCATTGTGCCATCAGGACAGAGAAGTGCCTGTCCCAGAGGACTCAGTCCCCCTGGGGTTAGAGGTCAGGCACAGGTCTCCCTCAGCCCCTGAAGCTGGGCACTGTGGCCTGATACACTCTTCCCAGGGAGGTGGGGGAACCTCAGGCCTGGACCACGGCTCAGCCCTCTCATCCCCAGAACATAGAACACAGACCCACAGTTGGCTGGTCGGCTGCAGTGCTGGGCACGGGCACAGGCCCAGCCTCCTTCCCCACGGCCAAACCAGGGGGTGCTAATTCTGGCCTGCCCTGTGCTCCTGTGCACTGTGTGGGTGACTCATGGGTGACTCCAAATTTCTGGGCATAAGTTGGGTTCCAGCAGAAAGTACCCCAGAGGACCATGCAGGCTGCAGGGGGGCAGCCCTGCCCCTCACCTCCAGACCCTGTCGCCCGTCCCCTGCCAGGGGCTCCCTTCTCCGTCCTCTCGTCTGCCCAGCCCCAGGCCTTGACCTCCTCCCTGTGGATTTGCAGGGGCGGGGAGGGACAGGGACACCCTGATCTCAGGGCGGCTCTTGGGGAAGCAGTGCTGGGGAGGGGTAGGTGAGGCCGCCCCTCCCACGGGGCCCACATCACTACCCTGGTCTGAGGCACCGCCTCCAGGAAGCCCTCTCTGAGCTCTGAGCGCCTGCGGTCTCCCGTGTGCTGCTCTCTGTGGGGTCCTGCAGACCCAGAGGGGCTCAGCTGCACTCATCAGGCTGGGAGAGCTGGGTGTGGGGAACATGGCTGGGCCCCCGAGGCTCCTGCTGCTGCCCCTCCTCCTGGCGCTGGCTCATGGCCTGCCTGGGGCCCTGGCTGCCCAAGGTAAGAGCTTCCCAGATCCTCCATGGCCACAGCTCCGGAGCTCTCCCTGCCCTGTGAGCTCAGCGCCCCCAACCTGGGCCACAGCACAGCCCCCAGGAAGCGGGTGGGGTGCCGAGTGGCCTCCAGTGTCTGGGGACTCGTTTAAGAGAAGGACGAAGGGTGGACCCCGTTGGGGAGTGGCCGGGACTGTCCAGGCAGGGCCGCTGCTTTGGGAGGAAGAGGCCTCACGGTGCCTCAGCACAACACCCCTGCTGGTGCCCAGATCTGCTCCACACCCCGACAGGCACCGTGTCTGCGGCAACATGTCATCCCTGGGCTGTCCCGGGGCCCCACTGTCCCCAGCACTGTCCCCTGCAGGAAGGACATTCTCTGTCCTTCTGGCCCGACTGGTGGTGACAGCCCAGGTCCTCCCTAGAGGTGCAGCAGTCTCCCCACTGCACGATTGCCCCCGTGGGAGGCTCCGTCAACATCACCTGCTCCACCAGCGGGGACCTGCATGGGATCTACCTGAGGCAGCTCGGGCCACAGCCCCAAAACATCATTTACTACGAGGACGGGGTGGTGCCCACTACGGACAAACGGTTCCAGGGCCGCATTGACTTCTCGGGGTCCCAGGACAACCTGACTATTACCATGCACCACCTGCAGCCGTCGGACACTGGCACCTACACCTGCCAGGCCATCACGGAGATCAATGTCTATGGCTCCGGTACCCTGGTCCTGGTGACAGGTAGGGAATGCGCCGATCCCAGACCACCCCCCCAACCCAGGCTGCTGGCCAGGCTCTGCTCCCCCAGCCCTTGTCGGGGGACCCTCCCTCCTACACGTGCCTGAACTGCTCCAGCTCCCAGCCCACCGCCCCCAGCAGCCTCCTAGATAGCTGCCCCTCCTCCGCTCCACAGCCTTTCCCTGCCCTGAACCCCAAACCCCGGGGGCTCTAACAGGTTCTCCACTGGGAGAATCCCTTCCTTCCTTCTTCCTTTCCAGAGGAACAGTCCCAAGGATTGCACAGATGCTCCGACGCCCCGCCGACAGGCTCTGCCCTCCCTGTCCCGCCGACAACCTCTGCCCTCCCTGCCCTGCCGACAGCCTCTGCCCTCCCTGCCCTGCCGACAGCCTCTGCCCTCCCTGTGGCCCTGGCAGTGGTCTCCTTCCTCCTCGGGCTGGGCCTGGGGGTGGCCTGTGTGCTGGCGAGGACGCAGGTCAGTGTGAGCCCCTGCTGCCACCTGCACCCCCACAGATGCTTCCCTCTCCTGAGAGCCGTGTGGAGGGCGCCAAAGCCCCAGAGGAAAGCCCCAGTACGCGCTGCCTCCTTTGCAGGCCCTGGAGCTCTCAGGGTGGAAGTGGCCTTGGCAAGGAGGGAGGGAAACCAGCACCAAAGCGACCGGAGGGGGAGGGAGCGGCCCAGGTGCTGGTCCCGCGTGTGCACGTGTGCGCATGCGCAGGTGTGAGTGTGGGGGGTCTCTGAGGACTGTGTGTGCATGTTGGAGTGCGCGGGCGGAGGAGGGAGCGCCCAGGCTCTGGGCCCACGTGTGCACGTGTGCGCATGTGCAGGTGTGAGTGTGGGGGGTCTCTGAGGACTGTGTGTGCATGTTGGAGTGCGTGGGCGGAGGAGGGAGCGCCCAGGCTCTGGGCCCACGTGTGCACGTGTGCGCATGTGCAGGTGTGAGTGTGGGGGGGCTCTGAGGACTGTGTGTGCATGTTGGAGTGTGCGGGCGTGTGCTGTGTGGCTGTGGGAAGGGAAGGGAGCCTCAGACAGACACAGAGTCTAGGCCGTGGCCCCTGCCCTCGGTCCCTGCTGTTTGTCTGGGGCTGGAGTGGGGGCCCCGCTTGGCCTGGGCTGCGGGGGGCAGTCCAAGCCGCTTCCACTCTCCTTCTTCAGTGGCGCCCTGGGGTCCGACCCAGCCCTGTCCCGGGAAGGCTCTGCTGGGAAGCCCTGGGGCGCAGGAGACCTGGGGGCCGGCCCAGAGGAGTCCCGTGGGGGTCTCGTGTTAAAATGAGAAAGCTGACCGGAGTGGGGTGGGGTCCAGGACACCACGCTGGCCCCTGGTTGGAAACAGCAGGTTCTGTCTTTCAGATGAAGAAACTGTGCTCGTCGCAGGATAAGAATTCGGCGGCGTGTGTGGTGTACGAGGACATGTCCCGCAGCCGCTGCAACACGCTGTCCTCCCCCAACCAGTACCAGTGACCCAGTGGGCCCGGCCACACCCCACCCGTGGTACCCCCAGCATGCCCCCCACCCGGCCGCGCCCCCCACCCGGCCACACCCCCCACACGGCCGCGCCCCCTACCCCGCTGTCCTCCCACAGCTGCAGCAGAGTTTGAAGGGCCCAGCCCTGCCCAGCTCCGAGCAGACACACAGGCAGTGGCTAGGCCCCACGGTGCTTCTCAGTGGACAATGACACCTCCTCCGGGAAGCCTTCCCTGCCCAGCCCCGCTGTCACGAGGAGGAAGCCTGACTGTCCTTTGGCTGCATCTCCCAACCGTGGCCAAGGAGGGCTTCTCCGTGGGATGGGCCTGGGCACGCAGCCCTCTCCTGTCAGTGCCGGCCCACCCACCAACAGGCCCCCAACCCCCGGCAGCCCGGCAGAGGACCGGAGACCAGTCTGCCACCCAGCCGTACCAGAAATAAAGGTTTCTATGCTTCCTTTTCTGACTTCTGCGTTTATTTCTCATCCAGCAGGAGCCACGGAGGGCCGGTGGCTGAGACAGCAGATACTCCCGAGGCCTCCGCCGGGGGCTCTGCCGCTGCAGCCTTGAAGGTGGGGAAGGGAGCACTTCCCCACTCCAGCCCTGAAAGGAGGCCTGGGGGCCCCTGACCCTTGAGAAGAAGCAGAAGCACATCCACCAGTCCAGGTGGAGGCCGGACCCAGGCGTCCTTCAGGAGCCTCCCTATCCCCCCATGCCCCCATCCCCCCCACCTCCACTCCAGCGACACAGCCTCTGAGGCTGACCCCAGGGCACACTGGGACCAGCAAGCTGAGCACAAGGCCTACCTCACCGGAGCAGCCTGATCGCTTCCCCTCCCTGCCCTGATGTGCAAGGTGCCTCCTCCTCGTTCTCGGAGGCATGGGGGAGACGCAGCCCGACTCTCCAGACCTTCCCTGGCCAGCGCAGCTCCCACGTGGGGACGGGAGCCACCATTCGCCCATTACCGGGGGAGACAGAAGCACTAGCCCTCAGCCACTGCCAGGGGAGCTGCTAGCGCCCCACACACTGCACTTCATTGCCTCCTGCAACACAGGCGGGGAGCAAAGGTGGGGCCTTTGTGCGGGCCCCTCACCCTCCCCTCACACACCCTACACCCACCCCTCACCCTCCCCTCACCCACCCCTCACCCTGCCCCTCACCCTCCCCTCACCCACCCCTCACCCTCCCCTCACCCACCCCCTCACCCTCCCCTCACCCACCCCTCACCCACCCCTCACCCTCCCCTCACCCACCCTACACCCACCCCTCACCCTGCCCCTCACCCTGCCCCTCACCCACCCCTCACCCACCCCTCACCCTCCCCTCACCCACCCCTCACCCTCCCCTCACCCACCCCTCACCCACCCCTCACCCACCCCTCACACCTGCCCCTCACCCACCCCTCACCCACCCCTCACCCTCCCCTCACCCTCCCCTCACACCTGCCCCTCACCCACCCCTCACACCTGCCCCTCACCCACCCCTCACCCACCCCTCACCCTCCCCTCACCCACCCCTCACACCTGCCCCTCACCCACCCCTCACCCTCCCCTCACCCACCCCTCACACCTGCCCCTCACCCACCCCTCACACCTGCTCCTCACCCACCCCTCACACCTGCTCCTCACCCACCCCTCACCCACCCCTCACCCACCCCTCACCCACTCCTCACACCTGCCCCTCACCCACCCCTCACACCTGCCCCTCACCCTCCCCTCACCCACCCCTCACCCACTCCTCACACCTGCTCCTCACCCACCCCTCACACCTGCCCCTCACCCTCCCCTCACACCTGCCCCTCACCCACCCCTCACCCACCCCTCACACCTGCCCCTCACCCTCCCCTCACCCTCCCCTCACCCTCCCCTCACACCTGCTCCTCACCCACCCCTCACACCTGCCCCTCACCCACCCCTCACCCACCCCTCACACCTGCCCCTCACCCACCCCTCACCCACCCCTCACACCTGCCCCTCACCCTCCCCTCACCCTCCCCTCACCCTCCCCTCACACCTGCCCTCACCCACCCCTCACACCTGCTCCTCACCCACCCCTCACCCACCCCTCACCCACCCCTCACACCTGCTCCTCACCCACCCCTCACCCACCCCTACACCCACACCTCACACCTGCCCCTCACCCACCCCTCACACCTGCCCCTCACCCACCCCTCACACCTGCCCCTCACCCTCCCCTCACCCACCCCTCACCCACTCCTCACACCTGCTCCTCACCCACCCCTCACCCACTCCTCACACCTGCCCCTCACCCACCCCTCACACCTGCCCCTCACCCTCCCCTCACCCACCCCTCACCCACTCCTCACACCTGCTCCTCACCCACCCCTCACACCTGCCCCTCACCCTCCCCTCACACCTGCCCCTCACCCACCCCTCACCCACCCCTCACACCTGCCCCTCACCCTCCCCTCACCCTCCCCTCACCCTCCCCTCACACCTGCTCCTCACCCACCCCTCACACCTGCCCCTCACCCACCCCTCACCCACCCCTCACACCTGCCCCTCACCCACCCCTCACCCACCCCTCACACCTGCCCCTCACCCTCCCCTCACCCTCCCCTCACCCTCCCCTCACACCTGCCCTCACCCACCCCTCACACCTGCTCCTCACCCACCCCTCACCCACCCCTCACCCACCCCTCACACCTGCTCCTCACCCACCCCTCACCCACCCCTACACCCACACCTCACACCTGCCCCTCACCCACCCCTCACACCTGCCCGTCACCCACCCCTCACACCTGCCCCTCACCCTCCCCTCACCCACCCCTCACCCACTCCTCACACCTGCTCCTCACCCACCCCTCACCCACCCCTACACCCACACCTCACACCTGCCCCTCACCCACCCCTCACACCTGCCCCTCACCCACCCCTCACCCTCCCCTCACCCTCCCCTCACACCTGCCCCTCACCCACCCCTCACACCTGCCCCTCACCCACCCCTCACCCACCCCTCACCCTCCCCTCACCCACCCCTCACACCTGCCCCTCACCCACCCCTCACCCTCCCCTCACCCACCCCTCACACCTGCCCCTCACCCACCCCTCACACCTGCCCTCACCCACCCCTCACACCTGCTCCTCACCCACCCCTCACACCTGCTCCTCACCCACCCCTCACCCACCCCTCACCCACCCCTCACCCACTCCTCACACCTGCCCCTCACCCACCCCTCACACCTGCCCCTCACCCTCCCCTCACCCACCCCTCACCCACTCCTCACACCTGCTCCTCACCCACCCCTCACACCTGCCCCTCACCCTCCCCTCACACCTGCCCCTCACCCACCCCTCACCCACCCCTCACACCTGCCCCTCACCCTACCCTCACCCTCCCCTCACCCTCCCCTCACACCTGCTCCTCACCCACCCCTCACACCTGCCCCTCACCCACCCCTCACCCACCCCTCACACCTGCCCCTCACCCACCCCTCACCCACCCCTCACACCTGCCCCTCACCCTCCCCTCACCCTCCCCTCACCCTCCCCTCACACCTGCCCTCACCCACCCCTCACACCTGCTCCTCACCCACCCCTCACCCACCCCTCACCCACCCCTCACACCTGCTCCTCACCCACCCCTCACCCACCCCTACACCCACACCTCACACCTGCCCCTCACCCACCCCTCACACCTGCCCCTCACCCACCCCTCACACCTGCCCCTCACCCTCCCCTCACCCACCCCTCACCCACTCCTCACACCTGCTCCTCACCCACCCCTCACCCACTCCTCACACCTGCCCCTCACCCACCCCTCACACCTGCCCCTCACCCACCCCTCACCCACCCCTCACCCTCCCCTCACCCACCCCTCACCCCCCCCTCACCCTCCCCTCACCCACCCCTCACCCTCCCCTCACCCTCCCCTCACCCACCCCTCACCCACCCCTCACACCTGCCCCTCACCCACCCCTCACCCACCCCTCACACCTGCCCCTCACCCTCCCCTCACCCACCCCTCACACCTGCCCCTCACCCTCCCCTCACCCACCCCTCACACCTGCCCCTCACCCACCCCTCACCCACCCCTCACCCTCCCCTCACCCACCCCTCACCCTCCCCTCACCCTCCCCTCACCCACCCCTCACCCTCCCCTCACCCTCCCCTCACCCACCCCTCACCCACCCCTCACACCTGCCCCTCACCCACCCCTCACCCTCCCCTCACCCTCCCCTCACCCACCCCTCACACCTGCTCCTCACCCACCCCTCACACCTGCCCCTCACCCACCCCTCACCCACCCCTCACCCACCCCTCACACCTGCCCCTCACCCACCCCTCACCCACCCCTCACCCTCCCCTCACCCACCCCTCACCCACCCCTCACCCTCCCCTCACCCACCCCTCACCCACCCCTCACCCTCCCCTCACACCTGCCCCTCACCCACCCCTCACACCTGCCCCTCACACACCCCTCACCCACCCCTCACACCTGCCCCTCACCCACCCCTCACCCACCCCTCACACCTGCCCCTCACACCTGCCCCTCACCCACCCCTCACACCTGCCCCTCACCCACCCCTCACACCTGCCCCTCACCCACCCCTCACCCACCCCTCACACCTGCCCCTCACCCACCCCTCACACCTGCCCCTCACCCACCCCTCACCCACCCCTCACACCTGCCCCTCACCCACCCCTCACACCTGCCCCTCACCCACCCCTCACCCACCCCTCACCCTCCCCTCACCCACCCCTCACCCACCCCTCACCCACCCCTCACACCTGCCCCTCACCCACCCCTCACACCTGCCCCTCACCCACCCCTCACCCACCCCTCACACCTGCCCCTCACCCACCCCTCACACCTGCCCCTCACCCACCCCTCACACCTGCCCCTCACCCACCCCTCACCCACCCCTCACACCTGCCCCTCACCCACCCCTCACACCTGCCCCTCACCCACCCCTCACACCTGCCCCTCACCCACCCCTCACACCTGCCCCTCACCCACCCCTCACACCTGCCCCTCACCCACCCCTCACACCTGCCCCTCACCCACCCCTCACACCTGCCCCTCACCCACCCCTCACACCTGCCCCTCACCCACCCCTCACACCTGCCCCTCACCCTCCCCTCACACCTGCCCCTCACCCACCCCTCACCCACCCCTCACCCTCCCCTCACACCTGCCCCTCACCCACCCCTCACACCTGCTCCTCACCCACCCCTCACCCACCCTACACCCACCCCTCACACCTGCCCCTCACCCACCCCTCACACCTGCCCCTCACCCTCCCCTCACCCACCCCTCACCCACTCCTCACACCTGCTCCTCACCCACCCCTCACCCACCCTACACCCACACCTCACACCTGCCCCTCACCTACCCCTCACCCACCCCACACCCACCCCTCACACTTGCCTCTCACCCGCTCCACACCTGCCCCTCACCCACCCCACACCCGCCCCTCACCCACCCCCACACCTGCCCCTCACCCACCCCCACACCTGCCCCTCACCCACCCCACACCCACACCTCAACCCCATCCTCCTGCCACACTGGCACGTTAACCCGGGGTCCTCCTTGTGCAGGACACCCCCACAGCCTTGTCCAGCTGCCTCTGTGCAGGCTCTACGCCACTGTCCTGGTGTCCAGGACTCATGTGCAGGAGCTGGCCTCTGGTCAGCATCCCCAGCCTCACATAGGCAGCCCAGGCCGGCCTCCAACCTTAAATGTGGTCTCTGTGACACCTGGAATACCTTCTGGGCCGAGGCCCAGGTCCTCTCCAGCCCATCCAGGCCCACCATCAGGAGAAATCAGAGTCCCCTCCCTCCCCAGGCTGCCTCATCCCAGGCCTGCAGGGTTGGGGGCTGCTAGCATCCCAGCCACGCTCAACTGGTGGTCCACCTTGGCCGCGGTGGTCTCCTCGGCCCTGCACACAGAGGACCTCCATCAATACGAGAGAGTGCCTGGCTGAGAAGACAGCTGCAGACCCAGACGCTCCTGAGCCTCTGACTGCAGAGTCACCATCAAACCATCCATCGCGGTCACAAAGACAAAAAACGAATACAATCAGCTGCACGGCGGGAAACTATTAAACCCTCTATAGAAACACTGCAAACAAAAATAAACAACAAACGTCTACAAACCAGGGTGAAATACTTGACAAGTAAATTACAGATCAAAGGTTAGTATGTTTAATTCATACAGAGCCGTATCAATCCATGGGAAGAAAACACCAACTAAAAATACACAAATACCAAAAATGAGCAATAAATACAGGCAACCATTCCCATTGCTAGGCATCAATGCAACACCAGTTGAAATGAGGTAACATTTCGCCAGCTGGGTTTGCAAAGATGTAAATGTCATTAAAATATAATGCAGCCAGGTGCGTGACTCACGCCTCTAATCCTAGCACTTTGGGAGGCCGAGGTGGGTGGATTGCCTGAGCTCAGGAGTTGGAGACCAGCCTGGGCAACATGGTGAAACCCGGTCTCTACTAAAATACAAAAAAAAAAAAAAAAAAAGCCAGGTGTGGCAGTGGGCGCCTGTAGTCCCAGCTACTCGGGAAGCTGAGGCGGGAGAATTGCTTGAACTAGGGAGGTGGAGGTTGCAGTGAGCCAAGATGGTGCCACTACACACCAGCCTGGTGACAGAGCGAGACTCCGTCTCAAAAAAACACCAGAAAAACAAAAAACAAAAACAATAAAATATAATGCCCGTTTTACCTGGAAATTCCACTTCTATAAAAGTTTCTTTGGGAAATTATCTTTAGGCACAGAAGCAAGTTTAGAGGTATAGGGACATTCATTGCAATGTGACTTTCAATAAAAAAATCGAACAACTGAAGCCGGGTACCGTGGTGCGCACCTGTGGTCCCAGCTACTTGGGAGGCCGAGGTGGGAGGATCGCTTGAGCCCAGGAGTTTGAGGCTGCAGTGAGCTGTGACTGCACCACTGCACTCCAGCCTGGGTGGCAGAGCGAGACCCCATCTTTATCTTTATCTTTTGTGTGCGTGTTTTTCTTTCTTTCTTTTTTTTTTTTTTTCGGATGGAGTCTTGCTCTGTCACCAGGCTGGAGTGCAGTGGCGTGATCTCAGCTCACTGCAACCTCCGACTCCCTGGTTCAAGCGATTCTCCTGCCTCAGCCTCCTGAGTAGCTGGGACTACAGGCACCCGCCACTATGCCCGGCTGATTTTTTGCATATTTGGTAAAGACAGGGTTTCACCATGTTGACCAGGATGGTCTCGATCTCCTCACCTCGTGAGTATTTTTATGTTTTATTTTTTAATATTTATTTTAATTTTTAAATAAAGACAGGGTTTTGCCATGTTGCTCAGGCTGGTCTCAAACTCCTGGGCTCAAGCAATCTGCCCACTTTGGCCTCCCAAAGTGCTGCTGGGATTACAGATGTGAGCCACCGTACCCAGCTGAGACCCCATCTTAAAAATAGATATGACAACTAAGGAAGGATGTAAGTCTCCAAGCAGGAGACTTTTGCTATAGTGATTATGGCACATGCAGCGTGTGTTAAAAAGGCACCATGGGCCAGGCGCAGTGGCTCACGCCTGTCATCCCAGCACTTTGGGAGGCCAAGGCGGGTGGATCATTTGAGGTCAGGAGTTCGAGACCAGCCTGGCAACAAGGTGAAACCCCATCTCCACTAAAAATACAAAAACTAGCCAGGTGTGGTGGTGTGCACCTGTAATCCCAGTTACTTGGGTGGCTGAGGCAGGAGAATTGCTTGAATCCGGGAGGCAGAGGTTGTAGTGAGCTGAGATCGCACCACTGCACTCTAGCCTGGGCGACAAGGAGAGACTGCATCTCAAAATAATAATAATAATAATAATAATAATAACAACAACAATAATAATAGTAATTTTTTTTTTTTTTTTTTTTTTTTTTTGAGACGGAGTCTCGCTCTGTCGCCCAGGCTGGAGTGCAGTGGCCGGATCTCTGCTCACTGCAAGCTCCGCCTCCTGGGTTCACGCCATTCTCCTGCCTCAGCCTCCCGAGTAGCTGGGACTACAGGCGCCCGCCACCTCGCCCGGCTAATTTTTTGTATTTTTTTTAGTAGAGACGGGGTTTCACCGTGTTAGCCAGCATGGTCTCGATCTCCTGACCTCGTGATCCGCCCATCTCGGCCTCCCAAAGTGCTGGGATTACAGGCTTGAGCCACTGCGCCCAGCCAATAATAGTAATATTAAAAAAGTAAAAGGACACCATGGAAAAATCTGTGACTTCACCCTAGGACCTCACATGACCCAGTGAAGCCACACAGACAGTTGTAGAATAGACGTATGAGGCACATTTATTACAATATGGATGGTGTACATGCTGCTCACAGGGACGCATTCTGAGAAACGCATCACTAGGCAGTGTCATCACTGTGTGGCCGTCAGCGACTGCGCTCACATGACCTAGACCTAGAGCCCAGGCCACGCCCAGGCTTCCTGGCGGAGCTGCTGTCATCGTATGGGACCACCGTGGCACGTGCGGCCTGTCGTTGACCAAAACATCTTTATGCTGAGCATGGCGACGCCTGCATGCATATTTATTTCTGCATGACTAAAATAATGGAATAGTCTTACAAGGTGCTAACAAAGGGTCTCTCTGGGTGATGAGCGGTGGGTTTAGGTTCTTCTTTCTCAGTACTTTCTCAGTACTTGCATTTGACAATGGTGTGTTAGCCGGGGCAGGGGGTCACCAGACATGATGGACTTGGCATTCCAGGATACACTCCCCAAGTTCTCACGGGTTCCCAGGGCTGCAGCCAGTAGTGTCACACTGTCCCAAGGCCCTCATGGTGGCCTCTGTGGTGTCCATGGCCACTGCTGCTCCCTCTGCACCTGACGCTTGGACCCTCAGCGCCAGGAGACCACCAAACTCTTCTGTAAACATGGATAAGTCACTAAGGTACCCGCGTTTGGGGAGCCCCGGGACCCGTTCACCAGCAGCTGTGTGCCTGCCCGGCTCATGCTGGTTCCTGTGCGTCCAGCACTGACGGCTGGGACCCAGACAGTGACCAGGGAAAAGCTAAGGGGATGCAGGGATAAGCGGTTAGGGCTTGAGGTTCCAAGAACCTAGGCACTCCACACAGGGGACCTCTGTCAATTCGAGAGGGAGCCCAATGGCCTTGAACAAGTCACTGTCCCTCTGGGCCTTGATTTGCCATCTGTAAGTGAGGGAGATGGGTTCGCGCTCTCCTCGATGGCAGGACTCTGGTTTCCAGGCCGTGCCGGCCAGCCTGCCCACACCCTCACCCTCAGCTCCCACCAGGGTGCTGTCTCCACGTCCCCGTCCTCTCATCCCAGATAAGCAGAGAGCACCACGAGCCCATCAGCAGAGCTCCTGTCACCTGAGGCATCCCCGCAGCCTGACCTCACCCCGGGGACCAGACGTCATGCAGGGACAGGTCGTGCTCCCCAAGGTCCTCCTCTGCTCCTCATTCTCCCCGTGCTCCCCAAGGTCCTTCTCCTCTCCCTTAATCTCCTCCATGCTCAGAGCCATGCTCCCCAAGGTCGTCCTCCCCTCCTCATGCCCTCCATGCTCAGGGCTGTGCTTTCTGAGATCCTGCTCTTTCTTAATCCCCTCCATGCTCTGAGCCGTGTTCCCCAAGGTCCTCCTCCCCTCCTCATCCCCTCCATGCCTCCACTGCTCATTTCAGTGTGCATAATCATCTCTCCACTTCTCTGTCCACAGCCAGACTGCAAGGACCTGGAGGACAGGGAGGGTCCGTCATGGTGTGTCCCCCACCCCCACCCAGGCTCAGGTGTAGAGGGCCTCTGACAGCGCGCTGTGTCCCGGGCGTGTCGGGTCAATGTGCGCGCCGGTCGAATTGTTCTCAAAACAAAGAGCATGCGCCCTGCCTGAGTCCTGCTTCCCCCACCGTCTGTTTCTGGGACTGAGCCTCTCGGGGCTTGGTTTTCTCGTTTGTAAAATGCGGACAAGACAATGCATGTGAGAGCAAACGCTCCCCAACTGCGCAGGCTTGGCAGGACGCCGCAGGAGACGGGAAGCAAAGCCCTTGACCATGAGGGGAAACCTTTCAGACTTGGAGAAACACAGTGAGCATCAGCCCAAGGTGGCCCATGCTTTGAGGAGTGGTGGGAGCCCCCAGTGTGGAGCACTTATCCCTCACCCCAAAGCCCGAGGGTGGCCATGGAGCCCCCGCTTCAAGGTCTTAAAGCCAAGCTCCCAGCCGGGCACGGTGGCTCACGCCTGTCATCCCAGCACTTCGGGAGGCCAAGGTGAGGTGGGCAGATCACAAGGCTAGGAGATCGAGACCATCCTGGCTAACATGGTGAAACCCCATCTCTACTAAAAATACAAAAAATTAGCTGGGCGTGGTGACTCATGCCTGTAATCCCAGCTACTCAGGAGGCTGAGGCAGAAGGATCACTTGAACCCGGGAGGCGGAGGCTGCAGTGAGCCAAGATCACACCACTGCACTCCAGCCTGGGTGACAGAGCAAGACTCTGTCTCAAAAAAAAAAACTAGGTTCCCAACACAAGGTGCTGGCCAAGGAACCGTGGCTGACAGGGAGGGGGTTGGTAAATGGGCAGAGGGCTCTGAGGGGCAGGGTCTGTGCCACCCAGGGGCTCACCCCTCCCGCTCCAAGCTTGGCCCAGCCCCAAAGCCTGGTTCAGGCCTGGGTGCCCTTGAGGCTCATGGCCTGATAGCTGGCATCCTGAGCCGGGTGCTCTGTCCAGGAAGGAGACGGCCACACGGGCCACACCCACCTCAGGGAGTGAGGGCAGAGCCATACCCGTCACGGCCAGCAAAAAGCACACCCTCAAAGGACAGGAGTAGGAAGAAAAAGCTGTCAACACCCACGCGGCGTGCCAGGGACGAAAGACAGATCCCTGACCCAGTGAGACCGCAGACGGAATGAGCAACAGGAAAGCCGCGTTAGGGAGGGGCAAGATCCAGCTGAGAAAGTCTCCCAGAAGGGAAAAATAGAGAGAGAAAAAAAGAAAAAGCTAAGAGACGCAGATAACAGAAGAGAAAACATATCCGATAAAGGGACGAGAAAGAGAGGGAGAATGACGACACACCTCCTGGAAGCAGAGAAGAGAGAGCACTCACATCCCAGCAGCACATAGAGGGCCACGCAGGAGAGAGAAGGAAAACCCGCTGGGCACAATCAAGGGACTAGAACGTCAAAAGCAGAGAGAATCCTCAAACTCAGATGATCTCAGAATTCTCCGAGACAACTCTGGGTTCAAGGAGACAATGGAAGCAATATTCTTTAGTACTGAAAGAGAAGACGTGTGTACCTGGAATGTCGCCTCTGACTAAATTATCATAAAATTTAAGTATATAATAAAGATATTCTCAGGCATATAAGGGTTTTTGCTTTGTTTTGTTGTTTTGTTTTGTTTTTTGAGACAGAGTCTCACTCTGTCACCCAGGCTGGAGTGCAGGGGTGCAATCTTGGCTCACGGCAACCTCCACCTCCTGGATTCAGGTTATTCTCCTGCCTCAGCCTCCTGGGTAGCTGGGATGACAGGCGTGTGCTAGCGTGCCGGGCTAATTTTTGTATTTTTATTTTTAGTAGAGATGGGGTTTCACCATGTTGGCCAGACTAGCCTCAAACTCCTGACCTCAGGTGATCTGTCTGCCTCCCGCAGTGCTGGGGTTACAGGCCTGAGCCACCGCACCCAGCTGCATATAAGGTCTTAAGACACATCAGAGAAGTTGACTTTGAAACCCCTTTTGGAGGCAGGATCCAAGTAAGAAGAAACCGAAACAAGATCCTTACAAGAGAAATAAGAAGCATCAGATAGAGTTTATTTTGTCCAAAATAGAAAGAGCAATGACAAAAAAAAAAAAAAAAAAAAAAAGCACAGGCTCTACAATGTATGTTCAATCTACGGAATAATCTAGAATCAAAATTCTAGATGGTACCAACGTCATGGAGAGAGGGGGGCGGAGACCAAGGGATGTGGCAACATGTGGAGACATTTCTCCTGTCACAAACAGGATGTAGATGAAGATGAGATTTAGAAATCAAGCTGGGCAGCCGGGTGCCGAGGTTCACACCTGTAATCCCAGCGCTCTGGGAGGCCGAGGTAGGTGGATCACTTGAGGTCAGAAGTTGGAGACCAGCCTAACCAACATGGTGAAACCCTGTCTCTACTAAAAAATACAAACATTAGCCGGGTGTGGTAGAAAGTGCCTGTAATCCCAGCTACTCGAGGGACTGAGGTGGGAGAATCACTTGAATCCGGGAGGCGGAGGTTGCAGTGAACCAAGATTGTGCCATTGCACTCCAGCCTGGGCAACAGAGTGAGAGAGACCCTGTCTCTAAATAAATAAATAAATAAATGTAAAGATTCAACAATTTTTTGTCTACAGAAGACATCTATTTTTTTTCTTTTCTTTCTTTCCTCTTTTTTTTTTTTTTTTTTTTTTGAGACAAGGTCTCACTGTCGCCCAGGCTGGCGTGCCGGGACTCAATCATGGCTCTGTGTAGCCTCAACCTCCCAGGCTTAAGCAATCCTCCTCCCTCAGCCTCCTGAATAGCTGAGACTACAGGTGTGCACCACCACACCCAGCTAATTTTTTTTTGAATTATTTGTAGAGACTGGTCTCACTGTGTTGCCCAGGCTGATCTCAAACTCCTGGCCTCAAGCGATCCTCCCACCTCAGCCTCCCAAAGTGCTGTGATTACAAGCATGAGCCACCACGCCTGTAAACACACCTTAAACTAAAGGACACCAATGGGTTGGAAATAAAAGGATAGGAAACTTATGAGGCAGATGGGATCCAGAAGAAAACAAAAGTTATCAATCTTATGTTCTGACAAAATGGAACAATAGAATAAGATACAACCAACATGAACACAGGTGAAACTAAAGATAAAGACAAACTATGCAAACCGGGAATGATGGAACTACAGAGAAAAACAGATACATCACTCATTTAAGCCCAAGCTTTTAACGTGCTCCTTCAGATCTAAGTCATGAAATTAGTTAACATGGACCTCTACGCTTGTGAAACAGAAAACAGATACTAGCATCAGTGTATGTGAAACCTTGTTTAAATGCTCATTTACTGTCATCAGGAACTAAGCAAGACGATGAGAACGAGGCTGGGCACGGTGGCTCACACCTGTCATCCCAGCACTTTGGGAGGCCAGTTGAGTCCAGGAGTTCCAGACCAGCCTGGGCAACATGGTGAAACCCAGTCTCTACAAAAAATACAAAAATTAACCAGGCGTGGTGACGCATGCCTGTAATCCCAGCTACTCGGGAGGCTGAGGTGGGGGCATCCCTTGAGCCCAGGGTTTGAAGTTGCAGTGAGCTGAGATTGCACCACTGCACTCCAGCCTGGGTGACAGAGCAAGGCCCTGTCTGAAGAAGGAGAAGGAGAAGGAGAAGGAGAAGACGAAGACGAAGACAAAGAAGAAGAAGAGAATAACACTTCTTAATTCCTCCACACCCTAAGATAACCATACTTGACCACACAGACAGGCAGGAAGCTGCCTCTGGGGTCTCGCACACGGTGTGGTAACGGAAACCTGCACGCAGGGCAGTGCAGAGGGTCGGGGGAGCAGCCGCTCAGCAAAGCCAAACTTCAGCTTCTACAAATTGAGGGGGCTGTCTAAGAAAATAAAAAATTAGAAATAAAAAATTATGTACACAAGCGAATGTTTATTTAGAATGAGAAAATCTCAAATTTTTAAAAAGCATCAACAATATCCAGGAAATAACAATATTTTTAAGTTAACGGGCGCCACAGGTTGTATTTTTGCTGCTTCATTTTGCTGCCTGCTCTCTGGCCGCCTCTTCAGATGGCCACGGTGTCGTGACATCATTTGTTCCCCTCCAGAGGCTCTGAGGAAGGACGGGCTCCGGGCCTCTCCCAGCTCCTGGGGCTGCCGGCGGCCCTGGAGTTCCCGGCTTGTGGCTGTGCCACTCCAGTGGCTGCCTCCGTCGTCACGTGGCCTTCTCCCGGGCCTGTGGTTTCTCTCTGCACATCAGGACACCAGCCGTGTGGGATTCAGGGCCATCCAGTAACTCAACTGGATGACAACTGCCAAGACCCTGTTTCCAAATAAGGCCCCATTCGGAGGTTCCAGGTGGACACAAATCTCAGGGGACACTATTCAATCCAGGGCGACATCCCTCCCTCGGACAGCTGGAAAGAATATCCTCAGTTTTGGAGCCACTGCACAGCCATCAGCAGACCCCACTAAGCTAAGCCCAGCTAAACACCCAGCTCAGCGTCCCTCAGCCGGGCCCCAGAAATGCTCTGGGCACCTGATGCCAGAGGAGATGGCAGTCTGGACCAACCGCTGTCAAGACAGCTTGAGCGAATTGTATACAACCCCTTGCCAGGCCCCGTCCAGGGCCTTCAGAGGGCTGAGGTCTGCGGTCAGGTACTTCAGGGTGAAAGGGCCCCAGCCAGGTCCAGCCAGACAGGCTGCCTCGAGGAGCCGGGGGGTGTGCACAGCGTCGAAGGCCCTGAAGGTGGGGTTGTTATTTCTGTGTGCTGTGTTGCAGGAGAGGAGGGCGCCAGCGACAATCCCATGTCAGAGACCCCATCTGCTGCAGCTTCTCCAAGGGTTGACCGGAACTCAGGGGCAGGCCTGAAACCACCCCCAAGCCCCATGGCAGGAATTTCCAGCCCCCAGCCTTCCACATGCCCCGTTTGCCCTGGAGCCAGTGCTGGGCCTCCCCAGACACGAGGATGCCCAGTTGAGTGGTAATGGGAGCTTGGGGCCTGAGTAACATCCTCAAAACCAAATGCCAGGTTAGGAGCAAAGCCGGAGCCAGGAGTAGGTTCTTGTTCCTCGGAATAAGTGACTTTTACACTCATTCAGCCTTTTTTTTTTTTTTTTTTTTTTTTTTTTTTTTTTTTTTTTGAGACAAGGTCTCTCTCTGTCGCCTGGGCTGGAGAGCAATGGCACGATCACAGGTCACTGCAGCCTCCACCTCCTGGGCTCAGGTGATCCTCCTGCCTCAGCCTCCCAAACAGCTAGGGCTACAGGTGCACATCACCACATCAGGCTAATTTTTTTTCTGTGGTGGTGATATGGTCTCTCCACGTTGCCCAGGCTGATCTCAAACTCCTGTGCTCAAGCAATCCACCCACCTCAGCCTCCCAAAGTGCTGTGATTATGGGTGTGAGCGACTGCGCCCAGCCTCATTTCCAAAGTGCTGGGATTACGGGTGTGAGCCACCGCGCCCAGCCTCATTCAACAAATACTAACTCAGTGGCTCCTTTGCCCAGGGTGGTGGTCTAGGTGCTGGGGATACAGCAGAGAATAAACAAACTCGGGGTCTTGTCCCAGGGCCCTGGGGGAGGCAGGGCGATAAGTGACATCCGTAAGGCAGCATCTGAGGTGCTGGGCAGCAAGGGAGCTGATGAGAGGACAACGGGAGAGCTATGAGGGGTTGGGAGGAGGGGAGGGCGCAATGCCAGGGCCCAAGCCAGGGGCCAGCCTGGGAGCACCAGGGCCGTGTCCAGGAGAGGGACAGGAGGGCCGAGGTACTGGGGCGGGAGCTCACAGTGTGTTTGCTGAACTGGCTGGAGGCACAAGTGCAAGAAGGGGAGGTGGGACAGGTGGGTCGGGTGAGTCAGGTGGGTCAGGTGGATCAGGTGGATGAGGTGGGACAGATGGGTGAGGTGGGACAGATGGATGAAGTGGGACAGATGGGTGAGGTGGGACAGGTGGATGAGGTGGGACAGGTGGGTCGGGTGAGTCAGGTGGGTCAGGTGGATCAGGTGGATGAGGTGGGACAGATGGGTGAGGTGGGACAGATGGGTGAGGTGGGACAGATGGGTGAGGTGGGACAGGTGAGTCGGGTGGATGAGGTGGGTCAGGTGGGTTGGGTGAGTCGGGTAGATAAGGTGGGTTGGCTGGTACAGGTGAGACAGGTAGGTGAGGTGGGAAGCTGGGCCACACCTTCTCTCTGGGAGAGGTGAGAGAAAGCTTCAGGTCTGTGCAGATGGCCCTGAGGGCTTGGAGTGCAGCCAGGGCCCTGCTCATCATTTTCTGGGCACTGGGTTCCAGGGTCCTGGGCCCAGAGAATGAGTTCCATCCTGGATGAGGTTAGCAGGGCAAGGTTGGGGAAGCACCTGCTTGGGCCATCGTGCTCCTGAATCAAGTACCTGGGGGTGAGCAAAATGTTCCCTTCCCCGCCAGCGCCACCACCACACAAAGGCAAAGGGACGAACGTCCGGGGCTGCCTGAAGGCCAGGCCCCTGGGGCCGCACCATGCAGGCAGGGGCCTCCCAAGCAGGGGTTACAGGCAGGGGGGTCACAGTGGGGTCACAGGTGGGGGGTCATAAGTGAGGGGGTCACAGGTGGGGGTCACAGGTGGGGGGGTCACAGTGGGGGTCACAGGCAGGGATCACAGGTGGGGGTCACAGGTGGAAGTCACAGGTGGGGGTCACTGATGGGGGTTATAGGTGGGGGTCACAGGTGGGGGGTCACAGTGGGGGTCACAGGCAGGGATCACAGGTGGGGGTCACAGGTGGAAGTCACAGGTGGGGGTCACTGATGGGGGTTACAGGCAGGGGGATCACAAGTGGGGGATCACAGATGGGGTCACAGGTGGGGGTCACAGGTGGGGGGTCTCAGGCGGGGGTCACAGGCAGGGGGTCACAGGTGGGGGTCACAGGTGGGGGTCACAGGTGGGGGGTCACAGCTGGGGGGTCACAGGTGGGGGGTCACAGGTGGGGGATCACAGCTGGGGGTCACAGCTGGGGGTTACAGGCGGGGGAATCACAGGTTGGGGGATCACCCATTCTCTCCGTTTTCCACTTGTCTACTGTCAGCCTCTGCCTGGTGGAAAGGGGTTACCAATGCTGTTGGGAAAATAGCCTCAGAGGACAGGACAGGGAATCACACTGTGGCCGGGGCAGCTGGAGTGGGGACCGGGAGCTGGTGGTGGACGTGGGGAAGACAGGAATGGAGGAGGGAGAAGGAAGGGGATAAGGGGGCAAGGAGCAGAGGGGCGGGGAGCAGGGGGAAGGGAGGGGATGGATGGGGCCGGGCCACCCCTGGGCTCACAGAGTCAGCAGGGAGAACACACATCGGCTCGGCTCCCACTGGCGTGGGTCGGCCAGAACCCGGCAGCCTGGAGGCGGCGAGCCTGGGGCTCTTGGTGCTCAGAGGCCAGGGGGCCTCAGACAGCAGCCGGAAGAAAGGCAGGAGCTACGCAGAGGGGCACTAGCCTCCCTGTGATAGGGCTGGGTCGCATCTGCTCCTCTATCCTCCCTTCCTCCCCTCCCCTCCACTCCCCTCCCCTTCCCTCCCCTGACAAGCCCCCCCTCCCCCAGGGCTCCTTCTCCTTCCCACCCCCAGCCCCAGGGGCTCCTCAGCTCCCCCACTTGCTTGAATGGTGAAGGACGGTGGGGTGGGCTGACGGTTGGACGGCTGCCGGGCCAGGAGCTGCTGTCCGGCTGATACTCTCAATCTGCCCTGCGTCCAGCGGGCAGCCTCCGAGACCCCCAAGCCTCCCGGTCTCCAGGCTGTGGCAGGTGGCTGGCCTGCTCGGAGACACCCCTGGGCCTGGGGCTTCTCATGTGCCCCCGAGCACATCCACCTCTCTCTCAGGTTCAGGCCAGCAGCTTCACCCCATTGTTTAATGCATTTAATCTTCACGGGCCTGCGGGAAGCCAGGGAGACCCTGCCTCTCCTTTAACGAAACCAGGCCTAAGCCAGGAAGAGGTGGCCCAGGCCAGGACAGCGAGGTCTGAGGGGCAACCGCCTGCCCCAGGTAACAATGATGGGGAAGGAGAGTTCCCCTCCGGAGAGACCTCACCTCCCCAACCCTGCAGAAATGGGGAGTTGCCACCAGGGCCTGTGGCCACAGCTGGATGAGCTCTTCAGGAGCTGTGCAGGTTGGAGGAGGGGCGCAGTGCAGTGCAAAGACCCGCAGGACATGGTGCCCCCCGACACAGGGACACGGGCACCAGAGGCCAGGGCCACTGCAAATGGCCAGGGCTGTTCCCACACTCAGCCTGCCTGCCCCAGGTGCCCCACACCTTGAGACCACACAGTGGGTATCCCGCCCCTAGCTGGGGGAACAGCCTGCACCATCCTGTGCATGAACTCTTGGTGCTTCCTGAGTTGAAGATCAAAGTCTGCCCTAGACCACGGAGGAAGATGCCAGAAACCGGGGGAGGGTGAGGATGCTGCGGGCGCTGGCCACACAACTGCCCCTCTCCTTCCTCACCCACAGACTGGGCTGCTGTGGGACGTGGGAAATGGCTCCCAGAGGCCTGAGCAGAAGGCCGGGCTCCAAGGCTGGAGTGCCTGGCCATCCATGGCCACAGAGGGAAAGCCGTGGTGCAGAGGCGTGGAGCCGGCCAGACCCACGCCCCCTGCTCAGCATGGTCAAGCTGAGGCTTGGGCCGGGGCTGACCCCGCCGGGGGCTGAGCTTCCTGTTTTTCACGGTGGGCGCGGAGGCGGCATCCTGCCTCTCTCTCTCTTCTACCACAGCATTCACCCCTGGAGCAGGGCTCCAAACCACCGCCCGCCCCTGGCCTGGGCCTCCAGCAGGCGCCCCCGCTACCTGGGACACCTCCACCCACGGCAGGACCCCCCTCCTAAGACCCCCGCCCGGGTTTCTACCCCAGCAGCCCCTAACAGCCCCTGTCACGAAGGATGGAACTTCCCAGCCCTGCTAAATGCTCAGCACCCAAAAGACCACCTTCAGCTTTGGGCCCAGCCGCTCCCAGTCCCATGGTGCAGGCCGGGAGAGGGCGACCCAGACAGAGGACACCCGGCCTGCCTCAGGCCTCCTGGATCACGACGCCGGTGGGTGACTTGGAAGAGGGAGGGGTCCCAAGCCCCATGGAAGTGGCTTTGCTCGGGTGAGGGTCTGCATCCCCTCACCCTCCCCAGTCTCCCTCCCAGGAGCAGGAGCTGGGAGCCAGGTCCAGGGACGGCACCAGGAGAGGGTCACTGCTGGTGCTGGCTGGCTGACTGAGACCCCAGGCTCTGGGACCAGGCTGCCCCACTCCTGCATCTGCCCTCACCCCAAGCTGCAGAAACCTCAGTACAAGGGAGTGATCTGCAAAGGGACCTGGGCTTTTCCAACTCCCTCTCCCTGTGGCAGGCCCTAATTTCACATTTTCTGGTCTTCAAAGTCCCAGCCTGGGAAGCTGAAGAGCCCCACTTCTCATTAAGGCCTTGGGCCTGGCCACGCGGCCACCGGCCTCCCTGAGCACACCTCACACTCGGAGAAGGGGCTGAGCAGCCTCTGTGGACGGGTAAACCGCGTTCCCACCAGTGCAGACACCACTTCCTACCCTGCGCGGAGGCCCTGTGCCAGCTGCTATTTAGCTTCCCAGAGAGCCAGCCCCACCCAACCCCTCCTTGAAGACAAGAGGGGTCCGAGAAGAGCAGTGGCAGGGGGCCCCAGAAATTGGGGTCCCTGCGGGGGAGACAGGGTGTGTGCGAAGTGGAGTACAGGGCGTGTAGGTAGCCTCCTTCTCACCGAGATGTGAGAAGGTCCAGGCCCTCCCTGGCGCTCTCAGGAGAGACCACCTTGACCCTTAGAGTCCTCTACCATTTCCTCCCACATCCTCAGCGGGGCAGGACCGAGACCTCAGATTCCCCAGGCCCCAGGCGCCTGCCTTTCCCACACCTGGGGGTGGTGGCTGGGGACCGGGCTAGTCTGCACATGCTCCCTACTGCTCTCCCAGCTCCATGGGCCCCAACCTCCCTGCTGAGGGCTGTCACTTGCCAGGCTGGGGGAACATGGGCCAGAGAGCAGGGGTCCACCCCGGAAGCCCCGGCACCCCTGTCATCTCTGGGACCAGCTAGGGGGCCCCAGCACGGACATGCACCCCCTGGTCCTGGTCACCAAGCTCTGTGCGGGGGACCTTGAGACAGCACAGTGGGGGGCCTTGAGACGGTCAAAGTGACCACATTGTTCCCAGAGCTGCCAGGAAGGACACTGTGTGCACCCAGAGCTGGCTCTCAGGCATGCCGGGACCCCTGCCCGGGCCCTCTCTCCACACCAACCCAGGGCTCCAAGGCCCCTGCCCCTTTCCCACCATCACGAGCCACCCCTTCCATTGCCCTCAACACCCTGTTGAGAAAGCCTGTGTCACTTTCTCCCCCCTCCCCGGGAAAGCCCTGAGCTCAGTCTGCGCTGATGTGACCCCCGGCCCTGCTCCCTGGTGTCTGGGCTGAACCCGACTGCCCACCCAGCCATCCAGTGCCCTGTAGCCGGAGGTCCCCAGGGATGCACTTCAGCAGTCCCCTTCCTGCCCAGCCCACCCCTCCTGGCCCTTTCCCCGCCTTGGTCCATCAGCCAGGTCACCTCAGTGCCCCCGATCTCCTTGCTGGGCACATCTGGATTTGTGGGACCTGAGGCTTCTCCACGTCTGGGGCTAAGGGAGAGGCCCAGGAGGCAGCTTCCATCACACACGCCCTGCACACCTCCCCCCGCCTGCCTGGAACCCCTTCCTCTCTACTGAAATCTTCTGGGCCAGCCCCAGCCTGCCCTGACCCAGGATGGGCCTGCCTCTGAGGCCTCTACTGCCGGAAGACAGCCCCGGCAGGTGGCCTCCTAGTACTGTGGGCCGAGCACCCTGCAGGAGCAACGCCAGCTGCGCCCGGCCGGCCTCGGGCCGAGAAGGGCTGCTTGCCCTCTGGTGGCGGGACAGGGCATGGGCGGGAGACTGCCTGCCAGAGCTTCCTGGCCTGCAAGGGAGTTGGGCTAACAGGTGGGGAAACTGAGACCCAGAGGTAGCAGAGACTTTTGACAAGAGATGGAGCCCTCCCCCCCGCCCTCAAGGTGAACTCCCAGTGGGCTGGGCGGTCAGGGACCAACAGGAAGGTCCCCCCAGGGCTGTTGCCCTCTCACAGGGAAACCTGCATCCCACACATTCTGCACGATTTGGGGAGAGTCCAGGATTAGGAAGTCCAGAGTATGGGAAATTTTTTTTTTTTTTGAGACGGAGTCTCGCACTCTCGCCCAGGCTGGAGTGCAGTGGCACCATCTCGGCTCACTGCAACCTTTGACTCCCTGGTTCAAGCGATTCTCCTGCCTCAGCCTCCCAAGTAGCTGGGATTACAGGCACGTGCCACCACACCCAGCTAAATTTTGTATTTTTAGTAGAGACGGGGTTTCACCATGTTGGCCACAATGGTCTCAATCTCCTGACCTCGTGATTCACCTGCCTCGGCCTCCAAAAGTGCTGGGATTACAGGTGTGAGTCACTGCGCCCAGCCCAGAGTATGGGACTTTAAGAGCCAGCCTGAGAGCTGGGTTTTGTTGGGAGCAGCAAGGCTTACACCCCAAAGTCAGCGGTGTGTGGAACTTCATGGGACAGCAGGCAAGCAGCTCATCTTCTCAGCACATGGAGAGCTCCCAAAGCCACTAAGGAAGAGAAGAAGGCACGGTCCAGTCTCATACAAGATAACAGCTTAGATACATGTGAAAATGCCCGACTGCACTCATCGTCACAGAAATGCAAAGTGCAATTTTCACCCATGAAATTGTAAGCTTCAAAAATCCGTAGTCCAGTATTGATGACAGCGTGGGAACGTGGACAGTCTCCTATATCAGGTTCTGGTCACAGAATAGAAGAGGAATGCACACAACACAAGAAGAGAATAGCAACCCGGCCAACGCAGGACTCAGCCTGTAACCCCAGCACTGTGGGGGGCCGAGGCAGGAGGATCCCTTGAGCCCGGGAGTTCCAGTCCAGCCTGGCCAACATGGCGAAACCCCGTCTCTACTAAAAGCACAAAAATTCACTGGGCATGGTGGCAGGTGCCTATAGTCCCAGCTACTCACTGGGGGCTGAGGCAGGAGGATCACTTGGGCTCCAGGAAGTTGAGGCTGCAATGAGCTATGATTCTGCCACTGCACTCCAGCCTGGGTGACAGAGTGAGACCCTGCCTTAAAAAAATAAAGACAAGAAGGCTGGGCGTGGCGGCTCACACCTGTAATCCCAGCCCTTTGGGAGGCCGAGGCGGGAGGATCACTTGAGGTCAGGAGTTCAAGACCAGCCTGGCCAACGTGGTGAAACCCTATTTCTACCAAAAATACAAAAATTAGTTGGGCATGGTGGCAGGTGCCTGTAATCCCAGCTACTCAGGAGGCTGAGGCAAGAGAATTGCTTGAACCCAGGAGGCAGAGGTTGCAGCGAGCTGAGATCCGGCCACTGCACTCCAGCCTGTGCAGCAGAGTGAGACTCTGTCTCAAAAAAAAAAAAAAAAAAAAAAAAAAGAAAGGAAAGGAAAATAGCTAACCACCAGAAAAGTGGCAGGCGCCTGAGGAGACGCAGAGGCCTGGACGTACCCCTCACCGTGTCGCGGTCCTCGAAGCCTCAGAGCCCGGCCACCCATTGGTCCAGTGAGGGAGAAAGACCCGACTGTGGCAGATGCTGTCCAGGTTTGGGGGCACCGAGTTCTGCTGCCCGGTGGAGGGGACAGGGGTCACTTTTCTGGCTTTAGAGAGGAAGACCCACGAGGTCATCGACCTGCATCCTGCCGTCCGTGTCTCAGAGGGGGCCGGAGAAAGCGCTGAGAAGGAGTCTGTGCGCTGTGGGAGACCCGTCATCCCAGACACTTGAAGGTGGCTGCAGACGTGTCTGAGGAAATGGCCCATCGAACTCCATGGTCAGTCCCTCAGCAGAGGGGCCGGGGCAGGCCCCAAGACGCTGTCAGTGCTGAATTTGTAAGGAACAAACACCATAAAAAAGAACGAGGCTTGGTGAGTGCGTGGCCAGCAGCCTCCAATGTGTGCAGGGTATTAACGTGTCAGGGCTGAGTGTTCTGGGATTGCTCCAGAGACTGGCAAGGGCTCCTGAACCAGTGGTTTCTGTCCTGCCGGTCTGTCAGGGTTGGAAAGTCCAAGCCATAGGACCCAGTTTCCTTTCTTCGCTGATGTTTTCCTGCTGGAACACCGTGGGCCATTACTTGTCTTGAGCTGGAAGCGGTTTGTATTTACACCTGTAAATGCATCCATCCTTTTAATTTATGTAAGCGGTTTTTTGTTTGTTTTGTTTTGTTTTTTGAGACAGAGTCTTGCTCTGTTGTCCAGGCTGGAGTCCAGTGGCGAAATCTCAGTTCACTGCAACCTCTGCTTCCCAAGTTCAAGTGATTCTCCTGCCTCAGCCTCCCGAGTATCTGGGATTACAGGCGCCTGCCATCACACCCAGCTAATTTTTGTATTTGTAGTAGAGACAGGGTTTCACCATGTTGGCCAGGCTGGTCTCAAACTCCTGATCTCAAGCGATCCGCCTGCCTCGGCCCCCCAAAGTGCTGGGATTCCAGGCGTGAGCCGCTGCGCTCGGCCAAATTTTGGTTTTCTAATGCTAGGTGAGAACATTAGGCCCCAGTAACATGTCATTGTGTAAGGAAAAATAGAAGTGCTGCCGTAACCAAAAATAAATAAAACATTAAAACAAGAACAAGCCGGCCTGAGTGTTGACGCTGTGAGTTCTTGGTGATAGCTGCGTATGTGAGGATTATTTTCCTCTCCACTCTCCCCTGCGCGTCTCAACCTTCCTGAAGTTAAGAACAGAGGGTAGGGGTGAGGGGTCTCCGTGGTGACCACGAGAACAAGATGGAGCCCCAGGCGGGACAGGGACTGGCTCCGAGTGAAGAAGCAGGGGGAGTCACGTCGCCCATTTGGGCGAAAAGGATACAGATGGTTCCAAGGAGGGGCACGCACCTGTGCTGGCCTCCAAGGTCGCAGCAGGAGCCGGAGCCAGGGCTGCTTCTGGGCAGGAAGCGGAGCTGGAATTCCCATCATCCAGCCCCTTCCACCTCTTGAATTTTTACCATGGACCTAGGGCCTTTTCTGGTTTGTTGGTTGGTTGGTTTTGTTTTACCGAGTTACTCCTGGAAGCCTGGCAGGAACTTAGGCATTCACTTGGTTCTTTCCACGGCAATTGTGGGGATTTTATCTGCCTGGCCCAGGCTCAGTGTTGGAGATGGGACCCAAATCCCTGCCCCGCTGCCCTCCCACCAGCCTGCCCTGTGACCTCCAGCTCCCGCGTGGCTTCTCAGAGACTCCTCAGCCAGCTCCACAGTCGCAGGAGGCCAAGGCCCCTTAACAAATCCCCCATTTTATAGAAACCTGCAGGTGCCCCCTAGAGCTTCTGCTGCTCTGAACCGACCCTGGTGCATGGCATCTCCCTGCACCACATGTGCCCACCTGCTCCTCAGACAGACTTCTGCGATCTTCATGGCCCCACATTCAATCCCCTGCAGGGCCCGAGGGCACTGTCCGGTGAGGGGCGTGCCCTGGGTCCCGTCCTCGGGGACTTTACCAACATTCGGTCACTGTGGACGCCTGGGGTTCTGGGGTTTTTGCCGACAGAGTGGAGAGCTCCTCTTTTTGAACCCGGTTTCCAGTCCCATCTCCCAGACCTCCGGCTTGTCACCCCAGGCCCTTCAGGAGTGAAAATCACGACCCCGCCCACTGGGTCCATCTGCAAGGCCGGAGCCAGCGTTCTGCAGGTGGACAGTGGCTGTCCCGTTTCCCAGAGCTCCCTGGGCCCGCCTGCCACCCCCTGGAGCCCTACTCTACCTGCTGGCAGCCTCCCCCTCTCCTCCACTGCCTGGAAGGTGTGGGAGCCTCTGTGGGGTCCCCCCTCTCCCTCATGCCACACTCTCCCCTCTGTGCCGTTGCTCAGCCCCAGTCCCCTGGTCACATCGCAGGCGGCAGGCACTCACATGGCCTCTGCCAGCCCCAGAGCCCGGCCCTGGGCACCTTCACCACCTACGGGGTCCTCAACTGTAGCTCTGCCCCTTGAGGGCTATGGAAGGCCGCTCTGGCTGGAGTGAGCCGCCAGGTCCAGGGATGCCCTGTGGGGGCAGGGAGGAGCTTGGAGCTGGGCGAGAGGCATCCTCAGGAAGGTTGCCCAGCCGCTCGCTGCAGCTCTGGGGTTTGGCAAAATTTCCACTCTGCCGGGCTGGTGTTTGTGTGATCATTTCCTTGCAATGACGTGGTTTCCACTGCTCGCGGTCCCCGGGGCATGTCATCCCTCCCAGCTCATGACTTCCGGGTAGATGGTGCCAGGAACTTACTGAAGGAGACAATCGGGGTGTTTGATGGAAACCTGTCCCTCAGGGCAAGCATCTGGGGTGGGGACACAGTACACGCAGCCTCCAACAAACACGCGGGGCCCGGAAGGGGCTCAGGCCCAAGTGAACCCTCCCCAGACCCGCTCTTCACATGCGCACACACACAAGCTTCCTACGCACACACGCTCCCGCACCGCACGCCCGCCCCAGCCCTGCATGACTGTTCCCCAGCCTCGCCCCTCCTGGCTGGCCGCTCCTGCTCCAGCACCTCCTCCTCCTCCCCAGCCTCGCTGGTTCAGCCTTGCTGAGCAATCAGCTCTTCTGGCCTCTGTCCAGGAGGAACCTGGGGCCGGGCGCTTCCTGCACCCGGCACAGCACCTCTCACCTCATTGTACCGGGAACCGGAGATGAGTCTCTGTTTTTATATTTCGTCAACGTATGAATAATTTACAAATGTAAACACAAGGACAATAAGAAAAACCTTTATTAAAATGTTTAATGTGAATGTAAGCAGAGAAAACCTTCTTGTACCTGTAGCCAGTAAGCACAGACGTCTTAGGCAAAGAAGAAAGCCCTTCTGCTCACGTGAGTTGTGGTCCAGGGGCTGGTCACGAAATGGTGTGTGATGACGTCCTTCCTGCCACCAACTGCAGGAGAAATCCACCATCTGCTTGCTCACCGATCACCTCCAGGAGAAATCCACCGTCCGCTCACTCACCGATCACTGCCTAGGACGTTGTGTGTCCCCCACCGCTGCCATCACCGGCCACGAGCTCCTGGCTCCGTCTGACTCGTCTTCTCCCACCAGGTTTCTTCGCTTTGCCACTGTGGGCAGCAGTCGGAAGATCCTGAGCTCTCGGCTGTGTCCTCATTCCACCTCGAAGAGGATGCAGGACCCAGGGCAGCTTGTGGCAAAGCTGCAGGGTGGCACGGTGTTGGGTCATCCTTCCAGAATACTCTCATTTCGTAGGATTCCAGTCATTGTGGCATAGCTGGGAGCCACAGATGCGTGATAATTCCCAGGATAATGGACTATAGCAGACATCTCATGATAGGAAAGCTAAGACCACTGGGATGCCTGAGTCATATGTTTTACAGGTTTATGAGATGTTTTTCTGCCTGACAAGATTCGTGTTCTTGGGTCAGGATAGGATGAATTTTACTCTATTAGAAAAGCAAAAGTAACTTTGTGTTCTCTTTGCACTTTGGAAGACCCGTAAGAATATTAAACTCGTAAGGTTATCAATCCGTACAAAAGAACTGCTCCAAAAAGCCATTCCAGAACTAGCTTCATGGGGCGCTGGGGGAAGGGGGAAGGGAAGGAAGGATGAGAGGATGAAGGGGACGCTGAGACAGGTGGAGAGGAGGGAGGCAGGGGTGGCCAGCAGCTGGCAGGCGGTTGGGAGCTCAGGGTCAGGGGCTTCCAGGCATCGTGCAAGCTAATGTTTACATCCCCAGGCAGAAATCGGAATATAGGCTCTTTTCATATGTAACATTTCATTTGGCCTACTTGACAGATGGTTAAATAAAATGTCCATTAAACCTCATCACTACTGAGTTGCTAATACTCTCCTTGCAACATGGCTAAAACCAGCAGTGGAGGGAGCTGCCCAGAACCAGGAGACCGGAAAGCCATCCTTAGCAATGTCATCTGCAACACAATTTAAGTGGTGCCTTTTAGGCCAACTGCACTGTTGGTATTTTACCCAAGGTTTTGGGGCAGAGAGGCATTGGAAGATTCCTTTTCCAGATCATAAGCCACTTCAAACACCCTCCTGTAATAGTTCATTTCCAATAAAATGCCACTAGGGCAGCATGAGTCACTGCAGTCAAGGTATGGAACCTGCCTAAGTGTCCGTCAATGAATGAATGGATAACGAAAAATGCCAGGTCTGTCCCGCAGACCCTGGCTGATGGGTGAAATGAGTACTCAGACACAGGTATGCAGTGTAAGAGCAGCTAGGGGGCTGCCTGGCTGTAGTGGCCAGAGAGCAGCTCAGAGAAGCTGGAACTGCTTGCTTTGTTTTTTTGAGACGGTGTCTTGCTCTGTCGCCCAGGCTGGAGTGCAGTGGCGTGATCTTGGCTCACCGCAAGCTCTGCCTCCCAGGTTCATGCCACTCTCCTGCCTCAGCCTACCGAGTAGCTGGGACTACAGGTGCCTGCCACCACGTCCAGCTAATTTTTTTATATTTTAGGTAGAGATGGGGTTTAGCCAGGATGGTCTCGAACTCCTGACCTTGTGATCCATCTGCCTTGGACTCTCAAAGTGCTTGGATTACAGGCATGAGTCACTGTGCCCGGCCACTGTCTGCTTTTATTCAGTGCAGGCGCAATGCCAAAAACCTAGAGGGCATACAACCTGTAGGTAATTAACATTTATTATTCCCCTTTCAGGGAACATTGCACACATGATCAAAGGTTAACATAAGTAACCTGGTTAACATCAGTAAACAAGCCTGTTTAAGATAAATTCCCCTACACTCCTTTGTGCCAACTACTTGCCCTCTGCCTCAGAGTTCTAGGACAGCTGCCTTCAGCTATTCTCCGCCCAGGCTCTGCAGAACTTTCCACCCTTTCAGAAGGTTTGTGTCCTTTTCCTACAGTTATTCCCACAACTCTGACCCATCCGCCACAGAAAAAGCACATTTACACCTTAGAATACCATTTAAAAAGAAGGAAATCTTGTCATTGTTGACAACATGGATGAACCCGAAGGACATCACTAAGTGAGCCAGGCACAGAAAGACAAATCTGCATGATCCACTGAAATACATGTGGAGTGCAAAAAAGCGGAATTTGTAGGAGACAGTAGAATGGTGGTTACCAGGCTGGGCACGGGGGTTGACGTCTGTAATTCCAGCACTTTGGGAGGCTGAGGCAGGTGGATCACCTGAGGTCAGGAGCTTGAGATCAGTCTGGCTAACATGATGAAACCCCATCTCTACTAAAAATACAAAAATTGGCCTGGCATAGTGGCTCACACTTGTAGTCCCAGCACTTTGGGAGGCCAAGGCAGGTGGATCACTTGAGGTCAGGAGTTTGAGACCAGCCTGACCAACATGGTGAAACCCCATCTCTACTAAAAATACAAAAATTAGCCAGGCGTGCTAGTGCACGCCTGTAATCCCAGCTACATAGGAAGCTGAGGCAGGAGAATCACTGGAACCCAGGAGATGGAGGTTGCAGTGAGCTGAGATTGCGCCATTGCGCTCCAGCCTGGGCGACGGAGCGAGACTCCATTTCAAAAAAATAAATAAAATAAAATGGCTACCACACACACACACTGGCATTACCAAGTGCTGTGAGGATGTGGAGGAAATGGAAGGCTCAGACTCCACTAGTAACATGGAAACAGCCATGTGGGAAAATCTGGCAACTTCTTATGAAACTTAACATACCCCTTTCCTTTGACCCACGCCTCAGTATCTGCCCAGAGAAATAAAAACATGTCCACACAAAGACTTCAAAAAGAAAGTCAACAGCAACTTTATTCATGATTGCCAATAGCTAGAGACAGCCACAAATGTCCATGAATTCAGCAGGTAAACACATGGTGTGTTCACACCGGACTCCTCGGTCATCAGAACAAACTCCTGAGTCGTGAAACAACACAGATGAATCTCCAGAAACATGACGCTAAGGGAAAGACGCCTTACACAAGGACATGTACCCGAAAGGACACGATTCATTGGTAGGAACTCTTAGAACGGGGAACCGTAGTGGAAAATCAGAATAGGTGGCATGGTAGCAATGGATATAGAATGGAAACGGGCATAAGAAAATTTTCTGGGGTGAGGGAAGTGTTCTATTTGTCTTGATAGCATCTTCGGTTACACAACTGTATTTGTTAAAACTCAGCAAATGGAGGCTGGGCATGGCGGCTCGCCTGTAATTCCAGTCCTTTCAGGAGGGTGAGACAGGAGGATCGCTTGAAGCCAGGAATTTGAGGTTACTGTGAGCCATGATCACGCACTGCACTCCAGGCTGGGCCATAGAGCAAGACTGTCTTTAAAACAAAGAACCTCAGCGAATGTACAATTAAGTTTGTGCACTTGTTACAAACTTAACATTAAAAAACTACAAAAATTATATGCTAGTGGTATGCACGCTGTTCAGGCGGTGAAGGATGCTGACATTTGCAATTTAATACTGTAACTAACATCGTTTAACTACAACAGCATAACAACGAGCGTAATAACGAGCACCTGTAAACCCACCTCCAGCAGCAAACCAGGTATTTCCAGTGACTTAGATCTACTCGTGTGCTTCTCCGGTCCCCGTCCCCGGAATGTGCAGCACGTTCTTGCTTTCCGAGGATTCCCCCCATGTGTGCGTACCTAAGTCATATGTTCTATTTATCCATTTATTTATTCAGAGACGGAGTCTCGCTCTGTCACCCAGGTGGGATGCAGTGGCACAATCGCGGCTCTCTGCACCCTCTGCCTCCCAGGTTCAAGCGATTTTCCTGCCTCAGCCTCCCGCGTCGCTGGGATTACAGGTGCCCACCACCACGCCCGGCCTAAGTCACCCGTTTTACAGGGTGATGTGGATCTGCCTGACAAGCTGGGCGGATGCACGGGGCAGGTGAGGCCGCGAAATCATTTCGTCCTTGCCAGATGTTTGACGTTCTTCATTAAACAAAACCCCCTGATGGGAACGCCCGTGGCCAGCGCGAAGGCGGGTCAGGGGAGCTGTCTGGGTTTTTTTATTTTCCACCCTGGGTGACCAGCAGTCTGGTCCGCAGTGGCCCAGTTCTCCGCAGTCGGCCCCAGGCCTGACCCAGGCGCTGCCCCGGGCGGGGTCCGCAGCCCTGAACCCGCCCCTCCCTCCCCGCAGCCCCGAAGCCCGCGCCCTCCCCGCCCCGCCCTCCCCTCCCCTCGCCCTCGCCCTCGCCCTCGCCCTCGCCCTCGCCCTCCTCTTCCCTCCCCTCCCTCCCCTCCCCGCTTTCCCCTCCCCTCGCCCTCCCCACCCTCCCCTCTCCTGCTTGCCCTCCCCTCCCCGCCCTCCCCTCTCCTCCTTGCCCTCCCCTCCCCTCCCCTCGCCCTCCTCTTCCCTCCTCGCAGCCCCAAAACCTGCGCCCCCCGCCCCGTCGCTGGACCCCTCCCGGCGCCCTCCCCTCCCCTCCCCGCACCAGCGCACCCTCCCCTCTCCCACCCTTCTCCAACACCCGCCTCCGCAGGGTTGCGGCCCTAAGACTGGCAGGGAGCGCGGGTTCGACCCCTGCGCCCTAGCAACCCCTGCCCTCGCAGCTCTAGAGCGCAAGTCTCCCGGCCGGGCCCTCCCGGGTCTCCGTAGCCGGGATCGCCAGACCCTGCGAGCCGAAGCGCCCAGCCCCGCCCACTCCAGGCACATGACCCGGACCTGGCCATTCACAGCGCAGCATCATCCAGCCTTAGTGATTGGGCCATCGGCGAGCACGTGACGCCAGCTAGGCCAATTAGAGCCCGGCCGGCTCTATTTATGGTGGAGCCGACGCTCGGCGCGCGGCTGGATGTGGTGGGTCGCGCTGGGTGTGCAGGTTTATGTGGGTCTCCGAGGCACCTGCCTGCCTCTGTCCTGCGCCTCCGCAACCTCTTCTGCGAATGAGTCTCCCGAAGGACGTCCGGGAGGATCGGAAGCCTCAGTCCCGGCGCGGGCAGTGCCCTGCGCTCCTACCCGCGGTCTGGCTGGGGTGGGCCCGAGGCCCCCGGGCTCCCGGTTACCGCCGCGGGCGCGTCTGCGTCCTGACCCGGAGGGACCCACGGTCCGGGCCGTACCAGGTGGCGCTGGGGTTGGGGTTGCCGCCACGGAAGCCCAGCTTTGTGGACTGCGGGGCACCCGCATCGCCCAGGACGGGGGACCCAGCCCAGCCGCAGGGGAAGGACTGGGGCTCGCGGGGCGGAGGGCTGTTAGGATTGCTGGATACAACACGGAACGCCCAGTTAACGTTTTTGTTTAACGTGTTTTTTGTAGAGATGGGGGTCTCGCTATATTGCCCAGGCTGGTCTTGAACTCCTGGCCTCAAGCAATCCTCCCACCTCAGTCTCCTGAGTAGCTGGGACTAGAGGCCTGAGACAGCAAGCCCTTAAGATTTTAAAACAGATTTGTTGAAATGTAATGCACTTACTATGAAATTCACTTCTTGAAAGCTTACAGTTTTGCCGCATATTCGGAGATGTGCAGCCATCCTCACTATCTCATATGACACCGTTTGTGTTGCCCCAGAAAGAAACCCCGTGCCCATGAGTGGTCACTCCCCACCCTGCCCACAGCCCTGCAGATCTGCTTCAGCCCATATAGATTTACCTCTGCCGCGTTGGGCATGTACTAAAAAGTATTTGTAGTTTATCTGAAGTGCAGAATTATCGGCATCCCATATTTTTATTTGCTAATTCTGGCCAAAATTATTTGCTAATCTTGGCATTGCTGGCTCTGACCAAGGAAGCCTCAAGGAAGCAGGAAGGCACCAGAGCCCATCCCTGGCCCCTCAGAGCCCATCCCTAGCCCTGCCTGGCCCCTCAGAGCCCATCCCTGGCCCTGCCTGGCCCCTCAGAGCTATCCCTGGCCCTGCCTGGCTCCTCAGAGCCCATCCCTGGCCCTGCCTGGCCCCTCAGAGCCCATCCCTGGCCCTGCCTGGCTCCTCAGAGCTATCCCTGGCAGACTCCAGGCTCAGGTGCACTGCCTGAGGGGGACAGTGAGGGCTGTTTTAGGTATAACAGTCCTGGATATTTCCTGAGTATATTGTCCGAATGGTTCCTCTTTCCGTATTTTCTAGCTTCCTCTGTATATTTAAAAATAGTCTTATTAGTGTGTTTCTTCACGACATTTCAATTTGTTGTTGTTCATCATTTCCCACAATTTCAGTGATGCAAGATGGTCCTTTCTGAGCAGAGCTGCCCTCGCTAGTGCTCTTTTGTTTCGCGTAGATCTTCTTGAGGGGACTATGTGGCCAGTGCAGGGCCGCGCAGGCCTCCCCACCCTGCACCATTCAGCAGAAGAACAGCTGGTGCCTTGGGCCCTCAACACGCTCACCCAAAAGTCAGCGAGATGTGCACCGGTCCACTAGCCTTCCAATTGTAAACTGAAAATAAAATCTTGGCCAGGCATGGTGGCTCATGCCTGTAAACCCTGCACTTTGGGAGGTGGAGGCAGGTGGATCACCTGAGGTCAGGAGTTTGAGAGCAGCCCGGCCAACATGGCAAAACCCCGTCTCCACTAAAAATACATAAAAATTAGCCGGGGGTGGTCACACACACCTGTAATTCCAGCTTCTTGGGAGGCTGAGGCAGGAGAATTGCTTGAACCTGGGAGGCGGAGGTTGCAGTGAGCTGAGATCGTGCCACTGCACTGCAGCCTGGGTGATAGTGAGACTCTATTTAAAAAAAAAAAAAATCCTACCCCCCCCCCCCAAACTACTGAAAAGACCCCTCTCAGCCAAGGGATCCCGGAGACACCTTAGAAATTTGAGTTTCCAGTCGGGCATGGTGGCTCATGCCTGTAATCCCAGCACTTTGGGAGGCCAAGGCGAGTGGATCACCTGAGGTCAGGAGTTTGACACCAGCCTGGCCAACATGGCAAAACCCCATCTCTACTAAAAATACAAAAAAATTAGCCGGGCATGGTGGTGGACGCCTGTAATTTCAGCTACTCGGGAGGCTGAGGCAGGAGAATTGCTTGAATCCGTTTCAGTGAGCCAAGATCACACCACTGCACTCCAGCCTGGGCAACAGAGTGAGACTCTGTCTCAAAAAATAAAACCAAAAAACTGAGTTTCCAGCCATGCTGGGATGGTAGGTCAGAGGCACCTCATTCTACCCGCTGCCATGTGCGGTTTAGACAGAATTGACCAGCGTTCATGTTAAAATAGAGATCATAAGACTAAGAATAGGCTCTGTGGCAATAAAATACCAAATTATAAACAGGACCTAAGGCCAGGCCTGGCGAAAGTAAGTCGTGCGTCCCTGCACGTGAAGAACCAACTCTATTCTAAAGGCCGCAGGTTTCTCTTTTTCTCTAGCAGCTAAACAAGCACTAGCCTCACAATAAGCAGCGTTGAGACCGGGCACGGTGGCTCATGCCTGTAATCCCAGCACTTTGGGAGGCTGAGGCGGGCAGATCACGAGGTCAGGAGATCAAGACCATCCTGGCAAACACTGTGACACCCCGTCTCTACTACAAAAAAAAAAAAAAAAAAAGCCGGGCACGGTGGCTCACGCCTGTAATCCCAGCACTTTGGAAGGCCGAAGCGGGTGGATCACAAGGTCAGGAGATGGAGACCATCTTGGCTAACACGGTGAAACCCCGTCTCTACTAAAAATAGAAAAATTAGCCGGGCGTGATGGCCGGCGCCTGTAGTCCCAGCTACTCAGGAGGCTGAGGCAGGAGAATGGTGTGAACCCGGGGGACGGAGCTTGCAGTAAGCGGAGATAGCGCCATTTCACTCCAGCCTGGGCAACAGAGCGAGACTCCGTCTCAAAAAAAAAAAAAAATCATCATTGAAACAACTGCAGCTCCTCCACCAGCCGACCCTGACTCCACACCCCTGCTCCACCAGCCATAGCTAGAGCTTTCCTTGGACAAGAGAGTCATTTCAGTAACTTTTCCCTGATAAGAGACCCCGACCATAGACGGGTTCTGGCTGGTTTACAGAGATTCTGCCCTCATACGCCTTCATGTCCTGAAAAGACCTTTCGAGGTATACGACCTAATTGTAATACGTTTACATGTTGCCTCCACCCCAAGGCGAACATGGGTCGTATGTAACATGCATGTTTATCCAGCACACGTGTCCAGATAAACATGCATGCATAGTCACAGCGCCTCCTGTAACCTGTTGAGTATGTATACCTGACCAACCCATTCGGCTTACATTCCTGTCTCACCCCACTCTCCCTCCAAGTGTCTCTGGCCTTACGCTGGAGGCCACACTTCCCAGCCTGTCAGAATGGCCACCTTACAGGCTATAAACCTTTATAAGAAGTAAAGTCTCCTTTCTGAATGTATAGATCTTGTGATTTTTAACTTAACACAATCCACAGCCAGTTTCCTTCTTTTTTTTTTTTTTAATAATTTATTTTTTTGAGATGGAGTCTTGCTGTCCCCCAGGCTGGAGTGCAGTGGTATGATCTCTGCTCACCACAACCTTCACTTCCCAAGTTCAGGCAATTCTCCTGCCTCAATTTCCCAAGCAGCTGGGATTACAGCCAGTTAATTTTTGTATTTTTAGTAGAGATGGAGTTTCACCACGTTGGCCAGGCTGGTCTTGAACTCCTGACCTCAGGTGATCCACCTGCCTTGGCCTCCCGGAGTGCTGGGATTATGGGCGTGAGCCACTGCACCTGGCCTTTCTTTCTTGCTTTGGCTGGGCCTCCCGAAGGGGTCCCAGGTGCAGAATATGATCAGAACAGACAAGGCCCCTCTGATTTCATCTGTTTCTTTGTTATTCAGCCATCCTTGCTCTCATTCCTCTGACTTGTAGGCAGCCCTTCCACTGCGTTTTGTGTACATGTGTTTTTTCCATCTCGAGACGATAGATTTAAATGCCCATTCTTGTTACCACTATTAGCAAGCTAGGAACGACGGGGAAGAGCCTTAACCTGCTATGGGAGCAATCAGGAACCTACAGCAACTTTTTCCTTTTTTAAATAAACGTTTTATTTTAGAATAAATCTGGATTTCCAGATAAGATGTGAAGATAGATAGGAGGGCACTCTTGTTAACATCTGACATTAGTTTGGTGTTTGTGTGTAATTAATGGGCCAATACTGACACATCGTTATTGACTAAGGCTCGCACTTGATTCCTATTGCCTCAGTTGCACTTGCTGTCCTTTTCCTGTCCCAGGAGCCCATCCCGGACCCCACAGCACACTCAGTCCTCAGGTCTCAGGCTCCTCTCTGCTTCCCTCGTGTTTGATGACCGTGGCAGTTTTGAGGAGTGCTGGCCGGTGTTTTGGAGTGTGTCCCTCTGTTGGGATTGGTCTGATATCTTTTTTTTTTTTTTTTTTTTTGAGACGGAGTCTCGCTCTGTCGCCCAGGCTGGAGTGCAGTGGCGCGATCTCAGCTCATTGCAAGCTCCACCTCCCGGATTCACGCCATTCTCCTGCCTCAGCCTCCCGAACAGCTGGGACTACAGGCGTCTGCCACCAAGCCCGGCTAATTTTTTGTATTTTTAGTAGAGATGGGGTTTCCCCATGTTGGCCAGGATGGTCTCGATCTCCTGACCTCGTGATCCACCCGCCTTGGCCTCTCAAAGTGCTGAGATTACAGGCGTGAGCCACCGCGCCCGGCCGGTCTGATATCTTTCTCTTGGTTAGACAGGGGATATGGGTTTTGGGAGGAAGAACGCAGGGTTGAAGTCCCCTCCTCATTCTGGGCTGTCAAGGACGTATGCTCTCCACCTGCCAGGTCACGGGTGGGGCTGGCCTGGGCCACCTGGCCGATGCAGAGCCTGTCAGGTTTCTCCGCCACGACGCCCCCTTTCCACACGGTGCTCTTGGCGGGGAAATCACTATTTGCAGCACCCAAGGAAGGCGTGGGGGGTTAGGCTCCCCCTCGTTAGGGGCAGAGTGTCTACATGAATTACTTGGAATTCCTTTGTGATTCATCTCTCCTCCCCACTTATTTATTTACTCAGTCATTTCCTTATATCGGTATGGATTTGTGGGGATTTATGCTGCAAGTTATGAGCCAACACAGTGCTGGTTTTGTTTTTTTGATCACTTCTTCACCTTCTCACTATATTACCAGGGCTGCCACAGCTAAATGCCACAACCTGGGTGGCTTAAACAACAGGTGTTTTTCTTCTCACAGTTACGGAGTCTGGACGTCTAAGATCAGGCTGCCGGCAGGGTGGGTTCCTACTGAGGCCTCTACTGTGATGGCACCCCTTCGTGCTCACGTGGCCTCTCCCTGCATCCTCACGTGGCCTGTCTGCATGCTCACATGGCCTCTCCCTGAGTCCTCACGTGGCCTCTCCTCTGCATGCTAACGTGGCCTCTCCTCTGCATGCTAACGTGGCCTCTCCCTGCGTCCTCATGTGGCCTCCCCTGCGTCCTCACGTGGCCTCTCCTGCATCCTCACATGGCCTGTCCGCATGCTCACATGGCCTCTGCCTGAGTCCTCACGTGGCCTCTCCTCGAGTCCTCACGTGGCCTCTCCTCTGCGTCCTCACGTGGCCTCTCCCTGCGTCCTCACGTGGCCTCTGCCTGAGTCCTCACGTGGCCTCTCCCCTGCATGCTCACTCCTGGTGTTTCTTCCTCTTCTCATAAGGACAACAGTCTTGGCTGGGCACGGTGGCTCACACCCGTAATCCCAGCACTTTGGGAGGCCAAAGTGGGAGGATCACTTGAGTCCAGGAGTTCAAGACCAGCCTGGGCAATATAGTGAGACCCTACCTCTACCAAAAAAAAAGAGACACCAATCTAATCATGACCCTCATGACCTAATTGAACCTTAATCATTTCTTCAAAGGCTCCATCTCCAAATGCAGTCACATCAGGGGTTAGGGTTTCAACTTGTGATTTGGGGGCAAAGACATTCAGTCCGTAACACTAGCACCACAAGGCACTCCAGGATCATCTTGTTTTTTGCTATTCCAGTCCTAGAATCAGTCACTTAGTCAAAGACCTGTGGTTGTTTTCACTGGAGAAGGATCTTAGAGACCAAGATCTGAAGGCTAAGTGTGCTCATTGCTTCTCAGCTGACAGAACAAAGAGAGAGATGTGTGTAGACGAAGCTGTGTATATACACATCTATTTGTACACATATCCACAAGCGGTTACATTAAGCATAAGATTATACCAATGTCTCTAATTCTGTTACCATATGGTTCATTCTAGCCTTTCCCCTTGTTTATCTGTAAGCTCCCATTCCCATAGTGAGAAACCTGAGCCCTACCACCTGCCACCATGTACTCAATTGTTCACTTCCAGAATGTTGTACAGTGGTTTCCGAATTATTAGCTGGTATCCCCGTGGGAAATGCCTTTATCAACTAGAGGACAGTGTTGACATCCTCTGTCTTTAGTCCTACAGACTCCACCCGTGTCCAAAGTTATTTAGGCCAGCACCCTTCCGTGAGGCTGTCCCATGCATCTGTAATGCAGTGAGAGTCTCTTGTCACAGTCTGAATTCCATCCCAGGATCCTCCATCTCCCAGGTGATTAAATTTGCATACATTAAGGCCAACTCTGTCTCCTGTATAGTCTATGGATTTTGACACGTGTAGTTTTGTGTATTTCGCATTATAGTAGCATACTATGCTAGCACGTAGAATCGTTTCACGGTCCTAAAATCCTCTGTGTTCCATTCTGTTCACCCCTCCCTCTCTCCTCTTTTTTTTTTTTTGAGACAGTGTCCCACTCTGTCACTGAGGCTGGAGTGCAATGGTGCGATCTCAGCTCACTGCAACCTCTGCCTCCCGGGTTCAAGCGATTCTTTTCCCTCAGCCTCCTGAGTAACTGGGATTACAGGTGCCCAGCATCACGCCCGGCTAATTTTTTTTTTTTATTTTTAGTAGAAACAGGGTTTCATCATGTTGGCCAGGCTGGTCTCGAACTCCTGACCTCAGGTGATCCGCCCGCCTCGGCCTCCCAAACTGTTGGGATCACAGACGCAAGCGGCCGCGCCCGGCCTCCCACTGGTTTCTTTCACCCTCATTCACAATTCACGCATGGCTTGGTGTGACGCGCTGGCACCTTCTATCTTACGTCACTGGATGGAAGTACTGATACCAGAGAAAAGATATCTTGGTTGCTTCCAGTTTGGACAGTTTTGGACGATTATGAATAAAGATGCTATAAACATTCCCATGAAGATTTTTGTATAGGCACTGATAAGTTTTCAACCCAGGTAACACCAAACAGCACGGCTGCCGGATTGTGCGTCTCTGAGGCCACGGGAACCAGGAGTACATCATTGGGCATTTTGTCCTGGTCATGGGCTCAGCCACTGGAGTTTCTCCACCACATACATGGTTGCTGTGCACACGAATGTCTAACCTGTACCATTGAAAAGTATGTCTATTTGCTAAGAGCTTTTAAATCATCAACACAGTAGGTGAAATCAATGATATTCCATCTAATGCTTTTCTATGCCTGAGTTAGTCAGAGTTTTTCTTCTGTAGCATATTGATGGAACAAATTGCACTGATATTGTCTGATATTAAACTAGAGAAACCCAGACCATGAGGTCCAGCTAGCCAATATTTTATTTCAATTTTTTTCTTTTTTCTTTCTTTCTTTCTTTTTTTTTAGAGAGAGGAGCTCACTCTGTCACCCAGGCTGGAGTACAGTGGCACGATCACCGCTCAGTGCAGCCTCGAACTCCTGGGCTCCAGTGATGCTCCTGAAATCAGCAGCTCAAGCAGCTGGGACTGCAGGTGCACGCAAACACGTCAGCGAATTTTTTTATTTTTTCATGGCAACAAAGTCTCACTATGTTTTGCCCAGGCTTAATTTTTAATTTTTTTTTTTTTTTAGTAGAGACAGGATCTCATCATGTGGCCCAGGCTAGTCTTGAACTCCTGGGCTCAAGTGATCCCCCGCGTTCAGCCTGCCAGAGGGCTGGGATTACAGGCATGAGCCACTTCACCTGGCCCCTAATATTTTATTTCGTATTTTTTGCACCTAAAATCTGGAGTGAAACAGGCCTCTCGTGTTCTGTTTTTGTCTGCTCTTGTTGGTTTGGAGTTGCTATCGCCCTAGCCTCATAAAGTGGGCTGGACACATCCCACTCTTTTGACTTTCTGGAACATTTTGTCCAAGACAGGAATTAACTGGCCCCAGAAGCTGAGTGGAACTCACTCATCCAGCAGCCTAGGCCCCGTGCTGGAGGAGGGCGGGCCCCCACAAACACTTTTAATCTATTCGGTTTTTTGCCTTTTTTTGTTTTGTTTTTCTCATTTTATAGTTTTCTAGGAATTTAGTGACTTCATGCCGGTTTTCAGTGTTACTGGTTTGTAAGTGATTCTAATTGTATTATTTACAACTCTGCAGTCACTTCCTTGCCTGTGTTTTGTTTGTTGTCTTGAGTTTTCTTTTCTTCATTCCTGCAGGGTGCTTTCACGGGGTCATTCCTCCCATGCCCCTGCCTTTGGGGGTTTTGTTGTTTTCTGAGACAGAGTCTCGCTCTGTCGCCCAGGCTGGAGTGCAGTGGCACGATCTCGGCTCACTGCAACCTCTGCCTCCTGGGTTCAAGCAATTCTCCTGCCTCATCCTCCCGAGTAGCTGGGACTACAGGTCCAGCTAATTTTGTATTTATTTATTTATTCGAGACAGAGTTTCGCTCCTGTTGCCCAGGCTGGAGTGCAGTGGCACAATCTTGGCTCACCACGATCTCCGCCCCCACCCCCCACCCCCAGTCAAGTGATTCTCCTGCCTTAGCCTCCCCAGTAGCTGGGATTACAGGCATGTATCACCATGGCCGGCTAATTTTATATTTTTGGTAGAGACGGGGTTTCTCTGTGTTGGCCATGCTAGTCTTGAACTCCTGACCTCAGGTGATCCACCTGCGTCGGTCTCACAGAGTGCTAGGATTACAGGCGTGAGCCACCGAGCCCGGACTAATTTTTGTAATTTTAGTAGAGATGGGGTTTCTCCACGTTGGCCAGGCTGGTCTCGAACTCCTGACCTCAGGTGATCTGCCTGCCTCAGCCTCCCAAAATGCTGGGATTACAGGCGTGAGCCACCACGGCCCAGCTTTTTGGTTTTTTAATCCTCGTTCTTCCCTCTCTCTCTCTTCCCTTCCTGCCCCACTGCTTTCTGCCTTTTTAATTTTTCTCTCTTTGTTCCTTTGGGTCTGCTCTGACTTGAGTTGCCTGCCTCGAGTGGATGCCTCAGTGCTGCGTTGGAGCAGACAGAGCTGGTCTGGAGTCAGCTGCCTTCAATGCCTCCCCATTCCTCGACGTCATCGCAACTCCCAGTTGTGCAGCTGTCCCTCCTTGAGCATCCCGCATCCTGCATCCCGCGCTGTGCTGGGCCCTCCCAGCAGCTCTTCTACCTGCCCCCACCTTCCCAGCATGTGCTCAGAGCTCTGCTTCAGAGGTCCCAAATCTTGCGTTAATTTGATCCAGAATGCCCTCAGCCTGCTCCAGCCCCAGGGACATACCTCCCAGTGGCCTCCCCAGGGGACATGCTTGGGACTGGCCAGGGCTACCCCATGTTACCTGGTCACTTAGCCTGACCTCTAGAGCTCTGCCAGCTAAGTTGGGTGGGATGTCCTGCCTGGAGGAGACGGCAGAGAAAGGAGGTGGCCTGGGTGGACGCCCGAGGGAGGAGGTGCTAGGGAAGTTCCCATGGCTGCCGATTCACTGGGTGGCCCCTACAGAGGCTGTGCTCACCTGGGGCAGGTGGGAGGCCCCAGTGGCTGATGACTCATGCCCAGTCACCCCACACAGCTGTGAGATGCAGAGAAGAGGGATGTCGAGGGCATCTGGGCACAGACACTCCCCAGCTGGCCGGGATGGTGCCTGGGGTGCTGAAGAGCACGCAGGCTGGGCCTCTCTGCTGGTTCTGTGCCAGCCACGAGAGAGGAACGAGACCTCTGGGAGCTGGGGACAGGCATGACCCTTCCAGTTTTGTCCTGACCAGCCAGCAGCAGGACTTATTGGTGGGAGGGGGATGGGGCAGCAGCCCCAGGCCTGGTGGGGACCCCTCCAACTTCCTGCAGGCTGGGCCAGGGCTGCATCCCCTGCACTGCTGTGGGCATCATCCCATCACCTGCCCACACCTCCAGTGGCAGAGGCGGCCGAGGAACAGCTCTCTGCGACCTGGGTGAGGCAGGTGCCACCCGGATGCCAGGCCTCACTCCTCCCCTGGCTCTGGAGGAAAGACTCCATCCTGCTGGGAGCGGCTGTCCAAGTCACAAATGAGGGCAGTGGCGAGGACACATCGTTCCTCCTGCATGGAGCGCTGGCTTCTTGGCCATTGCAGACGGTGCACTGATGGCGCCCTGTGTGCCCAGCCCTGCACAGCGAGGGTGGAACAGGGAACAGGGACTTCAGTCACTGCCGGTCACCCTGGAGAAGCTGACTAGAGGGTACACGGTTTGCCCAGGGCTGCCAGGCTAAGGACGGGCCCCAGGGCCGAGGGAGGGTGCTCCTGAGCCAGGCATGCAGGGCTGGGCCTGGGAACCCTGGAAGACCTCTGAACACAAAAACTGGAGCAGCACCCAGCCCAGGTGGCCCATCACCTCGTGGGGGAAGGTGTGACGGTCCAGGTGTGGGGCAGGTTCCACCCCCAATAGGTTCCCAGCTCAGGACTCAAAATGTCTGATGGGAACCAACTCCATCGGGGCATGCAGCCCCCACCGTGCGATGACCACAGACGTGGGTCACCCTTAGCCCTACCAAGGGCCAGTACAACCGAACCCCTCCTCCCACCTGGCTTCTTCAAGGCTCACACCCTCACCTGACCAGGTAAACCAGCCGTGGAAGGAGCCACGTGCATGGAAAGCCCTCCCTCGTAGCCAGCCGTTACCGTGGATTCTGCCAGGGGCATGAATCAGGGCTGGGTCTGGGGCAGGGGGTAGGGGGTCTCTGCCTTAGCCCTACTAACTCAGGGCCAGGCCATTCTCTGTGGCAGCAGCCACATCCCCCCTAGAGAATGAAATCACCTCTGGTCCAGACCACTGGTCTCCAGCAGCCCTGACCACTCTGAGTATCACCGAGCACTTGAAATGTGGCTTCGGAGCCTGAAGAACTGCTTTTTACTTTTATTTAATTAATTTAAATAACCACATGTGGTTGACGGCTGCCGCATTGCACAGGGCATCTCTAGGGCAACCTCATCACAGTCCCAGCCTTCGTGGTGGCCTCGTCGGTGCCTGGGCTAAGTCGTGGGAGGTGGAACATGAACTCACTTCCATTCCTGCCTGGCGTGGGCTGGGCATTGCTCGCCTCTGCCCAATTAGTCACCAGGGCTGGCTAGAAGCCTCGGGAACATGAAGGGCTGCTTTCCTCAGCTCTACCCGTGCCTCCGTCTAACCTGAGCCCTGGGTGATCCCAGCACTTCCTGGAGTTACCCTTGGCCAGCAGGTGGGTGATAGATAGGTTTGCCCAACACTCACGCACACACACACCTGTGCACACACACATGCATGCACACACGTGAACACACACATGCAAACACGGACACTCGTGCACACATGCACACACACATATGCACATGCGTGCACAGGTACACACAGGCACACATGCACACACACGGACACATGCACACACACGGGCACACATGCACACGTGCACACACACGTACACTTGTATGCGCACACGCAGGAACACATACTGCCTGTAGCTCCTGGATATACCACCCCCAGGTCCCATCTGGGAACCTCCACGCCGGCATCCTTTATCGGGCTGAAGTCCCCTCCCCCTGAAAGCTGCTGGACGCCGCAAACCACAGCCCTCCTTGTGCAGCTGTCAGTGGCCTTCATCTGTGCAGGGCTGGCTTGTCCATCCTCATCACCCCCAGGCTCAGGGGCGGGGCGACATTGATGTCTTCAGGAAACTGCAAGTGGGATGGGAGGTGAGGACGTCTAACCCAGCAAGGGAGTTGGCTCTGGACTCAGGACTGCTTCATGGGTTTTGGTGGTTTTTGTTTCTAGGTTTTGTTTTGGTTTATTATTATTTTTTGAGACAGAGTCTCGCTCTGCACTCTGTCGCCCAGGCTGGAGTGCAGTGGCGTGAACTCAGTTCAATGCAGCCTCCGCCTCTCAGGTTCAAGGAATTATCCTGCCTCTGCCCCCCAAAGAGCTGGGATTGCAGGCATGAGCCACTGTGCCCAGCCTCTTGTTTTGTTGTTGTTGAGACAGAGTCTTGCTGTGGCCTAGGCTGGAGTGCAGTGACGCAATCTCAGCTCACTGAAGCCTCAAACTCCAGGGCTCAAGCAATCCTCCCACTTCAGCCTCCAGAGTAGCTGGGATCACAAGTGCGCACCACCACGCTGGGCTAAGTTTTATATTCTCTGTAGAGATGGGGTTTCGCCATGTTGCCCAGGCTGGTCTGAAACTACTGTAGTCAAGCCATCCTCTTGCCTCAGCCTCCTGGGTAGCTTGAACTATAGGTGTGAGCCACCACACCTGGCTAATTTTTTATTTTTTTGTAGAGACAAGGTCTCACTAGTTGCCTAGGTTGGGTTTTTTAAAAATTTAATTTAATTAATTTTTTTTTTTTTTGAGATGGAGTCTCACTCTGTCGCCCAGGCTGGAGTGCAGCGGCACGATCTTGGCTCACTGCAACCTCTGCCTCCCAGGTTCCAGCGATTCTCCTGCCTCAGCCTCCCAAGTAGCTGGGACTACAGGTGCGCACCACCACACTGGGCTAATTTTTATATTTTTTAGCAAAGACGGGGTTTCACCTTTTTGCCCAGGCTGGTCTCGAACTCCTGACCTTGTGATCCACCCACCTCGGCCTCCCAAAGTGCTGGGATTACAGGCGTGAGCCACTACGCCTGGACTTTTTTTTTTTTTTTAATGTAGGCAAAATTTACATAACAAAATTCATCATTTTAACTATTTGGAAGTGTACAATTCAGTTAATTTTAGTACATTTGCAATATTATGTAACCCTCACCTCTGTCTAGTTCTGAAACATTTTCACCGTCCCGAAAGGGAAGGAAACCCCCTCCCAATTAGCAGTCACTCCCCACATCCCACCCAGCCCCTGACGACCACCGATCCACAGTCTGTGTAGATGAATCTGCCTATTTTGGACATTCCATGTAAATGGACTCATACAGTATAGAGTCTTTCGAGACTTGCTTCTGCTGCTGAGCATCGTGTGTTTTCAAGGTTTGTCTGTGTTGTAGCACGTTACTGCCTCCTTCTTTTTTCGGTTAGTGCCTCCTTTTTTTTTTTTTGAGACAGAGTCTCACTCTGTCACCCAGGCTGGAGTGCAGTGGTGCAATCTCAGCTCACTGCAACCTCCACTCCCAGGTTCAAGTGATTCTCCCACCTCAGTCTTCCGAGTGGCTGGGATTACAGGCGCCCGCCACCACACCCAGCTATTTTCATATTTTTAGTAGAGGCAGGTTTTCACCTTGTTGGCCAGGCTGTTCTCGAACTTCTGACCTCAAGTGATCCACCTGCTTTGGCCTCCTAAAGTGCTGGAATTACAGTGTGAGCCACCGTGCCTGGCCATCATTCATTTTTTTTTTTTTTTTTTGAAACAGGGTCTCACTCTGTCTTCCAGGCTGGAGTACAGTGGTGCGATCACGGCCACTGAAACCTAGACCTCCGGGGCTCAAGCAATCCTCCTGCCTCAGCCTCCCAAGTAGCTGGGACTGCAGGTGTGCACCACAATGCTTGGCTAATTGTATTTTTACAGAAATGGGGATTCGTCATGTTGCCCGGACTGGTCTCAAACTCCTGGGCTCAAGTGATCCTCCTGCCTTTGCCTCTCAAAGCGTGGGATTACTGGCATGAGACACCGTATCCAGCCTTCCTCACTTCTGATGAGAGCTCTGGGAAGATTTTCACTCCCCACTGCTCCCTGCCCCCAGCTTCCAGGTTTTAGTGCTAGCCTACAGAGGAATTCCTTGCAGCAGCATTTCCTGTAGAAAATCTGTTTAGCACTTACTTTACCCAGTTCCAGAGAGGTGATCATTATTTATTCTCTGCCATATGTTAGCATGCATGCAAGTATACACACACATGCATGCTGTGTGCATGCACACACAAACACATGCACATACACACATGTGCACATATGCGAACATGTATGTACATGGTGTGCATGCACCTGTGTACTGTGTGTGCATAAATGCACACACACGCAGACATATGCACACATCCATTTCTAACATGTGGTCCATACACACACAACACACATGTGTGCATGCAGGTGTGCGCAGGTGCCAACTTACACAGACAGTGCTGCTTGACGTGGTGCCCCCTCCCCTTCCCTGCCCTGTCTGAGATCTGGGTTCCGTTTCATTCGTCGTTCACAGGGAGGCCTTCCTGGCCCCTTCCTGGCTGGGCTCAGGGTGTTAGACTCGGCATCCTCCCACACCCACAGACGCCTTTCTTCGCCCTGCCAGGCAGATGGCGTCTGTGCCAGGCATGAGTCCTGAGAGCCGTCTTGGCTGCCTGAAGACGTTTTCTGCAGCTTCCAGTTATGTGTAAGCCACTATCTCAGTCTGTTCGTGCTGCTGTAACAAAACACCATGGACTGGGTATTTATAAAGAACAGAAATTTATTTCTCTCAGTTCTGGGGGCTGGGAAGTCCAAGATGAGGATGCTGGCAGGTTCAGCGTCTGGTCAGGGCCTGGTGTCTCCTCCCAAGATGACAGCTTGTTACTGTGTCCTGCAGAGGGGAGGAACGTGGTGTCCTCACACAGCAGAGAGACAAAAGGGGAAAAGGGACCAAACTCCCTCCATCAAGCCCTTTCACCAGGCACTAAGCCATTCATGAGGGCGGGGCCTCACGATCCAAGCCCCCCTCCAAAGCACCCACTCCACTGATGCACTAGGCAGGTCAGTTTCTGATACACGCTTTGGGGAGGTCATGGGCAGGTGACAGCAGAGCCCCAAGCCAGTCTGATTCTTTCACTTTGTTGTTGTTGTTGTTTGTTTGTTTTTGAGATACAGTCTCGCTCTTGTTGCCTGGGCGGAGTGCAGTGGCAGGATCTCAGCTAACTGCAACCTCCGCCTCACGGATTCGAGGGATTCTCTTGCCTCGGCCTCCTGGGTGGCTGGGACTACAGGTACATGCCACCACACCTGGCTAATGTTTGCATGTTTAGTAGAGACAGAGTTTCACATGTTGGCCAGGCTGGTCTCAAACTCCTGACCTCAGGTGATCTACCTGCCTTGGTCTCCCAAAGTGCTGGGATTCCAGGTGTGAGCACCTCGCCCGGCCTGATTCTTTCCCTTTCTTAGCAGATTCTTTCTAAATGGGTATCCATAAACTTTCCTTTCCCTGTTGCTATAGTTTGGGTGTTGGTCCCTTCAAACCTCAGTTGAAATCTGATCCCCAGTGTTGGAGGTGTCTGGGTCATGGGGGTGGATTCCTCACGAATGGCTTGGTGCTGTCCTCTTGGTAATGAGTGAGTTTTCACTCTTACTAGTTCCAGAAAGAGGTGCTTTTAAAAAGGCCTGCACAGCCAGATGTGGTGCCTCACGCCTGTAATCCCAGCACTTTGGGAGGCCGAGGCGAGCGGATCACGAGGTCAGGAGTTTGAGACCAGCCTGACCAACATGGTGAAACCCTGTCTCTACTAAAAATACAAAAATTACCTGGGCATGGTGGCGGGTGCCTGTAATCCCAGCTACTCAGGAGGTTGAGGCAGAAGAATCGCTTGAACCTCGGAGGCGGAGTTTGCAACCTCCATCTTTAAAAAAAAAAAAAAGGTCTATACTTCCCCACTCCTCCAGCTCCCTCTCACACGCGGTCTCCACACACCCCGGCTCCCTCCCGCACGTGGTCTCCATGCGCCCCGGCTCCCTCTTGCACACGGTCTCCACGTGCCCCGGCTGCCTCTCGCACGCGGTCTCCACACACTCCAGCTCCCCTTCACCTGCCATGAGTGGAGGCAGCAAGACCCTCACCAGGGGCAGACGCCCAATCTTGAACTTTCGAGACCTCAGCATCATGAGCTATGTTAGGCTGTGGTTGCCTTGCTATAAAGAAATACTTAGGACTGGGCAATTTTAAAAGAAAAGAGCGCCAGGCATGGTGGCTCATGCCTGTGATCCCAGCACTTTGGGAGGCTGAGGTGGATGGATCACTTGAGCTTAGGAGTTTGAGACCAGTCTGGGCAACATAGTAAGACCCCATGTCTACAAAAAATATGAAAAATTAGCCAGGCATGGTGGCGTGTGCCTGTAGTCCCAGCTACTCAGGAAGCTGAGACAGGAGAATCGCTTGAACCCCAGAGGTGCAAGTTGCAGTGAGCCGAGACTGCGCCACTGCACTCTGGCCTGGGTGACAGAGCGAGACGCTGTGTCAAAATAAATAAATAAATAAATAACGAGAAGAGGTTTACTTGGCTCATGGTTCTGCAGGCTTGACAGGAAGCATGGTGCTGGCACCTGCTTGGCTTCTGGGGAGGCCTCTGGAAGCTTCAGATCATGGTGAAAGGCAATGGGGGAGCAGGCAGGTCACCTAGCCAGAGCAGGAGCGAGCGAGCGAGAGAGGTGCCCCACACTTTTAAATAACCAGATCTCAGGAGAACTCACTATCTCAAGGACAGCACCAAGGGGATGGTGCTAAACATTTCTGAGAAATCCACCCCCATCGTCCAGCCACCTCTCAGCCACCACTCAGTGTAAACCCCACCTCCAACCTTGGGGTTTACAATCCAACATGAGGTTTAGTAGGGACAAATATACAAATTACATCATGATTCTTCATAAATTGCCCAGCCTCAGGTATTTCTTGATAGCCACAGTAAAGGAGACACTTCGGTGTTCAGGAGTTTATCAGGGCGGGCCCGGGTGTGTGGGCTTGCCCTCATACGTCCTGCTGGGAGCTCAGGGGGCTTTCCAGCCTGCAGGGCAGTACGTCCTTCTAGTCTGAAAGATGTCCTAGTATCATCAAACCACCCCACAGACCATGCCTGGAGACTCTGCCTCACACGCCTGTTCCCAGCAGTCACCAACCCCTCATCCCTCCCTTATCACCGCATCTGTGCAAGCGTCTCCCCTGTGACGGAGGCTGTTCCTTGGCAATGACTATCCTCAGCTTCAGCCCCCTGCTGACAGTTTTCTAGCTCAGAACCTGGGGCTCTGGCTGCAGGATGTCCTGTTCATGCCATGTCTGCATCCTGTCTTTTCGGAAGGGGTGGTGTCATGCTCTGGGCTCCACATCTGTTTTGTCCTCCTCTCTCTGACCCCGGGGCTCCAGGGCACCACTGTCCTCTTCCTTTGTCAGTTTGTTGTGGCTGGGGCTGGTGGTGGGGGAGCCACAACAATCAGCCTCCCTCACCTTGCCCAGCCTGCACGTTCCCAGGGCTCTGGCCATCCCCACTACACCACAGTCCTCTGTGTGTGCACAGGTTATAGAGTCAAGACACAAACACACAAAAGCCAGGCAGACGGGCACAGTACCTGCTGCAGCTGCATGAAGCTGGGGCACTGTGGGTGAGAAGAGCTAGAAATGTTGGGGCCATCAGAGCCCAGGAGGACCAGTTGAGGGAGGAGCAGCCGACAGGTGGGCAGGTGCCCCTGGTCAGGGAGAGCAGGACTCCCCAGGAAGAAGGATCACAGTCACCGCGGGAGAGCTGGGCTCTGTTCATCAACAGAAAAGCCATGAGCGATCCTGCCAATAAGGTCAGTTTTACTAGTCTGGCAGCCCCCACCTCAGGCTCCTGTAACTCAGAAACTGGGCAGTTCCGACTGCCTGTGCCTCATTAGTGACTGACGGTGGTCTGGCTGGCGGCATCTCCTGTCTCCAGGCCCTGCTGTGTAACTTCAGGAATGGACGCCTGCCTCCCAGACCCAACCTCCAGCTGTTTGGAGCTGAGGGGTGGAGAGGAAGGACTTGGGGGTGGAGAAAGGCGGGCACCACTGTGGGGCCTGCGGGGACTGCTTTCCTCTTCTGCAGTGACCTGGATGGGCTGAGGCTGTTGTCTCACTCACGCTGTGGTGCCCACACCAGAGCCCTGGTATGCTACTGCCTCAAAACACACATTCACCTGCTTCACGTTCTTGAGTTTCAGCGAGGATGTGACAGGTCTCGACATACATGGACGTGGGACCATGGGTACGGGTTCTTCAAGGTCCCCATGCACCGCAGCCCAGGAGGCTTGTCTGAAGGGCTTTCTTCCCAGCGATGGGAATCAAAGGCCCCAATCTTTGAAGCTGGCCATCAACCTGAACATCCACTCCTTGTTTTCTTTTGCAAGGAGGAACATTCAGAACCCACACAGATAAGAATGTTGACTTGGTCTCCAGGCTGCAGGGACTGGCGGGAGGCAGGTGGTCTGGCCTCGTATTGTGAAAGGTGGTGGCTTTGCCCTTGACCTCCAAGCTGGACATCAGGACCTCCGAGAGCACGGGCCCGCTCTGTCTCTTGCCTTAGGTGTCACGAGGTAAGGCCGCAGATGCTGACGTCCTGGGATGCCCCAAGTCCGGGAACTGGTAGCCCAGTGAAGGGGTCTCCCCTGTGTCCCCTGAGCCTGGCCTGTCACTCTGTCCAGGCCTCAGCTACCTGTCCCCTCCTGCAAAAGGCACCCCCTGTCGCGAGGAACTCATCTGGCTTCCTCGACATCTCGGGGGACACACGAAAAGCCCCCGCGAGAGCAGCGGGAGACTGCAGGTGGAAGGGGCTGGGGGCCCGAGGTCCGGGGGTAACGGGACGGTGCGGGGCAGAACGGCTTGGCTCTGCGCAGAGTTGGGAGGAGGCCTGGAGCGCTCGCCCCGCCCGGCCCCGCCCCCGAGGGCCAGGCCCCGCCCCCGGAGCGCCGCGGCCCCGCCCCGCCGGGTTGCTAGGGGAAGTGACGTCACAGCGCGATGGCGGCGGCTCCTTTAGGCAGCTGAAGGGGGATTTAGGCCCGGAAGATCCGAGTCCATCCGCGGCGGGGAGAGGGCAAGCGGGGTCGGCAGGGGCCGGAGCAGCGGCGGCGGCGCTCGGACTGTCCCATCCGCCCCGTATTGAGGCGCTGGGAGCGGCAGGGTGACAGGAAAGCGATGGTGAAAGCGGGGCCGTGAGGGGGGCGGAGCCGGCAGCCGGACCCGCAGTAGCGGCAGCAGCGGCGCCGCCTCCCGGAGTTCAGACCCAGGAAGCGGCCGGGAGGGCAGGAGCGAATCGGGCCGCCGCCGCCGCCGCCGCCGCCATGGAGCTGAGAGTCGGGAACAGGTACCGGCTGGGCCGGAAGATCGGCAGCGGCTCCTTCGGAGACATCTATCTCGGTGAGGCCCCGCCGCCCCCGCCCGCCGTTCGAGGACCCGGGCCCGGCGGCTGCCAAGACCAATCGCGACCGCGGAAGGAAGTGGCGGCCCCCGCGGGGTCTGCGTGCAAGTCGGGGCGCCGCCGGGTCTTGGCCAGAACCCAACGGCCACTAGGCGAGCGCGGCCGGGGGTGGGGAGGGCAGTGGGGAGCGGACGTGGGGGAGGGGCAGGGCCAGGTCGGGGGAGCAGGGTCTGGAGGGAGGAGGGGACAGGGGAGCTGACCCGGGGTGGGGCATGGGCTCGGGGGCGCTGACCCGGGTAGGGGCAGGGTCGTGGGGAGCGGACCCGGGAAGGGCTGGGTGGGGCGTGGGGAGGCGGGCCTGGGGGAGGGGCAGGGCGGGGGTGGGGGCAGCGGGCCGTGGGCGGGGAGGGGGCAAGGCCGGGGCCGCGGAGCGGGCGTCGGCTTCCTCCACGCCTAAGGTCACCGCAGTAAACAAAGGCCACGGTCTTTCTTCCGCAGCCCGGTCCGGGGCTGTCTGGCTCCCCCCACAGAGGCTGCCCCTGCGTCTTGCACGCGTGGGGGAAAATGTCAGAAAGACCCAAATGCCTTGTGGGAGTGGGGGAGTGGCCCGGCTAGGAGCGGAGCTTGCCCTCCGCCTCGCAGCCGCCCTGATGACTGACCGCTGGCGGTTCTCTCTCACCTGTGCCCCTTGGCCTTGGAGCGTGACTGAGTGCAGATGAGCAAGGGTTAAGTTCAGGTGACTGTAGAGAAAGTCACCCAGGGTTAAGATGCTGGCGAAGTGAGAGGCAGATGAAGTAGTTGTACTCATGAGCTGTCCTTTAGACTGTAACAGTCTCACGGTAGATTTCAGAAAAAATGGGCTTAGAACGTTCTGGGGTGTGTCATATTTACAATGGAAAAATATGCACGTGAACACAAGTGTAATGAAAGGTTGGCTTAAATCTTCAAGTTTGTAATTTTTTTTTTTTCCTTTTTTGAAACGGAGTTTCGCTCTTGTTGCCCAGGTTGGAGGGCAATGGCGCGATCTCGGCCTCCCAGGTTCAAGCGATTCTCCTACCTCAGCCTCCCTAGTAGCTGAGATTACAGGCATGCGCTACCACGCCGGGCTAATTTTGTATATTTAGTAGAGACGGGGTTTCTTCATGTTGGTCAGGCTGGTCTCCAACGCCCGATCTCAAGTGATCCGCCCACTTCGGCCTCCCAAAGTGCTGGGAAGCCACTGCGCCTGGCGGAAGTTTGTAATTTTAAAGTAACAATTTTCTGCGCTTGTCAGTGGGATTGTGCAGTGCACGAGTTGTTCCAAGACCTCTTGCATTTGAGGATATGCAGCCTGAGGTGGTGTGCCTGCAGAGGGGCTGCTGCAGACCTTTGAGGAGAGCTGTTTTCTGTTCCAGCAGCCCTAGCTTCGGGGGCATCTGTCAGCCAGGGTCAGGAATCCCATGAGATGTCAGTAATGCCTCTGGTCATACCTTTTAGATGAACCCACATGTGGACAGTACCCAGTTCTCACTCCCTTCCCACTTTTCACCAGAGAGAGAACTCAGGACCCGGTGGGCTGACAGTGTTAGGCTGAATCCATACATATGGGTGGCTCATACTTTGGGTGCCTGGTTAATCTGCCGGGTAACCCCGTCATATGCCATGTTGTTGCTTTTGAACCTGTACATATGCCTTAGACATTTGGGTTTGACTGTTTAAACATTTATACCAGGTGGTCAGCTGGATGTGTCTTGGCAGTGTTTTGGAAGTCAGGGTGCTTGGTAAATGGAAGGCGTTTGGCTTATGTATAGAACAGTAGATTTTGGCGAAAGTTTTAATCCCAGGATCTGAGTTACACTGCAAAGCCAGTCCATTACCCACCTTTAGGCAGGCATCAAAAAGAAGTATTGTGGGCCGGGTGCAGTGGCTCACGCCTGTAATCCCAGCACTTTGGGAGGCCAAGGCGAGCGGATCACTCGAGGTCAGGAGTTTGAGACCAGCCTGGCCAACGTGGCGAAATTCTGTCTCTACTAAAAATACAAAAATTAGCCAGGCATGGTGGTGGCCACCTGTAATTCCAGCTACTTGGGAGGCTGAGGCACGAGAATCACTTGAACCTGGGAGGCGGAGGTTACAGTGAGCCAAGATCATACCACTGCACTCCAGCCTGGGTGATGGAGTGAGACTCTGTCTAAAAAAAAAAAAGAAAGAAGTACTTTGAAACTTTCTGTTCTCTTCTCTGAGACCTTGTCAAACAACTTTTGTGCTTTCCAAAGATAGAGTCAGACAAATTTTGGTGTGGTTGTCACCAAGTGATTCCAGAGGTGGAGGGTGGAAGGCTCTCTCCTCACTCAGTGTTCCACCCTCCGGGCCTCACCTCTCGCTGGGCATACAGTCATGCTGGATACGGGACTGCAGGCGGCTGTGGCTCTGACTCCCTGGGGTTGGGCCCCCCCAGACAGCCATCCATCAGGGTACACGTCCAGTTACTTGAGTAGGGTTGGGCACAGCTGATTTTTTTTTTTTTTTTCCGTCAGCATTGGCTCCTGGCCACACTGTGGTCCTTTCAGATGACCCCTCTGAGGAAATGAAAGGCGAGGTGGTCACGTTAGCCGGAGTAAGGCAGTTTGGAAGAAGCGTGGGTCTGAGCAGAATGGCAGTTAGAGTCAAAGATGGCTGATCTGAAGACCTTGAGATGGGTTGGTCATCCCCGCCATAGTTTTGTTTGGGCAGCCAGTTAGACATAAATTGAGGAACTAGGTCTTCATCTTGACCTCTGCGTGTCGTGTGTATTCTAGTATGAGTATCATTAAGACCATTCCTACTGTTGTCACTGTGGTGTCCTCCAGGTGGGGTTCACCTTGCTTTGAGCCTGGCTTTTGGGTTTTTGTTTTTCCACTGGGGACTTGCTGTGCTTTCCGGTGTTTGAGCCCGGGAAGGTGGGGGGAAGGCTGTGCTTCAGTGGAGTGCCCGTGGGCTAGAAGTGTGGTGTGGGCCTGCCTGCCCCGACCCTGCTGTGAGAGTTGGAGGGCAGGGCTGCACTGCAGGACCCCGCTGAGTTGTTGTGTTCCAAAATTGCCCCTTCAAAGGGGGCAGTATTTTGGGGCTATTTCTTGAATGCCCAGGCTTTGGAAAGTGGGACCCCAAAAAGAACAATCTCAGTCTTCAGTCCGAGATTGCCAGATCTGGAAGGCCCTTCAGGAGGGCAGGCTGGGAGGCGGCACAGCCCACACACAACCTGTGGAGCGCACACCTTGGCAGCCTGTCGTGTGACCTGGCCTCAGCCCTGTGCTGCCCTCCACATTCATGTCCGTGTGGTGTGGCCATAAACCAGAAGTCCTTTCATTTTTGCTGGCAGAGTACCACTGAAAATAAACTTGATAACATTTGAAAACAGACAGTGTCCTTAATGTGGACCACGAGTTCCCAGCCCTAGTACCACAGGGGTGTCTGGGGGAAGGAGAGTGTTCAGCTGGGCCACGTTAGAGGGAGAGGCGCTGTGTTTTTCCCGCAGGGGGCCCATGCAGAGAGGCAGTGAGAGCCCAACTGGCCTCTGTTCTCACCCGTAGTGTGTTCTGCAGGTGAGTGGCAGGACTGGATTACCTGGCTGGTGGGCTGGACAGGTGCATCTGTTGGCATTTGTACTTGATCCCATCGCACCATCAGCTTGTCAGGGCCTCCGTTTGTCCACCTGTTACATGGATGGACTGACCTCGTAATGTGCACGAGTATGTTTTGGGAGCTAACTGCTTCTTCATCTCTGAAGCACACGTTTTTCCCCTCACTGACTGATTTCTCAAGAGGCAGCCTGCAGGGTGCCTGGCATGCAGTAGGACCCCAAGACGCTGACCAGCCGTGAGAGGAGAGCGGGCACCTGTTCTCACTGTAGCTTCCGGGGTCTCCTCACTGCAGTGTTGAGGGCTGTAGCCTCTGTTGACCGTGGACTCTGCTTAACTCAAGCGTCTGTAATGAGAAGTCGTGGTACTGCTGACCGCTGCCCTGTGAGGTGACCTTTGTCCTGCTGCTCAAGGCGTCTCCCTGTTTCTTTGTTGACAAGACAATCCTTAATGGGAGTTGCCAGCGTCCAGGCTGGTAATTCAGAATTACCCTCCTGTGCCAGGACAGGGCCACACTCTGGTTAGGTTCACTTAATTCACCATCTGCTTTTTTTTTTTTTTTTTTTTTTTTTTTTTTTTTTGAGACGGAATCTCACTCTGTCACCCAGGCTGGAGTGCAGTGTTGCAGTGGCCGGATCTCAGCTCATTGCAAGCTCTGCCTCCCGGGTTTACACCATTCTCCTGCCTCAGCCTCCTGAGTAGCTGGGACTACAGGCGCCCGCCGCCTCGCCCAGCTAGCTTTTTGTATTTTTTATTACAGAAAGGGTTTCACCGTGTTAGCCAGGATGGTCTCGTTCTCCTGACCTCGTGATCCGCCCATCTCGGCCTCCCAAAGTGCTGGGATTACAGGCTTGAGCCACCGCGCCTGGCCTTTTTTTTTTTTTTTTTTTTTTTTTTAAGACAAAGTATCTTTCTGTCTCCCAGGCTGGGGTGCAGTGGCACAATCTCAGCTCACTGCAACCCCTGCCTTCTGGGTTCAAGCAGTTCTTCCGCCTCAACCTCCTGAGTAGCTGGGGTTACAGGCGCACACCACCACGCTTGGCTAATTTTTTCTGTATTTATAGTAGAGACGGGGTTTCACCATGTGGACCAGGCTGGTCTCGAATGCCTGACCTCAAGTGATCCATCAGCCTTAGCCTACCAAAGTGCTGAGATTACAGGCGTGAACCACCACACCGGGCCACCATCTGCTTTTGTCTGCTGAACTTGAGGGACATCTTTTTGTTTTTGTAGGATTAACATTAACTGACACCCAAACATGGACTGAGGAAAGCCCTGTCTCAGAGCAGACCAGGATTGTTGAGCTGCAGGGAAGAGTTGAGGTTGTTTTGCTGATAGAATGTCCTTTGTATAAACAGACAACCCAGACAACCTGGTGATCTGCGTGTCGCCAGGTTTTGGTTTGTTTTGATTCTGACACCCAGGGCTCAGGGTCTTTCAAATTCTCATTCCCCTTTTAGTCGTGCTTCTCAGATTTAACCTGTGGTGAAGGACCAGGCTTGTAATTTTCAATCTGTTGCACACCAAAACTTGTGTATAATAAGGTCAAAATGCTGCAGCGATGCCAGATTGCCACCACAGTTACTCAGCGCCTCCGTGCTGCCTTGTGGACTGGTGGCAGCTGGAGGACCTGACTGAGCAGCACGGCTGGTAGAGTGTGGGGTGCCCCCGGTGGGTGAGGTGGGACAGGGCTGCAGGCCAGGGGGTCTGAGCAGTGCTCAGCGACCTTGAGGCAGGTGGTGCCCAAGGAATGCACAGACCATGATGCTCTGCTGCTTGATGCTTCTGCATAGCAGGTGATGAGGTGCCTGCTGGAGGCCCCAGAGAGTTGCCGTCCTCACATCTGGGTGCAGGGCCTGCATCCTCTGCTCCCCTGTAGGGACTCGGGGCAACCTTGGTGTCTGGTTCCACAGCAGGGCTGGCTCTGTGTGCTTGCACAGCAAGAGGTCCCAGCCCCATGATAGGGTGTGATTGGTGGTGTGTGCCAGAGCGGCTGGTGATGACTTTGTCCCACGACAGTCAGTGTTGCAGGTGTGACTGGCAGACATTAGATGTATCATCTACAGAGAGGTGGAGCGAGAGATGCTAGTCAGCAGGCTGTGTGGCCCCAGGCCGTGGAGTCACTGGGCTGCCAGCTGGCGAGGGTGGCGGTGCTGTCTGAGGCTGCACTGCGCCTGCTTGGGGGTTCAGGGAGCTGCTGACATAACTAGTGGGATGAGTCACCCTCCCTCCCGGCTGGCGAGTTGAGTTCAGAGTCCAGGTCCTTAAAGGAACTCAAAGTTCGATTTTCATTTGCACAGTACATTTTTCGATGAAGTCATTTCTCTTGTAATTGGATAGACTGTCCCAACTGTAGGCAGGAAAAACAAAATTTATTACCTTGAGTGCTCTGAAGAGTCTCTGTTGATAGTAAGTGACGTTCGTAAATCTAGAATGGTCATTGGCGATGACCTGATGATGGCGATTCCAATGGAACGCAGCAGTGGCGATGGGTTTGAGGCCCAGGCCGGGAGTGGCACATCTCATGCCACCATCTGGGCAGATGAGGGGGTTCTTGGGTGTTCAGTGGACGTGTGTGGATGTCAGCAGACGGCTCTAGTGCTCACTTGACCTTACTCTGCCTTTCATCAGGGAATCTTAAAGAGCTGTATGAGAAACTGTTAACCCGTTCATCTCCACGACTCTCATGAAACAGATGTCAGACCTCACCACTGATCTCCATTGACAAGAGAAACTGAGTCACTAAGAACTAGCCAGGTCGCTTTGCCCAGCACTAGTCTCCCAGGGAAAGAAGTCTTCCAGGGCTCTGTCTGGGCTGCTGAAGCTAGTGTGAATTCCTTTGCACATAGCCACACTGTTGGGAAGGATTCCAGTGTCTTTTTTTTTTTTTTTTTTTTTTTTGAGACGGAGCCTTGCTCTGTCGCCCAGGCTGGAGTGCGGTGACATGATCTTGGCTCACTGCAAGCTCCGCCTCCCGGGTTTACGCCATTCTCCTGCCTCAGCCTCCCGAGTAGCTGGGACTACAGGTGCCGCCACCAGGCCCGGCTAATTTTTTGTATTTTTAGTAGAGACGGGATTTCACCGTGTTAGCGAGGATGGTCTCGATCTCCTGATCTCGTGATCTGCCCCCTTTGGCCTCCCAAAGTGCTGGGATTACAGGCGTGAGCCACCGCGCCCGGCCAATTCCAGTGTCTTATACTCCGAAGGGATCCGTGATGGAAGAGGAGAGAGCTGAATATGTGCTGTGTGCAGCTTTTTCTCTCCTCTTTGGTTAGAGCTCCTGGGGTGCCTCACGCAGTGGATTTGGGGAAGGCTTTGGGCCAGAGTCAAACTCGGGAGTATTTGTGGGTGAACCCGAGAGGGATGGTGGTTGTCACGTTTGTCATTGATCAGAGTAAAGCAGAGATGGAACATTTCTAGATAAAAAGTGTAATTTTGCCTCCAAACTCATAGTCCAGTCGTCAGGGTATTAGATGTGTCATTGGTTTTAGCCATTGACTGACGAAAGATGTGCGACCGTTGTGTGTTGGTAGGTGGTGCATTTCGGGCTTTGAAAACAGGCGATTCTTCTGGCTTTGTGGCCCCAGGAACGGAGAAGGGCCTCCCTCTGCCTGGCAGAGGGTGTTTGCGTGCAGTAGGTTGGCTGGAGATGACTTCCGCTGCCTGCGATGCTGGGCCTGGGTGGACTAGGGCTGTGATTGTTGGGTAAAAACACAGCCCTTCCTCAGGGGGAATCTCAAACCACCCCCTCCCAGAGGCCTGTCAAGGCAGCGTGGAGAAAAGGGAATGGCACCCTGGAGCTCCACCATGGGCTGTCTGGGGCAGGCGGATGCAGGGGCCCTGGGCAGGGCTGATGGGAGGACGCAGACCAAAAGGGCTACTGTGGAGAGGGAGCTGCAGCACCTGGAGACTGGTAGGCGGGTGATGGAAACCGCATAGACTTTCTGTGCAGTTCAAATTTGTCCTGTTGTGAAAATGGGACTAAGGATAACTTCCCCCAGAGATGTGTTAGCCAATGAGCCCGCCTTACTATGCTAGAAAGGAGAACACGTCCATTACTTGGTCCTTCCTGGAAAACTCACATAGTGCTTGTCGTTTCTCCAGCATGTTGGGTATTTGGTGGACACCAGGTAATTCCTGTTGTGGTTTTCTTTCTTTGCCAAGGTACGGACATTGCTGCAGGAGAAGAAGTTGCCATCAAGCTTGAATGTGTCAAAACCAAACACCCTCAGCTCCACATTGAGAGCAAAATCTACAAGATGATGCAGGGAGGAGGTAGGTCTTTTACCAGTCACAGAGGAACACTAGGGTTCTGTTTGCTAGGGGAGAACAGCAACTCAGCATTGCTGGTTAAAATAAACCCAAAACTGGCTCTGGGCAAAAGGGAGGGGGGAAGTGTTCCCCACACCCTGACGAAGAGGTCACAGCTTCCTTCAGAGAGTCTCGGATCCAGAGACCCTCCCTCAACACAAAGATACATCTTATGGGCTGGGTGCGGTGGCTCACGCCTGGAATCCCAGCACTTTGGGAGGCCGAGACGGGTGGATCATTTGAGGTCAGCAGTTCGAGACTAGCCTGGCCAACATAGTGAAACCCCGTCTCTACTAAAAATACAAAAATTAGCTGAGTGTGGTGGCATGTACCTGTAATCCCAGCTATGCAGGAGGCTGAGGCAGGAGAATCGCCTGAGCTTGGGAGGCAGAGGTTGCAGTGAGCTAAGATCACACCACTGCACTCTAGCCTGGGCGATAGAGTGAGACCCTGTCCCAAAAAAAAAAGAAAAGAAACATCTTATGCCATCTTGTCCCTTTGTTTAAATTTTGCTTCATGTCGGGTCATGGTGTCTGAAATCAAAAGTTTGTGTGAATTTTAATGCATGCTCACTTTGGTGTCTGTGCCCCTCAGTGGTCGCTGGGGCTGTTGCTGGTGGGACTTCCTGCTGTGTGATCCCTGGGTGAGGCCTCTGCTCCTTCGCATGCTTTGCTTACAGCTTGGGGGATGTCCCTTCACACTCTCTGGGCTCGTTTTCTCCTGAGCAAAACAAGGGTTTTGAGCTTGGTGACCATCATGACCTGTTGCAGCTCAGTTACTGTCCCCGTTCAGCGAGCCCTCAGCCCAGGGCCTTAGGTACCTGGTGTTCCACGGTGGGCCGAGTATGGAGCAGAGTGCTCCCGTCCTGACCTCAGAGTCCAGCTCTTGCGAGTTCCCTGGACTTTGAAATGGTTCAGCTGATGGAGCAGGAGGGCATTCTCTGCAGGGATTTCAGAGCCATGAAGCACGCGTCTCAGCAGCAGAGCTTCGGTCTGGCAGGTGCGCTCTTTGGGAACAGGGCTTTCTGTCTGAAGAGTGGCTGTGCCATGTCCGTGGAGCCCTCCCAGTTAGAAGCCTCCGGGGCACATTTGTAGGCGGATGGTTGGATGAGTCTCCTTGGGCAACCGGCCAAAGGAAAACTTGTTCAGGGCCTCTGTTAGCCCTTTCATCACGGGAAAGGGAAGACTGTTGATGGGCTTTTTTGACATCTTTTCTCAGCACAAGCAACATAATCTGTGCTACTACAAGAAACCGACATGTCTAAGTTTATGTGACACAAAATGTCTTTGGCAGCACCTGTGGTCCTGGGGAGCCCGTTACAGAGAGGGTCATCCAGTGTGTCCTACACAAGCCTCACATGACCAGAGGAGGCCACAGGAATGAAAAATCCCATCACCAACCCAAGGAAAGCTCAGCAGAGACCCCACCCTGGGAGCCTGTCTGGCGGCCCTTGGTGGTGGATGGGCTTCTCAAGGGCCTGGAGCCTGCATTGAAGGTGTGACGAGCCAAGGAGAGCAGGGTGGTGCACGGTGTGACCTTGGCCTGCGGGAGCCTGGTGCGGGGGTTGAGTAAAACCTGCACACTTAAAAACACCTTAAGTTTTTACGAGAGACATCTGCAGGTGAACTTGCAAGCCAGGGGTACACAAGGGCAAAGGGAAGAAAGCCAGTCCTTAAAAGCACAGGGTAGGCCAGGCGCGGTGACTCAAGCCTGTAATCCCAGCACTTTGGGAGGCCGAGGCGGGCAAATCATGAGGTCAGGAGATCGAGACCATCCTGGCTAACATGGTGAAACCCCGTCTCTACTAAAAAAATACAGAAAATTAGCCGGGCTTGGTGACAGGCTCCTGTAGTCCCAGCTACTCTGGAGGCTGAGGCAGGAGAATGGCGTGAACCTGGGAGGCGGAGCTTGCAGTGAGTGGAGATGCGCCACTGCACTCAGGTCTGGGTAACAGAGCGAGACTCTGTCTCAAAAAAAAAAAAAAGAAAAGAAAAAAGCCCAGGATGGTCACTGGGGAAGCCAACCCTGAACCAAAAGGTAACTACGTGGTTCCTGAACAGGACTTCTCCCCCCGGCACTAGTGCCATTCGTAGTGGTGTGTTCTCTGCGTGGTAGATGTTGGCAGCACCCCAGCCCCCAGTTGTGATACTCAAAACTTCCTTCAGACAGTGCTGAAGGCCCCTGGCAGGCAAAGTTCCTTCCCCTGTGGCCACTGGCTTAAGAGAGTAAAGAAGCTTGCTCCTTCCTGTTCCTGCCCATGCACCTTCCCTAGGATCCTGGAAACCAAACAGGATTTCAGAAATGGATTTTCTCCCATTTGGGCTTCAAGCGCATTGCCATGTCCCTGACCATTCCAAAATGTAGCTCAGGTCTTCTGTGTTAAATGCACACTTACCTGGTGGATACTGGCAAAGTTTTGTTGTTTTGTTTGTTTGTTTGTATTTTGAGACGCAGTCTCACTCTGTTGCCCAGGCTGGAGTGCAATGGCGGGATCTTGGCCCACTGCAACCTCTGCCTCCTGGGTTCAGGCCATTCTCCTGCCTCAGCCTCTGCAGTAGCTGGGATTACAGGCGTGAGCCACCCCGCCTGGCTAATTTTTGTATTTTTAGTAGAGACAGGGCTTCACCACGTTGGCTAGACTGGTTGTGAACTCCTGATCTCAGGTGATCTGCCCACCTCAGCCTCCCAAAGTGCTGGGATTATAGGCGTGAGCTACCGTGCCTGTCCATATACTGTAAAGATTTAAAGATCTGCGTTTTAGAAAACAAATGATGTCCGGGAAGGCAAAAGGCCTCATTCTGGTGGTGGTTCTTGAATTCACTTTGAGACAAAACCACGGAGTTGACAAATAATGGGAAGAAATTGCTTCATCCAGAAACCACCAGATCTTGCCGCCGCCCGTTCTTGTGCAGTGTCTGCTGTGGGTGATGCAGATTGTCCTGTTGTGGGTGGTGCAGATTGTCCCCTTGTGTAGTGTCTGCTGTGGATGGTGCAGATTGTCCTGCTGTCTCTGAAAAAACGGGCAGCAAGCACCTCTCATTGCGGTTTTCCTTCCTTTCACGTGAGCGTCAAGCAGTGGTGCCAGGTTCTGATCTTGCTTACGTCTGCTTGATGGAGGCTGCCTTCCAGGAGAAAGCTCCACACCGAGTGCTTTCTGTTATCTGCAGCTTGGGAAGAGTGAGCATTAAAAACACACCGGTCACTGCCCACAGCAGCCCTGGGCAGTGGGTACTGAGCTCTTCAGCCTCATGTTGCAGATGAGGAAACTGGGTTTAGAAGGCTGTGTAACTTTACGGAGGACAGACGAACTTGGGTGTTCTAGCCCGCCAGGCTACTGCTCAAGCAGCTGTCTGCTCCCAGAGAAGGAAATGGCAGCCACCCTGTGTGGCCTTCAGCCGTCAGGAATGTGCCCCAGATGCTCCCACCTGTCCCAACTCTGGTTGGGACAGTAGATTCAATACCTGAAATAGTAGAAAGAAACTAAAATTAGCTATGTTGATGGAAGACTTGGATAGACACCTAGTTTTTATCAAAACCGACTGGACTGGTGGGCAAAACCCAGGGACTGTTGTAAGTGCTCTTTCCGATCCTAACATCTCCCAAAAGCGGCTTTAGGTCACTCCCTCCTTGGGGAACCCCTCAGCAAACGACATTTACTTAGTTCTCAGCTGCTTTTGGTCAAGGCTAAGATGGCAGGCGTGGTTTCTGGGAGGGAGGAGGGAAGTCCTTGTGTAGAACTGGGCCAGTGGGTGAAGGTTCTGTGGTTGGGGGTGGGCGACTGCCTACCATCATCTTTTTATTGTGAAATATTGTACAACTCCAAAGAACGTATGTAACATGTATGGTATTGAGGACATTAAAATCAACAACCAGGACCCTGTCCTGCCCGTCTGAGAGGAACACTCCTCCCTGTGGAGCCCATTTGCCTGCCATGCCCCATGCCTGTGCCAGGCCCTCGCTCACCTGTTTGTAAGTGTTTGTTTCTTTGTCATCCTATAAGAAACTTTCAAAATCCAAATAATGAAATTATCTAGAAACATTTTACAGTTATAGAAATCATTTTAGGGTTGAATTGCTGAAAACTTCATGAAAATTTCTATTTGCATTAATGCTGAGTCCCCACATTTATTTTGAAACTTTTCACAGATCAGGGTGGAGCACGCCTTCATGTATCTGGCCTTGTCCCCCCATTTTTTTATCCCCACGCATATATTTAGCTACCTTTGGGCACCATGAGGGAAAAGTGTTGAGGTGACAAATAGCAGCACGAGTGGCTGCTTCCCACGGTGACAGCACCTGGACAGGGCAGCAGGGTGGCCCTGGGTGACTGGCACAGTTAGGCAGCCATGGGTCTCTGTTTTCAAACCCATTGGCTTCACTTGTTCCTGCAAAAACACCAGTCGCAGTAAGTCCATTGAGCACAAGTGCATTGGGAGCCGAGAGCGTGGATAAAATGTATTTTATCCATTCTCTAATGCCATGAATGATGGGGTGCATTGTGACAGCTAACAAAAAAGGGGTGATTCTGCTGAGACTTTTGGGGGGCAGGGAGGAAAAAGAAACAGGCCAGGTGCAGTGGCTTACACCTGTAGTCTCAGCTACCTGGGAGGCTGAGGCAGGAGGATGGCTTGAGCTCGGGAGGTTAAGGCTGCAGTGAGCTGTGATGGTGCCACTGCCCTCCAGCCTGGATGACAGCAGGACCCCTGTTTAAAAAAAGAGAGAAAGAAAGATGGTGTCAGTAAATACACCATCAGTAACACCAGTCAGTACACCATCAGTTAGAACGCCGTCACTCACATCAGTCAGTAAACCATCAGTCATGTCATTCAGTACACCATCAGTCAGTACACCATCAGTCAGTACAACATCAGTCAGTACACCAGTCAGTTCACCATCAGTCACGTCAGTACACCATCAGTCAGTACACCATCAGTCACATCAGTACACCATCAGTCACATCAGTCAGTACACCGTCAGTACACCATCAGTCACATTAGTCAGTACACCAGTCATGTCAGTACGCCATCAGTCCACCATCAGTCCACCATCAGTCAGTACACCATCAGTCACATCAGTACACCATCAGTCATGTCAGTCAGTACACCATCAGTCAGTACACCGTCAGTCACACCAGTCAGTACACCGTCAGTCACATCAGTCAGTACACCATCAGTTCAGATGGATCATGAGTCCATGCCACATATGTCTTTTGAATACGTGAAAGTTTTAGTGTTATGCGATGCGGTCTGTATTTTGTAACTTTCTTTGACCCAGAGTATTCCAGAGTATTCCTGAGATTTTTCCCTATCGATTGCAGCTCTAGGTAATTGATTTTCATTGTTTGATCATCTACGTTGTTGTATAAAGTAGCTTCCTCTTACTCATTCTGTGTTGAGCCCTGGGGAGCTTCTAGCATTTGCTCTTAGGAACAGTGCTTTTGTGCACATCTTGTCCATGTGTCTGGGGCACACGTGCCAGCACCTACGTCTGAAGGTGCAGTGGCTGTTGCTTGGCACGTGCAAATGTCCAGTTCTGCAAGATAACGCAGGCATCCGCATATTGATGTGTATCGATTTTTCCAAAGTGGTTATGCAGATTTCCACTCCCCCCTGCAGAGCAGCAGAGGTTTGTGTAGCTCACATCATCCTCAGCCTCACAACACTGTTTTCAGCAGGGCAGGGGGTGAAAAAGGCAGGAAAAAAACTGCTGTTACTGGCATATTGATGTGATGTCATTTCCTACATAGGGATCTCAACAGATTAGAGTGTTTAGCAAATTTAAGATCAAAATATAAAATCTATTTATTTTGTTAAACCAACAATAATTAATTAGTTACACAATGTAATTTAAAAAGTACTGCTTACAGTAGCAAAAAGGTATCTAGGGATAAATTGTAAGACAGATAAGTTCTGTATGCAGAAAATATATAAACTTTATTGAAGGACATTTAAGAAAGATTTGCCTAATTCTCCTCTATGTTCAGAGAAAGGAAGATGCCAGGTGTCAGGTCTCCCAAAGTTGCTCTTAACATTCAATGACGTTCCTGTCAACATCCAGCCACTTCTCCTACATGATGAGGTGATTAGAATTCACCGAGAAGAGTGCAAGGCCAGGGTTAATTAAAACACCTGTGAAGAAGAGGGCCATTTGCCCTGCAAACACCAGCACTTACTATAAAGCTGTCACGATGAAACTTTGTGTAGTTTTGGCCACGAGAAGGGCTTAGAAGGAGTGACAGCCTAGAACACTGAGCACACCGGGCCTCCGTGGGTTGTAAGTATTTATCGCTCTGTTAAGAGGAGTCCTGAGTGCTTGGAGAAGCAGCTGATTCCAAGGCTGGGGCAGAAAGAAGGAAGGTGAATCTGGAACACGTGGCAGAAAGAAAAGTTCAAAACCGATAGGCATTTGTTGTGAGGGTACAGGAAAAAGCTTGAAAGGTTATCTGTTGCCTAAATTTAGGACAGTGAAAACTTCAAAATGAGTATTAAGAAGAAGGAACTGTGATGCATTGGAGTGGAGAAAGAGAATTTGGGAATCCATAATGCTGCATATATAGAGAGAGAGAATTCACAAATCCGTAGTAAGGTTGAGTATCTGAAACACCCAACATCAGAAACTTTATGAAAAGTGCTGACATGATGCTCAAAGGAAATGCAAATGGGGGCAGTTTGGATTTTCAGATTAGGGATGGTCAGCTGTGGCGCAGAATGCAACTATTCCAAAATCCAAAAGTACGTATGTATTTGCATGTGTATATCATATATTTTCAGGTTTATGTATACGTTTATATGCAACTGTTCCAGAATCTGAAAGTAGATATGTATTTGCATATATATATGTCATATGTATTCAGGTTTATATATACATCTTTTAAAAATATATATACATATATACAAAAGACCAAAGTCCAACATAAACACACGTATATATGTATATGCCTCATGCCTTTAACTTTTTTTTTTTTTTTGGTGAGACGGTCTCATTCTGTCACCCAGGCTGGAGTGCAGTGGTGCAGTCACGGCTCGCTGCAGTCCTGACTTCTGGGCCTAAGCCATCCTCCCACCTCAGCCTCCCGAGTAGCTGGGACTGTAGGCACACAGCACCAAGCCTAGCTAATTTTTAAAATTTTTTTGTAGAGACGAGGGTCTCACTATGTTTCTTTCTGGTCTCAAACTTGGGCTTAAGTGATCCTCCCGCTTCCACCTCCATCGTGCTGGGATTATGGGCCTGAGCCTGGCCAGTTAAACTTTTTGTTGTGGAATGCAGTTGAAATCTGTAGTAACGTTTCATGACTTTCTCTGCTGATTTGAACATCCGGGTCCATTTCAGTTGACCTCTGACTCCAGGTTTGTTTTCCACTGTGGATGCCGGACATCGAGAATGTCACTCGTGCTGTGCTCTTCCACGTTCTGCAGGCTCCTCCTCAGCTCTCTTCTGGGATGAGGTTGGGTTCCTGGATCTGCTGGGTCTGGCCTTTGTGCTTATGCTCCCAGCAGTGCAGGGGGCAGCCCAGGGCGCCCTCTCGGGGCTCCTTCCCGCCCTCAAGCACGGCTGTTATTGGCTGGTATGGCTGTCAGTCATTGGCCGGGCTGGCGTTGTTGAAACCACCCTGTCGTGTGAGGCTGTGTGTTTTGTTTTTCCCTTAGTTAAGGTGTGAGGGCGAATCAGGCCCCATTACTGTTTTTGCTAGAAGTAGAAGTAACTTTTATACTTTTAAAAGAAAACGATAGCATCTCTTTTTGACGCTGAGGGCAGAAATTATTTTTTAATGTAAGATACTGAAAGCACTCATAAAGCAAAAAGATAGAGGCATTCATATTCATGAAAATTAAGTCTTTTCATCAAGAAACTCCAGAAGAAAATAAAAAACGTGCCATTAACTGAGAGATACTTGCCTCACAAAAAGCCTACAATGGTTTAGTATCCGGAATTTATAAAGAACTACTATAAATAGGAAAAAGATACCACGATAGAAAAACTTAGCCAAAAAAAATGCACACCTTCAGAGGAGAGGAGATACATATGGCCAGTAAAACGAGCTGGGCGTGGTGGCGCCTGCCTGTAGTCCCACCTACTCAGGAGGCTGAGGCAGGAGAATTGCTTGAACCTGGGAGGCGGAGGTTGCCGTGAACCGAGATGGCGCCCCTGCCCTCCAGCCTGGGTGACAGCGAGACCTCGCCTCAAAAACAATAAAATTATGAAATAACTTTTTTAATGAAGTAAATTTCCCTAATGGTACCAAAACTTGCTGTAAGACTAAACTAAAAATCTGTCTTGCCATGGAAGGACATAAAAGGTTTGTCCAGGCCGTTCATAAGCTGTATGTGTGTAGAGCCATGTGTATCGTTAAGGACCCAGTGCTGTGAAAACATACCAAAAAAACATGTTCTTGTGGATATAAGAAAAAAAATAGGACTGAAGGGCATATTTTGGGGGTGGTATTTTGAGAAACCCGTCTGTTGCTGCAGCGTTCGAATTTGACTCTGGCGTGAGGCTGCAGTGCGCGCTCCTGCGTGTCTGCACGCGTCTTTACTAGCACGTGTTTCCATCTCTCAGCAGCATCTTGTGGTCGTTGACTTTTCATACATAAAGTCTTGGGTGAAGTGTCCAGGTCTTTCACCCATTTTTTTCTAAAGTAGATTTTTTTTGTTTTGTTTTCAGACAGGGTTTTGCTCTGTGGCACAGGCTGGAGTGCAGTGTTGCCATCACAGCTCACTGCAGCCTTCATTTCCTGGGCTCAAGTGATCCTCCTGCCTCAGCCTCCCAAGTAGATGGGACCACAGAAGCGTGCCACCACACCCAGCTAATTTCCAAAGTTTTTTTGTAGCGACATAAGGGTCTCCCTATGTTATTCAGGCTGTTCTCGAACTGGAGCTCAAGCAGTCCTCTCGCTCCAGCCTCCCAAAGTGCTAGGATTACAGGCATGAGCCACTGCACCTGGCCCGTGTGTCTTTTTAGTGTTGATTATGCCTTCAGCACTGATACTGTGCAGCCATCTGTAAATTCTTCCTGTTAGATTTATTGTGTCTGTATTCTCACTTCCCTGATTTGTATATTTCAAGCTTGGTTTACTGTGTAAATCCCCAAAAAGTTTTCATTGCTTTTATTTTTCTCTTATCCAGTCAAATACTTCTACCAACATTGTAGTAATTGAACATACTTTCTTCTCTCACCTAACCCATGGTAGCTGCTTTCTCTCCTGAAGCTCCTCCCCTCTCCGGTGTGATGTCTCTGGCAGGCTCTGCTGGTCCTTTCTGCCTGAGCTCTTTCTCTCCCGCATCATGACTGTTTCCTGTGTCTCCCGCCCCCCTGCCCTAGAAGGCGAGAGTCAGGGAGGTGGGGCTTCTATCCCCTCCTTGTCCCCTTTGCAGCTCCTGCCCGCTTGGCCCTCGTCCAACCTCTGCCTCAGGCCACTTGCTAACAGATGGGGCCTAATCTCGAAGATGGGTCCCTGAGGACTGGCGTTGCCAGGGTCTTCTGCCTCCATCACCCCTTCCCCGTTCAGGGTTGTCACCAGGACCCCATGGTGTGCACAGCGCAGACGTAGTGTGGAGCTGAGGCAGGGCCTGGACTGAAACGCTGTCTGATTTCCTCGCCTAGTGGGCATCCCCACCATCAGATGGTGCGGGGCCGAGGGGGACTACAACGTCATGGTGATGGAGCTGCTGGGGCCGAGCCTGGAGGACCTCTTCAACTTCTGCTCCAGGAAATTCAGCCTCAAAACCGTCCTGCTGCTTGCCGACCAAATGGTAAGGACTGTTTCCTGACACTTGGCACACACTTGCCGTCTGATGGAATCAGCCGCTCACTTGTGCTGTTCTCGCCATTATTACGACTGTTAATTCACAGAGGAAATGGAAATGTGCTAAGCCTTAGCCTTGAGGCTCTGGTGGCTCAGCTGAGTGGCTTGGAGGTCACCCTCGGTACCAGCATAGCACGTTTCCATTCAGTGGCCCCTCCGTCTCTCAGGAACATGCATGTGATTCCTAAGCACCTCTGTGCAGTTTCTCTGCTAATCCTGGTGTGTAGCCTGTGCGGAGAACAGTGCTGGGAGAGACCGATGTCTAGTGGCGGGTTGTCCCCTCTCTGTCGCCCCACCTCTCTGTTTTGTGGGAGCTGAAGGCAAGGCGCCTAGGCCCGTGGAGGGTGGAGGGTTGCTGAAGGCACCTGGGGGAACAATTTGGTCAGTTCGGCGTCCCCCTCACTAATTGTTAAACTAACCTGCCGTGGCTGAGGGGCAGGAACAACGCAACCACTGGCACAGTGTCCTGCAGTTGAGCTGTCCCTCCCTGAGACTGCCCTGGGCTGCCATCTCGCGCCTTGCTCTGCTCGCAGATCAGTCGCATTGAATACATTCATTCAAAGAACTTCATCCACCGGGATGTGAAGCCAGACAACTTCCTTATGGGCCTGGGGAAGAAGGGCAACTTGGTGTACATCATCGACTTCGGGCTGGCCAAGAAGTACCGGGACGCACGCACCCACCAGCACATCCCCTATCGCGAGAACAAGAACCTCACAGGGACGGCGCGGTACGCCTCCATCAACACGCACCTTGGAATTGGTGAGCCCCTGGGCATGGGTCACTGACCTAGGGTGCCTTTGGGCATGTCCATGCCTCAGCCCAGGGAGAGGCCAGCCTGTCGGGGAGCTGGGGGTGCGAGTGTGTCCTCAGGGGAGCTGGGGGTGCGAGTGTGTCCTCAGGGGAGCTGGGGGTGCGAGTGTGTCCTCAGGGGAGCTGGGGGTGCAAGTGTGTCATCGGGAGCTGGGGGTGCGAGTGTGTCCTCAGGGGAGCTGGGGGTGCAAGTGTGTCATCGGGAGCTGGGGGTGTGAGTGTGTCCTCAGGGGAGCTGGGGGTGCGAGTGTGTCCTCAGGGGAGCTGGGGGTGTGAGTGTGTCCTCGGGAGCTGGGGGTGCGAGTGTGTCCTCAGGGGAGCTGGGGGTGCGAGTGTGTCCTCAGGGGAGCTGGGGGTGCGAGTGTGTCCTCAGGGGAGCTGGGGGTGCGAGTGTGTCCTCAGGGGAGCTGGGGGTGCAAGTGTGTCATCGGGAGCTGGGGGTGTGAGTGTGTCCTCAGGGGAGCTGGGGGTGCGAGTGTGTCCTCAGGGGAGCTGGGGGTGCGAATGTGTCCTCAGGGGAGCTGGGGGTGTGAGTGTGTCCTCAGGGGAGCTGGGGGTGCAAGTGTGTCATCGGGAGCTGGGGGTGTGAGTGTGTCCTCAGGGGAGCTGGGGGTGCGAGTGTGTCCTCAGGGGAGCTGGGGGTGTGAGTGTGTCCTCAGGGGAGCTGGGGGTGCGAGTGTGTCCTCAGGGGAGCTGGGGGTGCGAGTGTGTCCTCAGGGGAGCTGGGGGTGCAAGTGTGTCCTCAGGGGAGCTGGGGGTGCAAGTGTGTCATCGGGAGCTGGGGGTGCGAGTGTGTCCTCAGGGGAGCTGGGGGTGCGAATGTGTCCTCAGGGGAGCTGGGGGTGCGAGTGTGTCCTCAGGGGAGCTGGGGGTGCGAGTGTGTCCTCAGGGGAGCTGGGGGTGCAAGTGTGTCCTCAGGGGAGCTGGGGGTGCAAGTGTGTCATCGGGAGCTGGGGGTGCGAGTGTGTCCTCAGGGGAGCTGGGGGTGCGAATGTGTCCTCAGGGGAGCTGGGGGTGCGAGTGTGTCCTCAGGGGAGCTGGGGGTGCAAGTGTGTCATCGGGGGTGCGAGTGTGTCATCGGGGGTGCGAGTGTGTCAGGGGAGCTGGGGGTGCGAGTGTGTCCTCAGGGGAGCTGGGGGTGCGAGTGTGTCATCGGGAGCTGGGGGTGCGAGTGTGTCATCGGGAGCTGGGGGTGCGAGTGTGTCCTCAGACCTCTGCAGCAGACAGTCTGGCTCATGACTGCCAGGTGTATGGGGGCAGGCGGGTGCTGGGATGTTTCTGAGTCACCTGTGATGTGTTCGGGAATTTCCTTAGTATGCATAAGGGGCAGCTCTGGGTGAGAGCGATCCAGGCGTGCGTGTCTGAGGCTCGTCTCCACTGGAAGTGCCAGCCAGGTCTTCTGCTTTGACGTGAGCACGCCAGTGCCGTTCTTCACGCCTTTCCCTTTTCTTTTCAGAACAATCCCGAAGAGATGACTTGGAGTCTCTGGGCTACGTGCTAATGTACTTCAACCTGGGCTCTCTCCCCTGGCAGGGGCTGAAGGCCGCCACCAAGAGACAGAAATATGAAAGGATTAGCGAGAAGAAAATGTCCACCCCCATTGAAGTGTTGTGTAAAGGCTACCCTTGTAAGTCTTCGGAGGCCTCTTCTCAGTGGAGCTGCTCATGGGGGTTGCACGTGTGTCGGGCCCGCCTCGGGTGTGCTGAGACGGCTCAGCCTGGGTTTTGTCAGAAGAGTTGCTCCCCTTCCAAAGGGGTGGTGGCAGGAACGAGGGGTGCTTTTGTGTATGGTGGTAATAGCCTGCCCTCCTGTTCATCTTGACTTACTTGCCAAGTGCCCGTCAGTGTGGAGAGCACTTGGAGGCCCTGGAGAGCTGGCAGGTGAGGCAGGCCTGAGCCTTGGGGTCCTAAGTGGCTGCAGAGGGATGGATGGGCAGTGGTGGGGCCTCTCTCTCTTCACATTTGTAGGACTGCTCCAGGATACATACCTCAGATGAAACGAAATTGTGCTTTATGATTTGAGTTTTTTTAAAAGCTTTCTTAAGGCCTAGAGTCTTAGAAATCTGCCAGGTGTTTTCCATCTGTCCTTCTCCCCTTGAGTATGCAGCAGCAGGACGTAGACAGCGACGCTGGCAGACACCTCGAGTCGCAGCTGGGTTTCACGAGTTAGCTTTGAGTTTCTTGTTTTGCAGCCGAATTTGCCACGTACCTGAATTTCTGCCGTTCCTTGCGTTTTGACGACAAGCCTGACTACTCGTACCTGAGGCAGCTTTTCCGGAATCTGTTCCATCGCCAGGGCTTCTCCTACGACTACGTGTTCGACTGGAACATGCTGAAATTTGTAAGTTGCGCTGCCAGCATGTTCGCTCAGCGTGGTGTGCAGGGGATGCCTTGTCAGCGAGAGGCCGGTGACTGTCTTGTTGAGGGGCTGTACGGTATAGGGAGTGTCTCTGGTGGTGAAGGGCGAGTGTGTAGTGGGCAGGACTTGGACTGAGTGGGTGTCTGCCTGCCAGAAGGGGTGCCAAGAAGTAAGACACCATTAGGGAACGTAGAAGGGTCCGTGGACTTCCTGGGTGTGGACAGCAGGAGGCCCCATCCCTCCGTGTCACCAAGTGGAGCTAGGGCCCAGAGCATGCCCTGGGGGCAGAGGGTGGGGGCTGGGGGTGTGCGTTCCCATTCACTGTGCCAGATGGTCGTGGTGCCCACGAGATGAGTGGGGTTGGGGCCTGGTGAGGTGCTGCCCGTCCAGCCTGACTGACCCTGTTGTGAGCTGGTTTTGCCTGTGGCTTTCTTGATTCGGGTGTGAGCATGCCCTGGAGCCTCTAAAACGCAGCCTAGCCCTGGGTCCATGTCTGAGCCGAATTACTATTCAGACACCGCTGCCAGAATTGAAGCTCCTGTGGAACTGCTGTGTTCTTTCATTAAAAACTTGCTGTTAAGTTGTCAGTTTTAAATAGAAGTTGGAGTCTTTCCAGGCAACAGTCTGATGGAGGAGCAGAACTGCCTCTTGGGAGGGTACAAAAACGGCAGCCTTGTCCGATAGTCGTGCAGGGGCCAGGGAGGGGCAGGGGTGCCCTGGACCTGGCCTCGGTGCCTCCAGGTGCTGGGAGGGGTGCACTCTGCAGAGCGGATGGGTCCCTCTGCCGAGGCTCTGCTGCCTCGGGAGGTGGCAGAGCGACCCTCCTTCGGTGTTTCGGGAGGCGGCAGAGGACCCTCCTGCGGTGTTTCGGGAGGCGGCAGAGGACCCTCCTGCGGTGTTTCGGGAGGCGGCAGAGGACCCTCCTGCGGTGTTTCGGGAGGCGGCAGAGGACCCTCCTGCAGTGTTTTGGGAGGCGGCAGAGGACCCTCCTGCGGGAGGCTGCGGAGCGACCCTCCTTCGTGGTGGAGCCGCCTGGCCCTCAGAACAGGCTGGGCCAGTGTTTTCCGTAACCGGCAGCCTGAGGAGTCTGGGCGGTGCTGGCTGAATGGTGCTGCAGCCGCAGGCGTGTGTCCCGCTGTGTGTGGCCTGGTGGACGTGGCTGTGTGCAGTGAGCTGTACTTGCAGGAAGAGGTGGCACCTGGGTTTGGCCCCGGGGCTGTAGTTTTCAGGCCCCTGCCACACAGCGTTGGCAGTTAGAATCTGCTCTTTCATAGGCTGCTGTCTTGGCTTAGAATCTGACCTCCCCACCCCTGTGCATTTGGACAGTGCAGCACAGACCCGGCTGCCGGCCGCGCCGCCACACCTGCACAGGCTGTCACAGGCCGCGGGATCTGGACCCTGAGTGAACTCCTCGTTCGAGCAAACGCTCTCATCCCCACCGTGCTTTCGTCCCCAGCTGTCACCATTTGGGGCCTGTCTCTGGCCTCCGATGGTTCCTGTCTCTCTCCTCTCCCTGTGCGTGTCAGTGAGCATGTTCACAGAGAAGCAGGGGGCCAGCTGTTGCCCATTTTGAAGTTTAAGGAAGTTTTGAGCCCACAGGGAAATGACATACAAGTGGAGTTTTTTCGATTGTTGGGGGAGCTGAGAGGCCTGACTCTGACCCCTATGAGGATCACGCTGGCGTCCCGTGGGGAGAAACGCATGGCCTTTGGGCAGCTTCGCAGGCAGTCTTGTCCCAGTGCCGTTTGGTAGGGATTTTCTCACGTGGCCGAGGCAGCCTAGGACCTAGGGTTGCTTTCTGTCAAACCTGGTTCCACTCCAGCCTCATCTCCTGCCTCCTCAGGGTGCCAGCCGGGCCGCCGACGACGCCGAGCGGGAGCGCAGGGACCGAGAGGAGCGGCTGAGACACTCACGGAACCCGGCTACCCGCGGCCTCCCTTCCACAGCCTCCGGCCGCCTGCGGGGGACGCAGGAAGTGGCTCCCCCCACACCCCTCACCCCTACCTCACACACAGGTGAGTGCCCCCCCCCCAGCGCTCTGGAGCAGCTCTGGGGTGACTTCCTGTGTCCCGGGGTTGGTGGGGAGAGTACACTTGGTGGTGGATGCTATAAGTGCCCCGTGTCAGGTGATGCTCGCTCCTGCGGGTGGATGAGCCAGGCTGCCCGGGTGCCTTTAGAAATGAGGGTACCTGCTGGTGTGCGTGATTCCTCCCACATCTCACGTTCCTCCCCTATGAGCCCCTTGACCTCGCTCCCATGTCCCTTTGTGTCCCTCCGGCCGGATCTGAATGTTGATGGCCATCGGTTGCTGCCAGCTCCTGACTGTCCAGGCAGCCCGGGGTCCTCTCTGGCCACAGCCTCTCAGAGGAAGCCCCAAGCAAGAGGTAGCAGACAGGGGCGACCCACTCCGTTTCTCTCCCTGTCCTCAGCTAACACCTCCCCCCGGCCCGTCTCCGGCATGGAGAGAGAGCGGAAAGTGAGTATGCGATTGCACCGCGGGGCCCCCGTCAACATCTCCTCGTCCGACCTCACGGGCCGACAAGATACCTCTCGCATGTCCACCTCACAGGTAGGTGCAGAGCTCCTGGGTGGGCGCTGGGCCTCGGGCTACCCCGTCTGAGTCAAGAGCGGGCTGTGGTTTTTCCAGGGCTTCTTTCCTTCTTTCCTTTCTTCCCCCCATTTTTGAGAGTTTTTAATCTTGCCAGGGTGTGGTGTCCTGGTTGCAGATGAGGCTTCTCGGGAGGGCCTGGGAGACAAGCTGGGCCGTCACGGGGCTTGTCTCCTGGTCGCAGGTGGCCAGTCTCAGGTTCAGGTGCCTGAGGCCAGCAAACCGTGGGGCTTTCTTTTGCTGTTTGAGTGCCCCACTGCCTGCAGCTGTCCCCAGACAGCCACCACCACGCGCCCACTTGCATCCCGTTATGGGTGCCCCTGGCCCAAGGGAACCTTCCTCATTCTTCCTCATTCTTGCTGCTGGCCAGGGATGGAGGCCCGTAGGGACCTCCACGGGCTCCCCGCGCGACCCTCCCTGGTGGCGTGCCCTGCGACAAGGCTTTCCTTCTTTTGACGGCCTTGCCTGTCTTCCCTCGGACGAGAAGTACCCTGTTGCACAGCCGGGGGCCTGGCCACGCCCGCCTCCTCTTCAGCATCCTGCAGCAGCCTCTCCTCTCCTTGCTCTGGCTTCTGTTGTCTTTTGCGTTTGCTAACGTGCTCTTTGAACCAGAACAGCTTTCTCCATATGGATCCATTGTATTTCTTCAAATAGTTTTCTGGGTTGTTCGCCAACAGGGACAGGGTTAGTGGGGCAGGGCCGTGTTTCACCAGCAGGCATCCTGGGGGCTGCCCAGATCCCCCACAGGTCTTCCGGATGAGCAGGAACTCGGTTCAGAAACGCCCTGGAGCCTGGCTCTGGGCTTGTGGGGAGGTGTCTTTTGGGGTCACAGGATGAAGCCAGGCCTGCTGCCGCGAGCGGGGCTGGGTGTAACTGGCTAGCCAGGAACATGCCGGAGTGGGGAGCACTCTTGACCACTTGCCGTCTTTTAATAAAGTGATGGGGGTTACTGCATATTTCTAACTCACTAATGATATCACTAGAAGTGGATTTCTTGTATGATAACTTCCTCCCAAAGAGACCAGAGATGCAGGATTTTGACTTCGTGGTTATTTGAATTGGGTTCAGGGGGTCTGGGCTGCATCACGAGAGTGGGTCCCTTACCTGCGCACAGCCCTGCTCTCACCTCCAGACACAGAGAGGGTTTAACTGGCTTCTTTCCAGGAGCCTGGCACTTGTGCATCAGTTACCGTGAGCAGGTCCCAGGAGGGTCTGCCCGTGCCCTCGTGTCTTCTTGACGCACGGCTGGCTCTGTAGCCCTGACCATGGCGCAGGAGCCGAGAGTGCTCCACTTGCTGGGTGCTGGCTGGACCTGTGCCGCCTTGCCGCAGCGCTTGGCCAGCAAAGACTAGGGAAGGGGCCTGAGTGCTTTCTGTTTGTTTTAAAGAAAGTGAAGTGTTTAGTGGTTTGGGATCTTTGAGGGCAGTGAACCGTCCTGAGCGGGCTGAGCAGCCACGGCCTGAGTCCAGCTGCCTCTTCTCGGAACACAGCCCTGGTGGCACCTGGGTGTGGCCATCATAGCCACGAGCCCCCGAGGTGGCCGTGAGCAGTGCCTCCTTCCATGGTGAGCTATGGCAGGAACCCACGGCTGGCTCTTAGGCCCTTGTTTTCCATGTGAGGAAATACGATGTGGACTCTTAGCAGGGAGGAGTCTCCAGAGAGAGCTGGTTTGGGGGTGTGTTCTTTCCGAAAGCAGCATCTTGGCCTCTGCTCTTGGACACCCTGGGGGGCCTTCTTGAGAGGCATGTTGAGGGCTCCCCACCTCCAGGGCCGGCCCCTCCGTCACCATCTCACGGGAAGGCTTTGGCTGTGTTCCCTTCCTGCCAGAGACTCCGTCAGCACCGGCACGCGTGGTGGCTGTGACCGGTGGCCCCCTGTTTTGAATCCCAAGGCGGGTACAGGAGGCTTGAGTGCTCTGAGCGCCTCACCTGCTTGCTCAGGTGAGCTAGAGAGACAGTCACCACGGGCAGTGACTCATCCCCGGCCAGTCTTCCTCCTCGGGCCGTCGCTCTTCCTGGTTCTTTCTGCTTCTCTCAGGAGTCCTTGTGCCCCATGGAGATGGGCGGAGGCAGCAGGAAGGTCTCCCAGGGCTTGCTGGCCATGGCTGGGTGTGGATGGGTGGAGGACACATGGCAGCCCTGCTGCAGGTCACAGAGACCCCCATAGTTGTAGGACCCCGCCCCAGCCTGGGTCTGTTCCGTCTTCACCCCCTCTCTTCTCGGGCTGTTGGTGTTCGGCCAGGGCTCTTTGGCCACGGTAGCCTGGGCCCTAAAGGCCATCTAGTTGCTGAGTCTGTTTGGGGTTACTTTGTGAGAAGGAGGCCTCGTCACTTCAACAGTTGATGACTCGCTTTGACCAACCCCTGTCCAGGACTAGGCCTGAGCCCTGTTGTCATAGCGGCGAGGACGTGCGTCTCCGCTGCCTGCAGGCTGCGCCCTGCGGCCCCATTGTGGGGCTGCCCAGTACCTGCCATCCCACTGGGAGCCAGGTTTCCTTAGTGCTTGAGAAGACTCAGGAGGGCCTGTCCCGTGCCCTCATTGGCCTTAAGAGCAAGTGATTCCAGAAGAGGAGTGGGCGCCACTCCTACCCAGAGGCCTGTCCCGAGAGGCAAGTGAGGCTGTGCGCCGTGCCTGGGCTCACCCAGGCGGCATCCGTCGGTCTGTGGACCTGGTTGAGGCAAGGACGCCCATCTGGACCTGGGGCCGACACAGGTAGTCAGGGGGCCGGCGGGACGCTTACCAACAGCTGTCTTTTCCCCACCTCAGAATAGCATTCCTTTCGAACACCACGGCAAGTAGCTGCTCGTCTCCCATCGGAAGGCAGCACTGGGTGAGTGTGCGCGCGGCGGGCGCCAGGCAGCAGTGCCAAGTGGGTGGGAGCCACCATGCCCCGCCCGTGGGAGCTTGCAGGTGGGCTGGGCTTGCATGCCAGGTGCTGGAGATAGAGTGAGGCTTCTTCTGCTCTGTTCTTCTTGTGGGGTGCAGAGCGGCGGCAGTCCGCTGCCCAGTCTTGGGGGGAGGCTGTCCACAGAGAGCCTTGGAACAGAGTGAGCCCAGGAAACCATCCTGTTGGCCTGTGGCCTCCCCGTGACTGCGTTCTGTGTGCCGTTGCTCCCCTCCTGTCCTGGGCGCCCACCCGTGGGGCAGGAGCGGCAAGGTGGGTGCCCTGAGCACTTGAGTTGCCTTGTCTAGGGTGGGCCGTGCCTGGAGGGCGTCTGTGTCCTGCTCAGCTGAGTGGCTCCACGCTTGTGTTGGGGGCTCCTAAGCTCTTGCCGCGCCACACTCCTGGCGGTCTCTGCCATGCCGGCTTTTCTAGTCGCCTCTCTCTTCCTGTCTCATTTATCTCTGTCCTTGTTTTGTGTTTCTTTTCACACTTGGTCTCTGCCCAGCCGTCTTGTCCACGCAGCTTCGTCTGTATTAACTCCTCCAGCTGCAGCCCACTCACTCCTCGCCGTCGGTGCATGGCCGGCGTCCACGCTGTGCTCCCTCCTTGGCGGCCACACGCGCTCGGCAGCTCCTTCCAGCAGGGGCTTGCGCTTCTGTCGGGTCCGTGCCGCTGGGAGACCTGCTGCAGTTTTCACACTGTGCACACTCTGGAAATGTGTTGACAGGAACTGCTTTTCACGTCTTCCCCGAGAGGGGTACTCGTTTTCAAACACCAGGTTCCTTTCCAGGAAGGGAGGCAGGAGCACCCATCTCCGCTCCACTCTGATCCTCCGACCGTGCCGCGCTCGGCTCTGTGGGCACCTTGCTTGCATGCCTCTTCCTCCTTCCCATCTTCCTGTCACTCGTTCTGCTGAGCACGTGTCCTGGCCACAGAGGCCCCTGTGCGTGGCGAGGGACGCAGGCGTCTAGACTGGGGCTAGGCAGCGGCAGTGCGTCCCCTCCCTGCCCAGCACCGTCACCGTGGTATCTGTGCCCAGGTGCCTGACCAGCTCCCCTGGCCCCATGCTGACCTTCTCCTGTGCTTTGGCTCCGACAGATTCCTGGTCGGGTGGCTTCCAGTGGTCTTCAGTCTGTCGTGCACCGATGAGAAAACTCCTTATTGCTGTGAAGGGCAGACAATGCATGGCTGATCTACTCTGTTACCAATGGCTTTACTAGTGACGCGTCCCCCGGTCTAGGATCGAAATGTTAACACCGGGAGCTCTCCAGGCCACTCACCCAGCGACGCTCATGGGGGAACAGACTAAACGGACAGACTCCAAGAGCTGCCACTGCTGGGGCTGCACTGCGGCCCTCCACGTGAACTCGGTTGTAATGGGGCTGGGAAGAAAAGCAGGGAGAGAATTGCAGAGAGTCAGACTCCCTTTCCAGGGCCTCAGCTCCCTCCAGTGGTGGCCGCCCTGTACTCCCTGACGATTCCACTGTAACTACCAATCTTCTACTTGGTTAAGACAGTTTTGTATCATTTTGCTAAAAATTACTGGCTTAAATCTGTGTAAAGAAAATCTGTCTTTTTATTGTTTCTTTCTTGTCTGTTTTTGCGGTCTTACAAAAAAATGTTGACTCTTAAGGAATTCTGAGACAGAGGCTGGATTGGAGTTTGTGTATGAGGTGGAGTCGGGCAGGGAGAGGGTGCAGGCAGATCTCAAGGGTGTGTGCTGTGTTTGTTTTGCAGTGTTTTGTTGTCCACTTTGGAGAGGAGATTTCTCAGCAGAAGTCTGTGGTGTGTGTGCGTGCCCGTGTGTGGTGGGACCTCGTCAACCTGATTTTGGCGTCTCACCCTCCCTCCTCCTGTAATTGAAATGCCTGCTGTCGGGAACTCTTGAGGCCCTTGGAGAGCAGTTAGGGACCCGCAGGCTGCCGCGGAGCAGGGGTGCGCGGTGGGTGTTACCAGGCAAAGCGCTGTGCTCTTCTTCCCCAGGAGGTGGGCAGGCAGCTGAGAACCTGGAAGCAGAGGCTTTGAGACCCTAGCAGGACAATTGGGAGTCCCAGGATTAAAGGTGGAAGATGCGTTTCTGGTCCCTTGGGAGAGGATTGTGAACCGAGAGGTGTGTGGTTACTGCAGTGTTTGTTGCCTTTGCTGCCTTTGCACTCGGTACGTTTTCTCAACACTCAGTGCTCCTGGGCAGATTGGCAGTCGATCTGTGTGAATGCCCGTGCTCAAAACCAGGAGCGGGGCTGTCCTTGCCAGGTGCCAAGACTAGCTCAGAAAAGCCGGCAGGCCAGAAGGACCCACCCTGAGGTGCCAGGGAGCAGGTGACTCTCCCAACCTGACCCAGAACCTTCACGCCCAGGAAGTAGGGTCTGCGCTCTGTGACCTTCTGTTGGGCGCGTGTCTCTTGGTCAGAAGTGAAGCAGCGTGCGTGGCGCCGAGTCCCACCAGAAGGCAGGCGGCCTCCATGAGCTGGTGCTGCCCCAGGCTCCACGCTGCTGTGCCCTGAGGTTTCCAGGATGCCTTCTCGCCTCTCACTCCGCAGCAGTTGGCCAGTAGCCAGTGGCCGTGTGCTCCCACCCCTGATGCGCAGTGCAGTCTGTGTTCATGGGCACTTCTCCTGGACCCCATCACGATGGACAATGTTCCCTTTGGACTCTAGGACCCCAAAGGTGTGCACCTGGGTTCTTCCCTCTCCTCCCCAGAGATGCCCGGACACCGTAACTGGCTGGCGTCCTGGAACACAGTCGTTCACCCTCCCGGCTGGCTGGCTGGCTGGCTGAGCCCATGGGTGCTTTCTGAATCCTAGGCTGGTTACTGTGTAAGCATTTTGGAGTGCGGGGCCTTGAGCGGGTGGGAGCTGTGTGTCGAAGTACAGAGGGAGGTCGGGGTGGGTCAGAGCCAAGTTAGAGATTTTCTTTGTTGCTGGACGCCTTCCTGAAGGTGGACGTCCCCGACCCGGAGAGACGTTGCGGCTGTGGCCTGAAGGGGCGCGAGCTGGCTTTGTAAATACCCGTGGTCCTGATGTAGCGCCAGAACGTTTGTGCGAGGCAGCTCTGCGCCTGGGTTCCAGCCTGAGCCTTGCCGGGTTGCGTCTTCGGAGTGTGCTTGTGACAGTCCTTGCCCAGTATCTAGTCCCCGTCGCCCCGTGCAGGAAACGTAGGTAGGACGTTGTGTCAGCTGTGCACTGGCGGGCAGTCTCCAAGCTGTGCGTTTGTATCGCCACTGTATTTGTGTACTTTAACAATTGTGTAAATAATAAATTCATAATGACTTCTACCTTTCTTCCTTCCCGTTTCCACGTGGTCTTTATTTCATCAGCTTGAGAGTTTTCGATGCATTGAGGTGAACTATGTGAAAATACTTTTTTGAGACTGTTTGTTCTTTCTCAGCCTGTGGGTGTCTGGGAGCTGGCAGAGCAGGAGGAGAGCTGTGCCCTGGGCCTCCTGCCAGGCAGGGAGGGGTGGCGACTGCTCCTCACCTTGCTGCCCCCTTGGGCTCTGGTGTGCACACGGAAGTCCACGCATGTTCTGTGTGATGGTTCTGGAGAGCCCCTGCCCTCTGAGGTGGCACCGGCAGCGGCACTCCAGCCGCCTGGGGTGAGCGCGTGTCCATTCCCACTGCCATAGGGCTGCAGTGCTCAGGGCTTCCCCTGTCACTTGAGCTGTTGAAGCCTAGGAGCTGCCCCGATGGCCCTGCACAGGAACAAGGATGCGGTTCCTCTCTGCCCGCCCCGGAGCACACAGCAGCGGCCCCTATCCAAGGCCTTTCGGGGGCTGTCGGGCTGCCGGAGCAGGGAGGTCCGCACCTACTCCTGACCTGTGCTTGTGTATGGGTGAGCTCAGCCAGGCTAGGCCGCCTCCCCCCCAGCTCCCCTCCCGCCCTCACCTCCACCCCACACTCTCCACTCCAGGCCACTCCTTTGGTCCTTGGCCACAGCCACGCCAGCAGGGTCACACTGCCTAAGATGAGGATATTTTGGTTTGTAGTGAAAGCATAAAGACTTCGGGTGGCTTGCGTGGAGGTTGCTCGAACTAAGAATGGTGTAGTTTTCTGAGCCCCACGTGGGTGTGTGCTGAGGGGGTTCCGGGGCTGTCCCGCCGACTCTGCCTGTGACGCACTCTGCCCTGACCCTGGGGAGGCCTGTGGCCTGGAGCTCTGCTAGCCCTCCTGCCCAGACTTTGCCGTCTCCCAGGGCCTTCCTCGTCTCCAGGCCACCTCACATGGTTCCCTCTTGCTGCCCCAGACTGAGACGGTGTGTGGGGCCTCACTGTGGCCGTGGGTGAGGCTCAGCCCCTGCCCTGTTCACCGGCCCCAACCGGAAAATGGCAAGACCCAAGTTCCAGTTCCTGCCTGACCTTCCCCAGGCCCGCAGCCTCCCTCCTGGGGTTCCCTGCCCTGAGAGGGAGCAGGGGCTGCATGTCCTCAGGGCCTGCTGGGTGGCGGCTCTGCATGTCACCTGTGAGGACCTGAGCGGACAGGGTTAGAGAGCTTGTTCTCTGCACCTGAGTCTGGCTGGGTCTGTGTCCCCAGACGTGGTTTAGAGGGGAAGAGCAGGCCTTCCAGGTACTGGGCAGCGCCTCCCGGGAGCTTCACCACAGACCCCTTGGAAGGCCCAGGGATGGCAGCGTCTGGAGCCACCAGGCCCTTTCTGGGTTCCCTGCACCTCCCCCGCCACCTCCCCCAGCACGGGCCCTGCACACAACTGTTCCAGGGCTATTCTCTGGGAAAACCCAGGCCAGGTGAACACCTCCCTCCTCCCTCTGATCTGGGATCGTGTGAAGAAGTCTGTGTGCCCTCTGCCCCCCCCCACCCCACCCCACCCCACCCCACGTAGCAGTGGGTTCTGGATGGACGTGTCTCTGGTCAGGGGGTCTTCACAACATGGTAGACCTGAACCACTTTTGGCCCCAGAATCTGTCACCGGGGTTGGGGGGTAGCTCTGTGCAGCCCACACACCAGACCTCTGTGCCCAGCTTCCTCCAGTGGGCCCCGGGCTTCCCTTCCCTTCACTCCTGCCTGTTGTGTCAGAGCAGACCCGCTGCCCCATGGCTTCTCGCCTATAAAGACACCAGCTGAAGGAGGGGGTGGTAGAACTCAACACCCGCTCCGCGGCACAGGGACCCCAGCCCCCAGACGTCCCGTGCCCCCAGCCATGCATGGCCGCCTTCCCACATCGGGACCACTCCTGAATCACTGAGCAGGGCCCCTCAGGCGTGTCTGTCTAGGAGCAGCACTGCCTGGCTACTTTGTGTTGGGCCTCTGCTGTGTGCTGTGGGTGTGGGGACCAGAGTGGGGCAGATGAGGGGCGACGGTTGAGCTAGAGGGGCCTGCTTCCTGCCTAGGGGAGGGTGAGGGCCTGAGATATCTGGAAACAGAGGGTTCCAGGAGCGAGCACCCCCCACCCGGCCCATGACCTCCCTGCCAGTACCTCTGTAAGCCCAGGTCACTCCTGAGGGCAGCAGAACCAGGCACAGCCAGGTCCAGAGGTAGCAACCCCTGGGTCTGAGCAGCCCCCACGGGGCCCTGATGTGGGGGTGCCAGCCGGGGAAGGCCATGTGTCTTCTGAGGCCCAGGCTGCCTGCTTCCCCCCACCTTGCCTGCTCCCACCTCCTCGTCCTTCTCCCTTCAGCTGCTGGGTGGACTCTGTCGAGACACATGGGCCTGGCTGTGCAGAGGTGGACCTTGATCCCTGCAGCTGCTGGCATTGCCCACCAGCCTGAGCCCTGCTAGAGGCCTCCACAGCCCTGCGGCTGCAGGCAGGAGCCTGGGCTGAGAGAGCTCCAGCCTAGCTGGGGCAAGGCCAGGGGCAGATGGGGGCACCTGGAGCTGAGATGTGCACTTTTCGCTTGCTTTTCATTGCAGAGGAGCAGGGACATGGCATCTCTCCGGCTGCACGCAGCCCGCCAGGGCACCCGCTGCCATCCCCAGCGCCCACGACGCACCTACTGAGGGCCCCGGCGGCCTCTGACCGGGCTCCCAGCCACGCAGGCCACTGCTGGCCACGAGGGCAGGTGGGTGTTAGGTGCCCAGGACAAGCCCAAGTGCTGGACCGGGCTGGATGGAGGACAGGGCACAAAGACCAGCCCTGGGCACCGGCCACACTGTGCACACTGCCAGCCAGAGGGGCGAAAAAGGGAAGGCAGGAGAGTCCTGTTTCTTAAACATAGCAGTGAATAAAGTGGCCTGTTCCACCTCAGCTCCCATATAACCACCACTTAGGGGCTCCCAGGGAACGTTTCAGAGACCACCCTGGCACAAGCGGGTCCAGGCACCCGCCCCGCACCCCCCTCCACGCAGTGCCTGCCCCTGCTACGAATGCTGTGCTGCTGCAGGGAAAGCTGGTGAGGACAGAGCCACTGTAGGAACAGCCAGGCTACCAGCAGATGTGAGATTTGGGACACAGTGTTAGGCCACATGGCAAAATCATACAGTTCTAGGAAACCATTGTCCTGACGCTCCACCCACATCCAGGTTTATTTCCACCTTCCAGGGGTGGAAGGAGCTGTCCCCAAGACACTAGAGGGGTGGGCACAGGCCCCATGTGAGAGTCCAGGGTAGGACAGGCTGGAGAGGGCCCCACACAGCACCTGCCCTGCCAGCCTGTCCGCGGCCCACCCTCCCATTAAAGTCACGTCATCTTGCAGTGCGGGTTTCTAGGTCCTTGAGCATAGCAGTGGCCGCAGGCTGCTTGGGACCAGCAGGCGGGGCCCCTGGTGAGGATGCCTTATAACCTTGTGGCTTGGTTTCACCACAGATCCACTCTGGAATGACATGATTCCCACCCCGCCACCTTCCCCCGCAAAACACTGATCAGGCGACGATCCGCTGGGCCGGCAGCCGGAGCCCAGCCATGGCCCTGCCTGAGCCAGTCCAGTTTGTAAAATAAATAGCAAGCGTTGCCGGCTTCTGTACCTCCTCCCTGTGCCTGCCGGCCCCGCCCAGCCACTCAGACACTCGTTTCCGGGGTGTGAATCACCTCCCCGTTTTTCTCAGGCTCAGCCTTCAGGAAATGCTCCACCTCCCGCAAGTCCACCCCCGAGTCTGCAGGAGGTTTGTGGAGCTTCTCCTCCTCCGCGGCCACCACCTCGGGCTGTGGCTCCTTGGGCTGCTTCCTAATGCAGAAGAAGTTGCCCAGCAGCAAAATCAGGGAGGAGGTGAGCACCTCGGCCCCCGCCAGGATGAACACGTACTTGTAGACGTGGGTCGCATCCAAGAGCTTGCCTGTAGGAAGACCCCTTTAGTCCCAGCTGCTTCCGCAGGCTGCCCGCAGGGCCCAGAGCTGCCCCCCAAGCCTGTGTCTCTGCGTCTCAGCACACACGGGTTGCCCTGTCTGCCTCTTGAGTTCATGGGGCTGGGAGGTGTTCTCTCCCCTCCATGTGTTCCAGCTGGGGGCATCCTCCCTCCTCAGCCTCTTCTCCCTCCTCCCCAGGGGAACGAAGACTTAAGAGGCTAAAAATAACAGTGGCTTTGCAGAGAGTTTGGGCTTTGGTTGGTGGCAGGAGTCAGGCTGGTCCCCACGGAGTCCCCCTGAGGCTTCCAGTGGGCAGCCCCAGAAGCCCTGCTGTGTTCAGCACCAGCCCTGTGTCCTGGCCACCGCGGACTCCAAGACAGGAGTCTGGGGGTGAGACCTTGGCCCTCCCCAAGCCCAGGACCCCCTCGCCAGGCAGCCAGAGCCTGGGCAAGGCTGCTCCAGTCAAACCTAATTTCCTTCACGTGTTAGCTCAGTCAGCCTTCAAAACGGAGGCCCCAAAATACAAAAACTGGCTGTGGGGTTGCCCGGAGCTGCCACGTGGTGCCCACGTAGAGCCTGGAGGAGCTGCCCACCCCACGGATCCAGCCCCTAGCTGCCTGGTCTATCTGGGGTGCACTGTGCCAGACCGAGCCCCCACTCCTAACGGAGACCCGCTGGCCCCAGCAGAATCAGGGTCGGTTCAGCCAGTGCACCCCCTTCAGCTCTGAGTCCCACAATGCCGACAGCTGCCTAGGGGTGTGCATCCCTGCCTCGCAAAGCAGGCATCTGATGGGAAGGGCAGACGTGGGGAACTGCCTGGGGGCGCAGCGCTCACCTCCTGATGGGGGCCCGATGAGTACGGCCACCGCCTCCATCAGCAGCACCAGGCCGATGGCGCTGGAGAACTTGTGGGTGCCCACAATGGCCATGAGCACCTCGAACTGCAGGGCCCCCACCATGCCGTAGGAGATGCCAAAGAAGATGCAGAAGACCACCAGGCCGCCGTAGTCGCCGGCCGTGGAGCCCGCCAGGTCCGCGAGGCCGTTGAAGAACATGGAGAAGCTGAAGAGGTAGACGGAGTAGGGCCGCACCTTCCCAAGCCCCGCCACAAAGCCCGCGGCCGGCCGCGCGAAGATATCAATGAAGCCCAGCACAGTGAGCAGGAAGGCGGCCTTGGTGTCGGGCACGCCCAGGTCCTTGGCGTAGCTCACCACGAACACGGGCGGGATGAAGAGCCCCAGCACCATGACCGAGGCGGCCACCGCGTACAGCACGAAGCCGCGGTCCCGGAAGACGCTCAGGTCTAGCAGGCGCCGGGAGGATCGTGGCGGCCCCGAGCCCGGCTGGGCCACGGCCACCAGGGGCCTCATGAGTGCGGCGCACACGCAGCAGTTGAGCAGCAGGCCGCCCAGGATGAGGAAGCCGCCCCGCCAGCCGTAGCGGTCCTGCAGCAGCTGCCCCAGCGGGCTCAGGGCACACAGGAAGACGGGGCTGCCTGCTGCCGCCAGCCCGTTGGCCATGGGGCGCCGCTTGCTGAAATAGCGGTTCAGCATGATGAGCGAGGGCTGGAAGTTGAGCGCCAAACCCAACCCTGGAGGAAAGGGAATGTGGTGAGAGCCCCCACAAGGCTGCCCCCAAAGCCCAAGACCCGCGTCTCTACTCCCAGGTTCCCACGGGCTCGGGCTCCCAGTGTGCAGCGCCCCTGCCACCCACACACGCGAGAGGGGGACAACGAGGTGGGGCCGGGACATCCTGCAGCCACCCGCCCTGCTGTCCTCCAGAGGCGGCCTGGACCCAGGAGCAGAAGTGCACGGCCCGCCCCCCTCCCAGCACCTGCGGCCCACCGGCCGGCCCCACTCACCAGTGATGACCCCAGTGGTGAGGTAGACCTGGATGATGCTCCGGCAAAAGGACGCAGCCACCATGCCCAGGGACGCAAAGAGGCCCCCCACAAGCATGACGGGCCGGCAGCCAAAGCGGTTCACGCACACGCTGCAGAGGGGGCCTGAGGAGGGCGGCAGCTGAGAGGCGCTGGGCCTGCAGCCAGCTCTGCCCCCGCCAGCCCACCGAGCTCACCGTCTGCAGCCGGCCTCCCCTTCCCACGCCACCCCTCCCTCCGCGGGGCACCGGGGCACGCTGCGGGCCAGTCCCAGAGCAGGGCAGAGTGACAGGCGAGCGCCACCTGCTGGGCTCCGTGGTCCCTGCAGCGCAGGAACAGCCATCTTTTCAGGAACGGCCCTCGGGAGCCCTGTCCTCTGGGACTGTCTAAAAATACAGCCGACCCGTTTGGACAGGGGCCAGGATGGACTTCGCACCCTGCCTGGGTTGGCCCCGTGGAGAACATGTTGCTGGCCAGCAGGATCCCCGCCCCAAGGGCTTCCCTCCAGGGTTCCTGGGGAGCGGGCAGAAGGCCCTGTTGCTGAGCCTGGCCACACGCGGGCTCCTGCGCCTGGCAGGATCTGCCAGCAGAGCCCCGGACGGGGGCCCGGTGTGAGGCCGCCCTCACCTGTCCCGTAGAGCATGGCCAGCAGGATGGAGGAGATCCAGGCTGTGTCGCTGTAGCCGATCCCAAACTCCCGCATGAGCTCCTTGAAGAAGACGCTGACGGCCTTGGGGAAGGCGTAGGAGAAGCCGGTGATGACGAAGCAGCCGAAGAGCACGGCCCAGCCCCAGCCGCCGTCGGGGGCCTTGACGCCTGTGGGGCCCTCGTCCACCACGGCCCCTCCCATGGCCGAGAGCGTCGGTTCCGCCTCACCTGAGAGAGAACGCAGGTTGACTCAGGCTGCCCGGGTGACCATCCCAGCTGCAGCCCGTCAGGCAGTGACACGAGCTGGGTGGCACACATGCCTAGGCTGGATGACCCCGCAGCTCGGCTGAGGGGCAGCTGCCCAGCGCCCGCACTTGTGGCCCCCTGACCTGGTGCTTGGTGGAGGCAGGAGGATGTGGAGGGAGGCTAGCAGCTGGGGGTCCCACTCCCTCTGCACTGCCTCCTGCACCCACACAGCTGGCTCTAAAGGGCAGTGGCTTTTTTGGGCTCAGCCAGGACTCAGATTACCTCCTGGGAGGAGCAGCCCCCGGCAGGAACATCGGCCTGGCCGTCATTTCTGTCTTGGCTTGCTGTGGCTGACCCGTGCTGGGCAGGGCCACACTCCATGATTCTGGCAACAGCCTGCACCTCGGGTCCCCAGTACTGAGCTCGCCCCGGGGCCTCGGGGGTGGTGTCCGCCAGGTCTCTCCCTGTCTAAATCTAGGTGGAGCATGCCTTGCTCTGGCTCTCCTGCCCCAAGGGCCCACTTTGGCTTCAGTGGAGCCCCCCAGGAGCTTGCACAAGAAGAGGCGGGCAGTCGCTGGCGGTGAGGGACTGAGCACCAGGCTGGAGGGGGCAGTTGGAAGCACAGGGGCTGCAGTATTAAGAGTGGGTGGGGTGGGGAAGGGGGGGCAGAGCTGGCCCCTTATCCCTGGATGCCCCCTTGCTTCCCACTGGCCCTTTTGCTCAGCAACTTCTCCAGTGAGAAGAGACCCCACCTGTGCCTGGAGTGACCCACAGGCTGCAGCCTAAAATCAGGAGGGTCTGGAGCCTCCTGGGGAGGGGAGGGGCTGGGGAGGCTCCCATCCAGCCCACCAGAGCAAACCACGCCAGCCCCCACGATGACTGAAGCTGGTGTCCCTTTTGTAAACTCCAGGAGCTCAGCTCGTTTGAGTCAAGTTGGAACCCGAGGCCAGACTTCCATCTTCATGCCCCACCCCACCCAGAAGTCACCTTGTCCTCTCCTTACCAGGGAGCTGCAACCTGAGACCTTGGGTGGTCTGGTCCAGCCGGCTCAGCTTCTCCAGACTGTGCTGTGAACCAGCGCCCTGAGAGGCAGCAGCAGGCCTGCTGTGCAAGCTCCACGCAATCTGTGGGGCTCCACCCCCGCCCCCTTTCCTTGGGTTCCTCCTGCAAGTGTGTCTGCAGACCCCATCCTGGTGGGTCCCCCGTGACGGCCCAACTTTGCCTCTAAGGCAAACATGTAACTAGAGGCAGGACCTGCACAAGGGCAAGGACCTTTGCTGGGAGAGTCTGAGGGGTTCCGTGTGTGGCTCCTCACTCCTTCCGAACCCTCCCCACATCCAGCCTGCCTGACCATCCCCACCACAGGTGCTGTGCCTCCTGGAGCCCCTGCCTTAGAGGTCCAAGGATGGTTTGTAAGGGCTTCGTAAGTGTTCCACGAAGTCACTGTTACTGGGAAATGCCGCTTGACGAGGGGACCCAGAAGCCAGCTGTGGCTGTCTGGATGATGACAAGGCAGATGCGGTCCACTGGAGCAGAACAGACCCCCGCCACAGGGCCAGAGGTCTACTCCCCAACCTGTGCTGGCTCCCTGGGGCCAAGGCCTCGGGACCATTTCTGGGAAACCCGGGAGCAGCTTTTGCTTCTGCACCTGGACACCGGACGCCCCCACCACAGTGCCTGGGACAGGACAGAGGAGGACTGTCGTACCTCCCCAGGACACACCACTTCAGGACATGCTGTCTGGGGTCACTAAGCAGCAGGGTAGGTCCTGCTCATACTGGTATTAAGTTTAAAAGTTTCCTAAGATGACAGTATACAGCAGGATAACTACAAGATATTAAAAATACATGCACTTGAGGAATGAAACTGGAAAAGGATGCAGACTGCGGGTCCCGGGGGAGACTGGAGGGGTTGACGGCCTCAGGGCCCCAGCTTGTTTGGGGTTGCGGGTTGACGCTTTTTAAAACAGGCCATGCAAAGCCAAGGAAGGAAATATACAAGAGACAGAACAGCCGGATTTCGCGTACCCCCCCCAGGCTCCCCTCCAAAACACAGAGAGGCACCAGGGCCTCTGAGTCTCCTTGGCTGCACCAGCGGGGGCGGGGGACTTCCCGCAGGCAAACCCAGCACCTGAAGCTTGCCAGGGTCCTCAAGAGACAGACGAGGGCTCACGGGGAGGCAGGGGACGGGGCCACCCTCAGGAGACGCGGCGCCCCTGAACTAGGGTCAAGGAGGGCTGGCAGAGGGTTGGGGCGGTGCCAGGACTCACTGGCCAGGAGGGCACAGCATGTTCTGAGACCTGAGGTGCTTGTGGCTTCCACGTGAAGCTCACGTGGGGAGGGCCATTTTCTGTGTCAAGATGAGGCATTTGGACAAGCCCCCAGACCACAGCCTGGCACCATCGTCTGTCCTTACCCAGCCTGGGGTGCCAGCCATGCTGAAATGGCTCCAGGAGTTCCCACTCCAGCCTGGTGTCCAGGGGCTGACTTGGAGCCAGCTGTCTGCCCACATGGCTTGGGGCAGGGGATGCCACAGGAGGCGGAGTACGGGGAAGGGGCACGAAATAACGGCGCAGACGACCCATCTCCCAGGATAACCCAGCACTGCGATGGGCCAAGGTACAGGTGGCCTGGTGTTCCGAGGACCACCCTGGGGCTGTCCTGCCTGGAGCACACGCCACAGTCACCAAGCATTGGCCTCTCCGTGGGCAAACGCCATAGGCTGGCCTTCCCCTGACATTTACTGCCCCCCCCGCCCCCCAGGAAGCATGCCAACCCGCCCAGAAATAACCTGCCCTCTGGGATGAGAAAGCTGATCTCCCAGGTGGGGGCTGCCGGAGAGCGGGTCTCCCAAAGGCTCCACGACCCCAGGCTGCTGGAAGCTGAGCAGGAGGCCTAGGGCAGGGGTGGGTGGGAAGGGCCCTTGCAGGAGACCCCGCATCCCACAGCTGTGTGCCCTCCCAAGCCAGGGGCTGCTGGCAGCAGTTCCCTCAAGGGTGCAGGGCACAGGGGTCTGTAATGACCCCTGGCTTTAGGCCAGGACTCAACCATGAAGCCCTCAGGACCTGGGTGCCTGCCAGTCAGACCCCTGCACTGCCCCGTCACAGGCTTGGAACGCCATGCCAGGTGGCTCGAAATGCCGACCTGCAGAGCCAACGTGGACTCACGCACAGAAGGTCCGGAACCTGACCCCTGCTGCCCAAGCCTGCTCCCCCTGGGCCGCTCTCCAGTAACCTCGCTGACCTCCTTGGGGGGCACGGGGCACCCTGGCATGCTTCCCCTCAGGCGTCTGGACCTGCAGGCCCCTCACCCGCCTAGGTCCTCAGGTTTATGCGCAGTGCCGCTGCCTCGCTGAGGCCTCCACTGGACTGTCAGCCCGTTCCCTGGGTCCGTGCAGTGGCCTGAGCCCCGGCCCCGAGGTCTGTTACCTAACTGACTCCAGCCCTTGAAGGATGGGCCTTGGCCCTGCCTTTGTGGCCCAGGCAGGAGGCGGAGCAGGAAAAGGGCAATTCCTTTCCTTCCTGGATCCAAGGGAGCTGCCTGAGGACCAAGGAAGCGGCCCCTCTGTGGCTAGCGCCTGGCTGCTAAGGGGTGCTGAGGGCGGGAGGGCGCCGCACCCGGGGAGGGGCCTCCCTGAGTTCCCTTCTTCCCCCGCTGTCCCTGTTGTGCAAACAAGGAAGGAGCAGTGAGTAACCCCCGGGCAGCCCCGCCCCAGCCGCCTGCAAAGGTGTCCGGGCCGAGCTGGCGGGGGGGGGTGGACGCTGCGCAAGGGGCTGCCCCAGGCCTGGGCCCTGCACCCCACCTCTGACCCCCGCAGACCCCCGCGCACGCCCGTGCCCTGCCGCTGTGTCCGCTTACATCATGACGGCAGAGGCCGGCGGGGCAGACGCACAGGCCAGACTGGCCACTTACACCCAGGGCCAGGAGCCCCCACTAGTGCCCCAAGAGGGACTGGGCTCAAGTCCCACGTGGGAAAGGGAGGCTGCATGTGCCGCCGCCGCCGGCTTCAGCCCTGAGCTGGCACTGCGGGGTCTCAGAGCTTGAAGACCCCTTCTCCGCAAGGCCGAGGTCACCGCCCTGGGGCCGGGAGGCGGTGGGGGCCGGGGCTAGTCCAGAGCCGCCTTCCCCCACCTCCCAGGCCTCCTGGACCCCGCCAGGCCGCCCCTCCACGAGGCCACCTCTCCCCATTCCTGGATTCCCATGCACCCTCCACCCTAAAGCCAGTGCCCGAAGGCCAAGACTAGAGGGGGACTCGGGTCAGGAGGCGCCCCCACCCCACCGCCGCCCAGCGGGCGTCGTGGGGACCCGGGGGAAGGTAGTGACCGGGAGGAGGCAGGAAGGCGGGAGGTGGGGGGCGGAGGGGGGAACCCAAAACTCCACCCTCGCCAGGAGAGATCCCTCCTCGGCGCACCCCCGCCCGGGCTGGAGGGAGGGCGCCTGCGGGTTCCCGCTTCTCGGCTCTGCCGGCCGGGGGTCGGCGCGGGTGGGCGAGGTTGGGCGGGGCCCACCTGGGGGAGGGGGAGGGAAGGATGCTCCGCCCGGTCCCGCCCCGCCGGCCGCGGGACGTGGGGGACGTGACCGCGCCATGGGAGGAGCCCCCGTATTGCCCGCAGTAGGAGCCCTACCGGACGCTACCGTAATTGCCGGCGCGCGGGTCCACCGGGGTCAGCGGAGCCCGGGAGCCGCGCCAGGCGTCGGGGCCTCGAAGCCACAGGGCGGGGCCGGCTCCACTTGCTGCAGAGGTGGGTCGAGTGGGCGCGGCTCGGGGACGTCCACTCGTGAACCGCGGGTCTCGGGGCAGGGGCCCCCGCGGTTCTGTGCGTGCGGCTGCCCGGCGTGGCCCATTTCACAGATGGGACTGACTCGGGCAGGTGACGCTGGGAGGACTCCAGGAGCCCTATCTGCTCCCGCCCCGCCCCTGCGCCAGGGCCTGGGCACCTCCAATGGCTTTGCGCCACCGCCCAGAAGGCCCCCGCTGGGGCCCAGAGTGTAGCCCACATTTGGCTCCTCACTGGAGGGGGCGGCACTGGCCCTTCTGTCCCACGTGGCCAGGTCACCCCAGGACCCACCGCTGAGCCAGCCAAGCCTGGCATAAGGGTCACTGCAGGCCAGTGGGGGGGACCCGTCCGGCCTGATGGCTGGGCCGGGATCCATAGAGCCCTCTGCTAGCTGCACCTCCAAAGTGAAGTGCCCTGCTTCAGTCAGTGGGGGCTGGCCTGACCCCACACATGGCTTTCTGGGTGACCTGGATGGTGGGCCCTGCCCAAGGTCACATGGGGTCGTTACCAAGTCTGCCTTGAGATCAGTCCTCCAGATGCCCACCCCAGACTCTGTCCACACCACAGAGCCCTGGGGGAAAGACTGCACCTGCCAAGGCAGTGCCCCTGTGCACTCAAAGCCTCTCTGGGGGCAGACACCCGCCATGGCCTCCTAGCACCTCCTCAGTTCCTGCTCGCCATAAGGAGTCCAGCCCAGCCTCCTCCACACCATGCTGGAGAACAGTTCCTCTCCCAGCACGGTCAGGCCAGCCCCTACCTGACTCCCAGGCCTGTGAAGTGAAGCTGGGACCCTGGACTCCCCAGCCCCAATAGACGCAAGACTACCCACCCTTGTGCTCAGCACGGACAAGCCCTTGGGCCTTGGGGTGGGCCAGCTGCCATTTCCCGCCCAACAGGCCTGACTCTGGCCATCACCAGGAGAGGGACCCTTTCAGCCCAGGCCTCCTGGCCACGAAGCTCGGTGCCTCTGGGACAGAGAGGAGGACAGCGGCCCCTCGGCTCCCCCCGTCGTCCCTCACCGACTCCAGCCACCCCTGGTGGCCCCGGCCAGAGCTAAAGACTTCCCTTCCACTCTGCAGCCCCTGTGTCTTGGCTGGCCCAACACCCAGGGAGGCTCCTGATCAACCCACTTTTCGGATGGGGAAACAGGCGTGGGTTAGGAAGTGGGAGGCTACCAAAGTGTGTGCCTGGTTTTCCCACGCCTGGGGGCCGGGGTAGAGGTACGGCGAACCCAGGGAGCCCAGCCTGGCCCTGGAGGGGATCCTCCATTTCCCTGCACGGGCTGTTAGTCATTGCCCAAGGGCGGGTGTGGTCGGGAAGTGTTTAGGGTGGTGTGAACAGCGGAAAGCGCCTCGGCCAGAGCGCACGTGCTCCCCACTCCCCTCGGGGAGGCCACCCATACAGGGAGGGCTGCAGCAGCCCCACCAAATATAGCCCGCGCCCCCCGCCGCCGCGGACCGAGCTATTTATACCCGGACCGGGCTTGGCCGCCAGCGCAGCCACCTCCTGGCCGGAGCCCAGCCCCTGAGGGCAGCCCGACGGGTGGACGCCCGGCCGGACCGGGGGCCACGAGACTGGGCAGCCAGGGATGCGAGGGCGCGGAGGGGCGCGGCTGCTTCTCGGGAGCCCTCGGTGGGGGCCGCGCGGGGGGCGAGAAGGCCAGTCCATGCCCCGGGCGCCCCCAGACCTGATGGACAAAGTGGGCGGGGTGGGGGCGAGAGTGCGGACCCAGAGGCCGCCCCCTTGCCGGGCACGGGGAAGCTCTTGGGCCCCGGCCCGCGCACGAGCGTCGCGGCCGCGCCTACCTGCCGCCGCTGGGCCGCCTCCGCCCGCCTCTCGCCGCCTCTGCCCGCCTCTGCCGCCCGGCGCCGCGCCGGGGGCGACTTTAAGTGCTCGGGTCGCTGGCGCGGCACGTCCCCCGCGCACGTCACCGCCTGGCACCGCCCCTGCGCGCCCCGCCCGGACCCCGCGCCGCCTCCGGACGGGCTCCCGGGCGGCCGCTCCCCGACGGTGCGTCCCGCAACCCCGCCGGGCCCAGGGACCCCCAACCGGAACCGTCCCCGTGGCGCCCCCGGTCCGGAGCTCGCCCGCCCCCTCCGCGCCCCGGGACTGGGGTCACCCTGCCTCGCCTCCCCCGGAGTCCAGGCTCGCTGCTCCCCGCCAACCCCCATTCCCCCGTCCCTCCGTTTCCCCGGCTCGCGGGCAACGCAGCGCGGCAGGTCCCAGCGTCCTCCAGGCAGCGACCCCTTGTCCCCCAACGCCGGGGCCCCTTGGGCGGGGAGGGGCGCGCGGGCCCCGTGGGGTTCCGGCCGCCGGGCTCAGCTCCGGGCCCGCATCCTCCCTCTCTGAGGCCGCATCCGACCTGTCCCCCTTCAGACCTCCGCTTCCTCGTCGGTCCCGGTGCGGACGGCGGCCCCTCCGGGCTCGGGGAGCGGCCCGCGGCCTGCGCTGCCTGGATGTGGGGCCCGGCCTCGCCCTCCCTGAACTTCCGTTTCCCCAGGTGGCTCCGCGCCCTGCGGGGCCCTACAAAGCCACCGACTCCAGCACTGCGCCCCTGCCCCGCCCCTCTCGCGGCTGAGAACCCGGACGTCTCCACCTTCGGGGAGGCCAGGGCTGTCCACCCGCTGGACCTCGCCAGGCGCTTCTCCCGGCCCGTTTGCAACATGGAAATAACGGGGCACTTTGGGTGCCGAGGTTTGAGGCAGCTCCAGGGAGTAAGGCCTTTGTTGGCCTGGACTAAGGAGTCTGGTTGTCAGGGCCACAGGAACGCTTTAACTGGCCCCTCACAGACCCTGGGGCTTCGGAGGCCCCGGCACCAGTAAGCCCGGACCTTCGCACAAAAGAGGCAGTGGGTATCAATGGAGGACCCCTCCAGAGGGCAAGGGGAGGCCCATCCCTGGCAATGAGGCCGTGTGGGCCTTGGTTCTCCACCTGGAGCCCAGCCTTCCGGGATGCCAAGTCCAGTAAGGCCGCCTGTTCTTTCTGTGTAATGTAACGAACCCACCCTCCCACTGGCACTCACAGAGGCTGAGTCTGGGCCTCACCCCTACCTGGGCCCCTACCACCCCCATCCCCAGACATAAAGAGGAGAGCCTGTGAACAGAACCCAGGCCCGTGGCAAATGGTGAGGGGGCCTCGGACTTCGTGGACGAAGACCCCACGTAGTTGGCCGGTGCTGCTGCCCAGGGCAGGTGGTGGAGCCACCTTGGGTGATGCAGGTGGTGCCCCCGTCTTCCTGTACCAGGCGATTCGTCAGTTTCTGGTGAGGGAGAGCAGCAGAGGGGGTGTGGGGTACCGTGGACAGCTGTGGGAATGGGTCCTCCACAAGGTATTGCCTGCTGGGGAGGCAGGGGCACCGTGCTCCCCATCCCAGATTGTTGAGTCACCAGGCCTGCCAGCTGGGCTTGGGGCCCCCACTGAAGCCATCAAGACACCTTCCACGTCTGCCTGCAGCTTGGCCCTGATCCCTGAACCCTGAACCCCCGTAGAGCAGCAACAGGGGGAGGAAGACAGAGCCGGAGAGCCTGGGGTCTCACTGCCCCTCCTGCCTCTTGAAGCACAAAGGGGCGCCCCTTCCAGAGCCAGGTCTTCTCCCAGCTGGGAAGACGCCCACTCATCCCTCCAGGGGTCCCAGGGAGCACCTGGGGTTTGGCTCGGATCCCCAGGTCTGGCCCCCTCTTAGGCATGGCTTCTCATGAGTGTGGACCCCAGGACTGCCCACCCAGAGCTGGGGTGGAGCCTCCCTGCCCTCAGGGGGGAGGGAGCAGGCAGACTGATGAGCACTGACTCCCAGCAGAGAGGTCAAGTCTGTGGGCTTTGACTGGGGGGACTGGAAGACCACCGAGTGGTCACAGTGATGTGATGGCTGCTGGGGGCTGGGGCTGGGGGCCTGCCAGGTTGCGACCCAGAGGAAAGGCTCAGCACGGCTAGCGAGCAGACCACCTGGGACAGCTCAGCCCGGGCCTGGACAGGGCAGGGCGCTGTGGGGTTGGGCCAGAGCCTCCGCGACCCTGGGCCCCTCTCTGAGGATTCTGGCACTCTGGTAGCATGAGGTACCCCTGACCTCCAAGGGCTCAGCTTGTAGAAAGGCCTAGCAGTTGGAGGCGGGGGGCATTCCAGGCCTGGCACCAGGGCCCAGGTGGCCAGGCTCCATCTGACACAGGACTCCATGGGCACCTGGGCACTGAATACCACTCAGGTTTTGGGTAAGGTGCCTTCCAGGGGTCATGCCCCTCCCTCAGCAATCGTGGATGTGTCAGAGACAGTGATGGTGCAGCAGGGGAGAGGCACCTCTGGGTGTGGTGCGGTCCCCTCGCCTGCTAGTGGCCTGGAGGTGCGGGAAGGGGTGGGAAGGGCCACGTGTGTCTGCATCTCTGCAGCCACACTCTGGGTGGTGTTGGGAGCACCCACCCCAGACCTGGCTCCAATGCCTGCTCCCCCACAGTGGCCCTGGGTCAGCCCCCAGGCCCAGGCCGCCCTTTTCTGCAGGAAAGGAGGTGTGGGTGTGGACAGGTGGCACCATCCCTGGCCAGTGAGCAGCTTCACAGGACGCCACCCTGTGACCCCACGGCCTCAGGTGCCCCTACCTGCCCCCACCTGCCTCCAACTTCGTTTTGTTCCCAGTTCCAGCTACAGGGCCCTCCAGGCCCTGGAATGTCCTCCTACGGGTCTGGCCCCCAGGTCCTTCCCACCCTGCTCCCTGGCAGGCTTAAGTTCCCTGGGGAACATGGTCCCACCTTTTCCAAGAGCAACCTTTGTGGGAGGGGGACGGGCATGAAGGGAAGGCTGGGATCTGCTTCCTCCCCCATGGGCTGCCCCAAGGGTCTCATCTTCAGTCAGGTTGGGAGCTAGGCCCTACCTCTGTGTCATGACGTGACCTAGGAAATGCGGACAGGCTTTTTCTGCGGGACATCACAGCCACTGCCCCAGGGAGGGTGGCAGAACAGGCCCCCAGACCTATCGGGGCCAGATCTCGGGTCCCAGGGAACCTTCCAGGGTCTGGGGAGCCACACAGAGCCCACATCCTGCGTCCTAGGGAACCCCGCACACCATTTTCCAGATCCCAGCAGGGCCACCCCGTCCTGCCCCAGTCCTGGCCGTACCACCCAGCACCAGTTGCCGCCCCATGGACAGGACTGCGGCCAGGACTGGCCGGGTCAGGGGAAGAAAGCCGAGTCACGGGGAAGGACATTCCGGCCGAGCCACGGCCCCGCCTCCCTGGGGTCCTGGGTTGTCCAGCGCCTGACCCTGCCTGCCTTACAGCTGCCTGCCCAGAGGATCTGGTGACACAACTGTCACAGCCTGTCACTCCACACCTGTGGCCACACCTTCCCCAGACGCCAGACCCGTGCGGGGCGTGTGGTGGGACGTGCCCAGGCTGGACAGGGGATGCAGCCAGGACGGTGCCAGGGGAGGCTGGCGCCCCCACCACACAGAGCCTAGACCCAGGACCAGGACCATGGCCCAAATCCACGCCTTCCCTTCACTCGCCCCAGAGAACCTGTCCATGCTCCCAGAAACATACATTTTTTTCTTTTTGTTTTTGACAGAGTCTCACTCTGTCACCCAGGCTGGAGTGCAGTGGCGCGATCTCGGGTCACCGCAACCTCCGCCTCCCGGGTTCAAGCGATTCTCCCGCTTCAGCCTCCCAAGTAGTTGGGATTACTGGCACCCGCCACTACGCCCGGCTCATTTTTGTGTTTTTAGTAGAGACAGGGTTTCACCATGTTGGCCAGGCTGGTCTTGAACTCCTGACCTCATGATTCAGCCGCCTGGGCCTCCCAAAGTCAGAAAAATGCATATTAACCTGGCTGCTGCTGGGCCTTCCCTGTGAGCGGCAGCTCAGGCGGGGGCAGAGGTGAAAAGGGCAGGAGAGCCCGCACCGTGGCCCAGTGGGGCCTGACCCACCACACTGCTGCCCATGGTGGGTGTTGGTCACGGGGTTCGGGTGTGATGCCTGGTGTAGGGGTATGAGTGTGCAGGAGTGTGGGGCTAGGGTGCCAGGGCGTGAGGGTGTCTGTGCACAGGTGTTGGGGTATGTCTGTGCGTGGGTGTAGGGGTGCGTCTGCACAGGTGTAGGGGTGCGTCTGCATAGGTGTTGGGGTGTAGGTGTTCATGGTCTGATGAAAGCAGCTGTTGTGGGCTGACCAGGTCTTCTTGATGTCCTCAGTGACCTCTCGCTCCGTCACTGGGAGACAGAACTGAGACGGGGTCAGTGCTGCTGGAACATTCAAAACTAATGCCCATTGGATCCTGGGTCAGTGCTGCTGGAACATTCAAAACTAATGCCCATTGGATCCTGGGCTGTCATTCCAAGAATGTGGTCAAGTGGGGAAAGAAAGAAGTGTGGGGATCTCTCCGGACCTCAGTCTCTTGCTCTGTAAAGTGGGCGCAACAAAGCGCACCTGGTGGCTCTTGGGAGGGTTTCACCTCTAGCCCTTCTCACCTGTTAGGTGCATCCTCCCCTCCTGAGCACCCCTGAAGACCTCCCACAGTCCTTCCAGAACCCCATTGAGAAACCACATTTTCTTCCATGCCCTGCCGCCATCATCCTGTCAGCACTGGCCGGGCTCTCAAGTTAGACTTCAGGTTCATCCTCCCTCTACCCCACGCCCGGCTCTGTCCATGGGTCAGGCGAGGGCTGTGTCCTGGGGCCAGATGGCTTGGCCTCTTGTCTTCCTGACGTCTTCCCTGGTGCCCTCAACTGAGCTCTGCAAGGACAGCCATGTGTGGGTGCCAGCAAGTGCAGGGGCTGTGTGGTGTGGGGACTGAGGTCCCAGCACATGGGGAGCTTCTTAGGGACACAGGCTCTGAGGACAGGCAGCCTCTGCCTAGGGGTCACTGCTCCACCGGGACACGTCCGTGCCCGTCCACCACCACCCTCTAGGACCACCCTCGGGGAACTCTCCTTTGCCTCTTCATAAATGAGAGGATGGAGCCTCAGAGAGGTCAGACTCAGCAGCCAATCATGCTTGGCTCTGGCCTTCCCTGTCGAGGGGAGGGCAAAGGGTGGGGAGGGTAAGGGGCAGGGTGGGCAGGGGGGTAAGGGGCAGGGTGTGCAGGGAGGAGGTGCCGCCCCAGCACTGGTCCCAAGTGTGGACTGCAGAGCCACAGTGGGTGCGAGACCAGGGAGGGCCAGAGAGCAGCCTGGGGGCCCTGGCCTGTCCAGACCACAAGGCTCCCGAGCCTCTCCTCTCCGCTCTCCTTCAGTCTCTGAGCCTTGGCATGGGCTGTACCCTCTCCCTGGGTACTTGGGGGCACAGAGGGCTTCGCCTGTGGGCTGCAGACCCCAGGGGAGGCTGGTGCACCTGTGTGTGGTTCCAGGACTTTCTGTTATCCAGATGTGGTAACCAGGTTGGGGTAGGACCTGGCTGCTAGGGGCAAATCATGCCAGAGGATCCTGGGCAGGTCCTGAGCCACGGCTGTTGCTTACCCACGGACCCTGCCAAGGTCCTGCCACCCCTACCCTGATCGGTAGAGGTGAAGCCTCGGCTCTGGGGGAGACACTGGGCTGCGAGGCCTCTACCGTACCTGGAAGACAAAAGGGCCTGGTGTCAAGGTCCCACCTTCCCCACAGACTTGCAGACTGTATTAATCCTCTACTGCCACCTACAAAATCATCTACTGCCACCTACAAAATCATCCCCAGGCCTGGCACAGTGACTCACGCCAGCAGTCTCAGCAGGTTGGGAGGCCAAGGCAGGAGGATCCCTTTGGGAGGCCAGGAGTTCGAGACCATCCTGGGCAACACACATGTACATAGAGACCAGGACACACCCACCTGGGGTCAGGTAGGGCTGTGTTCCATTTCCTCCTTTACTTTCCTCAATTTCCCATTTTGCCAGCAGGGACTTTGTATTACTTGTTCATTCCTTTTAAAGATCAAGGTGGGACTGGGCGCGGTGGCTCATGTCTGTAATCCCAGCACTTCGGCAGGTGGATCACATGAGCCCAGGAGTTCAAGGCCAGCCTGGGCAACATATTAAAATCCTGTCTCTACAAAAAAAATCACACAAAAATTAGCCAGGCGTGACGATGCACACCTGTAGTCCCAGCTACTTGGGGGGCTGAGGTGGTACGATTGCTTGAGGCCGAGATTTTGAGCCTGCAGTGAGCCAAGATCATGCCACTGCCCTCCAGCCTGGGACAGAGTGAGACCCTGTCTCAAAAAGCAAAAATCAATAAATTGGACTGGGCATGGTGGCTCACACCAGTAATCTCAGCACTTTGGGAGGTTGAGGCAGGCGGATGACTTGAGGCCAGAAGTTTGAGACCAACCTGGCCAACATGGTGAAACCCAGTTTCTACCAGAAAATACAAAAAATTAGCCAGGCATGGTGGTGCGCACCTGTAATTCCACTACTCGGGAAACTGAGGCAGGAGGGCAGGAGAATTGCTTGAACCCAGGAGACGGAGACTGCAGTGAGCCTAGATCATACCACTGCACTACAGCGTAGGTGACAGACCAAGACTCTGTCTCAAAAAGAAAAATAAATAAATAGGGCGGGCACAGTGGCTCACACCTGAAATCCCAGCACTTTGGGAGGCTGAGGCGGGCGGATCACCTGAGGTCAGGAGTTCGAGACCAGCCTGGCCAATATGGTGAAACCCCATCTCTACCAAAAATACAAAAATTAGCCAGGCATGGTTGTGGGCGCCTGTAATCCCAGCTACTCAGGAGGCTGAGACAGGAGAATCACTTGAACCCGGGAGGCGGAGGTTGCAGTGAGCCGAGATCACGACACTGTACTCCAACCTGGGTAACAGAGCAAAACTCTGTCTCAAAAATAATAATAATAATAATAATTAATTCAGGTAGAGCTTTTGTAGCACACAGCTACGGTGGAGGGCAACTCAGAGGCACTGGATGTGCTCACGTTGTTGTCCACCACCAGCTATCTAGTTTCAAAACTCTTTCATCTCCCCTTAAAAACACCTGCACCAGCCAGGCGCGGTGGCTCACGCCTGTAATCCCAGCACTTTGGGAGGCCGGGGTGGGTGGATCACGAGGTCAGGAGATCGATACCATCCTGGCTAACACAGTGAAACCCCGTCTCTACTAAAAATGCAAAAAATTAGCCGGACATGGTGGCGGGCGCCTGTAGTCCCAGCTACATGGGAGGCTGAGGCAGGAGAATGGCGTGAACCCGGGAGGTGGAGCTTGCAGTGAGCGGAGATCACGCCACTGCACTCCAGCCTGGGAGACAGAGCGAGACTCCATCTCAAAAATAAATAAATAAATAAAAACACCCTGCACCCATTAAGTAATCGCTCCCCATCCTCCTTCCCACAGCCCCTCCTCATTCCCTGGTATCCGCCCATCTGCTTTCTGTGTCTGTGGACCGGCCTGTCCGGGACATTTCATGTGAATGGAGCCCTGCAGGGTGTGGCCTTTGTGACCGGCTTCTTTACTGAGCATCACGTCTTCCACGTTCATCCATGGGAGAGGGTCTATCAGTGCTTCATTCCTGTTTGTTTTTGACGGAGTCTCGCTCTTGTCGCCCAGGCTGGAGTGTGGTGGCGTGATCTCAGCTCACTGCAACCTCCGCCTCCCCGGTTCAAGCGATCCTCCTGCTTCAGCCTCCCCAGTAGCTGGGATTGCAGGCGCCCGCCACCACGCCTGGCTAATTTTTATATTTTTAGTAGAGACCGGGTTTCACCATGTTGGTCATGCTGGTCTCGAACTCCTGACCTCAGGTGAGCCACCCGCCTCAACCTCCCAAAGTGCTGGGATGACAGGCGTGAGCCACTGCACCCGGCCTCTTCATTGCTTTTTACGGCTGAGTAATGTTTCCTCATGTGGATGGACCACGTTTCGTTTCTTTACTCATCTGTTGATGGATATTTGAGTCGTCTCCACCTTTTGGCTGTTGTGAACAGTGGTGCCACGGACATTCATGGGCCCGTGTTTGTGTGAACAGATGTCTTCATTTCTCTTTGGTGTGAACGTAGGAGCGGAGTTGCTGGGTCCCAGGGCGACGCTTCTCTCCGTAAAGAGCCACCACCCTGTTTTCCTCGGAGGCTTTGGCTGTTTCCATTCTCAGCAGGGTATTCAACGGTTCCAGTTTCTCCACATCCTCACCAGAGCCTGTTATTTTCTGTGGAGGTTTTCTGGGAGGTGTTTGCTTTTCAGAGACCGGGATCTTCTTTTTTTTAATTTTTATTTATTTATTTATTTATTTATTTATTTATTTATTTATTTATTTTTGAGACAGAGTCTCGCTCTGTGGCCCAGGCTAGAGTGCAGTGGCCGGATCTCAGCACACTGCAAGCTCTGCCTCCCGGGTTTACGCCGTTCTCCTGCCTCAGCCTCCTGAGTCGCTGGGACTACAGGCGCCCGCCGCCTCGCCCGGCTAGTTTTTTGTATTTTTTTAGTAGAGACAGGGTTTCACCGTGTTAGCCAGGATGGTCTCGACCTCCTGACCTCGTGATCCGCCCGTCTCGGCCTCCCAAAGTGCTGGGATTACAGGCTTGAGCCACCGCGCCCGGTCCAGGATCTTCTTATGTTGCCCAGGCAGGAACCCCTGGGCTCAAGTGATCCTCCCGCCTCCGCCTCCACCTCCTGCCTGGCTGAGACTCCAGGCCCGGGCCGCCACACCAGGCCTGTTTTTCGTAAAGCCGTGCTTGTGGTGTGAAGTAGTGTCTCGTTATGGATTGGATTTGCATTTCTCTAATGACTAATGATGTTGAGCAGCTTTTCTTATGCCCACTGGCCATTTTTTTTTTTTTTTTTTTGGAGACAGAGTCTCGCTTTGTGGCCCAGGCTGGAGTGCAGTGGCGCAATCTCCGCTCACTGCAAGCTCCGCCTCCCGGGTTCACGCCATTCTCCTGCCTCAGCCTCCTGAGTAGCCTAGTAGCGCCCGCCACCACGCCCGGCTAATTTTTTGTATTTTTCGTAGAGACGGGGTTTCACTGTTTTAGTCAGGATGCTCTCGATCTCCTGACCTCGTGATCCACCTGCCTCGGTCTCCCAAAGTGCTGGGATTACAGGCCTGAGCCACTGTGCCCGGCCTACCCCACTGGCCATTTTGTATCGTCTTTGGAGAAATGTCCATTTGGATCCTACCTGTTTTTATATTGGGTTGTCTTTGTTGTTGTTGTTTAGTTTTACCCTCTTTCACGTTTGGAACAAGGTCTCACTCTATTGCCCAGGCTGGAGTGCAGTGGTGCATTCTCAGCTTACTGCAGCCTTCACCTCCCGGGCTCACACAAGCTTCCCCCGCCTCAGCCTCCCAAGTAGCTGGGACGACAGGCGAGCATCACCACCACACCCAGCTAATGTTTTTGTGTGGTTTTGTAGAGACCGGGTTTCACCATGTTGCCCAGGCTGTTCTTTGAACTCCTGAGCTGAAGTGATTCGCCTGCCTCAGCCTCCCAAAGTGCTGGGATTACAGGTGTGAGCTGCCATGCCCGGCCCTTTGCTGAGTTTTACAGGTTCTGGGTATTAAACTCTTAACAGATACATGGTCTGCAGTTATGTATTTTCTCCCATTCTATGGGCTGCCTTCACTCTCCTTTGATGCACAAAATTGTATCTTTGTTTCTTATGTTGCTTGTGTTTTTGGTATCGTCTCAAAAAACTGGGCCGGGTGCAGTGGCTCACACCTGTAATCCCAGCACTTTGGGAGGTCGAGGTGGGCAGATCACTTGAGGCCAGGAGTTTGAGACGAGCCTGGCCAGTAGAAACCCGTCTCTGCTAAAAATACAAACATTAGCCCGGTGTGGTGGTGCACGCCAGTAGCCTTCCCAACTACTCGGGAAGCTGAGGCATGAGAACTGCTTAAACCCAGGAGGCAAAGGTTGTTGTGAGCCGGGATCGCACCACTGCACGCCTGCCTGGATGGGTGACAGTGAGACTCTAAAAAAAAATAGTAATAATTAAATAAATTATGCTTTCTTTTGAGAGTTTTATGATATTAGCTCTTATGTTTTGTTTGTTGATCTATTTTCCATTCATACCTATACATGGTGTGAGATAGGGATCCAGCATTATTCTTTTGCATGTGGATATCCAGTTGTCCCAGCACATTTGTGGAAGAGATCTTTACTTTCTTTTCTTATTTACTTAAAAAAAATTTTCTTTTAGATGGAGACAGGGTCTCACTATATTGGCCAGGCTGGTCTTGAACTCCTGAGCTCAGGTGATTCTCCCGCCTCAGCCTCCCAAAGTGCTGGGATTACAGGCGTGAGCCACCGCACCTGGCCGGAATCTATCCTAAGGACAAAAATCTGTTGTCAGCCTGCTTCCGTGTTTAAGCTGGAGTGGGTGTGCCGGGCAGGGGCTGCCTGTGGGGCCAGAGGTTGCCCTGGGTCTCCCCTTCCCACTCCTGGGGTGGAGTGGAGCCCTACCCTAGCCCCTTGGCCCCAACACTCAAGCCTCAGCAGGCCAGGGGGTCATCAGCTGGAGGCCTCAGTGGCGGGCATGGAGCAGGAGGCAGCTCTCCTGGGCACTCGGGGAGGAACATCTTTCCTTGGCAAGAAGGTTTTGGGGTGTCAGAGCCTTGGTGGCCGTCGAGCCCAGCCTGGGGCATCCACGCCAGGCTGGGCCAACAGAGACAACTCTGTCCCAGGATTGGGGTGGCAGGTGGCTGGATGGGTGGGGACACTGCCCTCTCCTCTCGGCTCAGCCTTTTGGAGGCTGGACAGAGCGTGGCCCTAAGAGTTCCCCCCACCTGCTGTGAAAGGCAGCCCCACCGACCCTGAGCGTCCAGCATCCTGGAGTGCGGTTTTCCCCCTTTCTCCTCTCCACCTGCCCTGTGTCCCACCCCTGCCTCCTCTTGAGCTGGGGACTGGGGGGTCAGGGTTTCCTCTGCCCTCCTTGGAGCCCACGTCGGCCCTGGGTCTGCCATGGAGGCAGGACTGGAGCGTGGAAGAGGAGTCAGGGCTGGAACTCAAGACGGTGGGAGCAGCGCAGCCCGTGCTTGCCTGTAGCCCCACTTCTCAGTGCAGCACCCCCGCCCCCTCTTTGCATCCTTTGGCCAAGCAGTGGGGGAGCAGCCCAGGCAGGGGCCTCGGACCCCCCTGCTCAGGGGCGGCCACCGGCACCTGGGAGGCTGGTGGGGAAGGGCCCCATCGGTCCCCCTGCCAGCTGGGGCCTCCAGAGACAGAGCAGGCCCAGGGAGCAAGGCCTCTGGCCTGTGAGACCCTACTAGCAGCCACCGGCTCCTGGGGAGCCCCCACGGCCTGCAAGTGCCTGGGGGTGACCCGACCTTCCCTGCTCTCTGCACAGACTAGCTCCTCCCCCGCCCCTTGGAGACGGGTGGGCACTTTCCCAGGTGGCACCAGCAAAGTGTGCTGCTGCCCCACACGCCCTCCCCAGGCCTCCAGGCCAACCCCCAAGTGCCTCAGCCCAGCAAGGCTCTGTTGCTGCCCCGGTCTCCGGGCCCTGCCTGGTCCTGGGCGTCCTCCTCTTCTGCAGCCCAGGGTCTTCTCCACGTCTCCTGAGCCCCATCCCTGCTCCTCTCCTCCCTGCCCACACCAGCCCGGGGTGGCCCTGTCCACTCTCACAGCCCTCAGGAGCTTCCTCTCACGGTAACCCCAGTCCTGCTGGGCTCATGCCGGGCTGCCTCAGCCTCTCTCTCCCTTATCCTCAACCCCCATGTCCAGTGGCAAGTCCCGTGGTCCCCAGGCCCTAGTGGTGCCCCCGGAGGCTCAGTGAGCCATTGGCATCCTGGTGTCCTGCCCACCCCAGCGCCTGGATGGAACAGATGCAGGTGAGTGACGGGCTTCAGGAACAGCCAGTGCCACCAGCCTGGCCCCAGGCCCTCGTCCCTGCTGTCCATTCTCCACGCACAGCCGGAGGGGACCTTCTGCCCTTCTGCCGTGGTCAGCACCAGTCTGGTTTATGCTCTAGCCCTGGCTGGGCCTCTGTCCTCTCTTCCCTGGCCTGGAACGTCATTTAGGTATCACCCGCTTTGGTGGTCCTGGTGCGGCCTCCCTGACCAAGCTCCACCTGCACACACCCTCGGCACCTCACACACGGCTCCTTCAGGGCTCTGTGCATCCACCGCGCTGTCGAGAGCTGCCTTCTTCCTGCATTTCTCCTCCTCCAGTGACCTCCTGGGCTTGCCGAGGCCGTCCACTCCCCAGTGACCGAGGCTGGGCTCGCCTTGGCCGTCCACTTGCCAGTGACCGAGGCTGGGCTCACCTTGGCCGTCCACTCCCCAGTGACCGAGGCTGGGCTCCCCTTCGCCATCCACTCGCCAGTGACTGCCTGGATTCGTCTTGGCCGTCCACTCATCAGTGACCGAGGGTGAGCTCACCTTGGCCGTCTATTCCCCAGTGACCAAGGCTGGGCTCCCCTTGGCCATCCATTCGCCAGTGACCAAGGCTGGGCTCACCTTGGCCGTCCATTCCTCAGTGACTAAGGCTGGGCTCGCTTTGGCCATCCACTCCCCAGTGACCGAGGCTGGGCTCGCCTTGGCTGTCCACTCGCCAGTGACTGAGGCTGGGCTCCCCTTGACAGTCCACTGCCCAGTGACTGAGGCTGGGTTCCCCTTGGCCGTCCACTCGCCAGGGTTATGCAGAGCTTGTCACTGCTGGGACTGCAGCTACCCCATGTCTCAACCCGGAGCACCCCAGGTCAAGGGGCAGAGGTCGCCACCTGCCAGCCCCTGCTGTGGCCTCGTGCCCAGCCCCAGCCTGACACACGAAGGCACAGGGAGGTTCTGAGGTGCCCTTGGCCTTCACCAGGCCAGAGCCAAGGGCGTGAGGACAGCAGCCAGGCTGTGGCTGGAGGGCTATGGGGTTGGGGGCCTGGGGAGTGGGGCCGGACTGTGTGCCAGGATCTGTGTCTCCTGCCCGAGGGGGAAAGCAAGGCCTTGCTCAACCTTCCTGTCCGGCCAGGACTGCAGGCCCTGCAGCCGGTGACTCAGCACTGAGTGCTCAGTGGAACTTCCTGGGGGGTTGGGGAGGGGCGTGGGACTTCTGACAGCGCCCATACCTTGCCCCTTGCCTCGACACTGGCTCAGGAACCGCCATTTCCACACTGTCAGCGGCCAGGGTGCAGCCCCGTCCCTTCCAGGGGTCACGTGAGCCCCTTAGTTTCCCCAGCCTCAGTTTCTTCACTTTTACCCCAAGACGGGTGGACTTTGTGGCCTCTACAGGACGTGGTTACAGTGTGGAAATGCCGTGCATCCCCCAGGCTCCCCCTCGCTCCCTCAAAGCACCTCCTGCCCACAGGCTGCTGTCCCTGCAGTGGACAGGGCAGTCAAGGAAGGTGGATGCCGGGGCACCTCGGCCCCTCTCTTTCTGGATGAAGCCGGCCTTGGGAGGACAGCCTGACTTGGAGCCCCGTTGGGTGCCCACCCGCTGGGCAGCACGGCCTGTTCCACACCAGCCTCGAGGGAGCATCCCCTAGTCCTGCCCGTGTCCACACCAGGATCCCTGGCAGCACTGGCCCTGCCTCCAGGTCTTTTTTTTTTTTTTTTTTTGAGACAGAGTCTTGCTCTGTCGCCCAGGCTGGAGTGCAGTGGCGCGATCTCGGCTCACTGCAAGCTCCGCCTCCCGGGTTTATGCCATTCTCCTGCCTCAGCCTCCCAAGTAGCTGGGACCATAGGCGCCCGCCACCGCGCCCAGCTAATTTTTTGCATTTTTAGTAGAGACAGGGTTTCACCATGGTCTCGATCTCCTGACTTTGTGATCCGCCCCTCGGCCTCCCAAAGTGCTGGGATTATAGGCGTGAGCCACCGCGCCCGGCCAGCCTCCAGGTCTTGACCTCCGGGAAGTGGCTGTGGTTGTGGCCGCTGTGGGGCGTGTCTGACGCCGCTGTCCGGCTCCTGTCCCATCTGGACAGTGCCGGTCTTGCTGGTCTGTTCCTGGAGGGTCTTCCTGTCCAGAGGAGCCTCCCTGCCCCCAGCCCTCAACCAGGAGTCAGTGCCCACCCCCCTCCTCCTGCAGCAGGCAGACACTGAGGCCCACCCACATCCACCAGGCCCTTTCATTTCTTGGCTCCTCTCCGGCCTCAGGACCTGGGAGCCAGGCAGATGGTGCCCATGGTCACCCTTTCAGCTGAGCCACATGCCCGGGTGCCCCAGGGACAGAGCAGGGCGTGCCACAGGCACTGGCCAAGTCCAGATGGAAACAGGGCCCGTCCACACCCACCGGGCCCTTTCATTTCTTGGCTCCCCTCCTGCCACAGGGCTTGGGAGCCAGGCAGATGGAGAAGTTGCCTCTGCAAGTCTGACGTAGGCATTCCCCAAACCTGAGGGGAAGTGGCTTGCTCTGGCCCATGCAGGCTGGTGCCCAGGCGGGGGCCCCCGCACCTCTTGTTCTGGATCCCTGTGCTTTTAGGGCCCCGCAAGAGGCCTGGAGGCCCCAGGCAAGCAGCTTTTGGGGGCTCCCACGGTGAGGTCTGCCACCAAGGTCAGTCTGTGTTCTGGGAAGCAAGAGCTACAGCCCACACCTACGCCCTCAGCCATGGCCTTCTGACCTTCCTCTCACCCTCCCTTGTTTACCCCACTCAGTGACACGGGGCTGCCTGACACCCAGATGTGTGTTGACATCTGCTCTGGGCTGGGCGGGGCATAGGTGCCAGGAATGCCGCTGGGAGCAGGACAGCCAGTTCCCCACCCACCTTGCTCTGCCACAGAGGCATGGGAGGGTCAGGTCCTGGCCATGCCACTCACCGGGGCACCAGGAAGGGCCCTTGGCCTCCACTGTCGTGGCATCTATGATGAGGGTGGTTGCAGGGTGGCCTGGGGCAGCCAGCACTGGCTATCAGCCCCACACAGGTCCAGGGCTGAATGGTGGTTCCCAAACAGATAGGATCCAGTCGTAGCCGCTGGTCTATTAGAATGTGGCATGGGAATAGGGTCACTGTGGATGTAATTGGCTGGGTGGTGCCACTCCAACGCGATGGTATCCTAAGAAGGGCAGCACACGGAGACAGAGACGCAGGAGAAGCCGCGGGATGGTGGATGTGGGGCGGGAGGGGGCGATGTGGCTGCAGCCAAGGACGCGGAAGCTGGAAGTGTTAGGTGCCTGTGGTCCCAGCTACCTGAGGCAAAGGTGGGACGGATTCTCCCGTAGGGCTTCTGGAGGGGCCGTGGCCTGGCTGACATCCTCAGCTCTCCTGAACTGGGAAAGAAGAAAGGACCAGTTTGAGGTTCTTTGTTTTGGTGGCCCCAGGCCCTGGCACATACCCTGTCTGCCTTCCACCTGTGAGTCCTGCTGGGTGCTGGAGGCCAGGAGTGAGGTGAATGTGGTCTCCCTCAGCCAACTCCCAGCCACCCACACTGAGGGTGTCCAGGTATAGCCCAGCTGGGGAACTGGACAGGGAAAGAAGGGGAGGGGTGCTGCAGTGCTGGGGGGCAGGGAAGGAGGGGGAGGGGTGCTGCAGTGCTGGGGGGCAGGGAAGGAGGGGGAGGGGTGCTGTAGTGCTGGGGGGGCAGGGAAGGGGGGAGGGGTGCTGCAGTGTGGGGGGCAGGGAAGGAGGGGGAGAGTGCTGCAGTGCGGGGGGGGCAGGGAAAGGGGGGAGGGGTACTGCAGTGTTGGGGGGCAGGGAAGGGGGGAGGGGTGCTGCAGTGGGGGGCAGATAAGGAAGGGGAGGGGTGCTGCAGTGCCAGGGAGGCAGGGAAGGAGGGGGAGGGGTGCTGCAGTGGGGGGGCAGATAAGGAAGGGGAGGGGTGCTGCAGTGCCAGGGAGGCAGGGAAGGAGGGGGAGGGGTGCTGCAGTGGGGGGGGCAGGGAAGGAGGGGGAGGGGTGCTGCAGTGCCAGGGGGCAGGGAAGGAGGGGGAGGGGTGCTGCAGTGCTGGGGGGGCCATCTTCTTCAGGCTGGGGGTCCAGGACTCCAAAACATCTTTCTGCCCCAAAGGAAGTGCTGAAGGGCAGGGAAAAGCGTCCCCAGATGCCAAGGGTGTGGCCAGGGGCAGCACCTTCAGTTTGGTTTGAGGGAATCTAGGAGTATGTGGGCACCTGCTGCTGGGGAGATTCAGTGAGGTGTGGCCTCGGGCCTGAGCTGACGGTGGGTGCCCTGGAACTATGGAGCTCAACCCAACTGAACGGCCCTCGAATCAGAGCACAGGCTGTGAGGGCCCTGGGCAGGACCAGACCGGCCTGCCCCAGCTTCAGGACCCAGGCAGTGCCCGTGGCACACCCTGCTCTGTCCCTGGGGCATGCGGGCATGTGGTCAGCCGAAGCAGTGACCAGGGGCACCATGCTGCTGACGTGGCCAGCACATGATTCCAGGCCCGGATCCCCATGACCTGGTGAATGACCTGCCGGAGCCGCGTAACTCAACACCACAGCCTGGGGGTCTTAAACGACATTTACTTTCTCACTTCCGGAGTCTGGGTGTCAGAGATCAGGCTGCCAGCAGGGCGGGTTCCTCCTGAGGCCGCTCCATGGCTTGCAGACGGCACCCTCTCCCTGAGTCCTCATGTGGCCTCTGCTCTGTGTGCTCACTCCTGGTGTCTCTTCCTCTTCTTATAAGGACAACAGTTCAGGGCCTCACCCTTAGGACTCACGTAACCTTAATTACCTTCTTAGAGGCCCTGTCCATAACACATGGGTTTAGGGGGTTTTTTTTGGAGACAGAGTCTTGATCTGTCGCCCAGGCTGAAGTGCAGTGGTGCGATCATAGTTCACTGCAGCCTCAAACTGCTGTGTTCAAGTGATCTTCCCACCTTGGCCTCAGGTAGCTGGGACCACAGGCATGTGCCATCACACCCAGTTAATTAAAAAAAAATTTTTTTGCCGGGCGCAGTGGCTCAAGCCTGTAATCCCAGCACTTTGGGAGGCCGAGACGGGCGGATCACGAGGTCAGGAGATCGAGACCATCCTGGCTAACATGGTGAAACCCCGTCTCTACTAAAAAAATACAAAAAACTAGCTGGGCGAGGTGGCGGGCGCCTGTAGTCCCAGCTACTCGGGAGGCTGAGGCAGGAGAATGGTGTGAACCCGGGAGGCGGAGCTTGCAGTGAGCTGAGATCTGGCCACTGCACTCCAGCCTGGGCAACAGAGCGAGACTCCGTCTCAAAAAAAAAAAAAAAAAAAAAAAAAATTTTTTTTTGGCCAGGCATGAGGGCTCAAACTTGTAATCACAGCACTTTGGGAGGCTGAGGCAGGCAGATCACTTGAGGTCAGGAGTTTGAGACCAGCCTGGCCAACGTGGCAAAACCCCATCTCTACTAAAAATACAAAAATTAGCGAGGCGTGGTGGCAAGCACCTGTAATCCCAGTTACTCAGGAAGCTGAGACAAGAGAATCGCTTGAACCCAGGAGGTGGAGGCTGCAGTGAGCTGAGATCATGCCACTGCACTCCAGCCTGGGCAACAGAGCGAGAGGCTATCTCCTGAGCTCAAAGGATCCTTCCTTTGGCCTCCCAAGGTGCTGGGTTTATAGGTGTGAGCACTGTGCCCGGCCCACACGTGGGTTCCTATAGATCCCTCTTTACAGGCAGGGACACTGACGCACGCGGAGCCGGGATACAGACCCGGCAAGTGCCGGCTCCTCTTCTGGGTGGCCCAGCCCATCTCTGACACCCACACTTACCCAGGCCTGGTGGCTGCATCATGGACATGGGGGCAAGGCAGCTCTCTGGGTGCGCAGAGGCAGGAGCTGAGGCAGGGATATGGGCATCCTTTTGGGTACATCTAGTCCTAGAGCTGATCCAGGGGCCAAATGTGCAGCCAAGGCCAGGTCAACCCCAGCACTGCCCTGTGGGTGGGGGTAGCAGGGAGCCAACAGTCCAGGCCCTACATCCTGTTCTAATAGAGTGACAAGTCTGATGAGGCTGGGGGTGTACAGGCACTGAGAAGGCAGCAGGAGGACAAGGAGCCAAACATACGGGGTGGCAGGGGAACCCAGGGAGCCGGATACACGGTGGGGGGAGTCCTGGGGGTTGGACACATGGGGCAGGTGGGGGGTCCAGGGACCGAGACACAGGGAGTGGGGAGGGGAGTCCAGGGGGCTAGACACACAGGGTGGGGGGTGGATCCAGGGAGCCGGACACACACGTGGGGTGGGGAGGGAGCATCCAGGGAACCAGGTCTAGGCAGAGGCAACTGGCGCAAAGGCCCCTAGGCAGAAGAGGGTTTGGTGTGTGAGACGGGACTGAGGACAGTGGGTGAGGGGCAGCCCCACCGGGACGCGTGGGTCCAGGAGGACGGGCTGTAGGGTGTCTGGGCTGCAGGCACCGCAGGGATTGGAGGGACCCAGGGTAACAATGTGGATGGGGGATGACACCAGACCCCTGGCTTATTGCCCCACCAGGGGAATTCCCAGACACCAGACACCCCCTCCACTCCCACGCAGAAGTGCGGGCTGAGGGTTCGGGTGAACCAGGCTGCTCTGTCCCGGGGCCGGGCTCCGTTCGTTGATCCGCAGATGGATAAGAACAGGTGCCATTTTCGGAGGATGTGAATGGTGGGGAATGGCTGGCTCTGAGGATGTTGTTCCCACAGGATGGTGGGGGCGCCTCCGGGCCCCGTCCTTTCCCCCAGTTCCCAGGATCTGAGCGGCTGCGCGCACGGCCCGGGCCCCGCCAGTCTCCGGTGGCCGCAGCCGACCCTCAGGCAGGACTCGGTGGCGCCCCCGGCCCGTACAGACCCCCACGGGCAGCCTCGGTCGCCGCCGCCCCCGCCCCCGCGCTCCCCTCATCTCAGGGCAAACGCTCAAGACACCCCTTCGGGACCGCGAGCCGGGCGGCCTCAGGGAGCGGGCGCCTGGGGACCCTCGGCCGGAGCGGGGGCGGCGAGGGTGGGGGCGCCTCGCGCGGCGGAGCCCGCCGTCCCCATAGCCCGGAACCCAGTCCGGAGTCGCCCCGCTGACCGGTGAGGAGGCCGGGCTCCCTCCCTCGATCCGCGGCGGCGGTCGGCTCGGCCCGGGGCGTCTCTCGGGCCTGGGCGCAGCGCGGAACCTGGCGCGGCGGGAGCGGCCGGAACCCAGCGCCAGGGACCCCGTTTCCTGCCGGCGGGACCCGAGCGCTGCACCGAGCGCAGCCGGACGCGGCCGACTGACCCGGTCGCTGTGGCAACGCGGCGGGACCCGGCAGCGCTGCTGGCGGGCGTTCGGGTGAGGCGCGGGCGGGCGGCGTGGGCGGCGTGGGAGCCGCTCCGACCACTCTTCCTGTGGAAAACCTCGGGACTTGCCGTCCTGTCGGACGCAGCGCTCCGGTGGGGACCTGGAGCGCGAGGTCGACCCTCAGAGCCCGGCCGGGCCCGGACCGGGGACCCGCTCGCGGAGGCTGCGGCGGGGCGGGGCGGGGCGGGAGTGTTTCCTCGGTCGCCCTTGGATGACCTGGGGCGGTGGGCGCTGCCGACCGGGGCCCCGCAGCCCCGGGAGAGTTCCCCGGGTTCCGCCGCCAAGGACGGCTCCGCGTCCGGGCAGCCTTGCTGTGTCTGAGTTTAAAAAAAAGAAAAAGAAAAGAAAGGCCGGGCGCGGTGGCTCACGCCTGTAATCCCAGCGCTTTGGGAGGCCGAGGCGGGTAGATAGCTTGAGGCCAGGAGTTCGAGACCCGCCTGGTGAAAGCCCGTCTCTACTTAAAATGCAAAAATTACTGGGCGTGGTGGTGGGCGCCGGTAATCCCAGCTACTCGGGAGGCTGAAGCAGGAGAATCGCTTGAACCCGATGTTGTAACCGAGCGAGTTATAGAGAGAACGCCACACTCTGAGACTAATTCAGGCGTTCTTTATTGCCGGCGGCGACCGAGAGACGGCTAGAGCTCGAAATTATCTCCGCCCGAAGAAGGGGCTAGATTTCTTTTTATACCTTGGTCTAAATAGGGGAGGGGGAGTCTAGCTGAAGCAATTTTTTTTTTTTTTTTTTTTTTTTAACAGAAGCAGAACAGGCAAAAAAAAGTTAAAAGAGAAATGGTTACAGAAACAGTTACAGGAAAAAAACAAAAAACAAACAAAAAACAGTTTCAGGTGCAGGGGCTTCAATTATCACAAAGTGATAAACGCAGGGGCTTTGGGTACCATCAACAGAGCACGTTCCCAGGAGCTGCTGGGACAGCTTGCTCCAGTTTCTTATCAGTAAGCGCATTCCTGGATGTGCTTGGAGTCGGCTTGCACCAGGTATGTCCTTAAGGCAGGGGGATAAGAGGCTGCAAGCAAAGAAACCAACATGGAGTCTGTCCAGCTCTCAGCTAAGAGAGAATCAATCAGGTTAAAACAAGGTAGGGTATCACACCGCGAGGCAGAGGTTGCGGTAAGCCGAGATCGCGCCATTGCACTCCAGTCTGGGAGACAAGAGTGAAACTCCGTCTCAAAAAAAAAAAAAAAAAAAAAAAAAAAAAAAAATTATCTGTAACTTAGAAAAAGATACAAAAGCAGCACAAAGATTTCCCGTGTACCCTTTACCCACAGCCCCGAGAATGCTGATCTCTTACAGAACCACAGTTCCTTCAGCAACGTGGAGACACTGGCGTTCATGTTAATATAATCCCATGAGCTGGTCTCTAGTATTTATTCTCGCTTAGCAGCTGCTTCATGGATGACTATACCGTGGTCCAGGATCCAATGATAAGTCCACTGTTTTATAAAATGCCCCCCATTTTGGATTTCTCTGATGTTTTTTCATAATTGATTTCATATTACTCGTTTTTGGCAAGAAAACCTCAACAGGGAAATTGTGTCCTTCCCAGTGCCTTATGAGCCACGGGATGCCCCTGGCTGTTGGTGCTCATCGGGTCCCGGGGGCTGAGGTGGTGTCTGCCAAGTGTATCCACAAAGTTGGGGTCCTTCCCTTTGTAAATACGTATTTTGTGGGGAAATATTTTGCCACTATGTAAAAGATCTTCTTTCTTTTTTCTTTTTCTTTTTTTTTTTTTGAGATGGAGTTTCTCTTCGCTGCCCAGGCTGGAGTTTGGTGGCACAATCTTTGCCCACTGCAACCTCCGCCTCCTGGGTTGAAGTGATTCTCCTGCCTCAGCCTCCCAAGTAGCTGGGATTACAGCCGCCCACCACCACTCCCAGCTAATCTGTGTATTTTTAGTAGAGACGAGGTTTCACCATGTTGGCCAGGCCAGTCTCAAACTTCTGACCTCAGGTGATCCACCACCTTGGCCTCCCAAAGTGCTAGGATTACAGGTGTGAGCCACCGCATCCAGCCTTTTTTTTTTTTTTTTTTTAATTAATTATTTTTTTTGAGACTTGAGTCTCTCTCTCTCACCCAAGCTGGAGTGCAGTGGCTCAATCTTGGCTCACTGCAACCTCTGTCTCTCGGGTTCAAGCGATTCTCCTGCCTCAGCCTCCTGAGCAGCTGGGATTACCAGCGCCTGCCACCATGCCCAGCTAATTTTTTTTTTTTTTTTGTATTTTTAGTAGAGACGGGGTTTCACCATGTTGGTCAGGCTGGTCTTGAACTGCTGACCCCAAGTGATCCGCCTGCCTCAGCCTCCCAAAGTGTTGGGATTACAGGTCTGAGCCACAACGCCCAACAAGATCTTGTTTCTAACCATGTACTTCTGTCACTAATTTTAGCACCCATGAGTGTTTCCCCAAAATAACTATTAATGTGCTATTTGTTAAATGATTTTTCTGTTTCCATTACTCCTACATTTATTAGTTGGGATTCTCCTGTAAGAAAGAACCATCTCTTCTCATCATTTTTCTATTAATTTTCATTAGTATATCTTTTTTTTTTTTTTGAGATGGACTCTCACTCTGCCACCCAGGCTGGCGTGCAGGGGCGTGATCTCGGTGTTATTACGAGTCTCACTCTGTCGCCCAGGCTGGAGTGCAGGGGTGAGGTCTTGGTATTAGTGCATCTTTTTATTCCATGGATTCTAACCCGTTGCTATCATGTACTTTGTTGCTCACATTGTCCAGATTAAGGTGTTAGAAGCCCCTTCAAGTTGGCCTCTCTGTCCTTATAGCACGTCCCAACCTTCTGGAGCATTTTCTTTCTTTCTGGCACCACAGAATTCAGGCTCGTCTTATGCTTGCCTTGACGTATCCCAGAATCAGTCATTTCTCCAAGGAGTCCTGGTTCCTTTTAGTTTAGAAGGTGGTGTTTAGAAACCAAGATCCCAGTACCAGATAGATTGCTTCTGGGATGCCATTTCTTCTTGGTTTTCTTAATGGATAGAACTAGGCAACGTGTGTTTCTATACACTATACACATGTAAATCTATTCAGTGTATCTGTGTCCGTGTATTTAATATATACCTGTGGCTGGGTACAGTGGCTCACGCCTGTAATCCCAGCACTTTGGGAAGCTGAGGGGAAAATCGCTTGAGGTGAGGAGTTGGAAACCAGCCTGGCCAACAAAGTGAGACGCCCATCTCTATAAAAAATTATAAAATAAATTAGTCAGGCATGGTGGCGTGTGCCTGTAGTCCCAGCTACTTGGAGGCTGAAGTGGGAGGACCATCTGAGCCCAGGAGTTTGAGGCTGCAGTGAGCTATAATTATGCCACTGCACTGCAGCTTGGGTGACAGAGTGAGATCCCATCTCAACAAACAACAAACACAAAAATACCTGTGAGTTTATTACAAGTTACCCACTTGTAATCAAGTTAGGTTCACCTGTTTCTACTTCATTTTGAGTCCTTACTGATTTTAAGGGTTTTTGTTTTTTGTTGTGCTTTGTTTTTGGCACATGAAACGTGTACGTGGTTCTAAAAGTCTGCAAAGTCTAAACTCAATGACAAGACTTTGACTTCAACTTCTATTTCTCATTTACTCACTTTTTTTTGGCGAGTGCACATTCAAAGAAAACAGCCCTTCATGTTCCTTCATGGTGGTGGTGCCTTCTTCTCCAGCAAGTGCCACTGACAGAATTAAGACCTACTGCCGATCTCTCTTATTTCAGTTTTAAAAATGGTTGTGGCTACTCTTTGGCAGTCAGTGAGGAAGTGAAAAAAAACAAGGGGTCACAGGTACATAATTTTTGTTCCCTGGACCTATTTAAAGAGTAGATGAGAGGCCGAGTGCAGTGACTCATACCTGTAAGTAGGTGGGAAGATCGCTTGAGTTGTAGTTTTTTTTTTTTTTTTTGGAGACAGAGTCTTGCTCTGTCACCCAGGCTGGAGTGCAGTGACTGGATCTCGGCTCACTGCAAGCTCTGCTTCCCGGGTTCATGCCATTCTCCTGCCTCAGCCTCCTGAGTAGCTGGGACTACAGGCGCCTGCTACCACGCCTGGCTAATTATTTTGTATTTTTAGTAGAGATGGGGTTTCACTGTGTTAGCCAGGATGGTCTCGATCTGCTGACGTTGTGATCTGCCTGCCTCAGCCTCCCAAAGTGCTGGGACTACAGGCATGAGCCAGCGCGCCCGGCCGAGTTGTAGTTTTTAGATGGGCATTCGAGGCTGCAGTGAGCCGTGATTGTGCCACTGCACTCCATCCTGGGTGACAGAGTGAGACTCTGTTTCAAAACAAAAGAGTGGATGTACTGAATTTAGCCTCCCAGAGGGCTGAGCAGCACTCTCTGGAATCCAACAGGGGCCGCAAGAGCTAAATTCAGTACATTTAAAGGTGAGAGGATCATTTGAGGCCAAGAGTTCAAGACCAGCCTGGACAACATAGTGGAACCCCATCTCTACAAGAAATTAAAAAAAAAAAAATTAACTGGGCATGGTGGTGCCTGCCTGTAGTCCCAGCTACTCAGGATGCTGAGATTGAGTCCTCTGTCCTGAGTACAAAGTGAGTGAGCCACCCCGGACCTGCCTTCCAGTCCCAGAAAGTGTCTTGTAAGTTAAGGGTATTAGCTGGGCGCGGTGGCTCACACCTGTAATCCCATCACTCTGGGAGGCTGAGGCGGGTGAATCACAAGGTCAGGAATTCAAGACCAGCCTGGCCAAGATGGTGAAACCCCATCTCTAGTAAAAATACAAAATGCCTGTAATCCCAGCTACTTGGGAGGCTGAGGCAGAGAATTTCTTGAACCCAGGAGATGGAGGTTGCAGTGAGCCAAGATCGCGTCACTGCACTCCAGCCTGAGCAAGAGAGCCAGATTCTGTCTAAAATAATAATAATAATAAGAGTATTAAATATATTTACATATGGAGGTCATAAAAATATATATATTTGGGCCTGGTGCAGTGGCTCACGCCTGTAATCCTAGCCCTTTGGGAGACCGAGGCAGGTGGATCACCTGAGGTTGGGACCAACATGGAGAAACCCCATCTCCGTGTATTTTTAGTAGATTTTATTTTGTGTGTATTTTATTCACAGGTCTGGAAAACTCACACTGTTTTTCCTCTACTCTCACACCACAAGCATCATCAGCACAGAGGAAGACTTCTGTGACCAAATGTGGCGGGAGAGGGACTTTCTCACCGGCATTTGAGCAGTCAGTTCTGCAGCAGACTTGGCTGGGTGTCCTTCAGTTCAGTTCCACCACCGCCTGCCTGGAGAGAGGTCAGACCACAGGGTGAGGGCTCAGTCCCCAAGATGCAGCCACCCAGCGGGTTCACCCCGTCCGCTGCCTAGGCAGAGCCGATTCACCGAGACGGGAATTAGGATCGAGAAAGAGTGAGTCACGCAGAGCCAGCTGTGCGGGAGAACGGAGTTTTATTAAGACTCAAATCAGTCTCCCCGAGCATTTGGGGATCAGTTTTTAAGGATAACTTGGTGTGTAGGGGCCAGTGAATTGGAGACGAAAACCTAGGGAGTCGATGGTGTCCTCTTGCACCGAGTCAGTTCCTGGGTGGGGGCCACAAGATGGGATGAGCCAGTTTATCTCTCTGGGGGGTGCCAGCTGATCCATAGAGTGCAGGGTCTGCAAATACCTCCAACACTGATTGATCTTAGGTTTTACAATGGTGATGTTACCCCAGGAACAATTTGGGGAAGGTCAGAATCTTGTAGCCTATAGCTGCATGACTCCTAAACCATAATTTCTTTTTTTCTTCTTTTTCTTTTTGAGACAGGGTCTCACTCTGTCACCTAGGCTGGAGTGCAGTGCTGCGATCATGGCTCACTGAAGCCTCAACCTCGTAGGCTCAAGCGATCCTTCCACGCCAGCCTCCCTGGTGCACCATCATGCCCAGTTAATTTTTATGTTTTTGGTAGACAGTGTTTTGCCATTTTGCCCAGGCTGGTCTCGAACTCCTGGACTCAAGTGATCGTGCCTCAGCCTCCCAAAGTGCTGGGACAATAGGGGCCAGCCACTGCGCCTGGCCCTAAACCATAATTTCTAATCTTTTGGCTAATTTGTTAGTCCTACAAAGGCAGTCTAGTCCCCAGGCAAAAAGGGGGTTTGTTTCAGGAAAGGGCTGCTACTGTCTTTGTTTCCAACTAAGTTTCTCCCAAACTTAGTTCGGCCTACACCCAGGAATGAACAAGGAGAGCTTGGAGGTTAGAAGCAAGATGGAATTGGTTAGGTCAGATTTCTTTCACTGTCTCAGTTATGATTTTGCAATGGTGGTTCAAAGACTGCCCCGCTTCTGACACCAGTCACGAGTCCTGGCCTCTGGAACTTCTGACTGACTACTGGCTTCAAGTTGGGGTTCCCACAACCTCCTCTTTGGGTTCGATTTGCTGGGGTGACTCACAGAACCCAGGGAAACACATAGGTTTAACAGTTTATTATAAAGAGTATTACAGAGGATACAGATGAGATGCGTAGGGGGAGACATGGGGAAGGGGTTTCCTGGAGGACCCCCCAGCCCCCCCACCACTCCCCAGGAACCTCTCCAAACCCTGTCCTTGTGGGTTTTTAGGGAGGCTTCCTGAAGTCAGCATTCCTTCCCCCAGGGTAGAGGGTGGGAGCTCTGGCGAGAGGCTTATGACCTACAATGGAAAGTCAGGTGAGAGTGGAGACCTGGGAGGATTCGTTTCCTGAGGCCTGACACGCCCAATGTTGTAACAAAAGACTGTGACGAGGGAGAGTTATGAGCCAGAAATTGCAAGAAAACCATGATGCGTCATTATACCACAACAGGTAAACCTACAACATCACCTTAGATCAGCTCGGTATTTTTAAAATGAGAAAGTCTAAGTGATGGGATGCCCCCCAGTGCTGTTCCAGCCCCTGCTGGGAGGTTCTCCTGGAAGAGGGTGCCTGCTTGGCAGTGGGTCCCTCCCCTCCCCAGAGGCTTCTCCTGCCGCTCCCCAACCCGGAAGCTTCATGTGGTCCTTCTTGAAACCAGGTGCTTGCTAGTGACGCCTGCTGGCCGTCAGGCAGATTGCGTCCAGACGCTGAATCCGTGCTTTTGAAAGCCAATTAATCTCAGCCTTGAGGCTTTGGGGATCATCCAGAGATGGGATTTGTACGGAAGCAGGGCAGGCTGTTCTATGATGAGGTCAGAAGGAAAGGCACGCCAAGCCCAGGTGACTTACAAGCCCTTGGTGTGTGGAGCTTCTCGTGGGTCCTGAGTGTGATGGATAAGGTGCTGGAGAAGCTGGGCACTCCCTGGGTGCTGCAGCGAGTCACTTGCTGTGTGGACTTATCAGGCTGCTCTTCTGCGCAGAGCACCCATCTCACATAGAGGGGTGGCGCGTGCCATCTGCCTGTCCTGGCTGCCTGAAGCTTTTGAGAAGAGGGTGACCTGCTGAGTCCTGAGCCCTGGTGGGAAGGAACCTCACCCAATGTGGGGAGAGGGGTCTGGGGGCCTGGAGTAGCACGTGTGCAGAAACTGGCAGATAAAGGCTGCTCTGGGCCTGCAGGGAGCAGCTGAAGCCACGCAGGCTGGGCCCCGTCCTCGGTATGTCTTCATACACTGTGCCAAGGAGATCGAACTTTATTTTGAAAATGGTCAGGAGTCGCGGGCAGATTTGAGGCCAGATAAGATCGCGTGATCAGATTCTCAGAAGAGCAAACCCCATGGGTGGCTGTGATCGATGAGTTAGAGGCAAGCCCAGTGGCAGGGCGCCTGGTACAGGACGGGAGCCACAGGCAGTCCTCAGAGGAGAGGCCCATAGACCTTGCAGACCTCAGGCTCTGCAGAGAACGGTGGTCAGGACTCACGGGCACTGTGTGAAGGGTTCTGAGTCATCAGAGATCACAGTGATGTTCCATCATTTAATGTGTATTTGCTGATATTCCGATTCTTTCCCTGTGTGTGCACAGGTATGTGCATGGCCTCTATGTACAAAATGTTTCAGTCGCCAAGATTGTGCCAGACAGCGGGACTCACTACATCTGACACTGGGGTGATGGCGTTGTGCCAACATGAGATGGCAGTTAGGAGAGCTTCCCTGCAGTGATATTCAGGTTGAGCTCCCAGTGGCAGGAGGAGCCTGCCCTGTGGTTAGGAGGAACTTTGCAGGCAGAGGGCACCTGCCACACATCCCAGGCTCTAGGGGCGCGTGGCAGTGGCAGGAAGGAGTCTGGGGTCCAGGTGTCCTCAGTGTAATGGGAAACCTGGTTAAGCATTTTTGAAAAGATTCCTTTGGCAGCCAAGAAAGTGGGAGTGCACAAGAGGCCAGTCGAGGTCTTTTGCGGTAAGACACTGTGGTGGCCGAGGTGTGGGCACAGGGTGGGAGACAGCAAGAGGTCAAGGATCATTACTCGGGGTGGACAGTAGGGACACTGTAGGAGCTGAGGGAGACGAGGAGCAGGAGTGTGGGAGAGCACTGAGATGGTCGGTAGGGACCCTGTTAGTTCGGGCAATGGGTGGGCACACGCAGCGTGGAGGAGCCAGGCCGAGGTGGTCCAGGTGGCGTGATGGGCCTAGGGTGTTGGGCGGGGCTGGGCAGGGGGCTGCTTTGCGGGAAGCGTGTGGGATGAAGGCCATCTTTGCTCCAGAGCCTCGTCAGAGAAGTGCTGTCTCAGGACCCCCAGGGGGCCCTCGTGCCGCCAGTGGGTGTGCCCTGCTGACCAGCCCTTTCTGGAGGGGCCCACGGGTCTTGCAGCTCCTTACCCACCTCCTCCTTGTGCTTTGTCACAGCTGGTGCTCAGCTTGGCTGTGCCCTTGTACCCGCTTCCTCTGGGAGTTGGGACTTTGTCCAACCTCTGCTGTGCCCCGAGATGCAGGGGTACCTAAGACAGGCTGGGGCTTCTTTCTGCTCTGGCAGCAGCTCCCGGGCCATGTCCCACCAGGCTGGAAGTTTGTGTTTGTCCCCCAGCTGGGTGTGGCCCTTTTAGGCCATGTAGTGCCCCTGTGTGGACACCAGAGAAGAATTATGGGGGATTTCTGTGTCAAAATTGAGCTCATACTTGGACCTCTAGAGGGTTGGGGGCAGCTAGGACCAGCCAGAAGAAACTTTCTTTTTTAATAGACCACTCACTGTGGCGTGGAACTCCTGAGTTCGAGTGACCCGCCCACCTCAGCCTCTGAAAGTGTTGGGATTACAGGCAAGAGCTACTGTGCCCAGCTTGTTGGTTTTTGTGATCTTTGTTTTTAAATTTTATTTTTTCTAGCACTTTATTTTTATGGTTTTACCAAAATATCAGTCCATGATAAACAAAATAAAAGAACAAAGGAGGCCGGGCGCGGTGGCTCAAGCCTGTAATCCCAGCACTTTGGGAGGCCGAGGCGGGCGGATCATGAGGTCAGGAGATTGAGACCATCCTGGCTAACACGGTGAAACCCCGTCTCTACTAAAAAATACAAAAAACTAGCCGGGCGAGGTGGCGGGCGCCTGTAGTCCCAGCTACTCGGGAGGCTGAGGCAGGAGAATGGCGTAAACCCGGGAGGCGGAGCTTGCAGTGAGCTGAGATCTGGCCACTGCACTCCAGCCTGGGGGACAGAGTGAGACTCCGTCTCAAAAAAAAAAAAAGAACAAAGGAATGTACTCTTGGATGGTATATTAAACCGTTCTTACATTGCTAGAAAGAAATACCTGACGCTAGGTAACTTATAAAGAAAGAAGATTTAATTGGCTCATGGTTCTCCCGGCTGTACAGGAAGCATAGTGTTGGCACCAGCTTCTGGGCAGGCCTCAGGAAACTTTCACTCATGGCGGAAGGTAAAGGGGGAGCAGGTAGAAGCAAGAGAGGGAGTGTGAGTGGCGGAGAAATGCCACATCTCACCAGAACTCATTATCACCAGGCACTTTGAAATGACAAGATCTCCCCAGAATTCACCATCACGAAGACGGCACCAAGCCACGAGGGGTCCGCCCGCACGATCCAAACACGCCCACCAGGCTCCAGCTCCCACGTTGGGGATTACAATTCCACACAAGATTTGGGCAGGGATAAATATCCAAACCGTATCAGGTGGTGGATCTTTCAGGAGCAGAGCATTGGGTGGGAAGGGGCGTTGGTTCTGAGGGACTGACCCGGTGTCAGTCCTCGAGTAGCCACTTAGCAGCCTTAGTTTTCTCAGCCGTGAAATGGACAGAGTGCTGCGCTGAAGCTGTTTTCTAGAACCTAGCTCTTGTAGCTGGACAAACCGTGTTTCCCATCTTTCCTTCCTCTACTTCCTGGATTTCTTTTTTTAATTTAATTTTTTAATTTTTGGAGAAAAGAGTCTTACTGTCGCCCAAGCTGGAGTACAGTGGTGTGATCTCTACTCACTGCAGCCTCTGCCTCCCGGGTTCAAGTGATCCTCCTGCCTCAGCCTCCCGAGTAGCTGAGATCACAGACACGTGCCACCACGCCAGGCTAATTTTTATATTTTTAGTAGAGATGGGGTTTCACCATGTTGGCCAGGCTGGTCTCAAACTCCTGACCTCAGGTGATCCGCCCTCTTTGGCCTCCCAAAGGGCTGGGATTACAGGAGTAAGGCACCGCGACTGGCCTTTTTTTTTTTTTTTTGAGAGAGTCTTGCTCTGTCGCCCAGACTGGAGTGCAACCTCCGCCTCCTGGGTTCAAGCGATACTCCTGCCTCAGCCTCCCGAGCAGCTGGGACTACAGGCACGTGCCACCAAACCAGGCTAATTTTTTATATTTTTAGTAGAGACGGGGTTTCACCACGTTAGCCAGGCTGGTCTTGATCTCCTGACCTCAAGTGATCCACCCACCTTGACCTCCCAAAGTGCTGGGATTACAGGCATGAGCCACCATGCTCGGCCTAATTTTTGTATTTTTAGTAGAGACAGGTTTTTGCCATGTTGGCCAAGCTGTTCTTGAACTTCTGACCTCAGGTGATCCGCCTGCCTCGGCCTCCCACAGGGCTGGGATTACAGGTGTGAGCCGCTGTGCCCGGCCATGGTAACTGTTGATAGGGAATGTGAGGTGGGTGCTGTGGAAGGAAAATTAGGGCCCCTCACGGTATACCCCGAACCTGCCTTCTCTTTACTGCAGCGGCCACCATGCTGCCACTGGACTCAGAGCCAGCCCTGAATGAGCTGCTGCTTCGCAAGGAGGAGGAGTGGAGGGCGTTGCAGGCCCACCGCAGCCAGCTGCAGGAGGCGGCCCTGCAGGACACACGGAGGCAGCTGGAGGAGGCGCAGGGGAAACTGCGGTGCCTGCAGGAGGACTTTGTCTACAACCTTCAGGTGCTGGAGGAGCGGGACCTCGAGCTGGAGCGCTATGACGCCGCCTTCGCCCGGGCCAGGGAGTGGGAGGAGGCCAGGCGGGCAGAGGTGAGCGAGCTCAAGATAGAGGCGGCTAAGCTGAGGCAGGCGCTGGCCAGAGAGGCCAGGAAGGTGGAGGAGCTGCAGCAGCAGCAGCAGCTGGTGTGGCAGGAGCATCGCCTGGAGCTGGAGCGCGTCCACAGGTGAGCCACCGACCGACGAGCCCTCCCCGCAGCGCCTGGCGGAGGCCCCCACACGCTCCCTGCTCCGCTGTGCCGCCCAAGCCCTGCCCACTCTCACTGCCCCTCCTCCCGCTGCTGATTCCGGGCCCCGGGAGCTGCTCTGTCTGAGTGGCCGAGTGCCTCGTGGCCTCTGAATGTGTGTTTGTCGAGTGAATGTGTGTGGATCCAGGAATGCCCTGTCTTTTTCTGGGCTCTGATATAACTCTGAAGTTAATGGAGATTGGTTTAAATATTTGGAATTTATTTCATTAATTACAAATCTATATTAACACATATTTGAATTTATAATGATTTTAATATGAAGTCTGTAGTAATTTCAAAACTAAATGAGCTGGGCCGGGCGCGGTGGCTCAAGCCTGTAATCCCAGCACTTTGGGAGGCCGAGACGGGTGGATCACGAGGTCAGGAGATCGAGACCATCCTGGCTAACACAGTGAAACCCCGTCTCTACTAAAAATACAAAAAAAAAAACTAGCCGGGCGAGGTGGCGGGCGCCTGTAGTCCCAGCTACTCAGGAGGCTGAGGCAGGAGAATGGCTTAAACCCGGGAGGCGGAGCTTGCAGTGAGCTGAGATCCGGCCACTGCACTCCAGTCCGGGCTACAGAGCAAGACTCCGTCTCAAAAAAAAAAAAAAAAAACTAAATGAGCTGACAAGGCAAAGTCGACATAAAAACCTACAGCCTTTGTCGTGGGGCCTGTGGTGGGGCCCCTGGAACTTACCCACATGCCTGGTGTCCCCTCAGCTCCACTCAGCCAGCCGCACTGTGGAGAGTTTGGGGAGACAGGAGGGAAGGAAGGAGGACAGGCTTCTCTGACAAGATCTTCCATCCCCCACTTCGGAAGCACCGCAGGTTCATCATAGCACGTTAGCAGTTAGAGGCCCTTCCTGTGTAATGTGTGTGTGCAGATGTCAGGAGAACCGGCTGCACGCTCTGTTTGCACTTAACAGGAGCCTGGATACTTTTTTATGTTTTATGTATCCTTCTAATGTTAGCAGCATTTTTTGTTTGTTTGTTTGTTTTGAGACGGAGTTTCACTCTGTTGCCCAGGCTGGAGTGCAGTGGCGGGATCTTGGCTCACTGCAAGCTCCATCTCCCAGGTTCAAGTGGTTCTCCTGCCTCAGCCTCCGGAGTAGCTGGGACTATAGGTGCCCACCACCACGCCTGGCTATTTTTTTTTTTTTCCTGTATTTTTAGTAGAGATGGGGTTTTGCCATGTTGCCCAGGCTGGTCTTGAACTCCTGACCTCGGGTGATCCACTGGCTTCGGCCTCCTAAAGTGCTGGGATTATAGACATGAGCCACCGCACCTGGCCATAAGCAGCTTTTTAAAGCACTTTTTGATTTCTTTCTTTTTTTTTCGAGACGGGAGTCTCGCTCTGTCGCCCAGGCTGGAGTGCAGTGGATCTCAGCTCACTGCAAGCTCCGCCTCCCGGGTTTACGCCATTCTCCTGCCTCAGCCTCCCGAGTAGCTGGGACTACAGGCGCCCGTCACCTCGCCCGGCTAGTTTTTTGTATTTTTTAGTAGAGACGGGGTTTCACCGTGTTAGCCAGGATGGTCTCGATCTCCTGACCTCGTGATCCGCCTGTCTCGGCCTCCCAAAGTGCTGGGATTACAGGCTTGAGCCACCGCACCCGGCCTTTAAAGCACTTTTTAAAGCCACAGGAGTAAACTGTTCTTATCATAGGAAGTCATTTCTCAGAGAAGACGCCGCGGTGGAATGGCAAAGTGAAAGCCGCCACGGGCCGTCTGTCGTGTCATCTCCAGGCCCTAAAGAGAGCCGCCTGCGCACACCGCTCCGAAATGTGCGTCCAGCACTTCCTGATCGATTTGTGGTGTCTGTTCTTGTGTCAGTGTGCTGGGTTCTGCCGCACCCTTTTAACTGACCGGCTACCCTCTTGTGTGTGCTGGGCCCGTTTGCTCAGAAGGGTCTCAGATGGGTGTGAGCAGGCCGACAGGACCACGCCAGGCGCTCCCGTGCAGCAGAGAGACCTTCTGCGGCAGGTCAGGTGCAAGGAGAAGAGACCCACATTGGTAGGTGCGGTGCCACTCTGGCTCAGCAACCCCAGCCGGTATTCCGCAGCCAGTATCTCCTGTAGCAGCCCACAGGGATCACGTCTGTGGTCCCTGCAACAGATGTACCCCAACGAGAGGCACTGTCTTCTAGGAAGCCTACAGTATTTATGGTTCCTTTATCGCATCTCCCAGTGTGGATAAACAGCGTGGATAGAAAGTGCCAGTCAACAGTCGTTTGACCCAAGCAGCACTGCTTGGTAATGTGGCACACACCCATGTGCCACCTTCCCAGGGTCCAGGGAAAGAGCTAGAGAGTTGAGCTGGAAGTCAGCTTCTCCCTGAGTGGAGGGAGAGTGTCTAGAAGCTCCCGTCCCCAGCATGAAGGCTGGCGCTCAGGCTGCACCTTGTCCAGACGCCGAATCCATGCAGGCGCATGCAGTGCTTGGACGGCTGAGGCCCACTTGCCCTCCCGTGTGGGTGCTGACTTTCTCATAGCTGTTTTCCAGAGTGTTTAGAGCATCCTTTTAAAAGTGCTTTACATTATGTTGTGAGGTGTCTCTTCAAGTCTTTTGCTCATTCTTCTCTCCAAGCATGGGATATTTTTAGCCATGTTCAGGTACTTTTTCAGTCTCACACTCTTTTTTTTTTTTGAGACAGAGTCTTACTGTGTCACCCAGGCTGGAGTGCAGTGGCGTGATCTCCGCTCACTGCAACCTCTGCTTCTGGGGTTCAAAGGATTCTCCTGCCTCAGCCTCCGGAGGAGCTGTGATTACAGGTGTGCGCCACCATGCCCGGCTAATTTTTGTATTTTTAGTAGAGACGGGGTTTCACCATGTTGGCCAGGCTAGTCTCGAACTCCTGACCTCAAGTGATCCACCCACTTCAGCCTCCCAAAGTGCTGGGATTATAGGCACGACCCACCACACCCAGCCTGCTATAGCTTTTTCTTTGCTGAGATTTGTTTTTCTGTTTGCTTTATTCGATTACTTGAAGTGCTTTTATAACGACTGCTATAGCATCCTTGTTGAAGAATTCCAGCATCTGTGTCATCTTCATGTTGGCATCTACCTATTGTCTTTTCTCCTTCAAGCTCAGATCTTTTTTTTTTTCTTTCTTCCTTTTTTTTTTTTTTTTTTTTGAGACGGGGTCTTGCTCTGTCACCCAGGCTGGAGTGCAGTGGCACAATCTTGGCTCACTGCAAGCTCCGCCTCCTGGGTTCATGCCATTCTCCTGCCTCAGCCTCCCGAGTAGCTGGGACTACAGGCACCTGCCATCACACCCGGCTAATTTTTTTGTATTTTAGGTAGAGATAGGGTTTTACCTTGTTAGCCAGGATGGTCTCGATCTCCTTACCTTGTGATCTGCCCACTTCGGACTCCCAAAGTGCTGGGATTACAGGCATGAGCCACCGCACCGGTCAGATCTTTCTGGTTTTTGGTTGTCAGGTTTTTTTTTCATTGTATCCTGGACATTTTGGGTTTTATGTTGTGAGACTTTGGGCCCTATTTAATTTCCTCTTTTATAGATTGGTGTAGCATGCTGGTCCAGGTGGGGCTGGAAGTTCTGCTACCCTGTGGGTCCTGCTGAAACCACCCCTTCGTAAAAGCAAAGCACCAACTTTCACGTGTCAAGTACACCTTGAAAATGTATTACCTTTGCTGAATATTTGGTGTGGCTTTTCTTAATGCTGTTTTATTACCACAGTGACAAGAATGGTGAGATCGACCACCACCGGGAACAATATGAAAATCTAAAATGCAGGCTGGAGAGAAAACTTGAGGAGCTCGATGGTGAGCTTGCTCTGCAGAGACAGGTAGAGCCTCTGGGTCAGCCCCTTCCTGGGTGCTTTCCCCGCCTGCCCACTGGGAAGCTGAAGTCATGTAGGGCTGAGGAAAAGACAACCATTTGGTTCATTGCCTGCATTCTCCTTGGAGTACAATGGTGTCATCGGGGCAGATGCCGCTCTGAGATGGTCTGCAGGGAAACAGGATGGGATGTCTGCATGCAGCCACCTCCACGGTGTTTCCTTGTTTCCTTTCCTCACGGATTAGTCAGGGTTCTCCAGGGAAACAGGCAATAGGAGATGTGTAGATATACAGGAGATAAATTGTAGGAATTCATTCATGCAGTTATGGAGGCCATGAACTCCCACAGTTTGCCATCTGCAAGCTGGAGAACCTGGGAAGCTGGTGGTGTAATTCAGCCCAGGTGCAAAGGCCTGAGCACCAGGGAGCCACTGATGTGAGTCCTGGTCCAGTTCTGAAGGCTCAAGATGCAGGAGCCCAGTGTCCAAGGCAGGAGAAGGCGAATGTTTCAGCTCAAGCAGAGAGAACGAGTTTACCCTTCATTGCATTTCGTTCTATTCAGGCCCTCAGTGGATTGGATGACACCCGTCCACACTAGGAGGGCAGATCGTCTTTACTTCGTCTGTGAATTACAATGCTAGTCTCTTCTGGAAACACCCTTGCAGACACTCCCAGAAATAATTTTTTACCAGCTATCTGGGCAGCCTGTAGCCTACTCGTTTGACACATGGAATTAACCAGCACACCTCAGAAACGATGAAACTTTTTAATTTATTTTTAGAAAAGTATAATTTTAAAAACATGAATTTTTACTGTAGAAAAGAATTTGGAATTCAATTATAGTAAGTTTAAAAACAGATGCTTCAACTGACAAATGGCAGTCACCGAATTTCTCCTCAGGGTTCTTGAAACTCAGCCTACACCCCCAAGAGACTCAGCTGTGCTGGGGTTTTGTTGAAAGACATCCTATAGATTTATATCCAGAGACCACAGTCAGAGATGCTGCTACTGTGTGCATATGTGACAAGGGGCTGTTTCTCTGCAGGTATACATGTGATGAGGGACTGTGCCTGTGCAGGTGCAGGTATATGACATGGGGCTGTGTCTGTGCAGGTGCAGGAGTCACGAGGGGCTGCGTCTGTGCAGGTGTCACAAGGGGCTGCAGCTCTGCAGGTGTCATGAGGGGCTGCGTCTGCAGGAGTCACAAGGGTCTGCGTCTCTGCAGGTGCAGGAGTCACGAGGGTCTGCGTCTCTGCAGGTGCAGGAGTCATGAGGGGCTGCGTCTCTGCAGGTGTCATAGGGGCTTCTTCTATGAAAGTGCAGGTGTGATGAGGGGCTGCATTTATGCAGGTGCAGGTGTAATAAGTGACTGTGTCTATGCAGGTAGGTGCAAGTGTTACTAGAGGCTGTGTCTATGGGGGTGTCATGAGGGGCTGCGTCTGTGCAGGTGCAGCAGTGATGAAGGGCTTTGTGGAGGTATGACAGGGTCCCCTCTCTGGTCCTGTCGGATGTTGGGAGCTTGATCATAGTAGGATAGGCCAGTGTGTTGAGAATTTGCCACAGTCAGGTCAGCAGAGAAGGAGGCCATGCTCACGTCATGATGGGCCCTCGTGTGGACTGTCCACTTGTCCCCGGAAGTGCTGAGCTCACTCCCCTTGTTCACAGGTCCCTGAGGCTGCTTCTGAAATGGCCTGCAGAGGACTTTCTCTTGGAATTCTCAGAGACCAAAGAGCTTTGTCGATTGTAGGTGAGTTTGAGAACACCCGGAGTTCATTAGGCATGAAGCCAGCATCTAAAATCTGTGGTCAAGCAGAGGTGACTTTTCTAAGTAATGAGGCTCCCTCAAGTGGCTCCAAAGTCACTTCCAAAGAAGGAGTTCGAGGAGGATCCAGCTGTGGGTGGTCCTGCCCAGCAGGTGGGGGGCTCTCGGCAGCATTTGGGAACAGTGGCGATTTGAGGCTGGTTGTAGTTGGCGGGGCACAGCCATTCTTGTCAGGGTTTCTGGTTGGGCCGTGACTCTGGCTGACTTCCCAGGCTGTCCACGCCAAATTTCTCAGACTCAGCAGGGCTCATTCAGGGAGAGCCATCTCAGATGCTGGGGACATGGATTTTTTATCATGTCCAGATAGTAGCCTTGTCTCTGGAAGGAAGGAAACGTGATGTTTTAACATAGCTGCTTTGGTTACTAGCGGAAGTTTGGGCGGCACGCATCTAGTGTGTTTCTGGGCAGTCTGATCCTGTGTGAGCTCTGGGATGCTGGCACCGGCTGTTGGGAAGCTCTGTTCTGCTGCTGGCATCTCAGCCTTTTAGTTACTAAACTGGGGTCTTACATGCTTGTCAGTTTCATGGTTTCCCTTATTCTGATTTCTTGTCTCTTGTTTTGGAAGATCTTGGTGTTTGTTATTGTCAGAGGTAGAATCGACTCAATGGAGATAAGGATTTTTCTTTTCTTTTTTTTTTTTCTGTGGTGACAGGGCCTCACTATGTTGCCCCGGCTGGTTTTGAATTCCTGGGCTCAAGCGATCCTCCCGCCTCGGCCTCCCAGAGTGCCGTTACCGGTGTCACTGACCCCAGCTTCTCTCCTCGACAGTGTGTGTGGTCCTTCTCTGTTGACCACCGTGTCCTGCTCACCTCTGGATCCCACCTCCCAGGACACGGGTGGGGGTCTTTGCTGGGTTCCCACTGTTCTTTCACCATGAAACCTATTTGTTCCAGGAACTGCTGCTGGAGTTTGAATTGAAAATGCAGAAGAGGGAGCACGAATTCCGTCTGCAGACTGACAACATGAGCAACACAGCCTTGTCCCAGGAGCTCAAGGTAACTGGGGACACCCTTGGGTCTTGAAGGTTTTTTGGTTTTTCCTTGGTCAGGTGTGGTAGCTCACACCTGTAATCCCAGCACTTTGGGAGGCCAAGGCAAGAGGATCCCTTGGGCCCAGGAGTTCCAGACCGGCAAGCAGGTGGGCCATGTGGATGCCCTGTGCCCCATGGCAGGGTGGGCACTCCCATCAAGGGTGGGCACTGGGTGCCAGTTCACCTCCGCCCCCATCTGCTGTGTAAGTTGGTCACAGCCCTGGACACTTGCCCGTGGTGGGCATCATAATACGCAGATCAGTAGGAAAAACAAAAGCTGAGTCTCAACGCCTGCCAGGCCGGGTGTAGCTCAGGCCGGTGCAGCTCAGGCCGGGCGCAGCCCGGTCCTCATGTCGGCTGACTTGGGTGCAGCAGCCATCGTCACCACCCGTGGCTTACAGGCTGGGAAACAGGCCCGGGAAGGTACCGAAGAGCTCAGTGTGCAGCTGGGACTCCAGTGGCTTGCTCAGCACTGAGCCCCTTCCTAGACCCCTGGCTTTGTGTTTAATTTCCTTGTTTAAATAACATGCAAATTATGTGCTAAGAAATGAAGTGTAGTTAAATTGGTCTGTTGGGCTTGGACCAATTAGGGTATTAGGGCACCCTAATGGACTGATTTTGGTGGGGTACTGAGTGCTGTCAGGGGGTCAGTGAAGGCCAGGCGTGGTGCCTCACACCTGTAATCCCAGCACATTGGGAGGCTGAGGCAGGTGGATCACCTGAGGTCAGGAGTTCGAGACCAGCCTGGCCAACATGGGGAAACCCTGTCTCTACTAAAAATACAAAAATTAGCTGGGTGTGATGGTGGGTGCCTGTAATCCTAGCTACTCATGAGGCTAAGGCAGGAGAATTGCTTGAAACCAGGAAGGGGAGGTTGTAGTGAGCCGAGATCGCGCCATTGCACTCCAGTCTGGGCAACACAGCGAGACTCTGTCTCAAAAAAAAAAAAAAAAAAAAAAAGTCATCGAGTCTCATTTGAGTTGTGTTAGGACATTCTCACTCTTTTACTGCTTCTTTGCTTCTTGAATTTTCATTTTTCTTCTCCCTCCCAATCCTGATAAAACGGTAATATGTACCCCTAATGCCTGAGTGTCTTCTAATTATCGCCTCATTTTGAACTCTTTTTTAACATTCAAAGGTTAAACTACTGCACAAAGAGCTGGAGGCTCTGAAGGAAGCTGGGGCAAAGGCTGCAGAGAGTCTACAGAGGGCAGAGGCCACCAACGCCGAGCTGGAGAGGAAGCTCCAGAGTCGAGCCGCGGAGCTCCGGGACCTGGAGGCCATGAACTGCGCCCGGTGCGCGAGTCCTTCATCTCCTGAGGCCTGCTCTGTGGCAGCCTTGCAGGCCAGGACCAGAGTCTGGGGGATTCTACCTTTTCTGCTCATTCCAGGCTGGCCTTTGCTTTCATCTCACTTGCTCCTTCCACAAATATTTGTTTCTTTTCAGGGTAAAGGACTTAGAGGATAAACTTCACTCTGTGCAGCTAACCAGGAAGAAGGAAGAGGAAACATTTAAGAGGAAGTGAGTGTTTCGCCTCCCAACATCGTGCTGCATGTCAGTGCTCCCAGGAGAGGAGGGAAGTGGAACCATTGTGCTGATGCCCAGGGAGCAGAGGGTCCCACTCCAGAGTTGGGGCCTGGGAGCCCGCTGCTTTGCATTTCTCTGTTTCTCTTTCTTTTCTTTTCTTTTCTTTTCTTTTCTTTTCTTTTCTTTTCTTTTCTTTTCTTTTCTTTTCTTCTCCTCTCTCTCTCTCTCTCTCTTTCTTTCTTTCTTTCCCTCTCTCTTTCTTCTTTCTTTTCCTTTCTTCCTTCCTTCTTTTCTTTTCTTTTCTTTCTTTTTCTTTCTTTCTTTCTTTTTTTTTTTGAGAAGAGTCTTGCTCTGTGCCCAGGCTGGATTGCTGTGGTACGATCTTGGCTCACTGCAGTCTCCCCACCAACTCCCGGGTTCAAACAATTCTCGTGTCTGAGCCTCCCAAGTAACTGGTACTATAGGCGTGCACCACCATGCCTGGCTAATTTTTGCATTTTTAGTAGAGACAGGGTCTCACCATGTTGGCCAGGCTGGGCTTGAACTCTTAGCCTGAAATGACCCACCCACCTCCTTGGCCTCCCAAAATGCTGCGATTATAGGCATGAGCCACCACACTCAGCCTTGTTTTGGATTTCTGTTTATGCCCTGCTTTGGACTTTTTCAGTGGTGTTTAGACTTCTTAGTGCTGTAAAACGTAAAACTTGGACTAGGTGCAGTGGGAAGCTCATCTGAGCCCAGGAGATTGAGGCTGCAGTGAGCCATGATTGTGCCACTGTACTCCAGCCTGGGCCACAGAATGAGACCCTGTCTCAAAAACAAAACAAACAAAACAAAACACACAATTTTTAATACCTGGCCAGGCGCGGTGGCTCAGGCCTGTAATCCCAGCATGTTGGGAGGCCAAGGCGGGTGGATCAGTTGAGGTCAGGAATTCGAGACCAGCCTGACCAACATACGTGGTGAAACCCCGTCTCTACTAAAAATACAAAAATTAGCTGGGCATGGTGGTGCATGCCTGTAATCCCAGCTACTCAGGAGGCTGAGGCAGGGAATCTCTTGAACCCAGGAGGTGGAGGTTGCAGTGAGCCAAGACCACGCCACTGCACTCCAGCGTGGTGACAGAGCGAGACTCCCTATCAAAAAATCAAAAAATAAAAAATAAATTAATTAATTAACACCTAAGTTAGACGTTAACTTTTAAAGCTTCAAGGCTTTACTTACTAATGAGTTAATCAGTTTTAGATTGTAGCCATTCTACTTTGGTGATACAGTAACCTTTATATTTTAAACTATTGTGGGAAAAGAATTTTCTTCCCTTGGATCTATAACCATCAAGTTCTAAAGAGCCCTTTTCCTGTTGGAATGGTTTTTATTGGGCCAGGAGCGGTGACTTACGCCTGTAATCCCTGCACTTTGAGAGGCCGAGGCAGGTGGATCACAAGGTCGGGAGATCGAGACCACCCAGGCTAACACGGTGAAACCCCATCTCTACTAAAAATACAAAAAAAAAAAAATTAGCCGGGCGAGGTGGCGGCGCCTGCAGTCCCAGCTTCTCGGGAGGCTGAGGCAGGAGAATGACGTGAGCCCGGGAGGCGGAGCTTGCAGTGAGCCGAGATCTGCCACTGCACTCCCACCTGGGCAACAGAGTGAGACTCCATCTCAAAAAAAAAAAAAGAAATGGTTTTTGTTACTCAGTGTGGGTCATGTGACCCCAGGCAGAGCAGCAGCAGGTTCTCCGTGTGCCTGGCATTGCCGGGTATCATGGGATACCCAGAAAGTAGCCATCATGGTGGTCCCAGGGCAGTGGCCCTGGCGAAGCAGTTGGAGAATCCACCTTACAAGCTGAAAGGCAGTGAGGTCAAGACGGGACGGAGCCAGGCAGTCTTCGAGAGGGACAGGGCCGGGTGGGGCAGCTTTGCTCAGGAGGGGAGCTCAGGCCATGGGGTCTGGTAGGGGAGGTCAGTGAGTTCAGCTAGGAGGATCCTGGGCCTGGGGGCCTTCAGTGGGACCCCATGAACCCGCACAGGGGCAGCCTCTGTGTCAGCTCCTGCAGGTCATTTCCTTTTTCTTTTCTGAAGAAACGTTGTGACTATAAATAAAAAACACATAGGCTGCTTAGGAAGATACTGTGTAATCACAACAGGTGATGGACAGTGACTCAGGTGAATTTTCTTGCATCTTTTATTGACATGATATTTGTGCAATTTGTATAAATTTTTTGTATAAATTTGTGTAAATCGAGAAGAACTTCAAGGACACTGTCTTTGCTATTTCTAATCAGATCTGCAGTGGGAAGCTGCTTTCCAGCCTGCTGTGCAGACCCTACTGGTGGTGGTGAGAGAGGGTTGTGCCCTCAGCTGGCTCACGTTGTGAGGGCACCCATCAGGGTTCTCATACCTAGATGAGGAAACCAAGGCAGGGTTGAGCCCAAACAGACACAGAGCAGATGGCAGTGGTGCAGGACTGCTTGCTTAGCTGCACTGTGGCCATGACGAAGCTGGACAGACACTGTTTCTCTTCGTGTGTTTTTAAGTCTACACCTAGCGTATTTTAAAATCATAACTTGAAATACAGTTGTTCCTTAAACAATGAGGGGGTTAGGAGCATCTAGCCCCATGCAGTCAAAAATTCACATATAACTTTTCACTCCGCAAAAACTTAACTACTAAGAACCTACTGTTGACCAGAAGCCTTACTGATACAGTTGATTAACACACATTGGGCATGTTATGTGTATTCTATGCTGATTCTTAAAGTAATGTTAGCTAGAGGAAAGAAAATGTCATTAAGAAAATCACACAGCACTTTGAGAGGCTGAGTCAGGGGGATCACTTGAAGTCAGGAGTTCGAGACCAGCCTGACCAACATGGTGAAACCCCGTCTCTACGAAAAATACAAAATTGGCCGGGCATGGTGGTGCACGCCTGTAATCCCAGCTATTTGGGAGACCGAGGCAGGAGAATTGCTTGAACCCAGGAGGTGGAGATTGCAGTGACCCAAAATGGTGCGCCACTGTACTGCAGCCTGGGTGACAGAGTAAGACTCCATCTCAAAAAAAAAAAAAATAAGAAAAGAAAAAACAGAAAATCATACGAGGCCAGGCACAGTGGCTCATGCCTGTAATCCCAACACTTTGGAGGCTGAGGCAGATGGATCGCTTTATGTTGGAAGTTCCAAGACCAGCCTGGTCAACATGGTGAAACCCGTCTCTACTAAAAATATAAAATTAGCTGGGCATGGTGGTACACACCTGTAATCCCAGCTACTTGGCAGGCTGAGGCAGGAGAATCACTTGTACTCGGGAGGTGGAGGTTTCACTGAGCCGAGATTGCGCCACTGCACTCCAGCCTGGGCGACAGAGTGAGACTCCGTCTCAAAAAAAAAAAAGAAGAAAAAAGAAAGTAATAAAAAAGTAGAAGTTGGTTGGGCACTGTGGCTCACACCTTTAATCCTGGTACTTTGGGAGGCCAAGGCAGGTGGATTGCTTCAGCTTGGGAGTTCAAGACCAGCCTAGGCAATATGGCAAAACCCCTTCTCTACAAAAAATACAAAAAATTAGCCAGGTGTGATGGCTTACACCTGTAGTCCAGCTATACTAGGGGGGTTGAGGCAGGAGGATCACTTGAATCTGGGAGGTCGAGCCTGCAGTGAGCCAAGATGGTGCCACAGCACTCTAGCCTGGGTGACAAAGTGAGACCCTGTCTAAAAAGAAATCTTAGAAAATATGTTTACTGTTTGAGGTGGAAGCATATCATCTTTTTTTTTTTTTTTTTGAGACGGAGTCTCGCTCTGTCGCCCAGGCTGGAGTGCAGTGGTGCGATCTCGGCTCACTGCAAGCTCCGCCTCCTGGGTTCACGCCATTCTCCTGCCTCAGCCTCCGGAGTAGCTGGGACTACAGGCGCCCGCCACCTCGCCCGGCTAGTTTTTTGTATTTTTTAGTAGAGACGGGGTTTCACTGTGTTAGCCAGGATGGTCTCGATCTCCTGACCTCGTGATCCGCCCGTCTCGGCCTCCCAAAGTGCTGGGATTACAGGCTTGAGTCACCGCGCCCGGCCAAAGCAGATCATCTTATAGCTCTTCATCCTCATCATCTTCACATTGAGGAGGCTGAGGAGGAGGAGGCAGGGGAGGGGCTGTCTCTGGAGTGACAGGTGGAGGAGGTGGAAGGGAGGGCAGCAGAGGCAGGCACCCTTGGTGTAACTTGACAGAAATACATTGTAATTCCGTCTGACTTTTTAACTTTTTCCTTTCTCTAAAAAGGTTTCTATACAGTGCCAATCCCACTTTCACACTTGAGTCTCAGTGCCCATGTCATAGACAGTTCCACGTGGTAAAAAATCAAGGCAGGCATGAGTGGTGGGAGCCCTTCTGCAGGGGCGTCTGTCTGATGGCAGTTTCTTTTCCGGCACTGCTTCTGCATCTGTTTCCTCATCGTCTGACACCGGTTCGGAAGCACTCGTCCCCATTGAGTTATCTCCCGTTCATTCCTCTGCTGTGGGGTTAGCTCTGGGGTTTCTCCAAGAACCATGCTGTGAAATCCTTCACCCCGCACCCTGACCTTTTTTTTTTTTTTTTTTTTTTTGGGCCATATTGAAATTGATCTCATGATTTGCTTGATCGGCACCATTGGACATCCTGTGAAGTCAGGCACGACATCTAGACACAGCTTTCTTCATCAGGAATTTATTATTTGGGCTTGATGGCTTCCATGGCTTTTTCTATAGCAACGATGGCTTCAGTGGTGGAAACCTGCCAGACTTTCAGGGTGTTCTTCTCTCTGTGGGGTTTTCGGCCGCAGCGTTGACATCCTCTCCAAAGAGCGCTGTGTGTAGTGAGCCTTAAGTTCCATATGGCCTCTGATAAAGGCTAAATTAGAGGCGTTGTGTCTGAGGGCAAGCAGACGATGTCGACGCCTTGCTGTTGAACTCATGGGTTCTGGGTGGCAAGAGGCATTGTCCGTTATCAAAATAACTTTTTTTGGAGACAGCCTCCCTGCTGCCCAGGCAGATGGTGCAGTGATGCAGTCTCAGCTCACTGTAGCCTCTGCCTCCGGAGTTCAAGTGATCCTCATGCCTCATTCTCCCAAGTAGCTGGGAGTACAGATGTGCACCACTACACCTGGCTAATTTTTGTATTTTTAGCAGAGGTGGAGTTCGCCATGCTGGCCAGGCTGGTCTCAAACTCTTGTCCTCAAGTGGTCCAGGCACCTTGGCCTCCCAAAGTGCTGGGATTACAGGGGCGAGCCACCACACACAGACTGGATTAATGTGTTTTAGAACATCCAGCAGCTGTAGACCTGTCTTGTAAATGCATGACTTTCCTCTGCTCACTTCCAGCATCACGGTGGCCCTTTGCATAGATCCCATGGTGTTATTGAAGGTTTACAGTATTACTAAACACAATGAGAAATAGGTAAGAACCTTGAGATGTCACTGTATACTGGGATATGAAGAACCTTGACATGTCACTCTCTACTGGGATATGCAATTTACTGGAGAGACAGACTGCTCACACAGAGATGATTAGTGTCTCATGTTTTGTTTTGTTTTTTTTTTTGAGATAGAGTTTCGCTCTTATCACCCAGGCTGGAATGCAGTGGCACGATCTCAGCTCACTACAACCTTCGCCTCCCGAGTTCAAGTGATTCTCCTGCCTCAGCCTCCCCAGTAGCTGGGATTACAGGTGCGTGCCACCACGCCAGGCTAATTTTTGTATTTTTAGTAGAGACGGGGTTTCTCCATGTTCATCAGGCTGGTCTCGAACTCGCAACCTCAGGTGATCTGCCTGCCTTGGCCTCCCAAAGTGCCACCATGCCGGGCCGTGTCACATGGTGTTTTAAGCAGATACTGGAAACACTTGAGCTCGCCGTAATAGCAGGAAATGCAGTGGCTACGAAATGACCACCGCAGTGTGGTTCAGACTGAGTTAACTGTGTGCAGTTGTTTAATAGTGCATCTTCTGTTTGTTTACATTTCCCTGGACTGCAAATAGCCCAGTGTAAGGTCTGTGAGTGTTTGTGTGCATACATTTTAATACATTTTGATATATTTTAACTTTTAAAAATAGATTTGTGTATATTTTATGGTAGTAAATGATAAAATTAGTATATATATTTTATGGTTTCATGACAATTTAACTTTTTCAATATTTTAGGGTACATAGTCTAAGAACTTTTTCAAATTGTCACAAAACTCCAAAAACATTTTTCCAATATATGTATTGAAAATAATTCTTGTATAAATGGATCCCTGCAGTTCAAACTCCTGTTGTTCAAGGGTTAACTATTGTTGAAAATGAGTGTAATTTCTAGCATTAATAAATAAAACTGTTCAGTCACTCTTTAAAATATTTATTTTTAGGTTGGGCGTAGTGGCTTATGCCTGTAATCCCAGCTCTTTGGGAGGCCAAGGCAGGCATATCACGAGGTCAGGAGATGGAGACCATTCTGGTTAACGTGGTGAAACCCCGTCTCTACTAAAAATACAAAAATTAGCCTGGCGTAGTGGTGTGTGCCTGTAATCCCAGCTACTCGGGAGGATGAGGCATGAGAACTGCTTGAACCCGGGAGGCGGAGGTTGCAGTGAGCTGAAATCATGCCACTGCACTCCAGCCTAGGTGACAGAGCAAGATTCTGTCTCAAAAAATAAATAAAATATTTATTTTTAAAAATTAAAATAATTTTTCTTTTCTTATTTCTCAGCTCCAACTACTCCTACGTTAGAATGTTTCTAATGTAGGCGGGACACAGTGGCTTACACTTGTAATCGCAGCACTTTCGGAGGCCGAGGCAGGAGAATCCCTTGAGCTCGGGAGTTTGAGAACAGCCTGGGCAACATAGGGAGATCCCGTCTCTACAAATAATTTTTTTAAAAATTAGCTGGGTGTGGTGGTACACTTATGTGGTCCCAGCTACTTGGGAGGCTGAGGCAGGAGGATCACCTGAGCATGGGAGGTCAAGGTTGCAGTGAGCCAAGTTCACACCAGTGCATTTCAGCTTAGGTAACAGTGAGACTCAAAAAAAAAAAAAAAAGAAAGAAAATAAATTCTAATCTAAATACCATAGTGATTTAATACCCACTAACAAGGCCGGTGGCTCACTCCTGTAATTCCAGCGCTTTGGGAGGCCAAGGCGAGTGGATCACTTAAGGTCAGGAGTTCGAGACCAGCCTGGCCAACATAGTGAAGTCTCTACTAAAGAGACAGACTGCATCTCAAAAACAAAAACACCACTATCACTGATTTCAGAAAACTACCTGAACCAGCCTTGCTGTAGCCGTCAGAAAATTTACATCATTCCTTTTTCCCCTTGAACTATTTCTATCCCTCTTCCCCACAGAATCTTATACGAATATATTTTTTGTGTTTGAATACATTTGAAGTCAATCATCTGTAACAACAAAATAGTCATAAATTATATGATATAGTATATACTAGATATGGTCATATAAATTAAAAATAAAATTTGCTGGGGTCACAAGGCTCCAAGTGTTCAGAAAGGCTTTTAATTAAGATACTCTTGTAATTATTGGTATACTTGTGCTAAAACAATACAAGATGCCATAAAATTCAGTAATCGTTAAGTAAAATATAAAATGTTCTTGGGAAGGCTCCTTCTACTGAGACCTGTGGGGCTTCCCCCAAGTCAGTTCGCAAGAGCCTGACCCTCACATGCATGATCAGATGGGAGTGGAGCCACTTCTTATGGCAACATCACACGTGCTCTGAACTACTTCCAAGTTATATGCCAACGACCACCTGGTGACTTCCCCTCAAGAATTATTTTATTTTATTTGTATGTTTGTATGTATGTATGTATTTATTTTGAGACGGAGTCTCGCTCTGTCACCCAGGCTGGAGTGCAGTGGCACGATCTCGGCTCACTGCAACCTCCGCCTCCTGAATTTAAGCAATTCTCCTGCCTCAGCCTCCCAAGTAGCTGGGGTTACAGGCATGTGCCACCACGCCTGGCTAATTTCTTTGTATTTTTAGTAGGACGGGGTTTCACCATATTGGCCAGGCTGGTCTTGAACTGCTGATCTCATGATCCACCTGCTTCAGCCTCCCAAAGTGCTGGGATTATAGGCGTGAGCCGCTGTGCCCAGCCTACTTATTTATTTTGAAACAGAGTCTCTTGGCCGGGCGCGGTGGCTCAAGCCTGTAATCCCAGCACTTTGGGAGGCCGAGACGGGTGGATCACGAGGTCAGGAGATCGAGACCATCCTGGCTAACACGGTGAAACCCCGTCTCTACTAAAAAGTACAAAAAACTAGCCGGGCAAGGTGGCGGGCGCCTGTAGTCCCAGCTACTCCGGAGGCTGAGGCAGGAGAATGGCGTAAACCCGGGAGGCGGAGCTTGCGGTGAGCAGAGATCCTGCCACTGCACTCCAGCCTGGGTGACAGAGCCAGACTCCGTCTCAAAAAAAAAGAAACAGAGTCTCTTTTGCCCAGGCTGGAGTGCAGTGGTGCGATCTCGGGTCACTGCAACCCCTGCCTCCTAGGTTTAAGCGATTTTCCTGCCTCAGCCTCCCGAATAGCTGGGATTACAGGGATGCACTACCATGCTTGGCTAATTTTTGAATTTTTTTTAGTGGAGACTGGGTTTCACCATGTTGGCCAGGCTGGTCTCGAACTGCTGACCTCAAGCGATCTGCCCTCCTTGGCCCCCTAAAGTGCTGGGATTATAGGCGTGAGCCACTGTGCCCAGCCAAGAATGATTTTAAATCATCCATCGGCTGATAATTGAGCTTCTCCAACTTGGTGGAAGCAGAGAGCTGGGGTTGGCCTCGCCAAGGGGCCTGAAACCAGTCAGCAGAGCTGTTCACTCTCTCAGTCCCGGTAGGGTTAGATCAAAGACTCACTGAGATGGCTTCCATAACATTACATATACCTGATGATAGCACTCTACTTAGTAGAGCCTAATATGCTCAGAGGGTAGGAAACCAACACGTAAATCTTTTTTAAAATATTTATTTAGTCCTTTTGCTAATGTGGTTTGGTTTGAGACAAGGTCTCACTGTGTCACCCAGGCTGTGTCACTCAGGCTGGAGCGCAGTGGTTTGTTTTGAGACGGGGTCTCACTGTGTCACTCAGGCTGGAGCGCAGTGGCACCATCAAGGCTCACTGCAGCCTCGACCTCCCGTACTCCAGTGGTCCTCCCACCTCAGCCCCCTGAGTAGTGGGACTACGGGTGCCTGCCACCACAAAGGCTAATTTTTGTATTTTTCATAGAGGGTGTTTTGTCATATTGCCCACGCTGATGGTCTTCAACTCCTGGGCTTAAGCTAGCCACCTACCTCGGCCTCCCAAAGTGCTTTGGTTACAGGCATGAGCCACTGTGCCCAGCTGCTAACATACTATTTTTAAAGTAAAATATTTTTGCCAGGCAAAGTGGTGTGGCCTGTAAGCCCAATTACTTGGGAAGCTGAGGTGAGAGGACTGCTTGAGTTCAAGGCCAGGCTGGGCAACACAGCAAGACTTTGCCTCTAATTGGAAAATAAATAGGCTGGGTGCGGTGTGGCTCAGTAGACCTGGCTGGCTGCCAGGATGCAAAGCAATGAGCATCTACCTTTTTTTGCTTTCACAGGTTGGTGGGGTCAAACTGTACTCTATGCACCTCCTTTTGGTGTCCTTCTCCGGGTGGCTGTGGGCTCTGGAGGGCAGGCCAGGGGCCTTGGTCCATGTTAGCCTTCGAGGAATGAGGAACAGGTGGCCAGGTGGTTGCTGCGAAGCCTTGAGGCAGACATATCGCAGCACCTGTGCACGAGGCAGGGTAATGAATGCCTCCAAAGAGGGTCTGGGGCCTGGGTGTTGGGGGATGGATGAGCACCATGGGACGCTCACTGTTTCAGGCATGAGGAGCTCGACCGTCTGGCCAGGGAGAAGGACGAGGTGCTGGTGGCGGTGAAGGGAGCCCATGTGGAGCAGCTGCGGGAGCTGCAGGCCAGCGTTCTGGAGCTGCAGGCCCACTGCGAGACCCTCGAGGCACAGCTCCGCAGGGCAGAGTGGAGGCAGGCCGACACGGCCAAGGAGAAGGATGCTGCCATTGACCGGTGAGTGTGTGCCTGGCTCCACCCAGAGGGTGAGGGCGGCGACGGCCGTGGCTGTACTGACCGGGGCCCACTGGTGCCAGACCACAGGAAAGTGGGCCAGGCAGCAGACAGGGAGTGGCTTCTGTAGCTGTCAGTCACTTTTCTTAACCAGTCTTTTCGGTTTTGTTTTTTTGCCTTTTCTTTATTTTTGAAATTGTGTAGTTTCTATGTATGTATGCATTCATCTGTTTATAGTAAGATATGCATAACATAAAATTTGCCATTGTAGCCATTTCTTAGTGTACAGATCAGTGGGAGTGGCATTAGGCACATTGACATTGTTGTGAAACCATCATCACTGTCATCTCCAGAACTTTCCATCTTCCCAGTACACACCAATGCCTCCCTGACCCCCGCCCGCTCCCCGCGAACCCCCGCCCGCTCCCCGCCGACCCCCGCCCGCTCCCCGCGAGCCCCCGCGGGCCCCCGCCCGCTCCCCGCCGGGCCCCCGCCCGCTCCCCGCCGGGCCCCCGCCCGCTCCCCGCCGGCCCCCGCCCGCTCCCCGCCGACCCCCGCCCGCCCCTGGCCACCTCCATTCTACTTGCTGCCTCTATGGATGCAACCAGGCTGGGGACCTCCTGTAAATGGGAATCATGCAGTATTTGTCCTTCTGGGACTTGCTTATTTCACTTGGCATAACGTCCTCCAAGTTTGCCCACATTTTAACATGTCAGAATCTCATTCCTTTTCTCTGAGTTTTTAAATTGTGGTAAAATACACATACCATAAAATTTGTTGTCGTAACCATTTTCCTCCTTTATTTCTTTTCTTTTTCTTTTCTTTCAGCTTGACTTTTTTTTTTTTTGAGACGGAGTCTGGCTCTGTTACCTAGGCTGGAGCGCAGTGGCGCGATCTCAGCTCACTGCAACCTCTGCCTCCCAGGTTCAAGCAGTTCTCTTACCTCAGCCTCCTGAGTAGCTGGGATTACAGGCGTGCACCACCACATCCAGCTAATTTTTGTATTTTTAGTAGAGACGGGTTTTCTCCATGTTGACCAGGGTGGTCTCGAACTCCTGACCTCAGATGATCCACCTGCCTCCGCCTCCCAAAGTGCTGGGATTACAGACATAAGACTGTGCCCAGCCTTATCTTGACCATTTTAAAGTGTACAGTTTAGTGGCATTAAGTCTGAATTTCCTTCCTTTTTTTTTTTGAAACGGAGTCTCACTCTGTCACCCAGGCTGGAATACAGTGGTGCGATCTCGGCTCACTGCAAGCTCTGCCTCCTGGGTTCACACCATTTTCCTGCCTTAGCCTCCCAAGTAGCTGGATCTACAGGCGCCCACCACCGCGCCTGGCTAATTTTTTTGTATTTTTTTTTAGTGGAGACAGGGTTTCACCATGTTAGCCAGGATGGTTAACCTGGTGATCTCCTGACTTCGTGATCCACCCGCCTCGGCCTCCTACAGTGCTGGGATTACAGGTGTGAGCCACTGCGCCCGGCCGAATTTCCTTCCTTTTTAAGGCTGAGCCATATTCCATTGTCTGGATGGGCCATGTTTTGTTTATTCATCCATCCATTGATAGACGTGTGAGTTGTTTCTATCTTTTGGCTCTTAAGAGTAATACTGCCATGAGCCTCGGTTACAAATTTATCTTTGAGTCTGTGCTTCCAGTTCTTCTGTGCACAGATGCAGAGTGGAATTTCTGGGTCATCTAATTCTGTGTTTAGCTTTTGAGGAGCCACATTTCTGCTTTGCAGTGGCTGCCCCACATTCCCACCAGCAGCCCAATCAGTCACTCATTCATTAGTTCCTTTTTTGTTTCGATTTTGTTTTTCTGAGACGGAATCTCACTCTGTCGCCTAGGCTGGAGTACTGTGGTGTGATCTCAGCTCACTGCAACCTCCGCCTCCTGAGTTCAAGCAATTCTCCTGCCTCTGCCTCCCGAGTAGCTGGGATTATAGGTGCACGCCACCATGCCTGGCCAATCTTTGTATTTTTGGTAGAGACAGGGTTTCACCATGTTGACCAGGTTGGTCCTGAACTCCTGACCTCAGGTCATCCACCTGCCTCGGCCTCCCAAAGTGCTGGGATTACAGGCGTGAGTCACCTCGCCCAGCCACTAGTTTCTTTTGAAATCCCGTTTTCTTTCTAGTGTCTAAGCCAGGCCAGGGCATATGGTCAGCCCTGTTCCACCTGTGCCTGGTGTGCAGGGTGAGGTGCATACAAGCTACACCGCTGCAGCCACGGCGAAGTGCTTAGCACGAAGTTCCAGTCTCCAGACGTGATCCATGGAGAAGCTGTATTTACTGAAGACACTTAAGACGAGTCATTTTCTAGTATTTACCACACTTAGCCACTGGCTTTTTCTCTTTGTTTAGGAAAATTCCCATCACTTTTTTTTTTACAGAGAATTTTCTCTACTTTTTGTTTTTCTTTTTCTTTCTTTTTTTTTTTTTTTTGAGACGGAGTCTTGCTCTGTCACCAGGCTAGAGTGCAGTGGTGTGATCTCAGCTCACGGCAAGCTCCTCCACCTTCCAGGTTCAAGTGATTCTTCTGCCTCAGCCTCCCAAGTAGCTGGGATTACAGGCATGTGCCACCATGCCTGGCTAATTTTTTGTATTTTAGTAGAGATGGGGTTTCACCACGTTGACCAAGATGGTCTCCATCTCCTGACCTTGTGATCTGCCCACCTCAGCCTCCCAAAGTGCTGGGGTTACAGACATGAGCCACCGCGCCTGGCCTCTTTTTCTTTTTTTTGAGACAGGGTCTTACTCTGTTGCCTAGGCTGGAGTGCAGTGGTGTGATCACAGCTCGCTGTAGCCTTGACTTCATGGGCTCAAGTGATCCTCCCGCCTCAGCCTCCCCAGTAGCTGGGACTACAGGTGTGCGCCACCAAGGCCAGCTAATTTTTGTATTTTTTGTAGAAACAGGGTTTCTCCATGTTGCCTAAACTGGTTTTAAACTCCTGGACCCAAGTGATCCTCCCACATTGGCCTCCCAAAGTGCTGGGATTACAGGCGTGAGCCACCACCGACAGAATTCTCTGTCAAATTGTATTCCTGTTTAAGGGGGAAATGGCTCTTAGAACTACACAGTACCAGGAAGTTAAGGGCTTATTCAGGATAGTTTCTCTCAACGCCGCATGCTGTTTTGTTGTTTGATCAGTCAGATTCAAGCAGAGTTGTTGAAGCTGCCACGCATGGGGGGCACCTGAAGCCTCTGCGGTCGGTGTGCGAGGTGAGAGGGGCCAAGGTGACCAGGCCTCACCACTCCTGTGCGCCTAACCTTGGCCTCCCCTTGCAGCCTTAAGCTAAATGTTGTTCTTGATTGTCTTTTCGTTTTCTGTCCATAAATACTCTGTGGTCATTGAGAATTATTGCTACACATACGCAGTATTATTTTGGCAGTAAGAAACAAACTTCTACATTCTAAAGCTTATATCTTTCCTCTTTTACTTCTGGGGAGTTCAGTTGTCATTCTGATCCCATGATCCCAAATATGAGTTAGCATTAAATGATGACCTCGGCTGGGCACAGTGGCTCACACCTCTAATCTCAGCACTTTGGGAGGTCGAGGCAGGAGGATCACTTGAGCCTGGGCAACAAAACAAGACCCTATGTCTATCCCAAAAAAATTAGACAGGTGCGGTGGCGCTTACCTATAGTCCTAGCTACTCAGGAGGCAGAGCAAGACTCTGTCTCTAAAAAAATAATTTTTTAAATTAAAAAAATAGAAATAAGTGACAGTCTTATTTATTTCAGTTCCTTTGTTTCTTTTTAAAAATAAAATAGAGATGGAGTCTCCCCATGTTGCCCAGGACGGTCTCAAACTCCTGGACCTCAGTGATCCTCCCCACTCAGCCTCCCAAAGTGCTGGGATTGTAGGCATGAGCCACCATGCCTGGCTAGCTTTGTAGTTCTTAATGGGTTTTTCAGTAGTTTTGTGCTGGTTTGGAGTTTGGAACTACAGAGAAAGCCTGTAGGATTAACATGAAAGCATTTTTTTCTTCCCTTTTTTTTTTTTTTTTTTTTTTGGTGACAAGGTCTCACTCTGTCTTCCAGGCTGGAGTGCAGTAGCATGATCTTGGTTCACCGCAGCCTACACCTCTTGGGCTCAGTCTCCCAGGTGGCTGGGACTACAAGTGCGTGCCACAACACCCGGCTAATTTTTGTATTTTGAGTAGAGGCAGGGTTTAGCCATGTTGCCCAGGCAGGTCTCGAACTCCTGGACCTCAAGCAATCTGCCTGCATCGGCCTCCCAAAGTGCTGGCATTATAGGCATGAGCCCACCGTGCCCAGCCTTCTTTTTTTATTTTAACCATCCCATTACACAGAAGAAAGAGAAGGCGTTGCATTCTGTCGCCCAGGCTGGAGTCCAGCAGTGCGATCATGGCTCACTGCAGCCTCAACCTCCTGAGCTCAAGTGATGCTCCCACCTTGGCCTCTCCCAAAAAGCATTTTCGCTCTTGTGGTGAGCGGTGCCCTTCCACTCGTGCTCGTGGTGTCCTCTGTCCCTGCAGTGAGGGCTCAGCGGCCGTGCCCATTCATCTACACCTGAGACTGTGCATCACGGGAGGCCCTAGGCAGAGTCACATCACCGTCCTGATGCTGGGAGTGGGGCCGGCCCTCATCATTAGGTGGCTCATGGTCCAGGGATAAAGCTGCTTCCCAGAGCACCAGAGGCCGCTGGTGAGTCTGTTTGTTCAGTCCCATGCACCGCATGGAAGGAGCCCAGACACACACTCTGTGTCAGCCCAAGTTGCCAGAGATGACTGGAAATGTTGATGCCTTTGATGGTGTCTCTTTTCAGCCATGCTAAAATATGTGTCCAAAACTGGTGGCTTTTTTTTCCGTTCTATATAACACCAGGCTTGAATGCACCACTCATGCTGGGTTTAACTGACCCCTTGTGACAAGGGGTGGCCTCTGTGGGGGAAGCCAGCTCACCCTCTGCTTCTCACTGTCAGTCGGAAGTTCGTCAGTGCAGGAGCATCTGAAGTCTGTTGTGTGTCATGTTACAGTTGCTTTTGTGAGCCGTCTACCCCATCTTTTAGGGAAATAGGCCAACGCCCATGCAAGTGGGCAGGTGTCATCTTGCCTAGGTTAGTACCGTGGCTACCTGAGTTAACAGCTCTAGATATTGTCCCGAACATTTTCTTGGGAAATTTATTCAATTTTGGGTAATTCTCCCAGAGGCATCCTGCTGTTAAGGTTGTTTAATGGGTTCTATAGGACCTTATTTTACTGTGCAATTTGAAAATGTGTTGAATGTCTCTGCACATGGGGTGCTGTGCTAGGCATGGCGAGGACACGCGGGTGAGTTGGTCAGAGGTGGTGCTACCTCATGACTGTGGGCTCTGTGGGCATGGGAGGCATGTCATGCCTCACCTTCCCCACACCAAGAACCTGGCACATGGCCTGGTGTGCTGCAGGAGCTCAGCTGGAATCTGGGCTGGTGGGATGCATGCAGGCATGGAGGCAGTTGGGTGGACGGATGCTTTACTTCTTCCTGTGCAGAACCATCTCCACCATCTCCATCATCTAGGCCAGGAAGTTTCAGCTCTGATGTGGATTTCCTCTGAGAGCTGGGGGTGTGTGTGTGTGTGTGTGTGTGTGTGTGTGTGTGTGTGTGTGTGTGTTTGCTGGGAGTGCTGTGTGAGAGACAACTTGAGTGAGAACCACATCTACATAGTTTCCCTTCCGTGTTTAGACTTCGTGAAGATGCGTCAACTGTAAAATCTGCCTGGGATGCTCAGATTGCTCAACTGTCTAAGGAGATGGTCTCCAAAGACCTTCAGATTCAGATGCTGCAGGAAGAAGAGGCGAAGCTCAAGGCACAGGTGGCCCGATCCCAGCAGGACATTGAAAGGTAACTGTCCCCAGGCAGTTATTTCCATTTAGTGTCTCCTATGGGCAGGTGCTGTTGTAGGTACTAAGGATTCAAAACTGAACAGATCAAGTCCCTGGCCTCACATTTTCTTGGGGGAGAAAGACAGTGAACAAGACAGATAGAATGTCTAGTCACGCAGGGCTGGTGTGGGAAGACACGCAGAAGGGCCGCCAGCTGGAGGGAGCGTGGCCAGAGGACGGTGTTTCTCAGTCTGTGATAAGAGCCATAAAGGTGCTTCTGCTGTTTGGTCCTGCACTGAGAATCTTCTGTTGCCAGGCGTGGTGGTTCACACCTGTAATCCTGGCACTTAGGGAGGCAGAAGCAGGAGGATTGCTTGAACCCAGGAGTTGGAGACCAACCTGGTTAACATAGCGAGACCCCATCTCTGCAAAAAGGGAAACAAAAACAAGGAATCTCCTCATCTGTCTTGTCTGATTGTTCATGTCCTCATGTTTTTCCTCCATTGGGATGAACACTTACTTGAACAAAGATAACTTCTATTTCCCATACACGTTCAACTTTATTACAGAATACATTTGCTAAAACGCATCCATTTCAACTCTACACTTGATGAATTTTGGTGAATGTGTATGCTGTATGATATCATTTGGCTCTATGTCCCCCCCAAGTCTCATCTCAAATTGTAATCCCTGTGTGTCAAGGCAGGGCCCTGATAGGAGGTGACTGGATCATGGGGGTGGTTTCCTGCATGCTGTTCTTTTGATACCGAGTGCGTTCTGATGGTTTAAAAGTGTTTGGTGAGCCAGGTGTGATGGCTCACGCCTGTAGTCCTAGCACTTTGGGAGGCTAAAGTGGGCGGATTATGGGGTCAAGAGTTCAAGACCAGCCTGGTCAACATGGTAAAACCCCGTCTCTACTAAAAGTACAAAAATTAGCCAGTCATGGTGGCTCACACCTGTAGTCCCAGATACTCCAGAGGCTGAGGTGGGAGAATCACTTGAACCCAGGAGGCAGAGGTTGTGGTGAGCCCAGATCATGCCACTGCATTCCAGCCTGGGCAGCAGAGTGAGATTCTGTTTCAAAAAAATGAATAAACAAATAAAAAATAAAATATAAATAAATAAATGTTTGGTGGGCCGGGCGTGGTGAGCACTTTGGGAGGCTGAGGCAGGCGGATCACCTGAGGTCAGGAGTTTGAGACCAGCTTGGCCAACATGGTGAAACCCTGTCTCTACTAAAAATACAAAAATTATCCGCGTGTGGTGTCACGTGCCTGTAATCCCAGCTACTCAGGAGGCTGAGGCAGGAGAATCGCTTGAACCTGGGAAGCAGAGATTGCAATGAGCCAAAATCATGCCACTGCACTCCAGCCTGGGCAACAGAGCGAGACTCTGTCTCAAAAATAAATAAATAAATAAATAAATAAATAAGCGTTTAGCAGCTCCCCCCACCACACTCTGTCTTTCTCCTGCCAACATGTAAGATGTGCCTTGTTTCCCCTTTGCCTTCTACCATGGTTGTAAGCTTCCTGAGGCCTCCCCAGCCATGTGGAACTGTGAGTCAATTAAACCTCTTTTGTTTATAAATTACCCAGTCTCAGGTAGTTCTTTATAGCAGGGTGAAAAAGGATGACTACGCTGTCTAATCACCACTTCAGGCAAGCTATGGAATCTTCTGTCAACACACACTTCCCTCCTGCCCTCAGCAGTCAGGCCCCTGTCCCAGTGTGCTTTTTTTTTGAGACAGAGTCCCGCTCTGTTGCCTAGGCTGGAGTGCAGTGGCACGATCTCAGCTCCCTGCAACCTCTCTTCCAGGTTCAAGCAGTTCTCCTGTCTCAGCCTCCCAAGTTGCTGGGACTACAGGCACATACCACCAGGCCCAGCTAATATTTTTTTGTATTTTTAGTAGAGACGGGGTTTCACCGTATTGGTCTGGCTGGTCTCAAACTCCTGACCTCAGGTGATCCACTCACCTCAGCCTTCCAAAGTGCTAGGATCACAGGTGTGAGCGTCTGGCCATTTTTTTTTTTTTTTTTTTTTTTGAGATAGAGTCTTGCTCTGTCGCCCAGGCTGGAGTGCAGTGGTGCGATCTCAGCTTACTGGAACCTCCACCTCCTGGGTTCAAGCAATTCTCCTGCCTCAGCCTCCCAGAGTGCTGGGATTACAGGTGTGAGCCACTACACCTGACCCTCCTGGTAATATTCTTTTGCCCACAGTCTTCTCTGTCTGATATTAACAGGGCTGCTTGAGCTTTTTCCGCTTGTTTCCCACCCTCTGCTTTAACTTGTGCTTCATCTTTTTTTTTTTTCTTGAGATGGGATCTCACTCTGTTACCCAGGCTGGAGTGCAGCAGCACAATCAGGGCTCATGCTCACTGCAGGCTCAACCTCCCAGGCTCAACTCATACTTGCACTTCAGCCTCCCAAGTAGCTGGGACTATAGGCACACACCATCATACCCAACTAATTTTTCTATTTTTGTAGAGACAGGGTTTTACCATGTTACCCAGGCTGGTCTCAAGCTCCTGGACTCAAGCCATCCTCCTGCCTTGGCCTCTCAGAGTGTTGGGATGACAGGCGCAAGCCGCCGTGCCCGGCTTGTGGGCGGCCTGTGTTTGAGTCTTCTTTTTCTAGTGTAACACTCTGCCTGTTCCTCAGGGGGTTTAGGTAATTTAATTTAATGCCATTATTGATATATTTGTATATTAGGGCTTAAATCTCCACTTACTGTTTGCTATTCTCTTTATTTTATTTTATTTATTTATTTTTTTGAGACAAGATCTTGCTCTGTCACCCAGGCTGGAGTGCAGTGGTGCAATCTTAGCTCACTTGCAGCCTTAACCTCCCAGGTGGGTTCAAGCAATCCTCCCACCTCAGCTTCCTAAGTAGCTGGGACTGCAGACGTGTGCTGTGATGCCTGGTTAATTTTTTGGTATTTTTGGTAGAAACGGGGTTTTGCTTTGTTGCCCAGGCTGGTCTCGAACTCTTGGATTCAAGAGATGGGCCCACCTCAGCCTCCCAAAAGTGCTGGGATTGCAGGCATGAGCCACCGTGCCCGGTCTATTTGCGTTCTATTATCCTCATCTGTTCTTTGTTTCTTTTTCTCTGCCTTTAAAAAAATCCATTGAATATATTTTAGAATTTCATTTTATTTTCAGTTTTCTTATTATATAAACCTCTTTGTCTTACGTGTTTAATGGTTGTTCTGAGATTTATAAGATATACAGTCTGTGTTTAATATTTACCACTCTATGTATAATATAAAACTCTTCAATTTCTGCTTGTGTTCAAGGAATGACCTCTGTTTCTGCTACTTCTTCCTTTTTTTTTTGAGAGACGGAGTCTTGCTCTGTTGCCCACGCTGGAGTGCAGTGGCACAATCTCGACTCACTGCAACCTCCGCCTCCTGGGTTCGGGCGATTCTCCTGCCTCAGCCTCCCAAGTAGCTGGGATTACAGGCGCCCACCATCGCACCCAGTTAATTTTTGTATTTTTAGCAGAGACGGGGTTTCACTATCTTGGCTAGGCTGGTTTCGAACTCCTGACCTCATGATCCACCCACCTCGGCCTCCCAAAGTTCTGGGATGACAGGCGTGAGCCACCGCGCCCGGCCTCCTCTTCCTTTTTACTATGGTTTTCTTTTTTTTTTTTTTTCCCTTTTTTTTTTTTTTTTTTTGAGATGGAGTCTCGCTCTGTTGGCCTTTTTTTTTTTTTTTGAGACGGAGTCTCGCGCTGTCACCCAGGCTGGAGTGCAGTGGCACGATCTCGGCTCACCGCAAGTTCCGCCTCCCGGGTTCACGCCATTCTCCTGCTTCAGCCTCCCGAGTAGCTGGGACTACAGGCGCCCGCCACCTCGCCCGGCTAGTTTTTTGTATTTTTTAGTAGAGACGGGGTTTCACCATGTTAGCCAGGATGGTCTCGATCTCCTGACCTCATAATCCACCCGCCTCGGCCTCCCAAAGTGCTGGGATTACAGGCTTGAGCCACCATGCCCGGCCTTACTATGGTTTTCTTATATTTTATGTAAGGGGAATCATTATATTTGCTTTGATCAGACTATCCTTTATAAAAATAAAAACGAGAAAGAAAAAGTTTTATACCTTTTCTAATATTTTTTTCTGATATTCTTCATTTTTTACAAATCAGATGTAAGGTTTCCGTGTGGTATTATTTCCCTTCAGCCTCAGCCCTTCCTTTAATATGCCTTGTGGTGCGGATGTGCTGCTCAGGAATCATCTCAGCTTTTGTTTGTCTGAAACTTTGTCTCCGTATTTTTGAGGAGCATCTTCACTAGATGAGAAATTCTAGGTTGACAGTGTTTCCTTTCATAGGTGAAAGGTATTTGGTTGTGTGACTACACTCCAGCCTGGGCAATAGACCAAGACTCTGTCTAAAAAAAAAAATTACCGGCCGGGCGCGGTGGCTCACACCTGTAATCCCAGCACTTTGGGAGGCCAAGGCAGGTGGATCATTTGAGGTCAGGAATTGGAGACCAGCCTGACCAACACGGTGAAACCCCGTCTCTACTAAAAATACAAAAAATTAGCCGGGCGTGGTGGTGGGTGCCTGTAATCCCAGCTACTCTGGAGGCTGAGGCGGGAGAATCACCTGAACCCAGGAGGTGGAGGCTGCAGTGAGCCGAGATGGTGCTCCTGCACTCCAGCCTGGGTGACAGAGCGAGGCTCGGTCTCAAAAAAAAAAAAAAAAAGGAATAGTACCAATGCTGAAATAAACATGTTGTAATAATGTTCTTAGCTCTTCCTTCCAGCATTCTTTTTTTTGTTGTTAAATACTGCCACTGACTGAAATTAAATAGTATGTAATATTATCTTCAAGAAAGCACACTTAGATTGACGTATTACTGGTGTATGTAGAAAACGCTCATAATACAAACTAACACAGAAGAAAAGAAACATGTGATAAAGTTCTCAACTTTTTTTTTTCTTTTCTTTTTTTTGAGATGGAGTCTCACTCTGTCTGGTGACAGAGCCAGACTCAGTCTCAAAAGAAAAAAAAAGTATGTGTAGCCGGGCATGGTGGCTCACACATGTAATCCCAGAACTTTGGGAGGCCAAGGTGGGCAGGTGGCTTGAGCCCAGGAGTTTGAGATCAGCCAGGGCAACATGGCGAAACCCTGTCTCTATAACAGATACAAAAATTAGCTAGGCGTGGTGGTATGCACCCGTAGTCCCAGCTACTCGAGAGGCTGAGGCAGGAGGACTGCTGGAGCCCAGGAGGTAGAGGCTGTACTGAGCCAAGATCACGCCACTGCACTCCAGCCTGGGTGACAGAGCAAGACTCTGTATCAAAAACAAAAACAAAACACCATAAAAATAATTAAACAAAAACAAGAACACATTGTGTATAAATTACCACAAACTTAGCAGCTTAGCTACTTTAAACACCCATTTATTATCTCAGGTTCTGGGGCGAGGGCCTAGGCAGGGCTCAGCCGTTCCCGGCTCAGGGTCTCTCCTGGCTGGAATCAATGATGGCCGGGCCTGCCTCTCCTTGGAGGCCCAGGGCCCCTTCCAGACTCACCCAGCTGCTGGCAGAATTCAGTCCCTGCAGCTGTGGGGCCGAGGCCTCCATTCCCTCGCTGGCTGACAGCCAGGGCACTCTCCACCCTAAAGGCGTCCTCAGCCCTGGCCACACAGCCCCTCCAGGGACCCTCTCACAACATGGTGGCTCCATTGCTATCATTCAAACTCCCTGAAGTTTACCGGTGCGATGAGGCCAGCAGGAGAGTCTGCCTCCCATGCAGAGCCATGCCACCATCTCTGCGTCACTGCCTCGGACAGGAGGGACCTCTCCCTGTCACAGGATCACCCACAGCCTGGAATTCTGCCCCCAACGTGTGGCCCCATGGCCTTCTGTCCCAGAGTTGCTAGTGTCAAGCCTAGTCCCCGTCCAGTTTTTGTTCTTTTTCCCCTGTAGACTTTTCTTTTGTCCTTCGTACTGTGACTTTTCTTTTGTCCTTCGTACTGTGACGTTTCCCCTTACTGTGTGCGTGTGGGGTCTCTAGAGCTCTCTGAAGGCTGGCGTCTGCTCTGTCCTGGTGGACCTGCCCCATCCTGGTGGACCTGCCCTGTCCTGGCGGACCTGCCCCTTTACATCCTGGGTGGCTTCCTCCCTCCGTTCTGATCTAAGATGCTGGTCTTCTGGAGGAAGCCCCCGGGTTCCTGTGTTCCCACCCCACTGTCCCTTTGCGCTCGCTCCGGGGGCTCTCCCAGCCCTGCCTGCCCTGTGGCTGGGTCCACCCTGCTCTTCGTGCTTTCGTAGCTCCGTTCCTTTGTGCATAACCAGTTTATGATCTTTTCCGGTGGTTGCTTTCCTCCCTCTCTTCCCGCATGCTGGTTCTTCTATTTTTGTGCGCATCCCCCTCATCCATCCCCCTCCTCCGTGCTGTTGGGTTTTCTCCAGCGTCCGGCCATCCTTGGCGCCTGCTCATCTTCCTATTGGGCACCCCTGTGTGCCCATCCACAGGAGCCCAGAGCACGTCAGGCCAGCGCAGGCCGCGCGAGAGCAGGAGGGACAGTGGCAGCCCTGCCTTTCCTGTCGCGCCTCCACTTTTCCTGTGGAATGCTTCCTCCTCGGGAAGCATTAATGCTGGGCGGTTGGACGTGTCCTTAGGTACAAGCAACAGCTGTCCCTGGCAGTGGAAAGGGAGCGGAGCCTGGAGCGTGATCAGGTGCAGCTGGGCCTGGACTGGCAGCGCCGCTGTGACGACATTGAAAGGGACCAGATCCAAAAGTCAGAGGCCCTGATTCAGGGTCTGACCACCGCAAAAAGTCAGGTGTGTGCGGCCACCAGGGCTTGGGGCCTTCTCGGCGCCTCTGCAGAGGTGGGGCTGGGCAGGACGGGTCTAGTTCTCACCAAATGGTTCTTTAAATTTGAACACACTAAACCTCACTGAGCAGTATGCTATGTAGCAACAAAAATTACAGTAATAAAAATGCGCCCCGCCCGTCCACTCCCCTTGACTTTCTTGCATAAGTGGTTTCTGTAGCTGGCCAGCCTCGGGTTTAAGTAGCGTTGCATGATCCCATGATCCCCGCTGGCCTGCAAGGACAGCCAGGGGTGTGGGTGGCAGGAAGGGTTTGGCGGCCTGGCCACAGTGGGGAGCCTGGTGCTCTGAGCATCTCCCACCTATGTGTGCTGTTGGAGCCTCAGCAGGCATGGGAGCTGCCCCGTCATCCACACAGGGACTGAGTCCCAGCATTGTTCCCAGGTTGCTGCCAAGCTGCAGGAGACAGAGCAGGCGCTACGGGAGCAGGAGGTGGTGCTGAAGGCCGTGACCCTGGAACGAGACCAGGCCGTGCAGGCCCTAAGGATGCATGGGCTCCCCGGACCAGGGGCGCAGGTGAGAGTGCCCAGCCTGCTCTTTGAAACTTTGCTCAACAGCAGCAGTGGGAAAATAGGACCGGATCCCCAAATCCTACCAAGACTGGAGTTAAGTCTTTCAGTTGTGTTCTTTTTAAATGACCTGTTGCACAAACAAGGGTAAGTCAGAAGCTTGAGAGAGTTAAGGTGAACTCAGGCTTCTTTGTATCTTTCATGTTCGAAAGCTTTAAAAATCCCAAATCCAAATATTACTAGATAGCAGACGTTCATGTGAGTTTGTTGTTATGGTATTGCCTGAGGACCGTCACAGCAGGTCATTTTATGCTAGGAATCTGTCATCACCGCTCCTGATTTTGTTGGGCAGTGACGTTAGTGGTCAGTAGTTAAGTACTCATCCTATGCCAGGGTTTGCCCTTAGGCCTTGACATCCCTCCACTCATTTCATCTTGGAGGTTGGCACCATGTCCACTGAGACATGGGGACACTGAGGAGCCTGCCTGAGCTGTCACAGCTCATCAGAGCAGAGCTGGGTCCACAGGCAGACGGGAGTGGGGTGCAGGGCTGTAGGAGGCTGGGGGCGAGCGCAGAGGGCCCAGCATGGGAGGACTGCCCTAGGCCTGCACATGGCTTTTCTTTTTCCGTGGGGTGTGCTACATGCAGTAGAATGCGCAGGCCTGGATTGCACAGGTCAGTGCAGTCGACACGTCAGTGTGCCCAAGCACCCTTACCACAACACGACCACCGCAACACGACCACCGCAACACAACCACCCGAGAGTCCCTGCCCCCCACTGGTCCCACCTCCCCGCACAAAGCCGCCGCTGGTGCGCATTCTCTCCTGTTCGATTTGCTTCTCTGCCTGAGGCTTGGCTTGTCATGAAGGGCCTAGATGGGCAGGGCTTCCTCCAAGAGTGCCAAGGCAGCCTAGTGTACTTAGGACTCAGATCCTAACTGGTATGAAGATTGTTCCTAGCTCATCCTTCATTCATGTGGTTTTTACTCATTTGTTTTGAGACAGGATCTCGCTTTGTCACCCAGGCTGAAGTGCAGTGGTGCAATCTCAGCTCACTGCAATCTCCTCCTACCCCTAGGCTCAAGCAATCTTCCCGTCTCAGCTGCCCAAGTAGCTAGGACCACAGATGCGCATCACCATGCCTGGCTAATTTTTGGAGTTTGTTTGTTTGTTTTTAGACAGAGTTTCGCTCTTATCACCCAGGCTGGAGTGCAGTGGCACAATCTCGGCTCACTGCACCACCACCCCCGCCACCTCCCAGGTTCAAGTGATTCTTCTTTCCCAGCCTCCCAAGTAGCTGGGATTACAGGCATGAGCCACCGCACCTGGCCTATTTTTTTTTTTTTTTTTTTTTTGAGACGGAGTTTTGCTCTTGTTGCCCAGGCTGGAGTGCAATGGCGTGATCTCTGCTCGCCGCACCCTCTGCCTCCCGGGTTCAAGTGATTCTCCTGCCTTAGCCTCCTGAGTAGCTGGGACCACAGATGCGTACCACCATGCCCGGCTAATTTTTTGCATTTTTAGTAGAGATGGGGTTTCTGCATGTTGGTCAGGCTGATCTCAAACTCCTGACTCAGGTGATCTGCCTGCCTCAGCCTCCCAAAGTGCTTGGATTACAGGCGTGAGCCACCACGCCTGGCTAATTTTGTATTTTTAGTGGAGATGGGGTTTCTCCATGTTGGTCAGGCTGGTCTCGAACCCCCGACCTCAGGTGATCTGCCTGCCTCAGCCTCCCAAAGTGCTGGGATTACAAGCATGAGCAACTGTGTCCGGCCTGGTTGTTAATCTTAACTTTAGCCAAGACAAATGCCAATTCAGTTACTTACCTAGGGATGAGTCTCAGGCTGAAGACTGCTCTCTAACAGACAAGCAAGCCCTGCCTCAGCTCTTCTGCCAATATCGTACAGCAAAATAAACTTTAAATCTTGACCAAATTTGGGGAGATCGGATTCTCTGGAGGGGGTGCTCCCAGACCTCGGCAAATTGTCCTGTTGGTTTGAGCCATAAAGTTAGCTCATTCCAGTACCAAGTACCGATGGGAGTTTTGTCAAAGGTCAGAGACGTCTCCACTCAGAATCTCCCTGTGGTTACCAAAGTGTGAACCCAGAAAATCTTAGACAGATCTCAGTTAACTTAGAAGGTTTATTTTGTGAAGGTTGAGGACACACACCCCTGACACAGCCTCAGGAGGTCCTGATGACATGTGCCCCAGGTGGTCAGAGCACAGTTTGGTTTTATACATTATAGGGAGACGTGAGTCATCAATCAACATGTGTGAGATGAACAGTGGTTCCGTCTGGAGAGGCGGGACAACTTGAAGTGGGGAGAGGGCTTCAAGGTCATAGGTAGGTAAGAGACAGATGGCTGCATTCTTTCGAGTTTCTGGTGAGCCTCTCCAAAGGAGGCAGTGAGATGTGCATTCACCTCAGTGAGCAGAGGGTGACTGAATAGAATGGGAGGCAGGTTTGCCCTGAGCAGTTCCCAGCCTGACTTTTCCCTTTAGCTTAATGATATTTTCCTTTCACACTGCCGAGCCCTCTGAGCCTTGCTTGCCACTGTGGCGGGAATGCTCAGCCAGTGAGGTCATGCAGCCAGCACCCTCAGCGCATCCTAGGACAGAGCCTGGTAAGCCTGTGGGCACTCGGTATCCCAGTCTGTAGCTGGCCAGGTTGAGCGCGGCCTTCAACGGTCTGCCCCTCATGCGACTGTTTCTCCAGGAGAATTCTTTCTTCATTTTGGTTCTACTGTAAATATTTTCCCATGTCATTACAGTTCTTCATAAACAATCTAAATGTCTGCATATTTTATCAAGTGGCCACACCGTAACGCACCTAGCAATTTTCTCACCAATGGTCCTTCATGTTGTTCACCAGTGTTATCACGGCACTGCGGTGGGCAGTTTACTGTCTCCATTTCTGAACTACCAGTTGAGGTTCACATTCTGTTCGCATTATCTCCACCCTTAAGCATGGCGTGTGAAGCTCTCCTCCTGGGAGCCCCGGCCAGCTGGCCTTGCTGGTGAGCATGGAGAAGCCAATGGGCCAAGGAGTCAGAGCACCCTGGGAAGGGGTCCAGGTCTTGCTTCAGGCTTGTATTCACGGAGTGCAGAGCGGGGAGCAGGCTCTGCATCCCTCAGGGTGGCTCCGCAGAAGAGGAAGCTGTGCCTTTTGCACACATCTTGGCTGGACTCATGGTTGAGCTGGGCCAGAGCCCTGGGACTTTGTTTCCCTCTCCGGTATCCGGGGTCTGTGCTGGTGTCTGGAAGCAGGTGTTTCCTCTAATGTGTCTGCTGTTCTAGTTGTTCACAGCCAGAGGGAAAGACTCATAGCGGCGAGTCCCTCCTGGTTGGAGGCAGAAGTGCCCTCACCTTTGGTTAGAGAAGGACACTCCCTCACCCCAGAACCGGGTGGGTGGGGCCTGTCTCTCCTCCTGCACCAGAGCCACCTCGCCTCGTCCTCCTCCCACCTTGGTGGCTCCTTGTGAGGTCTGTCATCCCTATGCCTGCCCTTTGACCCCAGTGTAACATGTCTCTCTTCTCTGGTTGCTTTTAGAGTTTTCATTTTGTCACTGATTTTTCAGCAATTTGATTATGCAATGCTCTCTGGTATGATTGTCTTTCTGTTTATGCTGCTTAGGCTTCACTGAGCTTCGTCATCTGTGACGTACGGTTTTCATCACATTTGTAACATGTTTGGCCTTGTCGTAGACGCGTCTGCTGCCTTCGTGTTCGTCTGGGCTCCTGGTTCCTTGTGCACCTTATCTCTGGTCTCCAGAGCTCTGCTCATTTTTTCTTCTTTGGCCCCTTTCCTTCTGAGCTTCAGTTGGGGTATTTTCTGGTGCCTGGTGTTTATATTCACTACCTTTTCTTCTGTGTGCTCCGAACCTGCTGTTCATCCTATTCAGTGGATGTTTGACTGTACTGAAGTGTACATAACGCAGAGCTGGCCGCTTTATTTTTTGGTGCACCGTTCAGCAGCGTGAAGCGCATTCACACGGAGATGCAGCCATCACACCACCCTTTCCAGAACGTTCTCATCTTCACAGACTGAAGCTCTGTCCCCGAGAAACACGGGCTCCCCCTCCCCGCCCCCAGCCCCAGCACCCCCATTCCACTTTCTGCCTCTGTGGATTTGACACTCTAGGGATCGCAACAGTATGGAAGGCTTCAGGAATTTGAGTGTCATATTTGCACCTCTGTCAGGCCAGAAAGGAGGGATATCACAACCCCGGGGACGGGGAGGGACCGCAGCCCAAGCTCAAGCAGGAGACTGGCCCCAAGAGGGGCGCAGGGAGGGTGGAGGCGCAGCCTGCCAGGACGAGCTGGGGAACCGTTCATCTTTTTGTAGTCATTTTTCCTTGTATTTGACAGATGCTCTTCGGGCAGCATGAAGAAGAAATAAGTAAAGACTTTCCATCCAGTGAGATCCAGCGGCTCCGAGAGCAGAACACGAGCTTGCGAAGCGCGATCGCCCAGATGAGGAAAGAAATGGAGGCTCTAAGCCATCAGATTCCTCCTCCCGCCCAGACAGCGGCAGAGAGCACAGGTGCAAACCAGCCTGACCCAAAGGCTGGGGGAGACACCGCCACTCCTGGTGAGTAACAGGGGGAAAGGGACAGAGCAGGAGGGGAAGTGGGAGAGGGAGGGAGGAGGACAGACAGGAGCATGGGTCTCGACTGGCTTCAAGGAGGCTTCATTTCAGAGTCCTGTAAGTTAACATCCCCTGTAATAAATTCAAAGCATGAAAACTGCTTTTTCTCCAAGTGAAGGAATCTTCAGTTTTATACCAAAAAGCTTTTATATTTGTAAAGTAGAAGGAAAAAATGAGGGTACCTGCTTGACACACTTAAAAAACCTGTTTTAGACCTGAACCAGGGCTGGCTTGGTGTCGCGCTGTCCCAGAGTGGGTTGGTAGCAGGGGCTGGTGGACCGCAGGCCTTTCCTCCAGAGAAGTGTCTGTGGCAGAGCTGATGAGGGCTGCCCGATGCCCGGAAACCCCACGAGTGGCTGTGGGTGGGCGGATGCCGGGATGGATGCAGAGGTTCCGTTCTCGAGGTGGGACTTGGCCCCTCGCACAGAGGCACGTGGGCTGGTGGCAGGTGAAACATTTGCTCCCGATCGCTGAGCCCTTCCTGGAGAGCATGGAGACTGTGCTGGTCTCTGGCTGGCACACTCTGGCCAGTGAGGGGAAGGAAGGTCTTTCAGTTTGACACACACAGAGAGTGTGGAAACTGCTGTAAAGCTCTCGTGTGGGGAGGACAGGAGGACAGGCACAGTGAGGCAGCGGGCACGAGCTGGCATTGGCTCCCTGAGCTGGTGCTCACAGGAGGGTGGTGCGAAAGGATGTGTGTGTGTTATATTCACTGGGCTTTTTTTTGGCAGATTATGTTCTGGCCCTTGAAGCAGAAATACGAACTCTAAAGCATAAGTTTAAAACTCTGGAAGAGCATCTAGAAGATGTGCTGGATCCTTTAAAGATGTCCTCACCTCGTGCTGAGTCTCAGCCCAGCGTCCGCAGCTCGACAGAGACGACTGGTGAGAGTCCGCATCTCACTGGGCTACTTGCTGTCCCTTTATAAACTGAAATCTGACCCCTGCAGAAAGTCCAGTCACAGCAAATATACAGCTTGAGGCTATTGCAGATGTCCGGGCAGTGTCATCTGGCCTGGCAGCCCCTTGTGCTCCCCCAGAGCCCACGTGCCCTGGCTCCTCACTGCAGTTAGCGTTCCCTGTTTTGGTGTGAATGGAATTCTGTGGCACCTGTGCTCTCTCTGGCGTCTTCAGACCTACACTGTGTTTCACTTGATAATGCCAGATTCTTCTCCAAAGCACCCCTACAATTTACACTCCATCCACAGCATGCGAGGTAGCCGTGGTGCTGCATGCGCGCCAACACTTACATGGTCAGTGGCTCCTTCTGTTCCCTCTAGTGGACACGTAGCACATCCTATTTTGGTTTAATTTGCAAATTTCATGAGATTCGTGGGATTGAACATCTTTCCTGTGTGCATTGGTGTATGATTGGCCAGGGCTGCCATAACTCAACACCACAGCCCGGGTGGCTTAAACAACAGGTATTTATTTTCTCACTTCTGGAGTCTGGATGTCAGAGATCAGGCTGCCGGCAGGGTGGGTTCCTCTTGAGGCCTCTCTGTGGCTTGCAGACAGCACCCTCTCCCCTGCGCGCTCATGTGCCCTCTCCCCTACATGCTCACATGGCTCCTCCCCCACTGTGTGCTCATTCCTGGTGTCTCTTCCTCTTCTTTTTTTTTGGAGGGGGGACAGAGTCTTGCTCTGTCACCCAGGCTGGAGTGCAGTGGTGTGACCTTAGCTCACTGCAGCCTCTGCCTCCCAGGTTCAAGCGATTCTCCTGCCTCAGCCTCCTAAGTAGCTGGGATTACAGGTACACACCACCATGCCCAGCTAATTTTTGTATTTTTAGTAGAGATGGGGTTTCACCATGTTGGTCAGGCTGGTCTCGAACTCTTGACCTCATGATCCACCCACCTCGGCCTCCCAAAGTGCTGGGATGACAGGCATGAGCTGCCGCGCCCGGCTCTTCCTCTTATAAGGACAACAGTCCAGGGCCCCAGCCTTAGGACCTCATGTAACCTTAACTGCCTCCTCAAAGGCCCTGTCTCCAAATACAATCATGTTCGGGGTTAGAGCTTCAACCTATCAATTTTGGGGGACACAGTTCAGTCCATAGGATTGGCCTTTTGATAACCTCTCTTTTGAAGCTCCAGGCCATGTCTTTTGCCCATGTTTTATTAGATGATCTGCCTTTTGTCATAGATTGTTTTTAGGGTATTTGATTCTGAATATGAGCCTTGCGCTGGTTTTATGGGTTGAAAGTATCTCCTCCCAGTCTGTGGCTTTGCCTTTTATTCCTTCACTGGTGTCCTTAAATGGATGGTCTTCATTTCAAGACAGACTCACAGGCTAATCTATTCCATTGTGGTTAGTCCAACATCGAAAGGTTCATTCTAGCATTCTAGCATTCTTTTTCGTTATTCTAACTTCCTTTTCCAACAATGAGAAACCTGGCTCGCCCATTCTCACTAACACAGTTACTTTGATCGAGTCCTCTTGGTGTAACCAATCCCCCATTGCTGCTGTAGCCCCTTCCCCTATTTGGAGGCCCCTCTCCTGCCTAGATGCCTCCCCAGCATCACTGAGCTTGACAGCCCAGCCTGGCCGCCTTCCCCTCAGATGCCCTCACCCTGCTGGAGCCACAGTCCCCCATAGGTAGGGGAGGCAGGCCCCACCTGCAGGCCTAAGGCAGGAAAAGAAAGGGAGGGGCCAGACAGGACACTCCACTGGCACAGATTGTCTCAAATGAGGGAGGTTTTGGCCGGGCGTGGTAGCTCACGCCTGTAATCCCAACACTTTGGGAGGCCGAGGTGGGTGGATCACCTGAGGTCAGGAGTTTGAGACCAGCCTGGCCAACGTGGTAAAACCCCGTCTCTACTAAAAATACAAAAAAATTAGCTGGGTGCGGTGGCGGGCGCCTGTAATCCCCACTACTTGGGAGGCTGAGGTAAGAGAATCGCTTGAACCCAGGAGGCGGAGGTTGCAGTGAGCCGAGATTGCACCACTACACTCCAGCCTGGGTGACAGAGCGAGACTCCATCTCAAAAAAAATAAAATAAAATAAGGGAGGTTTTATTTTTCTTTTCCAATGCGGATATTGTTTACTACTTCTTGCATTATTGCCCCTAGCTAAACTCTCCAGTGTGATATTCATAATCGCTGTCTTTCTCCCTATACCCAGAGAAAGAACTTTCGGCATTTCACTTTTTTAGGGTTAGTTTTTGCTGAAGGTTTTTTGCAGTGGGGGTAGTGGAGGGAGGTTAAGGAAGTTTCTTTCTGTTCCTGTTTTAATATAGATCTTCATTTTTTAAATAATGATTCTTTGTTTTTGTTTCATATATTTTGTATCTTTGTTGTTAGATGTGTATACCTTTAGGATTATTATTTTTTTTAGGATAATTGACCCTTATATTGTTATGTAATCTTCCTCTTTATCGTGGCAACGTTCTTTGTTCTGAGGTCTACCTTGTCTGATATTAGTTAATCCACTCAAGCTTTCTTTTGATTCGCGTTTGCGTGGTATAACTTTTTCATCCCTTTTTCTTTTTACCTACCTCTGTCTTTCATATTTGAAATGAATTTCTTTTTTTTGAGGCGGAGTCTCTGTTGCCTAGGCTGGAGTGCAGTGGCACAATCTTGGCTCACTGCAACCTCTGCTTCCTGGGTTCGAGCGATTCTCGTGCCTCAGCCTCCCAAGTAGCTAGAGTTACAGGCATGTGCCAACATGCCCAGCTGGTAGGGTTTGTATTGTTAGCAGAGACATGGTTTCACCATGTTGACCAGGCTGGTCTCAAACTCCTGGCCTCAAGTGACCACTTGCCTTGGCCTCCCAAAATGCTGGAATGACAGGCGTGAGCCACTGCACCCGGCCTAAAGACAAAGACTGTTGAAAGCATGCAGAGAGAGCGATGCATGGCCTACAGGGGACTGTGACCGGAGCAGCAGTGGGTTCTCAGCAGCAGCTGTCATCAGATTTGTCTTCAGAAGGAAGTGGCATAATATTTTTCAAGTACCGAAAGCAAAAACTGTCAACCCATAATTATACATTCAGTAAAAATATTCTTCAGGAATGAGAGTGAATAAAGATATTCTCAGATGAAGGAAAAGTTTGTCACCAGCAGACTGGATCTAAAAGAACTGATAAAGGAGGTACTTTAGACACAACGGAAGGAAGGAAACTAGGAACGTCAGGAGTGAAGGAAAACTAATGGCAAGGGTGAATATGATAGACACTCTTTCACACTTGACTTTTAAAATTACGTTGACAGGCCGGGCGCCATGGCTCATGCCTCATGCCTCATGCCTGTCATCCCAGCACTTTGGGAGGCCAAGGCAGATGGATCACCTGAGGTCAGTAGTTGAAGGCCAGCCTGGCCAATGTGGTGAAACCCCGTATCTACTAAAAATACAAACATTAGCTGGGCGTGGTGGCGCACGCCTGTAGTCCCAGCACTTTGGAAGGCCGGGTGGGTGGATCACTTAAGGTCAGGAGTTTGAGACCAGCCTGGCCAAAATGGAGAAACCCCGTCTCTACTGAAAATACAAAAATTAGCTGGGTGTGATGGCAGGCGCCTGTAATCCCAGCACTTTGGGAAGCTGAGGCGGGTGGATCGCTTGAGGCCAGGAGTTCAAGACCAGCCTGGCTAAGATGGAGAAATCCCATCTCTACTGAAAATACAAAATTAGCCGGGCATGGTGACAGGCACCTGTAATCCCAGCTATTTGGGAGGCTGAGGCAGGAGAATCGCTTGAACCCAGGAGGCAGAGGTTGCAGTGAGCCGAGATCATGCCACAGCACTCCAGCCGGGGCAACAAGAGCAAAAATCCATCTCAAAAAAAAAGAGTTTTTGCCTTTAGTTTTCGTAAATTTCATTATGTTGTAGGCCGGGCGCAGTGGCTCAAACCTGTAATCCCAGCACTTTGGGAGGCCAAGACGGGCAGATCACGAGGTCAGGAGATCGAGACCATCCTGTCTAACATGGCGAAACCCCGTCTCTACTAAAAAATACAAAAAACTAGCCGGGCGAGGTGGCGGGCGCCTGTAGTCCCAGCTACTTGGGAGGCTGAGGCAGGAGAATGGCGTAAACCTGGGAGGCGGAGCTTGCAGTGAGCTGAGATCCGGCCACTGTACTCCAGCCTGGGCGACAAAGCGAGACTCTGTCTCAACAAAAAAAAAAAAAAAAAAGGAATTTCATTATATTGTATCTGGGCATAGATTTCTTTGGTTTATTCTTTTTGATATTAAACTGAAGGTTTATGTCTTTCACCAAATTTCAGAAGTTTTCATCCATTATTTTTCAAGTTTTTTTTTCAGCTCCATAGTCTTTCCTTCTGGGAGTCTGAGGACACAAACGTTTGGCCTTTTGTTATTGTCCTGCGGGTCCCTGAGGCTGTGTTTTCTCTTTTTTTTCAATTTGTTTTCTCTGTTGTTCAAATTGGATAGTTCCTTTTCCTCTGTTCTTCAAGTTTATCAGTTCTTTCTTTTGTCATTTCCATTTTTCTGTTAAGCCGATTCAGTGAGATTTTTGTTGCTGTTTCTAAAATTTCCATTTTGGTTTTCTTTTTCCTTTTTTTTTTTTTACTTGTGGTTGTTGTTTTTGAGACAGGGCCTTGCTCTGTTGTCCATGCTGGAGTGTGGTGGTATGGTCACAGCTCACTGCAGCCTTGACCCCCTGGGCTCAAGGGACCTTCCCACCTTAGCTTGCCGAGTAACTGGGACTACAGGCTACAGGTGTGCACCACCACACCCCGCTAATTTCTTTTTATATTTGTAGAGATGGAGTGTCACTATGTTGCCCAGGCTGGTCTTGATCTCCTGACCTCAACTGATCCTCCTGCCTCAGCCTCCCAAAGTGTTTGGATTACAGGCGTGAGCCATCACAGTTGGCCTTAGTTTTCTTTATATCTTACTTTACTGGAACTTTCATTTTGCCATATGTTTTTAGAGTGTATTAAATTGCTTGCCAGAGTTTTTTGTTTGTGTATTTGTTCATTTTTTTTAGAGACAGGGTCTTGCTCTGTCACCCAGGCTGGAGTGCAGTGGGCATGATCATGGCTCACTGCAGCCTGGACCTCCTGGGCTCAAGCAACTCTCCGGCCTCAGACTCCTGAAGAGCTGGGGTTATGGGTACGTACCAGCATCCATGCCTAGCTAATTTTTGTGGGGTTTTTTTTGTAGAGATGGGGTTTTACTATGTTGCCCAGGCTGATCTTAAACTCTTGGCTTCAAGCAATTCTCTCACCTCTACCCTCCCCAGTAACTTGCTCGAGTATTGCTATGACAGCTGCTTTAACATCTTCATCCCATAATTCCAATGTCTATGTCATCTTGGTGTTGTCTCTTTCATTCGCATTGAGATTTTCTTGGTTGTTAATATTACAAGTATTTTTTTTAAATTAGAGATGGGGTCTCACTATATTGCCCAGGCTGTTCTGAAACTCCTTGGCTCAAGTGATCCTCCTGCCTCAGCCTCCCAAAGTGCTGGGATTACAGGCAGCCTCCTGTAATTTTTTACTGTATCATGGACATTTTGAGTGTCACATTATGAAATTCTGGTTCTTATTAAACCTGTGTTAATTCTGTCATTTATTTTATCAGATAAGTCAGCCTTTCTGGGTTCACACTGTGTATCCTGGCCCACTCTGGTGGGCTGAGGTTTGAATGTCCATTACTTTCCAGAGCCTTGATGATGCTGTTTTACTCTGCCCACACGTGAGCTACCAAGTGGCCAATTAAATCCTGGGCAGTGTCCCCCTCCAGGCCCAGTTGTCAGAGGTTTTGCTGTGCTGGTTCTGTTGATTCTGGCTGGTTTTACACGGCAGATCCTCAGGAGTCTTCATGTAGACCTTCTTCCTCCTGTGACCCTCCCCACATGCTCTCCCAGAAGCTGAGATGGCCTTTATCTATACCAGGCTGCAGGACTGTGGGCTGGCAGGAGGGCAGGTGTGGTCCCAAGGGCTCCACCTGCATGTCCCCGTCTTCCTGCTCCATTGGTCCCAGGAGCAGCTTCTCTTGGGCCTTTTTTTTTGGTCTGAGCTCTGGGTTGTGGCTGCCTAGCACCAGGCCAGTATGTGCAGGAAGGAGACGAGGGACTCCCTGCCAGCCATCCCTGGGATCCGAGGCCCCTAGACGCTCAGGCTTTGTTTCTCACTGTTCAGAATCTTCCTCTAGTGGGGCTTTTTGTGTTCTGGCTGGGCCTTTAGCTGAGATTAGTGGGGGAAAATGGGGGTGGACTGCAGGGTTTCCATCGTGTTAAACCACCCTTGCAGTTCCAGGAAGAATTCAACATGTAGTGATAGATTCTTCTTTTTATAATTTGACAGATTTGGTTTGCTGATATTTCTTTTGTTTTTTGTTTATATGAGACACAGTCTCGCTCTTTGACCAGGCTATTCTTGAACTCTTGGGCTCAGGCCATCTTCTTGCCTTGGCCTCCGTGTAGCTGGGATTACAGGTGCGAGCCACCAGGCCCAGCTTGGTTTGCCCGTGCCCGTGTTTTATTGAGAATTAGTACATTTATGTTCATGAGTAAGACTGGCCTATAATTTTCAATTCTCGTAATGTTCATGTGAGGTTTTGGAATCAAAGTTACTCTGGCCTCATAAATATGTTGGAAAGTATTCTCTATTTTTCTGTTTTCTAAAAAAGTTTGTATCAGACTTATCTTAATTTTTCTTAAATAATTGGTAGAATTCAACTTTGAAACCAGCTGGGCCTGGAGTTTTCCTTGTGGGAAGGTTTAAAATTGTGAATTCAGTTTTTTTCATAGTTATAGGACGTTCAGATTTTCTTTTTTATACATTTTTGATGTTATATTTTACTAAGAAATTGTCCATTTCATCTAAATTTTCAAATTTTTGACATAAAGTTGCTTATAGTATCCTATGAGTTTTTAAATGTCTGTGGGGTCTGAAGTGATAACTCCTTTTTGCCATTAATTATATTGGTCATTTGCTTCTATTTTTTCCTTGCTTAGTATTAGTGGGTATTTATTTTAGCCTTCTCAAAGAGTCAACTGTTGGTTTTGTTGATTCTCTATTATACATTTATTTTCTGTTTCCTCAATATCTAATACTGACGTTATCTTTTCTTCCTCCTACTTTATTTGGCTTTTTTTTTTTTTTTTTTTTTTTTGACGGAGTCTCACTCTGTTTCCCAGGCTGGAGTGTCATGGCACAATCTTGGCTCACTGCAACCTCCACCTCCCGAGTTCAGTTGATTCTCGTGCCTCAGCCTCCTGAGTAGCTGGGACCACAGGGGCACACCACCACGCCAGGCTAATTTTTGTTTTTTTTTTCCAGCAGAGACAGGTTTTGCCACATTGGCCAGGTTGGTCTCCCACTCCTAACCTCAGGCGATCAGCCCGCCTCAGCCTCCCAAAGTGCTGAGATTACAGGCGTGAGACACCATGCCCAGCCCTATTTGGCTTTAATTTGGCCATTCTTTTTAAATTTATTTTTCTGCTTGTGTTTGTGACAGGCTCTTGCTCTGCTGTCCAGGCTGGAGTGCAGTGGCACAGTCATCACTCATTGTAACCTTGAATTCCTGGGATCCAGGGATCCTCCTGCCTCAGCCTCCCAATGTGATGAGATGACAGGCAGGGGCCATTGCGCCTGGCTCTCTAATTTCTTGAGATGAATGTTTAGCTCACTGGTTTTCAGCCTTTCTTCTTTTCTAAAATATTTTTTTTTTTTTTTTTTTTTTTTTGGAGACAGAGTCTCGCTCTGTCACCCAGGCTGGAGTGCAGTGGCCGGATCTCAGCTCACTGCAAGCTCCGCCTCCCGGGTTCACGCCATTCTCCTGCCTCAGCCTCCCGAGTAGCTGGGACTATAGGCGCCCGCCACCTCGCCCGGCTATTTTTTTTGTATTTTTTAGTAGAGACGGGGTTTCACTGTGTTAGCCAGGATGGTCTCGATCTCCTGACCTCGTGATCCACCCGTCTCGGCCTCCCAAAGTGCTGGGATTACAGGCTTGAGCCACCGCGCCCGGCCTCTTTTCTAAAATATTTATCTAAAGCTGTAATTATTTTTGGAAGGACAGCTTTAGATTCATTCCTGAAGTTTCTAAAGTAGTATTGTTGTTATCTTTCCATTCAAAATAGTTTTAATATCCATTGTGATTTTTTTCTTTGATCCTGTGTTATGTGGCATCTTTTTTCTCAATTTCTAAATAAGTGGCTCTTTATTTGGACAGACTGGAGCAATTGGTCTGTATCAGACACTACATGGTAAGGTCAGACTTTTTCCTACAAGGATTCTTGCTTTCTTTACATGAGGATTATGCTTTCTGTACAGCATCTCTAATCTTCATGTGGACCCAGATCTGCTGACTCCAATGAACAACAGCTTTGCATTGGGGTCAGCCGCTGGTGCCATGGCCTCACGGGAAAGGGAGAGCTGATAGAGATGTGTGTCTCCCCTGAAAGGCCTTCCTTCGTTCTCAGATCTGAGCGGACAGAAGCCACTGTTCTCTGCAGGAGGGTCTGTCCACGCTGGCCCAGTGTCCTCCGGACTGGCACTCAGGAAGCTCGGGGACAGAGTGCAGCTCCTAAACCTGCTGGTGACACGACTCAGACAGAAGGTGAGGCGCTCGAGTTTGTGGGGTCTTCCTCCCAGAGAGCCGTTGCTGGGGGGGGGGCTGGGGCATGGCTCTGAGCGACTGCCCGGTGCAATCCCAGGTGACCTCGGGCATCCACTGACCTCTCTGTGCCTGTTTTCTTCTGAGGAAGGGGCCGTAGGGAGGTCCTGGGAACCGGTTCATCTCAGTTGTGCTTGTGGAAGGCTTGCCAGGAGAATCTGGGAAGCACGGTCCAGGCAGTGGAGGCAGTGCTGGCGGTCAGACCACCAGGCCCTGGCTGTGCCCACTCAGAGGGGTCCTGGTCAATGGGGAATGTGTGTGGGCTGCCTGATGCCACCTGCCCACTCAGAGGAGTCCTGGTCAACAGGGCGCGTGTGCTCCATGTCAGTGACGAGCTGCACGTCATCTGAGACACTGGAGCCTTGGCAAACGCTGTTCTTTTCAACCTCCTGGGCCCTTGCCTTTTGGGGGTCAGGTGATATTCCTGCTGGGGCCAGTATCTGCATCCAGCAGCGAGCGCACCCTGTTTCCCGTGGGGCTGGGGTCACTGCCTTGGTTTGATTGCTACAGAGTCCTAACATTGTTTTGATTTTTACTTTAAAAAATTGTGTGGCCAGGCATGGGGGCTCATGCCTGTAATCCCTGCACTTGGGGAGGCTGAGTTGGGCAGATCACCTGAGGTCAGGAGTTCGAGACCAGCCTGGCCAACATGGTGAAACCCCGTCTCTATAAAATACAAAAAATTAGCCGGGCATGGTGGCAGGTGCCCATAGTCCCAGCTACTTGGGAGGCTGAGGTGGGAGAATTGCCTGAACCCAGGAGGCGCAGGTTGCAGTGAGCCGAGATCACACCATTGTAATCTAGCTTGGGCAACAAAAGCGAAACTCCATCTCAAAAAAAAATTTCTTTTAATTGTAAAATGCATTAATATATAACAAAGTTTACCATTTTGACTATTTTAAAGTGCACCTATCAGTGACAGTACATTCACGATGTTGTAGAAACATTCTCACTATTACCAGAGCTTTTCTCCCCACCCCAGATAGCAGCTCGGTACCAAAACCACACAGCAGTATCACCCCTTCCCTGCTTCCCGCCTCTAGTAACCATTCCCCTCCCCGTCCCGATCCGTTTGTCTACTGAAGGGACCTCATACTAACACAGTCATACAGCAGTTGTCCTTTTGTCCTTTTGTCCTTTGTGCCTGGCTCTTTGACTGAGTAGAATGTTCTCAGGGTCAGCTCTGCGTTTGTCAGGGCGCCGTTCTTCCCGTGGCTGGCGTGTCCCGTTGTACGGATGGATCACACTTCGTGTATCACTCATGCACTCAACATCTGGGTTGCTTCCGCTGTTTGGATTGTGCATGACGCTGCTGTGAACGTTCCTGTGTGGACTTATGCAAAGTTCAGTTCTCCTGGGTGTACACCTGGGAGTGGAATTGCTCTGTCAGACGGTCACCCTGTGTTTACCTCTCGAGGAGCCGCTGCACTGTTTTCCCCGACAGTCACCCTGTGTTTACCCGTTGAGGAGCTGCCATGCTGTTTTCCCCGACGGTCACCCTGTGTTTAACCCTCGAGGAGCCACCGCACTGTTTTCCCCAGCAGCCGCACCATTTTACCTCCACCAGCACTGTGTGAGGGTTCCGGTTCCCCATCCCCACCAACACTAGCTGTTTTCTGGCTGTGATGCTAGTCATCCTGGTGGGAGTGAAGTGGGGCCTCATTGTGGTTTTGATTTGCATTTTCCAGATGACTCCTGATGTCGAGCAGCATTTCACGTGTGTCTTGGTCGGCATTTGTCTTCTTTGGAGAAATGTCCGTGTAGATCCCTTGCCCAGTTTTAATTGGGTTATCTTTTTATTTGAGTTGTAAGAATTATTTTTATATTCCAGATACAAGTCCCTTATTAGATTTATGATTTGCTACATTTTTTTCCCATTCTGTGGTTTGTGTTTTCACTTTCTTTTTTTTTTTTTTTTTTTGAGACAGAGTCTCACTCTGTCACCCAGGCTGGAGTGCAGTGACGTGATCTCCGCTGACTGCAACCTCTGCCTCCCGGGTTCAAGCAATTATCCTGCCTCAGCCTCCCAAGTAGCTGGGATTACAGGCGTGAGCCACCATGGCCAGCTAATTTTTGTATTTTTAGTAGAAAGGGGGTTTCACCAGGCTGGTCTCAAACTCCTGACCTCAGGTGATCTTCCCACCTCCGCCTCCCAAAGTGCTGGCATTACAGGTATAAGCCACTGCACCCGGCCTGTCTTTTCACTTTCTTGATGGTGTCCTTTGAAGGACACCGAATGTCTCCAGTTTTGATCCAGTCCCATTGTTCATGTCTCCCGTTGCTTGTGCTTCTGAGTCGTGCTGTCCTCATCCCGTTGCCTTTATTCCTTGTGAGGCGACATAACGAGGGAACTTCCACATGTCCTCTCACATTGTAAATACGTAAATCACACCTTCCCTGCAGCCTCTGCTTCTTCCCTAATGCAGAACATCTCTCTAGAAACAAAGTATTCCAGATTTCCCGTCTGCTGAGGGAGCAGGCAGTGCTTCAGAAATTGGATGCCTTTTTTTTAAATCTTCCTAAGATGTTTGATGGATTGATTGACAAATATGGCTGGGTGAGGTGGCTCACGCCTATAATCCCAGCACCTTGGGAGGCCGAGGTGTGCAGATCACCAGGTCAGGAGATTGAGACCGTCTTGACCAACATGGTGAAACCCCATGTCTACTAAAATACAAAATATTAGCCAGGTGTGGTGGTGCGCGCCTGTAATCCCAGCTACTCAGGAGGCTGAGGCAGGGCAATCAATCACTTGAACCCGGGAGGCGGAGGTTGCGGTGAGCTGAGATTGTGCCACTGCACTCCAGCCTGGGCGACAGAGCAAGACTCCATCTCAAAAAAAAAAAAAAAGAAAATGACAAATATAAATTGGATATCTCTGTGGTGTGTGACATGATGTTCTGAAACATGTCCACACTGTGGAATGGCTAAATGAGGCTAATTAACATGTGCATCACCCCTCAGACCTCTCATTTGCTGCTGATGCCTAACGTCTCACCTTGATTGGAAGTGCATCTTTGTTGTTGCAGTGAAGAGGAACTTGGCTACTTTTCCATTTCTGTTGAAGATCTGTGTACCCGTGAGGGGCTCCAGTCGGGGGCGTGGGGGTTGAAGATCCATGTACACGTGAGGGGCCACAGTCGAGGAAGATCCGTGTACACGTGAGGGGCTCCAGTCAGGGGGGTTGAAGATCCGTGTACACGTGACAGGCCCCAGTCGAGGCGGTTGAAGATCCGTGTACACATGAGGGGTTCCAGTTGCGGCGGTTGAAGATCCATGTACCCATGACGGGGCTCCAGATCTCTGACACTTTGCAGTTGCTGTTTCCCCCATTTCCCACACAAATCCTACAGATAAGAAATAAACATTTAAAAAGCTTTTAGGCTGGGCATGGTGGTACACACCTGTAGTCGCAACGCTTTGGGAGGCTGAGACGGGAACATCACTTGAGCCCAGGAGTTTGAGAACAGCCTGGGTAACATAGGGAGACCTTGTCCCTACAAAAACTAAACAAGACTGGGCACGGTGGCTCATGCCTGTAATCCCCACACTTTGGGAGAGTGAGGTGGGAGGATTATTTGAGCTCGGTAGTTTGAAACCAGCCTGGGCAACACAGCAAGACCCCATCTGTACTAAAAACTGAAATAATTAGCCAAGAATGGTGGTGCGTCTGTAATCGCAGCTACTCAGGAGGCTGAGGATTGCTTGAGCCCAGATGGTCGAGGCTGCAGTGAGCCACGATCGCGCCACTGCGCCCCAGCCTGGGCAACAGAGCAAGACCCTGTCTCTAAAAATAAAAACGGGCTGGATGTGGTGACTCACAGGTGTAATCCCAACACTCTGGGAGGCTGATGCAGAAGATCGCTTGAGTCCAGGAGTTTGAGACCAGCCGAGGCAACAAAGTAAGATACCGTCTGAATAAAATAAGTAAATAAATACAAATAAATACAAGCTTTTAATTTTACCTTGGTTAATCATAGATGATTTGATTATCCTGGGGAAAATGTTCACCTTGAAGTAATATTGTTTGGTTGGGTTTTTACTTAGCAGTGTCTGTAAATTAAATAATAACCTTTATTTGTGTGTAGGTAGCAAATTCAAAAATGAAATATTCATAAGGAATTCACTGTAGGAGTCCCTGGCATAGGGGAAAGTAATACTTTATGTTACTGGGAATGAGGCGGGAAGGCTCTGGTGCAGGGAGGCATTCGTCTTTCTCACCTGCTCTGCTCTTCTTCCTTCCTCTCCCCGGGAGTGGTGCGGTCAGTGAGAGGCAGCCAGAGCTGGAGGCCAGCCCAGGGCCCCCAGGGTGGGTCTCATGGCCAGCCTGTTGCCTCCTAGAGGTACTCTGTGGCCTGCGACTTCCCTCTCCCAGCCCCCCATTCACTCGGGTCTCCTGTTGGCCTCCACCTGCCTTTCTTTTTTTTTTTTTTTTTTTTTTTTGAGATGGAGTCTCGCTGTGTCATCCAGGCTGGAGTGCAGTGGCGCGATCTTGGCTCACTGCAAGCTCCGCCTCCCGGGTTCACACCATTCTCCTGCCTCAGCCTCCCGAGTAGCTGGGACTACAGGCGCCCGCCACCACACCTGGCTAATTTTTTGTATTTTTTTAGTAGAGATGGGGTTTCACCGTGTTAGCCAGGATGGTCTCAATCTTCTGACCTCGTGATCTGCCCGCCGTGGCCTCCCAAAGTGCTGGGATTACAGCCCTGAGCCTCCGCACCTAGCCTATCCACCTACCTTTCAATAGCCTCAGCCCTCCGACCTCCTGGCCTGCCTCCCTCTGGCCTCCCCATTTCTGCCCCCTTTGATTAGCAGAAGAGAAAAATCTACACCTCCTACTGGTTACTTGCAATTCTGGAGGCTTTTGTTTCTCCTTGGAAGGAGGGCTCAGGAAGGGGTTTCGAGGCGCTCTGCCTCTGTCCATGCACGGATTCTCCCCACCAGCCTGGGAGTCCAGAGCAGGGTACCAGGAGCCCCCGGGGCCAGCTGTGTGGGGCAGGAGGAGCAGTGGCTGCGGTGGGGGGCAGAGGGCAGAGGGCAGTTGCATCCAGCTGGGGAGGAGGCCCTGGTCTCGGGCTCCCCTGCTCTTTCCCCGCACTCACAGCGCTTCCCGGCAGTGCCCCAGGGGCCTGCTCCAGCCCAGCCGCTGCCTTGACTACTTACACTGCCTTTGAAATGGCTCCTAGGTGCTGCGGGAACCCCTGGAGCCGGCCGCTTTCCAGCGTGAGCTTCCCCGTGAGGTGGACCAGGTACACCTGGAGGTTTTGGAGCTGCGGAAACAGGTGGCTGAGCTGGGGAAGCATCTCAGGACAGCCCACCACGGGGGAGGAGAGCCTTCAGGCAAGAAGCGGCCCCCAGCCTCGGACGCCGTGACCCTAGGGAGAGAGGTGGGTGCCCGCCAGCTCATCCTGCCACCCGCCTGTCGAGGCTCCTGCCACAGAAACTGCCCTTGCCTGTGCTCTGCTAGCGTTGCTGCCTGTATGCCCTGGGAGCTCAGGTGGGACGAGAGCTGCAGTGAAGGCTGTGCCTGGAAGTGGGCCCTGCTCTACCCTTCTCCCCCTTCTTCCTCCGCCTTCTTCCTCCGCCTTCCTCCGCCGCCTTCCTCCGCTTGCCTCCTCTTTTCCTGGTCCTTCACCTTGACGCCCTGTTGGTGGGGGCAGGCCCGGGCCCATCCCAGCCCTCCCTTCAGCTAACAGCATCTTGTGTTGGAAACTCACACACTGAAGGTGGCTCATGTTTACTTTAATGCAGGGCCTTGATGGCCTGCTGAGGGGGCGTCTGTGTGCACAGTCCTGCCTGCCCCACGCCTAGCGGTGGGCCCTCCCTGCGTGGGGAGGGGGCCACACGGCCCTCACTGCTGCGTTCAGAGCCACGCAGCTGCTCCATGCCACGGCTCTCCTATCCTGGTCCTGGTCAGGGCCTTGGCCCCGAGGGAGTGACCCCCAACTCCATGGCTGGGTTTGAGCCACAGCTCTGAGCTGTGGAGATGACCCCAGGTCGTGATTCTGCAGCTTGGCAGAGCCGACCAGCAGGGCTCCCTTCTTCCTACCTAAGGCCAGAGGGAAAGGCTGTGAAGGACAGACTGCCAGCCTCCCTGACTTCCTACCCCAGACTGTTGGTAATTGGGGTAACTGTAGCAACCTATGACCTGTGTGACCTGTGAATCCACAGAAGGGTTCACGGACGGTAGACGATGTCTAGAAGGCACAAAGTGGAAGACAGCGTGGATCCCCAGGGCACCATGCTTAGGGAGCAGGACCCCAGGGACTCGGACTGGAATAGAGTGGACTGAGGAAGATGGGGCCGTGGCTGTCTCAGGCTCCTGGACAGTGAGGAGCAGGCCAGAGCTGCTTTGGCATGGGATGGGCAAGACCATGAGGTTGCCTCAGGGGGACGACAGAGCAGCGATGGGAAGGCGGAGGGAGCCTGAGGCCCCAGCAGGTGCCCAGCCAGTGTGCACAGGAAGCGCTGAGCTGGTTGGTAAGATACTGAGCTGCACCTGCCCCTGTAGCTTTGGTACGGAGGTGCTGTCCTCAGGGGTCCCCAGCACCCTAGCCCTCCTGGGCTCCCAGTCCAGCCACTCCAGGGTGGCTCCTGCCCGGTGGGGGCTGTGGCCCCTGGGCCAGCTAGCAGCACCATGGGGGTAAGCATGTCTGCACCCCCACACGTGTCCCACCCACCTGAACGCCGTGTGTTCCCGGACACGGGTGGGCGCCTCCTTGGGCAGTGAGGGGCCCCAGGAGCTCTCACTGGCAGCCCTTGCGTAGTTCGCTGTCTTCCCACTTGTTTAGAATGAAGGAGCAAGAATTTATACAAATAAACAGCATTTTTTCTTTTTCTTTTTTTTTGAGACAGTCTCACACTGTTGCCCAGTCTGGAGTGCACTGGTGCTATCTTGGCTCACCGTAACCTCCTCCTCCTGGGTTCAAGCAATTCTCCTGCCTCAGGCCCCCAAGTAGCTGGGATTACAGGTGTACCACGCCCAGCCAATTTTTGTATTTTCAGTAGAGACAGGGTTTCACCATGTTGACCAGGCTGGTCTCAAATTCCTGGTTTCAAGTGATCTGCCTGCCTCAGCCTCCCAAAGTGGTGGGATTACCGTGCCTGGCCCAAATAAGCAGAATTTTAAATTGAGGAATTAAATCCTGTAGCAGACAGAGTGGGAGCTGAAGCCACCTGCAGCCCAATCCCAGTTATTGGAGCTAAGGCACAGGCGGGGCAAACACTCCGGGCTCTGTGTCTATGTGCATGGAGGGGACAGTCGGGCTCCAGGGTCCTCCTGGGTCTGAGCATCCTGTGGCCGGGCTCTCCACCCAGGCGAGGCCCACCATGGCTCTGTCTTCTGCCAAGCAACGTGGCTGCGCTCCTGGAGACGAGGGCGGGCCCAGGTTGTTGCTGCTTGCCGCCGCCGGGAAAGGAGCCCAGACGGAGAAGGGGGCAGGGCCCTCAGGTAGAGGATCAATGTGTCCGTTATGTTGGGTATAGAGAGAAGTGGGTAGAGCTGCGTGTGCATCTGATCCCAGCTCTGTCCTGAGAGGGCCCGCAGCCTGGACTCGGCCACAGCAGGTGCCAGTTCCACAGTTCCAGGCACTGGTTCCATGGTTCCTGCTGTGCTCACAGGAGCTGGGGCTCCAGCATGGAGGCAGGTTCGGAGGGCACAGGAACCAGCAGAAAGGGGCCCCCACTGACGAGATCTAGGCCAATAGGCAGTGATGGTGAAGATCATAATCCATTGAGTCAACCAGGAAATAATGGGTCCAGGCTGATAGCAATGGACAGATCAGTCAGGGGAACAGGGCGCTCCTTCACGCAAGAGTGCCAGCCAAGGAACGCGACAGGAATGGTACGCTGGGCGATCACAGATGGGTACTGAGCCAGAGGGATTCCCATCAGACAGACGCGAAGCAGCATCTCCCACATGTGACTTCTTATTTTCAAGGGTAATGCTGGCTTTCCAGTGGAGCAGCCTGTTGGACCCCAGCTGAGCCGAGTGATCAGAGCTCCCATTGCCAGTAGTGGGTGCACCTGCCTCCGGGCGGGCCACACTGAGACGGCACAGACTCACTCTCGGGGTCCCTGCCAAAGATGCAGAACCTGAGCTTAAGCACGAAGAAACCTCAGGCAGGCCCAAACAGAGGGACTTATGCACGCTTGGTGGGTGCCCAAACATGGAAGCTGGGGAGCCACTCCAGTTAGGAGACCTGGGAGACCCCACATAGAAATGCCAGGTGGGACCCTGGACCCTGCACAGGAGAGACAGTGTAGAAACGCCACGTGGGACCGTCGTCCCTGCACAGGAGAGACGGCGTCAGGGCATCATCCGTAGAAACGTCATGTGGGACCCTGGACCCTGCACAGGAGAGACGGCGTCAGGGCATCATCCGTAGAAACGCCATGTGGGACCGTGATCCCTGCACAGGAGAGACAGTGTCAGGGTATTATCTGTAGAAACGCCACGTGGGACCGTGGGACCCTGCCCAGGAGAGACAGCAGGGCATTATCTGGATGGCTGGTGACATTTGCACACGGGCAATGGACCAGGTCACATATTGTGTGCATCCACCCAAGTACTGAGGTGTGACGCAGCACGGTGTCTCCAGCCTACCTCCTGTAGTGCAGGAAGCCTGTGCAGGGCCGGTGAGGAAGCGCCCAAGTGCCCAGGGAGTGTCCTCCAGCACCCCTGACAAAAGCTGGTTCCTTCCCCGGCCCCAGCCAAGGAGCCAGGCCTGCAAAGCCGAGGCCAGGTGTGTGCAGAGCACATGTTCCCGCTTCTCCTGTGGCAGAGGGAGAGCCTGTGGACAACAGTGGGGCGCTCTGCTCCCAGGCAGGCCCCACTGGGCTGAGCCGCACAGCCTAGCTTTGCCCTTCCGTGACTGCACCACCCACATCAACTGCCTCTAGTCCTTAAAACACAAACTTCCCCCCAGGCACTGGCCGCCAGGGCTGAGTTGGAGGATGTGTTGTGTCCCTGGGTCCACTGGGGGGCAGTGTTGGCCATGGCATTGGCGCCGGCTCTGCCGAGAAGCGTTGGAGTGTCGGGTGGTGAGCACGGGCCCAGCCTGATGGAACCCACTATACCAGCTCCAGGCCTCAGCCTCTGAGAAGGACTTCTCTGTGTCACTCACACATGTCCTCAAGACGTGAAGACATTTCAGCAGACCAAAGTTTCCTTCTAGTGTCCTTCTAATTTCCTCCTAATTGTCCAGATACATGGAGACATCTCCCCCTCACCAGGGGGGTTCTGGGGCAGTCCCAGGCGTGGGGGCAGAGGGGTGGGCAGCCCCTGGAGCACACAGTGGTGAAGACGTTCCTGAATATGTCTCAGGCTGTAGAAATCTTATTTTGTGGAAAGATTTTAGAGAATCATCAAAATAAACTTTTACCAAATAACATTTTACCAGAAACTGGATCCAAGAGAGGTAGAATCGTTCATTCCCTGCCCCCCAGGTCACTGTGGCAGAATCACCTGACTAGGACGTGGGCCCTGCAATCTGTGCCCTCCTTCCTGTGCCTGTGGGGCCAACAGCAAGAAGGCCCCTCAGTGCCCCTCAAGCCTGGCACCAGCCGCAAGGGCCTGGGGCAACATCGGGGCGTCTTTGCGGGGAGAGGGAATTGTCTCTTAAATCTCTAAGTGTTTTGAGGTTTGCAAAATCTGTTTTCAGGATTGTTCTTTCCTCAGTTAAAGTAACAAAATAACCCAGTGTGCTCCTGTAGAGGACCCAGGGCTTTAGACCCAGACTCCTCGTCTCCCCTGCCTGGCTGCTCTCCCCCAGCCCCAGCGCTGTGCCATCTGCAACCTGTTTTACCAGCACAAGACCTCCCTTCCTCCAGACCTGCCTTGGCCTCTCCTAGGCCCGAGAGCCCATTCCTGCCCATCCTCCCGGGGCCACGAGTGAGCCTCTGCGCCACACTTGCCAAGGGTGCTCACGGAGCAGGCACGAGGCCCGCTCACTGGAGGAAGCGAGTCTGGACTCGGGCTCAGGCCTGTGGCGAGCCTCTGTGGGGGCTGCCCTGCACCTGGCCTCAGCCGGGGGCCTGCGGCACCGAAGAACTTTCTCTGTCCAAGAGGAAGGCAGACATCTCTCCCCTTTGCTGTGTCATCCCCGCGGCCCCCGAGCATCCCACATGAACCTGTGGCACATGCCCAGAGGCACTGCATACAGTGGATGCGCCCCAGGCCATCCGAAGAACAGCAGCACCAGGAAGGCAGCAGCACCTGCCAGCCCTGGAGAGGCATACCAGGAAGCTGGTGGGGACAGGGTGTGCTGGCCTGTTCCAGGGACTCAGAGATCGTGTGGCCAGGACAAGGTGCAGCTTGGCTCCTCACAGGGGCCAGGAGCGGCACGGGAGAAGTAGGTCGTCGGCTTCCGTCTCACCAGGGCCTGGACACCACTGGTTTTTCCTGTGCCCCCATTTTTCGTCCAGGCATCCCTTTGTGTTGGGATTGCACTCTGTAGCACTGGCATGGTGTAGGCCGCAAGTCCGGGCTAGGCTGAGCAAGGACAACACAATGATTCCCAGGGGTTCAAATCTAGGGTTGGCCCAGGCCTGGGGTGCTGAGGGGGAGCCCAGCCAGCTCCACTGCCCCTGTGTCAGCCTCTCCCTCTCCACGGCCTTTGTGCTCCCCCTGCACCTGCTTCAGGAGGGAAGCCACAGCCAGCCTGCAGGGTGGTTGTGGGGTGTCCATTTGGCAGGTAGAGAAAGGAGGGACCCCGAGGCGTGGAGGAGAGCCAAGCCACGCCAGCGGGAGGTGTCCTCCTGGGTCCTGGGCACGGCTAGAGGCCATAGCCTTCTCTCTGCTCTCCCTGGGGAGCTGCTGTGCTGGTTGGATGTCCTGAGATTCTCACTGTGTTCACCTGGAAGACACAAAGGCATATGTGACCAGAAGGCAGGGATGGCGGGGAGGAGGCAGAGGGCCCGGGGGCCACCCTGGCCTGGGAGATGTGTGGGCCTTTATTCTATTTGTGGAAGAGAAGGAACCCACTGAAGCATTGGGAGCAGCGACCCTTTTTGTCTTTCTTTTGGAAGGACGTCACCCAGTGGTGGCGCCCAGCAGTGCCCACCCTGGGAGAGCAGGTGAAGAGGCTCCGTGGGCAGGCACCCCGGCGTCCTCCCATGAGAGCAGCCTCGCAGGGGTGTCTACCTGTGAGTTCTGTTACAGGGCCTCGCCAAGGGAGAGCCTGTGGAAGCCGAGGACGAGGGGGAACTTTTCCTGCACCTCCGGCCGGTGGCACGCGCCCCTCAGACCTTATCTATGCACCAACTCCAGAGGAAGCTGAAGGAGGCAGCCAGAAAAATCCTCAGCCTCTGCCTGGAGAAGGAGCAGCTCATCGAGATGGGGAACAGGCTCCGTGCGGAGCTGGGCAGGCCCGAAGGTGAGTCCGGGACGTGGAGGCCGTGGCCTGGTTGCAGGCCGGGTTCTGGGTGTATGCTTGGGGTCCGTGGGAGGGCTCTGGCCACAGCCTTCTCAGGAAGGCCCGAAGGCGTGCAGAAGCCCCTCTTGTGAGTGGGGCCTGGTTGGAGGCCACTGCACAGAGCAGGACCTCATCTCAGCTGCGGACGCTCTGGGAACCCACTTTGCTGGCACCATTGTGAGAACAACGCCACAGTTTAGCAAAGCAGCTGGCATTTCTGTGTGGCTCTGTGGTGGGCAGCAAAGATGGCCACAGACTTCTCCAGATAAAGGCAGCAGTGTCTCCTGACTGAGGTGGAGGCTGGGCCTGTTGGACACAGACACACCCGGGCTGACTTCCTAAGAAAGGCAAGGGACACTGGCTTTATGACTGAGTGTTTCAGTGAGTCATTCATCTGTTCCTCCATGCATCCACCCACCTACCTATCCATCCATCCAACCACCCATCCTTCTACCCATCCATTCACCCACTCACCCATCCATCCATCCATCCATCCATCTACCCACCCACCCATCCATTCATCCACCCACTCATCCATCCACCATCCACCCACCCATCCATCTACCCACCTGTATATTCATCCATCCATCTATCCATCCATCCATCCATCCATCCACCCACTCATCCATTCATCCACCCACTCATCCATCCACCATCCACCCACCCATCCATCTACCCACCTGTATATTCATCCATCCATCCATCCATCCATCCAACCACTTATCCCACCCACCGATCCATCTACCCATCCATCCATCTACCCACCCACCCATCCATCCATCTACCCACCCATCCATCCGTCTACCATCCATTCACCCACCCATCCATCCATCCATCTACCTACCCCTCTACCCACCCACCCATCCATCCATCTACCATCCACCCACTCATCCGTCCACCCACCTATCTATTCATCCATCTACCCATCCATCCATCTACCCACCCATCCATCCGTCTACCATCCATTCACCCACCCATCCATCCATCCATCTACCTACCCATCTACGCACCCACCCATCCATCCATCTACCATCCACCCACCCATCTGTCCACCCACCTATCTATTCATCCATCCGTCTATCCATCCATCCAGCCATCCAACCACTTATCCCACCCAGCCATCCATCTACCCACCCACCCACCCATCCATCCATCTACCATCCATCAACCCACCCATTCATCCATTCACCCACCCACCCATCCATGTATCAATCCACCCATCCATCTGCCCACCCACCCAACCATCCATCCATTTACCCATCCACCCACCCATTCATCTATTCACCCACTCACCCATCCATCTATCCATCTACCCACCCACCCATCCATCCATCCATTCATACACCCACCGACCCATCCATCTATTAACGTATCCATCCATCCATCCACCCACCCACCCATCCATGTGTCCATCCACTCATCCATCCACCCACCCACCCAACCATGCATCCATCTACCCATCTACCCACCCATTCATCCATTCACCCACCCACCCATACATCCATCCATCCACCTACCCACACACTCACCTATCCATCCATCCATCCATCCATCCATCCATCCATCCATCCATCCATCTATCCATCCATCCATCCATCCATCCACCTACCCACACACTCACCTATCCATCCATCCGTCCATCCATCCATCCATCCATCCATCTATCCATCCATCCATCCATCCGTCCATCCATCCATCCATCCACCTACCCACACACTCACCTATCCATCCATCCATCCATCCATCCATCCATCCATCCATCTATCCATCCATCTATCCATCCATCCATCCATCCGTCCATGCATCCATCCATCCATCCATCCGTGCATGCATCCATCCATCCATCTATCCATCCAACCACTTATCCCACTTATCTATCCATCCATTCACCCACCCATCCACCTATCCATCTATTCTCTCCACCCATGCATCCAATTATCCACTCACTCATCCACCAACCCACCCATCCATCTATCCATCCACCCATCCACCCACCCACCCATTCATCCATCCATTCATCTATCCATGCATCCACCCATCCATTCATCCATCTATCCATTCATCCATCCATACATCCATCTACTCATTCTCCCACATATCCATCCATTTATCCAACCACTTATCCCACCCACCTATCCATCCTTTCACTCACCCATCCACCCAATCATCCAGTCATTCATCCACCTACCTACCCATTCATAAATCCATCCACCCATCCAGTAGAGGAGCCCCTGCTGAGTGCCAGACACTTTCTGCCTTCTTCAGTTCCTGTGTCTCCAGGCCCAAATCTGGCTAAAGAGATGTCTCCTCGTTTGGGTGTGGTGGCTCACGCCTGTAATCCCAGCACTCCCTGCGGCAAGACTGTGTGTGTGTGTGCACATGCATTTGTATGTAAGACTGTGTGTGTGCACACGCGTTTGTGTGCGAGACTGTGCATGTGCATTTGTATGTGTGTGTGCACATGCGTTTGTATGTGAGACTGTGTGCACGCATTTGTGAGACTGCACACACGCATTTGTGAGACTGTGTACACATGTGTTTGTATGTGAGACTATGCGCACATGCGTTTGTATGAGAGACCGTGTGCACACACACATTTGTATGTTAGACCGTGTGTGCATGCACGCACATATCCACGGAGAGGACTCAGTAGAAGTTTGTCAATTTCTTGGCAATTTAGAGAAGAAAGTAGAGTGAGAAGAGAAGAATGGGGACTTTTGGTTTGGCTTTGATTATACCTAACATACTCCATTTGTTTCTTTTTGGGAAGACCGTCCTTCCCACCTAAACACTGAGTTATTAGCTGGGCATGGTGTCGTGCACCTGAAGTTCCAGCTACTTGGGAGACTGAGGTGGGAGGATTACTTGAGCACAGAAGGTCGGGGCTGCAGTGGGTATGATCCTGCCTGTGAAGAATCGCTGCACTCCAGCCTGGGCAACACAGGAGATCCAGTCTCTAAAAACATTTTAAAAGATTAAAAAGATCAGTCCTGATTGCAAAGGTTTAGGCAAGACTGGTCTATCTGCATTTTTTCCCTAAGATCACTAATCTGGTTCACAATGATGTGGCTGCAGTCGTTAAGTAGTACAGAATGGTCAGCTGTGACAAACATATCATCATTACTCAACATGTGACAGCTGCCCAGCCAGGGGGCTTAGCAGGACCTGCTCTGCCTGCGGCTGTTTCTAGATGCTTCTCTAGTCCACTTCACAACAGTTACTCTGCCCCAGCACCGGTGGCCCAGGGGTCACCTGCAGCTGCCTCAGTGCATGTCCTCACCTGTCCACCTCTGGGAAGGGGCCTCATCCTGCAGGGAGCAAGCTGACAGTCACTTCACTGGCTCTCAGCTGCTTTCAGGCATAGAGCCTGTCTCACACTGCCGGTGCCCATATACATGGCTGTGGGGGGAGGTGCCGGGGCGTCCCCTGTGCTCTGGTGACACTGGTTCCTGCCAATACCCATTCAGACTGTGGAGCCAACTCCAGCAGGTGACGTGGTGGGGCCCCTCCGAGACAAGGAGCTTCACCTGCCTGCTGCAGGGTTCAGGCCAAGACCAGGACGGGGAGTGAGAACAGCCCCACTCAGGAGCCTGCAGGGGGAAGCAGGAGGCAGGTGCTGTGGGACTCTGAGCTCACCCGCCCTCTGCGCCTTCCAGAAATCAGCCGCACATGGCATTTCCTTGATCCTGTCGAAAGCTGGGATTCCTTAAAATGTTGTTTCTAGCAAACTTCTTCATGATACCTAACTTTTTTTTTGAGACAGAGTCTTGCTCTGTTGCCCAGGCTGGAGTACAGTGGTGTGATCTCGGCTCACTGCAACCTCCACCTGCCGGGTTCCAGCGATTCTGTTGCCTCAGCCTCCCGAGTAGCTGGGACTACAGGCGCCCGCCACCTCGCCCGGCTAGTTTTTTGTATTTTTTAGTAGAGACGGGGTTTCACCACATTAGCCAGGATGGTCTCGATCTCCTGACCTCGGCATCCCAAAGTGCTGGGATTACAGGCTTGAGCCACCGCGCCCGGCTCTTTTTTTTTTTTTTTTTTTTTGAGACAGAGTCTTGCTCTGTTGCCCAGGCTGGAGTGCAGTGGCTTGATCTTGGCTCATGGCAACCTCTACCTTCCAGGTTCAAGAGATTCTCCTGCCTCAGCCAGTCAAGTAGCTGGGATTATAGGCGCGTGCCTCCACACTTGGTTAATTTTTTTTTTTTTTTTTTTGTATTTTTAGGAGGCTGAGGCAGGAGAATGGCATAAACCCGGGAGGCGGAGCTTGCAGTGAGCTGAGATCTGGCCACTGCACTCCAGCCTGGGCGACAAAGTGAGACTCCGTCTCAAAAAAAAAAAAAAAAAAAGAAAAAGAAAAAGAAAATTTATTTGGAGGGCCAATCTAAATAGGTAAAAGGATTTCCTGTTTTCAATTTGTACTTTAATTTTGTGTGTATGTAGGGGGCTTACTGTGGGGCCGCTTGTATCATATCGTCATGTCACTTTCCTGCTGAGTCTTTGATGCATCTGGAAATGATCTAGTGAAAAAGAACAAATTAGGGATCTCGCTTTGTTGTTTCCCAATAGTTGGCAGCTGACTCAATACTATTTATTAGGCATATGTGCATAAATAGTAAAGTATCTATTTTCATTTAATTTATTAAATGACATATACGTATTTAAAATCTTATAACAATAAATTAATTTGGAAGTAATAACTTTTGCTGACATTTTGTGAAATAGTTGGTTGAAGCTCTTCCCAGGTCTGCTCCTTGACCTCAGTTCCCTGTTACCGCAATGGGGTCTTCCAGGAGCCTGGGGAGCAATTGATCAGACACAAGGCTTTCTACTCAGACTCAGATACAAGGCAGCCCCATCTTTTCTAGGAAAGAGAAAAGGGAAATGGACTTTTATTCAGGGATCTCTGCCCTTTGCTTTGTCAGTTCCTCCAGCAAGAGTCTGTGGGGAGTACACGCTATGTATCTGCAGATGACTTTCTAGGATGATGCTTTAGCCGGAAATAGAATTTTCTGTATGTTGACATTTTTCTACAACTTTTTTTTTGTTTTTGAAGGGATGGGGTCTCACTCTGACACCCAGGCTAGCATGGTGGTGCCATCGTAGCTCACCATAGTGCCTTAGCCTCCCAAGTAGCTGGGACTACAGATGCATGCCACCATGCCCGGCTCAACTTCTTTTGAAGATAATATTCTTATGTCTTCAGAGAGGTCAGCCTTCAGTCTGATCTCAGTTCCTTTGGGGAAGCGGGTTTTTTTTTTTTTGAGACGGAGTCTTGCTGTCTGTTGCCTAGGCTGGAGTGTAGTGACATGATCATGGCTCAATGCAACCTCCGCCTCCTGGGTTCAGCCTAGCTAATTTTTTTTTTGTATTTTTGGTACAGACAGGGTTTTGCCATGTTGGCCAGGCTGGTTTCGAACTCCTGAGCTCAAGCGATCCACCCATGTTGGCCTCCCGAAGTGCTGGGATTACGGGAGTGGGCCACTGCCCCTGGCCTGGGGAAGCTGTTTTTAGACTTTTCTCCCAATCTGCTAAGTGCTCCTGTTTTACCATTGTTGTGTCTAAGTGTGGATTTGTTTCCCTGAATCCTGCTCAGGAATCAGTATGTTTTTTAAATTTTAGGACCAAATTTTAGGTTGGTTACCTGGTTGTTTTTCTGTTCTTTAGAATTCTCAGCCATTGTTTTTCAAACACTGCTTTCTTCCATTTCTGTCTGATCTCTTCTGGAGAGCTTATGGGGCATGTCAGACATGCTCCCTGACACGTGTGTGTGTGGTGTGTGTGGAAGAGCACCCTCTCCCCTTTCCAGGGGTTTCCACACTCTGGAACCACTGGATGACTCCAGTATCTTGAACAGAAGTAATTCCCATTTTATCTCTTTTCATTCCTGTTTTTGAGTTTATTTTATTGTTCTTTTCCTAATTTCTTAGATCGAATGTTTCACATTTATTTTTATTCTTTCTTGCTTAGTAATTGCATTTCTTAAGGTGAGAATTTTCATGAGTATCACTTTGGCCAAGCCCCAGAGATTTTGAGGGATATTATTATCAGTGTAATTATTGTCTAGATAGCCTGCCATTGCGGGTGTTTTGTTTGTTTGTTTGTTTTGTTTTGTTTTTAGATGGAGTTTCACTCTTGTTGCCCAGGCTGGAGTGCAATGGTGCAATCTCGGCTCACTACAACCTCCGCCTCCTGGGTTTAAGCGATTCTCCTGCCTTAGGCTTGAGTAGCTGGAATTACAGGCATGTGCCACCACGCCCGGCTAATTTTGTATTTTTAGTAGAGATGGGGTTTCTCCATGTTGGTCAGGCTAGTCTCAAACTCCCAACCTCAGGTGATCCGCCCACCTTGGCCTCCCAAAGTGTTGGAATTACAGGCGTGAGCCACTGCACCTGGCCAGTGTGGGCTGTTTTTCTATTTCACCAGTGACTTAAGGGGAAGTTTCAGAATTCCTTTGGTTATTTATTAAACCAAATGTGCTGGATACTACTTTTTATTTTATTCTATTTAACAACCATATTAAATATACTTATTAATATTGTTTATAAATTTATTTATGCTCCTCAATTTGAACTGCCAAGAACCACAAAGTGTTAAAAATCCTCCATTGCTCCTGTGTTTTTGTCCATTTCTCCTTCTTCTCACCATCATGTTTTATAAACTTTAGTACTAGGCCGGGCACAGTGGCTCACACCTGTAATCCCAGCACTTTGGGAGGCGGAGGCGGGCGGATCACCTGAGGTCAGGAGTTCGAGACCAACCTGGCCAACACAGTGAAACCCTGTCTCTACTAAAAATACAAAAATTAGCCAGGCATGGTGTTGCGCGCCTGTAGTCCCAGCTACTTGGGAGGCTGAGGCAGAAGAATCACTTGATCCTGCGAGGCAGAGGTTGCAGTGAGCTGAGATTGTGCCACTGCACTCAGCCTGGGTGACAGCAAGACTCCGTCTCAAAAAAAAAAAAAACAAAAACATCACTTCAGTGCTGTGTTACTTAGAGCAGAAACATTCAGGACAGCTGTAGCTCATCCCAGTTCATAATGCAGTGTCCTTTCTGATGTTTAACTGTGTCCAGTAATATTTATTTAACTATGTATTAAAAGATAATTTTCAGAAAGAAGTAAAATGTGGCTCCCAAATATGAAAAATGAGCATTGTTTAGGATTGATTCTATTCATTAAACAATGAGGAAACCGGACAGATGCTTTAACCAGTTCCAAGGAAAGGTCAAACAGGCCCAATTGTATATGGAGTAAAGGAATCGAGTTTCAGATGGAGGCAGAACTGGTTCTTGTAGAGGGAGAGGCGGGTAGGGTAGAATCCTCATGCCTATCAGCGGTAGAATCGCAAAGCAGCTCCGAGACAATGAGGGGCTGGAGCCGATAACCCGGGGGAAGTGCAGTAGACAAGGCAGTCTCTACGGAAGCTGGAAACTCGTTTTTTCCCTACAGTTTCTCCGCTTTTGGTGGAAAGTAATCTCAAAGAAAGGTGTTTTTTTCCTGCACATCAGACTGGTAATGTGCGGATGTTGTGACAAGGCTTGAGGGAGGCATAACTCACACATCTGCATGAAAACCCAATAATCGGGCAGATGAAGCACAGAAGGGTGGGAAAGGTGGCTTCTGATCTCACAAAATGGAGCTGGCTTGTAGATGGCTGGCTGGATGGTTTCCACAGCTGCAGCGAGAGTGCTCATTCACCGCCTCTGCATTCTTAACTTTGCTTTCTTAGGAGTTTCCGTAAAGAATTTCAGATTGGACTTGTAAAAGCCTCTTTAAAAACTAATTTTAGGGCAGGCGCAGTGGCTCATGCCTGTAATCCCAGCACTTTGGGAGGCCGAGGCAGGTGGATCACGAGGTCAGGAGATCGACACCATCCTGGATAACACGGTGAACCCCTGTCTCTACTAAAATTACAAAAAAATTAGCTGGGCTTGGTGGCGGGCGCCTGTAGTCCCAGCTACTCCTCGAGAGGCGGAGGCAGGAGAATGGCGTGAACCCAGGAGGCGGAGCTTGCAGTGAGCCGAGATTGCACCACTGCACTCCAGCCTAGGCGACAGAGCGAGACTCTGTCTCAAAAAAAAGATATCACTTACAAATGTTCTGTTTTGATTCACAAAAGCAGAGACTGCAAAAATTTTATGGACTGTACATAGCTTCAGAGGAAAGAGAAAGAGTTCTTTAGATATCCAGAAAGTAGAACATTAAAAAGACATCAACCATATTCTTAACAAAAGCCATCATCTTCCACCATCAGTTCATCCCCTCTTGTGAGGTCCATTCTTGTTCCACTCCATCTTGGTTCTTGGTCTCAACAATCCATCTGCTTCTCTACTAGAGACTCGGTCCTGGGATGGTCTCAGCGTCATCTAAATGCCGCCATCAGAAGCCTGTGCCCATAATGCCTGTCCAGTCCTTTCCCCAGGCTCTGAGATAGTCCCTGTTGAAGATGAAGCACTCTAAGCTTTCTGGGGAGCATCAGAGTAACACAAAAACCATGGATGGGGCTGGGCGCGGTGGCTCACGCCTGTAATCCCAGCACTTTGGGGCTGAGGCAGGTGGATCACCTGGGGTCAGGAGTTGCTGGTCAACATGGCAAAGCACCGTCTCTACTAAAAATACAGAAATTAGCTGGGCGTGGTGGCGGGCGCCTGTAATCCCAGCTACATGGGAGGCTGAGGCACGAGAATTGCTTGAACCCAGGAGGCGGAGGTTGCAGTGACCTGAGATTGCCCCACTGCACTCCAGCCTGGGTCAGGAGTCATCTTTGGGAGTTCGTCTCAAAAAAAAAAAAATAAATAAACTGTAGATGACAAAAGACTGCACATGGCCATGGTGAATTTACCACTTCCACTTTTCAAAAGTGAAAGGTCCGCTCATAGCAAGAATAATGCAACTGAGAAGTAACATTTGATTGTCCTGTAGACATCTGGAAACAGAGTCCAAAAAAGAGTTCTAGACAAAGTTAATCCAAGACATTGACGCTGCTTTCAAAGATGCCCGAAACAGAACATCTGATCTCTAAAAAATGGATGAGCAAGATGTTTACAGAGGAAATTATTTACAGATAATTGTGAAGCTGACTATTCCATGACTCTAGCAAGAATATCCAGTGGAGGGGCAAAAAGTGTGGGGCAGGCGGTGGCCGTCTGCCTGGTAACACAGCCCCAGAGTGAGTGACGGTCGCCCTGCTGCAAACTACTGGCATTGGAGACGCACAGCTCACGTTCAAGTGAGGTGACTCCCCAGTTAATGTAACAACAGTGACGGGGCTTATGCCCAGTTGCTCCGGACTGCTGCCGGCTGACAGCATCAGGCAAATGGCCTCGGGACTCTGATGAAGAGAAGCACCGTGGGCAGCCGGGACGTCTCCGTGCAGCACCGTGCACAATTCTCAGTGCTTTAGACCAACGAGTTACCTGACACACACAGCCCAGGGCGGGCCACACATTTCTCCCGACTCAGCAGTTCTTCCCCTGGTACTTATCAATCCTAACACATCAAAGAAACTAATCATTTCCTTAACATCTTTTTTCTTTTTACTTTTTTCTTCTTTTTTTTTTTTTTTTTTTTTTTTTTTGATAGAGACCTCTGTCATGCAGGCTGGAGGGCAGTGGTGTGATCACAGCTCACTGCAACCTCTACCTCCTGGGCTCACGAGATCCTCCTGCCTCAGGCTCCTGAGTAGCTGGGACCCACAGGCGCGTGCCACCACACCCCACCTTGTACCTAATTATTTCAAATACCTCTCTTTTTATAAGAAAAAAATTTTGTGATTTTCCGGGGAACTTCTGGGACATCACATAGATCATTTTAAATATAAAGGTTCTCCTGGGGCCGGGCGTGGTGGCTCACGCCTGTAATCCCAGCACTTTGGGAGGCCGAGGCAGGTGGATGTGGATCACGAGGTCAAGAGATGAAGACCATCCTGGCCAACATGGTGAAACCCCCCTCTCTACTAAAAATACAAAAATCAGCCAGGCGTGGTGGCGGGTGCCTGTAATCCCAGCTATCTGGGAGGCTGAGGCAGGAGAATCAATTGAACCAGGGAAGTTGCAGTGAGCCGAGATTGCGCCACTGCACTCCAGCCTGGCGACAGAGTGAGACTCCATCTCAAAAAAAAAAAAGTTTCCTAAAAGTTTTATTTTATTTGACATTTAGAATTCAATTTTGAGAAGAAAAAAAAATAAAAAGATGTCAGGAGATTTGAACATTAAGAATCATGGGTACCTGAGAAATAATATTTAGCTACCCACGTGAAAGTGACAAAATGCTTAAACATAGGAGAGAACAGTTATAGAGAAACTTAGCTCTTTCCTAAGCGTGGGAAGCTTTGTTTTCTTAAACCATCAAGACATAGTAAGTCAACGAAAAGTATGGAAAATTACCCTGGTAAGACAGCATCTTTGCTGTCTGAACAGATTATAACCCTTTATATTTTAGGGGAAGTCAATAAATAGTAAATGAAGGAAGGCCAGATATGGTGACTCACGCTGGTAATCCCAGCACTTCAGGAGGCTGAGGCGGGCGGATCATTTGACGCCTACAGGAGTTCAAGACCAGCCTGACCAGCATGGTGAAACCCCTTGTCTACTAAAAATACAAAAATTAGCCGGGCATGGTGGCAGGTGTTTGTAATCCTGAAGAGGCTGAGGCAGGAGAATTGCTTGAACCTGGGAAGCAGAGGTTGCAGCAAGCTAAGATCACACCACTGCACTCCAGCCTGGATGACAGAGCCAGACCCTGTCTCAAAATCACAAACTAGCTTTATTTTTTTATTTTATTATTTTACTTTATTTTATTTATTTTTTTGAGACGGAGTATCGCTCTGTCGCCTGGGCTGGAGTGCAGTGGCACGATCTCAGCTCACTGCAAGCTCCGCTTCCCGGGTTCACGCCATTCTCCTGCCTCAGCCTCCCGAGTAGCTGGGACTACAGGCGCCCACCACCACGTCCGACTAATTTTTTGTATTTTTTAGTAGAGACGGGGTTTCACCGAGTTAGCCAGGGTGGTCTCGATCTCCTGACCTCATGATCCGCCCGCCTTGGCCTCCCAAAGTGCTGGGATTACAGGTGTGAGCCGCCGCGCCCAGCCCTCTTTTTATTTTTTTAAACTTTGGTAATATACACATAAAATGTAGGGTTGAAAGCTTATAAAGTATACAAAGTATACAGTTCAGTGCATTAGGCACATTAAGAATGTTGTGCGAGCATCATCATTTGTTCCAGAATGCCTTCGTCACCTCAGAGGAAACCCCACACCCATTCGCAGTCACTTCCTGTCCCCGGCCCAGCACCCACTTTCTGCCTCCATGCCTTTGCCTGTTCTGGACGTTTCACTTCAGCGGGATCCTACAGGATGTGTCCTTTCGTGCCTGGTTTCTTTCCCTCTGTGTCATGTTTCAGAGTCCCTTGTGCTGGGGCATCCACACTTCATTCCTTTCCGTGGGAAAAGCTCCTTGGTGGGGGACAGGCCGCTGTAGGCATTGGTCAGTTCCATGGACATTTGGATGGTTTCCGCCTTTGGGCTGTTGAGAATAATGCTGCTGTGAACATTCAGTTCTCTTGGGTGCCTCCCTAGAGGTGGCCTTGCTGAGTCGTGTGGTCATTCTGTGTCTAACCTGGTAAGGAGCCACCAAACTGCCTCCCATGCCCACCAGCTGTGCTTTCTGAGAAATCAGAAAGGTTCTGATTTCTCCACATCCGCACCAGCACTTGCTATTTTCTGTCTGGTTTTTTATTAAGAATACTTTTATTGCATATTTTTTAAAACTTCATTTTTTTATTTAAAAAAATTTTATTTTGGCTGGGCACGGTGGCTCATGCCTGTAATTCAAGCACTTTAGGAGGCTGAGGCGGGCGGATCACAAGGTCAGGAGATCGAAACCATCCTGGCTAACACGGTGAAACCCCGTCTCTACTAAAAAAATACAAAAAGTTAGCCAGGTGTGGTGGCGGGTGCCTGTAGTCCCAGCTACTCGGGAGGCTGAGGCAGGAGAATAGCGTGAACCCAGGGGACAGAGCTTGCAGTGAGCCGAGATCACGCCACTGCACTCCAGCCTGGGCGACAGAGCCAGACTCTGTCTCAAAAAAAAAAAAAAAAAATTATTTTAAAAATAGAGGTGGGATCTCATTGTGTTGCCCAGGCCAGTACCAGCGCCTGCACCTGGGCTCCCCAATGTGCTGGGGTTGCGGGTGAGCCACCGCTCCCGGCTGTTTTCTATCCTGTGGATCCTAGCCATCCTAGTGGATGTGGGGCAGGATCCCACAGTGGGTTTGATTTACATTCTCCTGGTGACCGATGGTGTTGAGTGTCTTCAGGAGCTTTTTGCCCACAGGTGCATCTTCTGACTTCATGGCTTTTAAATTCAGATGTTTATAAACCAAGGGAAACATGTTCATTTCCAAGTGTTATCTTCTCTGGGTTCTTTTATTGTCTAGAAGAAACTGATGCTTTACTTTAGGGCCCATCTCGGGATGTCCACAGGGCAGAGCTAATCCTGCGATGCTCCTCAGATGTTGATCATAAGCAATATGTTCATCATGGCCAACTTCAAGTAAATTGATTAAAAAGCTTTAAAAATTTTCTGTTTTGGCCAGGCACATGGCTCACGCCTGTAATCCCAGCACTTTGGGAGGCCAAGGCAGGCAGATCACCTGAGGTCAGGAATTCGAGACCAGCCTGACCAACATGGAAAAACCCCATCTCTACTAAAAATACAAAATTAGCCAGGCATGGTGGCGCATGCCTGTAATCCCGCCTACTCGGGAGGCCAAGACAGGAGAATCACTTGAACCCCAGAGGCAGAGGTTGTGGGGGCGTTGAGATCGTGCTACTGCACTCCAACCTGGGGAACAAGAGCAAAACTCCGTCTCAAAAAAAAAAAAAAAAAGTCTGTTTCAATTTCCAATATGTGAAATGTCAACAGTTACAAACACCCTCCAAAAACCTTGTTGGAATCCTCAGTGCGTTTAACGAAATTGATTTGTTATTCTGGGAAATGTTATTTTAGTAATTATGTCTTCTGATGTGTCTGCTGAGAGAAGGAGCAGATCTTTACGTAACAGGAATGGAATTGATGAAAGGATCTCGTTTGATGTGGGGTCATTTCTAGCATGCCGAAGCTTTGAGTAGAACCATCATTTTTAAGTTGTTATAAGCTTTTACTTCTTTTTGTTTGTTTGTTTGCTTTTTGAGATGGAGTCACCCAGGCTGGAGTGCAATGGTGCAATCTTGGCTCACTGCAACCTCTGCCTCCCGGGTTCAAGTGATTCTCCTGCTTCAGCCTCCTGAGTAGCTGGGATTACAGGTGCCCACCACCACGCCCAGCTAATTTTTGTATTTTTAGTAGAGACAGGGTTACACCATGTTGGCCAGGCTGATCTCAAACTCCTGGCCTCAGGTGATCAACCCATCTCAGCCTCCCAAAATGCTGGGATTACAGACGTGAGCCGCCGCACCTGGCAAGCTTTTGCTTCTTATTTGTGCCTGCCACAGAAAGGCTGTCTCTGCTTCTGTTAGCAAATGTGCTTGCTGCCCCCGCTGTGAGGACAGCAAGGGCTGTGTGTGGCAGGGGCGTGGCATTGTGTGTGCAAGAGCTCTGCCGAAATGCTGTGTGTCACAGTTCACTGTTGTCCGCCCCTCCCTAAGTTCTCTATGAAATGGAAATTACTTTGGTTTCGAAAAGGAACATACTGTTCTTTCTGAGTGCACTCAGCACAAGAGGAATCCAGAAGTGATGTACAGACAACAAACCCTGTCCCCATCCCATTCCCAGGGCGCCCGCTGCACCATGCCCTCCCTCCTGCCCCCGAGGCCCGGAAGCCAGGCGAGGAGCCCAGGAGGCCTTTGGATCGCAGCCCACCTTTGGGACAGGTGCAGCCCCATTTTACAGCTCAGGTAACACCCCTTCATCTAAGACATGCATTTTAAAAAATATTTCCCTAATTGTGTTGTGTTTTCATTACAGAAACTTCAAATTACGATAAACACAATATAAAAGGCCTCCAATTTGCAGCATCCAGACATAGTTACCAGTAACATTTCAGTGTGTTTTCTGCTGGGCTTTGTTTTGGGGGGTTGGTTGGTTGGTTTGTTTTCTGAGTCGGAGTCTTGCTCTGTTGCCCAGGCTGGAGTGCAATGGTGCAATCTTGGCTCACTGTAACCTCCCCATCCCGGGGTCCAGCAATTCTCCTGCCTCAGCCTCCTGAGTAGCTGGGATGCGCCTGGCTAATTTTTGTATTTTTAGTAGAGATGGGGTTTTACCATGTTGGCCAGGCTGGTTTCAAACCCCTGACCTCAGGTGATCTACCTGCCTCTGCCTCCCAAAGTGCTGGGATTACAGGTATGAGGCACCGCACCCAGCCCCCGTTTTTTTAATTTTTTAATTATAAATTGTATCATGTATATGTTTTACTATAACTTTACATATCTGGGTACTATTTTTTAAATCTTTACCCGTATGATAAGTGAAAAAAAAAAACCAAAAACTTCTATCCTTTTTTTTTTTTTTTTGGAAACAGGATGTGGCTCTGTCACCCAGGCTAGAGTGCTGTGGTGCCATCACAGCTCACTGCAGCCTCGACTTCCTAGGCTCAAATGATCCTCCCACCTCAGCCTCCCAAGTAGCTGAGACCACAAGTGTGCGCCACCATCCCTAATGGCTAATTTTTTTTTGTTTTTTGTTTTTTGTAGAAATGGAGTTTTGCCATGTTGCCCAAGCTGGGCTCAAGCAATCTGCCCACCATGGCCTCTCAAAGTACTGGGATTATGGGCATGAGTCAGTGCACCCAGCCACAACTCGTATATTTTAAAAGATAGCAAGATGGCTGGGTGGGGTGGCTCACGCCTATAATCCCAGCACTTTGGGAGGCTGAGGTGGGTGGATCATGAGGTCAAGAGTTTGAGACCAGCCTGACCAACATGGTGAAACCCCGTTTCTACTAAAAATACAAAAATTAGCCGGACGTGGTGGCACACACCTGTAATCCCAGCTACTCAGGAGGCTGAGGCAGGAGAATCACTTGAACCCGGGAGGCAGAGGCTGCAGTGAGCCGAGATCACACCACTGCACTCCAGGCTGGATGACAGGGCAAGACTCCGTCTCAAAAAAAAAAACAAAACAGCAAGACTGTCTCTACAGAAAAATAAAAATAAAAATAAATTACCTATGTGTGGTGGCGCACGCCTCGTAACCCCAGACTCAGAAGGCTGAGGTGAGAGGACTGGTTGAGCCCAGGAGATCAAGACCAGCCGGAGCAACACAGTGAGATGCCGTCTCTACCAAAAAAACAAAGACAGACGTTTCTTTTTTTTTTTTTGAGACGGAGTCTGGCTCTGTCGCCCGGGCTGGAGTGCAGTGGCTGGATCTCAGCTCACTGCAAGCTCTGCCTCCCGCCCGGGTTTACGCCATTCTCCTGCCTCAGCCTCCCGAGTAGCTGGGACTACAGGCGCCCGCCACCTGCCTGGCTAGTTTTTTGTATTTTTTAGTAGAGACGGGGTTTCACTGTGTTAGCCAGGATGGTCTCGATCTCCTGACCTCGTGATCCGCCCGTCTCGGCCTCCCAAAGTGCTGGGATTACAGGCTTGAGCCACCGCGCCCGGCAGAAAGACATTTCTTATATCCTTAGTGGCATTAAATGCTTTTAATCTATTTATTGGCCATTTGTAGTTCTTCTTCTGTGGGTGATTTATGTGTGTTCCTTGCTGATTTTCCGTAACCTCAGAGTCCAGAATTCCTGCTGCATCTGGCTCTTGTGTTTTTATCCTTTAACCCAGAACACTCCCTCCGCCTTTCTGTGTCTTTTTGAAAAATCAATCAGTGTTTTGTAGACTATGGATCTGTCTGATGCTGCAGCCTTGAGAAATTCAGCTTCTCCATTGATTTTGGGGTTTTCTACACAGTTCCAATGAGTTGTCTGTTCCTGAAATGGTACTATACTGCTTTAAATACTGTGGCTTTGTGACATATTTTAATATCTCTTAGAGCAAGCTTGACCTTATTTCTTTCTGTTCCTTTACAAAATTTTCTTGGCTATCCTTTCTTATTCCCTTTTTTTTTTTTTTTTTTTTTGAGACGGAGTCTCGTTCTGTCACCCAACGCTGGAGTGTAGTGGCACAATTTGGGCTTACTGCAACCTCTGCCTCCCAGGTTCAAGCAATTCTCCTGCTTCAGCCTTCCAAGTAGCTGGGATTGCAGGCAGCCGCCACCATGCCTGGCCTTAATTTTTGTATTTTTTATAGAGATAGGTTTTCGCCATGTTGCCTAGGCTGGCCTAGAATTCCTGAACTCAAGTGATTCTCCTGCCTCAGCCTCCCAAAGTGCTGGGATGACAGGCGTAAGAAATAACTCTTAAAACTGAGAAAAGAAAACTCTATGGAGCCAAGACCCCTTTTTGTTTCCTTTTTTATTTCTTTTTAAAATTTATTTATTTATATTTGAGACAGGGTCTTGCTCTGTCACCCAGGCTGGAGTGCAGTGGCACAATCTCGGCTCATTGCAATTTCCATCTCCCAGGCCCAAGTGATCTTTTCCACCTTAGCCTCCCGAGTAGCTGGGACTACAGGCACGCACCACCATGCCTGGCCTTTTTTTTTTTTTTTAATAGAGACAGGGTTTCACTGTGTCACTCAGGCTGGTCTCGAACTCCTGGACTGAAGCAATTTGCCCACCTCTGCCTCCCAAATGCTGGGATTACAGGCATGAGCTACCAGGCCCAGCCTGTATTTATTTTATTTATTTATTCATTATGAGATGGAGTCTCACTCTGTCACCCAGGCTGGAGTGCAATGGCACCATCTCAGCTCACTGCAACCTCTGCCTCCCGGGTTCAAGTGATTCTCCTGCCTCAGCCTTCTGAGCAGCTGGGATTACAGGCACACACCACCACACATAGTTAATTTTTGTATTTTTGTAGAGACGAGGTTTTGCCGTATTGACCAAGCTGGTCTCGAACTCCTGACTTCAAGTAATCCACCTCTCTCACCCTCCCAAAGTGCTGGGATTACAGGTATGAGCTAACACACCCGGCCTAAATTTATTTTTCTTTTTAAAAAATGTGGCCAGTGTTTGGGCCCAGTGGCTCACACCTGTAATGCCAGCACTTTGGGAGGCCGAGACAGGTGGATCACATGAGGTCAGGAGTTCAAGACCAGCCTGGGCAACATGACAAAACCTCATCTCTACCAAAAATACAAAAAATTAGCCAGGCGTGGTTTCAGGTGCCTGTAATCCCAGCTACTCAGGAGGCTGAGCCAGGAGAATCACCTGAACCCGGGAGGCAGAGGTTGCAGTGAGCCGAGATGGTGCCACTGCACTCCAGCCTGGGTGACAGAGTGAGACTCTGTCTCTCCGCTCCCCCTACCCCCATAAAAAAAGTGGTTGGGCATGGTGGCTCACATCAGTGATCCTAGCACTTTGGGAGGCTGAGATGGGCAGATCACCTGAGGTCAGGAGTTCAAGACTAGCCTGACCAACATGGTGAAACCCCATCTTTACTAAAAATACAAAAACTAGCCAAACGTGGTGGCGGGCGCCTGTCATCCCAGCTACTTGGGAGGCTGAGGCAGGAGAATCGCTTGAACCCAGGAGGTGGAGGTTGCAGTGAGCTGAGATCGCGCCACTGCACTCTAGTCTGGGTGACAGAGTGAGACTCCGTCTCAAAACAAAAAGAAGCAGCAGAATCAGCCAGGCGGTATCACTGGGGGCCACTCGTGCCCATCTTGGGCCAGGGGGCTGTCACCCCAGGCAGGCCATGCACAGGCTGCCCTGGCCTTGCAGATGAGGCTCCTGGGAATGAATGATTGGGGAAGCCGCTCCATTCATCCTGTCTGGGAAACAGGTCCCTTCAGTCTGGGCTGTCACCAAATGATGTGAGTCTTTAATACCAGAAATGTGGGGAGGCATTCCTTCCCAATCTTGTGGGAAGACTCACGGACACACACCATCAGTGAATGTGAATACCAGAGTCCTCTCATGTAAATCCCCACGGCAGGACGCCAAGAGTGCCGAGGATGAGTGTCCTTCTGGACCCTTGGGAAAGCACCAGCCCCGCCCAGCACAGGTGGGCAGCAGATTTGATGCCCTGCGAGGCCCGAAGGTGAGAGTGGTGGTGCCTGTGCCGGTGCGGCTGCGTGGGGTGCCAGCAGGGAAGCTGGGGTCTGGGCCCTCTGGGCCTCTCGGCGGGGCCTTCGCTCTGCACCTGCCTTTGTGCCATCACCAGGGGCTGCTGGCAATGGCAGGGTGAGCTGCAGAGCATTTGCTGGGTGGTCCCACAAGGGCGGTTAGGGTGTTGGGAGGGCCCCAGGACCCCTAAGGCACATGGGGCCCACGGTGTCCCTTCGTTGCTGTGCCCCTCAGGGTATCTGCCCTGCATTCAGCTCATTCCCCATCGAAACGGGACAGCCTCTGCCCTAGACGTGGTTTGTCGTTTGTTGAGATGAGCACTGAGATTCAGGCCCTGCTCACACTCGGCATTCCCAGCGCTGAGACTCACTCCCCAGATGCACCCCTGTCTGCAGCTGCCTCTCCTAGGTGGTCCTGGGAGCATCTGCCTGGGCCTTTGAGCCAGGCCCACTGTCTCCTTACTGCTCCCAGGGGAGTGGCTGGGGGAGTCCTGTGGCTTCCTCTGGGTTGGCGAGGGTGGCTTTCAAGACGATGATGTCTTTTCTAGACACAACGCAGCATCCACACGGTGACCTGTAAATCACCTCGGCAGAAAGAAGACAGGTCCCCAAAGCCACCCCAGGCTCCCAAGCGCCCTGAGGAGCATGGCCGCCAATCCCACAGCTCCTCCTCCCTTGCCAGTGGCGCCCTCCAGGACACTTGGAGGTTGCTAGACCTGGGATCCAGCCCTTCTGGTCTCACCTCCCAGGGTGACTCAACTCCAGGTAGGAGACTGCCCTCCCCAGGAGCTGCCCACAGCTGGCAGCTGGTGGGGGCCACCCTGTCCGAGGGGCATGTGGAGAGTCAGCACCCTGCATGTCCCCCACACCCTGAAATCCCTGCACTTTGGTTGAGTAATGCACGGAGTCTCCTTACCTCTCATTCCGCGCCTGAGTGTTTCCCAGGTTATGGTGCAAAGCCCTGAAGGGCAGAAACCATGCCACCTCCTAGCGCAGCACTGTACACCCGGGTGCATGCTGACATAGAATGGAACCCAGGTGAGACGCACAGGCATTGGTACACTTTAGACAGCCCGGCTCCCGGGGAAGAGCCAGGCCAACCCCGGTGATGCTCAGCCTCGGGGGCCAGACAAGCGTCACGCCGCATCCTTGTCCTCATCCTGCTTTGCTGCACAGACATCGTCGCCCTGAGACTCTGCTGTGCACCTAAGCCATAGGCCTGGTAAACTCAGCAGGTCACAGTGCCAGCTCTTGCGAGTGGCCTCAGGAAGTTTTCAGGAAGGTCTATTTGAAGGGTGCACCTTGTGGGGACTGCATGGGTCCATGACGTAGCGAGAGGGGTGGAGAGAGACAGATGCTGCTTCGAAGCAGCTAGAGTGGTGGGACGTGCGATGTGTTGGGGCGGGAGCACGCGTCCGTCCTGTGTGCCTGTGTGGAGGGCGTCCCCTTCTTACCTTGCAGCTTCTGTCTTCCATCATGAGGACGTGCCGCATTCATTTAAGCATTCTCTCCTTCATGCGCATTGTAGGCTATTTCCAGTCCTTTGCCATCACAGATACTGTTAGAATAGAAACGTTACAGGCTGCAGTGTGTGAAAATACACGTGTCAGTGCCCCGGCTTGCTTAGTCGAGGCTGCCTGCACAGCACGTGTGGTGGACACCATCGCCTCAGCCTCCACTGCCCACCCGGAGGCCGCTCCCAGCAGCAGCGTCTGAGTCGTGGAGCCACATGGAGCTTTTGCCGGTGGCAGGCAGGGTTGGAATCAGCGCCTCTTTTAGGAGGTCGTGCCTCTTCATGTGTGTTTAGGAGTTACTTCCTTTTCCTGTTTTTCAGTTCTCTGCCCCTTTGTATATTAGATTGTCATCTGTCTTACTGATTTGTAGCAGCTCGTTAGATGAGAGAGAAATTTGGTCTTTTCGGTGATAGCAGTGCAAATGTTTTCTCCCAGTTCTTCATATTTTTAAATGTTTCGTGTGGTGTTTTTTTATGTTCATATTTTTTATTTTTATGTAATTTAATGTCCTTGTTTTTTATCTTTTCTGGTGTTTTTTTTTTTTTCCTTTGAGACAGAGTTTTGCTCTTGTTGCCCAGGCTGGAGTGCAGTGGTGCGATCTCAGCTCACTGCAACCTCTGCCTCCCGGGTAAGTGATTCTCCTGCCTCAGCCTCCCGAGTAGCTGGAGCTACAGGCACCCGCCACTGCTCCAGGCTAATTTTGTATTTTTAGTAGAGATGGGGCTTCACCATGTTGGCCTGGCTGGTCTCAAACTCCTGACCTTGTGATCCGCCCACCTCGGCCTCCCAGAGTGCTGGGATTACAGGAGTGAGCCACTGCTCCCAGCTAGAACCCCTTCTTATTAACCCCCAATGGCAATGGCTCCCAGTTTTCCATTGCTCATGCTTCCTGTGTATTTGGACTCCCGCCTTTGTTATAATGCTAAATGTTCCATGTGCGTTTGGGGCTGTATCCGGACGGTTCGTTCAGCCGCAATCAGTCTGTTCACAGGCAGTTCCATCGGGTCGGAATCAGTGTCACTTCCTGGTCCTTTTACCTGTCTGGCTGATCTAGGATCTTCTCTTTACCCTTCTCTCTCAGAATTTTCTTGGTTATTTGCAGGTATGTGTTTTTTCTTTTTTCTTTCTTTTTAAATTTAGTAGAGAGAGGGCTGGAGGCAGTGGCTTGCGCCTGTAATCCCAACACTTTGGGAGGCTGAGGCAGATGGATCAGTTGAGGTCAGGAGTTCAAGACCAACCTGGTCAACATAGTGAAACCCTGCCTCTACTAAACATGCAAAAATTCGCTGGGCCTGGTGGCGCATGCCTGTAATCCCAGCCACCTGGAGGGCTGAGGCATGAGAATCGCTTGAACCTGGGAGGTGGAGGTTGCAGGGAGCTGAGATTGCACCACCTCTTTCCAGTCTGGGTGAGGGAATGAGACTGCCTCAAAAAAACAAAAAATTTTTAGTAGACATGGTGTCTCCCTGTGTTGCCCAGGCTGATCTCAAATTCCTGGACTCAAGCAATCCTCCTGCCTCAGCCTCCCAAAGTGCTGAGATTGCAGGTATGAGTCACCATGCCCAGCCTATTTTTGTATAATTTTTAGACTTGGCTTGTCTGAGTCTGGTTCCGCCAGCCCCTCCCCACAAATGCTATTGTAAGTGTTCTTGGGATTGATGCAGCTTCCCTTCTGCCTTAGGAAGGAATGGGGTTGTGTGGCTGGCTTCTGTTCCCCGTGTGCTTCAGTTCCGGCATCACGACTGTGGTGCGTTTCTCTCTGTCTTCCACACAGCCGCGTCCCGCTCTGTCTTCCTGACCCTCCCACCTGCATTCCATGGCTCTCCTTTGTGCTCAGGATTCTTAGGGGCACTGCCTCCTTGCGTTTTTAATTTACAACAAAACATGTTGTCCGAATTTTCATCAACTCAATGGAAAGTTCTTCTGGAGACTGTTCGTGTTCATTAGTTTACTTGTTTCCTTTCTCCTTTCCTCTTGGAGCACTTTCGTTTCTTGGCTCCCCCCTCATTGTTTTTTATTTTTCTTTTTAGAGGCAGTGTCTCATTCTGTCACCCAGGCTGGAGTGAAGTGCCGCAATCTCAGCTCACTGCAGCCTCGACCTCTTGGGCTCGAGCGATTCTCCCACCTCAGCCTCCCAAGTAGCTGGGACCACAGGCACACACCACCATGCTCAGCTAAGATTGTTTTCGTTTTTTGTAGAGACAAGGTCTCGCTGTGTTGCCCAGGCTGGTCTCGAACTCCTGTGCTCAAGCGATCCTCTCACGTTACCCTCTCAAAGTGCTGGTATTACAGGCATGAGCCACTGTGCCTGGCCTCATCTTTAAAACAGGTAAATTTTTACTTGACTAGCTATTTGAAAAAGTTTGTATGGAAAATGAAGCCAGAGCCATTTTCCAATCTAGCAGAGTTTTGTTGTTGATTTTAGCTTTAAGTACAAGTCTGCACCTGTCAGGCTTTTAACAGCTGATACAGCTTCTCTCTTCCCTTTCCCCACATATACTGCACTTTGCAGATACGGCCTGTTCTGTTCCTGGTTCACTCTCCCTCCTCTCTTCCAGGAACAGAACAAGGTCAGGGAAGCACTTGCTGCCAGCCCATGTTCCTATTCCTGAAACAAGGAATTAGGTCCTACCCTCAGGGCATGCCCTCGCCTTTGAGAAGTGCCCTCTCCCTGCTCTTTCTGGGTCTTTAACGAGGCATCTGTATGTCTTTGACACAGCCCTTGCCAAATTCCTGCAGCCTTTGGTAGCCCCCCCTCCACCATCACCATTTCTAGCTCTTAGTTTTAATGAAAATGAAGTTTGCATTTTTGCTTTTCATTATTATTATTATTTTTTTGCTTTTGGATGGTTTACAAGGATAGTGGAGGAGTGCTAGCTTCGTGATGCCTTCTTCAAATCTGAAATCTGTCTTGTTTTCTGATCAGTGCAGCCGAAGAAATGCATATTCCCCCAAGCGCTGCTTTGCTTTTACCGTGTCTCCTAAATCTTGGCATCCCCATGGTTCCCTTATCCTTCCCTAGCAGGACTTACAATTCAACTCATTTTGCTTTAACTTAAATGGAATTTTTTTTTTTTTTTTTTTGAGACGGAGTCTTTGCTCTGTCGCCCAGGCTGGAGTGCAGTGGCACGAACTCGGCTCACTACAAGCTCCGCCTCCCAGGTTTACGCCATTCTCCTGCCTCAGCCTCCCGAGTAGCTGGGACCGCAGGCGCCCGCCACCTCGCCCGGCTAGTTTTTTGTATTTTTTAGTAGAGACGGGGTTTCACCGTGTTCGCCAGGATGGTCTCGATCTCCTGACCTTGTGATCCGCCCGTCTCGGCCTCCCAAAGTGCTGGGATTACAGGCGTGAGCCACCGCGCCCGGCCTCAAATGGAATTTTTCCTTAAGTTTCTAGATTTGTGGAATTTTATTTTTTTGTCTGTTACTGATTTCTAATATTTTTACATTCTGGTCAGAGAATTAAATTACTGTGATGTTAATTCTTCTGAGAGGAAAATATTAGTTCTTAAACTACAATTATCAATTTATCTGTTTTTGTCAATTGTTGCTTTATGTGTTTTGAGGTCCATTGTTAGGTGCATATATGTTTAGGTTTTTTGCCTTCTTGATCTTTTCCTCCCTTTATCAGTATGTAACATCCCTTATAACCCCTCATGTTGTATTTCACCAAAAAACCTATTTTGTCTGACATGAAAATTGCTATAGGCCAGGTGCAGTGGCCCACACCTGTAATTGCAGCATTTTGGGAGGCTAAAGTGGGAGGATCACTTGAACCCAGAGGTTCCAGACCAGCCTGGGCAATATAGTGAGACATCATCTGAAGAAAAAAAAAAGGGCCAGGCACAGTGGCTCATGCCTGTAATCCCAGCACTTTGGGAGGCTGAGGCAGGAGGATCACTTGAGCCCAGGAGTTCAAGACCAGCCTGGGCAACATAGCAAGACCTCATCTCTGCAAAATAATAATAATAATAATAATAATGAAATGATACTGAAATAGTTAACAATTTAGTAGCATCTAAATTAATGACATGAATGACTATTGTCGGACATGGTGTTTAGTCACAATGTCACGCAGCTGTGTTGAACAGCCACACTCCTCTTGGGCCTGGGACGGGCCCTGAGCCACCCTCCTGCTCATGTCCACGGCCCTCCTTTGCCAACCTATCCAGACCCAGCAGTTACCCCATCCCAGGGCACGGCCTACCTCTGAGGCTGGAACAGCTGCCTGGAGTTGGAGCTCCCCCATACACCCTGGATGCGGCTCTTTGGAGGACCCACCTCCAAGCCTAGCCTCCTCTCACCTGCGTTTTTATGACAGCCTCAGATAGGTCTCCACACAGACTGGTGGGGCCCAGCACATCCAACCTCATCTCCCTCCCTTCTTCCCCCAGCCACCTGCACTCCAGCTCCAGCCTGCCTGCACCTGTGGGTGCCTCCCAACCCCTGTGCACCTGTGGGTACCCCACCTGCAGACCCTGCAGCACCTGCAGGCACCCTTCTTGTTTGCCCAGCACCTGCCTCCTCCAAAGCCTGCACAGGAGACCTGTCCCCCATCCAGCTTCCTTCCTTCCTGCACCAGCCCCAGGCCATGCCATTTTGCTTCCTAAACTTGATTCCACTGGTCTGCTTCAGAATGTCTCTGAGGGCAGGGGCATGGTCTGCAGGTGGGGTACCCACAGGTGCACAGGGGTGGGGGGCACCACAGATGCAGGGGCATGGTCCTTGGTTCCTGTCCCTTCCGTTTACAGGGAGATAACTGGGAGAAATGGGAGCATGGGAGGCCCCGAGTCTACAAAACCTAGGAGTCTCAGAAAATGTTTGATAGACTAGAGAAACTACCAAGCATTATCCAAAAAAAAGTGAGGCTTGAAAAATAGACACTTCCTGGATGGAAGCATTAAATATACAAAGGCAGCAGTTTTCTCCAAAGTAAGGTAATCTGTAGTGTCATTCTAATCAAAATACAGACATAATTTCTCACCACTCCCACCCCCACCCCCGCCCCCACCTTCAGCCCGCTCAGCGGAGCCTGGTAGATAAGAATGTAGCTGTTCTCCAGGAGCCAAGGAAAGAAAGAACCATTCAACAACTGGCAGGGTGGGAACACAGCTCACTCGATCTCCACTTCCTCTCACGGAGACCACATACTACCAGGCATTCCAGGCCGAGAGAGGGACTCTAAGACAAACCACGACAATACGCAGAAGTAGAATTGAGTATTTACAAATGGCCGCACGAGGGTTAACCTTAGATACGGGTGAAGAAATCACAGATTTCTAAGGTAGTGTTTTTACCTGGAAAGATATTCTTCAGCAGCACAACAAAAGCCAGCGTACATAAAGCGCGCCGCAGGCTGAGTGGCACCCAGTGAGGACGGAAGCCCTCCCTAAGGCAGTTCCAGAGAAGCACCCAGGCACATGTCTGACCTCACCCCCAGAGAAAGACCTACTTCTGAAGCCGACCCCCTACAGCAGACCTGCCTCCACCTTCTTAGAGTGCACCTTATGGGTGTGTATCGAGTGCTCCAAATGTCCTTTCAGGAGTCGGTACAGGGACCAGCCACCCAAGAGTCTGTCCCATGTCTGTGGGCAGCAAAGCAAGTTCCGGAGCACCTCACTGGGGCAAAGGATGCTCCAAACCCTGTCTCCGGGTGCGTAGGGCGTCCTGCACTAATGAGTAACACCACATCACGTTTCAGTGGACTGTGTTCCTTCCCCCTCTTCTCTTACTCCCTCCCAGTCCCTACCCCTCAGGCCACAGCTGCCCAGTGCCCCTGCACCCCTCCAGACTCCCCAGCCACCCTCTGAGAACAGAAGTGGTTTTTTAAATATATGTGTATATCCTCTTTCCTTTCAATCGCATATTGTGTGGGCAGCTTGCTTTTTTATTTATGTCTGCAGTATTTTTCTATGTCAGTACACACAGAGCTGACAGATCTTTCTGGTAGTTTTGTGAGCAGCTGCATCAGCTCACCTCCCTTTGTTTTGTTGGCTGATGTTTGTGGACACTTGGACGGCCTGTCGTTTTTAGCTCTTAAGACAGTGAAGCTCCTGTGCGTGTGCCCTGCGTGCTCACAGAGGCTGCTGTTAGATCAGTATCTAGGAGGGAAATAGCTGGGTCGAAGGTAGGGGCAGTTCTGAGTGCTGTTACCCAATTGCCCCCGGGACATTGGCCCAACTCCTGCTCCTGGTTGCAGGCGTGAGGCACCTTTCCTCACTCCGTACTGGTGGATTTAGCAAATGGTTTGGGTGCTTTTTTGTTTGTTTGTTGGTTTGTTTTTTGGTCAATCTGATAAGTCAAAACTGATACTTCATTATTGGTTTAAATTTGCCTTTTTTTCCCTAGTCCATTTTATTTTATGTATTTATTTTGAGATGGAGTCTCACTCTGTCGCCCAGGCTGGAGTGCAGTGGCACAATCTCGGCTCACTGCAACCTCTACCTTCTCCGCAAGGTTCAAGCGACTCTCCTGCCTCAGCGTCCTGAGTAGCTGGGATTACAGGCGCCTGCCACCGTGCCCAGCTAATTTTTGTATTTTTAGTAGAGACAGGGTTTCACCATGTTGGCCAAGGTGGTCTCAAACTCCTGACCTCAAGTGACCCTCCTGCCTTGGCCTCCCAAAGTCCTGGGATCACAGGCATGAGCCACCGCACCCAGCCTTATTTTGTGTTTTTGAGACAGGGTCTCAGTCTGTTGCCCAGGCTGGAGTGCAGTGGCACTGCCATGGCTCACTAAAGCCTCAACCTCCCCGGCTCCTCAGCCTCCCGGGCTCAAGCATTCCTCCTTCCTCAGCATTCCCAGCAGCTGGGACCACAGGCGCACACCACCACACCTGGCTAATTTTTTTTTTTTTTTTTTTTTTGAGGCAGAGTCTCGCTCTGTGGCCCAGGCTGGAGTGCAGTGGCCAGATCTCAGCTCACTGCAAGCTCCGCCTCCCGGATTTACGCCATTCTCCTGCCTCAGCCTCCCGAGTAGCTGGGACTACAGGCGCCCGCCACCTCGCCCGGCTAGTTTTTTGTATTTTTTAGTAGAGACAGGGTTTCACTGTGTTAGCCAGGATGGTCTCGATCTCCTGACCTCGTGATCCGCCCGTCTCGGCCTCCCAAAGTGCTGGGATTACAGGCTTGAGCCACCGCGCCCGGCCACACCTGGCTAATTTTTTACATTTTGTAGACAAGACCTTGCCGTGTTGCACAGGCTGGTCTTGAACTCCTGGGCTCAAACAGTCCTCCCACCTCGGCCTCCCAAGTGCTGGATTGCAGGTGTGAGCACCTGGCCCAATTTGCCTGACTGTTGTTTGAGTCAGGATCTCCCTCTGTCACCCAGGCTAGAGTACAGCGGTGCAATCCCAGCTCACTGCAGACTCCACCTCCTGGGCTCTCTCCTGCCTCAGCCCCGTGAGTAGTAGGGGTTATGGTGTACACCACCACACCTGGCTAATTTTTAATTGTTTTGTAGAGATGGGTTTTCCCCATGTTAGCCCAGGCTGGTCTCGAACTCCTGGGCTCAAGTGATCTACCTCGGCCTCCCAAAGTGCTGGGATTACAGGCGTGAACCATCGCATCTGGCCCAATTTGCCATTTTTAAAGGATGAGGTTGGTGATTTTTCCTATCAGTTGGCCGTCTTATATGTGGTATATGTGTTGTTGACATTTTTGTCCTTTTCAAAGGGGACTAGGAAAGCTGGCAACAGAAAAATGGGTGTTTGTTGTGACTTCTGAAAGTCAGGGATTCAAAGGGAGACAGGAGCTTTCCAGAGAGGGCCCTGCTGTGGGGGCCTGGACTGGAGACCAGAGGGAGGGCTGAAGCCTGGTTTACAGACACATGCAATCAGAATGGTTTTGTGTGTTTTCCTTGAACATTTGTTGAGTGCCTGCTAAGTGCCAGGCACTACACCTGGTGTTTCACCTGTGCTCAGGTATTCAGGCTAAGGCTGTACAGCTACTACGATGCCATTTTCAAATGCAGAAACTGAGGCCCAAGGCCACATGGCCACAGAGCCCAGAGCTGAGGGTCCCAAGGCCCAGCCCTCACTCTACACCCTGGTGTTCTGGAAGGGACTTATCTGATTAGAGCAGGGGGAGGGCCAAGTGTGTCATGGGGTCAGAGGAGATGCTGGGCCAGAGCTTCTGAGGAATGCGGCTGTGCTGTGGGGGTGGGGAAGGCTGCACAGGAGAAGGGGGTAGGGCTGCCACGTGGGGCCTCATGGAGACTGGGGCCAGGGCTCAGCGGGCCACTCCCTGAGGTGGGAGTTGGCGGCGGTCCCTGCCGTGCACCCTCTGGGTGGGTCTGGGTGAGTGATTTTGTTTTCTTCTGGGTGGAGGCCCCCCTCCCCCCCACTCTCATTCCCCACCCCACCCTCCAGCTGCAGAGGATGGTTTAGGAGCAAAAAGGGTCACAACTTTAAAGAGGGCCCCATGTTAATGCTGGGGCATTAAAAAATTTGTTCTTTTGAAATTTATATTTATTTATTATTATTATTTTAATTTGTTCTTTTGAAATTTATATTTATTTCTCTACAGATTTCGAGATGTTTCCTTTAAAAAAGAAAAAAAAAAGGTTGTGGCCAGGCGAGTTGGCTCACGCCTGTAATCCCAGCACTTTGGGAGGCCGAGGCGGGTGGATCATGAGGTCAGGAGTTGAAGACCAGCCTGGCCAAGATGGTGAAACCCCGTCTCTACTAAAAATACAAAAGCTTAGCCAGGCACAGTGGCGGGTGCCTGTAATCCCAGCTACTCCGGAGGCTGAGGCAGGAGAATCGCTTGAACTCAGAGGGCAGAGGTTACAGTGAGCCAAGATCTCGCCACTGCACCCCAGCCTGAGCAACAGAGTGGGACTCCATCTCAAAAAAACAAAAAAAAGGTTGCATACATTTTTTTAATTTTTGAGACAGAGTCTCCCTCTGTCGCCCAGGCTGGAGTGCAGTGGTGCGATTTCAGCTCACTGCAGCCTCCACCTCCCAGGTTCAAGTGATCCTCCTGCCTCAGCCTCCTGAGTAGTTGGGACCAGAGGTGTAAGCCACCACGCCCGGCTAATTAAAAAAATTTTTTTTGTAGAGACAGGGTCTTACTATGTTGCCCAAGATGGTCTCGAACTCCTGGGTTCAAGCAGTCCTCCCATGTCAGTCTTCCTAAGCTCTGGGATTACAGGCGTGAGCCACCGTGCCTGGCCCATAAAATGTTATCTTAGGTCGCATGATTCTGTTGACTGACTGCTAACTTGGTTGTTTTTTTAAACTGTTGGTAGAATTAGAGCATTTCTGGGCAGTTCTGTGTGTTGAAGACACCTTATAGCCAGGCTTTTCTCATCTAAAGATCCAAAGGGAAAGAAGGACAAAAGCTGCTCCCTCTTTCCCCCTCTTGCCCCCTCTTGCCCTCTCTTGCTGGACAGCCCGAGATCACACACGACTGGAGTGACTGCGCCCTGCTCGGGCCCCAGTGGTTGTCGCAGGCTGGGGCTCTTTGCTTAGACGGAGGCGAAGTCCAAAGTCACAGAGCCCCAGCTGGTGGAGTCAGGATCTGAATCCAAGCCCTGGATCCAGTCCAGGCCAGAGCCTCCTTTGCAGAGAAGGTTCTAGGTGCCCATGCACAGGGTGACTGCCAACCTTGTGGAGTGGGGTCAGTGGTGGCCCTGCAGGCTGGCTTGGTCTTCTGAGGCCGTGTCAGTGCCACCCCAGGGCCGCCCTCCATGGCAGTGTGGGGCCAACAAGCCTGTCTTCCCATTTTTCTCAGAGAGGCTGGAAATCCTGTTCGTTTTATATATAAAGTGTTTCCTTTCTAAAACATTGGCAACTAAGTAAATCCAAACAAGGTGTGGGCCAAATCATGGCACACTCCTGCCCCACGGGTGGCCCTCCAGCTAAGAGTCATGTTTACAGTTTTAGAGGTTTGGTGGACTCCAGTGGGACCATGCCTGGGGATGGAGTGGCTGTGGGTGAGTGCGTCTCAACTCCCACACCTGGCCTCTGAGAAGACAGAGCACGGGACTGCGATACCTGAGCACCAGCCGCCCCTCACCCAGTCACTGTGGCCCTGCAGGGGCTGCCAGCCTCTGCATTCAGGAGCCAGTGGGCGCCCAGGACACACTGCCTCCATCCCCTGCCTCGTGTCCTGTGCTTTTGAACTGAGACTGTTCTGGGCTTTTCCTGAAAGGATGGTGGAACTCCAGAGTGGCATTTCAGTGTGACTGGCCTCTGCAGGACCAGCTGGGCTCCCAAGATATACAAACATGCCTTGAGCATTTGGCCTCAGCACCAGCTCATCCTCACGCCCCCGCCCCTCCCCGCTCCCATGCCGCCTCCAGCCCCGACCTCCGCAGGCACTTTTGTGCTTCTTGTGACACCCAGGGCTTCCGTTCATTTTGTTCAGGAGAGCAGGTTGGGATGCCCCCGCCATGGATGGGCGAGGAGCCGGCTGTGACACATGAAGAAATGGGGGACAGTGAAGAACAGTCTATGCCTCCCCTGTAAATGCGCAGGGAACATCACAGTCCGCTTTTCTGTCTGTGGTCTCTCCGTTGGGGCCCAGGAAACCTACACTAGGAGGTGCATGTCAGGCTCCTGGTGGCCAAGGTGAGATGGACAGCCCAAGACAGCTCCAAGACCAAGTTGCAGGGCAGGCACGAGGGGCCATGGGGCTCTTACTTATTTACTTTATTCTTGCTCTGTCGCCCAGGCCAGAGCGCAGTGGTACAATCTTGGCTCACTGTGGCCTCAACTTTCCAGGCTCAAGTGATCCACCTGCCTTGGCCTCCTGAGTAGCTGAGACTACAGGTGCACATCACCATGGCTGGCTAATCTTTTTACTTTTTAAAAAATTTTTTTGTAGAGACGGGGTCTCACTCTGGCACCCAGGCTGGTCTCACACTCCTGGGCTCAAGCAGTCCTGCCACCTTGGCCTCTCAAAGTGCTGAGAGGACAGGTATGAGCCCCGAGCCCGGCCTGGCGTGGAGCCCTTCACCCACACATGAGCCAGGAGGCAAGCTTGGTGAGGAGCATGTGGGCTCCAGGAATGCGAGGGAGAATGAATGGAGGCAGCTCCTCAGTGTGCAAAAACACAAGCACAGGCCTCACTGGTCACTGCCACGGCAACCTTGTAGTGGAATCAGGACAGTCCTGCTGTCCAGGAAGGAGAGGACCCTGCTCTCTTGTGTCTTAGTGCCTGCCCCTGTCCTTCTAGCCCCGTTGCTGCTCTCAGGACAAGCTGTGACTGACAGAGCAGTTCACGCTGGTGACGTTTTATGAGGCTAGACGCACAGCCCCACAGCACCTTGTCACGGAAGCTACAGGAATCCAAGAACCGGAGCTCTGGCCAAGAAGGGAGCACTGGGGTGTCCTGAATGGCACAGACAAGCCCAGCCTCCCACCTTCACTGATTGTCACACCTGTGGCTTCTGAAGGACAGGGCAGCCTCAGAACTTTCTCAGAAACAGATGGTCAAGTAGATGTTTGTTAGCTCTTTTCTTGAAATGGTAATAACGGGCCGGGCGTGGTGGCTCAAGCCTGTAATCCCAGCACTTTGGGAGGCCGAGACGGGCGGATCACGAGGTCAGGAGATCAAGACCATCCTGGCTAACCCGGTGAAACCCCGTCTCTACTAAAAAATACAAAAATCTAGCCGGGCGAGGTGGCGGGCGCCTGTAGTCCCAGCTACTCGGGAGTCTTGAGGCAGGAGAATGGCGTGAACCCGGGAGGCGGAGCTTGCAGTGAGCTGAGATCCGGCCACTGCACTCCAGCCTGGGCTACAGAGCGAGACTCCGCCTCAAAAAAAAAAAAGAAAAAAAAGAAATGGTAATGACGAAACCATGATTGCCACTTAGGAAAGTAACTTGTGTTGAAATAACTTTTAGAACAAAGTAAATACATTAAGAAATAACCAAATCGGCTTACTTTCTGGTAATATTTATTCTATGGCCACACAACAGCGGGCAGTCACTTCTGCTTCTGGCCAGGCTGTAGTTATAAGGACCAGACTTTAATGTTCCTCCATAAACAACTAGAAAACTGGAAAAAGTATACGAAACAACAGTTTGTAGACATTGGACAACTGGCCGAACAAGACCGAGATCCCGAACAAGACCGAGATCGAGGACAAGACCACCACCCTTGTGGGAAGGACACAGGCAAGGCGAGCCCTGGGGCCCTGGCCTTCTGCCTGAAGGCCGTGTCTGGGCTGCCGGTACAGGGAGAGAAGCAGGGCCTGAGCAGAGCTGAGTACCCTTACGGAGTTGAGACCGCACTGGGGCCTGGGGAGATAGCAGGAGCCGGCGTTTCAGGGCAGAATCCAGCAAGGAGGAAACTGCAGAAAAGAGCTCCAGAAATCTGCACAGGGTTCTCTTGAGTGTGTACTGAGGACCAGCCTGCACGTGTATAGAAGAAAACGCCACAAAGCCAGGCAAAGAGGAGAAAAGAGCGTGTAAGGTGAACAACTTCCAGAGCTCACACAGGGTCATGACATACTGAAGCTACAGCCGGGGTGATGGGTCCCCGGTGATCACTGTGGACATTCAGTGGAGACTCCGGAGGAGCCACACCGTGGGAACGGGGCTGATGCTGTCTGCAGTGAAGGCTCATCTAGAACCTACCTGAGAAACTGTAGCTATAGGAATCCAAAGCTGGGCGTGGCAGCTCATGCCTGTAATCCCAGAACTCTGGGAAGCTGAGGTGGGCGGATCACCTGAGGCCAGGAGTTCACAACCAGCCTGGTCAACTTGGTAAAACCCCGTCTCTACTAAAAATACAAAAATTAGCCAGGCGTGGTGGTGCATGCCTGTAATCCCAATGACTCAGGAGGCCGAGGCAGGAGAATCACTTGAACCTGGGAGGCAGAGGTTGCAGTGAGCCGAGATTGCACCACTGCACTCCAGCCTGAGTGACAGAGCAGACTCTGTCTCAAAAAAAAAAACACACCACATAACCCAACTTTTACCCAAAACAAGGCCCAACACCCTTTAAAAGACAAGAAGGCGAGCACTATGACCCCCACCTGTAATCCCAGCACTTTGGGAGGCCAAGGCGGACGGATCACTTGAGGTCAGGAGTTCACGACCAGCCTGGCCAACTTGGTAAAACCCCATCCCTACTGAAAATATAAAAATTAGCCAGGTATGGTGGCAAGCGCCTGTAATTTCAACTACCTGGGAGGCTGAGGCACGAGAATCCCTTGAACCTTGGAGCCAGAGGTTGCAGTGAGCCGAGATCGCACCACTGCACTCCAGCCTGAGTGACAGAACAGACTCTGTCTCAAAAAACAAAAACAAAAAACAAGAAAACATGTAACCCACCTTTCTGTCAAAACAAGGCCCAACATGCTTTAAAAGATAAGAAGACTGGGTGTGGTGGCACATATCTGTGGTCCCAGCTATTTGGGAGGCTGGGGCAGGAGGATCATTTGAGCCCAGGAGGTCGAGGCTGCGGTGAACCATGATCATGCCACTGCACTCCAACCTGAGTGACAGAGCAAGACAGCCTCTCAAAAAAAATAAATAAATAAATAAAAAAGGCCAGGCACTTTGAGACGCCAAGGCGGGTGGATCACGAGGTCAGGAGATTGAGACCATCCTAGCTAACAAGGTGAAACCCCATCTCTACTAAAAGAAATACAAATAAAATTAGCCAGGCGAGGTGGCGGGCGCCTGTAGTCCCAGCTACTTAGGAGGCTGAGGCAGGAAAACAGCGTGAACCCAGGAGGCAGAGCTTGCAGTGAGCCGAGATCCCACCACTGCACTCCAGCCTGGGTGACAGAGCGAGACTCTGTCTCAAAAAAAAAAAAAAAGAAGAGTTCTTTGCCTCTTGTCTTATTTTCTGCCTAATTCTATTTTATTTTTTAATTTTTACTTTTTCTGTCTTTTTAAGTGGATCTTTTATTGTTGGATCTTTATTTTTAAAAAATTCAATCTAAGATTTTTTTTTCATTAGTCAGTTTACTCATCTATAAATATCCATTGAACTATTGTCTACTGGAATTTAATCTCCACATTATTTATTTTCCATTTGTTTGATTTTCCTACATTCTTGTTTTACACTGGAGAAACCAAGTTTTCCTCTGCTGCTTTACAAGTTACACATTCTAATTTTGTCCTGTGGCAACATCTGCCAGTTCACACCGGGTTCACAGAACCTCATGCCTTGCAGCCGCCTCGTAGGCCCCTCTCAGGCATGTGTACCACACGCTCCCCTCTGTGCCACCCCAGCCCTCGACTCTGAACTCCTGGGGGGCACCGGGGCCGCCTGGTTTCCTGTCCATGTCTCGCTCTCTTATGGCTTCTTCTGAGCTCTTTCCCCTCCTTCCTTCAGTGACTCCCCCAAGACTTTCTGTGTGGGCCTTGGACAGACTGAGGCTGTGTATCCCGCCTGTTTCAGAAGCCCTGTGCTTGTATCCCTGTAGGTATTTGGAGGTTTATGTTTAACATGTTTTGATATGAAAATGTAGAAGGATTTTGTGTAAGTTTGGTCTTACCCATATTCTGCCTTCATCGGCCTCCTCGAAGAACTTCGTTCTGTCCTACAGGAAGCACAGTTGCAGCTTAAAGAGCATGAACGTGCACCCACTTCACACAGACACACCCAGCTTGCCCCTGCCCTGGAGCATGCGTCTTCCTCTTGGAGAAAGCGAGGCTCCTTCCTTTCCAGGGCTGCCCCTGGAGACACTGGCCATAGATCTTCAGTGAAACGCTTCACTCTCTGGTCATACAATTAAGAAACTGTAGCTGTCCCAACTAAATTTCAGGACAAATTAGCCCAGTTGGTCACGCTCACAGTCACTGCCTCCACCAGAACTGATGCGGACCCCTGGGAACCGAGGTGTTTGCTCTGTGACTTGGGAAGGACAGCGGAAGGTATTTCCATTTAGCTCTTGGGGCCAGATTTTTTGTGAATGAAAATCTGCTGTGCATATCTTGGACACTGTCACATGCACTACCCTGTGTATTTCCATTTAAAACTGAAAGCCAGTGACAACTGACACCAATGCAACACAAGCAAGAGAGATTCTCGCCCTGAGACTCACTCGCCCTGAAACTCACTGTTGTTTTGGGCTTTCGGTGGACCCTGCTGTTAGTGTGCAAATTTTATGCCAGGTCCGTGGCCAGGGCTGAACCTCTTTCCTGAGGGGTTGGGGGACTCCTCCGAGGAGCAAGAACAGCCCGGCTGTCCACAGAGGAGCCGTCTGCAGGGGTGGGAGCACAGGTCAGGCGCTCTTTCAGCAAAACTCCAGGACCTGGACAAGCCATCACACTCATCACACTAGCAGCCAGAGCGGCCACAGGTCACTCATCTCTGCCACTTGCTCTCCGAGTGCTCCAGAGTCAAGGACTACAGCCTGGCCAAAGGGACAGTGGCCTGTGGCCTCTGACTCTGAGCTTGGAGAAGGCTTGCTGCTCCAACATCACGTGGACAGAGGCAAGGAGGCACGTGGGACGGGGAACGGGGATAGAGACCAGCCTGCCCCAGGAGCAGTGGGGTCCTCAAGAAACGCTCATGCATTTTCTGACCAGGACTTCCATCCTGAGGTGTGTGCAGAGTGACCCAAAGCCGCCTCATCCGTGCCGTGACTCTGGGCACTGGAGCCCACCCACTTTCTGTACAAGAGCCTATTCTGGAGGCATCTGTCCTGAGAGCACCCGAAGAGCCCACCCACTTTCTGTACAAGAGCCTATTCTGGAGGCATCTGTCCTGAGAGCACCCGATGGCACTGTAGGATGCTGAGAGCAGCCGAGGCAGGAGGGCCGACAGCTGACCCCTCCCAGAGTCCTGTCTCAAGTGGATGCCAGTCCACGACTTCCAGCCCAGGGGCTGACGTGTCTTCTCCAGTCCATGTGGCAGGTGTTGCCGGGGGAGCAGGCAGTGCAGCTGTTGGACAGCAGGGGGTGTTTCTTCAACCCAGATTGCCCTCCTCCTCTGCCACAACAGGCCCCCTTCATTCTGGAACCTGCAGACCAACTCCATCTGCCTATCCCCAGTGTGCCAAGTGCCAGGCCCAGAAGCACGCACCTACCGGGGGCCTCTTCTTCCTCCTTTCTGGCGGGGGCCACTTTGGCCCCTCATGCTAACCTCGCCCTGTGTGCTATGCAGCTGGAGTCAAACAGGAGGTGCAGCAATGCCATGGAGGGCGACAAGCCACATAGCAGGGTCCGAGGCAGCCATTCCCCACTCCCCACTCCCGTGGCATCCGTGCCCCACCCGGGCACCAAGCCGCTGTGCCATGCATCCCCCACCCCTGACCTGCTGCAGGTGTGTGCACCTTTGCCTCTCTTCCCAGGGAAAGCAAAATTCCTGGGATCCAGAGGGTCGTTGCCCAGATCTCCTGAGAGCAACTCCAGGCGCCTGGTCTCCAGGGGAGGAGGAGGAGTGGGGAGAGGCCTTTGGCCAGGCGTGTGGCCCTCCGTGTGCCAAGCAGGTTGGGCAGCTGATATGTGCGTGGCTGGCGTAGCTCCTGCAGAGCCAGGCTCCCTGGAGGAGAGCGTGGCCTCCTTCCCGCCGTCCATCCTCCTGCCAAGACATGCAGGGGGCAGCCCTGAGACACGGGTCTCAGCCAAAGTGAGTGGCAGGCAGTGCTGCTCCCCGGGAACATGGCGGTGACCTGCTGGTCTGTGGCCTGAGATGCTAGGGTGCCCACCTGGAGATGTGAGCTGGCCTGGCACACCTGGGAGGGCCCCATGGGCCCCTTTTGAAAGTTCCCTTGCCATGAATTTTACCTGGAATCTGCCCAGCACACTGGCCCATGCTGCTTTTTGCTGTCCCCAGATAGTGCCAACAGAAACCACAAGTTGTCTAAACACCACCCCAGGCACTCAGCACTCAGTGCAGAGTCCCGGCCCAAGGGGCATGAGGCCAGCATCCTCACTTTAGGACCAGGAAACCAGTTCCCATGCCCCCAAAACAGCTGAGACAGCTGCCACCTCCTGCTGCCCCAGCTCAGCTGCTGCACGTCACTTCCCTTCCGGGGCCTCAGGGCCTTCTCCTGCCTTTTCTCCTCTGAAAGGCAGGACAGGGTGGGGTGGGGAGATACCCAGAGGCTGTCCAGCTCGCTGCCCGTCCCTGGCTCTCACCGTCCCAGCCTCCTAGCGGCCTCCTCGGCACCCACCAGCCTGCAGCCACCTGTGCTTGGGGTTCTTGGCACCTCTCCTTCCTGTGGGCTGAGCTCGATGGGCTGTAGTGGGGAGCCGGCCCAGGAGGAAGGCTGTGCATCTCTGGGTCTCCTCTCGCCCAAGTGAGGCCTGTGTGCCTGCCGTCCGCGATGCAGCCTCCGGTGGGACAGACCCGCGTCTCTCAAAGCCTTATGCCCATGAAGTGTTTCCCTTAAATTCCCTTCCTTGGGGCCCCAGCTTGTAACCCACTACTGGGTGACCCCTCTCAAGGGTTGGGATGGGGCCCACATGAGGCAACACTGACAGTCTGTAGCAGACAGGCCTGGGCAGGCTCAGCAGCAGGGGACCCGCCAGTGCCATTGGGGGAGGAGCCATGGTCGCCCAGAGGAGGTGCTGGCATGGAACAAGGGGTCAGCCTGTGGTTGGTACCCAGGCCCCCAAAGTCCCACCTCTCCTCTGCTTCAAAGGCCAGCAGGCGGGGCCTGAAGGATCTGGGGTTTCCTGCTGGCCCTGCCTCACTAGGCTGAGTGATGGGTGGCAGGACTGCCCAGAGCCCTGGATCCTGCAGCGCCTAGTACCCTCCCCTCTTGTGCATCTGCCCAGTGGGGGCTCCGGGCTCCATGTGCCAGTGAGGCGGGGAAGGCAGCTGGACAGAGCAGGCCCAGGGCATCGCCATGCGGAGAGGCCATAGGGACCAGATCACCGGGGCCTCCCTCCCCTGCACCCCATTGCTCTTCTGTTGTCACACTCAGTCCCACAAAGGCAGCCCCAGGGCCACTGTGATCCCCAGGGCTGAGCTCCAGGAGCTCAGGGGTGGGGGTGTCCATTAGGAGGCATTAGCAGGTGAGGGTTGACACGGGCTGGGGAGACAGAGGGGTGAGCCTCACAGGCGTGGGGACCCTGGAAAGGTGCACACAGCTTCTGGAGATTCGGGGTGGGGGGAGCCAAGTCACATTTGCTGTCACTGTGCACTGAAGGCCCGGGTGCCCTGCTGACAGCGGTGGGAAAAGCCTTGTTCCCGAGAGACTTCGAAATAATTCAATGCATTTGAGAAGGGTTGATCTTGGGTGCGTGAGGAGCCCTGTGGCAGCCAGAGGGGGTCCAGCAGAACTTGGGCCCTTGGGACAGCAGAGGTGAACCCCAGAGAACAGCAGAGGCCACAGGGAGACAGAAGGGCCTCTGTGCCACAGAATGGACTTGAGGCCTGAGCTGCCATCAGGGCCAGGCCCTCCCCAGCCCCAAGGCAGGCTCTGGAGAACCAGGGAAGGCGTGAGCTCACTGTCCGGCCCTTCCCAAAGCCCTAGGAAGCCAGGTAGGTGTGCCCAGGGGCACCCAAAGAGCCCGGAGCGCCTGGAGAATGAGCCACCAGAGGCCAATTTGGTCAAGAGCTGGGCTGTGGCTCAGGTGCAGGAGAAGAAACCCACAGGGTGGCCAGAAAGCTGGGGACCAGCTCTGTTCCCTTTGTGCTCAGAGTTCTCATGCCCCCAGGCTGAGATGGGAGCCAGGGCTGCACCTCCCTGCAATAGGACAGGCTGTGTCCTCCCTGAGATTCCACCAGCTTCAACCTCCAAGGCCGGGCGCGGTGGCTCACGCCTGTAATCCTAGCACTCTGGGAGGCCGAGGCAGGCGGATCACGAGGTCAGGAGATCGAGACCATCCTGGCTAACCCAGTGAAACCCCGTCTCTACTAAAAATACAAAAAAAATTAGCTGGGCGTGGTGGTGTGCACCTGTAGTCCCAGCTACTCTGGAGGCTGAGGCAGGAGAATGGTGTGAACCCGGGAGGCAGAGCTTGCAGTGAGCCGAGATCGCGCCACTACACTCCAGCCCGGGCGACGGAGCGAGATTCCGTCTCCAAATCCCTCCAAGTATAGTGCAGCCACCTGAGGGGATGGAGCCCAGTTCAGGTGGCCCTGCCTGAGCACACACCAGGCCCTGGGACGGGGTAAGCCTGGGAGGGGCAAGCAGGCCCCAGTCCCCCTCCCCTGGTTAATCACTGCAAGGCCTTGGATGTTTCAGGAACTTTCCAGAAGCTCTGTTCGGGGCCAGAGCACGAGCAGCCGGTGGGGGAGGGGTGCAGGACCCAAGAGGCGCGTTCCTCACACTGTGCCCAGCAAACTGTGGTTCACATGGTTTCCCTGTGGCCCAATCAGCCCAATGCAGAAAGCGAAATCCCGGCCAGGCTCGGCAAAACAGGTCAGGCGAGAAGGAGGGGCGGAAAGTAGTGGAGGCCAAGTGTGTTTTTACACACCAGTTACTGGGTTGACCTCAGATTAGCATCAGGTAGAAGAATCCGGGGTCACAGGGAGTCACGCCTGGGGCAGCCGCCTTGACACATCCAGCTCCTGCCTCCGGCCTAGGGCTGTACCCTGCCCTGGGGTCCTGGACTCATGGCCAGTTCCCTGCCACCGTCCCTGAGGAGGGCTTGGCAGGAAAAGGACCAGTGAAGAAACCAGGGCCTGCAAAGTGGATATTCTGAGCTAGGGGCCGGCCTGCCCTGGGGAGGGGGCCAGCTCACCCTCCCTGCCCCAGGGACTGTGCCCCACTCACACCTCCCTGCTTTGCCCCGGGATACAGCCAGGTCCTCCCAGCAGCACCAGCTCAGGCCTCCCAGGCAAAGAGGCAGGCCCTTCACCCTCCCTCAGCTCACTTTTTCTGAAAATCCCCCAGGCGTTGTCTCAGGAGGATCAAGTTGGGCAAAGCCTCCAGATTCCCTGTGCCTTAGAGAGGGACAACCAAGGCCCCTGCGTTTGAGGAGACCCCTCAGGGTCACAGTGGAGTACTAGGGCCTGGTCAGAGGACCAGCTTCCCAGCGGGAAGCCCTTTCCACGGGATACCCCACCTTCTGCGAGCCGGCGTGGGGAGCTGGGGGGAGGGAGTGGGGGGTGGGAGTGGGGATGGGGGGATTATTGTTGAGAGAGAAAGTGGGAGCCTTTGTGTGAAGAGGAGGAATTCCTCTGGGGGTTGGAAGCAAAGGGAGCAGGCAGCATCCAGGGCCCCCCAGGACCCCAGCAGGGGGCCAGGGACTGTGTGACCCCGACGAGGCTGCAGGGAAAGGAAGACTGGTTCCAGGTGTCTTGAGACCCCAAGAGTGGATCAGAGTAGAAGCAGCTGAGATGCGAAGAGGGGCCCAGGGCCAGGGCCGGGAGTGTGTGGCTGCCCCCATGTGTACTGCACAGCCCAGCGGAGAAACAGTGCGTCATTGCCGCCAACCCCAAAGCACAGATGCTTCCCAGTCAGCCAGGCTGCACGCAGACCACACAGGCTGGGCTCCAGCAGAAGGCCTTGGCCGCCGGCTGACCTGCCCAGGTCAGCCTGTCCAGACTGCCCACTGGGCCACACTCAGCCACGCACTGGAGCCCTCTAGACCTCACCCCAGCCACGATGTGGCCACTCAGTGGACGCTGAGCTCACATCTTACTGTGGATTTTTTGTTTGTTTTGTTTTTTTGAGATGGAGTTTTGCCCTTGTCACCCAGGCTGGAGTGCAATGGCACCATCTCAGCTCACTGCAACCTCCACCTCCTGGGTTCAAGCGACTCTCCTGCCTCAGCCTCCTGAGTAGCTGGGATTACAGGTGCCCGCCACCACGCCCGGCTAATTTTTTGTATTTTTAGTAGAGACGGGGTTGCGCCGTGTTGGCCAGGCTAGTCTTGAACTCCTGACATAGGTGATCTGCCCTTGTTGGCCTCCCAAAGTGCTGGGATTACAGGCATGAGCAACAGCGCCAGGCCTTTGCCATGGATTTGTAATAACATTTTGCTGCTGTTTTACCAAAAAGAAAAAAAGAAAAAAAACCCACATTCTTAATTCAAAAAATGAAAAATAGAGAAAAACTGGCCAGATATAGATCCCCTACAACGCCTCTCTGCGAAGACAGTCTCAGCTGATGCTTTGGAAGGGCTACCTGGCATTTAGGCCCCAGCCTCTGTGTGCGGCACACTCCTGGGCCCTTGGCCTGTGCCCGGCCACATGGTACCCACTAGTGCGGCCTTTCCTTTGGCCTCGAAAGCCTGGCGCTGCTGGCCCATCGAGGAGGCCGGGGCAGGGGATGTGTCTCAGAGGGTAGGGACACCCGGGCGGCCTGGGAGGAGAGGCTTCGAGTCAACCATTTACCGCAGCAGCCCGCCCCCTCCTGGGACCCATTACGAAATGGCCATGGCAGGACCATTTTCAGAGCCAGATATCCAGGTGTCCAGTGGAGGGGCAGGCCCAGGCCCTGCCAAGCAGGACCCACTGAGCAAGGCGAGGCCACGGCTCTCTGGTCACTCCAGGAGGATCCTTTGGCCTTCATGGACTCCTGGAGGACAGCCAGGCCAAGGGTCACAGGGCCCCCGCTGGCCGGGGACATGTGCAGTGCGTACGAGCACAGCCTCCTGCCCCTCCTGACGCATGCTGTTTTCTTCTCTTTTCTCTTTGCCTGATAGAGCTCCCGGCTCCTCCAGCAGTTGATAGGAGCCCCGTCAAGATGCAGGCTGGCATTGCCACCCCAGGGATGAAGACAGCAGCCCAGGCAAAGGCCAAGCCCACAGGAGCCTCCCGGTCTCATCCTGCAAAAGTTAAAGGCTGCCAGAGGCCCCCCAAGATCCGTAACTACAACATTAAGGACTGACTTCCTCCCCCCGCCCCGCCCCGCCCCCTCGGGGCTTCCGCATGGTGCCTGCGCTTTCACCTCCGTGGTGGGGGTGTGTGGGCGCAGCGTGCAGGGTGGAGGCAGGGAGCTGCAGGACAGGCTCCCAAATGCTGCTGAGGCGACCCTGCTGACCGAAGGCCTCCCTGAGCGCCGGGCCCATTAAAACCAGGTTCTTCCCTGGGGCATCTGCTTGGCCATAGCGTTGTTTATCTGTCCTACTTGGGAAATGCAGTATCAAGTGCTTGTGCCAGAGCCTGGCCTGCCTGTGTCACCACCCACAGCCACCTGCACACCGGTGGTGTCAGGGATAGCGTGGCCTCTTCCTCAGAGCCTGGTAGCGGGTAGGGGTCAGAGCAGAAAGCCCACCCACAGAGCAAGTGTCTCCTGAGAGTGCCATGGGAGGGGCCTCCCAGGAGTGAGAGCCTTGGATACCAGTGAACCTGGCCAAAGTGACCCCTGGAAGCCAGGTGGGCACCTGGGCCTCATGCAGGTCGGGGTGCGCATGTCAGGCGCTGACAGGGTGGAGGCCAACCCAGGACAGCGGTCACCGCTGGGCCTTCCACGCCCACCCCCACAAAGGATAACAGCAAGATGTCCCTGCCACCTGGGTGCCCAGGGCCAGGTACCTGCAAGGATGAGAAACACACATGTAAACTGATGCCCGTCTGCCTGGAACACACTACACTACCCCACCAAAAAGCAGTTCCAAGAGTCCTTGTATGTCCTGCACACGGACACAGTGCTCTGCAACCAGCACCAGCAGGAGGGTGACTTGTCAGGGGTTCATGTCCCACCCCTACTCCTCCAAAGCCCTGCCTCTGTCCCCCCCCCCCCCCCGCCTGGCACCCAGGCCTGGTCACACACTGCCCACAGCAGAGTGCAGGGGTGGAGGCAGCCGGTACCCCGCTAGGCGAAGTGACGGGCCTTGCCGTATACCCTCGGGCCACCTTTCTGAACCGGGCAGACAGCTTCTCTGGGAAGACGATGGGAGAACGCTGCTCCCAGCCCTAACCTGCCGTGCTGCCTCGGCAAATCATGGGACCTTTGCAGCTTTGGTTTACACCCGTGTAAAATACAGACAGTGCCATCAGCTGGCCTAGCTCAAAGGTGTGCAGGCTGGATAAACGTGACAAGCAGAGATCACACCGCACAGACAGGCCGGCGGTCCCCAAGGCAGGAGTCAGTTTTGCACAGGCGTTTGAAGTTAGCGTCCCTCACTTGCTTCATGGGAATCCACAGACGGAGTTGGGGATGGGCTGGGGGGCTCTCAGTGCTATGTGGTCTCCCACACAACCTCTGCCTCTTGGGTTCAAGCTATTATCCAGCCTCAGCCTCCCCAGTAGCTGGGACTACAGGCACGCACCACCGCACCCGGCTGTTTGTATTTTTAGTAGAGATGGGGTTTCACTATATTGGCCAGGCTGGTCTAGAACTCTTGACCTCGTGATCTGCCCGCCTTGGCCTCCCAGAGTGTTGGAATTACAGGCGTGAGCCACCAAGCCCGGCCGCTGCCGCTCACTTTCTGTAGAAGCCCTCAGGGTGCTGGACGAGTCTCCAACCTCCTTGGTAGCCAGCCAGGGCTCCCCTGTAGCTGGCCCAGCCCCCGACAGGCTGCAGAGATCAGGGCCCTGCTGGCCACTGACCACCAGCACTGGCAGCCCCCAGGGCCACCTGGGAGGTTTGGAGCATGGAGAGCTGGAGCTGTGTGCCTGCATGCCTGAGGCTGACACAGGGCCTCACCCTGAATCAGAAGAACCCCCGCAGTGGGGACAGCAGTGCGGGGCCAGCCCCGGCCCTGTCTCCCTTTGTCCTTTCTTGAGCCTCCGTCCCACGGTGCGTGAACCACAGCCCCAGAAGGGAAAAGACGCGTGGAGTGGCCGCGTGACCCTCAGGCCTGCTCTCAGGAAAGGGAGGAGGCCGCGCACCTGCAGAGGGGCCGGGGCCCCAGTCTCCGGTTCCCCTTCAGCGGCCCGGGCTTCCTGAGCCCACAAAGTAGGACATGCAGCCAGGGACACCTGTGGCCTCACAAGGCCCGCTTGCCCCCCGTGGGGTGCGTGGCCCCGCAGGCACGAGGCTGCCAGAAAAGGGAGGGCACGCTTCAGGGCTCAGGCCGCCGAGCTGGCAACCATTAGAGGAGGGAAATCACTCGGAAGGGAGACAACGCACGGGGGCCAAGCTGAGCCCCCACCCGTGGGTGCGCCCTGGAAAACCCGCAGCCTTCGCCCAGGGAAGCGGGGCAGCGGCTCCCTTTGTTCGCACCACACCAGGTGGGTGTCCCGGTCGACCCCGCTGGCCACGTGGCCTCGCCCCTCCCCTCCGCTGAGCTCCAGCGGCCTGGAGTGCGCTCGCCCGTTCGGCCCTGCGCCTCATCCCCATCCCCGGGAGGCTGCCAAGGAGGGGCCGTCGGGTGGGTTGGCGTCCGTCTGGGTTCCCCGCCGGCCCCGCGACGAAAACCCGGGAGGCGCTGAGATGACCGGCAGTAACCCCGGCCCGGGTGCCCGCGGTCGGGGTCAACGACCGCACTCGCGCCGCGGCCCGCGCGGCATCCGGGACCGCCCAGCCGCCCGCCCATCACCTTATCGCCTAGCAACGCCCACCCGCGCGCCGCCATTGGGCCGGCGCGAACGCCCCTGGCACCCGATTGGTTGCTGCTGCCGCCGCGCCACGCCCTCAGCCTACTCCGCGCGGGCAGCGACGGCTGCGTGGAGTCGGCGGCCGAGATGCGGGCAGACGGGTCCGTCCGTCCTTCCGCGCGCCTGTGGGTCCGAGCGCCCCGGTGTGGCCGCGGTGTAGTCCCCAGTGTGGCCCAAGCATTCCCATCCCGCACACGTGCCGCCGGCGAACACGGGGGGTCGCAGGCGCGCCGCGGGCTCGGTCACAGCCGCGTGCTCGTCCGGGCCCGCGAGGCGGGAGGCGGAAGTCGGGGGGCGGTGGTTTCCCGCCCGCCCCGCCCCCGGCACCCCCCAGGCCCAGCCCCACCCCCCGGCGCGTTCCCGCGCAGGGTCCCGGCTCGGGCGGCGGCGCGCACGGGCATCACCCCACCGGCGGCGGCGCGCCGGGTCCCGGGGCGCAGCCCCGACGCTCATTGGCCTGGGCGGCGCAGCCAAGCTGTCAGCCCATGTGGCGTGGCCGCCCGGGGATGGCCGCTGTTTAAATAGCGCCGGCGCCGGCCTAGAGGGAGCCAGAGAGACGGCAGCGGCCCCGGCCTCCCGCTCCGCCGCGCTTCAGCCTCCCGCTCCGCCGCGCTCCAGCCTCGCTCTCCGCCGCCCGCACCGCCGCCCGCGCCCTCACCAGGTACGAGCAGCCGGCGCTGGGGCCGGGGCGCGGGTCGGGGTCGGGGCCGGGGCCGGGGTCCGGGGGGCGGCCCGGCTCCTCATCCTCCGCCCTCAGGGCGCGCATGGCCTGGCCCCGTATCCGGGGGTCGCCTCCACGGCCTGCCTGGGTTTCGGTGTTTGAGCCTCTTCGGAAGCGCCCGGGGCCCCGCGGAGCAGGTGGGCGGATGGCGGGGGAGGAACGCCGGGGAGCGCCGCCAACAGCCGCCTTCGCTTCCCCGGGGGGGGGGCGCGGACCCTGGAGGAGCCCCCAGCTCGGCCTCCCCGCGCCCACAAAGGCGCCGCCGGGCCCTGTCCGCCGCATCCTCCTCCCGGGGCCGCCCCGTAGCCGAGGCCCAGCCCGAAGGGGACGCCGCGAGGGAGGAAGGGAGTGGGCGCCGGGCCGGCCTCCCCATCACGTGGCGCCGCCCGGACGAAGCGCAGGGGTCCCGAGCAGCCCCCGCCCGGGGCGAAGGGAGGCCGGGCGCGCGGCGGTGTCCCCACCCCCTGCCTGGCCGTCGACCCCGCGTGAATAGCAAGCGGCGAGGACCCAGCGTGCGGGCCTGGAGCCGGCCCGGGGCAGCCAAGCCTCTGAATCGCGGTGGGTGGGAAGGGAGGCCGCACTGCCGAGGGGCGGCCCGCACATCAGGCCCTGGGGCCTCGTGCAAGTGGCCAGACCAGCGCTGGCCTCCGCCCCCTCCCCCCAGGGCTGCGCCAGCCCCCATTGTGGATGAGGAGCCGGCGGCCTGGGCACCCGTTCGGGGTCTTAGGGACCCGGGCCTCAGGGAGGGCCTGCTGTGTTCTGGGTCGGTATGGGGAGGCAAGCAAGTGTCTGTGGGTTCACCCGCGCAGGTGAGGGGTGCCAGGCAACACCTGCGTGTCCTGGCCAGGAGTGGTTCTCCAGGTTGGACCCTGCTGGAGGGGTTGGACTGGCTGGGTTGGTCCACAGTGGGGCAGGGGCCACTTTTCCCACAGAGCACAGGCCTATCCCCGTTTCGTCCCTCCCCAGCCTTGGTGGCTCTTGGACTGGCCTGGACAGCGGGCCTCCACCCCAGCACCGGTGGGCATGGGCGCTGAGTACCCCTCTCTAGGGCTCTCTGCCACCCCCATGCCCCGGCTTTGGGACCCTGCCTCTCCGTTTCCTTGATGCCTCTTAGGCTGGCCACCTGGGGCCTTGTCCCCATTTCGGGTGGCCTGCCTGCCCCTCACTGTGAGCCCCTGGGTGCCCCTAGGGATGGTCTGGGACAAACTCCAGGAGCCTTGGAGGGCTGAGGCTCAGCTGAGTGGAAGCTGACACAGGCGCAGAAACTACTAACTCCTGGGGAGGCCAGGGCAGCAGGGCCCCAGTGGGGTCCCCTAGCCAATACCTGGAACTGAATGGGTCAGGGCCTAGAGGTGGGCCTGTTCCCAGAGCACGCAGCCCCTCCCAGCGAGAGTGGGGTCAGGGCCCAGGAACTGGCCGCATGAGGAAGGGAGCCGCAGAGGCCAGGGCCCACGTGGACCCTCAGGGTGGCGCTTGGCCCCATGGTTGTCCACCCATTCTGGGTGCCGAGGCTAACGGGGGTGCTGTGGCCGCGATGTGTGGGGCACTCACACGGCCCGCCCTACAGAGCAGCCATGGAGGAGGTGGTGATTGCCGGTATGTCCGGGAAGCTTCCGGAGTCGGAGAACTTGCAGGAGTTCTGGGACAACCTCATCGGCGGCGTGGACATGGTTACGGATGATGACCGTCGCTGGAAGGCGGGTATGTGGCTGCGGGACTCCCTGTGCCCGGGGTGGGAAGTCCCCACACCAGCCTCCCTGCTGCACTGTGTCCTCACCACCCAGGCACTGGCCTGAGCCTGGTCCCAGCTGCAGAGCCACTGGTCACCCATGGGCGAGTCCAAGCTGCAGCCTCCTTCGTGGACATTGCACCAGAATGGCCTAGAAAATGTGCCCAGGAGGCTCCCCCAAGAGCTGCAAGGCCAGGGGCCAGCCCAGGCAGGGCCCACCTGCTTGTTACGGAGGAGCCGAGCTCAGAGTATGGGTCACGGACTGGGGACTGTCACCCATACAGGGGGCAGGTGGGGGGCCAGAGCCCTTCCAGCCAGGCTGCCCCCGCCTGTGTCCTGAGCTGGCAGGTTGCATACCAGGTGCGCTCCAGGAGGCTGGTCCAACTCCCCCACGCCCAGTAGGCTCTTCCACAGAGCAGCTCTACCTGACGGGCAAGCTGTGAGTCAGCATGGTGGAGCTGAGGCTGCAGCCAGGCAGAGGGTCCCCCAGCCTCACTCCCACCGAGCTCTCTCTGTTCTGGGGCCCATCTCTGGATTAGGGCTTGGGTCTTGGGCAACAGACCTGGTCGTACCAGTCCCCGCTTTGGGGCCACGGTCTTCCCCTCCTGGGGAACCTGTTCCATTGTTTGGGTCTCCCAGGCATAGCAGAGAGTCCTTAATTCCACCATGGTCCCTCTAGGGACCCCACAGGGCCCCCATCTCCGGGCAGCGTCAGTCAGAGATTTAAACACTTGCCTGTCCCGCAGGGCTCTACGGCCTGCCCCGGCGGTCCGGCAAACTGAAGGACCTGTCTAGGTTCGATGCCTCCTTCTTTGGAGTCCACCCCAAGCAGGCGCACACCATGGACCCTCAGCTTCGGCTGCTGCTGGAAGTCACGTATGAGGCCATCGTGGACGCAGGTGGGTCGGGCATTCGAGACTGCTGTGCCGAGGGCTCCTGCTGCCCGTATGGAATAGGCAGTGCTGTCTCTGTTCTTGGTTCTGGTAGAACCAGGTGCCGGCACCTCCTGCGCTCCCTGGCTGTGCCCCTGGCCAACGGGCTCAGGGAGGTGTGGGCCACGGGGTAGGCCACAGTTTCACAACTGCACCCCAGAGGTGTCATGGGTGTGCCCTGACCTGGGTGTACCAGTTTCCTCACTCCCAATGTCTGGCTGGTGCTGGGGCAGGGGCAGGGGCTGGAGTGATGAGAGGCAGAGCAGGAGGTTCTTGAGGGACCCTCTGGGCCCCCACCCCACCAGCCAAGCAGCAGGTAGCACTGGCCCTGCTGTCTCTCCCCTCCCATCCTCCCCACCACCCTGCCCACGTTCCCCAACCCTAGGCATTCCCACCCCATCCTGCCAGCCTGGCCCATGCTCTGGCTGGCACGTGACCTCAGACGAGCGCAACGCCATTTTTTTTAATATTTCTTTTTTGTTTATATTTATTTATTTGTTTATTCATTTCTAAGACGGGGTCTCACTGTGTCACCTAGGCTGAGTGCAGTGGTATGATCTCAGCTCACTGCAACCTCCGCCTCCCGGGTTCACGCCAGTCTCCTGCCTCAGCCTCCCAAGTAGCTGGGATTACATGTGTGTGCCACCATGCCTGGCCCATTTTTGTATTTTTAGTAGAGATGGGGTTTCACCATGTTGGGCAGGATGGTCTCGATCTCCTGACCTTGTGATCCACCTGCCTCGGCTTCCCAAAGTGCTGGGATTACAGGCGTGAGCCACTGCGCCCGGCCACGCCATTTCTTAAGGTTCAGGAGCTCCCTCCCTGGGTGGAGAAGGACCTCCTGATGGGGGAGGCTGAGCCCCTGGCTGCCCTTGGGCGTGAGCGGTTCACACACCCACCCACCTTAGGGCAGAGCCAGCCCACCAGGGGTGAGGAGGGGCCCCACTGGCTGAGAGGTGGAGGCCCTTCTCCTGCGCCCTTCCTGCTGCCAGGGCCCACCCCGAGACTGAAGTTCTGCTCCCCTGGGGATGGCCGGTGTTCCTCTCTCCTTTCTGAGCTTGGACACTTGGCCTTTGTCTCCTCGGCTCCTTATCACGGCCTGTCCTGGCGCAGGCTGCCCTTGGTGCTGGAGAGGCCACTGGCCAACGGGCTCATCAGAGCTTGCCGGTGACACCAGGGGCCAAAGGCGTCGCCTGGGGACAATGCAGCCCTCTGTCCTTCCCGGAGCCACTCTGGCCGCGCCTGGTGCCCTCCCCTGGGCCCGCCTGCCCTTTCCGCCTTGTTCCCCCTGTGACCTGGTTCTTGTTCCAGGCCTCACCTGGGCTGGCTGCTGCCCACAGTCTCTGCTCCAGCCCCTCTATAGCACACTTCACCCTCCTTAGGCCCCTTCCAGGGTCCCACTGGGATGGCCCCCCCCACCCCAAGCCAGTGAGGCTGAGACAGGACCTTCACCCCAGAGCTGCGTGGGCGGGCGGGCAGGCGGGCGGGCTGCGTGGGTGCGTGGGCTGGCGGGCGGGCGGGCTGCACTGTGGGACCCAGCCGTGGGGTCTTGACCACTGTTTGTGGCAGGCATCAACCCAGCTTCACTCCGAGGGACACACACTGGCGTCTGGGTGGGCGTGAGTGGCTCCGAGGCCTCGGAGGCCCTGAGCCGCGACCCTGAGACGCTCGTGGGCTACAGCATGGTGGGCTGCCAGCGAGCCATGATGGCCAACCGGCTCTCCTTCTTCTTCGACTTCAAAGGTGGGTCTTGCCCGGCCTCCTGCAATGGTGGGTGGCCTTCAGGTCCCCACATGCTGGGCAGAAGCCACGTGGTGTGGGCTCATTCCGTGTAGCGTGTGTCCGGGGTATGCCCGGGGTCTCCTGGGCTCGCAGCCCCACCTGAGCCGTGGCACCCTTCCTTCCAGGGCCCAGCATCGCCCTGGACACGGCCTGCTCCTCCAGCATGGTGGCCCTGCAGAGCGCCTACCAGGCCATCTCCAGCGGGCAATGCCCTGCCGCCATCGTGGGGGGCATCAATGTCCTGCTGAAGCCCAACACCTCCGTGCAGTTCCTGCGGCTGGGGATGCTAAGCCCCGAGGGCACCTGCAAGGCCTTCGACGCAGAGGGTGAGTGTGCGGCCGGGGCAGCCAGGACAGTGGCACGGGAGTGTGTGGCTGGCGCGGCCGAGGCAGCCAGGACAGTGGCACAGGAGTGTGTGGCCGGCGCGGCCGAGGCAGCCAGGACAGTGGCACAGGATGGCCCCCCGCACCCGCCCCATGCTGTGCAGCATCCTGCCAGCTCCCAGGACCCCCCACCCAAACACCCACGCCACACCCCAGAGCTCCTCCTGGTGGGGTGAGGGCCAGTGTGGGGCTGAGCCCGGGGCCTGAGGTGCTCCTCCACCCAGGGAACGGGTACTGCCGCTCGGAGGGTGTGGTGGCCGTCCTGCTGACCAAGAAGTCCCTGGCCCGACGGGTGTACGCCACCATCCTGAACGCCGGCACCAATACAGATGGCTGCAAGGAGCAAGGTGGGCTCTGCCGGGGTGCCTGGGGGCAGGTGGGAGCCGGGGCTGGGGCCGCAGCACTGAGCCGAGCCCTCCGCAGGCGTGACCTTCCCCTCTGGAGAGGCCCAGGAGCAGCTCATCCGTTCCTTGTACCAGTCGGCTGGAGTGGCCCCTGAGTCATTTGAGTACATCGAAGCCCACGGCACAGGCACCAAGGTGATGCGCCCCCGCCAACTCACCGCCCCATGACCCTAACCCATGCCCACGCCTGGAGAGGTGGCTTGGCCAGAGCCCCTGACCCCCCCGTGTTTCCCACAGGTGGGTGACCCCCAGGAGCTGAATGGCATCGCCCGAGCCCTGTGCGCCACCCGCCAGGAGCCACTGCTCGTCGGCTCCACCAAGTCCAACATGGGGCACCCGGAGCCAGTCTCGGGGCTGGCAGCCCTGGCCAAGGTAGGTGGAGCTGGGCTTGGGGGACCCTCAGCCCCTTGCTCCCTGGGAATGGGTTGCGCCATGGCTGGGCACTGCTGCTTCCTGTTTGCCAAGTGGAGGCAGGGGCTTCCCCACCAGGAACCCCTGTCCCCCGGGCTATGCTTCGGGTCTCAGCAGAGGCACTGAGGCTGACAGCAGGGAGAGCTCGTAGCCAGGCTCGCTGGACCTTCCCTGGAGGTCTCATGTCCTGCCGAGCGCCTGCCGGACATGGAGCCAAGCTGGAGGAGCCGCTTGGGTTGGAAGAGCGAGACAGGAGCAGGCCTGAGGGGGTCGGCTGCAGCATCAGGGTCTCCCATGTCGCCCACCCGTGTCTATAGCTTCCTGATCCACTAACAGAGGCCTGCTGCTCTTCAGAGACCAGGCATAGGAGCCCTGACACGTGCAGTCACTCAGGCCCTCTGCAGCCTCTGAGATGCAACATCTGGACCAAGGGGGCCTTAGTGTTCAGGCCACAGCCAGGCTTTGGAGGGTCCGCATCAGGCTGGGAGGCAGCAAGGCCCGAAGGGGAGGTCTTGGACCAAGCTGAGGACAGGGCCACGGCGGCTCAGTCATCGGACCCCTGTGCCATGGCAGGATTAGGTTGGGGACAGGAAGTGTGTCGGAGAGGGCCCTGGAACCCTGGCCCCATGTGAGAGTCCCCGGGCGGTGCCTGCCCCCAGCTCAGGCAGCAGTGCAGGGAGTGGGGCGGCTGCCCACCCACCCTGTACCCCCACAGGTGCTGCTGTCCCTGGAACACGGGCTCTGGGCCCCCAACCTGCACTTCCACAGCCCCCACCCTGAGATCCCAGCGCTGTTGGATGGGCGGCTGCAAGTGGTGGCCCAGCCCCTGCCCGTCCGTGGTGGCAACGTGGGCATCAACTCCTTTGGCTTTGGGGGCTCCAACGTGCACGTCATCCTGAGGCCCCACACACAGCCGCCCCCGGCACCCGCCCCACACGCCAGCCTGCCCCGTCTGCTGCGGGCTAGTGGACGCACCCCTGAGGCCGTGCAGGAGCTGCTGGAGCAGGGTCTGCAGCACAGCCGGGAGCTGGCCTTCCTGAGCATGCTGAACGACATCGCGGCCGTCCCCACCACGGCCATGCCCTTCCGCGGCTATGCCGTGCTGGGTGGTGAGCACGGTGGCCCAGAGGTGCAGCAGGTGCCCGCTGGCGAGCGCCCGCTCTGGTTCATCTGCTCTGGTGAGCCCACACTCTGTCCCCAAGGTGGTCCCTTCCCTGGGGAGAGGGCAGGCGAGCTGGAGCTGGTAGTCTCCTGAGGTGTTGTCTGGGACAGGGGCACCCAGTGGTGTGGGACGGCGCTAAGCCTCGTGATGTGTCGTGACATATTCTCTGGGACAGGGATGGGCACGCAGTGGTGTGGGATGGGGCTGAGCCTCATGCGCCTGGACCGCTTCCGAGACTCTATCCTGCGCTCCGACGAGGCTGTGAAGCCGTTCGGCCTGAAGGTGTCGCAGCTGCTGCTGAGCACGGATGAGAGCACCTTTGATGACATCGTCCACGCCTTCGTGAGCCTGACTGCCATCCAGGTAGGACCCAGCTTGCCCGTGTGTGTGCAACGCCAGCCCAGGGCTCTGGCTTTCCCTGGAGCCCAGGAGCTGCAGTCTCTAGTCAGGACGCTGGCAGCCTCTTTGCTGGGCAGAGCCTTGTGCTGGGGGTAGGATGGGAGCGGGGAGGGGAGGGGTCTCAGCGGGGCCTGGGTGCTGGGGCCACAGGGTCTTCTCCTGCCAGGAGACCTGGGAGGGTCGATGCGGCCGGGGTGGAGATGGCCCAGTGGGGCCAGGGGGCCGCCCCTAACAGCTGCACCTGCTGGAGGTTGCGACCCGAGTGTCCTGTTTCTACCCCAGATAGGCCTCATAGACCTGCTGAGCTGCATGGGGCTGAGACCAGACGGCATCATCGGCCACTCTCTGGGGGAGGTGGCCTGTGGCTACGCTGATGGCTGCCTGTCCCAGGAGGAGGCCGTCCTCGCTGCCTACTGGAGGGGGCAATGCATCAAAGAAGCCCATCTCCCGCCGGGCGCCATGGCAGCCGTGGGTAGGTGTCCCCGAGGTCTCCCGGAGGGGCCCCCAGCACCTCCAAAAAGGGAGGCTGCCTTCTTGCTGTGGGGTTCTCACCTGCAGCCCTGGCCTGGCCCCTGTAGGATAGAGTGGCCCCTGCTGGCCCGGGGACACCCAGCTCAGACACAGCCGTGCACAAGTCCCTGTGTAGCTGCCCCACTGGCCCCACACCTGGCAGCCTTGGGCCTAGGCACGTGCCCATGGGCATCAGGCCTGCGTGGAGCCCCCTGGGACACAGCCCCGGCATAGTAAGAACCCAGGGGCTTTGGTGAAGCCAACACACAGGTCGCCAGGGTTCCCTCAGACTGGTGCCCTCTGTTGACACCCATCTCTGAGCCCTGTGGGCTACATGTGGGCAGGGCTTGGAAAGAACTGGGACTGCAGAGGACTGAGGGGCTACCATCTGGGACCGGGCTCCCAGGAGCTGCCCCTGGCAGCTCTGTAATGACACCTCCACCCACGGGTCAAACACAGCAGGGGGCGAATGTTTTTCATGAAGGCTCCAAGGCTGCCATTACCACACCTGTCATTACTGTCCCCAGCTGCAGGCGGTGTCCTGGGTAGGTGGGTGGCTGGGAGCGGCTGGGTCCCCACACTAAGCCTCTGAGGCTGGCTCTGCCATAGGCTTGTCCTGGGAGGAGTGTAAACAGCGCTGCCCCCCGGGCGTGGTGCCCGCCTGCCACAACTCCAAGGACACAGTCACCATCTCAGGACCTCAGGTGGGTGCTGCGGCCCAGGCGGGCTCCTCTGTCCCCTGCGCCTGCCATTGCAAGTCTGGCAGGGACATGTGGCCACGGTCTGTGCCCCGTGAGGCTCTGACGGGCGTGGGGCATGGGGCAGGCTTGTCCCCAGGTCCCTTGCCTGTTCCCTCTTGGTTCCTTCTACCTCCCTGAGCCCGAGGTGGGTGCCCGGCCAGGATGCTCATCCAGGCTCCCACGATGCCCAGGCCTCTGTGTTCGAGTTCATGGAGCAGCTGAGGAAGGAGGGTGTGTTTGCCAAGGAGGTGCGGACTGGCGGTATGGCCTTCCACTCCTACTTCATGGAGGCCATCGCACCCCCACTGCTGCAGGCGCTCAAGAAGGTGCGCTGGCTCCGCCTGGGGGTGCGGGGCGGGCCGGAGCGCCCATGACCCAGCACTGACCTGGCCCCTCATGCAGGTGATCCGGGAGCCGAAGCCACGTTCAGCCCGCTGGCTCAGCACCTCCATCCCTGAGGCCCAGTGGCACAGCAGCCTGGCACGCACGTCTTCCGCCGAGTACAATGTCAACAACCTGGTGAGCCCGGTGCTGTTCCAGGAGGCCCTGTGTCACGTGCCTGAGCACGCAGTGGTGCTGGAGATCGCGCCCCATGCCCTGCTGCAGGTAGGCCCAGCCTGGGGGCAGCGGGCGCCAGGAATCTGGGACGGGCACCTCGGCTGAGCACCAAGGGAGCCCACGCGCCCTGCCGCCCCCAGGCTGTCCTGAAGCGTGGCCTGAAGCCGGGCTGCACCATCATCCCCCTGATGAAGAAGGATCACAGGGACAACCTGGAGTTCTTCCTCACCGGCATCGGCAGGCTGCACCTCTCAGGGTGGGTCCCTTCCCATCTCGGGCCTCATCTCCTGCAGTCGACGGCGTGGGGTGGGTGAGCAGGGCTGCGGGACCCTCGCTGACCCAGGCTGGTGGGAGCAGCCCTGGATGGTCCACCACAGGGAGTGGGTCAGCTGAACCCAGAGCCCCTGGACCCCAGTGACGGATGTGCCGCCTGTGCCTCCCTTCTCCACAGCATCGACGCCAACCCCAATGCCCTGTTCCCGCCTGTGGAGTTCCCAGCTCCCCGAGGAACCCCCCTCATCTCCCCACTCATCAAGTGGGACCACAGCCTGGCCTGGGACGTGCCGGCTGCCGAGGACTTCCCCAACGGCTCTGGTTCCCCCTCGGCCGCCGTCTACAACATCGGTGAGCAGGGGCCCGGCGGGTGGGCAGGCTCTTCCCTCCCCACACCAGTGCTGAGGCCTGTGCCCTCCTGCAGACACCAGCCCCGAGTCTCCCGACCACTACCTGGTGGATCACACCATCGACGGCCGCATCATCTTCCCCGCCACTGGCTACCTGTGCATAGTGTGGAAGACGCTGGCCCGGGCCCTGGGCCTGGCCGTGGAGCAGCTGCCTGTGGTGTTTGAGGACGTGGTGCTGCATCAGGCCACCATCCTGCCCAAGACTGGTGAGGGGCACCCCAGGACCGAGGCGAGGGCAGCTGGGGGCAGGTGCTGCCCTCTGATCTCTGACTCTCCTGCTCTGCAGGGACCGTGTCCCTGGAGGTACGGCTCCTGGAGGCCTCCCGCGCCTTCGAGGTGTCACAGAATGGCAACCTGATAGTGAGTGGTAAGCAGGGCTGGTGGCATGGGAGCTGCGGGGGCTGTGCCCGCTGGCCATGCCACCCGTCTTCAGGTTCTTCCACACCTGCCTGCCTGCAGGGAAGGTGTACCAGTGGGAGGACCCTGACCCCAGGCTCTTCAACCACCCGGAAAGCCCCACCCCCAACCCCGAGGAGCCCCTTTTCCTGACCCAGGCTGAGGTTTACAAGGAGCTGCGTCTGCGTGGCTATGACTACGGCCCTCACTTCCATGGCATCCTGGAGGCCAGCCTGGAAGGTGGGTACTGACCACGCTGCTGCCCAAGCCACCAGGGAGGGCGGTCACCATTGTCCGGGCCACAGAGGGCACTCACGGCTGGGCATGCAGCCTCGGAGGGAGCAGAGGGGCCCGGCGGGCTCTGGGAGGTGCCCCCAGGGACCTGGGAGTTCCACAGCACCAACCAGGCCCTGTGTGCAGGTGCATCGGGGAGGCTGCTGTGGAAGGACAACTGGGTGAGCTTCCTGGACGCCATGCTGCAGATATCCATCCTGGGCTTGGCCAAGCGCAGCCTGCACCTGCCCACCCGCATCACGGCCATCCACATCGACCCTGCCACCCACAGGCGGAAGCTGTACATGCTGCAGGACGACGCCCAAGGTAGCCCTGCCCCGGCCCCAGCCCAGGGCTCCCAGCCAGCTGTGCCACACTCACCCGGCTGTCCCCACAGTGGCTGACGTGGTGGTGAGCAGGTGGCTGAGCATCACAGTGGCCGGAGGCGTCCACATGTCCCGTGTCCACACTGAGTCGGCCCCTCGGCGGCAGCAGGACCAGCAGGTGCCCATCCTGGAGAAGTTTTGCTTCACGCCCCATGTGGAGGAGGGGTGCCTGTCTGAGCGTGCTGCCCTGCAGAAGGAGCTGCAGCTGTGCAAGGGTGAGGTCCCGGCCCTGCCGACTTTGCACACCCCTGGCGATGGGGAGCGGTCGCCTCCCTTTTGTGTTGACCCCAGACTTGCCTCTCCACGGGGCCCCCTTCGGAGTCAGCAACCCCAGCCCAAGTCTCTGGCCGGAGCTCATGATGGCAGCGTCCCTCCCTCCCCAGCCCCCGGTCTTCCTTGTCCCTGGTCACTGTTCCTCAGTCTTGAAGGGGGCCTTGGGGGCAAAGATGACAGATTCAGCCCCAGCTCACACCTTGGCTAGGCAGAGTAGCCCCTGCAGCTGAATGCGGCCCCTCACTGTGTCTGCGGTGGTCAGGAGTCAACGTCACAATGGTGGGCAGCCCCCTCCTCATCCCTCAGCTATTTCTCGGCCTGTAGGCAGAGTTGGGTGTTGGCCCCAGAAGGACAGCGTGGGTTTGAGAGCCCATGCCAGGCAGATGCCCTGGGGCTTTGGGAACACCAGGCCTGCTTCCCTCCCTCCCCAGGGCTGGCACAGGCACTGCAGACCAAGGTGACCCAGCAGGGGCTGAGGATGGTGGTGCCCGGACTGGATGGGGCCCAGGTCCCCCAGGACCCCCCACAGCAGGGACTGCCCCAGCTGCTGTCGGCTGCCTGCAGGCTTCAGCTCAACGGGAACCTGCAGCTGGAGCTGGCGCAGGTGCTGGCCCAGAAGAGGCCTGAGCTGTCAGAGGACCCTCTGCTCAGCGGCCTCCTGGACTCGCCGGCGCTCAGGGCCTGCCTGGACACTGCCGTGGAGAACATGCCCAGCCGGAAGATGAAGGTGGTGGAGGTGGGTGCCTCCTGGCAGCCAGGCCCCTGCCCTGAACGTCGTGTGACCCACCCCAACATCGGTCACAGAAGGAGACACAGACACGGGGAGGCCCTGGGCAGTGGGAGGGGCCGGCCAGCTGCCTGTGGTTCTGTGCAGGCGTCCTGTGCAGTCCACACAGCCACCGTGGAGGGCCCGTGGGCTCCAAGAGGTGCACCCTAGGCAGGACTCCAGGGATAAGACCAGTGACATCTGTGCGTGCCCGCGGCTGGTACCATCGTCGGGTTGACGGAAGCCTTTCTGCCAGACTCTGGTCTCAAGACATTTTGCCCAGCCCCAGGTCAGGGGCACCGGCCTGGTGCGGGGCTGATTCCAGAATTTACCCCCTTCAGGTGCTAGCTGGCCACGGCCACCTGTATTCCCGCATCCCAGGCCTGCTTGGCACCCAGCCCCTGCTGCAGCTGAGCTACACGGCCACCGACCGTCACCCTCAGGCCCTGGAGGCTGCTGAGGCCCAGCTGCAGCAGCACGACATTGCCCAGGGCCAGTGGGACCCTGCGGACCCTGCCCCCAGCGCCCTGGGCAGCGCTGACCTCCTGGTGTGCAACTGTGCTGTGGCTGCCCTCGGGGACCCGGCCTCAGCTCTCAGCAACATGGTGGCTACCCTGAGAGAAGGGGGCTTCCTGCTGCTGCACACACTGCTCCGGGGGCACCCCCTCGGGGAGACCGTGGCCTTCCTCACCTCCGCTGAGCCTCAGTACGGCCAGGGCATCCTGAGCCAGGTGCGGCCGCTGGGCAGGGGGACGGGGTGGGGGCCGGGTGAGGACCAGGCCGGCAGGGTGCTGACCGCCGCCCCCACAGGACGCGTGGGAGAGCCTCTTCTCCAGTGTGTCGCTGCGCCTGGTGGGCCTGAAGAAGTCCTTCTACGGCTCTGCCCTCTTCCTGTGCCGCCGGCCCGCCCCGCAGGACAGCCCCATCTTCCTGCCGGTGGACGACACCGGCTTCCGCTGGGTGGAGTCGCTGAAGGTCAGGACCCGCCCCACTTCCAGGCCCCACCCTACTGCCCAGCTTGCCGAGTGTGGCCTGACCGTCCCTGTCCCTCTGCAGGGCATCCTGGCTGACGAAGATTCCTCCCGGCCTGTGTGGCTGAAGGCCGTCAACTCTGCCACCTCAGGCGTGGTGGGCTTGGTGAACTGTCTCCGCCAAGAGCCCGGCGGGCACCGCCTCCGGTAGGAGCACGGCCCCTCACCCCTTCCCCTTCCCCACTCGCCTCCCCTCCCCAGCCTGAGCTCACCGCCTCTGCCCCCAGGTGCGTGCTGCTGTCCAACCTCAGCAGCACCTCCCGCGTCCCGGAGGTGGACCCGGGCTCCGCAGAGCTGCAAAAGCTGTTGCAGGGAGACCTGGTGATGAACGTCTACCGCGACGGGGCCTGGGGGGCCTTTCGCCACTTCCTGCTGGAGGAGGGTGAGCCCCCCACACTGCCCTGCCCCTCCCGGGAGACTGCGCCTGCAGGCCCCGCAGTAGCCCCACCTCCTGTTTCCCTAGACAAGCCTGAGGAGCCCACGGCACACGCCTTTGTGACCACCCTCACCCGGGGGGACCTGTCCTCCATCCGCTGGGTCTGCTCCTCGCTGCGCCATGCCCAGCCCTCCCGCCCCGGCGCCCAGCTCTGCACGGTCTACTACGCCTCCCTCAACTTCCGCGACATCATGCTGGCCACCGGCAAGCTGTCCCCTGAGGCCATTCCAGGTATGGGTGGCGTGGGGCCGTGGGAGTGGACCGGACCGGGGAACAGAGACCCCAGCAGCCAGGACCTGCCTGGAAGCCCCTTGGGAGGGAAGGGTGGGCAGTGGGGGGCTCAGTGCCGTCTCCCCCAGGGAAGTGGGCCTCCCAGGACAACCTGCTAGGCATGGAGTTCTCGGGCCGAGACCCCAGTGGCAAGCGTGTGATGGGACTGGTGCCCGCCGAGGGCCTGGCCACCTCTGTCCTGCTGTCACCGGACTTTCTCTGGGACGTGCCATCCAACTGGTGAGTGTATCCGGGGTGTGAGCCTGGGCCCCACGTGGATGGTGGCCAGGCCTACACTGACCCACCTGCTGCATCCCCAGGACCCTGGAGGAGGCGGCCTCAGTGCCCGTCGTCTACTGCACAGCCTACTACTCGCTGGTGGTGCGCGGGCGGGTGCGCCCCGGGGAGACGGTGCTCATCCACTCGGGCTCCGGCGGCGTGGGCCAGGCCGCCATCGCCATCGCCCTCAGTCTGGGCTGCCGCGTCTTCACCACCGTGGGTAAGGCCCTGCCCCCAGAGCCAGGCGCCGCCCTCCCAGCCCCACCACCCCGGCTCACCAGCGGCACCTCCTTCCCCACCAGGGTCGTCCGAGAAGCGCGCGTACCTCCAGGCCAGGTTCCCCCAGCTCGACAGCACCAGCTTCGCCAACTCCCGGGACACATCGTTCGAGCAGCATGTCCTGCAGCACACGGGCGGGAAGGGTGAGCAGCCCTCACAGCCCCCACAGCCCCCGCCTGCCTCCTGCCTCCTGCCCAGGGAGAAGCAGGGTCTGGCCCGTTGGGCTGCGGTGGCTGAGCCTGCAGTGGGTGTGACTGTCGGACCCCTCTGGTCCCGTAGGTGTTGACCTGGTCTTGAACTCCTTGGCGGAAGAGAAGCTGCAGGCCAGCGTGAGGTGCTTGGCTCAGCACGGTCGCTTCCTGGAAATTGGCAAATTCGACCTTTCTCAGAACCACCCACTTGGTGAGGCTGGCAGCACCTGGGCGGGGGTGGGCATGGATGGGTGTGGGTGGACGTGTGGAAGGCCCTGGGTGAGCACGTCCCCTGCCCACAGGCATGGCCATCTTCCTGAAGAACGTGACATTCCATGGGATCCTACTGGATGCGCTCTTGGATGGAAGTGCTGAATGGCAGGAGGTGGCGGCGCTCCTGCAGGCCGGCATCCGGGATGGGGTGGTACAGCCCCTCAAGTGCACGGTGTTCCCTGGGGCCCAGGTGGAGGACGCCTTCCGCTACATGGCCCAGGGGAAGCACATCGGCAAAGTGCTCGTGCAGGTGAGGGGAGGAGTCCTGGCGCCTCGGGCATCCCAGGCTCTGGTCCCCAGGCAGTGCCTGAGCTGGTGGGTGCTGCTGCCCGGACGCAGGTGCTTGCGGAGGAGCCGGAGGCAGTGCTGAAGGGGGCCAAACCCACGCTGATGTCGGCCATCTCCAAGACCTTCTGCCCGGCCTACAAGAGCTACATCATCGCTGGAGGGCTGGGTGGCCTCGGCCTGGAGTTGGCACAGTGGCTGATCCAGCGTGGGGCGCAGAAGCTCGTGTTGACCTCTCGCTCCGGGGTCCGGACAGGTGAGTCGGCAGGGGTGCCTGTGGAGCAGCCTGGGCCAGGTGCAGCCCCAGGGCCCCTGAGTCCTTCTCTGCAGCCCACCATCGTGGGCTGTCACGGCGCGTGGGGTCTATTCTCCTCCATCTTGGCGGGGGCTTGCTGGACGGGGCTCTGCGGCCACTCCCCACTTCCCCAGCCTGGCATGTGGGGAAGAGACTGTGTACCCTGGCCCGGTCCAGCCCACAGTCCTGTGCCCCGCAGGCTACCAGGCCAAGCAGGTCCGCCAGTGGAGGCGCCAGGGCGTGCAGGTGCTGGTGTCCACCAGCAACATCAGCTCCCTGGAGGGGGCCCGGGGCCTCATCGCCGAGGCGGCGCAGCTCGGGCCCGTGGGCGGCATCTTCAACCTAACCATGGTGAGGGGAAGGCCCGAGACCAAGGCAGGGCCCTGGGTGGGCGGGTGAGGCCCTGGAGCCGCAGGGAGTGCTGAGGCTGCCTCCCCCAGGTCTTGAGAGACGCCATGCTGGAGAACCAGACCCCGGAGTTCTTCCAGGACGTCTGCAAGCCCAAGTACAGTGGCACCCTGAATCTGGACAGGTGGGCACTGCGCAGCCCTGCTCCCCCCTCTACTGGGGTCTGGGCTCAGGGCTGTGGGAGCCGAGGGGTTCGCTGACAGCCCTCTCTGGCCTTTCCTGGGGGGGGGGGAAGTTGGGGGTTCCTGGGGGTGCCGGCCGATGGGGAGTGACATGCGTGCCCACAGGGTGACCCGGGAGGCGTGCCCTGAGCTGGACTACTTTGTGGTCTTCTCCTCTGTGAGCTCCGGGCGCGGCAATGCCGGACAGAGCAACTATGGCTTTGCCAACTCTGCCATGGAGCGCATCTGCGAGAAACGCCGGCACGAAGGCCTCCCAGGTGGGCCCCACCCTCTCCCCTTGGCCCTGCCCACCCCCCCCCACAGTGGCCACTCCCCACCCCCACCTTCTCCCCGCAGCCCTGCCCACCTGCCCCCTCGCCCACAGGCCTGGCCGTGCAGTGGGGCGCCATCGGCGACGTGGGCATTTTGGCGGACACAGTGAACATCAACGCCACAGTCATCGGTGGCACGCTGCCCCAGCGTGTGGCCTCCTGCCTGGAGGTGCTGGACCTTTTCCTGAACCAGCCCCACATGGTCCTGAGCAGTTTTGTGCTGGCTGAGAAGGCTGCGGCCTACAGGGACAGGGACGGCGAGCAGGACCTGGTGAAGGCCGTGGCACACATCCTGGGTGAGCACTGCCAGCAGGAGCCGTGCCAGGCAGTTCCCCTGCTGGCATCAGGGTCTTGGGATGGACATAGCAGTCGTGGCCCTGTGTGCCTCAGTTTCCCCATCTGCAGAGCCAGGGTGCGGGCGCAGCTGTCACTGTGGTGATGGTGCTTTGGGAGATGCACAGCCTGCACACCCCTGGGTGTCAGCCCTGCCCCACCCAGGCCGTCCCCACGCGCCCCCCCCCAGAATTGCCGACTGAGCACATCCCTTCCAGGCATCCGAGACTTGGCTGCCATCAACCTGGACAGCTCACTGGCGGACCTGGGCCTGGACTCGCTAATGAGCGTGGAGGTGCGCCAGACACTGGAGCGCGAGCTCAACCTGGTGCTGTCCATGCGCGAGGTGCGGCAGCTAACGCTCCGGAGACTGCAGGAGCTGTCCTTGAAGGCAGATGCGACCAATGGTGCGTGCGGGTGACCAGGTGGGAGTGGGGTCTCCGGGCTGCCCCAGCCCTTCCTCCTTGCTGTCTGGACCACGTCCCAGCAGGCGTCCCACCATTCATCATGGTGCCATTCTGACTATTCCACCCCGACTCCCACCAGACATAGCACCATGGGGACTTGCGTGCATGTCTGTGTCCTTGCGTGGGTGCCAGGGCCCTGCAGCCAGACCAGCCCGGCATTTGCCCGTCTTCACAGAGCTGGCATCCTCCACGCCCAAGGAGGACGGTCCGGCCCGGCAGCAGACTCAACTGAACCTGCGCTCCCTGCTGGTGAACCCCGAGGGCCCCACCCTGATGCGGCTCAATTCAGTGCAGAGCTCTGAGCGACCCCTATTCCTGGTGCACCCAATCGAGGGCTCCACCACCGTGTTCCACAGCCTGGCCTCCCGGCTCAGCATCCCCACCTATGGCCTGCAGTGCACCCGAGGTACTCCCGGGCCCTCCTCTGGACGCGGTGGTCAGTGCTGGCCATCACGGGGCCCGTGGCTGCCACCTGCACATGCTGAGTGCCTGGCACTGCCGTTGCAGCTGCGCCCCTCGACAGCATCCACAGCCTGGCTGCCTACTACATCGACTGCATCAGGCAGGTGCAGCCCGAGGGCCCCTACCGCGTGGCCGGCTACTCCTATGGGGCCTGCGTGGCCTTTGAAATGTGCTCCCAGCTGCAGGCCCAGCAGAACCCAGCCCCCACCCACAACAGCCTCTTCCTGTTCGATGGCTCGCACACTTACGTACTGGCCTACACCCAGGTGAGAGCCGGGCCAGCCCTAGAGGCCTATGGCACACATCTGGGCTCCCTCCCTGTGCCCGGCTTTGGGGGATGGTCGCTTGGGAGGCTCCGCCCCTTCCGTCTGTTCAGCAGCCCCTCCTTCCTCTCAGAGCTACCGGGCAAAGCTGACCCCAGGCTGTGAGGCTGAGGCCGAGACGGAGGCCATATGCTTCTTCGTGCAGCAGTTCACGGACATGGAGCACAACAGGGTTGGTCCCCGACACCCCTGAGGCCGCCGGACCCAGAGCACTGGGCAGGAAAGGAAGGGTGGGATGGCATGCCAAGAGCTTTATTAAAGGCCCCCCAGCTTCACCCCTTTAATAGCCGACCCCGGCCGGATGCAGTGGTTCACACCTGTAATCCCGGCACTTTGGGAGGCTGAGGTGGGCGGCTCACCTAAGGTCAGGAGTTCAAGACCAGCCTGACCAACATGGAGAAACCCCTTCTCTACTAAAAATACAAAAATTAGCCGGGCGTGGTAGCGCTCTCCTGTAGTCCTAGCTACTCAGGCTGAGGCAGGAGAATCGCTTGAACCCGGGAGGCGGAGGTTGTGGTGAGCTGAAATCGCGCCACTGCACGCCAGCCTGGGCAACAAGAAAAAATCTCTTTCTCAAAAAAAAAAAAGGCCACCCCCCAGGCGCAGCACGGTGCTGTGGGTGCTGCCGGCACCTGCTCAGAGCCCGACCCCGCAGGTGCTGTGGGTGCTGCCGGCACCTGCTCAGAGCCCGACCCCGCAGGTGCTGTGGGTGCTGCCGGCACCTGCTCAGAGCCCGACCCCGCAGGTGCTGTGGGTGCTGCCGGCACCTGCTCAGAGCCCGACCCCGCAGGTGCTGTGGGTGCTGCCGGCACCTGCTCAGAGCCCGACCCCGCAGGTGCTGTGGGTGCTGCCGGCACCTGCTCAGAGCCCGACCCCGCAGGTGCTGTGGGTGCTGCCGGCACCTGCTCAGAGCCCGACCCCGCAGGTGCTGTGGGTGCTGCCGGCACCTGCTCAGAGCCCGACCCCGCAGGTGCTGTGGGTGCTGCCGGCACCTGCTCAGAGCCCGACCCCGCAGGTGCTGTGGGTGCTGCCGGCACCTGCTCAGAGCCCGACCCCGCAGGTGCTGTGGGTGCTGCCGGCACCTGCTCAGAGCCCGACCCCGCAGGTGCTGTGGGTGCTGCCGGCACCTGCTCAGAGCCCGACCCCGCAGGTGCTGTGGGTGCTGCCGGCACCTGCTCAGAGCCCGACCCCGCAGGTGCTGTGGGTGCTGCCGGCACCTGCTCAGAGCCCGACCCCGCAGGTGCTGTGGGTGCTGCCGGCACCTGCTCAGAGCCCGACCCCGCAGGTGCTGGAGGCGCTGCTGGCACCTGCTCAGAGTCCGACCCCGCAGGTGCTGTGGGTGCTGCCGGCACCTGCTCAGAGTCCGACCCCGCAGGTGCTGTGGGTGCTGCCGGCACCTGCTCAGAGTCCGACCCCGCAGGTGCTGTGGGTGCTGCTGGCACCTGCTCAGAGTCCGACCCCGCAGGTGCTGTGGGTGCTGCTGGCACCTGCTCAGAGCCCGACCCCGCAGGTGCTGTGGGTGCTGCCGGCACCTGCTCAGAGCCCGACCCTGCAGGTGCTGGAGGCGCTGCTGCCGCTGAAGGGCCTGGAGGAGCGCGTGGCGGCCGCCGTGGACCTAATCATCAAGAGCCACCAGGGCCTGGACCGCCAGGAGCTGAGCTTCGCGGCCCTGTCCTTCTACTACAAGCTGCGTGCCGCTGAGCAGTACACACCCAAGGCCAAGTACCATGGCAACGTGATGCTGCTGCGTGCCAAGACGGGTGGCGCCTATGGCGAGGATCTGGGCGCGGACTACAACCTCTCCCAGGTGTGCAAGCGGCCTGACGGGAACGGGGACGGGAGTGGGGTGGGGGCAGTGGCTGATGGTATCCCCTGCAGGTATGCGACGGGAAAGTATCTGTCCACGTCATCGAGGGTGACCACCGCACGCTGCTGGAGGGCAGCGGCCTGGAGTCCATCGTCAGCATCATCCACAGCTCCCTGGCTGAGCCACGTGTGAGCGTGCGGGAGGGCTAGGCCCGCGCCCCCTGCCACCGAGGCCACTCCGCCATCCCCACCCCCCGCCACACAACGGGGCAGGAAGGGTCCTGCCGGTGGGACCCTGCCCGGCCCAGTGCCACTGCCCTCCGAGGCTGCTAGACGTAGGCGTTAGGCATGTCCCACCCACCCACCGCCTCCCACGGCACCTCGGGGACACCAGAGCCGCCGACTTGGAGACTCCTGGTCTGTGAAGAGCCGGCGATGCCTGCAGGAACCGGGCTGGGCCTCGTGCGCCCATGGGGTCTGCGCTTGGTCTTTCTGCGCTTGGATTTGCATATTTATTGCATTGCTGGTAGAGACCCCCAGGCCTGTCCACCCTGCAAAGACTCCTCAGGCAGCGTGTGGGTCCCGCACACTGCCCTCATTTCCCCGATGTCCCCTGCGGGCACAGGTGGCCACCCAGGCCTGTTTCCTGCGGCCCCCTCTTGGCCAGGCCTTGGCTCAGCCCCGCTGCGTGGGAGGTCGTGTGGGCCAGTCCCCAAGGAGCTGGGTCCCTGCACAGGCACAGAGTGCCTGGCCACACCCATGATGCAGGGCTGGCCTCCAACCCTGCGGACCGCGCCGGGCACCAACTCCGTGTTTGGTGTTTGTCTGTGTGTGTTTTTCAAGAAATGATTCAAATTGCTGCTCGGGTTTTGAAATTTACTGTAACTGTCAGTGTTCACGTCCGGACCCTGTTTCATTTTTACACCAATTTGGTAAAAATGCTGCTCTCAGCCTCCCACAATTAAACCGCATGTGGTCTCTGCCGCCATCTTTTCTTCCTCCTCCCTGACCCGGCAGCTGCAAGCTCTCCAGCTCCGCTCCACCGAGTCACGGGCCGTGAAGGGGATGCCCTCTGTCCTCTGATCCCCAGTTCCCGCACATCCCTAGGCCATGTCCCAGAGCCAGGGCTGGGCCAGGGAGTGAGGAAGGAGCCTGCGTGGCAGCCCCGGGTTTCCCTGGAAGGCACTGGGACTGGCGGTGTATCGAGGTTCTGGCCAAGAACCAGCACCAGTAAGAAACGTGTAGGAGGTGCAGACATTGGGAAGTTGGCTTCAGCTGACGACTATTGTGGAGAATAGTATTTGCTTGAAGTCAGCAGATTGTAGGCATTCGCCCCTGCCAAAGATGCCGTCACAGCCTCACCAACATAGTAGCGCCATGGGCTACCAGGCTGACACAGAAGATTTGGGTTTAGGCAAAGGAGTGGAGGCTGGGAGGGAGCAAGGAGCAGGGAGCCCTGGGAACCTGGACCCCCAGCATCGAGGGGTGGGGTGGATGCAGCCTCCAGGACCCACGGGTGGCTGTGCGGGGGCACTGGGTAGACATGAGCTTGGGGTAGAGGCAGGAGGCGAGAGCCAGGACTGGATTTCGGAAACAGGCATAACAGGCCAGCCTGGGGTTCCGGAAAGCACAGCGCACCCACAGAAGAGGCCTTCCAGTGAATGCCAAGGCACAGAGGTGGGTGGGGGCTAGGAGAGCCCCTGTTGGAGAGGCAGGGGAGGGCACTGGGGTCATCTCCCAGGGCAGGGTAGTGGGCCAGGCCTGACAGGCTGAGGGTGAGGTGGGCACAGGTGGCCTGGACTCCAGTGAATACCAGGGGCCTGTGGGGGGTGGGCCTGATGCAGCGGCTGCAGGTGGGCAGTATCCAGGCATGAGTGTGAACAGGAGGCAGGCATTGGAGCGAGGCTCAGCCACACCCCTTCTGCGATCCCCCAACACTGGGCAGGTTCTCCCTTCAGCCGTGGCCCCCTCTGGCTTCTGTCCACCCCTCTTCCAGCAACTTCCACCCCAGTCAATGCACACAGGCTCAGGGCCACCAGGGAGGACAGAGGCTCACAGGCCTATCTGGGGGTGGCCTGGGGCTGATCTGGCCTCAGAACCCAACTGCTTTAGCTCCACAGCCTCAGGCCCTGCAGGGCAGGCGGGCAGTGCCCAGCACATGGGCTCTTGTCACCCCCCCGCTTCTCCCAGCTCATCGGTGCCAGCATGTGGTGCCCAGGGGTCTCGTTCCTGGCACAGCCCCTGCCAGGGGAGGACGGGCTCTGATGTGCCTGGGGTGCATCCAAGTTGCAAATTAGCTTCAGGGACACCTGAGAGAAGCCACATATCTTCGTTAGGAAGATACAGTTACTTTAAGTGATGCCATTATCTTCACTTCAGTTATTTTTTCTTTTGAATTAAAATGAACATTCATGTAATGAATTGGAGTTCTCATCCGGAGAGTAGCAAGGCCTGGATTCACCCTCCCACCGGAAACAGCTGAAAATCCAGGCAAAGGACAGGAGATGCTATAGCTGTGGGGATGCCAGGCCTTGGCCAAAGAAGGACAGTGACCCCTGGGTGGGAACGAGGTGCCGGGAGCCCTGGGGTAACCTCAGCTTTCTGCCTGGCAACTTCCAGGCCGGGCACAGGGAGAGGTGGAGCCCAGCAGACTGCTTGAGTTGAGGAAGGTAGAGCTGAGAGTCCAGGGGGAGAATGAGGCTCGGGATTGTGGGACAGCACCCGGGAGGAGCTGGCGGACTGGTGGGGGGTGCAGGGGCTCTCCCGGGACCGCCGGGCGGGGAGCTACGCGGCTCTCCGGTGAGCACCAGGCTGAGCACAATCAGTGCACATGAGCAGGAAACCAGCCAAAGGATTAGAGAGAACAGTGCCAGATACTGCACAGGGCTGGAAACCAGCGCCTGTTCCTACCAAGCAGACTAGAAAACTTCAGAATTCTTAAGACATTGAATACTCAGAAGGGTTTGTCTCAAGGCCCAAGACCTATTAGCTAACTAGTTAATAGTTAGCTGTGGTCCACCTAAAACAAAAATCTTAAAAACAAGACCCCAAAGCATCAATTTTTTTTTTTTCTTTGAGACGGAGTCTTGCTCTGTCACCCAGGCTGGAGCGCAGTGGCGCAATCTCAGCTCACTGTAACCTCCGCCTCCCAGGTTCAAGCAATTCTCCTGCCTCAGCCTCCCGAGTAGCTGGGATTACAGGCACCCGGCTAATTTTCGCATTTTTAGTAGAGATGCGGTTTCACCATATTGGCCAGGCTGGTCTCAAACTCCTGACCTTAGGTGATCTGCCTGCCTCGGTCTCCCAAAGTGCTGGGATTAAAGGCGTGAGCCTCCGAGCCTGACTTCAAATTGTTTCCAAGTACACTTACTCCATCCCAGAACAAAGCCCAAAAATATTTAGGTAAAATTCACAATCCCTGGCAACTAGTGAAACATTAGCAGCCAAAGAAGCAAGAAAACAAGACCCACAAGGGAGAGAAAATCAATCAAAATTGACCCTGACCAGATACGGATGTTGGAATCGGCAGCCAAAGACATTAGTTATTATAGGCCGGGCGCGGTGGCTCACGCCTGGAATCCCAGCACCTTGGGAGGCCGAGGCAGGCGCATCACGAGGTCAAGAGATCAAGACCATCCCGGCTAACATGGTGAAACCCCGTCTCTACTAAAAATACACAAAATTAGCCGGGCGTGGTGGCGGGCGCCTGTAGACCCAGCTGCTCAGGAGGCTAAGGCAGGAGAATGGCATGAACCCAGGAGGTGGAGCTCGCAGTGAGCCGAGATTGTACCACTACACTCCAGCAAGGGCGACAGGGCAAAACTGTCTCAAAAAAAAAAAAAAGGAAAAAGAAAAAAGACCAGGAGTCTGAAACCAGCCTGGGCAAAATGGCAAGACCTCATCTCTACAAAAAGTAAAGAAATGGGCCAGGAGTGGTGGCTCATGCCTGTAATCCCAGCACTTTGGGAGACTGAGGTGGGTGGATCACCTGAGGTCAGGAGTCCAAGACCAACCTGGCGAACATGGTGAAACCCTGTCTCTACAAAAATACACAAATTTGTCAGGCATGGTGGTGGGTGCCTGTAATCCCAGCTACTCGAGAGGCTGAGGCAGGAGAATCGCTTGAACCTGGGAGGCAGAGGTTGCAGTGAGCCGAGATTGTGCCACTACACTCCAGCCTGGGCAACAGAGCAAGGCTCCATCTCAAAAAAAAAAAAAAAAAAAAAAGATAAGGAGAAATCGGAGTATGTACGTGTGTGTGTCCTCATTTTTACAGAAAGAAACACAGGAAGGGTAAGTCCAGTGTGAGTGGAAAGGAGTCGAAGAAATAGTAGTCAAAGGGACCTTTCTCTGAGTGTGCCTTTCAATATAGTTTTGATGTTTTAGAAAGTCAAAACTAACCCTAACCCTCACCTTATACATGTGAAAAAAATTAAGTCTGCAAACTTGAGTACAAAACTAAAGTTGAGGATAAACAGAAACAAATGAACCAAACTGCACGTTAAACTGATGTAGTGACCACACAGCAGACAAAACCTCAGCCACCTTCCATGAGTGTGTTCTAAAGATAGAAAGAATCCCAAAAAAACTTTTTTTTTTTTTTTTTTTTTTTGAGGCAGAGTCTCACTGTCACCTAGGCTGGAGTGCACTGGTGCAATTTTGGCTCATTGCAACCCTTGACTCCTGGGTTCAAGCAATTCTTGTGCCTCAGCCTCCCGAGTAGCAGGGATTACAGACGCGTGCCACCACGCCCAGCCAATTTTTGTATGTTTAGGAGAGATGGGGGTTTCACCATGTTAGTCAGGCTGGTCTCAAACTTCTGACCTCAGGTGATCCGCCCACCTTGGCCTCTCAAAGTGCTGGGATTACAGGCATGAGCCACCACCCCCCGCCAAATCTTGATCTTTTTTTAGAAGATGTATTGTAAATGAGACAGAAGAGAAATACAGAATGGGAGAAAGAGAAGACAGCCAAGGCGATGGACTGAAACCGAGGGTATCGGTCATCAGTAGACCCATGCCTTTAAAACGATATACGTGCGCACACGTATGCATAGCTGTATTTATATCATTTTAAATTTGGTCTGCTAAAAAAGCCTGAAAATGACAATAGCCCCAAAGTAATGAGGACACCTGATACTAAGATCTTGATCTCTAAATACCATTTACCCACTGACAAAACCAGGGCTCCCTACAAAACGTGCTTGATTCCAGGGTTGGGGCAGGGAAAGTACAGAAAACAAGGATGTGCTCAGAAAACAAAAACAAAAACAAAAACAAAACGGTGATGTGAACACAGGATCCAGACCACACGGAGTGGCTTGCACTGGCCAAATCTGGGACAATTTGAGCATCAAAATGAATCACAGCAGTAATGAGTTCAACATACATCGAACTAGCCGGGTGCAATGGCTCATGCCTAGGAGGTCAAGGCAGGTGGATCACTTGAGCTCAAGAGTTCAAGACCAGCCTGAGCAACATGGTGAAACCCTATCTCTGCAAAAAATACGAAAATTAGCAGGTGTGGTGGTGTGTGCCTGTAGTCCCAGCTACTTGGGATGCTGAGGTGGGAGGATTGCTTGAGCCCAGGAGGTAGAGGTTGCAGCGAGTTAAGATCATGCCAATGCACTCCAGCCTGCGCAACAGAGCCAGACCCTGTCTCAAAAAAAAAAAAAAAAATCAAAACATCACATCAAGCTGGGCATGGTGGGTCACGCCTGTAACCCCAGCCCTTTGGGAGGCCAAGGCAGGAGGACTGTTTGAGCCCAGGAGTTATAGACCAGCCAGGGCAACATGACAAAATCCCATCTCTACCAAAAAAAAAAATTTTGTTTTAATTAGATGGGTATGGCAGTGCTTGCCTGTGGTCTCAGCTACCTGGAAGGCTGAGATGGGAGGATTGCTTGAGCCTGGGAGGTCAAGGCTGCAGTGAGCCATGACTGTGCCACTGTACTCCAACCTGGGCAATAGAGTGAGACCCTGTCTCAAAATATATATATATATATATATATATATATATATATATATATATATAGAAATTACATGTATATACCCACACACACGTACACACACACACACACATACATATATACATAGTTGAAGGGAATCCACACTATCGGAATGTTGATGTGTGCAGCTCTGTAGGCTCTCTCCTCAGCAAAATAACCACAACTGGTGGAAACTTTCTAGTTTGAAAAGTCTCCGGAAATTCATTGAAAATCTCTGGAAATGTCCTAAGGGCACACAGCAAAAGGAGAAATATTATTCAGGAGAATCTAGTAAATTCTGGCAAGATCAGTGGGTCACAGCACCTTGACCCCCTTTGCTCCCCCTGCTCAACATGATGGAAGCTCCACTCGGAGCAGAGGCAGCCATGGACACGGGCTCCCTTGTCCCCAGCGGCCGGCCTGGGGCTGCAACATCTCCCAGAGAGGGGCTGGCCGCCAGCACATCTCACCCCTGTATTCGGTATTGCAGAAGCTCTGTTCTGAGCAAGAGAAGCTGGGAAGGGTAGGGCTGCCTTCTTTCAGCCAAGCCCTCTGTTGGGGTGAAAGCTCAACCCCAGGGCTGGTGGCTGAGATCCCCCAGCCCCTTACCCAAGCTTTCCTGTAGGGTGGAGAGTCCATGCCAGGAGAGGCCAGCTGAGAAGACCACGGGCTGCTGCCCCTGCTTAGGGTCCCATTCATAAGGCTGGTGTGCCACTCAAAGCAACGGCCTATGCCACTGCCAGCTGTGAAAGAGTGCTGGAGAGGGTCTACTAGGGGACAGTCAGGCCTCAAGAACACAGAGCTCCCCAGTCCTTCCCAGGGAAACCCAAGGGAACAAAGTTCAGGGGATGTCAAGCCCACTGCACCATCAAAACACAATGGAGACTGGGTGTGGAGGCGCACACCTGTAATCCCAGCATATCGGGAGGCCGAGGTGGGTGGATGGAGGCTGGGCGTGGAGGCGCACACATGTAATCCCAGCACATCGGGAGGCCGAGGCGGGTGGATCACTTGAGGTCAGGAGTTCGAGACCAGCCTGGCCAACATGGTGAAATCCCGGCTCTACTAAAAATACAAGAATTAGCCGGGTGCGATGGTGCACGGCTGTAATCACAGCTACTCGGGAGGCTGAGGCAGGAGAATCGCTTGAACCTGGGAGGCGGAGGTTGCAGTGAGCCAAGATCGCGCCACTGCACTCCAGCCTAGGCAACACAGCGAGACTCTGTGTCAAAAAAATAATAAAAATAAAATAAAATATAATAGAGATTTTAGTGGTAAACAATTTGGAGGCTGACAGGTGAAGAAAGTGAGAATGGGGCAAAATTTTTGAAAATATAATAGCTGAAAATTTGCTAAATATGTTGAAAACACTGATTTATAGGTGCAAGAAGCTCAGCTCCCCACAAACAGATTGAATCCAAACAAAACCAGCGCCAGGCCTGTCCTGGACACGCTGCTAACAACCAAAGATAAAGAGAAAAGTCTGGAAATGGGGGTGGGGGTGGAGAACACCACACACAGGGTAGCAACGGTACAAATAATCTTTGGCCTCTCACAGAAGACAATGCGAAGTCGTTCTGTCCCCCAGCGAACTACCCCCTTCTCCCCAGCAACCTCGAATCTACTTCTGGTTTCTATGAATGTACCCATTCTAGGTATTCCATATAAGTGGTTCCACTTATCTTTTTGTGGAAAGTCATTTATAAGGATAAAAAATGTCAATCTTGATTTTTTTTTTTTCTTTTGAGATGGAGTCTCGCTGTGTCGCCCAGGCTGGAGTGCAGTGGCACCATCTCGGCTCACTGCAAGCTCTGCCTCTAGGGTTCCCGCCATCCTCCTGCCTCAGCCTCCTGAGTCGCTGGGACTACAGGTACCCGCCACCACGCCTGGCTAATATTTTGTATTTTTAGTAGATACGGGGTTTCACTGCGTTAGCCAGGATGGTCTCAATCTCCTGACCTCGTGATCCGCCCACCTCAGCCTCCCGAAGTGTTGGGATTATAGGCGTGAGCCACCACACCCGGCCCAATCTTGAATTCTATAGCTGGCAAAAAAAAATCCTTTAAAAACAAGGGTAGGCCGGGCGCGGTGGCTCACGCCTGTAATCCCAGCACTTTGGGAGTCCGAGGCGGGCGGATCACAAGGTCAGGAGATCGAGACCATGGTGAAACCCCGTCTCTACTAAAAAAATAGAAAAAAATTAGCCGGGCGCAGTGGCGGGCACCTGTAGTCCCAGCTACTCGGGAGGCTGAGGTAGGAGAATGGCGTGAACCCGGGAGGCGGAGCTTGCAGTGAGCCGAGATTGCGCCACCGCACTCCAGCCTGGGCGACAGAGCGAGACTCCGTCTCAAAAAAAAAAAAAAAAAAAAATTAAAAACAAGGGTAAAATAGAGATATTTCTTTTCTTTTTTTTTTCAGATGGAGTCTCACTCTCACCCAGGCTGGAGTGCAGGGGTGTGATCTCAGCTCACTGCAACCTCTGCCCCCCATATCCAAGTGAGTCTCCTGCCTCAGCCTCCCGAGTACCTGGGATTACAGGCGCCTGCCACCATGCCTGGCTAATTTTTGTGTTTTTAGTAGAGACAGGGTTTCACCATCTTGGCCAGGCTGGTCTTGAACTCCTGACCTCGTGATCCCCCTACCTCAGCCTCCCAAAGTGCTGGGATTACAGGCGTGAGCCACCACACCCGGTCCTTTTATTTCTTTTTCTTTTCTTTTCTTTTTTGAGATGGAGTCTTGCTCTGTTGCCCGGGCTGGAGTGCAGTGGCACGATCTTGGCTCACTGCAACCTCCACCTCCTGGGTTGAAGTGATTCTCTTGCCTCAGCCTCCCGAGTAGCTGGGATTACAGGCATGCACCATCATGCCCGGATAATTTTTTTGTATTTTTCATAGAGACGGGGTTTTGCCATATTGGCCAGGCTGGTTTTGAACTCCTGACCTCAAGTGATCTGTCCACCGTGGCCTCCCAAAGTGTTAAGATTACCGGTGTAAGCCACCAACCAGGCCAATATTTTCTTTTCTCTCTCTCTCTTTCTCTCTCTCTCTTTTTCTTTCTTTCTTTTCTTTTCTTTTTTCTCTTCCTTCCTTCCTTCCTTTCTTTCTTTCTTTCTCTTTCTTTCTCTTCTCTCTTTCTCTCTCTTTCTTCTTTCTTTTCTTTCTTTCTTCTCTTTCTCTTTCTTCTCTTTTTCTTTCTTTGATTTCTTTCTTCTTTTCTTTCTTTCTTTCATTTCTTTTTCTTCCTTCTCTTTCTTTCTTTTTTTTCTTTTTCTTTTTCTTTTTTGGGACAACATCGTACTGTTGCCCAGGCTGGAGTGCAGTGGTCCATCCATAGCTCACTGTAGTCCCCCAGGCTCAAGGGATCCTCTTGCCTCAGCCTCTCAAGTAGCTGGGACTATATAGCTGTGTACTGTCACACCTGGCTAGTTTTATGTTTTACATTTTTTGTAGAGACAGGGTCTTGCTATGTTGCCCAGGCTGGTCTAGAATTTCTGGGCTTAAGCAATGCCCCTGCCTTGGCTTCCCTAAGTGTTGAGATTACAGGTGTGAGTCACCATGCCCAACCCAACCTAAATTTTCAGATAAATGAAAGCTGAGAGAATTCATCTCTATCAGACCTGGACTATAAGAAAGGCTAAAGGATGTTTTTTTAGCCTAAAAGGAAAAGATACCAGATGGAATTCAGATCTACAGAAAGGAAAAAGCACCTGGAAGTGGTAAATAAGCAGATAAACATAAGAAATATACTTTTTGTTCTCTCATCATTTTCTTACAAGACGAAAAAGTTTTGTAGGGTGGCCTTCGTAACTCTTTTAGCTGTAAAATATATGTCAACAAGGAACAAGGAAATATATGTCACCAAGGGCTCAAGGAAACTATACTCATAAATTTATTACATTTCTGCAGCTGGAAGTATGATAGAAAGAGGGAAGTGTCAGGTGTGAACTGTAAAATATTAATTCTAAAGAGATTTGGAAAACTTAGGATGTATGTTGAGTAGCCCTAGAACAACTAGAAAGCAATAAAATGAAATCTCACTAAGAAGCCAATAGAGCATATAAAATAGAACACTAAAACAATACTATTTTATTATCCCAGAAGAAGGCAGGAAAGGAGCAGCAGAAGAACACAAAACAGAAGAGACAAGTAGAAACAAGAAGGGAGAGGACAGACATAAACTCAACCGTCATAACTGTGTTAAACGTAAATGGACTAAACATTCCAGTTAAAAGGAAGAGGATGATCAGAATAAAAACGCAGTCTCAACTACATGTTGTCAAAAGAGTCAGATTTTAAATATACAGAGACAATTAGTTGAAAAAGAAAAATAAAAACAAATCCAAGAAAACAGTAAGAATTCAAAAGCAGGTCTGACTATATTGTTAATGGAAAAACTAGACTTCATGATAAAGAGAGGGTCTTGGAAGCTTAGCCAGTTCTGAGGGTCAACCCAGCCTGGCTCTGGCCACCGAGCCCATCACCTCCATTGCCCAGAGTGGGTGAGAAGGCAAAATCCAAAGGCAGGTGTCTCATCATGGGGAAGGAAGGCACCCCAAGCCAGGGGCCTGGTGACCAGTTTTCCATTTACAAAAATAATAGAATTACAAAATTACATTATTCCAAGAACATTATATAAATGGAATCATATATACCTCTTGAGATTAGCCTTTCTGTTTCACTCAGCACAACTTTGAGAACCATCCATGTTGTTTTATGTATCCATAGTTTGTGCAAATAGGGACATTTCTGTCCTTTCTTTTTTCTTTTTTTTTGAGACGGAGTCTCTCTCTGTCGCCCAGGCTGGAGTGCAGTGGTGCGATGTCAGCTCAGTGCAACCTCCACCTCCTGCCATTGCACTCCAGCTTGGGCAATAAGAGCAAAACTCCGTTTCAAAAAAAAAAAAAAAAAAAAAAAAAGCATAGATTATTGATTTGAGATCTTTCTTCTTTTCTAACATAGGTGTTGATACTTAAAACTTTCCTTTGTTTTTTCGAGACAGTCTTGCTCTGTCGCCCAGGCTGGAAAGCAGGGGCATGATCTCAGCTCACTGCAGCCTCCACCTCCTGGGTTCAAGAGAGTTTCCTGCCTTGGCCTCCCTAGTAGCTGGGATTACAGGCACACGCCACCACACCCGGCTAATTTTTGTATTTTTAGTATTTTGTATTTTTGTATTTTCACCATGTTGGCCAGGCTGGTCTCAAACTCCTGACCTCAGGTGATTCACCTGCCTCAGCCTCCCCAAGTGCTGGGATTACAGACATGAGCCACTGCACCCAGCCAAAATTTTCCTTTTAGGAATAAGTTTTGTTTATAATTGTTACGTCTTACTAATGAATGGTCATGTTTATCATCATCAACTATGTGTATGGGCTGGGTGCAGTGGCTTACACCTGTAATCCCAGCATTTTGGGAGGCAAAGGTGGGAGGGTGGCTTGAGCCCAGGAGTTTGAGACCACCCTGGGTGACAGAGTGAGACCCTCATTTCTACAAAAAAAAAAAAAAAAAAAAAAAAAATTAGCTGGGCATGGTGGTATGTTTCTATGGAGGCAGGAAACTCACCTGAACCCAGGAGGTGGAGGCTGCAGTGAGCTGAGATTGTGCCCCTGCTTTCCAGCCTGGGCGACAGAGCGAGACTCTGTCTCGAAAAAACAAAGGAAAGTTTTAAGTATCAATACCTGTGTTAGAAAAGAAGAAAGATCTCAAATCAATAATCTACGCTTTTTTTTTTTTGAGACGGAGTTTTGTGTTTCTAGGGTATCTATGGTCCCAGCTCCTTGAGAGGCTGAGGCAGGAGGACTGCTTGAACACAGGAAGTTGATGCTACAGTGAAGCCATGTTCACATCACTGCACTCTAGCCTAGGTGACAGAGCAAGACCCTGCCTCAAAAAAAAAAAAAGAAAGAAAGAAAGAAAAAGAGAAAGAGTCTGTATGTGTCTCTGGTGATATATTTCACCTTCATGTCTATTTTGTCTGATATTAGTATAACCATTCCAGTTCTCTTTGGGGTACAGTTTGTATGGTATATCTTTTCTCATATTTTCACTTTCAACCTCTTTGTGTCTGTGAGTCTAAAGTGTGTAGATTGTGGCCAGGTGAGGTGGCTCACACCTGTAATCCCAGCACTTTGGGAGGCCGAGGCGGGCAGACAACCTGAGGTCAGGAGTTCGACACCACTTAGTGGCTGGGCGAGGTGACTCACGCCTGTAATCCCAGCACTTTGGGGGACCAAGGCGGGTGGATCACCTGAGGTCAGGAGTTCGAGACCAACCTGGGCAACATGGTGAAACCCCATCTCTACTAAAAATACAAAAATTAGCCAGTCATAGTGATGGGTGCCTGTAATCCCAGCTACTTGGGAGACTGAGGCAGGAGGATCACTTGAACCCAGGAGTTAGAGGTTGTAGTGAGCCAAGACTGTTCCATTGCACTCCAGCCTGGGCAACAAGAGTGAAAGTCTGTCTCAAAAAAATAAATAACATAAAAAATAAAGCGTTTAGAATGTAAAGAGCATATAGTTGGATCTTGTTTCTTTCTTAACCCACTCTGAAAATCTTGGCCTATTACTTGGAGTGTTCAATTCATTACCATTTAATGGTATTATTGATACAGTTAGAGTTACATATGCCACTGGTTTTTTTGTTTGTTTAGTTTTTGCTTTGTTTTGTTTGAGACAGTCTTGCTCTGTCACCCTGACTGGAGTGTAGTGGAGTGATCCCGGCTCACTACAACCTCCGCCTTCTTGGTTCAAGAGATTCTCCTGCCTCAGGCTTCCCAGTAGCTGGGATTACAGAGGCCTGCCACCACGGCCGGCTAATTTCTTTCTTTTCTTTTCTTTTTCTTTTTTTTTTTTTTGAGATGGAGTCTCACTCCGTCACCCAGGCTGGAGTGAGGTGGTGCAATCTTGGCTCACTGCAACCTCTGCCTCCCGTGTTCAAGCGATTCTCTTGCCTCAGCCTCCCAAGTAGCTGGGGTTACAGGCTCACGCCACCATGCCCTGACAAATTTTGTACTTTTAGTAGAGACGGGGTTTCTACTAAATTAGCCCTATGCCCGGCTAATTTCTGTATTTTTACAAAAATTATGTATTTCGTATGTATTTTTTTATTCCTCTGTTCTTCCGTTATTGCCTTTGTTGTGTTAAATGGATATTTTCCACTCTACCACTTTAATTTCGTATATATATATGAAATATATACCTCATGATCCACCTGCCTCGGCCTCCCAAAGTGCTGGGATTACAGGTGTGAGCCACTGTGCCGGGCCTAATTATTATTTTTATTAAGACGGAGTCTCACTCTGTTGCCCAGGCTGGAGTGCAATGGCGCAATCTCTGCTCACTGCAACCTTTACCTGCTAGGTTCAAGCGATTATTCTGCCTCAGCCTCCCAAGTAGCTAGGATTACAGGCACCCATCACCATGTCCAGCTAATTATTGCATTTTTAGTAGAGACAGGGTTTCACCATGTTGGTCAGGTTGGTCTCGAACTCCTGACCTCAGGTGATCTGCCCACCTCAGCCTTCCAAAGTGCTGAGATTACAGCCATGAGCCACCGTGCCCAGTCTTTTTTTTTTTTTTTTTTTGAGGCGGAGTCTCACTCTGTCACCCAGGCTGGAGTGTAGTGGTGCAATCTCAGCTCACTGTAAGCTCCGCCTTCTAGGTTCACGCCATTCTCTTGCCTCAGCCTCCCCAGTAGCTGGGACTACAGGCGCCCGCCACCACGCCTGGCTAATATTTTGTATTTTTAGTAGAAACGGGGTTTCACTGTGTTAGCCAGGATGGTCTTGATCTCCTGACCTAGTGATCTGCCCGCCTCAGCCTCCCAAAGTGCTAGGATTACAGGCGTGAGCCACCATGACTGGCCATGTTCTTGTTTCTTTGTATGTCTCATAATTTTTAAATTGATACTACTTTAGGTAAGATATTGTAGAATGGAAACTCTGGGTTCGAACCCACTGGTTGGTGGTGGTTTTTGTTGCCTTAGTGACTTGCTCGGATGAATTCTGCAGGGTGTTTCCCCTGCAGGCTATGTCTACAGATGTGTTTGTAAGTTAAAAAAAGAATTCTTTTCTAAGGCCGGGCGCGGTGGCTCAAGCCTGTAATCCCAGCACTTTGGGAGGCCGAGACGGGCGGATCACGAGGTCAGGAGATCGAGACCATCCTGGCGAACACGGTGAAACCCCGTCTCTACTAAAAATACAAAAAAATTAGCCGGGCGAGGTGGCGGGTGCCTGTAGTCCCAGCTACTCGGGAGGCTGAGGCAGGAGAATGGCGTAAACCCGGGAGGCGGAGCTTGCAGTGAGCTGAGATCCGGCCACTACACTCCAGCCTGGGAGATAGAGCGAGACTCCGTCTCAAAAAAAAAAAAAAAAAAAAAAAAAGAATTCTCTTCTATAACATTTAAGTCTGGCTTCCTAAGACTGGCGCCTGGGTCAGTGTAGCTTAGTGGACAATTACTGGTTCGAATACTCTGCTTTCTCTTCAGATCGTATAAATCTTTTGCCTTTTACAATTACTGGTTCGATACTGTGCTTAAACATTCTGAACCAGTAGTGCCTCCAGCCTCTGCTGATGGCGCTGTGTGGGATGTGGGTGCATTTGGAATTCAGGCAGTTTACAATTGGGCCTTGGCTTTTACTTTTTGCTTGTTTTTTTTTTTTTTTTTTTTTTTTTTTTTTTTGAGGCAGAGTCTCGCTCTGTCGCCCAGGCTGGAGTACAGTGGCCGGATCTCGGCTAACTGCAAGCTCCGCCTCCCGGATTTACGCCATTCTCCTGCCTCAGCCTCCCAAGTAGCTGGGATTACAGGCGCCCGCCACCTCGCCCGGCTAGTTTTTTGTATTTTTTAGTAGAGACGGGGTTTCACTGTGTTAGCCAGGATGGTCTCGATCTCCTGACCTCGTGATCCGCCCGTCTCGGCCTCCCAAAGTGCTGGGATTACAGGCTTGAGCCACCGCGCCCGGCCTACTTTTTGCTTGTATAAAGCCTCATGTTCGGCCAGGGCGGTGGACAGCTGGGACCCTCGTCTGTCTTTCTGTAGTGTGCACCCAGCCTTGCAGACCACCAGGGACACCTGGCCACCTCTGAAGACCACCGAGGCTGTTCTATTTGCAAATGCAGAAAATCTGAGGCAGGTCTCAGTTCATTTAAAAAGTTTATTTTGCCGAGGTTGAGGCCGTGCCAGTGACACAGCGGCAGGAGGTCCCGACGTGTGCCCGAGGTGGTCGGAGCACAGCTTGGTTTTATATGTGTTAGGGAGACGTGAGACATCAATCATACATGTAAAATGAACACTGCAGCCAGCAGCGGTGGCTTACGCCTGTAATCCCAGCACTGTGGGAGGCCGAGGCGGGCAGATCACCTGATGTCAGGAGTTCCAGACCAGTCTGGCCAACATGGTGAAACCCCGTTTCTACTTAAAATACAAAAATTAGCTGGGTGTGTTGGTGGGTGCCTATAATCCCAGCTATTTAGGAGGCTGGGGCAGGAGAATCGCTTGAACCTGGCAGGCGGAGGTTGCAATGAGCCGAGATCGCGCCACTGCACTCCAGCCTGGGTCAGAAAGCAAGCCTCCGTCTCAAAAAAAAAAAAATTGGTTCGGTCTGGAAAGGTGGGACAACTTAAAGCAAAAGCCATGGGGGAGGGAGCTTCCTGGGCACAGATAGGTGATACACAAACAGTTACAATGTTTTGAGTTTCTGATTAGCCTTTTTTTTCTTTTCCCTTTTGATCAGTCTTGCTCTGTCGCCAGGCTGGAGTACAATGGCGTGATCTCGGCTCACTGCAACCTCCACCTTCCGGGTTCAAGCGATTCTCCTACCTCAGCCTCCCGAGTAGCTGGGACTACAGGCGCTGCCACCTCGCCCGGTTAGTTTTGTATTTTTACTAGAGATGGGGTTTCACCGTGTTGGCCAGGCTGGTCTCGAACTCCTGCTCTCAATGTGTGCCACCGCGCCCAACCTTCTGATGAGGCTTTTCAAAGGAGGCGGCCAGATGTGCATCTATCTCACTCTGAACAGAGCGGGAGGCAGGTTTGCCCTGAGCAGCTTCCAGCCTGAGCTTTCCTTAGTGATTCTGGGGGCCCAAGAGATTTTGGTTTCCCATGTTTTATGTACTGAATGTCCTGGTTCAACTTCCGACTTCGCTCTCAGATATGGAAAGCTCTGACAAACCTTCTTCTTGCATCTGTCGGGTCTCAAATGCCTTGAGTTTAAAATAACCTTCACATCCACTCTGGGGTTCTGAGTGGGTCCCCACAGCTCGAAATCACCCAAGGAGGGTCCAAGGGGTGGAGGAAAGTCGATGAAAGGTTGGCGGCTGCGGAAACCCAGGGCGGGCAAGGAGGGTCCCTGGAGGATGATTTTCCACAACGGAGCGGCTTTCCGAGGCGGCAGGTGTGTGGGTTCGAGGCAGGGCTCTGGGGCCGCTTAGGCGAGAACCGGATGAAGCCCCGAATTCGAACCCGGGGGCTGGGCAGCGCTGGGCCTCAGCGCCCACGGTCTACCCGCAGCCCGGGCCTTATGTGCGCCTCAGCGAGGCCCAATTTCCACACAGCCGGTGCCTCGTTTCCAGCGAGCTGTCGGTGAGTCCCGGCGAGTCCCGACCCCTCTCTAGCCACGGCCTGACGGGCACGGTGTTGACCTCGTCCTCTGACCTCCGACCCCGCGCCGCGCCCTCTCGTCGCCGGTCCCCTCGGAGCCGGGCGCGGTTTCCCCGGGAACGCGTTTCCCGCCGCACCGTGGGCCGCCCGGATCGCGCAGGACGGGGCACCTTCCGGTGGCGGCGCGGAGCCCTGGGCCCGGCTGCGGCCCGGCGGCGGCCCCGGCGCTGTGCGCGCGTTCGCGGCGGCCCGGGAGCGGCAGGGGCCCCGGGCGGCGGCGAGGCCGGAGCGGGGCGGGCCCGGGACACCGGCTCCCGGCGCCCTCGGAGCCGAAGGCGCGCGGCGGACACGGCGGGGCCCTCGCGCGGTGAGGACGCGTAGGCGTGTGGGCTCCTGTCACTTCACATCGCGAACGCCGGCCGCCGCGTGGCTCTGGCCGAGTCTCGCGAGGGGCGCCCCTGTGGCGTTTCGAGCCAGCCGGGCCGCCTGCGGAGAGGGAAGCTCTGCCCTTCCCTGGCCTGGCGCGGAGCCAGTTCTCCCGGGAAGGGGCCGGGGGTCCTCGCAGGGCCCGGCCGCGGCGTGACCCTGCCGGGGTCCGAACTTCACCGCAGGGCGGCCTGATCAGGGCCAGGCCCGTGGGGACGCTGGCGTCACGGTGTCTTCCCCCTTCACGCCACTCCTACCAGGCCGACATCGAGTCTCGCTCCCCAAGGAGGGTCAAGGCCCAGGGGTCCAGCGGCTGCCCCGAGGTCCGCTAGGTGGTGGCGGCACTGGAGTGGCCTTTCTCCAGCCTGCACCGACCCCGCCTTGAGTGCCCCTGCGTGTGACCAACGGTGGTACCGGAGCGGCCTTAGAGGCTGACCGCTGCCTCTGAGTTGAGTCTTAAGCCCCTCGTTGGGCCTGGCTGAGCCCCCGGTCTGCGCCTTTCCCCCAGCCTGGAGACGATGCCAAAGCTGCAGGGCTTCGAGTTCTGGAGCCGCACCCTGCGTGGCGCCCGCCACGTGGTGGCCCCCATGGTGGACCAGAGCGAGCTGGCCTGGAGGCTGCTGAGCCGGCGCCACGGAGCCCAGCTCTGCTACACGCCCATGCTGCACGCGCAGGTCTTCGTCCGCGACGCCAACTACCGGAAGGAGAACCTGTACTGCGAGGTGTGCCCCGAGGACCGGCCCCTCATCGTGCAGGTGCGCGGCAGGGGCTGTGGCGGCGGCAGCGGTTGGGTCCCGGGCCCTGGAATGCCTGGGGAAAAACCCTTCCCTCTGTGGCCGGACATCACTTTCAGCCTTTCCAGACAGCTCAGTTCCAGGAGGAGAGGGAGAAGGTGGCACCAGGCGTGTAGAGTCCACATGGCCACAGCAGTGATTCCTGTGGTGGAGCCAGGGCTGCCAGGTGCACCTCCCAAAATCCAACCCTATTCTCTGGCTGAGGCAGCTAGGGTGCTGTGAGGTTCGCAGCCCTGCTGGGGCCTCTGGATTGCTGCCTCTCACACTCACACTCCCTCTTCAGAACAAGTAGAGATGGCTCTGCTCTTCAGAAGTCAGTGATTGTGGCTTCTGCCACAGTACAGAAAATCTGTAAATCCGGGTGGTTTGGGGATGACTCCTGGCTTTGTCATAGTGTAAGCCTTCGCAGGGCAGGGCACCCTCCTGCGGTGAACCTGGGCCCACACCCTCCTGGGGTCACACTGGACCTCTCGTAGGGCTGGGCAGCAAGGGACTAGCGCCTGGCTGGGTGCATGGCTGACTCCTGCGTCTTCTCCAGTTCTGTGCCAATGACCCGGAAGTGTTTGTTCAGGCGGCTCTCCTGGCTCAGGATTACTGTGACGCCATTGACCTGAACTTGGGCTGCCCACAGATGATAGCCAAGAGAGGTGAGCTCCATGTGGAGCATGGGGGCACCCGGGGCAGGGGCCAGAGCCAGCTCAGTGCAGCCCCAGGTGTGGTGAGCTTGGAGGATGGCAGGCCTTGCCTCTGTCGTGACAGTGGCTCAGGCTGGAGCCAGCCGTCCTCTGTGCTCTGCCTCTGGAGGGTGGCTCTCCTCAGGCCTTCGGGGCTGGGGGCTGAGCCCTACTGGCTCTCCCTTCCCTCAGGGAGCTCTCTCTGCATAAACATGATTGCTGATACAGGGTCCCCGCCACCCCCTTACACTGCTGTGTGTGGGACTGAGCCTGTCTACCTCACTGGGCCCCTGAGGAGGTGTTACTTGGTCCCAGACCGTGGGGCGGTGGGGGTTCCATCCAGCACCTTCTGAGCTTAGGCAGCTGGGCAAATAGAGCCCCTGAATCTGATGCCGACAAACCACTGCTCTGACTGTCCCACTGCCCCAACTAGAGACACTGCTGGTTCTGGGGACCTGCGTCCGGCCTGGCAGGGCAGCTTCTGGCCTGCATGGATGGAGGAGAGGGTGCAGAGGGGGTGCAAGGCCTCGGCTCCACCAGCCTTAACACAGGTGACAGCCAGGCCATGCTTGCTCTTTGCAGGTCACTATGGTGCCTTCCTGCAGGATGAGTGGGACCTGCTCCAAAGAATGAGTGAGTTGGCTGGGTGGGTGGTGAAGGACCCCCAGAGACCCTCGAGAGGGACACATGGGCACTGTCCACTTGGTTGGGGCTTAGGAGAGGACAGGCGTTGGCAGGAGCTCTCAGCATCACCCTGGGGCTTCCTGCCCAAAGCAGCCTCTCTGCTGGAAGGAGGTGGCTGTGAAGTTGCCTGTCCTGTGCCACCTACCCCTTAAAACCAGACAGTAGGTGCCAGGACAGAGTCCTTGCTTGGGCCCAGCCCCAGATGTCCTGGGAGATAAAGCTGGCCTCGGCCCTGCTTGTTTGAACTTGGGAAGGCTGGGGGAATGGCGGAGGGAGCCTGCCCAGCAACCTGAGGGAGACACCCAGATGGTGGCCCAGGCTGCCTCCCAACCTCGCAGCAAAGCTGCCTGGACTCCGCTATCTGCGGGGCCCTGGGCTCTGGGGCTTGGCCGCTGAAGTGGGAACACCATGGCCCCCTCGGAAGCTGCCTGTCTTCTCCCCAGTTTTGCTGGCCCACGAGAAACTCTCTGTTCCTGTCACGTGCAAAATCCGTGTCTTCCCGGAGATTGACAAGACCGTGAGGTACGCCCAGATGCTGGAGAAGGCCGGTTGCCAGGTGAGCCCTGGTCTCGCGGGGGTGTCGTGGGCCTTGGCTGGGCCTTTGCGCAGAGGACACAGCTGAGGCTCTTCCTGTGTCCACTCAGACACTGTGCACTGTTGGCCTCATGGGGGCAGTGGCCCTCCTGATTGGCCTGCCCCCACTGACTCTGAGTGCCACCACCCCAAGCCCAGGCCTTTGCAACAGAAACTGCTTTCCTGGCTCCAGAGTTTTGTCCCTGTGGATAGAGTAATGTCAGCATCTCTACCATGTTCCTAGTGTCACAGAGGCCGGCAGGGCCTCCTTTGGGGATACTCAGCATCCCGTCTCCCTAGAGGGTCAGGAAGGGGCCAACAGGCTGTCAGCAGAGCTGCTCCCCTGCCTGGGTCCCCTGCACACCGAGCCTGGCCTGGGGCAGGCCTGGATGGGCTGCTGTCTCCAGGGGTGCCCCTCAAGACACTCAACCTTCTGAAGGCAGACAGCAACCCTGGTGACCCAGGGATGAGCTTGCACAGGGGCTGCTGGGCCCAGGCCCCACTTTCCTCTGTGCCCCACCAGCCTGGAGCCAGTCCCTCCACACCTTTGGCCTTGGGCAGTGGGGATGCTGCCACTTCCTGGCCTGACTCTTGCATGGGCCTAGGCAGCACATGCAGCCTGAGGCTCCCACAGAGTGCAGAGCCTTTGGGGCAGGCCCCAGATGGTCTTTCCTCAGCCCTGCTTCAGGAGCTGAGATGGTGAGGGAAGGGTCCCTGGAGTCGGGCATGGGGCACAGGGCTTGGAGGGGCAGAGGGGGCTCAGAGGGGTGGAGTTGGGGTGAAGGGGGCACGGACGGGCACAGGGGAATCGGGCGGAGGGGGCACAGAGGGGGCTCAGAGGGGTGGAGCGGAGGCAGAGGGGGCGTGGAGGGGCGGAGGGGGCGTGGAGGGGCGGAGGGGGTGTGGAGGGGCGGAGGGGCCTGGAGGGGCGGAGGGGCCTGGAGGGGTGGAGGGGGCTCTGAGGGGTGGAGTGGGGGTGAAGGGGGCACGGACGGGCACAGGAGACTCTGAGGGGCGGAGGGGTGGCTCAGAGAGGTGGAGCAGGGGCAGAGGGGCCGTGGAGGGGCGGAGGGGCTCTGAGGGGTGGAGCAGGGGCAGAGGGGCGTGGAGGGGTGGAGGGGGCTTGGAGGGGTCAAGCGACTGCTGGTCTGTCCTAGTTGCTGACGGTGCACGGGCGCACCAAGGAGCAGAAAGGGCCCCTGTCAGGTGCGGCATCCTGGGAGCACATCAAGGCCGTGCGGTGAGTGGATGTGGGCGGTGGGTGACACAGCCCTCAGTCCTTGGGGCTTTGCTAGAGGGTCCAAGCTCCACACCGCAGGGTGCTTGGCTCACCTGACGCCCGTGACCACTGAGGGGGCTAGGACCGTGGCTGGGGGCAGCATCGCCTGGGAGCAGAAGCTCCCTGCCAGGATGGAGTCGGGGCTGTCCGGGGCCTGGTGGTGTGCTGGGCAGGTGGAGGGACAGGTGTTTCTCTGTCAACAGGAAGGCTGTGGCCATCCCTGTGTTTGCTAATGGGAACATCCAGTGCCTGCAGGATGTGGAGCGCTGCCTCCGGGACACGGGTGTGCAGGGCGTCATGAGCGCAGGTGGGCAGGGCCCGGGACAGCAGCTGGGGCCCCATGCACAAGGCCTGATGCCACCACCCAGGTCGGTTCTTCCCACTGCCTACTGCCCTCCCCACCATGCTGTTCACAGATGGTGTTCATCAATCCCAGTCTGCTCTGAGGGGCCTGACCTAGCCTTGTCCCTTGTGAGGTGGCACAGGAGGGTGTCCTGAGTGTCCGAGGCTTTCCTATGCCATCCACCTGGAGTAGCCCATGAGGCGTCCTTCCTCCCCTTCCTCCCACAGAGGGCAACCTGCACAACCCCGCTCTGTTTGAGGGCCGGAGCCCTGCAGTGTGGGAGCTGGCCGAGGAATACCTGGACATCGTGCGAGAGCACCCCTGCCCGCTGTCCTATGTCCGGGCCCACCTCTTTAAGCTGTGGCACCACACGTGAGTCGCCCCCTAAGGCGGAAGCCACGTTGGGGGGTTGCCCAGGCAGATACTGTCAGAGCCCACCTGGGGCATTTAGCAGGTTTTGTCAAAACAAGTTGCTGCTAAGTCAGGTCTTGAGGGGCTGGGGTGACTTAGGAGTGGAGTTGGACAAGAAAAGACACAGGTCCCTGTGTGCCCAGTGCTCAGCCTGGGGCCTGATGGTGGAGCCGGGAGCCCAGCCTGCATGACGGGGCCTCTGTCTCAGGCTGCAGGTGTACCAGCAGCTGCGAGAGGAGCTGGCCAAGGTGAAGACCCTGGAGGGCATCGCTGCCGTGAGCCAGGAGCTGAAGCTGCGGTGTCAGGCAGGCGCTGGGGCTGGTGGGAGCCTGGCCTTGGGGGGGGTGAGGGCCAGGGGCCATGACCAGGGCCTGGGGCTTTTGCAGGAGGAGATATCCAGGCAGGAGGGAGCGAAGCCCACCGGCGACTTGCCCTTCCACTGGATCTGCCAGCCCTACATCCGGCCGGGGTGAGAGCCCAGCCAGCCCTGGGCAGTGATGTGCGCCAAGGTGTGGGCTCTACCCTGTGCCCACAGTGCTGCGCCTGCGCCGCTTGTCCTCAACCATTATGGCCAGTCAGCTCCTGCCCGAGGGAAAGGAGGAGGGAGGTTTCAGCTCCAAGCAGCACACACCTGCCATGTGCCCCTCGGTGTCCTAGGTGGCGGGTGCTGGTGACTCAGCTGTGTCCTCCCTCAGTGGACACTGGGATTTTAAATCTTTTCTTCCATAAGATACTTCTCTGAGCTCCTCTGATCCTGGAGTTGCCCATGGGTCAGTAGTCTCAGAGGTGAGGCCATCTGTGGCCACAGCCCTGCCTAGAGCTGGTGGCTCAGAGCTCGGGACTGCCCGAGCTGTGGACTCCATCTCGGAGGCCCCAGACTCCCTAGTGGCCACTCCTGAGTGGGCTGCGCGCTGCCCATGCTCCTCATAGCAGCAGCACTCACCATGGCCGCCTGGCGCCTCCTCACCCTGGGGCCTCACCCGGGCTCAGGCCCATGTGGCTGTGGCTGCCGAGCCTCTCACGGTGTCCTTGGGCTCTGCCCGCTGTCCTCGCCTCAGGCCCAGGGAGGGGAGCAAGGAGAAGGCAGGTGCACGCAGCAAGCGGGCCCTGGAGGAGGAGGAGTGTGGCACGGAAGTCCTGTCCAAGAACAAGCAGAAGAAGCAGCTGAGGAACCCCCACAAGACCTTCGACCCCTCTCTGAAGCGTAAGTGCTGCTTCCGCTGATGGGCCGGAGAGAGCCTCTTCGTCACCCCCATCCTCCCTGTTGCCAGTGACAGGAACCTATACTTGCGGTCAGCAAGGCTCAAGGCCCAGAGCTGGAAGCAGACGCCTGGGGGCCTTGGCAGAGTGGTCAGCCAGACTTGGGGTCTGAGCACACGGAACCTGTGCAGGCCACAGCCCAGGCATGTGGGACATGGGCTCAGTGAGTCAGATGGGGCTGTGGGACAAGCCCCTCAGCCAGGTGCCACCCAGGTGCCTCGGGTCCCTGTGGCTGTCCCTGCCCAGCCTCACACAGGATGCCTGAGAGGGAGGCAGGGGTCCCCCAGGAGTGTGTGCTGGGCCAAAGGTGCCAGCAGGGTGGGCTGGGAGAGATGGGATGAGGCTGCTCACCCCTCTCCTCTTGGCCACCAGCCGCAAGGCCTCAGCCCAGTGCCGTCTCCCCTGAGACCCCTGTGCCATATCCTGGGCCAGCTCATCTGGGCCCTTAGCAGGTGGCAGCCTCCCAGATTTCTCTGACAGCTTTACAAGCTGAGGGAAGACCAGCGATGACCCTGAAGCCTTCCCATGTAACCCCCAGGGCGCTGGCCAGTCCACAAGCAGCTGCCACGTCAGCCCGGTGCCAGCAGTCCCCGCCTGCCACACTGCCCCCTAGGCCACCGCATGAGGCAGCTGGGAGAGGCAGGAAGTCAGTCTTTGGGTTGAATTCTTGATTTGACCCTTCTTGGCCCTTTTGCTTGGGAGACCTGGAACTGAAGGGCATGGAACCCCCCTTGGACCCTGTGGGCGGGAAAACAACTCGCCTTGTCCCTGCCTGGGGGTGGGACAGATGAGGCTGCTTGTCCTGCTGGGGCCCCCCAGACCACCTGCTTCGTGTCCGTTTCCTGCAGGATGGTGCCCCCCGCATCCCCTCACCCATTGCTCGCAGAAGGAAAAGCAGATGTGGCCAGCCTGTATCCTCTGCCCTCCCTGAGCCTCCTGGCCTGGCTGGCCACAGCTGGCACAGACGCTGTCAGCAGGCTCCATGCAGGCGGACGGGGCAGCCCCCACAGCCAGGCCACCCCGGCCCTCACTCACCAGCACCCTTTTGTTCTTTTCCTAGCAAAATATGCAAAGTGTGACCAGTGTGGAAACCCAAAGGTGAGTGGGTTCCGGCCACATGCCACCAAGGCTTCAGCTCTGGTGGGTGGGCAGGGTGGTCTCTGCACTCGGGGTAGCAGGTCTGGTGGCTGCCCAGCTGGGTTTGCAGTGTGGCCCAAGGTGGCATGGATGCCTCAGGACGGCTCCTTGCTTCCAGCCAAGCCCCTGCCCAGGACTGGAGTGGGAATAAGTCTGGGTGGTTGGGTGAGGGAGAGGCACCTGGCTTGGGGGCGGTCCCCAGGGCTACATCCAGGCCGTGGGCATCTGGCAGAGACTTTCCCAGCGGGGCTGCTCCCCTGCTGGCCAGCCTGGCCCCAGGAATGGTGCTGGCCACAGGCTCCCGAGCTTTCCTGTGCCCAGGGCAACAGATGTGTGTTCAGCCTGTGCCGCGGCTGCTGCAAGAAACGAGCCTCCAAAGAGACTGCGGACTGCCCAGGTGAGGGCGCCTGCCCCCCGCCCCACAGCAGGCAAACAGGCCCCTCCGCCTCCTGACCCCCGACTCCTCTCACTCGCTCTGCCAGGTCACGGATTGCTTTTTAAAACCAAACTGGAGAAGTCTCTGGCCTGGAAAGAGGCCCAGCCTGAGCTGCAGGAGCCTCAGCCGGCAGCACCCGGAACACCAGGTGGCTTCTCTGAAGTCATGGGCAGTGCCCTGGCCTGAAGGCCCAGAACCCCCACCCCCAGGACTGCTGCTGGAGCTTGGACACGTCCTACTTAAGGAAACGCCTTTTACTCAGGGAATCTCCTGCTACTTAATGTGGAAAGACACGCCCATGCCCCCCTTCGGCCCACTCTGGGGCCTGGAGATGCTGCAGTGGGGAGCAGGCCCCAGGCTGGACCTGCCCTGTCCTCAGCACGCGTGTGCAAAAGCGAACAATAAATCATTTCAAAGATGCAAGAGCCCACAGCCTGTGACCACCGCCCCCCCAGACCCACGGAGGCACGAGCCGGGGCAGGTGCGGTTGGGGCTAGTGGGGTCTTCTGAACAACTGGATACGACTAAATGAAGGCAGCGCATGGGCATCTGTGCAGAGGAAAGTGGCGGCTTAGGTCCCCTCCCCGCCTCCCCTAGGCGCCTCCATAGGCAAATGGCCAGAGCCTCCGGGAGCTTCCTGATGCCGCACAGCCTTGGAAGCACAGCCTGTGGGCCACAGTGGCCGCTGCTGGGGGCTATTGAGCCCGCAGGCCAGGCTGCCCATTTGTCTCACCAGGCCCTGCCTCCAAGCCCAGCCCCAGGGAGACAGCCCTCAGGAATTCCTGCACAGCAGGAAAGAACAGCCAAGGGCAACGCTCAGTCTGCTTTTTAATGGATACCGCCCACTTGTCTGCACCTGACAGAGGCGGGAACAGGAGGGGTCTGGGAAGTGGTGCTGCTGCACCTGGGTGCCGCACAGTCTGCTCCCTGGGGACAGAAACCCACAGGGTCGAGCCCTGCAGGCCTCTCCTTCCAGGAAGGACCACAACTAGCAGCCGCCTGCCTCCCCAGCCCCAGCAAGGGCATGCAGGCTGGGGGGCACCCAGTGGCCAGGCCTCTTAGCTGGGCTGCAGGCAGCACTGAGCCGCCTGGAGGTCAGGAGGTCCGTGGAGATGGGGAGGGGATGCAGATGTCCTGGAGGCCAAGGTCCACCCCTCACATGTTGGTGCTCATCCGAGACTGGCTGTTGGCTGGAGTCAGCTCCCCCTGGCTCCCTTCTCTGGGTGGGGACTGCAGGGGAGACAAGCAGCAGTTCAGCCACCAGGCCCCACACGCTGTGCACCTGCCCACTGACGCCTGCCCACCTTGACGTGGATCTGGTTGCGGAGCACAGCTGCTCGCAGCATCATGGCCTTGGCGCGGCGCTGGAACTCCTTGCCCATCAGCAGAGACTTCTCAAAAGTGGTGCTGCGCTGATCCACATCCCGGGCGTAGAGGATCTGTGCGGGCACAGGCTCAGCGGGGCCCAGGCTCACCCCCAGCTGCCCCCACCACCCTGCAGCCCACAGCCACCTTGCTGTGCGAGTCTACGCGGGCACTGATCAGCCCCTCCAGGATTAGCTGCGTCAGCTCGTCCTCCAGGGCAGCCACTGTGGTGTTGAAGGCCGCCGCCATCCTATGCATGTCGGCTGACACGTAGGGGCTGAAATACTGCAGAGCGGAGGGAAGTCAGCTCCACAGCCCCCTGTATGCCCACCTGCTGTGTGCCAGCCTGACCCCCACATTACCTGGATGAGGGCACGGTTGCGAATCTGGGTGTACAGCGTCCTGACGTGGGGAGCCAAATACATGTCCAGGAGCAGGTTGTCCTAGGGAAGGGGCTGGTGAGGACCAGGACAGGAGGCCAGGCAGAGCCCCACCTCACCCCCACCCCGGGCAGGACCCCACCTTCATCTCATCCAGCATCTTGAGGCATGAGGCGTACTTGGACTCGTAGAATTTGAAGATGATGTCTCGGACCTGCGGCTCCAGCTCCAAGAACAACTTGAAGGAGCTGGTGAGGCAGACCCCTCAGAGCTCTGTCCTCTGCCTGCCCCTCCCTCCAAGTGGCCAGTGGGACACCAGTCCCCAGACAAAACACCTGAGAAAATGGCAGGGCCAGGGGTCCGGGACATGCAAGGCCAAAGCGGCAGCCGTGGAGAGGGACAGGGACTGCCGGACCAGGGCACCTACCTACTGGAGATGACATTGCGCTGCAGCTCCTGCCGGTCAAAGGTAGCCAAGGCACACAGGCCACCGTAGATGGCCACGTTGCTGGGGGACAGCAGCTGAGGAGCAGAGACCTGGTGTCACAGAAAGTGAAGGGCCAGGCCACCCCTGCCTGCCCATCACCCACTCAGAGAATGCCTAAGACCCCGTTTGTGAGAAACCTCACTCTCCTACAAAAGCAGCCCAACCCATGAACCCGTGCTCTGCCTCCCAAGTCCCCAAGAGGGCTTCTCACCTCAGGGAAGTCGCAGTGATCAAAGGAAGCCAGCAGGAGGCACTTGGCAGCCTGCTTGTACTTCCTGGCAGCCAGCTCCGCCAAACCTAGTGGAGGGAGCCGGGGGCAGCGGGGAGAGGGGGTGAGACCCAGAGCCTGGGGAAACCGCTAAAGCCTGGAGACCAGGGAGAACACGACCACCAGCCGGCTCGCTGGCCTCTCCTGCCCCAGGAGCTGTTCCTCAGTGCTGGGCACAGATACCCTAATCATGCGTGGAAACAGCCCCGCCAGTGCCAAGCAGGTTCCCCAAAGCCAGGCGTGCAACAAAGCTTTAGGTGCTAGCATGGCTGCAAAGGACACCCGGGCTCAGAGCAGCTCGGGCTGGCAGACCTGCCTCAGGCCCACAGTGACAGCAGCCAGACCCTGACCACACATCACCCACTGGCTTCCCCAGGGCAGACTTTAGGCGCCACCTACACCCGCACATGTGCCCCACAACATCCTGCGCCCTGCCAGGGAAGGTTTCCCTGGCTGAGGCAGGGACCAGCCTACTGCCCTGGGCTGGAAGAGCAACACACATTGAACGTGGGGCCAGCTGGGCATGACCCAGGCCCTCACCTGCGGCACACTTGAGCTTGGTGAGGATGGCCTGGGTCTGGCTGTCACGCTCTCCTCGCTGCTGTTGGGGGAAGAAGCCACATGCGTGAGGCCCACGCCCCACATTTCCTGGAGCTCGATGCCCAGCCCCCAGACAGAGAGGGGATGAAGGCAGATTCAGATTTGGGGGAGAATGAGGTGGGGGAGAATGAAGTGGGGCAGGATAGGAGGGGCCAGCAGTGGTCAGCAATCCTGGGGCAAGGTCTCTGAGGAGGTGGCCCGTACCTCAGCAATCTCCGGGGTAGACTCAGCCTTGCTGACATAGCTGAGCACATGAGACCAATTCTGTAAGTAGACGCTGACCTGGTGGACAAGGGGCAGGGCCAAGTGAGCCTAGGCGCTCCGATGGCCCAGCCATGCTGCCCCCACCCGCCTGCCTGCCGAGGCAGGCCGACCTTGATGACGTTGAGGCACATGTTGATGACATGCTTGGCGCTGGTGCAGTAGTCCCGGGCCCGGGAGTAGCACTTGAGGGCGTTGCTGAGGTCCCCACAGTCCAGGTAATGGTCGCCCAGGTCGTCGTGGCCGCGCCGGATGCTCTCCTTGATGGAGTTGCCTTTGTAGTTCTTCAGGTCCGTGTCCAGCTTCTCCAGCTTCAGCAAGGCCTTCTTCCGCGTGGCCTCCACCCAGGCCGTGTCCAGGGGTGGGGGCTCCACGCCACTCTCAGGGATGGCATCGGGTGCGTTCTGCAGCTCCCTGAGAGAGGACCTGGCCATCAGGATGGTGACGGTCACAGGGGCCAGGGAGGAGGGGAGGAAGCCGCCAATCTCAGGCTGCCCTCAAAGGCCCAACTGGCACACAGGTGGGCACTTCCCACTAGCCTCAAACCCCACCTCCAGGGACCAGTCTGCACCAGGGACACAGAACTGCTGCCCCCAGGAGCCTGCAGCCAGGTGGGGAAGCCAGCAGGGAGACAGCCCCTGAGCCACAGTCTCCAACAGCTCCCCTTGGAATCAAATCCCTGCGTGCACACACACAGGGCACTTCTACTCCTGGCCAAGAGACAGCGAGAAATCTACCTGCCCAACTTCCCAGCGCAGGGGTGGGAGTTGCAGGACACAGGAAGGGGGCCCAGCCCCAGGCACCTGCTCCCTTGGTGGCCTCTACTTCCTCTTACCAAGCCCCTGGCCTCACCTGGTGGCCTCTGAGAGCTTGCGGTGGATTTCCTCATACATGTCCACATTAAAGGTTCTCTGCACGAACGACAGGGCCATCTTCAGGGCCTCCACCCGCAGCGTGGGGCAGTGATCAGCAATGAACTGCAGCCGTTCGATGCGCATCAGGCCGCTGTAACTGGCTGCGTACTGCTCCAGATCCTGGGAGCGGGTGCACACGAGGGTCAGGCAGAGTGTGAGGCGGGATCCTGGCCCCAGGCCCTGAGGGTCAGGAGTTGAGGCCTGACTGTCCTAGCCAGAATGTCACCGTGGGCCCATAACAGGAACCGGGCATGGGGGTGCGAGACTGACTGCTGGTCCAGGCCCTGCAGACTCCTGGGGTGGGCCTGCGGTAGGAACCCTGGGAGTGGGGCTCTGCACTGGGGGGGTTTCGGGAATGGACATTGACTGCTGGTCGCTAGGCTGAGCGGGGAGGAGACCTGCCCTGGCTTCTTCATCAGCAGTGTCTGAAGCTGGGCTACAAGCCTCACATGAGCGAGCAATCAGAAATCCTGACGGTTTTCAGATCAGGAAAAGAGAACAGAGATCACTGAGAAGGATCATTCTACCTGCTGTGCAGGCTGCAGTGAGGAGTCTGCCCTGGACCCCTCAGTAGAACTGAGACACCCAAGGTTCCCCCACTGGGCTCCGTACCAGGCTGGGGTTCTCCACCACGTAGTTGACGTCGGGTGCATTCTGCGGGTCTTCCTGGGGGTCCACGTCGATCTGCATGGGCTCCACAGCCCCCTGCAACATGGGCCAGGCACCTGGCACCTTGTCCTGGGGACTGCCCCAGGAGGGCGAGAGACCCGCACTCTTCTCTGAGGTCAGCTCCGCCCGAGATCTTCCAGGCCAATCGGACCACACTCCCGCCGCTGCTGTCCCCCAGGCGTGCCCTCCCAGTCACCCTCGCCCCCAGCCAGGCTCCTGTGCCACCACATCAGGGAGGAGTCTCCTCACAAGACTCTAAGGCTCAGAAGCAGAAACCCCTCGCCTGATTCTAGCCGCTCGTCTCTGAAAGCCAGAAAGCAGACAGGGGACAACCAACTACACAGGGACCGAGGGCCCCTACACGTTCCCAGCCACCATCCTGATGCAGTTTCCTCCAAGCCACGGAGAAGAACGGGACGCCACCTCAACCCCAGGAGGCAGGAGGTCCAGCCCCCGGAATCTGTCCGGAGCAGCAATACTGGGCTGAGAATCACGCCACAGGGTTGGGAGAAGGAGAAAAGAGTCATCTCAGGGAGCCCCACGGCCCCCAGCTGGGAGACACAGAGGAGCCAGGACCTCGGCTTAAAGCAGGCTGGAAAAGCCGCCATGCCGGGCACCCGCCGGACCCGTGGGCCTCCCGCGCTCCTTTGGGAAAAGCACCAAGAGCTCGGCTCCCTCCGCAGGGGCCCACCGGGGCACCCTCCCCTCCTGCGCTTGGCACTGCGTCCCTGTCCTCGGCCGGCAGAGCAGCAGGGGCCCAGCCACAGCAGGGGCGGCCGGGGCCCTGCTCCCCCCTCCCTCGCTCGGGGGTCCCTGTCCTGGAAGGTACCTCGTAGAGCAGCGTACAGGCCGACAGGCTGGCGCTCAGGCTGAAGTCCCCGGCCGTACCGGGCAGGAGGAGGTCTGACCTACTGCTGTGAGGGGTGCAGTACAGATCTGTCACTGACGAGGAGGCCGAGCTGGGGGCCGAGCTATCCCTCATTCTGTCCTGACTTTCTGCACCCCCCGACCCTGACACAGAGCTGGCTGGCTGCTGAAGGGAGAAAGAGCGTTAGCGTCGGGGCGGCCGGGAACCTCTCCCGTGAGCTGCTGGGAGGGGAGGCGGGGCGGGCGCGGCCTGGCGGCCCCCGACCGCAGCGCGCAGCCACGGCGGAGACGCGCCCTCGGCCCTGCAGCCCCCGACGCGCGCTGCCCGCGGAGACCCGGCACGGAGCGCGCCCGGTCGACTCCTGGCGCAGGCCCCGCGCCCCTGCTCGACCTCAGCCCGGCCCCAGCGGCGGGGGGCGCGGGGGCGCGGAAGCCTGGCGCGGCCTTGGCTCGTTACCTGCAAGTTAAACACCTGAACCGGCAGCGGCATCTTGCACCCACCCCGCCGCGGCGTGCCGTCCACTTCCGGGGCAGCGGAGCCGTCGCTTCCGGGGCGCGGGGCGCGGGGCGGGGCAGGACCGCTGCATTCTTAAAGGGGCCGCCGCCCACCCACGGCTCCGGCCCAGTTCTCCTCTCCCGGCGCCGGGGGTCCCGGCGGCCGCATGAGCCGCGCGCGTGGGGCGCTGTGCCGGGCCTGCCTCGCGCTGGCCGCGGCCCTGGCCGCGCTGCTGCTACTGCCGCTGCCGCTGCCGCTGCCCCGCGCGCCCGGCCCGGCCCGGACCCCCGCCCCGGCCCCGCGCGCGCCCCCGTCCCGGCCCGCTGCCCCCAGCCTGCGGCCCGACGACGTCTTCATAGCCGTCAAGACCACCCGGAAGAACCACGGGCCGCGCCTGCGACTGCTGCTGCACACCTGGATCTCCCGGGCCCGCCGGCAGGTGCGCCGGACCCCGATCGCAACGGCGAGCCCCACGCCCACCCTCCCCGGATCCCAGGGTCTAGGCCCGGCCCGAGCCCCCGGAGGCTCCGCGCGGGGCGGGTCGGTCCCCGGCCTGGGCAGCGCCCCCGACGCCTCATAGATTGTTTCTCTTCCAGACGTTCATCTTCACCGACGGGGACGACCCTGAGCTCGAGCTCCAGGGTGGTGAGTGTCCCCCAGCCCCGGCGCCCGCGGGACCTGGCCCCCGAGACCCCGGAGCCGCGGCCACTGCGCTGCTGTGGGTGCCCTTCTCTGTCGAGGCTCCGGAGGTCCGGGGAGGCCACGACGCTGCCCAGGTCACACGGCCTGCGGAGGGCCCACCCTGCCAGCCAAGCTCTGCTCTCACACTGGCTGCTTCCCGGGGCGTGGGGCTAGTGCCACGTCCCCTGAAGAAACCCCAGCAGGGAATCCACCCTTCCAGGCCAGGTCAGGACGAGCTGCCTCCGTCCTGTTTCCTTTCAAGAGATCCCAACTGATGGCCGCCTGCTTCAGCCTCGGGGGCACCAGCAGGGTCAGCCCGTGAGAGCTAGGGCTGTGGTTGGACCCAGGCAAGGAGTCCAGGCATGTCAGACAGCCACATGATGTCCTGGCCCTTGGGGGCAGGTGGGGCACAGGCCTTATCCTGATTCCTGTGCCAGCCTCTACCTGCGTGCTTCCCCTGTCTCCGACTCGCAGGTGGTGGCCGTGTCATCAACACCAACTGTTCGGCCGTGCGCACCCGCCAGGCCCTCTGCTGCAAGATGTCCGTGGAGTACGACAAGTTCATCGAGTCTGGGCGCAAGTACGCGGCACTGACCCGACCCACGGAGAGCCCAGAGCCAAGCTGGGTGGGGACCTCCTGTCCAGCTGTGCCAGGCCCTCATGCCCAGGACTTCCGTCGCCCACAGGTGGTTTTGCCACGTGGACGATGACAATTATGTGAACCCCAGGAGCCTCCTGCACTTGCTCTCCAGCTTCTCACCCAGCCAGGACGTCTACCTGGGGCGGCCCAGCCTGGACCACCCCATCGAGGCCACCGAGAGGGTCCAGGGTGGCAGAACTGTGAGTGCCAGAGCAGATTCCTTTCTTGATGCCAGCCCAGGAGGCACAGCAGAGGGCATGGAAAGCTGGCTTGAGAAGGGCATAGGGCTGGGGGTCCAAGCTGATCCACCCAGGTGGTTTGCACGTGGTGTTTCAGGAGCAGGCCAGGAGGCCCTCATTGTACTGGGCAGAGAGGGGGTGTCTGGACCAGGTGGGGAGGGTCTGGAGACCATGGATCAATGGCCTGCAGAAGTCCCCAGCCCTTCTTGCCCCAGGAAGCTTCTGTTACCTGGATGGGATCTCCTAAGGGGCAGCTTAAGAAAGATGCCTGGGGAGTCCCATGAAGAGTCAGGGGTGAGAAGCCCTGCCCCGGAAGCTCTGACTGGCACCCCATCCCCAGGTGACCACGGTCAAGTTCTGGTTTGCTACTGGTGGGGCCGGGTTCTGCCTCAGCAGAGGCCTCGCCCTCAAGATGAGCCCGTGGGCCAGGTGAGTGGGGGTTCAGCTGCCTGGGCTGGGAGGCGGAGGCTGAGACCTGAAAGCTGCTGACCGGCCTCCCCCCAGCCTGGGCAGCTTCATGAGCACGGCTGAGCAGGTGCGGCTGCCGGACGACTGCACGGTGGGTTACATCGTGGAGGGGCTTCTGGGCGCCCGCCTGCTGCACAGCCCCCTCTTCCACTCCCACTTGGAGAACCTGCAGAGGCTACCGCCAGACACCTTGCTCCAGCAGGTACCAGCGCCACTCTGCGTCCTTCTGCCACGTGGGCTTTGCCTCACCCTGACTCCCCCAGGGGCCCCACTGCCCTGGCCTGATGCCCGGCTGAGCAGGCAGGTGGGATTTGCATGTGGCTAGGGGTGGACCCTGGAAAGGCCCCTTGGTCTGCTGGATACAGGGTCTTCAGGTACAGAAGGGGTGTGGTGTCTGGGGTGGAGGGACGAGGGGAGAAGCACAGTTCTCTGGCCAGGGAGGCCCCACGCCAGCTGGGCAGTGGGCGTGGTCTGTGTGGTGATGGGGACTCCAGCAGGTCCCATCACGTGGAGCAGGGAGGGAATGAGGATCAGCTTTGCTCTGGAGGTTTCAGATCCCTCGCTCCTGTCCCCCAGGCTCCGCCTGAGGTGTCCCCCACTCAGCTCATGGCACCCTTCAATGCTGTTCCCAAGCCTGGCCTCCCCGAGGACTCGGGGAGAAGTGGGTGGCCAAGGCGGCTGTAGCAGGGCTCCTGGCCGGGGGAAGCGTGGCCCGAGACCAGACCAGGCCACACTCTCTGCCCACACCGTTCTCTCCCAGGTTACCTTGAGCTATGGGGGTCCTGAGAACCCACATAACGTGGTGAACGTGGCTGGAGGCTTCAGCGTGCAGCAGGACCCCACACGGTGAGTGGGCAGTGGTATGGGCAGGCCCTCAGCCCCACAGGGGCTCTGGCATCAGCACGCCCACCAACAGCCCTGACCCCCACTGCTCCCTCCACCCACAGCCCTGACCCCCACTGCTCCCTCCATCCACAGCCCTGACCCCCACTGCTCCCTCCACCCACAGCCCTGACCCCCACTGCTCCCTCCACCCACAGCCCTGACCCCCACTGCTCCCTCCACCCACAGCCCTGACCCCCACTGCTCCCTCCACCCACAGCCCTGACCCCCACTTCTTCCTTCCCCAGGTTTAAGTCTGTCCACTGCCTTCTCTACCCAGACACGGACTGGTGTCCCAGGCAGAAGCAGGGTGCCCCGATCTCTCGGTGACACCAACCACCCCTGACCCAGGGCTGCCTCACTCTGTCCCAGGTGCAGGGAGCTGGAGCCCCCCATGGCCTCAGTGGACTCCCTCAGGTGCCATGGCCATACCAGTGAGATGCAAGCACCTGGCACACCCTCTCGCTAGCCTGCAGCCCCCCTCTCCCAGCCCCTGGTGGACTGCAGTGATGGGTGTTTTGGGAGAAAAAAGACAGCCGGGCTGAGGGCCGGGGCCGCAGTGCCCCTCCCACTGACCCAGCCTCAGGGTTGATCCCACGGGAACAGGCGTCCACCCCAGCACCTGGGCACCTGGGAGGGAGCTACCATCCAGGCTCCATTACCTGTTGCTGAAGGCGGGTGCCAGGCTGGCTAGGTGCCAAGGAGCAGGCTCCAGATCAAGGTCCTGGCCCAGCCACAGCCATTGCAAGGGCTTAGCCTGGCAGGCTTTGTGGGGGATGCTGCCCTCTCTGCTGCAGGCTGGGTGCACAGCCGGGCACCGCAGGGGGACTCAGGCCCGGGAAGGTCATGCTCTCAGCCAGAGCTTTGCTCCCAGCCCAGGTGCCTCATTCGGAGGCCTCTTGACTGGGACCACAGAGGTGTTTTCTCTGCTCTGACTTGTGGCTCAGGACTCCTTCCTGGGTCATGCTCCTGCCCCACTGTGCCTGGGCCCATCAACAGCAGGAGCCTTTTGTTTGGGGCCCCCTGGGGTGAGACTGCCCCTGACCCGCCCATCCCAGCAGACCCACCTCCCCGCCTGCTGCCTTCCCTGGAGGGAAACGGGCCAGGGACCGTCATCTCCCCTCTGCCTCCTGCTTTGCTGTTGCCAAGCGCGAGTAAAGGCTTTGTTCTTACTCCACATGGCTCCTGTCTTAATCACCCACCAGCCCAGCTCTCCTCGGGTCCCTACCGTGCCGCCTCCACCCCCAGGAAGGCTCTGTCCCAGGCAGGGCTGTATCCTTGCCGTCCTGCCCACCCAGCCTTGAACCTACTAGATTCTTCTTTGGAAGCCAAAGCCTCCAGCAGGGGTGGCATGTGGGGGTCCTGCCGGGAGAGACGGACACTGGACGCTGCCCTGAGAGGCCGCCTTCCTGAGCGTCATGTTTGCCTTCTCGTGTGTTGTGTGGAGCCAGGTGCACGTGGGTGTGTATGAGGGTGGGTGTGCATGGCTGTGTACACAAGGCTGAGTGGATACATGGAGAGCGGGTGTGTACGTGCATATAGGTGAGTATCTACCCATGTGTGTGTCTGTGTGCATCAGTGGGTATGTGCGTGGCAGTGTGCATGCGTGGGTGTGTGCACTTGTGCATGGGTGTGTGGAGGGCAGAGGGGAGGCCCCACATAACCCGCGTGGAGTTGGCTGGTTTCTGTCTCTTTTGTTCATGCTCAGCCTGGAGTAGAAGGCACCCCAAGGAGACTTGAGGTTAATCATGATTGGGTCCTCAGGGCCTGGGACTGCCAAAAGCCCAGACGCCTGGCTTTGTCCACTGCGGGCTCTGGGCTGGGAGAGGAATTCTGGGGCTCAGAACAAGTGTCAGGGGTGAATTTCAGCAAGTCCAAAACCTGCATTTCAACAGAAGCGAGAAAATAGCGAATTTTTGAAAGTTGCTGCAGAATTGTGGATGCCCCAAGAGAAGGTATCCGCTGTGTCTGTGGTGGGCGTCTGGCCGCATGGCCTCGGGTCCCGCACGCCGGCTCCCCTGGATGCGGGGTTTGGGTGTTGCACACTCCTCTTCCTCTGACCTCCTGGCCCTCCCTCCCTCCCAAGCCTGTGCCACACGGACCCGGTGTCCTTGGAGTGTGGGGAACGTGGACTAGAGTGCGTTCGCGCCACCAGAAAGGGTGTCTAGGGACAAAGTGCTCCGAGTGGGTTTTTCCAGGGCATGAGGCTCTAGCAAATCTTGGTGGACACGTGCTTTCCAAGAGTCCAGCTTGCAGCTCCTCTGAGAAAATAATGTTGTATCCGTTTTACCTCAACTCCGTCAACACTAGTCTTAAAACCTAAAGCATGTTATTGCTGTCTACCTGAAAGGAGATGGTCGTTCATGTTTAAGCCACACTCGAAGGTTGCGCAGTGCCCAGTCCGGGAGGTCACCGTGCTTCGTGTTTCCTCTCCTTTTTTTTTTTTTTGGTCTAAGTTCAGGTCCACGAGGTCCTGAGTCTTTTCTCCTAAACGATCAGTCACGCTACTCCCTTTTGTATTGTTGGGTTATGTTTATAGACGTTTCAAACTAGCAGTTTTCCACTTTGATTCAGATAACCATTCCCAGGCAGGGCCAGTCCCAGACTCATGTTCTGGGAAGAGACTGGCTGTCCCAGGCCCAAGTCCCTGCTGGACCCAGTTGGCTTCAGCTGCAGAGGGACAGCACGGACAAGGGTGAGCACTTAAAATTTAGGAGATGCCGTTTTGCTAATGGAGTTATTTATAGTCGGAAACTTTACATTAAAAAACAAGGCTACTCTGGACCACGCTGCCTGTGGGATAGCCCTGTTCTGTGTGGAGCAGCTTAAAAATAATACTAAAATAGGCCGGGAGCGATGGTTCACGCCTGTAATCCTAGCACTTTGGGAGGCTGAGGCGGGTAGATCACAAGGTCAGGAGATCGAGACCATCCTGGCAAACACGGTGAAACCCCGTCTCTACTAAAAATACAAAAAATTAGCCGGGTGAGGTGGCGGGCGCCTGTAGTCCCAGCTACTCGGGAGGCTGAGGCAGGAGAATGGCGTAAACCCGGGAGGCGGAGCTTGCAGTGAGCCGAGATCATGCCACTGCACTCCAGCCTGGGCGACAGAGCGAGACTCTGTCTCAAAAAAATAATAATAATAATAAATAATAATAGTACTAAAATGAGTATAAATACTTGAGAGGGGGACACCCATTCTCTGTGATGTGTGCCTGTCACACTACACGCCTGTATCAAAACATCCCAGGTACCCCCTAAATATACCTATGTACCCACAAAAAATTTTTAAAATAATAAAATAATAATTAAAGAGGCTAGGCATGGTGGTTCATGCTTATAATCCCAGCACTTTGCAAGGCTGAGATGGAAGGATCACCTGAACACAACCTGGGCAATTTAGCAAGACCCTATCTTTACAAAAAAAAAATTGATAATTAGGCACAGTGGTGTGTACATGAAATCCTAGCTACTCAGAAGGCTGAGGCAGGAGGATGGCTTCAGCCCATGAAGTTGAGGCTCCAGTGAGCTGTGATGGTGCCACTGCACTCCAGCCTTGTCAGTAATCAAAAACCTCCTGACAAGGGAAAGTCTTCAGCCTGATGGCTTCAGGGGTAAATTCTACCAAACATTTAAAGAAGAACTGGCCGGGTGCAGTGGCTCATTCCTGTAATCCCAGCACTTTGGGAGGCGGAGGTGATCGTATCATCTGAGGTCAGCAGTTTGAGACCAGCCTGGCCAAGCATGGTGAAACCCTGTCTCTACTAAAAATACAAAAATTAGCCAGGCATCTGTAATCCCAGCTACTCAGGAGGCTGAGGCACAAGAATCACTTAAACCCAGGAGATGGGGGTTGCGGTGAGCCAAGATTGCACCATTGCACTCCAGCCTGGGTGATAAGAGTGAAACTCGGTCTAAAAAAAAAAACAAAACTGGGCGCGGTGGCTCACGCCTGTAATCCCAGCCACTTTGGGAGGCTGAGGCGGGCTGATCACGAGGTCAGGAGATCGAGACCATCCTGGCTAACACAGTGAAACCCCGTCTCTACTAAAAATACAAAAAAATTAGCCGGGCGTGGTGGCGGCGCCTGTAGTCCCAGCTACTTGGAAGGCTGAGGCAGGAGAATGGCGTGAACCCGGGAGGCGGAGCTTGCAGTGAGCCAAGATCGGGCCAATGCACTCCAGCCTGGGAGACAGAGTGAGACTCTGTTTTTTAAAAAAATAATAATAATAATGAAAAGGAAATTAGGAGATTCACAAATATGTGAAAATTAACCAACCTGCTTCTAAATAACAAATGGGTCAAAGAAAATGGGACAAGAAAAAATAGAAAACCCTCTGAGGTAATGAGAACAAAAACACAGGCGCGTACGGGATACAGCAAAAGCAGAACTTCCAAGGAAATTTTGACTGCAAACGCCTGTATTAAAAAATAAAATCTTGGCCGGGCGCGGTGGCTCAAGCCTGTAATCCCAGCACTTTGCGAGGCCGAGACGGGTGGATCACAAGGTTAGGAGATCGAGACCATCCTGGCTAACACGGTGAAACCCCGTCTCTACTAAAAATACAAAAAACTAGCCGGGTGAAGTGGCGGGCGCCTGTAGTCCCAGCTACTCGGGAGGCTGAGGCAGGAGAATGGTGTAAACCCGGGAGGTGGAGCTTGCAGTGAGCTGAGATCCGGCCACTGCACTCCAGCCTGGGCGACAGGGTGAGACTCGGTCTCAAAAAAAAAAAAAAAAAGAAAATCTCAAGTCAGTAACATAAACTTCCACTTTAAGAAACTAGAAACGAAGAGTAAACTAAACCAAAAGCTAGCAGAAACAAGGAAGCAATAAAGATTAGGCTAGAGATGAATGGAGAATAGAAAAACAATTTTTAAAAACCTAAAAGTTGGTTATTTGAAAAGAGTAGGCTGGGCATGGTGACTCACACCTGTAATCTCAGAACTTTGGGAGGCTGGAGGCAGAAGGATCATTTGAGTCCAGGAGTTCAAGACCAACCTGGACAACATAGTGAGATCTTGTCTCTATTAGGAAAAAAACCAATTTTTTTTTTAAGAAAGAAGGAAAGAAAAGAAAGATTAGCAAAATTGACAACCTTTAGCTAGGCTGACCAAAAAAGAGAAAAACTGTGTGTGTGTGTGTGTGTGTGTGTGCGCGTGCATGTGAGAGAGAAAAACTGTATATGTGTGTGTGTGCGTGCGAGAGACAGAAAAAAAGTACTATAAGGAAATACTATGGATAATGGTTTACCAAAACGTTAGATAACCTAGATGAAATAGACAACTTCCTAGAAACACACAAGCTACCAAAACTGACTCAAGAAGGAACAGAGGCCAGGCACAATGGCTCACACCTGTAATCCCAGCACTTTGGGAGGTTGAGGTGGGCAGATCACTTGAGATCAGGAGTTTGAGACCAGCCTGGCCAACATGGTGAAACCCCCATCTCTACTAAAAATACAACAATTTACAGGCATAGTGGCACAGGTCTGTAGTCCCAGCCAGTCGGGAGGCTGAGGCAGAAGAATTGCTTGAACCTGGGAGTTGGAGCTTGCAGTGAGCCGAGATTGCACCACTGCACTCCAGCCTGGGCAACAATGCAAGACTCCGTCTCAAAAAAAAAAAAAAAAAAAAGAACAAGAAGAACTAGAACATCTGGATAGACCTATAACAAAGAGATGGAATTAGTAATAAAAAAAAAATATTCCCACAAAAACAAGCTTAAACTCAGACGATTTTGCTGGTGAACTTTACCAAGTTTTGAGAATTAACACAAACTTTTTAAAAAAAGAAAAGAGAAGGGAACACTTTCCAATTCACACTATGAGGTCAATGTTATCTTGATACCAAAACCAGACAAAGGCATCACGAGAAAACTACAGACCTGTAGTTCTTATTAATATAGATGCAAAAATCCTCAACAAAGTACTAGCAAACTGAATCTAGCAACATAGAAAAGAATTATACGCCGTAGCCTAGTGGTATTTGTTCCAGGAATACAAGGTTGACTTAACACACAAAACTCAGTTAATGGGCCAGGCCAGGTGACTCTTGCCTATATAATCCCAGCACTTTGGGAGGCCGAGGTGGGCAGATGGCTTCAACCCAGGAATTTGAGACTAGCTTGGCCACATGGCAAAAAATACACACAGACACACACACACACACACACACACACACCCCCAAACACCCAAATTAGCCAGACCTGATGGCACGCACCTGTGATTCCAATTAAGAGACTGAGGTAGGAGGATCACTTGAGCCAGGGAGGCAGAGGTTGCAGTGAGCCGAAGGTTGAACCACTGTACTCCAGCCTGGGCAACAGAGCCAGATCCTGTCTCAAAAACTAATAATAATAATAAACTAAAATACTGGAATACCCCATATCGATAGCATAAAAAACAGAAACACACTATCATCGAGATGCAGAAAACCCGTAGGAGGAAACTCAGCACACCTCCACGAGAAAACATTCAACGAACCAGGCCACGAAGGGAGCGTCGTCAGCCCGATGAAGAGCATCTGTTAAGCAAACACACACGTGCAAGTAAGTCGTATGTATTGGTGGAGAAGGCGATGCTTTCCCCTTCAGAACAGCAAGAAGACAAGGGTGTCTGCTCTCACTCTTCGACTGCAGGATCTATCCACGGCAATTAGGCAAGAAAAAGAAATAAAAGTCATCCACGTTGGAAAGAAAGGATTGCGAATCACACAATCTTTTTTTTTTTAAGACGGAATCTCACTCTTGCCCCCCAGGCTGAAGTGCAGTGGTGCAATCTCGGCTCACCGCAACCTCCGCCTCCTGGTTTCAAGCGATTCTCCCACCTCAGCCTCCCAAGTAGCTGAGATTACAGGCGCCCGCCACTCCGCCCAGCTAATTTTTGTGTTTTAGTGGAGTTGGGGTTTCACCATGTTGGTCAGGCTGGTCCGAACTCCTGACTTCAGGTGATCCGCCTACCTCTGCCTCCCAAAGTACTGGGATTACAGGTGTGAGCCACCACACCCAGCAGTGAATTACACAATCTTATTTGTACAAAATCTGAAGGCATTCACAAAAAGCTGTTCAAACTAATAATGAGTTCACATGCTTGCAGGATCAGTAGACAAGAAACCGTTCTTAATCTCACATGGAACAAAGTACAAATGAATACATTTATTTTTCTGTATACAAGCAACACGTAACTTTATTTTTTATTTTTTATTTTTTTTTGAGACGGAGTCTCGCTTTTGTCGCCCAGGCTGGAGTGCAGTGGCGCAATCTCAGCTCACTGCAAGCTCCATCTCCCGGGTTCACGCCATTCTCCTGCCTCAGGCACGCACCACTACGCCCGGCTAATTTTTTGTATTTTTTAGTAGAGACGGGGTTTCACCGTGTTAGCTAGGATGGTCTCGATCTCCTGACCTCGTGATCCGCCCGCCTTGGCCTCCCAAAGTGCTGGGATTACAGGCGTGAGCCACCGCGCCCGGCCAGCAACACGTAACTTTAAATTGAAATCAAGAAAACAATTCCAGACCAGACACAATGTGGTTCATGCCTGCAATCCCAGTGCTTTGGGAGACCAAGGGGGAGGATCGTTTGAGCCCAGGAGTTCAAAGCCAGCCTGGGCAACAAAGTGAAACTCCATCTCTACAAAAAATTTAAAAAAAAAATTAACTGGGTGTAGTGGTGTGCACCTGTGGTCCCAGCTACTAGGGAGGCTGAAGTGGGAGGATGGTTTGAACCCAGGAGTTTGAGGCTGCAGTGAGCTGTGATTGCAGTTTCCAATAGTACCAAAAAGAATAAAATACTTAGGAATGAATTCAGCAAAAAGAAGCACAAAATTACACTCAGAAAACAGCAAAACATTGTAGAAAGAAATGAAGAAGCTCCAAATAAATGGAGAGACATCCCGTGGCTGCGATCAGAAGACAGCACCGCTGGAGTGGCCGTGCTGCCCAGACACTCCCCAGCACGCGCAGCACAGTCACCATCAAAGCCCCACCGGCTTTTTCGAAGAGGCTGACAAACACAGACTTATTCTAAAATTCACATGGAAATACAAGGAACTCAGGAGAGGCGAAACAATGCTGATAAAGAAGAAAACTGGAGGATTTCTAAACAGCGCAAAACTGTAAGAATCAGGTAGAAAGACACCGATGGAGGATGGAAATACAGTCACTGAGGAGAATGGAGTCTGGAAATAAAGTCTGGCATTTGTAGCCAAATGATTTTGACATGCGTGCCAAGATAATTCAGTGGGGGAAAGAAGTCTTTTCAACAAAGGATGCTGGAACAAGTGGACATACACATGCAAAAGAATGAAAGCTGGGGCAGGGCATGGTTTCTCATGTCTGTGATCTCAGCACTTTGGGAGGCCGAGGTGGGTGGATCACAAGGTCAGGAGATCAAGACCAGCCTGGCCAATGTGGTAAAACCCCATCTCTACTAAAAATACAAAAATTAGCTGGGCGTGGTGGTGTGCACCTGTAATCCTAACTACTCAGGGGGCTGAGGCTGGAGAATCGCTTGAACCTGGGAGGTGGAGGTTGCAGTGAGCTGAGATTGCGACATTGCATCCAGACTGGGCAACAGAGTGAGACTCCGTCTCAAAAAAAAAAAAACCATGTGTCCACAAAAAACATGTACAAAAAACATGTACATGAATGTTCTCGATAGCTTTATTCGTGATAGCCAAGAGGTGGAAACAGTGCCGATTGATTGATGATTAGGCGCACGAACTGTGGTCTGCCCATACAAAGTGCCGCCCTTCATTCACACACAGAGTGAGGTTTGGACCCAGACTTCCGCAAGGCTGGGCCCGGAAACATGGTCAGTGAGTGACGCCAGTCGCCAAAGACCACACTGTCTGATTTTGCTTACACGAGCTATGCAGAACAGGCCAATGCATAGGGACAGAGGCAGACATGAACGATGCACGAATGATGTGTAGGGACAGTGGCAGAGGCTGGTGGCTGGGCCCAGGCATCTGGGGACGTGGAGCATGGCTTGCTTTCTACAGTGATCCGCGCTCATCACTTGCCCACGCTGCACTCGAGGGTTTGCCCACTTGCTGAGATGTTCCCTGCACGTCTCGGGTACGGCACGGCAGGTGTGGAGTCTCGGGTGGCCAGGTTGCAGCGATGGTCGAGGGTGGACATCCCAAATGGAGCTTCCCAGGCCTGGCAGATGAGCCTCAGTGCCAGCAGGCAGTGGGCCCTGTGTACATGGAAGGGCAGAGCCTACCCAGCAACCAGCTGCACCTGGAGGGTGTCCTCTCCTGGGAAGCCCCGAGGAACCACGGCGGGGCCCGGGTGCAGGAGCACGAGGCCAGCTTCACCTTCCAGGGGCCCGCCGCACAGAACACAGCCAGGCTTGAGGAACAGCCTGGCTAGGCACCTCCAGGCAGCCCTCCAGCCTGCAGCCCGGCAGCCCCTCAACAGCAGGGGACAGCACACAGGGTCCTGCAGGGAACAAGGGAAACCAGGCAAAGCTGTCCTGGGAGGCCCTCCCCGAGCCTGTGCTGCTATCTCAGTGCCCTGTGGAACAACCGGTGTGTACACACGCATGCCTGTGAAAGCGCCCTGAAGCTGGGTATGTGTGGGGGGGGGAGTGTCTGTGTGGGGGGTATGGGTGTGTGTGGGTGTCTGTGGGGGTGTATATGAGGGGAGTGTGTATGTAGGAGGTATGGGTGTGTGGGTGTGTGTGTGTCTATGGGGGTGTGTATGGTGGCAGTGTATGTGGGAGATATGGGTGTGTGTGGGTGTGTGTGGGAGTGTCTGTGTGGGGGGTATGGGTGTGCGAGGGTATCTGGGGGGGTGTGTGGGGGGAGTGTGTATGTGGGAGATATGGGGGTGTGTGGGTGTGTGTGGGGTGTGTGTGGGAGTGTCTGTGTGTGGGGTATGGGTGTGTGGGTGTCTGTGGGTGGGTGTGGGTGTTTGGGGAGGTGTGTAGAGGGGTAGGGGTGTGTGTGGGTGTGTCAGTGTGTGGGGGCAGTGAGTGTGTGTGGGGTGTGTGTGGGGGCGGTATGGGTGTGTGTGTGGGTGTGTGTGGGTGTTTGTGGGTGTCTGTGGGTGTGTGTGTGTGGAAGGGGTGTAGGGGGTGGGGCTGTGTGTGTGTGGGTATGTGTGTTTGCAAGTGTGTGGGTGTGTGCAAATGTGTGGGGTGTATGTGTGCACAGAAATGTGTGAGTGCATGTGGGCGGGTGTGTGGTGTGCATCTGTGGTTTGTGGCTGTGTGTGTTGGGGTGTGTGTGGGTATGTGTGCAGGGTTGTGTGTGGGGATAGATGTGTGGGGTGTGGGGGTGTGGGTGTGTGGGTGGCTGGGTATGTTGGTGTGTGGGTGTGTTTACATAGGTGTGGGTGAGTGTGGGTGTATGTGGGTATGTGTGGGAGTGTGGGAAGGTGTAGGGTGGTGGGGGTGTGTGTGGGTGTGTTTGTGGGTGTATGCAGAGGGGTGGGTGTGAGGGTGCGTTTGTGGGTGTGTGTGGGGGCGAGTGTATGGATATGTGTGGGTGTGTGTGGGGGGAGGTGTGTGGGTGTGAGTGCAGGGAGTGTGTGTATGTGTGTGTCTGTGTGATGTGTGGGTGCATGTGGGGATGTGTGTGAGGGTGGGTGTGGATGTGGGGGGATGTGGGAGTTTGTGGTTGTGGGTGTATGTGTGTATGGGTATGTGTAAGGGTGTGAATATGTGTGGGTGTGAGGTGTGTGGGTGTGTTTGGTGGGTGTGTCTGTGTCTAGGTTTTAAGCCCCAGATGAACTAGGTTCTGTCCTAACGCTCTCCCTCCCCTAGCCCCCAACCCTCCGACAGGCCCCGGTGTGTGATGTTCCCCTCCCTGTGTCCATGTGTTCTCATTGTTCACCTCCCACTTATGAGTGAGAACATGTGATGTTTGATTTTCTGTTCCTGTGTTAGTTTGCTGAGAATGATGGCTTCCAGCTTCATCCATGTCCCTGCAAAGGACACAAGCTCACTCTTTTTTATGGCTGCATAGTATTCCATGGCATATATATGCCATATTTTCTTCTTCTTCTTCTTCTTTTATGTTTTTGAGACGGAGTCTCGTTCTGTCGCCCAGGCTGGAGTGCAGTGGTGTGATCTCGGCTCACTGCAAGCTCCGCCTCCCGGGTTCGTGCCATTCTCCTGCCTCAGCCTCCCGAGTAGCTGGGACTACAGGCACCCACCACTGTGCCTGGCTAATTTTTTGTAGTTTTAGTACAGACGGGGTTTTACTGTGGTCTTGATCTCCTGACCTCGTGATCTGCCCGCCTCCACCTCCCAAAGTGTTGGGATTACAGGCGTGAGCCACCGCGCCCAGCCTTTTTTTTTTTTTTTTTTTGAGATAGAGTTTCATTCCTGTTGCCCAGGCTGGAGTGCAATGGCATGATTTTGGCTCACTGCAACCTCTGCCTCCCAGGTTCAAGCGATTCTCCTGCCTCAGCCTCCCAAGTAGCTGGGATTACAGGCACATGCCAACATACCTGGCTAATTTTGTATTTTTAGTAGAGACGGGGTTTCTCCATGTTGGTCAGGCTGGGCTCGAACTCTGGACATCATGTGATCCACCTGCCTCGGTCTCCCAAAGTGCTGGGATTACAGGTGTGAGCCACTGCGCCTGGCCTGCCACATTTTAATTACCCAGTTTATCATTGATGGGCATTTGCGTTGGTTCCAAGTCTTTGCTATCGTGAATAGTGCTGCATACGTGTGCATGTGTCTTTATAGTAGAAGGATTTATAATCCTTTGGGTATATACCCCATAATGGGATTGCTCGGTCAAGTGGTATTTCTGGTTCTAGATCCTTGAGGAATCACCACACGTCTTCCCAATGGTTGAACCAATTTATGCTCCCACTGAGGGCTCAGTCCTGACGATTCTTGGTGACGGTCCCAGGAGAGTGGCAAAGCCTCCTCCTTACGCCTGGAACCAGCCAAGGAACAGAGGTCTTTGTTGCTGTTCTCTTAAATCGTGCCCCGGAGTCTGTTCCCTCCCGCCCCCTCGTCCCAGGCTCCCCGTCTCCCCTGAGCCTGTTCCCTCCCACCGCCTCGTCCCCAGGCTCCCCATCTCCCCTGAGCCTGTTCCCTCCCGCCCCCTCGTCCGTCCCAGGCTCCCCGTCTCCCCTGAGCCTGTTCCCTCCCACCGCCTCACCCCCCAGGCTCCCCGTCTCCCCTGAGCCTGTTCCCTCCCGCCCCCTCGTCCCCAGGCTCCCCGTCTCCCCTGAGCCTGTTCCCTCCCGCCCCCTCGTCCGTCCCAGGCTCCCCGTCTCCCCTGAGCCTGTTCCCTCCCACCCCCTCGTCCGTCCCAGGCTCCCCGTCTCCCCTGAGCCTGTTCCCTCCCACCGCCTCGCCCCCAGGCTCCGTCTCCCCTGCTCCCTTCACTCTTTTGTTGCTTCTCGGCAGCCATGGGACGCACACTCGGCTGACCGGGTGCTGGGGCACCTCACACAGAGCGGCACCTCCTCCGGGCTCCAGCTCCTGTGAGGCGTGGAGAACATGAGTGATATGGGGTGTGGGACTGAGAGCCACACCGTGGGCACAGGAGCCCAGAGGGGTGACCCTCAGAGGAGCTGACTCCCAGCTGAGTGCAGAGGCCAAGGGGAAGTGAAGAGCCCAGCAGGCAGTGGCCGGTGCTGAGCCCTGCGCGAGTGTGGACAGACTCAAGTGACTCTAGGTTACAACTTCACCCAGAGGGCGGGGGGAAGATGTGCAGGAGTGAGGCTGGGAGCTGGGCAGGTTCAGGCAGCAGAGCCAGGTGGCCAGGAGGGAGGCTGGGGTGGAGGTCCAGAAGCCACACAGGGATCCTGCCTTGGGGAGAGGGGACAGGGGCAGATTGAAAGTCTCTAATGCAGTAGGAGCAGTAGGGCCAGGGGTCACCGGGTAGCCCACGGAGGACCAGGATGGGTCTGGAACAAGCAGGGGCTCTGGCTGAGCAATGAGGAGGGCAGGGCCAGGGTGACAGTACAGGGGTCCCCTCAGCCACAGCCCTCTCTGTGCTCGGGGCACCCTGTGTGGGAGGCCCAGGGACCATCCTGCCACGCCATGTTCTGGTGCCCTGAGAATATGGCCACGGATTCCCCTGGCCCCACCTTCCAGATGTGGGGGTTTCCAAGGACCTTCAAGCCACCTCCTGCTCCGGGACACTGGTGGGACCTGGCCTGCAGAGGTGTCCCTTTTCTGAGGGGTCCCTGGTATAAGCTGCCCCACGTCAGGAGGGGCCTTGGGTCAGGGCCATGTACTGTGCCCCCCTACTTCTCCAGCTCTGTCGGGCACCCTGAACCCATTCACCCCCCCCACCCCGCCCCACCTGGACACTGTCCTCCTCGAGGCCTGAGCTCAGCCAGGCAGCTCTTTCCCAGCAGATGCCCGAGGGCAGTCCCTCCAACACCCCCAGAGCTCACTTGTCCCTGAACTTGGCTCTGAACCCTGAACCTACAGCACTGCCCACTCCTCCTGCTCAGGTGTCCCCTGTAGGCTTGTCTGGCTCCAGTTTCAGGCACTTTTGTTCAAGGGCACTTGCCTCATTCTGAGAAACAGGAAAAGCAAATAAACTCCCCTTTCAAGGGGCTCCACGGGAAGGAATTTGAGAGGGAAGCTCAGAAGTTTCTGGAAGGACATTTGTCCAGGTCCAGCCCAGCACAGACCCCCTGCAGCCCACATGAGAAGGGCCACGAGCACCGTCACCTGCAAGCATGGAGTCCTTCACGCACACTCATGGAGGCGAATCTACTCCTGGGCTCTCCTGAGATGCCAGGCCCCCACGCTTACCCCCACGTTCACCCCATACTCACCCCTGTGGAGCACTTACCCTGCTCCTCCAGCCCGGTCATCCCAGGCCCTCAGACCCCACCACCCACAGAGCCCTCCCCCACCGGTCTCCCAGGTGAGCCTTGCTGTTCAGAGTGTGTGTGCCTGTGTGTGCACACCCATGTGAGTGTGTCAGTGCCAGGGTGCATGCCTCGCCTCCCACCCGCTCCCCCAGAAGGAAGCCCAGGGCCAAGTGGCACCCGCTGTCCACCCTGCAGCCCATCCTGGAGGTAGGGCAGCAAGTGGTGGTGGCCGGGCCAGCTCTGCCCAAGACCTTCACCTCCCAGCCCTGCCATGCCAACCCAACAGGGGACACCCATTCATTCCCCCAGCACCCCATCCCCACAGCAGTGGGAGGCCTAAACCAGAGCCAGTTAAGAGGGCAACTGGGCCAATTGGAAGCCCAGGGACAAGCCCACCTGCTAATCCGGGGACCATGACTGAGACCTGATTTGGAGTGAGGGTCTTCGCAGCTGTCATGGAGTGGGCAGCTGGAGATGAGGCCACCCTGGATCATCCGGAGGGCCCTAAACCCAACAATAAGTGACCCTAAATCCAAGAACCCATGTGGGATACAGGTGCAACCCTGGGCACACAGGGGCCCCCAGAAGCTGGGAGGGGCCAGACAGGGTCCTGCACTAGAGTCCCCAGGAAGACCTTGGGTAAAAGAGTCTGAGCCGCTGAAGAGTAGGCAGACCCCACCTGGCTGGAGCTGACCCCAGCGCAGGCAGCAGGGGCCAAGCTCTGTCCACAGTTGTCCTTGTGGGAAGGAGGTGGTGAGAACAGCTTCTCACCCCCCAGGAGCTTTCCCTGAACAAGAGCATGGAAAGAGAGGAAGTTGCGGGGATGGTCACTCGCGTCCCTGGACTCTGCAACTGTGCCCTTATTTAGGAAAGGGAACTTTACTGATGTCATTGAGGTAAGGATCTTGATCCCCAGGCTCCAGACCCAGGGCCCCTTGAATCAAGAAAGGATCGTATTCCACAGCCAGAACCTCCCACGGTCATTCTGTCTCCCATCCTCCCAAGGGCACTTTCGGCCACCTGCATGGTGACTGTTCCCGTGGAAGGGGGTCGTCGGGTATGGTGAGGAGTGGGGACTCTGGCTGTGAATGGAGACTACATCTGGGAAAATCACACACCTCTGTGCTCCAGCAGCCAGAGTAGGGCCTCAGGGATCAGGTGAGCTGTGGATTTTCAGCACACATGCATCTCACAGTGGACCCAGGGTGGTCACCCTCAGTCTCAGAGCAAACAACTGGGACAGAAACATGCAACAGCTGGAAGAATCCCCGGCCAGGCATGGGGCTCATGCCTGGAATCCCAGCGATTTGAGAGGCTGAGGCTGGAGGCTTGAGCCCAGGAGTTGAAGACCCGGGCAACAAAAAGAGACCCCATCTCTACAAAAAAATTTAAAAATTAGCCAGGCACGGTGGCGTGCACCCGTAGTGCCAACTACTTGGGCAGCTGAGGCAGAAGGATCCCTTGAACCTGGGAGGTGGAGGTTGCTGAGATTGTACGACTGCCCTGCAGCGTGGGCGACAGAGCAAGGCCGTGTCTCAAATAAAACAAAATGAAACAAAAACACATTTCTGACATGTGTCAGGGGCAAAGCCCAGCTTGGGTGTGCTACCTGCGACCCTGCCCAGGCAAGGATTTCCTGCTTCTTACTCACAAACCCATCACAAGGTCAAGAACTGTGCCCTCCCAATGACCTCAACAGGACAAACCCCCTGCCCCCAACACTGGCTTCCTGGAGTCAGGGAGATCCCAGACAGACAGGGTGGGGTTTCCAACAGAAGCCCCTAGACAATTGGGCATCCCCCTTCCTGGAGTCAGGCCTGGGAGTCCAGCCTTGAGTCTGAGTCATGAGGGGCTCAGCCTACGGGAGGGAGCAGTGGCAGGGGTCCTAACCTGTTTGTCCTGGGAGGGCCTGAGTCAGTGCCTCCTGCCAGGTGGAGGTGTCATATGACTTGCCCTGAACTCCTGGATGGCGGCATTCATCCTGCAAGACCGGGGTGTGCTTGAGACACATCCTCAGACTCAGTGCCAGAATCAGTGGCACATTGGGGTGGAGGAGAGGACACGTGTTAAGTTCTCTGATCTGTTTTTGCCAAGCTGCCCCCCTCCCCTTGAAAGTCCCACCAATCTGCACGGGGATGGAAAGTTCCCGATGGGGGAGAGAGAGGGCGCCAGGGAAGGACTTCTGGAGAAGAGCCCGCGCCCATCGCCGGCTGTTGTGGGAAGTCAGGGACCCCAAATGGAGGGACCAGCTGGAGCTGTGGCAGAGGAACATAAATTGTGAAGGTTTCATTTTAATATGGACATATATCAGTTCCCAAATAATACTTTTATAATTTCTTAAGCCTGTCTTTACTTCAATCTCTGAACATAAATTGTGAAGATTTCATTTTAATATGGACATTTATCTTACCTTGCTCTGGCCCTGATGGTCAAAAGGGTACAATTCAGCCTCATATCATGCCAATCCCATTAATCTTTGGGGTAGAGATTTGCTGGCACAATGGGGGGCTGAAATTAATCTTCCACATAACTCTTATAGTGCTCCCAGTCAACATATACTACCTAATTCTTTGCCTTTAACTCCCAAACCAATACTTGGAGACCTGGAACAACTTTAACGTGGGGAAGAGGGAATGCTTGCGTTTCACCAGGAGATCATCGATCTGCTGTCCGGGTGCCCACTAGGAGACTTAAACTTCGTGTAAATACTGACAATGAAAACCACAGGGAAGAGACGTCTGCGTCAGAGACCACTCTCATATGTGGTGAGATCTGTGCCAACTCCTCAGAAACTGGCACGCCAAATTAAAATGGGTCTGGTTCAATCCTCCCTAATGGCAACGGAGACCCCTCTAGCTAATCCCACTTCTCCTAATTCCCTTTCTTTTTCTCCTTATGAACCTAAAAATCTCACCATTTCTATTAGCCTGAAAATAACATTTCTCTGTTCTTCTCTTCCTCCTTCAGCACTGGATCTTGCTCACAATAGGTTTTATTTAATAATTCTCCTTCTTATACTTTCTGACCAGTTTCCCCTCACACTGATTTACCTGCTGTCCAGAATTATTCTTACTGGGCTTATGTGCCTTTTCCTCCACTTATTCGACCTCTCACCTGGATGGATACTCCTGTGGAAATCTATACTAATGATAGTATGTGGATGCCTGGAGCTGCAGATGTCTGTTGCCCCACTCAACCAGGAGAACAAGGCACTGCATTTAATGTTACTGTGGGTTATAAATACCCTTCTCTGTGCCTCGGACATGCTCCTGGTTGTATCCATCTAGAAGCTCAAGTCTGGGCTGCTTATCTTCCGAAGAGATTAGCTACAAAAGAATGGGGACATTTGGTGTCCGGCCTCTCCCTTTCTCCTTTAAGACAAACGAAAGGGGGAGTAATAGGAGATACCCCATGCCTTCAATATAAACCTGCAGGAAAACCATATCCTAAAAATGTTGAGGGCTCATCTAAAACTTTAGGAAGATTGTGTTAACTCACATGAAGTAGTGTTAAAAAATGACTCATATGGTTTAATAATAGACTGGGCACCAAAGGGCTATTTAAAAAACAATTGTTCCTCTGGCAGATGGGAATGCCTGGGGGCTGCTTATTTTATTTCTTATTGGGAGGACAAGGATCATCATCCTACTTTGTATAGTAGGTTCAGCTCGTTCTTTCCCTTAAAATGGGAAGATAAGGATATTACCTCCCCCGCCCCGCCCGAGGCTTCATATGATACTCCCCGTTCTGAGTCCAGAACACCCAGAACTTTGGAAATTGGCTATTGCCATGTCCGGACTGCGAGTAAGGCAAGGGGAAGCTTTTCTGTCTGTTGTCTCTGCTACCGCCCCTCGCGTCTGTGACTCTGAACCCCACGATAAATCCCCTTTGAACCCTTTTCCTCTTTTTGATGCCGATCCTCTTTTATGGGACTCCAATTGGCATTCTGATCATTTTTCTCCACCCAGGTATGCGCCTCTACCTCTTCAGCATCCCTGGGCACCTCGAATTGCTTTTTTATGGTGGAGAACATCGGGCATGGCCACCGCCGCTCCTTTCTCTCAGTATCAATGTAGATCCAGACATTCTGCTTTGTTTACCTCCAACCTGACTCTTCCTATACAGAGTTGTGTTAAGCCTCCTTACATGCTGTTAGTGGGAAATATGAAAATTTGGATGAACAATCAAACTGTCCAATGTATTAATTGTTATTTTATACACTTGTGTTAACTCCCATTTTGACTCCAGGAAAAGTGTAATGTTGGTTCAAGTTTGAGAAGGAATCTGGATACTGGTAACTTTACCCAGACCTTGGGAATCTTCCCCCTCAGTACATTTAATTAATGAAGTGTGATAACAAATTCTGAAAAGATCTAACAGATTTGTTTTCACTTTAATTGCTGTGATCATGGGCCTAATTACAGTCACTGCACTGGCCACCACTGCCGGAATGGCGTTACATCAATCTATTCAAACGGTTCATTTTGTTAATGATTGGTAAGCCAATTCCACCCAAATGTGGAATTCTCAACAAGACATTGATCAAGCCGGGCGCGGTGGCTCAAGCCTGTAATCCCAGCACTTTGGGAGGCCGAGACGGGCGGATCACGAGGTCAGGAGATCGAGACCATCCTGGTTCACACGGTGAAACCCTGTCTCTACTAAAAAATACAAAAAACCAGCCGGGCGAGGTGGCGGGCGCCTGTAGTCCCAGCTACTCGGGAGGCTGAGGCCGGAGAATGGCGTGAACCCGGGAGGCGGAGCTTGCAGTGAGCTGAGATCCGGCCACTGCACTCCAGCCTGGGCGACAGAGCTACACTCCGCCTCAAAAAAAAAAAAAAAAAAAAAAAAAAGACATTGATCAAAAATTAGCCAATCAAATTAATGATTTAAGACAGTCTGTCATTTGGCTTGGAGATCGGGTAGTGAGTCTCGAACATCACATGCAAATGCAGTGTGATTGGAACGTTTCTGATTTCTGTGTCACACCGTACTCCTGCAACAAGACTGGTCATTCATGGGAACTGATCAAAGGACACCTTCTGGGTAGGGAAGATAATTTATCCTTGGACATAACCAAATTAAAGAAACAAATTTTCGAAGCCTCTCAAGCTCATTTATCCATTGTGCCTGGAGCTGAGGCATTAGATCAGGTGGCAGAAAGTCTTTCTGGACTAAACCCCATGACCTGGATTAAATCTACTGGGGGCTCCACTGTGGTAAATTTTGGAATTATGTTTTTCTGTTTAATTGACTTGTTTTTAGTGTGCCAGACCAGTCAAAGAATCTTGCATCAAAACCAAGAGAATGAACAAGGCTTCATCACCATAGCACATTTATATAAAAAGAAAGGGAGAGATGTTGTGTGAAGTCAGGGACCCCAAATGGAGGAACCACTGGAACCATGGCAGAGGAACACAAATTGTGAAGATTTCATTTTAATATGGACATATATCAGTTCCTAAATAATACTTTTATAATTTCTTTTTTTTTTTTTTTTTTTTTTTGAGACGGAGTCTCGCTCTGTCACCCAGGCTGGAGTGCAGTGGCCGGATCTCAGCTCACTGCAAGCTCCGCCTCCCGGGTTCACGCCATTCTCCTGCCTCAGCCTCCCGAGTAGCTGGGACTACAGGCGCCCGCAACCTCGCCCGGCTAGTTTTTTTTTTGTATTTTTTTAGTAGAGATGGGGTTTCACCGTGTTAGCCAGGATGGTCTCGATCTCCTGACCTCGTGATCCACCCGTCTCGGCCTCCCAAAGTGCTGGGATTACAGGCTTGAGCCACCGCGCCCGGCCAAGGATCAGTTACAGATGTATGTGTGTGCACCAGCCACCAGCACACACTGGGCCTCCATGTGAAAGCTACTTTGTTCTGTGGGTCATGGTAGGAAAGTCTAGAACTACTGCCCTGAGGACCTTCTGTGGCCAGGGGTATGGAATTGGTGACTGTAGGGCCTTTGCATCATCTGGGGCTTTGGGCCCGGAGAGGTGGACAGGTCGGAGGCAAGGGTGGCCAGGAACAGCAGGAGGCAAGGTCCTGGTTTGCTCTGGAGGACAGCCAAGTGCATTGTCCCCATCAGACCTGGCACTGCGGCCAGTCCAACCCCCCTTGACTGCCCTGTAAACTCTGCTTTCTGCCCCTACCCTTGGAGCCTGCTCTCTGCCTGCCAGCAGCCAAGGGAAGGACACCCCTCAACCTGTCCTTCCTGGAAGGCCCACCTGCTTAGACCCCTCCAGCGGCCTGCACATGCCCCCAGGAGAGTGGCCCGGGCCTCACTGCTCCTGAGATCTATGGCTCAAGACTTGCGCCCTGTAAGTCCTGCTGGCTGGTCAGAAGCACCCTTGGCATCCCCCACCCCCACCCTGTGCCCTGTGCCCTCCCAACCACTGCTTGGAGGGCCCAATCCTGGCCCCTAGCCCTCTGCCCTCTTGCCCAGCATTGGGCCCTGTGCCCGTCCACCTCAGGCCTATAGCTCCCCAGATGGTATGGTGACGCCAGGGCCTGGCCGAGGCAAGCACAACTGAAAACTGCAGGGCCTGCAAGACCCTCAGGCCAGGCCTGGGCTGCAGGGCTGTTGAGCCCAGATTCAGTCCAGGGGTTCTCTTTCAGCAGAACTGGGACCTGGACCTCCAACTTGGGCAGCCTCTTATGGGTAGCCTTGAGTGAGAGGTGCACCCAGAAGTGGATGTGCATTCTCTGGGGGAGGATAAGCTAGATTTGCTGCAACATGACCCTACCTCTGCAGTTCCAGCGGAACTCTCAGCCCTACCTTCCCTATGGAGGGCCTCAGGTCCAGGATGCACCCCTCATTTTTCTGAACAGGCCGGTTCAGAGCCGGTTAGCTGGGCTGAAGGACGGGGCCAGAGTTGCAGGGGAGAGGTGTGCAGGCTGTTGTCTGTCCTCTGCCCATGACTGGCTGGGTGTGGAGAGAAGGGCCATGGACAGCAGGATTCTCCTTGCAGAAGAGTTGCTGCCCTTTGGTCCTCAGGTGCGGTCTGCGGTGGAGTGGGCTGGCATCAGGGTCTGCAGGCTCAGTTGCCTCATGCAGGGTGAGAGGTGTGCCCACAGTCCCCTATCGGGGGAACTCGCCCCCAATATTTCAATGAATGTTCTTTCTATTTTCCATAAGTGTCAGCCGACCGAGAAATAAAGAGAAAGAGTACAAAGAGAAGAATTTTACAGCTGGGCTGCCAGGGATGACATCACATATCGGTAGGACTGTTATGCCCACCCGAGCCTCAAAACCAGCAACCTTTTATTAAGGGTTTGAAAAGGGGAAGGGGTGTAAGCACAGGGAGTAGGTACAAAGATCACATGCTTAAAAAGGCAAAAAACAGAACTACTGATAAGCGTCCAACAAAGATCAGAAGGCAAAGGGCAAACAGAATTACTGATAAGGGTCTATGTTTAGCAGTGCACGTATTGTCTTTATAAACATCTTAAACAACAGAAAACAGGGTTCGAGAGCAGAGAATCGGTCTGACCACAAATTTACCAGGGCAGAATTTTTCTCCACCCTAATAAGCCTGAGGGTACTGCAGGAGGCCAGGGTGTATCTCAGTCCTTATCTCAACCGCATAAGATAGACATTCCCGGAGCAGACATTTATACATCTCCCCCCAGGAATGCATTCCTTTCCCAGGGTATTAATATTCCTTGATAGGAAAATAATTTAGCGATATCTTCCCTACTTACACATCCCTTTATAGGCTCTCTGCAAGAAGAAAAATATGGCTCTTTTTGCCTTACCCCTCAGGTAGTCAGACATTATGGTTGTCTTCCCTTGTTCCCTAAAAATCACTGTTATTCTGTTCTTTTTAAGGTGCACTGATTTCATATTGTTCAAACACATGTTTTACAATCAATTTGTACAGTTAACACAATTATCACAGTGGTCCTGAGGTGATGTACATCCTCAACTTACAAAGATAACAGGATTAAGAGATTAAAGTAAGACACGCATTAAGGAAGGAGATCACTGCTACTCCTGCTGCCCTCCTCCCCCCAACCTTGCCTAGTTCACAAGACAGGAGGAAAGAGAGAAAGAAACAAAAATAAGATAAATAGCCAGACAACCTTGGCACCACCACTCGGCCCTAGGAGTTAAAATAAAAGTAGTAATAATAACATCAACCCCTGACCTAAACTACTTGTGTTGTCTGTAAATTCCAGACACTATGAAAAAAAGCATTGTAAAACTTTATGTTCTGTTAGCTGATGCATGTAGCCCCCAGTCACGTTTCCCACATTTGCTGGATTTATCACAACCCTTTCATGTGGACCCCTTAAAGTTGTAAGCCTTTAAAAAGGCCAAGTATTTCTTTTTTGGAGAGCTCGGCTCTTAAGACGTGAGTCTGCCGACACTCCCGGACGAATAAAAAACCTCTTCCTTCTTTATCTGGTGTCTCAGGAGCTTTGTTTGTGGCTCATCCTGCTACATTTCTGGTTCCCTGACCGGGAATCGAGGTGATTAATGGATGGTCGAGGCAGCCCCTTAGGCAGCTTATGCCTGCCCTGTAGAGCATCCCTGCGGGGGACTCTGACCAGCTTGAGTGATGCGGATCCTGAGAGTGCTCCCGGGTAGGCATTTGCCCCTGTGGGACGCCTCCTCAGAGCAGTGCACAGCAGGCCCCCATGGAGGATCCACACAGTGGCTGAACACCGGAAAGGAGCTGGCACTTTAAGTCCGGACATCTAAAACTTGGTAAGACTGGTCTTTGGAACTTGCCCACTCCATTTGAGTGGAAGCGTGGCCTGATCACCCATGGGATGCCTCTACCAGCACTTTGGTTCTTGTTTTTGACTTGACGTGAATTAATTGCTTGATGCTTTGGTTTTAGTGTTGATTTTGACTTGACTTGAATTGCTTGATAAACAGGCGTGCCTTTATTGGCACTTTGGTTTTGGTTCTGATTTTGACTTGGTTTAAATTGCTTGACAAACAGGGGTGCCTTTAACGACACTTTGGTTTTAGCTTTGATTTTGATTTAGTGTGAATTAGATGAGTGAGTGACCTTTTACCCTTTCCTTTTTGTAGCATGAATGTTGTTTTGTCTCGAGAGAAAAATAGGTCGGACACAAAGTAAGGCCACGCCACTAGGAATTGTGTTAAAAAAAAAAATCAAGAAAAGAAAAATAAAAGGAAAGTCATCAAATCACCAAAACTTACTCTATTAAAACGCATGTTACAGAACCTTAAGAAAGGTTTTGCAGGAGATTATAAAGTTAAGTTAACTCCCTAGGGGTTAAAAACTCTGTGTGAATTAGAATTGCCCTCTGTTGGTGTTGGATGGCCCACCGAAGGAACTATAGACAGACAACAATTGGCCATGTATTTAAGGTGGTGACAGGGGTCGGAGGACAGCTGGTGTACCTAGATCAAATTCCTTTATAGTGACTCATGGTTAAATACAATATAGACAAAATCAGCATAAATTTAGCCCTGTTTAACAGCTTATTGCAAAAAAGCCAAAAGTAAAAGTAAGAGCAGCTTCACCAGCAGACACAGAGTTAAACAAGGAGTCCCAGAAACAGCAAGAGAAGCCAGTTTTGCAGAAACCGCCAGAGATAATATAAATTATTTCTCCATATGTCCCAGCCTACCCTGCTTTACCGAGGCCAACAGCCCCCTCAGAAACTAGATTCAGGAGCTAACATGCCCCAGGTCTCACCTCGAAGGGGAGGATCGGAGCCTTGAGAAGCCAAGGAAGGAAGTCAAGACAGTCAAGTGGCCGTCTCAGATCTGGTCTTGTTCGAGCTATGCAAATGCCTCTCAGGGAGACACGAGGACCTGTCTATTATAATGACCAGGCCCACATCCGGAGGGGCAACAGACTTTCATCTATAAGCCCTTTTCAACCATTGAGCTACTAAACTGGAAACACCTTGAACCCGCCACCTTGCTCCCGGCAGCTAGAGCCCTGTAGAGCATGACTGTGTAGAGGTGTTGGACTCAAGTTTACTCTAGCAGACCTGACCTCTGGGACCAGCCTTGGGCATCAGTAGACTAGGAGCTATACGTGGGTGGGAGCAGCTTCATCAACCCACAAGGAGAGAGATGTGCAGAGTATGCGGTGGTAACCCTGGACACTGTTGTTAAGCTGAGCTCATTGCTTTAATTCGGGCCTTAGAACTCAGTGAAGGTAAGACTGTAAACATTTACGCTGACTCTCGCTATGCCTGTTTAACCCTCCAAGTGCATAAAAAATTATATAAAGAAAAGAGCCTGTTAAACTCTACGAAAAAGGGAAAAAAAGACCCAGAGAATACAACTCAGCTTCAGCGTTTGCAGAGGTACCGAGAAGCACTTCTACAGAGGCTAAGAGTTGGTAGAAAAAAGCAAGTAATATAAAAAAAGATTTCAGGAATGCTTCAAGGAGCTGACAAGAGCCTGAGTCAGTTTTATAAGAGACTCTATAAAGCATTCTGGCTTTACACCCCATTTAACCCTGAGGCTGCTGAAAATCAGTATATAGTAAATACTTCATTTGTAAAGCAAGCCCAGGGTAACATCAAGCAGAAGCTGCACAAATACCACCTAGTCTAGAAAAGTGGCCACCAAGGTGTGTGTTAACTGTGACCAAGGAACAAAACTGCGAAAGAGCAAAAGAAAAGGAAAGACTAAGAGTAAGTGTAAAAAAGAAAAATTAGCAATGTGAGAGGACGTGGACGTGGATGTAGATATGAAAGAAGTCAAGTTAGGCAAGGATTCAAGAGCCGGACAAGGCTAGAGAGAGATTAATGTGCAAGATGCAAAAAGACAGGACACTAGAAAGGTAAATGTTCAAAAGGCAATAAAGGAAATGGCCAAGGCTGCAAGACAAAGAGGCCATCGGCCAAGGGCTGCCGCACCTTGGAGGAACCAAATACCGATTTGATCAGACTGGCAGGAGCTGAAGAACGTAAAGACTGGGGAGACCCGGCACCTTCTCATGAGGCTCCCAGGAGCCCGTGGTCACATTAGAAGTTAAAAGCAGCAAGATTCTGCCGTATCTGCATTCCAATTTCTCACTGAAGGCTGAGCCACTAAATAGAGTTACAAAAGGGGGCGGGGGGAGAAGAACCCCTCCTCTAAGAAACTGAAACAGGGCCGGGCGCGGTGGCTCACGCCTGTAATCCCAGCACTTTGGGAGGCCGAGGCAGGCGGATCACGAGGTCAGGAGATCGAGACCATCCTGGCTAACACGGTGAAACCCCGTCTCTACTAAAAATACAAAAAATTAGCCGGGCGTGGTGGCGGCGCCTGTAGTCCCAGCTACTCAGGAGGCTGAGGCAGGAGAATGGTGTGAACCTGGGAGGTGGAGCTTGCAGTTAGCTGAGATTGCGTCTCTGCACTCCAGCCTGGGTGACAGAGAGGCTCCGTCTCAAAAAAAAAAAAAAAAAAACAACTTCTGTTATTAAAAAATACTATGTTACTCGCAAATAAAAAGCTTTTAAGACCCAGTAAAAAACTAACCTGCTTAGGACATGACAAAGTTGATACACGTGTCTGTACAGGTTTAACACAGGTTTGATCCTAGGTCTTTATTTAGAAAATAGTTTCCAGCTATAAGAAAATTTAAAACCTTCACTGTAAGTGTATTACTAGTAATAGAAACTTGCTTGCTGCTAGCTGGGCGCGGTGGCTCGCGCCTGTAATCCCTGCACTTTGGGAGGCCGAGGCGGGTGGATCACGAGGTCAGGAGATCGAGACCATCCTGGCTAACATGGTGAAACCCCGTCTCTACTAAAATACAAAAAAATTAGCCGGGCGCGATGGCGGGCGCCTGTAGTCCCAGCTACTCGGGAGGCTGAGGCAGGAGAATGGCACGAACCCGGGAGGCGGAGCTTGCAGTGAGCCGAGATCTGGCCACTGCACTCCAGCCTGGGCAACCGAGTGAAGACTCCGCCTCAAAAAAAAAAAAAAAAAAAAGAAAGATCAAAGACTTTAAGACTTTCACTATTTCTTCCACTACTATCTACTACGAACTTCAAAGAGGAACCAGGAGTACGGGAGGAACACGAAAGTGGACAAGAAACTTGACCATTAAAGCACAACACCACAAGGAGGGGTTTAGGCCTCCAGATGACTGCAGGCGATCCTGGATAATATCCAGCCCCCCACAAGAAGCTGGTGGAGCAGAGTGTTCCCTGACTCCTCCAAGGAAAGGAGACTCCCTTTCGCGGTCTGTTAAGTAACGGGTGTCTTCCCAGACACTGGCATTACCACTTGACCAAGGAGCCCTCAAGCGGCCCTTAATGCGGGCGTGACAGAGTGCTCACCTCTTGTCTTCTAGGTCACTTCTCACATTGTCCCTAGGTTATATTAGTAATGCAACAAAGAGTAATATTAAAAGCCAATGATTAATGTTTATACTAATGATTGATAATATCCATGATCATTTTTATATCCAATTTGTATTATGACTATTTTCATTTTAACTATTTTCTTTATTATACTGAAACAGTTTGCATCTTCAGTCTCTTGCCTTGGCACCTAGGTAATCCTTCGCCCATAGATGAAAGTGGAGTTCTGCTGACATTGGTGTCTTCTCCAGACGTACTTGGTGGTCCAAATTCTTTCCCTTGGCTTTACAAGTGAGCCAGCGGTGTCCTGCTGTCAAGCCTGAGAAATGATGGGCACAGGCGACACATTTTAGGACATGCGAGTGCTTTCAGAAACAAAACAAGAAATGTTAGCCCTGAATTCTCCATTTCACGTGTTCTTTCTGATATTAACCACACGTTCTTTCTAACATTAACCACCACATCGTCTTTTGGCAATAATCTTGGCAGGGGAAAATACGCTAGCCAGGATCCACTAAATCGATTTCAAGCACAGAGGATGGGTCACACCAGGCAGTTCAAAAGACCCGTCCCTGGGCTGGGCACCGTGGCTCACGCCTGTAATCCCAGCACTTTGGGAGGCCGAGACGGGCGGATCACGAGGTCAGGAGTTCGAGACCATCCTGGCTGACAAGGTGAAACCCCGTCTCTACTAAAAACTAGCCGGGAGAGGTGGCGGGCGCCTGTAGTTCCAGCTACCCCGGAGGCTGAGGCAGGAGAACGGCGTAAACCCGGGAGGCGGAACTTGCAGTGAGCCGAGATCGCGCCACCGCACTCCAGCCTGGGCGACAGAGCGAGACTCCATCTCAAAAAAAAAAAAAAAAAAAAAAGACCCGTCCCTGCGGCAGCGGAGACCCTGCCCCTCTCCCGTGCGCCCACTCCTCTCAGTCAATCACCGCAGCGGGGAGCAGCTATTTGAATGTCCCCGCCCCCTATCTGAAGGCCGCCCTGCCATTGGCCCCGCCCCGCCCCGCCCACCGTGGCCAGACCTTCACGTCCCGCGGCCCCAGTACGCAGGGCGGAGACTGTGCCGACATGGAGTTGGGTCTCGCGGGCCGCCGGGTGCTGGTCACCGGGGCGGGCAAAGGTGGGCGGCGGGGAAAGGTCGGTAAAGGCCGGCGGAGGGCAGAGGCGGGCAGGGGATGCCCTCACTGAGCCGCGCTCCCGGCAGGTATCGGGCGCGGCACGGTCCAGGCGCTGCACGCGGCGGGCGCGCGGGTGGTGGCTGTGAGCCGAACACAGGCGGATCTTGACAGCCTCGTCCGCGAGGTAGGCCCCGCCGGGTCCCAGGGCTGCGAGGCGGCGAGGCGGCGAGCCAGGAGGGGGCGCCAGCCAGCGGGGGCGGTGTCCCGTGCGCGACTTCGCCTCCCCTCGCGGGCGCTGCGCTTCTCACCGCGGCCTGGGCGCCCTCGCACCGTCTTCCGGGGCTGGTGGCCTGCGTGGGCGGTCGGGTGGCCGGCAGAGCTGCCAGGGCCCCCGGGCTCAGAAAGAGGCCGAAATGGCTGCGGAGCAGGCCCCGGGCAGGAGTCACTCGGGCGCAGGGAGGAAGTGAACCGGCCGGAGGCAGCGCCTGGCTGCTGGCCCCACAGTCCTGACACCTCTGGAACTCCTAACTCCTTTCCTTGTCCGGCTGAAAGGTCACCAGCCCCAGTCCCCAGCTGTGCCGCTTGCTGGGCACAGAGCCTCTGGTAACTGCCCCCTGATACACACAGTGCCCGGGGATAGAGCCCGTGTGCGTGGACCTGGGTGACTGGGAGGCCACCGAGCGGGCGCTGGGCAGCGTGGGCCCCGTGGACCTGCTGGTGAACAACGCCGCTGTCGCCCTGCTGCAGCCCTTCCTGGAGGTCACCAAGGATGCCTTTGACAGGTGAGCCTGTGAGGGCGGAAAAACCTCAGGGAGGGGCTGTCCCGGAGGAGGCAGCAGCCCTAATCTCTGACCAGGGTCTGTCCTTCGGCCTCTAGATCCTTTGAAGTGAACCTGCGTGCGGTCATCCAGGTGTCACAGGTGAGCTGCCCTGCGGGCTGGACGGGAATTCTGATGAGTGGTGCCAGCTCTGCCTCACGGTCTCGCTGCAATTTCAGATCGTGGCCAGGGGCTTAATAGCCCGGGGAGCCCCGGGGGCCATCGTGAATATCTCCAGCCAGTGCTCCCAGCGGGCAGTAACTAACCATAGCGTCTACTGTGAGTACCCCAGCTGTGCCCTCAGCCCCACCCCCACCCCAGCCTCACCCGCATCACCAACCCCAGCCACAGCCAGCTTGGGTTCCTCTTCACAGGCTCCACCAAGGGTGCCCTGGACATGTTGACCAAGGTGATGGCCCTAGAGCTCGGGCCCCACAAGGTGAGCAGGGCTGGGGTACCTCCCCCAACCTAGAGCACCCCACTCGCCCTGCTGACCCCAGCTGTCCCGGTGTAGATCCGAGTGAATGCAGTAAACCCCACAGTGGTGATGACGCACATGGGCCAGGCCAACTGGAGTGACCCCTGCAAGGCCAAGCCTATGCTGGACCGAATCCCACTTGGCAAGTTTGCTGGTGAGTCAGGTGGGAGATCAGCCAGCGTGGTGCCAGCAGCCCCTGTGCGTGCCCTGGGCAGGGGTGGGAGGGAAAGATGGGCAACAGCCTCCTTCATCTATGCCCCTGACCCCCGCCCTGCCCACAGAGGTAGAGCATGTGGTGGATGCCATCCTCTTTCTGCTGAGTGACCGAAGCGGCATGACCACGGGCTCCACTCTGCCGGTGGAAGGGGGCTTCTGGGCCAACTGAGCTCCCTCCACATACCTCAAACCCCATGCCGTGCCATCCTACCCCCAATCCCTCCAATAAACCTGATTCTGCTGCCCAGGCTATGTGCTATTCCTAGGCTGCCAGCAGGTAGCTGGGGGCTTGGGGCCTGGTATGGAATGTGGGCAGAGACCCATGAGATTCATATTCCAATCCAAGGTGGAGCCTGGCTCCCACTCCTGAGGTCTTCAGGCTTGGCCAGTTTGTTGTCAGGGAGGTAGGAGGTGGTGAAAGGCCAGCTCCTAAAGAAGGTGGTGAATTTCAGCAAGGTTGGCCTTTGGACCTGTCCAGAACCTCTGGGGTGAGACAGTGTGTGCATGTAAGTGTTGATCACCCGCTCTGTGAGTGTACGGTTGGCTCCTCTTCCTTTAAGCTAATGAGTAAGACAAAAGGGAAACAAGGAGGATGTCAAGGTTCTCCACTTCATCAGTGACCTGAGCCACTTTGTTGAATCAGATGGTTTTTGGATACTAGAAGAGCATTTCCTCAACTTGTGCTGTTCACAATGTAATGAGCAGACACAGCACCCTGAAGTCTAATCTACATTTTAATCATCTTAAGTCTAGACAAGTAACTGTAAATCAAGTCCCAATGTGAAGAATTTGCCAGTTCCCATGGTGTAAATACTCCCACCACAGCTGATTTCAAGCTACCAGTTAGATGTCATTGAATGTGGAGCTGGAAGAGATGCCCTCAGCACCCCGTTATGTGGTGTCTGTGTCCATAGGTCCCGCAGATGTACATAACCCAGGGGCAGAGAAAACAGTCATGTGTGCAGAAATAACTAGGAAGTGATGTTTGTTGATTTTGCTTTTAATAACACAAATTGTAAACTTCTATAATTTAATTGTTAATGATCCTTAACAACTGGCTAGCAAAATTCTTGAGAATTCCGCAGTTGGCTTTCCTGAGCCAGTAGGAGCTGTCCCCACACAGCACCAGGCGGAAGCAGACGGTGGCCCTCACGGCACCCTCCAATCCCGAGTGACTCCAAGCCCGGGACCATGGTTCAGGGCCCACCGTTTCTGGCTTCAGCGTCAGCAGACTGTGCTGGGTCGCTGCTCTCTTCGCTTTCCACACCACACGCTGACCCCCGTGCCCTCCTCCACCCTGCCCCTCCGCCTGGATTGCCCTTACTCCCAGTGCCAGCCAGAGGAGCTGAGGGATGGGGGGAGGCTGCCTTGGCTCCCATGGGGCTCCGAGAGGCCTGACCTGCTTCAGCCTCTTTTCAGACTGTCCCAGTCAGCACAACAGGAGCTGCCTGAGAACCAGGCCTGCCTCTCCCTGACATGTGCCCTCCCAGAGGCGCACGTCAGCCTGAGGGAGCCTTGTACACAGCCAAGCAAACATCCCAAGGGCTCCGTGCACTAGCTATTGCTTTGATCTGGGTTGGCTGCTTTGGGGGCTCAGCAGCTCAGGCCCCTCTTCCCTGGGGTGGGGTGGAGGAAGCTTAGTGCTGCCCTCTGGGAACTCGGCTCTGAGGTGAGGTGCGGCTGGGGTGATAACCTGCTCTGCACCATCACTTGGGGGAATTAGGAGCAAACCGCCCCAGGGCAGAAGGGCAGGTAGTGAGAGGCAAGAGGTGTACGTGGAGAATGTTTATTGTATAAAATAAGAAGGGGCCGCCCCGCCTCGGGACGCAATGGACAGAACTCCCCCCCACCCTCCCCCTCCAGGGAAGCCCATCCTGGGGCTTCCCTGCACCTGCCCCTGCAGCCCTGAGGGAGACCCTGCTCCCTCCTGGCCTCCGGCGGGGGCCAGGGAAGGCTGGAGCCACACCCCAGAATGAGGCAGCAGAGAGGACAGGATCCTGCCGCCCAGCCTCATCCCCATGCTTCCCCCCTGCCCACCCTCACCGCTCCCCACAGCCGACTCAGGGACACCACACGTCTCAACACAACAGCAGACACGTCTAGGGCTGCTCCCCGCCAGCCCTCAGGCTCAGGTGTGCCAGGGCTCTAGAAGACCGTGCACTTCTTCCCTGGCTTCTTCACTGGCGGCGGGCAGAGCACTGCGCGGATTGCCTCGTCAAACACTGTCTTCAGGCCCCGCTGGGTCAGGGCTGAGCACTCCAAGTACTTCACAGAGCCTAGGCAGTGAGGAGGGGAGACAATGAGGGTGGGGTACAGCGAAGCCTCCCCACCCCTCCCCTGCAGGCCGCCTGCGCCTACCCACCAATCTCCCGGGCCATGGCCAGGCCCTGTGGGTAGGTGATGGGCGCCAGCTTCTTGTCCCGCAGCCGCTCAATGGTGTCCTTGTCGTCGCGGAGGTCCAGCTTGGTGCCCACCAGGAGGATGGGCGTGTGAGGGCAGTGGTGCCGCACCTCCGGATACCACTGCAGGGACAGACGCTCTGACTCCTAGGCCCGGAGTCTGCTACCCCAGCCCCACCTGAGCAAGTCATGGCCCTCCGGGACTTTCCTCACTGCTCCAGAGCTACACTTGGCTCTTCTTCCTTCAAGGGGTGACCAGGGGCGGATTTGGTGGGGAGATATTGAGAAAAAACACGCAGCCAGAGAACCTGGAGACCTCCCAGGGCCTCCCAGTCAAGGCCCATCCTCAGCAGACAGCCCCTCCGTTCTGAGAGCTGTGCCCACCACCACTACGCCACCCCATCAGCCCCCACGGTCATTTTCAGACCCCACCCCATGTTCCTACTCCAGGCAGAACCGTATCTCAATTGCCTCTAAAGGACAACTTGTCGGGGCAGGTTCTGGAGCAAGCCCTCTCCCCACAGGGGCCCCCAGCCTTGCCCTACCTTGGCACGAACGTTCTCGAAGGAGGCCGGGCTCACCAGGGAGAAGCAGATCAGAAAGACGTCCTTGGGAAGAAGGTGGGGCCTGGTGGAGTGGTCAAGGGCTCCCCAGGGCCCTGCTCCCTCCCTCATCACGACCTCAGGGACCCACCCAGCTCCCGGGGCTGGCCCAGTTGTCACCTACAGTTTGGGGGTAGGAGAGTGGCCGCAGCCGATCATAGTCCTCCTGCCCCGCCGTGTCCCACAGCCCCAGGTTGACCGGCTTCCCGTCCACCATCACGTTGGCCGAGTAGTTGTCAAAACTGCAGAGTAGTGAGGGCAGGGTCAGGGCTTCGGAGGGGTCCCAGAAACCCCCGGCCCTGCCGGCCTGTGTCTTGGGTTTCACAACTCTGCACGGAACTAGAACTCTAGCCAGCACCTCAGCCCCAACCGGGAAGCCCAGAGACAGGGCCACCTGAGCCGACATGGAAGCCCAGGGGAGATCGTGCCCATGAATCCCCCATGCCACACTCACACGGAGGGCCTGTGCTCTCCCAGGAAGCCCCCACACTCACACGGAGGGCCTGTGCTCTCCGGGGAAGCCCCCACACTCACACGGTGGGGATGTACTCTCCGGGGAAGGCGTTGGTCGTGTAGCTGATCAGCAAGCATGTCTTCCCCACGGCGCTGCGGACAGGGCAAGCCACGTGGCTCCCAGGCCCGGCCTCGGACCCTCTGCCCAGCAAGGGCAACCCCCTCCCCAGGAGCCAGAGGCGAGTTAGGGGCGTCTGGGGTGGAGACGGGGGTCCCAGCCCACCAGATCCGCGGCGACCTAGGGCTGGAGGACGACCAGGGCAGGCCGGGCTCCAGGGGCTGGGGTGGTGAATGGGGGCGCAGGGCGCCCAACATTGGGGCCCCAGGCAGAGGCCCCGACTCCGAGGGTGGCGGCAGGGGAGGGTGGGGCCGGCGAAGGGTTCAGCCCAGGTGAGAGGCCTGGCCCCACCCACTGGGAGGACAGGGCGGCGGCCCCGCCTCGCCGGCAGCCAGCCCGGACGGGAGCCGGGCAGCATCAGGTGGGCCCAAGCTGGAGGCCCGCGGAACCCGCCCCGCCCCACCCCGCCCTCCTCGGCCCCGGGGCGCACGCGGCTCGGGCGCGGTACTGCGGGGCCGCCTCGCGAGGAGCCGGGCGCCACCCCCGCCCCGCCCCGGCTGCGCCTTGAGCCCCCGAGCCCCCCCGGCCCAGCCCAGCCGAGCGACCTCCCGGCCGCGCACTCACCCATCGCCGACCACCACGCACTTGATGGCCTGCATGGGCGCGGGCCGGGCGGCGGCGGGCGCGGCCGCGAGCCGAGCTGCGGAGAAATGCCCGGCGCCGCAGCGGCCGCGGACCCGAGCGCCGAGCGAGCGGCCGGAGACAGCCGAGCGCCGCCGAGCGCCGGGCGCGGAGACAGCCGAGCGCGGCCGGCGGGGGGCGGGGGGCGGTTGGGGGGCGCCCGGCCGCGCGGTTTTGGGGGCGGGGCCGCCCGAACCCCGGCAGAGCTGCGCGAGCCGCGGAGCCCCCGCCTCTAGCGCGTCCCCTGCCCGGGGGTCTCCTGCAGGTCCCTCGGGGCGCCTCGCAGGCTGGAGAGAGCCCAGCGACCTGGACCCAGCGGGGACAGCTGCGCGCGCTGCGCGTTCTTGGGGACCCGCCCCCTGCCGCCGGGAGCCAGCTGGGAACTCCGGGGTCTGCAGCCGCCCGAACCCCCAGACGGACAGTCCCAGCGGCCCTCCCGCCCCTCCTCCAGGCAGCGGCGAGGAGGGGCGAACGGCCGCACCCCGGCAGGCCCTCCCTGCAGGGCTGGGGGCAGAGGGCCGCGCGTTTGGAGAGAGGCACGGAGGGTCGCGCGTTTGGAGGGAGAGGCGGGGCCAGAATGTATCACAAAGTGCAAACGCGCTGTATTTCCAAACCCCGCCGCGCGCAGGCGGCTGCAGCGTTCACGGTGACATCGCAAAAGGCGAGGGAGAGACGCACCCGCGGGACCCCTTCCCGGTGCGCTTCCAGGTGGCGTCGACCAGGACGAAGGGGCAGCGAGGGAGCCCTTCCCAGGCGCCTCCCACGGGATCGCCCGGCAGCCGCGGCACCACATCCAGTCACCGCAACCCCCGCGTGGAACAGACGACCCGGGTCTCAAGGGGCGGCGCGGGCGGGAGGCGGCCCCCGGTCCATCTCGGGCGCCGCCTGATGTACTGCTGCTGCGCCCGGGTCCTCCCGGCCTGCCTCACTTTGGGGGGCTCAGGGTCCTCATGGGGGACCCCTGCACGTAAGCCAGGACGGCGTTCTGCAGGAAGCTCGCTCTCTGGGCCTCCTCGTCCCGGATGCGGGCGATCTCCGCCTCCCGGAGCCGCAGCTTCTCCCGGAGAGACGCGTTTTCGCTCTCCCTGTCCAGCAGCGCCTCTCGGTGGTCGCTCGCCATTACTGCAGGGCAAGGAGCGCAGTGAGCGGGCGCAGTCCCAGCGCACCGTGGCATGGCCTCAGCACGGGAGACCTGGCCAGCCCCGCTCTCTGGCTAGCCTCACGTCCCACCAGTGGGCGGCGGGAGGGCGAGGGTCTGGCTCACCTTTCAGCTGGCGCTCCAGGGCCGCTGCCTTCTCCCTCAGCGCCTCCTGAGCCGCCAGCTCTGCCTGCAGCCGGCCATTCTGCTCCTGCAGCTCCACGCGCACCCTGCTCACCTCGGCCACCCTTTCCTGGTCCTTGAGGCTCAGCTCCTGCCAGGCACGAAGGTTGGGGAGTAAGGTGAGGGGTCAGGGGCTAGCACGCCTGGGGCCCCCCGCTGGAGCCCCGGCTACCTGCTGCAGCTCTTCCAGGCGCCGCCGCAGGCTCTCGACTTGCAGGCCCAGCTGGCTGGCCCGGGTCTGGGCCTCGGCCACCGCCTGCCTCTGCTGCAGGCAAGCGCCCTGCGCCTCGTCCCGTGCCTGCGCCAGCAGTCGCAGCTTGTCCTCCAGGTGAGCCAGACGCTGTCGCTGTGAGCACAGGAGCCGCCACGGAGCATGAGGGGCTCAGCCTGAGCTCACCTGAGGGAATGTCTGCATGGGCACGACCCCACCCCTCTGCAGCACTGGCTGCTCTAGTTACTGTGACTCTGAACCTGCTCCCCTAGCAGCCACCTCCTCCAGATGCCCTCTGGGCTCCCCTCCTCGCTCTCCAGTCACACCACCCTTCCAGTCTCTCCATGCGTGTAGTCACAGGCTGCAGAGATGAGCCAAACCTTTCCACTATCGCAGGCCCTGATCTAAGGCTGAAGCCAACCCAAGTGTCCAGGGTGTGCTGATCTGACCTCAACACCACACTCCCGCCTCCCCACTCAGACCGCAGCTCTGGAGTCTGCATGCGGACCGTGATGCTGGGCAGCCTGGCTCTCCTAGAGGGTGGTGGACATCTGTGTGGCTCACCTCCTCCAGGTGGGCCTGGTTCTTGGCCTTGATCAGCTCCTCCTCCGCCTGGCCACGCTCGCTGAGTGCCGCTGCTTTCACTCGGCCCAACTCCTACATAGACGGTCACCTGCCAGTGCGTTCTCCTGTCCCTGGCCCACGGCCCTTCTCTCTCTGGCCCATCCAGCCAACCCCAACGAGGGGAGCTCCTTTGCCAGCCTCCTGAGGGCCACGCAGCTGCTCTGCCACCTAGCTCGCTGGGCACGCTGCCTACGGCCAACGGAGCCCGAATGCCACCTAAGTCCCTTCTTGGGCACACTGGTGGGTGGGTCCCCAAAGTGGGACTTATGAGGCTCTGAGGCCAGGAAGGGGTCTCTGTGGTCCTGAGGTGGTGAACATCAGGGGTGCCTGCCTTGTTCAGCCCAGCGTTAAGGCAGAGCTTGGCCCTGCCTGGTGGGCGCTCACCTCCTCCAGGGACAGCCGAGCAGCCTCCAGCCTCTGCACCCGTTCCTGCATGGCTCTCTCACTCTCCTCCAGGTGCCGGGTCATATGCTCCACCTGCTCAGGGGCAGGAATTGTGGGGCCAGGCTGGAGAGCCAGGCCTCCCTACCTTCCCCCCATGGACTCCCCACCCTGGAAGGCAGGTGTCTCTTGGGAACCTTGTTCATTCTGAGAAAGCACTGCCTCGGGTGGCCTAGCAGGAAACTACCCTAGCATGTGCACCCTGCACAGGTGGGGCTTGGTGTCTCTTCAGCGGCAGCCTGTACTACAGCTGAGGCGTGGCTGGGGTCCCCTCCCAGCCCCAATAGAAGGTTCTGGGTCTGACATCTGCTCAGGCTGGCAAAATACGGCCACCCAGTGACCCCAGGTTGGCAAGGGGAGCTCCCACCAGGCATGTGCTTTGGGGACACCTGCATGACACCAAGGACAGAGGCTGAGGAGCGTTAGAGGCCAGATGAGGCCAACAAAGAGGGCACCTCCTTGATGTGCAGGCTTTCCGAGTCCTCTAGGCTCTGTTTGCACCTTCTCTTCTCCATGTCCAGGCGCTCTGGAAGCCCAGGAGGCAGAGTGTGTGTAAGCATCCCCTAGGGGACCCTGTCCCCAGGGTGCCCATCCCCAACCCTTCCACAGCAGGCCTGCCCATGCCCACCCTCGGCCTGGATGGCCCGCATCTTCAGCTCGGCTGATGTGCTGGTCAGTTCCTGCCTGGTCTGGAACAGCTGCTCCTGCTGACACCTGACCTTCCGCTCCAACTCCTCTACCTGGAAGGCCGGCACCAGAGAGGGAAGCTGCAGCGCGGCCCTGCCGTACCCACCCTGGGCTCCCTGGCTCCCCCACAGATACCTGGTTTTGCAGAAGCAGGTTCTTTTCATTAGCAGCAGACAAGTCTCTGAGGAGCTTAGACTCCCGCTCCGCAGCTTCCTGGGAGGGGAACGTGGTATGGGCAGTGAGGGTCACGAAGCTGCCACCCACCCCTCTCAAGCCCGCCCACCCACCTGCTGCTCCAGCTTGAGCTCCTTGGCCTGCCTCTGCGATAGGCTCAGCTGCTCCTGCTCCGCTGTGGCCAGGAGCTCCCCCAGGTCCTGGGCCTTCTGCTCTGACAAAGCCAGGGCGGCCTCCGTCATCTGCAGCCTGCAGAAAGGAAGAGCAGCACCCCCGCCCCGGCTGGAGCTTCACGTGCCTTACAAAGTCCTTGCTGCTCTCACTGTTGCTGGGCACCTAGTCAACCCCAGCCAGCACCTGTCTCCTCCAGGAAGGCTTCTGGGTTACTGCCCCAGCCTCACCATTTCCCACCTCTACTTTGCAAACGGGACTTGCACACAGGCTCACACCACGCTCCTCTGCGCTGTGGGCACGTTTCTGAAGTATCCTGAGCCACCCCCTACTTACTTGGCCTTGAGAGCGTTGATGATGGAGTGCCTCTCATTCAGGGCTTCCTGAAGCTGTCCTACACGGGCTGCCGACGCCCTGTGGGCAGAGAGGAGGGTGCAGAGAGTAACCCAAACCCCAGAGCGCTCCCGTACCCCTCTGGCCTTGGTAGCTGCTGCTGTTCCTTAAGCATCTACGGTCGCCTGGGCACTGAGCCTCCAGCCACCACCTCGTGGCCTCACTTGTGGGCTCAGGTCGGTCCCACCTGAGTCTGAGCCAGGACCCGATCCCTGAAGCCTTGTCTTGCCCCTGCCCTGGGCCTGCTCACCTGCTGCTCTTGGCCATCTCTTCCCGCTGCTTATCAATGGTCTCCATCAAGTCCAGAAACTGGGGACAGAGACAGCCACAGCCCTGTCAGAGCACCTACAGCCTGTCCACGCGACCTTCTCGGGGGAAGGAGAGCCGGCACCCACCAACACAGCAAGGCAGCAAAGGGTTCCACCCACAGCGCCCTGTCTCCTTCACAGGAAGGGTGGTTCCTGCAGAGTGAGGCCTTGGGGCTCAGACACCAGCTCCCCAAGGAAGCCCACCTGCAGGAGATCAGACCAGGAGGCCGCCCCTCCTTCCTGGTACGAGCCACTCAGACAGGCTCTGCGGCCCCAAGGAAGGGAAGGTGGGCAGACCACGGGGCCGAAGGAGGCAGGACATGGCCAGGCCCTCCAGCCACGAGCAGCTTCAATGTCAGTGAAGGCGCCATTCTCACCTGTTTGGACTTCTCCTCCCGGAGGTGCTGGACCTCCTTGCTGAGGACGTGAGTGCGGGCTTGGTTCTCCTGGAAGGTGGTGAGCCGGTCCTGGCTGTGGCCCATGGCTTGCTCTGCAGAACGGGCTGTGTCAGCCGGGCGCAGGGGCTCATGCCTGGAATCTCAGCACTTCGAGAGGCCGAGGTGGGCGGATCACCTGAGGTCAGGGGTTTGAGACCAGCCTGGCCAACATGATGAAACCCTATCTCTACTAAAAATGCAAAAAATTAGCCGTGCATAGTATTGCAGACCTGTAATCCCAGCTACTCAGGAGGCTGAGGCAGGAGAATCGCTTGAACTTGGGAGGTGGAGGTTGCAGTGAGCCGAGATTGCGCCACTGTACTCCAGCCTGGGCGACAGAGCGAACTCAGTCTCTCTCTCACACACACACACACACACACACACACACACACACACACACACACACACATGGAGCTGTGTCACCCCGGAGCTGCTTAGCTTCACGGGTGGCTGGTGGCCACTAGCCCTGCACCCGGCGGCTGGCTGCTTGGGAATCTATGCCTTGTAGGGCAACATCTCTCCTGGCAAGTCAGGGGTGCCCCCTCAGTGCATGAGGGTGGAAGGTGCTTCGTGGGGTTGGGGCTGTGAGCAGGAGGCACCTGGTGTTGGGGGGCGCGGGCACACGTGGGGCAGAGGTGGTGGGGGCTGCTACACCACAAAAGGCAAGGGCCATCCTGGGGCATCTGGCCACCATCCCAAAGGTCAAGGGGCACCGCACAATGCTGAGGCGAACGCTGTGCCCAGCTCATGTTCTGGAAAGATCTGGGTGGCATGTAGCTAGGGGGCAGAGGTCAGGAGCGATGACAACACCCAGGGCAGCACTGAGGCAAAGCCAGGGACGGTGCAGCTGGAGCCAGAGGCCAGGCAGAGCCAGCAGAAGGGGTGAGCCCTCAGCACAGGGGCCGGAAGAGGCTGCCGCTGTGCGCGGATTAGGGAGTACGGGGCCTGGCAAAGTTCTCAGCTGGGTCTGGGGCACTGGGGCCTAAGGCTGAGACATCAGCTGCAAGGATTTGGGGTCGCTGGTGGGAGGGAATGTGGAGGCCAGCACAGGCCAGGTGGCCCCACCTCTCATGACTCACATGCAGGGCCACAAACTCAGGGTGACCAGGGAGCCTTCCTGGCCAAGGCCTGGGCCACCTGAAACATCAGCAAAGCCATCAAGGCCAGGGCTGTGAGCCACACGGCTTCAGCTTTCCCAGCTGTGAAATGGGTACGCTGCCACTGCACAGGTCGTAAGAACTCAGCAAGCACAGGGCGCCTCAGACAATGCCAATGCGTGGTCAACGCCAATCAAGTGCCAAACAGGTGCCCCACGACCCCTCTGCTCCTTCCCGCTTCCCCTGGGCGCTCAGGCTGCTCTCCTCATCAGTTCTAGTCCTGAGCCGAGCACCCCGACCTCAGCGGACAGGCCTCTGTCAAAGGCTGACGCAACGCTCCACACAGCCCCGCACCGTACCCACGGCTCTGAGGACATCCCCGGGGATGTTGTTCCCAGCCAGGTCCAGCCTCCACAGGGTTCTGTTGCTGGGGAGACAGTTCATGAGGGCCCGGCCCCCCAGGAGGCCAACGTTATTCCAGCGCAGGTCTGGAAGGAAACCTGTAGTCACCAGACAGAATGTACCTGGCAGAGGGGGAGCTGGCCTGGCCGGGGTGCTTCCCTGCGGGGCACTGCCTCGTGGTCAACAGAGCAGGAACGCAGGCAAGTCCCCTAGCCCCTTACTTCCAAGAGCAAAGGCAGCCTCAGAGGGATGAAGGAGCCTGAGGCGCCTGGGAGGCCTCACCCAGCTGCTGGAGGGTGGTGTTGCCCTTCAGGGCAAGGGCCAGCTCCTCAGCACCCTTGTGACTGATCTGGTTGTTGCGGAGGTCCAGCTGCTGCAGAGCGCCGTTGGCCGCCAGGCCCCCGCAGAAGGTGGCGAAGGCATCGTCCCACGTGCCCAGGCTGTTCCACTCCAGCGTGAGGCTGCAGGAGGGGCAGGAACCAGAGTTCGCCTAGGGGACAGCCTGGCCTGTGGGGTCCAGGGCTTAGGGACAGGTGTGGGCTTGGGGTCTGATGGGCCGGAGCCTCTGACGACTCCCTGCCAGCGTATGTGAAACACGGGCAACTGGCAATGTGGAACTCGGGCTGCAGAACCATGTGCTCTGGGGCCAATCCTCAACCACAGAGACAGGGCCTGCGGTGATGGTGGGTCTGGACCACCCCCCACCTCTGAATGGACTTGTTCTGTTGGAGGAGTTTTCCCAGAGCCTCAGCCCCTGCGGCCCGAAGATTGTTGCCCTAGGAGAGAAACAGGCCGTCAGTCACTCCCTGACTGGCTCTGAATTCCCGCCCATGCCCCAAGGGCCTTGGTCAGCCAGGGGACAAGGCTGGGGTGCACTCTGCAGGGAGGTGCAGCCTCCCTCAGCTCCTGGGCTCCCTGCCTTCAGGGGGCTTCCAAGGGCCGGCTTGTTTGCTGACATGAACTCTTGCTCCGGAGATGGTCACACACAGGAGGCCATCAGAGAACAGCCTGGGGACTCACAGACAGTTTCCAGCCACCTGCCCAGACCCCCAGCCCCTGACACCTGGCATCTTCCCCCTCTCCTCTTGCCCGGGGTGGCACATTCGGACACTCAAGAGCGCAGGTCTCTCACCTTTAAGTCCAGAAAGCGCAGCACGGTGTTGGCACACAGGCCTCGGAGCAGCAGTGTGGCCCCTGTGTAAGGGGGGCCAGCGGTCACTCTCTGCCCCTGCTGACCCCAAGATCCTCCCCGTTGGCCCCTTTTCAGGGCAGCTCCCTAGACCCAGGGAGGGACAACTGTCCCGGTGGTCTGGGTTGGCGCTGGCCAAGAGTCTCGCTGTGAAGTCATGTTTGAAACACCTGCAGCCCCTGTCAGGCACCAAGCCGGCTCAGCACGCGGGGAACCAGCTAAGCGGGACATGCTAAGGTCTCCCCCTGTCCTACAGAGGAACTGTCCTCTACTCCCAGGTGCAGGAAGGGGCGCCCCTGCTCGCTTTAACTACGGCACAGAAAGAGGAGAGCCTGGAGAGGAAGCGACCTCTGGGGCTGCCGAGGCAACAGTGTGGGCAGCTAAGGAGCAGAGGGATCCACCCCGCCGCGCCTGCCCACCTTCCTCGCTGAGCATGCAGTCACTCAGGACCAGCTCCGTGCACAGCATCTCCCTCGGCAGCAGCTTGCCGAGGGCCCTGCAGGTCTCCACCGTCAGGCTCTGCGTGGCCAGGTCCAGCCGGCCCCTGGGAAGCTGGTGCAGCTGCTGCAGGACAGCCTCCTGGGGCTCGGCCCCACTCTCCCTGCACAGGCGGCTGTAGGAGCGCCGGAACTCCTCCATGACCCGCGGGGCCGGCAGGGCCTCCTCCGCATGCTCCCGCAGCTGCTTGAAGGGAGCCGCCCGGTGCGGAGCAGTCCCAGCGCCGGGTACGGGAGACGGGGCCTCCGCCCACCCAGACGAATCCGAGCGGGCTCCGCGGGCGGGAGGTCCTGGAGCGCGGGGGCTGGGCGGTAGTCAAGGTCCGCTTTGGGCTGGGGCCCCGCAGTGCTTGGGGACTACCCGTGCAGGAAGCAGGCAGGCGCGTCGCGCGACCCCTCCAGGCCCTGCCGCGCCCGCAGCCCCGACCCCCGCCCTCGCAACTGCCGCGTCTGGGCCTCAGTATCCAGGAAGAACATGGCGCGCCGGGAGAGGCCGCGGGAACTACAACTCCCAGCAGGCTCTGCGCAGGCAGCCCTCGGTGCGGGCCAATGAAAACAAAGGAACTGGCGCGCCCCTTCGGGCCGCAGGCTGAAAGGGGGCAGCGCGCTCCAGGTTCATTGGCTAGAGGCATGAGGGTGGGGCCCCGAAGGGGCACGCTCCGGGCTCATTGGCTGATGGGTGTGAGGGTGGTGCCCCGGAAGGGCGCGCTCCTGGTTTATTGGCTGAGGGACGTGAGGGCGGGGCTGATGGAGGGCCCGCTCCGGCCTCATTGGCTGAGACATTGGGGCGGGGCTCCGAGAGAAGGCGCTCCGGGCTCATTGGCTAGGGGAGCGGGGCGGGGCTCCGAGGGCGCGCTCTGCTCTCATTGGCTGGAGGGGCGGGGTTCCGGAGGGCGCGCTTCGATGCTGCGATCATGGAGGGAGCCGGAGCTGGAGCCGGCTTCCGGAAGGTGAGGGCCGGCAGGCAGGGGCCAGGCAGGTGTGGACGCTCCGTCCGACCCCACGCGTGACACCGTGAGGGCCAGACGCCAGCCCCCGCGCCGCCCACCTGTGTCTTTGAGGTTGGGCCCGTTCTCAGACTCCGACCCCAGCCCGGCCGCGCGCCCCGCGCCCTCCTGGGCGGGGTCTCGCAGCTAGTAGGAGGGCGCGTGGGGCAGCCGGGGCTGCGGGAAAGTGGAGAGGGTCTGCAGAAACAGGCAGGGGTGGGCGCCGTCATGGCGGAGTCCAAGCCGGCGAAGAGAGAGGACGAGCTGGGCCGCCGCCCTGCGCCCTGAGCCTGGGGTCTCCTGTTAAGGGGAGATCAGGCCCCAGGACAGGGACAGTGAGACTATCCAGCCCGAGGAGCCGGCAGGACCTACCCTAGCCGCCAGGCACAGTGGTTTCCCTTTTGCCTGCTCCCCTAGTGGGCACCAGCACTGGGCTAGGAACACGTGGTTTCCTCGGTACTCCACGTTACTCACACTTGACACGGATTAACCCCACCCGCGAGTGGGGAAACTGAGGCACGGGGGCGTTAAGTGACTCAGCAGAGCTAGGGTCAGACCCAGGCCGTCTGAGCCAGGATCCGCCCAGGCTGCAAGGCGTGCCCCGCCCTTCCCTGCCCCTGGCAAGTGGAGCTCTCACAGGGTGCCATGTGCAGAGTCCATGTGCGGGGTCCCATCGGTGCAGGCAGAGTGGTTTCTGAACCTTTCTTTCTTTTGCTCTACCTGAAGGTTGGGGCACTGAGCTTCCTCAGTGTCAGCAGGGCCTCGCGGGCCTCTGTGGCCTGGGAAGGGAGAGTCTCAGGCCCTTGTGAACCCATCCTGGGGGGAGGACTTCAGGGAAGTCCTGTAGAAGCAGGGAGAATTATTTGTTTCTCCTGCAGCGGGCCCTTCTTTATCACCAAGACAGCAGGGGGTCAGCGTGGGGCACTCTGGTGGAGTTGCTGCAGATTCTCGCCAGAACTCAGAGAAAGTCACTGGGGCCTGGGCCACCTCACTGGGTGGTTGGGAGAATGCACCAGGTTAGAGCAGCTGAAAGGCCACTGCTGGAGGGGGCACTGGGGACACACCCCAGGAGGCCATGTGTTCTCTCCATCAAGTTAGAGTAGCTGAAAGGCCACTGCTGGAGGGGGCACTGGGGACACACCCCAGGAGGCCATGTGTTCTCTCCATCAAGCTCACCTGACAACTAGAGGCCCGAGGGCTCTGGCCAGAGCTGGAGTTGTGGTCATTGCAGAGGATGAGTGTGAAGATGACCGGGAGCAGGGGGCCTGCAGCCCCGGTGTGGCACCCACAGGTCATGGGGCAAAGCTGGGTGTGTCCCAGGCCCTCCCACAACCGCCCCAGTGCTGGGCCTGCCTTCCGAGGCCGCTGCCGGTGTACGGAGCAGCCCCTTGGATTGTCAAGGCAGCCCCGGCATCCGCCACTCTCTGGCGTGGGGTCCCGGAGCAGGTGGGAAGGTAGTGCCTTCTGGACGTTTTCCAGTGCCTTTCCGGTATTGCTGGCTGTAAGCAGCAGGAAGGACCAGCAGGTGGCGCTGAGCTCATGCGGGTGGTGACTGGGACCCTGGCTAGGGGACAGCGAGGGCTCAGGATGAGCCGGCATGCTGGACCCTGCTGTCCCCTGCTGGGGAACATTTCACCTCCCGCGTCTCAGGGCTTCACCCATCCATGCTCTGCTTGTCACCTGCTGGACTGCTCTGGGTGAGGTGCTGTGACCTCCCTGTGGCCGACGCTGGCGGCCTGGCCGGTTGTTCACAGGTTAGTGCCTGTTTCTGGGCTCCTGGGTGCCCACTGCCCCTGCCCCCAGCCCTGGACGCTCCATGCTGGCTCCTTTCCCAGCCACTGTGGGCCAGTGCCTGGCCTGGGCCGCCTCACTGAGTCGTGGCTCCACCAGCCACCCAGGGCTGCCCTTCTGAGTCTCGGCCACCACCACTGCTGCTGCCACCTGCCACTCTGTGGATAGCTCTTGTGTTCACACACAATGCATCCCAAACTGGGCTCCTGCGTCCTGGCTCCAAAATACACATGCCCGCAGCCCCCCATCTCCTCAGAGCAGTGCTGTCCTTTTGGGGTCTCAGTGTGGTCTCCTCCCTTGTCCCTGTCCTCCGTCCATCAGGAAGGCAGAAAGGCCCTGGCTCTGCAGCCCCCTCCCTTCTCCCGACCCTGGGCTTGGCAGCCAGAGTGGTCCTTTCAAATGCCAGTGCTGCTTTCCACAAAAAACCAGAAAGGGCTCCCAGTTGCCTGCCACGGAGACTGATCAGGCCCTGGGCCCTCAGCGTCTGGCCCACCCCGCACCCCAGCCTGCGGACCATGCTGGCACAGCCTAGCTCTGTACCCCCAGGACACCAGCACCTCCTGCAGGATCATGAGCACCAGGGCAGGACCGGTGGAGCTGACCCAGCACCCAGAACAGAGTTGGCACAAGCAAGGCCTTACGGGTGGCACTCCCTCAGTCCAGCCCACCTGGGAGCAGCCACCTCCAGCCTCCAGACCCAACTCGGGCTCTGCCTTCCCTGCCTCTCCACAAGGAGAGCAGAGCCATGGCCCTCTGCCGGGGATGGCAGTGCAAGATCAGGCCAGACTCAACAAGGCCTTTCTCCACTCTCCCTGGAGCCCCAGCAGCGGGGCCTGCTCCCGTGTCTACGACCACTCACGCTGTAGGGAGGCTCCTTGCACAGACCTTGCGAAGAGTCCTGGCGCCCCAAGTGGAGCTGCCCACACATCCTGCTTCTCCAGCTTCTGCCACCCTAACCACTAGGCTGGCCTTCGTCCCCTGCCCTGGGAGAGGCCCAAGCACAGAGGGCGTCTCCAGCCGGAAATCACAGCCACCGTCACCCAGAATGATCACCACCCCGGGGGTGCGGGGGGAGGGTGGGGCCTGGCGCTGACACCCCCTCCCTTCCAGGAGCTGGTGAGCAGGCTGCTGCACCTGCACTTTAAGGATGACAAGACCAAAGGTACAGGCAGGGGTGTGGGCGGGAGGTGGGTCCCCGTACTTGTCCTCAGAGACCCTTTCCCGCAACTCTGCAGGGCCAAGGCCTGGGGTGGGCGGGGGTAGGTCTGGAGCCCCCAGCCAGAGCCGGTGTGTGAGGGTCCCACATGACCTCCCCTGCCTTGCAGTGAGCGGGGACGCGCTGCAGCTCATGGCGGAGTTGCTGAAGATCTTTGTTGTGGGTGAGTCCAGGGCCCACGCTCCTTCTGGGCACCGCGTCCAGGATTCCTTTTGTGTTTTCACAGCGGGAAAACCAAGACGTGTTTTCCCCAGTTTCCCACAAGGTCCTAAACTTGGGTCTCCTGAGCCTGTTTGTCAGGTGCTGTGGCCTGGTTCTGGGGGCTGCCCGTGGGTGTGGGTGGGGGCACCGGCCCAGGCTGAGGCCCTCGCTGGGCTCAGGTTTAAGATCCCCCACCTTGGCCGGGCGCAGTGGCGCAAGCCTGTAATCCCAGCACTTTGGGAGGCCGAGACGGGCAGATCACGAGGTCAGGAGATCGAGACCATCCTGGCTAACACAGCGAAACCCTGTCTCTACTAAAAAATACAAAAAACTAGCTGGGCGAGGTGGCGGGCGCCTGTAGTCCGAGCTACACGGGAGGCTGAGGCAGGAGAATGGCGTAAACCTGGGAGGCGGAGCTTGCAGTGAGCTGAGATCCGGCCACTGCACTCCAGCCTGGGCGACAGAGCAAGACTCCGTCTCAAAAAAAAAAAAAAAAAGATCCCCCACCTCGCATTTCTCACCGCAGAAGCAGCAGTCCGCGCAGTGCGGCAGGCCCAGGCAGAAGACACGCTCCGTGTGGATGTGGACCAGCTGGAGAAGGTGCTCCCGCAGCTGGTGGGTGAGCGTGGGTCGCGGCGCCAGTGGAGGTGCCCAGCTGGCTGGCCCTAAGCACTTCTCTCCCCCACAGCTCCTGGACTTCTAGGGATCTCAGCCGTGGCTGAGGCCACCCCCAGAGGAGCCCCTGGTCCACAGAAACAGGCCTTGTGTTTCCAGCGGCCTCTGATAACAGGCGGGGAAGGACCTGAGGGGTTGAGTTGATTCAAACAAGATCCCCAGGTGTCTCCAGCCTGTGCAGAAGGGGCAGGACTGCAGTGCATTGCTGCCCTCGGAGTGTCCAGTGGGGACACTGGTGTAGGAAGGGGCAGCACTTGAGGAGTCCCTGCCTCTCCTCCCTGGGGCAGCAGTGTGCGTACCACCCAGGTCCTACAGGCAGGTGCTGGGAAAGGCCTGGCCAGCAGGTAGCCTGTGTGTTTGACAAACGGCGGCTGGCAGCGCCGCCTCCTGCCCACATTGCCTGCCACCCGACATCAAAGCTGGCGTGCGACCTTTCCAGCCATGCGATATTCCCCTTGGAAGATGCTTCCCCCGGCTATAAATTTGTTCTCACAAAGCAACATCAATAAATCAAAACTGTCTCTCCCAGCTTGGCCTTCTTGCCATTAATCACCAAACTGCTTCAAAGCCTCGCTCCCCGTGTGCGCCCTTCCACTCCTGGTAAGAAAGCAAAGCACCAGGACGACGCACTAACAAACAGCATGTGTGCGAGTGACTCGGCCCCGCCCCCAGGCGCTGCGGAACCCGGACTTCGTACATGTGGCCACCCGCCTGGAAAATGTTACTCCTGCCCCAGGGGTTGGGGCAGCCACGGGGGCTGCCACCAGTGGGCAGTGGCTTCCAGGAATGTTCCTGTGGCCACAGGCAGTGGCCACAGGCAGGACCCAGACGCACAGGGTGAGAGAGACTCTGGTCCAAGGGCCTGCTGAAATGAAGAACAGGCCTCCCCTTTTCTCCGACACCGGTCCCAAGCAGTGCCATGAGGGTGCAACTCAGCCCCCTCAGGCCATGCCCTCTGCCCACCCGTGGAGACACAGGGCTGTGGGACCTGCCTGGATGCCCCACCCAAGTCTGGCTGCCCTCTGACTCTCAGGGGCCTCTGGCATAATAAGCTCCACTTGTGCCAACGCTTGGGAAGTGGGCAGAGCCTTGGCCACTTCCCCTCCAGCCCACCTCACTTTCTCTCTCGTCAGAGCCCAGGACTGGAAACACCCCAGGGGCTCTCAGCTGAGCACCATCCCGGTGCCCCACGCAGGAAGGGGAAGGGGTAGGGAGTCAGGGTGGGAAGCACAAGAGCTGCCCCATGGGACCCATCAGAGGCAGCCCAGCCTCTCTCCTGCCCTGGTGCCCAAAGACAACTTTGAGGCAAGCCTCTTCATCCTTGATTGAGCCCCACTGGCCCCGGGAAGGCAGGGCTGCTGAGACCCACCCCTTCCCCACTCTGCCCACCTCAGTAGGTCAGTTTGAAAGCCCTGGGAGCCTGGGGAAGTCATCAGACTTGCTGGGGAGTCTGGCTGTGGGGTGGGCCAGGGCCAGAACGCAGCACTATAGCCGCTCAGGGTCAGTGGGAGGCCCAAGGTCAGGCCCTGCCCTGCAGATATGGGGGGACCTACTAACTCCTCCCCCAGCTCTCGGCCCGGGGCTTGGCTCCTGGGTTGCAGGTAATTTCCCCAAAAAAGCCTTTCTTCCAGCACTTCTGTTCTCCTTGGAGGAGGGATAAATAATTATTAGGTAAAATGAAGAGGAGACCCACGTGGGTTCAGGATGTACACCACGGTCCACAATGCTCCTCAAGGGCCCACACCACGGTCCACCAGGCTCTCAGGCCTGGACACTGCGGTCCAGCTGAGCCAGGGCAGAGGACGGCAGCCCTTTTCTGGAGGAAGCACGACAGGAATGCGTTGAGGGTTGCACAAGTCTTTATTCCTACTGGCAGGGGAGGTGGTCCTGTGGGTGGCAGAGTGGGCACCTTGGGCTGGTGGCTCTCACCTCTTGCTGGCTGTAGTGCAAACACACCAGGGTGACCACAGGCCCTGGGCTCCTGCCGCCCGGCCACCCGCCCACCAGCCCAGCTGAAGCACTCGGCCCTGCCGGCCACAGCACCTAGCCCTTCAGCCCAATGGCCCTGCCACAGCACCCGTCCCCCCACCCTCCACCCGGCCACAGCACCCTGCCTTCCACCGGGCTGCAGTACCTGGAAGCTTCAGCCACTTGGGCACCTTGCCCAGGCTCCTCTTCACAGGCTGGGCTGTCCCTGGGATGGGCTCGGGGGGACCCAGTGCCCCCTCCTCAGCAGTTGGTTCAGACTCAGGTGCAGGGTCAGGGGCTGGCAATGGGGAAGGGGACCCGGCGACCCTGGACATGCACCTAGGGGAGGTGAAGATGCAGGGTGGTGAGTGCCGCCATGGGAGGTGCCCCCAGACCCACAGGCACTTACCTGGCCACCAGCATGTCGGCTGCAGATGGGGAGATGGCGTGCTCCAGCAGGCCAGGCTCCAGGTAGACACCTGCAAGGAGGCCCAAGCTCACCCTGAGCCTCTGAGGGGGGGCCCACCCGCCATCCGCCCAGCATCTGCCCAGCATCTGCCCATCGGCACTCGGCTCTGGGAGGGCAGTGGCCAGCAGGTGGCTGTCCCAGCCCTCTCTCGGGGAGGTGGTTATTGGGGGCCGCAGAGCTCCCTCTCAGACCCAAAGGAGGCCCCAGACTGAACGCCCTTCCAGGCAGCTGGCTCTGAGGTCCAGAGACAGGCTGGCCTGGCTCCAACACCGGCCCCAACCACCGACACTCACCTGCCGGCTCCTTGGCTCCGAAGTGTACCAGAGCGGCCGGGAAGAGGTTTGCCTGCAGGGAGGGCGGGGGGCTTAGGGGCCGGGTGGGCACCGTGGGCAGAGCACCCCCCTGCGGTGGAGGCAGCCACACCCCCAGGGCCCGGCCCTGCTGATGGCCACAGCTCCACCATCAGGCGGGCTCTGCCTGCCCAGCCCCCATGAACCCCTCTTCGCCCAGCTTCCTGTCTGGCACCAACCCTACCCCTGTACGCAAGGCCAGGGCGCCCTGGGACCGGCGCCCTCCATGGGACCACCCCAAGCCCCAAGCCAGCTGAAGGCTGCGGCCTCGAGGGTCCTCAAGCCACGCAGCATCACAGTCCTCCCTCCTCTGGCGTCTGCACCTGAGGAAGGTGGGGCCAGGCGTGGCGGGTCCCGGGGTCCTGGCGTATGTGCCGGGACCACCGTGGAGAGGCGCAGCTGCCAGGGTGGGTATCCCCCTCCCAGCTCCAGATTCCCCCTCCCGGCTCCAGGCTGCTCGGGGCCACAGGCTGGGGGTGGGAGTGGGCCTGGGGGATGTTAAAAGATTAATAAGAGGAAGCTTCAAAGGCCAGGCCCAGGAACGCTGAAACCTCAGCCTCCAGCCAGGGGCCCAGGGACACAAACAAGGGCCATGAATGCTTTGAAAACCCAATTGTGCCGCCTGGGATCAAAGCCTTGTGAGGAGAGAAGGGCCTGTGGGGTGGGCAGGGGCTGCCCGAGTGGCCCTGAAGAGGCGCCGGAAGCTGGGGAGCCAGGAAGGGAGCACGGGGAGGACAGCGCCAGGAGCCGCCGTGGTCTCGGCCTCTCACAGGCAGACGGCATGCTCCATCACCACGGGGCCTCCAAGATTCACACCCAGGCTGCAACTGCTCACAGAAGCCCAGGGGACACTGCCCAGAGGCCGCTGTGGGCACAGGAGGCCTGGCCAGCCCCACCTGCAGCCCACCTGCAAGGGGCAAGAGGGCTCCCTCAGAAGCCACCGATGCAGAGAGGCACCTGGTGTTCATCACAGCCGCACAGGCCAGGACCCTCACCCGGCACTGCCCCGTGGGATGCACAAAAAGGGGCAGGCAGGACTCGGGAACGCCAGCGGAGGGAAGTAGGCTTGGTGGCCGGGCCTGGGGCACCCCGGCTCTGTCTGCGCCTCTGTGCAGGGAGCACTGAGCCAGGCAGCCTACCCAGCTGTCCCCACGCACTCGTGCCCAGCCTTGACTCAGGAGGGATCCCACTGCTCGGACGAGGGGATGGTGGAGAGGAGGGTCAGCAGACTGGGCGGCATGAAGGCTGACCAGGGCTTGGAGAGGCTCGGCCTCTGGATGGACTCCAAAAAAGGAGCCTCCCAGAGTCCATGTCACCTCCATCCCCCACCGGTGGAAAGGGTGTTCTCAGTAAGCGACCCAGGGTGAATGGAACCACCCGGTCACCAAGCTGGGGCTAGAAAAGGAAGGTGGGTCACACCATCCCCCCAGCCACCCAGAGCAGGGCCCAGGATGGGCCTTGGAGGGAGGCTCAGGCTGAGGGGCCTTTCCCCCACCAGCACTGTCCCAGGAGGTCTCAGGCTGCCCCTGCCTGGCTCCTTCGGCTGACAGGGAGAAGTGGGGGCGCCCGCCCTGCCCTGACACAGCCTGAGGGCCTGGAGCCGGCCCCTCCCTCGCTGCTGCCCAGGACACTGGGGTTCCAAGTCCGGCCACCTCTCTGCTGCCAGCCCCTTACCCCACTCGGTGTTGCCAGGAAGAGTTTCCGAAAGGAGGCCCACGCCGACCCCCATGGGGCAGCAACTCTGCATGCACACGTGGCCCAGTGCCCTGGTTGCCCCCTCCAAAGAGAACAGCACCACCCTCGGGGATACGAAGCCAAGAGAGGAGCCCTTACAGCCCAAGATGCCCAGAAAGGAGGTGGCACCATGGTGCCTGGGCAGGGAGATGGCACCACAATGCCCAGGAGGGAGGCAGCATGGGACCTGGGAGGCAGGCGGCACCACGGTGCCCAGGAGAGACGGGGCATCCACCACAGAGCAGGAGCGGGGACTGCAGGAGCCATCCCACCTTCTGCAAGACCATTTGTCAACGAGGAACATTTCAGAGGGTCCAGGTGGGGTAGGGCCTGGTGGGTGGGAGGAAGGGGGCCTGTCATTCCCAGAGGGGCCCTGGCAGTGGGCAACACAGCAGTACAGGACAGGGCTGTCCTGGGTGGAAAGGAAGGACAGACCTGGCTAGGGGAGGGCGCCCAGCAGGCACTCAGGCCGGAAGTGCCAGTCACTCCCTCCCAGGTGGGTGGCCAGTGTCCTGGCAGAGGGTCCCCCGAGGCAGCCTGAGAGCTCCAACAAACAGAGGGTGTTAGGAGCCAGGCTCGCCCCACCAAAGCCAATGGAAGGAAGCCCAAACAGCAGAAACTCTGAAGAGATAAGTGAGGTGACCGTGACATCAAAGGTGGGCCTAGTCCAGGATGACCTTCCTTATGACATGAGGACACGGACCGCACACAGAGGTGACCGTGCCAGCCCTGACGCCCAGGGCCAGGAAGCAGGTTTCAGGCAGCGGTCGGGGCTTTGTTCCCCACAGTGGTGCCCCCACGCTGCTCACACTTCCCTGTCCTCAATCCCAGCCGCCTCCTCCCAGCCCTCCCAGAAAACCTGCGCTCTCCTGGGCCAGGGTCACAGAGGCCTGCCGGGCTACCCGAGCCCCCACACCCACGCACGCTGTCCCTCTCAGAAGCAGGGCGCTGGCCCCCGGACACCCCCCAGGCAGCAGGCAGCCGGAGCAGGGCCCTGCCAGAGACAGACATGAAAGCCGGTGCTTCCACGCCCGCCGCCTGCTTGCCTGCCAGGGAGACAGGCTTCCCCCTCTCAGCCCCACCAGCTCTCTGACGGCAGGCAGGCAGGAACGTCACCAGGTCCCCACCCCGAGAGGCCCCCAGACTAGAGCCGAGCTGATGGAGGGCAGGGGATGGTGGCTGGCGGGGAAGCCATGTATCCCCAGGAACAGGGCAGCAGCACCCCAGTGCTCTTAGGGGGCCTCCCAGTGGGAGGGTGGGCTGCAGGCCTGGGCACTGGTCCTCCTCCACCCCAAGGCATCTTCCAAATTCAATGTTTATCAACTGGCTGGCCAGCAAGGGAGGGGGTGGAGACGGAGGAAGGAGGCCCAGAGTCCGCCCGGCAGCTCGGGGGCTGAGAGGCAACTGTCTCACCCCTCCCCTGCCTCCGTTTCAGGGAATCCCGCTCAGTCCTGCTCCTATCACCCCTGGCAGCTGCCAGCCTTCTTGCCCCATCTCAGCAAGTGGCTGCAGCCCCAGGCAGCAAGCAAGCTTCTCACCTCCAACCTAGGCCTCTGCAGAGGTCTGTGGCCACTTAAAAAAAAAAAAAAAGCCTCTGTTGCTAATTAAAATATCTGAAGAGGCTTTGAAGAGGAAACCATTAGGCCAGAGGGCTTCGGAAGGCCCCAGGCAGCTCTCCCACAGGCCAAGGACAGGACATTCATTGCTTCTGGCTCTGGAGGGCGGCCCAGCAGGGCTGGGGACCGGGCACCCTCACTCTGGCCCCACCCTCAAGAGCTCTCAGGGAGGTGGCAGGGACCCACAGAAGCAGCGGACAGCTATGGGTACCAGGGCATTCCTAGCAGGGGCCAGCGGGGCCAGCGGGAGAGGCCGGGAAGGGGGAAGGGGCGGGAACACAGACTTGGCAGCTGAAGCCCCAGGCGGCCATCTCCAGCTGAGGGCCTGGTCCCTCTGGGGCTCCCCAAGCCCTGCTCTCAGGCCTGCCGGGTCCTTCCTCACCCAGACGCCTGGGCGGGGACTAGTGCTGCCTTGGCCCCAGCACAGCAGCCCAGGGGGGCCGAGACCTCCGAGCGGCCTCAGTTCAGGCAGGCCGCCTAGCAGGCCCTTTCTCACCCAGGGCCAGGCAGGAAGCAGAGGAGGCTGGAAAGACCTGTCAGAAACAACTTCAGAGGCGCACGGCCCCCTCTGAACCCACCCGCTCTCAAAGGCTTTATTATCCCACACCAGCGCCTGCCAAGCCACTCCTTCCTGACTGCGGGCCTCACCCTCTCGTCCTGCCCTCCCTGGAGGGCCCCGCCCCGCAGCACCCCAGGGAGGCCTTCGGGTACCTGAAAGAGGGTCCGCGTGTGGTCGTCCAGGACTGTTTTTGGAGGGGTGATGACTGAGGAGAGAAGGCATCTATGTGTTAGGAAGCACTGCGGTCCCCATCCACGCTCCCAAAAGAAGACAGGCCTGAAGATGGGGGTGACACCTCACATGGGGCAGAAGAGCCCCTCGTGATCACGCCCTGTGCCCGTACTCCGGCTGCAGAAACCCCAGCTGGGGGCTCGGAGGGACCAGGGTGGGGCAGGCCCAGCTGCAGGGGTCACCACCCACGCAGCCCAGCTCCCCTTGGGGGGCACCCTAACCCTTTGCCACCTAGCCACTCCAAGGGAGGCCAGCCGCTTCCTGTCCACCGACCCTTCCCACAGTCCTCGGGCTGGAGTGGCCTGAGCCCCAGGGGAGGGGGAGCCCCAGGGCTCCAGAGGGGAGCGGAGCGCTGAGACAGAAGGCAGGAAACCTGGCTCCCACCCTCCCACCGCCCGGCTCAGGGAGAAGGGCCCTGCCACGTCCCCACACAGACACCATGGGCTGCAGGAGGCAGCTGGGTGGGAGGCCACAGGTGCTGCTCCCGTGGAGAAGCTGCCGTGAGCCTTAGCTGGGACGGGCGGTGTGCCCACAGCACCAGGGTCTTGAGCACTGGAGGCAGGAGTGGGCTCAGGAGAAAAAACTTACACAGGTAAAACGACAGCTCGGGGTTCCCCAGGTGGCTCCTCACGAAGTCTCGCAAGTCCCCCACTGCAGAGGAGAAAGAGAACATACAGACAGCTCTTCCTCCACACCAGCCCCGGGCTGCCCCGGGCACTGGGCCACTGCTCCCACCCTCCTGGGCCTTTCCCCAAGGGGTAGGAATTCAGCCCTGTTCCTCCCACAGCACCCCAGGTGCTCGACGTGGCTGGGCCCCCGTGCGGGCCACACTTGGGACCCCCGCCCTGCTGCAGGAGGGCGCTCCCGCTGCCAGCCCGTACCCCCCAGCCCCCCCCCGCCCCAGTCTCAGTGCTTCCCTGGGGGAGGTCCCTGCGACCTTGGGCTGCTGCCACCTAGCTGTCTGGGGTACAGGTCACAAGCCCCTGAATGTCACAGTACCACTGCCCTCCTCCCGGGGTATGGTGCCTTCCTCTGAGTGCCCCTCTGCCCCAGCCGTGCCCAGGAGGTGGGTGACGTGAGCACTCAGGACCACAGGCTCACCTGGAGCGAGTGCCCAGCCTGCCTGACATTGCAAACTGGGTCGCCTCTGCACCCCCAAGGGGACCTCAGCACCTGCACCTGCCCAGTGCTCTGGGGCCCACAGGCCAGGTGGCTGCAGTCCTGTGGCCTGGAAGGAAAGAGCCAGGAGGGGCTCTGTGGTCCCCCGCCCCCCCTCCCCGGACACCCGGCAGCGCTGCCCACCTGTCTCGCTGGGGCGGAAGAAGCCCTGTAGGACGTAGCGGTCGGGGAACAGAACCCTCAGAGCCACCTAGGCCAGACAAGTGGAGGGGTTGGAGGGACGGCCGGAGCTGCACCAGGGACCAGGGCACAGCCTCCCTGCTCAGCCCACGCCAGGCCACGGACACCAGGGCTGGGGCAGGCAGAAGCAGCAGCCACCCCCAATCAGGGCCCGGGCCTCGACTCCCCCATGGTAGGCCGGGCACGGAGACAGCCAAGTACCGTGCGTGTGCACGGTGGCCTGAGTTCTAAAACTACTTTGACCTGTGTTCAAATTTGCTGTTTAAAGTTTCATTCGGCCGGGCGTGGTGGCTCACACCTGTAATCCCGGAACTTTGGGAGGTCGAGGCAGGCGGATCACCTGAGGTTAGGAGTTCAAGAACAGCCTGGCCAACATAGTGAAACCCCATCTCTACTTAAAAAACATCCAGGCCGGGCGCGGTGGCTCACGCCTGTAATCCCAGCACTTTGGGAGGCTGAGACGGGCGGATCACGAGGTCAGGAGATCGAGACCATCCTGGCTAACACGGTGAAACCCTATCTCTACTAAGAAATACAAAAAAACTAGCCGGGCGAGGTGGCGGACGCCTGTAGTCCCAGCTACTTGGGAGGCTGAGGCAGGAGAATGGCATAAACCCAGGAGGCGGAGCTTGCAGTGAGCTGAGATCCAGCCACTGTACTCCAGCCTGGGCGACACAGCGAGACTCCATCTCAAAAAAAAAAAAAAAATCCAAAAATTAGCCGAGCTAGTGGTAGTGGGCACCTGAAATCTCAGCTGCTCAGGAAGCTGAGGTAGGAGAACCGCTTGAACCAGGAGGCGGAGGCTGTGGTGAGGCGAGATCGCACCACCACACTCCAGCCTGGGCAACAGCAAAGCTCCATGTCAAAAAAAAAGTTAGGCCAGGCACTGTGGCTCACACCTGTAATCCCAGCACTTTGGGAGGCCGAGGCGGGCAGATCACGAGGTCAGGAGATTGAGACCATCCTGGCTAACACAGTGAAACCCTGTCTCTACTAAAAAATACAAAAACAAAATTAGCTGGGTGTGAGTGGCGGGCGCCTGTAGTTCCAGCTACTGGGGAGGCTGAGGCAGGAGAACGGCGTGAACCCAGGAGGCGGAGCTTGCAGTAAGCTAAGATCGTGCCACTGACTCCAGCCTGGGCGACAGAGAGAAACTCCGTCTCAAAAAAAAAAAAAGTTTCATTCTAAATCATGAGCAGGGGAGGATCGACTGGCCACTAGAGGCAGGCATGCCACCACGGCGGGGGGAGGGGGGGTCCTGCTCAGAGCTGTGCCTCCGCTGCCCCCACATCCCACCCGCAGACCTCAGGGGGGCCCTGCTCAGAGTTGTGCCTCAGTTGCCCCCACGTCCCGTCCACAGAACTGACAGGGGGCCCCCTCAGAGCTGTGCCTCTGCTGCCCCCACGTCCCGTCTGCAGACCTTTGGGTAGCGCTCCAGCTTCTCCTTTATCTGCGCCTCCCTGAAGGCCTTGGTCACCAAGGGTGCTTCTTCCAGGCGCTTCCTGTGGTTAGGAGGGGAAGGGAACAGGGCTTCTGGTCAGAAAGGGGGGTCTTCACCTGCACCCGCCAGGGTGGAAGTGGGCTGCTCTCCCCACACAAGGCAGGAAGATCTGAACACCCCTCCCTAGGCCCCAACCCTCTGAGGTGCTCTTAAGGGCAGCCTGTCAGGGACCTGGGCCACGAGCCAGTGCTGGCACCTGGGGACGGCAGGCAGCACAGGCACCCGATGGGGCAAACCCTGACTCGAAGAAGCCGGGAGGCACTGAGGGAGCACCCACCGCTCACTCTTGAGCTGGGCCAAGCGCCTTCTCACGTCATCCACCGTCAGCTCAAAGAAATCATCAGGCAGCTCCGCTGGCCAGGCCTGCAGCCGCTCCTCCAGGTCAGGGTGGCACACCACAGGCTCCCGGTCCACGGGCTCCAGGTCCACGGGCTAGAAGCAGAGGGCGTGGCTGATGGCGGGTGTCACGGGGGGCCCTCCACACCCCGGGCTGTCGGCGCCCCCAGCCGAGGTGGGCACACAGACTTGGGAGCTGGGCCCACTCTCTCCCTGGCCCCGGCCAGCACAGTGCCAGGGCCAGGTCCTGGGGGCAGGGCTGGGCACAGCAGCTAGGGGCCCCCACCCCACTCACGGCCTGTCCAGGGCTGGAGACCCCCCTTCTCCCAGTCAGCGCACCAGACCTGACGCTGAGCCCCTGCTCTCCACCCATCAGGGTGCATGGTCCCTGAAGTCTGGCTCAGGCCACGTCAGGGTCTCTGCGGGGGGCAGGGGTGGTGACAGCCGCCAAATTAGAGCGTTGGCAAAAACCCCAGCCCAGCTGCCCCTGCTGTCCCCACTGCCCTTTTGGCCACAGCTCCATGGCCAGGCTGACTCCATGCACGCCTGCCCCCAGGGAACAAGTCGGCCCTTCCTTCTGCCCACCCTGGGATGCGGGAGGGACACTGTCACCCCTAATTGGCATCAACAGCAATGAAATGGACAAAGCTGGGCCATGCAGCTCCCGGAGCCCTGGGCAGTGATTTCGGTGCATTCGGCCCAGTGTTGGAATGGGTGGGACACCACACTCGGCCCCGTCCCCCTCACACAGAACAGCCGAGAGCCGTCGGGAGTGCGGGTGGCCTGGAGCTGGCTCTGGGCTCCCACCCCTACCTCCAACTCTCAACACCTGGGGATGGCTTGGCAGGCCCTGGGAACAACCCTCCTGGTCTGGTCCTATCTCCCCTGCAGTCTCCCACGCAGCCACGGGCTGCTGCCTCCTGCCCTGCACGGCATTCCAGCGCTCCCACCATGCCCACACTGGGTGACAGCCAGAGTGCGCCTGCCAGAGGTACACCTGTCCCAGGTGTCTCCAGGGCTGCCCTCCAGGCAGACACATAAGACCTTGACTGCCGTGGGCGACAGGGCCCTGCAGCCACCCAGCACGTGGCTCTGTCATGACTTGTCACGGGAGTCTGGCAGAAGCCCCACTGGCTTTGGCAGTGTCGTGGCAGGGCAGCCAGCAAGGGCTGACCATGGCCCAGCAGTGGGGCCACAGGTGGCTGACCAAGGTCCCTGGGGGTTGCCCTTCCAAAGCCACAACCATCCTGCAGCCACTGACAGCAGCCTGTGCCAGAGCTTTTTATAACAAGATGCCAGGCGCCAGGCGGCCCCCCACAGCCCCAGTGCCTGCATTCCAAAGGGCCGCGAGCACGCCTGGGTTCCCAGGGGAGAGGAGGGCAGGATGCGGTGCACCCTGGGCCAGGAGCCACCATGTCCATGAGCGGCCAGGCCAGCCTGTGGCAGGTCGGCATCCTCTGCAGCCTGGTCCAGAGCCTCCCTGGAGGAGCCCCCCGGAAGCCGCGCTGTCTCCCCGAGCGGGCAGAGCACCCCGATGGGGACACACCGAGCCTGACCACCAGACGGGGCCCTGTCCCCAGGACACGATGTGCTCAGACGGCCACATCCAGGGCACAGCCTGGGAGTCACCGGGGGAAACGTGGGCTGCTGGCATGTCTGCATACTGGACAGCGCCAAGGATCCCCAGGCCCACAGCCCACACCAGGGTGCCTCCAGGATGGGGGCCATAGGGGACAGGGCCATCAGCGTCAAGTGGCTAGGGGGCTGTTGAATTTCACTTGGAAAACAAAACTGATGAAATCTCTAATTCCTGTGGATCCTCCCTAGTTTCCTACTCATCATCCCAAGGGCCCGGCTCTGGAAGCTTCCGTCTGTCAGACGGACGCAGGGCCCCACACGGGGCTCGGGCAGCAGGGGAGAGCGGCCTCTACGGAAACCTCCCACGCCCACCCTTCACCTGGGCAGAGAAGCCCCAATCGGAAGCAGCCTCACTGCAGCCTGGGGTCAGGCTGGATGAGCGGCTACCACAAGGGCCCAGGCCACCTAACTCCCCAGAGAACAGACGGCGTCTGCAGCAGGGCTGCTGGGAAATGGCACTTGGCCGCCAAAGACAGAGGGAGATGCCAGGGGACCCTGTGTGTGGAGAAACTTCAAACACCCATCAGCTTAGCCCCGAGCCTTCCCCCGGAGAGAGGCTCTCCATCCACAGAGAAGAGGCGCCAGGGAGCGGGAGCCGCAGTGGCGGGGCGTGGGGTCTCAGGGCTGTCCTGGCCATACCCGGCCCTGCTGACTGGCGAGCTCTGCCCGGCAGCCTGGCCCGCATCTTCGGCATCAGCGCTGCTCCCCGCGCCAGGTGGATTCACTGAGATGTCTTTGGACGGAGGACAGAGGTTGGTGGATGAGACATCGTCAGGGAAAAAAGCGACAGCGACAGCCCTGCAGGGGAGTCAAGCCCTGGTTCCTGCGGGGGCTCCATCAGCCGGAGCCCAGCCTCCTTGCTGGCGCCCAGAGAAAAGAAAGGGGCTGCCTCTGCAGGCCAAAAATGACGTCAACCCGGCGTGAGGCGTCCTGGAGCCTCCAACACAGGGAGGAAGAGCAGGAGGCGAGGAGAGAGACAAGCACCCTCCTTTCTCTTTCCCCTCAATTTCTTATTTTGAAATATTTCATTCCACAGAAAGATTGCCAGACACAAAGTGAACACCCCTCACGCAGATATGATCGTCCGGCTGCATTTTCCTTCCTTCCGCTCTGCGGCAAACGCGCACGCACACACGTGCACACGCAGACATGTACATACACACACCTGCATGCACCCAAGCACACGTGCACACACAGACGTGTACATACACACACCTGCATGCACCCAAGCACACGTGCACACACAGACGTGTACATACACACACCTGCATGCACCCAAGCACACGTGCACACGCAGACGTGTACATACACACACCTGCATGCACCCAAGCACACGTGCACACGCAGACGTGTACATACACACACCTGCATGCACCCAAGCACACGTGCACACGCAGACGTGTACATACACACACCTGCATGCACCCAAGCACACGTGCACACGCAGACATGTACATACACACACCTGCATGCACCCAAGCACACGTGCACACGCAGACATGTACATACACACACCTGCATGCACCCAAGCACACGTGCACACGCAGACATGTACATACACACACCTGCATGCACCCAAGCACACGTGCACACGCAGACATGTACATACACACACCTGCATGCACCCAAGCACACGTGCACACGCAGACATGTACATACACACACCTGCATGCACCCAAGCACACGTGCACACGCAGACATGTACATACACACACCTGCATGCACCCAAGCACACGTGCACACGCAGACATGTACATACACACACCTGCATGCACCCAAGCACACGTGCACACGCAGACATGTACATACACACACCTGCATGCACCCAAGCACACGTGCACACGCAGACATGTACATACACACACCTGCATGCACCCAAGCACACGTGCACACGCAGACATGTACATACACACACCTGCATGCACCCAAGCACACGTGCACACGCAGACATGTACATACACACACCTGCATGCACCCAAGCACACGTGCACACGCAGACATGTACATACACACACCTGCATGCACCCAAGCACACGTGCACACGCAGACATGTACATACACACACCTGCATGCACCCAAGCACACGTGCACACACAAGGACACGCACACACACGCAGACATGTGTGCACACACACCCACAGACGTGCACACGTAAGGACACGCACACACACACACACACAGACATGTGTGAGCACCCACACCCAAGCACACACGTGCACACACAAAGACACGCAGACACATACACCCAAGCACACATGCACACGCAAGAACACACACACCCAAGCACACACATGCACACAAAAGAAAACCACAGACTGCCCCCCAGGAACACAGCAGCATCTGCTGAGAAGAGGACCCTGGTCCCAGCTGCCAGCGTCACACCCCAATGCCCACCACATGGGGGAGGTGGCACTCACACATCCATGCTGGAAATGTCCCTGCTGTCCCCAAGTACCCGGGCAGTTTTCCCACACGCACCATCATGCTGGAGCTGGAGCTGTGCCTCAGTCACTCCCCACGTCCCAGCAGGGGCTGTGTCAGCACGACACCTCCATCCACCATGGTCTGGCCCCCAATTCCCTGTGCTGAGTGAGGTTCAGGTTGAAGGTTTCAGGGAGGAGACAACTGGATGTCGTACCACTGTCCCTACGAACGTCCTCACCTGGAAAGCTCCGGAGGGGAGGGCGGGCCAGCGGGGAATGAGGCCCAAACCTCAGCAGAGTGCGGGGGGCCCCAACCTGGGTCTCAGCCTTGGTGGGGTCCCCCAGGTGTGTGACCAGCAGATGACCCTGGGGGCCTTGCCAAGCCTCAGGAAGCCGCTGGGGTCGGTCTCAGCCAATAGGGTGGCCGAGAGCCAGGACAGAGCCTTCCAGAAGCCTGCGTGGGGCTTCCTGTCTCAGATGAGGCCTCTCACAAGACCTGCCGACCCACAGGGCACAAGGCGCGGCAGCGGGACGAACTGAACCACTGGGCAGCAAGAGCCGGGGGACCACTGCCCTGCAGGCCTCCAAGCCCAAACCCCAGGGTCCAGCTGATACCCACTTCATGCGGCCTCATGTTTCCGCCATCCCGGCGCCCCCACCCCACCTCTGAGCAGAGGCCGTGTTCTGCTCTGCCCAGCTGGCCAGGCCTGCCCCTGAAGAACCAGCAATATTTCCGGAGCACTCGGCACCCTCAGGCCTCCTGCCTGCCAAAGCCCTTGCCAGTTCGCACGCTGCCTGCTCTGGCAGAGGCGAGAGCCCCGCGGCTGCTGGGGCATCCAAATGGCCGCTGACCCTCACCCAGCCGCAGACGGCCTCCCCTGAGCCGATGCAAAGAGGCCCAGACCCCCGGCCCCAGGCGGCAGGTCGCAGGTCCGTGGGAGCAGCTGGGCTCTTCCAGACAGGTTCAGGAGACGGAACCTGGAACCTTCTCTGCGCTGCTGACATGCAGAGACGCCAGTGCCTCCACCAGGAGCTTGGCATGCTGAGCCCGGCCTGGTTTCCGCCTCGGCATCCGGGCCCAGCTCCCGAAGGCCCCACACCCCCTTCTTCCCGGCGCTGCCCCTCTTGCTAGGCAGAGCCAGAGAGGTCTCAGAGGACGGGGACGATGCCAGAGACACGGCAGGGTCCAGCAGCCAGCGCCAGTGCTCTCACAGGGGCTGTGTGTGCTGAGCTCCTCGGAAGCTCAAAATACGCTACAAGGTTGGGGTGATTATGGCCACATGACACACAAGGAGGAGGCACGGAGCGTGGAGGGTCCAGCCGGCACCATGAGGGGAAGGGGTGCTGGCCTCTCAGGCTCCGAGGGTGGCCGGGCAGCTGTGAAAGACCCAACTCCTCCTGCAGGTGAAGCCCCTGCAAGCTTCTGCCCCTTTGGCCCCTTCCTGTCTCCTGCAAACCCAGGTCACCAGCGGACCCCCAGGTCACAGCCTCCAGGAGGGCTGCACAGACTGGGCCACAACGATGCTAACCATTTATCCAGATGCCCTGAAACTGGAAGGGGGCCGGAGAAAGGCCAGAAAGGACAGGCAGGACTGAGGACAGGGACGCTGTCGGGGATGCCGGGGGCAGCCCTCTGGGCGCACAGCCCGACGACAGACAGTGCTGGGGCAGCCCTGGGCCACTGAGCTGGGAAACCAAGGGGAGGGAGGCTGGGGGCTGTGGGGCAAGGGCGCCAGGGGCACGCACACGGGCTGGGACACTAACCAGAGGTCTCCTTTTCTTGACAGTAATTTTCCAGGATGTGATGACACACAGAGGAAAAATGTGAACCCATTCAGAGGTGGCCCCAACCTCAGAGTTTCCAGCGTCTCTGAGGGTTTGTGTTTTTCCCTCCCGGCCTCCCTCCCTCTCCGGTCTCGGCCTGGCCTGCCCCACCAGGGCTCCGGTGAGAGGAGTGTGGAGTTTCCCCTGGAGGCTCTGAGCTTAAATGAATCACTACGCCAGACACGGGCCAAACCTCCCGAGTTACTCAGCGCCCCGGCCACCCTCCGAGGCAGGCGGCGGAGCACGTGGACGCCATCAAAGGCCCGGGACGTGCACAGCAGGAGAGGCCGTGCCAGGGCGAGAGGCAAGCCTGGGCACGGACGCAGGCTCCCTGGAGACACCGCTGCGACCGACGTGGACAGGCGCTCACACAGGACGCCAGTGGGACTGCCTCTGACGACACCACAAACTCCATGCCCAAATTTTACATCCAAAGCATGGGGAACACCCTCAGCACACATCCCGCCTGCACCAAGCAGAGGCCTCGGGCCTCGAATCCCACCCAGAGGAGACAGCGCCTCACCCAGGCTCAGCACAACATCTGCACTGATGCCCACGGTCTGAGCCTGCCAGCAAGAAGCCACACGGCTGGGGAGAGGCCAACAAGGAAGGCCCAAAGCAGGGATGTTTCAGTTTTGAGACAATGTCTTGCCCAGGCTGGAGTGCAGTGGTGCAATCTCAGCTCACTGCAGCCTCGATCTCTCAGGTCAGGCAATCCTCCCGTCTCAGCCTCCCAAGTAGCTGGGGCTACAGGCACACACCACCACGCCCTGCTAAGTTTTAAATTTTCTTTGTAGAGATGGGGTTTCATTATGTTGTCCAGGCTGGTCTCAAACCCCTAGGCTCAAGTGATCCTCCCAGCTCGGCCTCCCAAAGTGCTGGGATTACAGGTGGGAGCCGCTGTACCCGGCCAAGAAAAGTTCTATTAGGCCTCATGTTAGGGTGCGGTGGCTCAAACCTGTAATCCCAGCACTTTGGGAGGCCAAGGCGGGCAGATCACTTAAGGTCAGGAGTTCAAGAGCAGCCTGGTCAACATGACGAAAACTCCATCTCTACTAAAAATACAAAAATTAGCCAGGTGTGGTGGTAGGCACCTGTAATCCCAGCTATTCAGGAGGCTGAGACACAAGACTCCCTTGAATCCGGGAGGTGGAGGTTATAGTGAGCAGAGATCACACCACCACACTCCAGCCTGGGCGACACAGACAGACTGTGCCCCCCAAAAAAAAAAAGTTCTTTTAAAAAGATGAAAACAGGCTGGGCGTGGTGGCTCACACCTGTAATCCTAGCAATTTGGGAGGCCGAAGCAGGCGGATCATCTGAGGTCAGGAGTTTGAGATCAGCCTGACAAACATGGTAAAACCCCAACTCCACTAAAAATACAAAAATTAGCCGGGCATGGTGGTACACACCTCTTATCCCAGCTACTCGGGAGGCTGAGGTAGCAGAATCACTTGAACCCAGAAGTGGAGATTGCAGTGAGCGGAGATCATGCCATTGCACTCCAGCCTGGGAGACAGAGTGTGACTCTGTCTCAAAAATGAAAAATAAAAATAAGGCCGGGTGCGATGGCTCACGCCTGTAATCCCAGCACTTTGGGAGGCTGAGGCGGGCGGATGACGAGGTCAGGAGATTGAGACCATCCTGGTTAACATGATGAAACCCCGTCCCTACTAAAAATACAAAAAGATTAGCCAGGCGCGGTGGTGGGCGCCGGTAATCCCAGTTACTCGGGAGGCTGAGGCAGGAGAATGGCGGGAACCCAGGAGGCGGAGCTTGCAGTGAGCTGAGATTGCGCCACTGCACTCCAGCCTGGGCGACAGAGCGAGACTCCATCTCAAAAAAAAAAAAAGGCTGGGCATGGAGGCTCACGCCTGTAATCTCAGCACTTTGGGAGGCTGATGCAGGTGGGTCACCAGAGGTCAGGAGATTGAGACCAGCCTGACCAACATGGCAAAACCCCTTCTCTACAAAAAACACAAAAATTACAGGGGGCGGGCACCTGTAATCAATCCCAGCTACTTGGGAGGCTGAGGCAGGAGAATTACTTGAACTGGGAGGCAAAGGTGGCAGTGAGCTGAGATCGTGCCATTGTACTCCAGCCTGGGTGACAGCACGAGACTCTATCTCAAAAAAATAAATAAAATAAAATAAATATGAAAAGATGAAAATATAAAGCATGAAGTGCTCATGAGAAAAAAATCATTTTTTAATTTTAAAAAGAAAAATGTTTTAAAAGATGAAAATAGAGGCCAGGTGCAGTGGCTCACACCTGCAGTCCCAGCTACTCGGGAGGCTGAGATGGAAGGTCAAGACTGCTGTGAGCCGTAATTGCGCCCCTGCACTCCTGCCTGGGCAACAAAGCAAGACCCTGTCTCAAAAAAAAAAAGAAAAGAAAAACAAGAACAGGATTCCGGGAGGCTGGGCTGACCATGAGCTCGGCCGGAGCTGGGCACGTTACGGTGTGGCAGGCGTGTGTCACCGTGGATAAAGTGTACCAACACCCATGGAGAGGCAGGAGAAGCGGTTTGGCGAGGGGGCTCATCCACGGGGTGGAGTCTGGAGGCTGCTCCTGGAGGAGCCAGGGAAGGGCTGACAGGGCCCCTGACCTGAGTTCCTGGAACAATCCCAACCAGGGGATCTTGGGTCCAGCAGGGAGGGGAGTCCAGGCCAGGAGGGGCCAGTGGGGTCTGTGCCTTGCAGCAGCCAACTCACCCAGCACAGAGCCCCCACACTCCCGGTTCTCCCCACAGCCCCAGTGGCGAGCACCCGCCCCCACTCCCCCGGTTCCTCACTGAAACACAAGCGCCTGTCAGTCACCAGGCTTCTAAACAGCCGGGACCCAGCCAGCCACCTGCAGCGTTGCTGACCCATCTGCCAGCCACGCTTCACGGCCATTCCAATCAAGGCCACAGGCTGCGCCTCTAGGGACAGCCTGGGCCCTGCCTCAGAGCCCATGGTGGTCCTTAGACACCCATGAGGCATAGCAGGGACCCGGGCCACCCTGGCCACTGACTGGGCTGGGCTGGCCGCAGGGGCAGCACGGGCAGGAGCCCCTGGCCCCTCTGAGGATGCCTACTGCCCAGGGACAACAGCACCTGCCCTGCCAGGCACACGGGGGTCCCAGGCAGGGTGTGTTCACCACACCCAGTGCACGACCCGCTCCAGACCCAGCCTCCTCCCTGCTGGTTTACCCCCAAAACCCTGGGACAGGCTCCTCTCTGCCCCACGAGTCCCACACCAGCCGTTGGCCACAGAGGGCCGGGGGTGAGCAGGGGTGCTGAGGAAACCTCAGGCCCCGGCTCCAGGAGCAAGGTTCACCCCCGAGGCAGGAGGGGCAGGCAGGGCAGCAGCCACCAGTCCATGCGGGCAGACCCAGCCTTTGATCAGGAGCGGCCCTTGTGCCAGCTGCTGGGAGGCCGAGTCGTGGGGGGTGTCTGCTGGGACTGGCGTCCCGGCCCAGCAAAGGGCTGCAGGGCGGCCTCCCGGCCGGTGGAGTCACTTCAAAGACAGGGCCAGGGGGCGCCGGGCAGCCCCAGCCTCTCCCAGCGCCCGGTTCTGATCGCCAGTAAAACTACCTTCTAATAATTAATGCCTGACATCAAAGGCAGGAACCGCCCGGGTCTGTGAACCACCCCGGGCCTCGGCCGAGGACCTGCCTGTATTTTATCCTGTCTCTTTCTTCTGACTCTTTATTTAAATCCAAAAACCACACACAGGCAAAACATTAATGGGAAACTTGGAAGCTCTTTCTGCTTACTAAAGTGTACCTTTGAAGTTCCCCAAAAAAGTTCTGTTTTGTTCCCTTCTCCCCTCCCCCCCAGCACTGAAAGGACCCAGCAGCGGCATGTGGCCTCGGGCCCTCTGCGTGTGCGGCTGGCAGCGACGGGAGGCGCGGGGCAGGCAGGACGCCCTCTGTCAATCAGCTGCCTCAGTCCCAGATCAAAGGCCCTCAGCACGCTGCGCAGGCCAGGCACACGCTCCCTCCCCTGGACCTCGCCTGCCAGCCGGGACCCCACCCCAACAGCACCTCCAGACGGGCGAGCACGGGCGGGCACTGCTCTGGGCTGCGAGCCCCGTGCTCCACACCCCACGCTCCGCAGACAAGACCCGCCCTGGGCACGAAGGGAAGAAGGGGCTGAGGCCCACACCTCTAGAAGGAGGGAACGTGACAGCCAGTGTCCCTCACACCGAGGGGTCCCCACAAGAGCAGGCCTAGAGGGGGTCACCCCTGCTCACCCAGAGCACACGAGTCTGTCTCCAGCCTGACTCTGGGTCGAGGGGCACAAGCGCTTCAAGGGGACTCAGGTGTCACAGTGCGGAGTTCGGCAGAGTTCTCACAGGGAGGACGGCGTGCCAACACCATCATAGTCCCAGAATGGACCCAACGCCCTCACTCCCCACTCCCTTGTCCACTCAACAGGGACAGTCCCAGGACAGCCAGGGGGACAGAAAGCAAAGGGACTGGACCCTGACGCCGGAAGCCCCTACATCTAACATGGTGCAGACGCCCGGCCTCTGCCCTCCCAGGTGTGTGGCCAGGAGGCAAGTGGGAGGCCTGAGGCCGCTTCACTCAGAAATGGCCAGAGGAGGACGAAGCAAACTCCTGACCTCACCTGAGGTCCGGGACACGGAGCACAAGTGCCCAGGGCATAGCCGAGGCCCGGGCTACGTGCACAGAGCCCTCCTGGCCACTTGTTTTTTTTTTTTTTTGAGACAGAGTTTCACTCTGTCACCCAGGCTGGAATGCAGTAGTGTGATCTCAGCTCACTGCAACCTCTGCCTCCCGGGTTCAAGTGATTCTCCTGCCTCAGACTACCAAGTAGCTGGGATTACAGGCGCCCACCACCACACCCAGCTAATTTTTGTATTTTTAGTGGAGACAGGGTTTTGCCATGTTGTCCAGGCTGGTCTCAAACTCTTGACCTCAGGTGATCTGCCCACCTTGGTCTCCCAAAGTGCTGTGAGCCACTGCGCCCGGCCCAGACACAAATATTTTAAATGTCCACAGGAGATGGAGGCATGGGGGCCTTCCAGGCCCGCTAGGTCAGCAGGAGCTCAGGAAGCTCTGACCCAGCCTCTGTGCTATGGCTGGCAGCTGGCAGCCTGGCCCTCAGGGGACACAAGGGCTGCGAAACAGCCTCCTCCCACCCCTCACCGAGAGCTGCACGACAGTCCCCCAGTCTGCCTCTTTTGGCACAAAATCCATAAATGCCACAAACACCCTAGTTCTGCAGGTGAGGAAGCTAAGGAAGTCAGGTTCCAGCAGCCCAGGTGCAGGGCTCTGACGCAGGGTCAGGACAGGGACAAAGGAAAAGTCAGCCACAGGGCCAGGGACCCCACAGACATGAGGTCCCCACGGTGTGGGGGAGGCATGAGACAGAGGGTCAGGCCACAACCCCACACAGGCAAGCTCGGAGGTCAGCACCTGGCCGCCTGCCTGCACACACTCCCCGCCAAGGGCCCAGTGCCCCAGTGGTGGGTGGAGTCTGCAGTGAGCAGTGACCATAACCTTCGGAGAATTTCCAGAACCCAGAAAAGAGGGGCCACTGCCCAGTTCCCTTGTGAGCCAGGTGAAATTTGATTTCCAAACTGGATGAAGACAGAGCAAGGAAAAAAGTCTGTCTCATTTACGAACACACAGGCACAAGCCAATAAAATAAAGCGCACGGCCATCTCCATCGACGCTGAAAACACTGGAACGGTTCAACACCCACTTAAGATTGTTTTAAATGTCAGAAAGTTAGGAATAGTGACTTTCTCAGCTTGATAAAGCCTTTTTATAGCACACATCATCCTTGGCAGAGAAACTACTAGTAATTCCTGTTACAATCAAGACAAGGAAGGATGGCCACTAAGATCGCCACTATCCAAAAGCACCAGAGGCCCAGTCGCTGCAACACAGGAAGAAAAACGATGAGAGGACAAAGGGAAAGAGGTCTGCAGAGACCCCAACGGAAACCAAGACACCACTAGAACTAACAAGGAGTCAGTCAGTCAAAAATGTAACAGGAAGCATGATACTATCCATAATATTATAAAAAAGTAACTTTCAGGCCGGTGAGGTGGCTCACAATTGTAATCCCAGCATTTTGAGTGGCTGAGATAAGAGGATTGCTTGAGCCCAGGAATTTGAGACCAGCCTGGGCAACAGAGGGAGACCTTGTCTTTATGAAAAATAAAAATAAATTAGGCTGGGCGCGATGGCTCATGCCCATAATCCCAGCGCTTTGGGAGGCCGAGGCGGGTGGATCACCTGAGGCCAGGAGTTTGAGACTAGCCCGGCCGACATGGTGAAACCCCATCTCTTTTAAAAACACAAAAATTAGCCAGCGTGATGGTGAGTGCCTGTAATCCCAGCTACCTGGGAGGCTGAGGCAGGAGAATCACTGGAACCCAGGAGGCGGAGATTGCAGTGAGCTGAGATCACACCACCGCACTGCAGCCTGGGTGACAGAGCAAGACTCCTCATTTCATAAATAAATATATATATATATATATATATATATATGCCAGGTGTGGTGGCTCACACCTGTGGTCCCAGCTGCTCGGGAGGCTGAGGTGGGGGGGATCACTTGAACCCAGGAGGCTGAGGTTGCAATGAACTGAGATCCCACCCACTCCAGCCTGGGTGACAGAGCGAGATTCTGTCTCAAAAAAATAATAATAAAAAATAAATAAATTAGCCCGGCATGGTGGTGTACATCTGTGGTCCCAGCTACTTGGGAGGCTGAGGGGAGAGGATGGCTTGAGACCAGGAGGTCAAGGCTACAGTGAACCAAGACCACACCACTGTACTCCAGCCTGGGCCACAGAGCAAGACCACCATCTCAAAAAATTTAAGAAAATTTGTGCCACTGAATGGCACGCTCTCGAACCAGCCCCCTTGTAGGCGTTTTGGAAAAAGAACACCCACGTGTGTGGCCGTGTCTGTCACTGGTGGCTCCTCCTCCCTCCAGTTCCATCACTCCCACGCCTGTCCTCCCGCAAACTGTTCTTGGACCTCGCATCCAGCTCTGTAAGTGCGGGGCGGCCACTCTCCCAGCCTGCGTGGGGCCTCGAGGGCATCAGGGTTGGCTCTGGGCCCTTCTCAGGACACTCTAAGGTTTGGGGATCACCTGGTGGCTTTGTGGACGTGTTGGGGGAGTGCAGTTGGGGTCCCTAACCTTCCCCACACACCAAGGGAGCAGAAGACATGCTTAGCATCCATGCTGCCAGCCTGAGTGCTAACCGGGAGCAATGCGTGGCCACAGGGACTGGCCTTACCCTGTCCTGAGCAGGAGCAGGCAATCAGGGGCTGGGTTTTGGGAGGAAGACCCAGCACCTCCGGGAACAAGCCCAAGGCGGAGAGGAGCCTGGGATGTTCCAAGAGCCCAAGGGACTTCCTGGGGAATCCGCAGTGATGCCTTCACTCCCATGGGGTGGACGGGTTTCGTGGTATTTCTGAAGGAGCCATCGCCCAGTGGAGGCCCAGGAAGGCGGAGCCCACACGAACCTCCCGGTGAGGACGCCCACCAAGCCGCACCTCCAAGGAAGCCCACGGGGACACTGGGAAGGCACCTGGACGGCTCGGGGCTCCAGGGGGAAAATTCCACGTCAGCTTCCAGGCAGGAGTTGATGGATGGGTGACCCATGCCACGTGCTCCCCCTCTGAGCTCTGACGTGGCTGCAGTGGGCCAGAGAGGGGCCCTGCAAGCCCAGCTTGACCCAAAGCACCAGAGACGGCGCTGGAGGCTGACGGCCAGTGGGCAGCACAGGGAAGGGGGAGGCGGACACTGGTGACGGGCAGAACCCTGAGGCACACAAGGCTCCGCACGATCAGCGTGATCCAAACGTGGGGCCAGCCGGGCGCGGTGGCTCAAGCCTGTGATCACAGCACTGTGGGGGGCCGAGGCAGGCAGATCACCGAGGTCAGGAGTTCGAGACCAGACTGGCTGACATGGTGAAACCCCATCACTACTAAAAATACAAAAATTAGCCATGCATGGTGACAGGTGCCTGTAATCCCAGCTACTCGGGAGGCTGAGGCAAGAGAATCACTTGAACTCAGGAGGGGGAGGTTGCAATGAGCCAAGATCGCACCACTGCACTCCAGCCTGGGTGACAGAGCAAGACTCTGTTTCGAAAAAACGAAAAAAAGGCAAGGCGTGGTGGCTCATACCTGTAATCCCAACACTTTAGGAGGCTGAGGTGGGTGGATCACCTAAGGTCAGGAGTTTGAGACCAGCCTGGTCAACATGGTGAAACCATGTCTCTAGTAAAAATACAAAAATTAGCCAAGCATGGTGGTGCACACCTGTAGTCCCAGCTACTCGGGAGGCTGAGGAAGGAGAATCACTTGGATCCGGGAGGTAGAGGTTGCAATGAGCTGAAAGTGTGCCACTACACTCCAGCCTGGGCAACAAGAGCGAAACTCCATCTCAAAAAAAAAAAAAGTGGGTGCCTCAGTAATGGGGGTTTAAAACCAGAAAAAAGGGCTGGAGGCGGTGGCTCACGCCTGTAATCTCAGCAGTTTGGGAGGCCAAGGTGGGCAGATCGTGAGGTCAAGAGATTGAGACCATCCTGGCCAACACGGTGAAACCCTGTCTGTACTAAAAACACAAAAAAATTAGCTGGGCATGGTGGTGTGCACCTGTAGTCCCAGCTACTCAGGAGGCTGAGGCAGGAGAATCACTTGAACTTGGAAGGTGGAAGTTGGGTTGCTGTGAGCCGAGATTGCGCCATTGCACCCCCACCTGGTGACAGAGTTAGACTCTGTCTCAAAAAAAAAAAAAAAAAAAAATCACCTCCCTGAGAAGCTCAGAACAAGCCCAGACCCTGCTCAGGTAGGAGGAGGAGCTTGATTCCAAACCAGGCTGAAGACTGGCTGATGCGTCCACCAACGGCCCCACAACTCACCCTTTCCCCGGCCATAACCCGGAGGTTACCACCCCTTTTCTGGAGATTTCTGAATCCCCCACCCCTGAACGTGCACGTAGTTAAGAGTGGATGTAAATGTGACCGCGGCCATGCCCTGAGCTGCTGCCCTCCACGCACCACCCCAGGGCAGCCCTGCTCTGTGCCCTATCACGGAGCCAACACGGAGCCGACATGGTTCCCGCCTCGTCATGGAGCCAACACGGCCTCATCCTGGAGCGGACATGGCCTCATCCCGGAACAGACACGGCCTCATCCCGGAACAGATATGGTCTCATCCAGGAACGGACAAGGCCTCATCCCGGAGCCCACACAAGCCTCATCCCAGAGCGGCACGGCCTCATCCGGGAGTGGACATGGCCTCATCCCAGAGCGGACACGGCCTCATCCGGGAGCAGACATGGCCTCATCCAGGAGCGGACACGGCCTCGTCCTGGAGCAGACACGGCCTCATGCAGGACCAGACACAGCCACCGTCTCAGTAAAGCTACTTTCTCTACCACCTGCCTGCCCCTGAATCCCTTCCTGGGCAAAGCCAGAACCCTCCTGGCCGGAGCCCCACTGTCAGGTTCCTCTGCCCTGCATCACTGCCACGTCACCAGGCTGACCAGCTAAAGCCACGCAGGGCTGCCATGTCAGGAGAAAGGACGCCCCCAAGTCCCAAGGCCCAGGGCCCCTTTTACCGGCTCCGGCTCCTGCTCCTGCTCCTGCTCCTGCTCCTGCCGGGGATCCTGGCCCGACTTGGACTTCTTTGGCTTGGAGGGGCCTCCGGGGCTGGAGAGGGTCTTTGGCAACGTGACTGAAGATGATGTCAGAGGCCTCGTGGGCCCAGGAGGACCCCCCAGTCTCTGTCCCCCGCCTGAGAAAGGAACAAAGGGGGCAGGTGCGGGCGCCCTCGTGCTCTGCTTCTCCTGAGTGTCCTTGAAGCAGGGCCCTGAGGTGTCCGCGTCCTCCCAACGGCTCAAGTCGCCGCGGCTGAGCTCTCCAGACTCCAAGGGAAGCGAAGTGCTGGCAGCTGCCTGGCCAGCCGACACCGACGACACTGACGAGCCCAGGCTTCCTGGGGTCTTGTCCACAGGGTCGCAGCACTTCATGACAAACCTGAGTGGGGCCAGAGGACAAGGGAAGCACCTTGTGGCAGCCCTGCCTGCCGCCTGGCCTGGCTCACCCTCTCCCGTCCCTGGCTCACCCTCTCCCGCTCCCAGCTCACCCTCTCCCACCCCAAGCACCCTCCCAAGATCCACCTCCCCTCTGGGGGACACAGAGATGAGGCCAGCGCAGCCCGGCCCCCACACCCACAAAGGCCGCCAGGTGCCCTCCACGACGAGGGCCTGGGTACACCTTCCCCCCACTTGCCACGTGTCCTTTCTCCTTTCCTTTGAGATCACTTTTTTTTTTTTTTTTTTTTTTTTGAGACGGAGTCTCGCTCTGCCGCCCAGGCTGGAGTGCAGTGGCTGGATTTCAGCTCACTGTAAGCTCCGCCTCCCCGGTTCACGCCATTCTCCTGCCTCAGCCTCCCGAGTAGCTGGGACTACAGGCGCCCGCCACCTCGCCTGGCTAGTTTTTTGTATTTTTAGTAGAGATGGGGTGTCTCCGTGTTAGCCAGGATGGTCTCGATCTCCTGACCTCGTGATCCGCCCGTCTCGGCCTCCCAAAGTGCTGGGATTACAGGCTTGAGCCACCGCGCCCAGCCTTTTTTTTTTTTCAGACGGAGTCTCGCTCTGTCGCCCAGGCTGGAGTGCAGTGGCCGGATCTCAGCTCACTGCAAGTTCTGCCTCCCGGGTTTACGCCATTCTCCTGCCTCAGCCTCCCGAGTAGCTGGGACTACAGGCACCCGCCACCTCGCCCGGCTAGTTTTTTGTGTTTTTTAGTAGAGACGGGCTTTCTCCGTGTTAACCAGGATGGTCTTGATCTCCTGACCTCGTGATCCTCCCATTTCAGCCTCCCAAAGTGCTGGGATTATAGGCGTGAGCCACTGCGCCCGGCCGAGACCACTTTTTGTAGCTAAATAGACTCCTCAGCCCCAGGGGCACCGCCTTTACCTGATGGTGGCGCTGCCCCCGGTCAGGCCCAGCGACTGCAGCGTCGTGCCCCGCAGGGCGGCTTCACCCATCACCTGTGGGAGAAGCAGCCAGGACAGGTGGGCCTCGCACTGGGACCCCAGAGCCCAGGGAAACCCTCCAGGCTCTGGCTCCAGGCACCACATCACCTCTGGGCACTGGCATCACCAGGACCACAGGCCACATACCCTCTCCGGCCTCCATCCTACCCACTCCCACATCTGCCCCTGCCGGTCCACACCCTCCGCAAGGCCCAGCTTGAGTCTGGTCTGCAGCCGGGGCAGGACCTGCTGCTCATGCCTGAGCGAGTCTCCCCCAGCCTGGTCTCCACAGCTGGGACCCAAACTCACTGAGGCCTGGACTGGCAGAGCTGGGCTGCAAGGAGGCGGCCCTGGAGCCAGGACCCCCTGCCTGGAGCCAGAGAGGCAGGAACGTGCTGTCACCCACGGGGGCGGGGAGGAGGCCTGGGCAAGACATGCACATCTGTGACTGAGCCGGCCGGGCCTCTGGGCCAGGGTCACCCCAGCTCCATGATGCTTGCCAGCCCTCCGCGGGCCCAGTCCCTGCTGGGAGCCCTCCCCCATCTGGTGGGTGGAGGTCAGGCCAGCAGCACCCACTCTTCAAAAGCCTCTGAGCTGAGTGGGCCCCAAAATCACAACACACGGCTTCACAGGCTCTGGTGTCTGGCCAGGGCGAGACCCACCCCACAGCCGCCTCCCCCATGGGTCACAGCGGCCCGGCTGCCTCGGGACACTGCCCCACCCTCCTCCGACTCTCCTGCTCTCAGGGCATTCCTGGGGCTCGGCTCGGGGTGGGCAGGGCTCGGGCCTGGCTGGCCACGTCCCACATGCTAGCTCTGACCTGTGAGGAAGGGGTGGAGAAGCTGCCTCCAGCAAGGGCAGAGTCAAGGGCCCAGCACAAAAGCCAAAGGGTGTAAGGGTCCCCGGGGACCCCAGCCTCAGGCCAGTGCTGGGCCTGGGTCCTGAGCCCCGTGGCTGTCCCCTCGAGGGAGGACATAGACCTGAGCCCCCCTCACAGCCCTGGCCGGGGAGCTTCCAACTAGGGATAAATGGGGGGAGTGTCCCGTCCACACCAGGGCCCCCAGGGCTCCGCCGGGACAGTGCCCCCCACCGCAGCAAAGGGCACTCAGCCAGGGTGGAAACAAAAGGCCCCTGTGAGGCCAGGGACGAGCGCTAGGAGGGTCCCGCCACGGCGGGCTTTGCTTGCGCCACGCCACACTCGGTTTTGAAAATGATCAAAACACCGAGCTAAGCAAATATTTATTAAATGAAACCACTTTTGTAACTCTTGGGCTTTGAGAGAAGCTGAAAAAACAAACAGGGCGCCGAGGGAGGTTTCGGGGCAGCCCGGGCTCCGAGGGCCGGCCACTCCCTCTTTTTCCATGAAACACGTCGTGCTTTCAAGAGCCCGAGTCTCCCGCCACTGCCCCGAGACGGCTGCGGGAGAGTGGATTTTCCAGCTGGGAAGTGGGCTGAGAGTGAGTGAGGACTGGGTGGGCAAGAGTGGGCCGCCTACCTCGTCCCTCGTGTACACGCAGACTGGGGTGGCCCCGCTGGCGTGCTGCAGGCACTCCCTGGGAGGAGAGGAAGGAAACCATCAGGTACCCCAGGGCACCTCAGCCAGTGCCACGGAGGCCCCGGGGCAGGAGACTCAGAAGGCAAAGGTGTGGGGCCCTCACCCACCCCCTACCCAGAACAGCGTCCCAGGCCCAGGCCACAGCCCTCAGCCCAGGCCCCCCTGTGCCCCCCAACTACTGGGAGGAGACACCTGACAGCTGGAGGCACTCGCAAGGAGCATGGCCTGTGGTGCGTGGCCTGGGGGCTCCCCCCACCTCCAGTCTTGGGGCTGATGGCAGGACATGAAGCCGCCGATACGGCCCAGGGACCACACAGGAGGGACAAGCAGCGCTGGCTCTGGAATGCGGCTCATGGCCACCTTCACTCAGAAGCCTGAGCGTGAGGGTCCCAAGGTCTGGGCTTTCATCTAAAGCCGCCCACTAAGAGGAGGTGCCCCTGTCTCCACTGCCTGCTGTCCTCCCTCAGTGCCGACGCCTGATGTCGCCAAAGCATGGGGGGAGGGGTGCTGCACTCCGCTCACGCCCGCTTGCCTGTGGCCGGGGAGGCCATACTTGTAAGTCCATGTCGGACTCTGCCACCAGTGTCTTTCTGAGCCTTGCCCCCCAGGAGACACAGCTGGACCCGTGCATAAGTGGGCGTGCATATGCAGCAGGCTCCCACACAGGCCTGATGTGCACAGCAGCCTGGGAGATAGGTGTATGCCGCCACGTACAGCCCCAGAGCATGTGAACTGCTGGCGGCACCTGCTGCATAACGGGGGCTCACCTGTGTTTCCAACTCCCCACCGTGAATTCCTCCCCACTGAGAAAAACAAAAGCCTGTCTCAGGCCTTCCTTGGAGATGCCCCTCATCAGTCCCTCTCCAGGGAGGGGGCAGGTGGCCAGAGCCTAGGCAAAGGGGATGCCAGGGTTGGCCTCAGGTCATGCAGGTGCCCTGCCGGACCCTATGGCCAGTGTGGCTTGCAGGGGCTCAGGTGGGACAGGAAGACACCTGTCTTCAGGTCAAGTGGTGACCAGAACACAGGGCATAAAGATAAGGTAAGAGCTGGGCTGGAAATTGCTTACGGCAACACTCTGGGATGGAAGGGTCAGAGAACAGGGTGCCTGCAGTGTCCAGGTCGAGACACCCATGCACGTACATGCACAGAGCGGGCTCCTGGGACAGGAGCTCTCAGCCTCCGCCTGAACCCACCTGCGTGCTTACAGGGCCGCAGGGGCCCATCGTGGGCCCACCGTGCACTCGCCGTGCTCCCGACCCTGGGATCTGCTGACCTACTCGAAAGGGCAGGACTCAGCCGGGCGCGGTGGCTCCCGCCTGTAATCCCAGCACTTTGCAGGGCTGAGAAGGGCGGATCACGAGGTCAGGAGATCGAGACCATCCTGGCTAACATGGTGAAACCCTGTCTCTACTAAAAATACAAACAATTAGCCATGTGTGGTGGCGGGCACCTGTAGTCCCAGCTACTTGGGCGGCTGAGGCAGGAGAATGGTGTGAACCCGGGAGGCGGAGCTTACAGTGAGCCAAGATGGCACTACTGTGCTCCAGCCTGGGCCACAGAGCAAGACTCCGTCTCAAAAAAAAAAAAAAGGTCAGGACTCGCCTCCGTGAAATGGGAACAGACCAAGCAGAAAAGCCCGAGGTGCCACACCCAGGACAGGCCCAGCCCCGCCACCTGGGGACTCGGCCATGTGTGTGGGTTTGACATGTTTTCTTTTGTTTTGTGGCCTCTATTTTTCATGTCCTCACTCCTAGGGGAGGGGCATCCCTTCCCCACCCCAGCCCCAACTCTGACAGCCTGGTTCGGCTGCAGAGGCCCCACAGGGCCGTGAACTTAGCCCCATGCTCTCCCTGGACCCACTGCCTACAATGGAGCCCCTTCCCCGATGGCCTCTGGCCTGTGGAGCGTGTGCGCACCACACACATGGCAGGTGTCCTCTGCACACAGGCTGGGACACACTCACTGAGCTCCCATCCCACAGAAAAGCCAACAAAGGGCCTCGGATTTGCCTTCCCTCCAAATGGCTGGAGACTCGGCCCAGAGGCCCCAAGACCCAGGGCTCAGGAAAACACAAGGCCCCAAAATGCACAGAGCAGAGCCTGGACAGAGGCGGGGCGAGGCCTCAAGGAAGCACAGCCCCCAGAGCCAGGAAGGGGAACGGGGAGGGCTGAGGGTCCCGGCTCCCCAGCAGGATAGGGATGGCCAGGGGCCGGAGACGGCCACGAGGCCACTTATCTATGGCTGGGAAGCACTGGGCCGTGTGGTGGCCAGAGTCCCAACTCACAGTCCTTCCCCGGCACCGACCGCCAGCTTGGGGACCTCAAATCACAAACAGGGACAGAGCACGGCAGCGTGACATCAAACGCCAGCCGGGCTTTGATGTGCAGCTCCTCCAGAGGGATCAGATTCCCTCGTGCGGGATCTGAGGGAGCGGCTTGTGAACAAGTTGTGTGGCGGCCAGCCGAGGGGAGGGGCGGCCGGCAATCGGTTCCAGACCTTCTGCGCCGGCCCAGCGCGCAGGACGACATGGCCCGGGGGAAATTCCAGCGCCCGAGGAGACAGAGCCCCCTGTGCATGGCGAACCCACTCCCCGCCTGCCCCCACGCAGACCTCTGCAAGGCCCAATGTCTGCAGGGGCAAGACCCAGAGCCTCCCGGGGACCCCAGGCCAGGCCAAGCCACCAGACACCACGCTCTGAAGCCAGAAACGCAAGACAGGGTGCTGTTGGGCGCATCCGCGGGTGCCTGCTCGCAGCGGGGTACTGGCACACTCTCACGCACTCTGCAGCCAGCAGAGCTCCCCACTTGGCCAGGGCCAGAAGCCAGCAGGAGGGCCAGGAGGGCAGACACGCCCCTGCTGCTGGCTTCGCGGGCATATTCTTTATGCACCACAAACCCCGCCCCGGTGGGGCCCCGCTCCAGCAAGGCGCGGCTGTGTGCTGGGGACAAGGCAGTGAGTCTGGAGCCCTCCGTGTTCATGTCCTGTCTGGGTCTGACAAAGCCAGGTGCAAACACAGGTGCTGACGAGAGCCTAGGCAGCAGCACGCGCCCTGCCGGGAACAGAAGCCCGCAGAGCTGTGGCTGCAGGCCAGGAGCCACTCAGTTCGGGGAGGCCCGCAGAGGGCACCACCCACCACACGACAGCCCAGCCGAGAAGTGGGCTGGACAGAGCCTGGGAGAGCCTCAGGGGAAGGAGGCAGCCTCCGGCCGTCCCAACCCAGCCAGGTCCGGACAGGGATGGACAAGGATGAACAGGGATGAACAGGGATGAACAGGGACGGACAGGGATGGACAGGGATGGGCCCCAGAGCTCTGAGCTGGCCTGGCAGCATGCATAGACCCACCCTGAGTGTGGCCACAGGCCGGCGCTCCACCTGGCAGAGCCCTGTTCTCACCAGCAGCCCCTCCCTACAGCCCAGCACACCCACAGGGCCGCAGAAATCACCCGGCTTTCCTGGAGCCACAGCTTTACCTACAGGAGGAGGAACGGGCTGAGATGCACTCAGCCAGACCCCAAGCACTGAGTCAAGGCTGGGAGCAGAGGGCTGGGCACCTGGGAAGAGATCCAGCCGGGGGCCGGGCACACTGGGGAGCCGCTCCCACCTGGAGTGCCCACGCCAGCACAGCCCGGGGGCACCTCTGAGAGAGGGCAAATCCCCTCCACGGCCGAGCTCATGAATCTGACATTTACAGAAAGCCACGCTGCTCCCTCACGGTCTTCAGATGGAAAGCGGCTCAGCTGCTGTGTGAGCTCCCTCGGCTTACCCTTGGTCACCCCCAACAGTCCCCGCTTCTCTTCCTGCCCAGCAGCTCAGCATGGTCCATCCACACCCCTGCCTTTCACCACTGCTCCATGGCAACCAGGTCCCTACAGGACTTAGGATTCGAGCTACGGGACTCGCTCGCCTGCCCCCGTGGACTGCCCAGACGTGCCACAGCACCCCCCGAGTCGCAGTATGACCTCCCGGGGCTCGTGCCTGCTGGCTCTAAACCCACGGAGAGAAACTCCTCATAGGAAATCCTTTAGCATTAACAACCTGTACCCCAGCAAAGACGCTGGCCAGAAAGGTGCTCCCTTTCCTTCTCCGGGTGCCTCCAGGAGGGCCCGTAGGCAATGAAATCCTCGTTTCCATCTCATGCGTCTCCTATCACGGAAGGCACACTCCCCATCATAAAGATCCCAAACTCAGACACAGGCCCACCAGGCAGGTGGAAACAGCGTCCCCCAGAGCTCAGCGTGGCTGTTCACACCCCTCTGTTGGGCAGAACCTTCAGACTACAGGGAAAATGGGAAAGCTTGAAGCCAGCAGCGTGCAGCCTCCGTCTCCTGCCTCCCTGCGGCAGAGCCTGAGAGGCAGAGTGGAGGAGCGGCCAGTCCACGAGGACCCAGCCCAGACTGAGATGCTCCAAGTGCACAGTACACGCAGGTCTCAAGGACTTTGCACAACAAAAGCAGGAGACAGCTTGCTTTTCTACTGACTACGTGTCCAGGAAGTCGTATTTTGGGTATACTGAGTTAATTACATATATTACTAAACCTAATGACACCTGTTTTTATTTCTTCTTTAATGCGGGTAACAAGAAAAAGTGAGTCACTGGCCAGGTGCGGTGGCTCACGCCTGTAATCCCAGCACTTTGGGAGGCTGGGGTGGGGTAGATCACCTGAGGTCTAGAGTTCCAGACAAGCCTGGCCAACATGGTGAAACTCCGTCTCTAAAAAAATACGAAGACTAGCCCAGCATGATGGCGCGCACCAGTAATCCCAGCTACTCGGGTGGCTGAGGCAGGAGAATTGCTTGAACCCGGGAGGCGGAGACTACAGTGAGCCAAGATGGCACCACTGCACTCCAGCCTGGGTGAAAGAAAAGAAAACGTGAGTCACCTCCGTGGCTGACACGTGTGGCTCACTGGCACCCCCAAGGCCCCTGCTGCTCGAGTCGCTGGTCAGGCCAGGGCTGCGTGCTATGGTGACACCCTTGCAGTGGAGCTGCGACCTTTCAAACGTGGCGGTCTCCATCCAAGGAAGTCACCCAGGGGTCCCCAAATGCACAAAGCAGGCTCTGTCCCAGGGCAACTCCTGGGCAGGCTACAGGCCTACAGCCCCCAGCCTTGGAACACCCCTTCCAAGCACAGCGCTTACACTGTCCCTGGACTCAGACCTCCTCCGAAACACACGAAGGGAGAAACAACAGCTTCCCACCTGTCCCACTCTGCGAACACCTGGAGTTCCCAAGGCCTCCCCAAGCCTCCTGGGCCAGTGCAGGAACACTAGGCACAAGAGAGTCTTCCTCCCTCATGCAGACCTGCTGGGGACCAGCTTCCAGCACAGAGCCCACAGGGCACTCCACCCTCACCGTGGGGCTGGCAACGCCAGTGCCACCCACCACGAAACCTCGTCCACATCCTGCTCCATGGTTAGCAAACTCCAGCTTCTGGGATGAAGCTTGCGTCTGAGCTTTTAGAAATGTATTTATTTATTATTTATTTATTTTTGAGACGGAGTCTCAGTCTGTCACCCAGGCTAGAATGCAGTGGTGTGATGTCGGCTCACTGCAACCTCCACCTCCTGGGTTCAAGTGCTTCTCCTGCCTTAACTTCCCGAGTAGCTGGGATTGCAGGCACCTGCCACCACACCTGGCTAATTTTTGTACTTTTAGTAGAGACAGGGTTTCACCATGTTGGCCAGGCTGGTCTCAAACTCCTGACCTCAGGTGATCTGCCTGCCTCAGCCTCCCAAAGTGCTGGGATTACACGTGAGAGCCGCCATGCCCGTCCCAGAGATAAAATGTAAAGAAACCCTGTCTTAAATTCCACCTCTGGAATTTAGCCCACGGGAGGAGCTGGGGTGGGTGACCAGGTGCAAAGGCCTCCGGCTGTAGGCTCTGCTCCAGCCCTGCCCGGGATGCCCTGAGACACAGTCAGACACCCCGCAACACCCACATGATGGAACAGCATGGCTGTGAGGAGTGACAGGTGCGGGACCCTCCAGGAAGACGTCCACAGCAGATTCACCAGCAATAAGAGTCAGCCACATATCACTCTGCACCCCAGGCATGAGTGTTCACCAAATGAGATGTACGTGCAGACACACCCGGAGACAGACCCACACCGCCACGCAGACCAGGGCCGCAGGCTGAGGGCTCCGGGCTTCACTACCAATGGCCCCGCCACCTCCTGCTGTCCTGGTTTCTCAAAAGAGCTGCCCCACTTGCTCCAGGTTTGTTTTTTTGTTTTTTTTTTTTTTGAGACGGAGTCTCGCTCCGTTGCCCAGGCTGGAGTGCAGCGGCACAATCTTGGCTTACTGAAATCTCTGCCTCCTGGGTTCAAGCAATTCTTCTGCCTCAGCCTCCTGAGTAGCTGGGACTATAGGCGCCCACCACCACGCCTATCTAATTTTTGTATTTTTAGTAGAGACGGGGTTTCACCATATTGGCCAGGCTGGTCTCGAACTCCCGACCTCATGATCTGCTCACCTCAGCCTCACAAAGTGCTGCGATTACAGGGGTGAGCCACTGCGCCCGGCCCTGTTGTTTCTTTTTACTGTTTTTTTTTTTTTTTTTTTTTTTTTTGAGACGGAGTTTTGCTCTTGTTGCCCAGGCTGGAGTGCAGTGGTGCAATCTCAGCTTGCTGCAACCTCCTCTAAAGCGCCCAAACCCACCCCCATAGCCATCACCAAAGCCACCTCCAGAACCACCACGCCCGGGCACACCTGTTGCTTCTTAAACTAAGTTTCACACGAGGTTTACAAAGTCTGTTGAAGAGGCTTATGCTACCGCAATGCCCACCCCATCTCTCCAGACACCCTCGGGCTCCTTCCCAGTGGCAGCCCCGGGCCACTCTGGGCCATTTCCTCACCTCCATCCCCATCTGAGGACTGACAGCAAAGCCAGGGAGGACGGCCCTCACCAAGCACCCATGCCCGTGGGAGCACTGGATTCTGCTCACGCCCGGGGCACCGCCCGGCCCGGGGACATTTCCTTGAGGACGTTCATCTTTCCTGACTTCTGTTCCCCATGCTGTTTGGTTTTCTTCTCGCCCTCTGCCACTATTCTCTCAGGAAGCAGCACAGAGCCAGGGCACCGGGATCCCCACTCCTTACCCAGTGCCCACACAGCGCCTGGGGTCACTGCCTCCCTGCCTGGCGCCACTCCTGCCTCGAGTTCCGCTCACCCCTGCCCGAGGCTTTGCTTTTCTCTTAGGCTCTGTCACCTCCTGCCTCGGGTCCCGCTCACCCCTGCCTGTGGCTTCGGCTTTGCTCTTAGGCTCCATCACTGTTGTTGGAGTTGTGTTTTGGAGGGAAAATTCTGTGCTTGTCCTTAACCCGCTGCCATCCGCAGAGGTCTCCATTCACCCCAACACCTGACAGGATAGCTTCCATCCCCATGACCACTGAGACCCAACCTGCAGACCTCAGTGCCCTCACCCATGAGCGCAACACCTGTGCCACACAGCGGGAGCAGGCCCGGCCCTGGGGCCACCAGGAGCGCCCGACACACAGCCACCTTCCCAGTGTGGTGCTACTGTCAGACTGGAGCAGGCCTGGCCCTGGCCACCTTCCCAGCGCCTGACGCACAGCCACCTTCCCAGCGCCCGACGCACAGTCACCTTCCCAGCCCCTGACACACAGCCACCTTCCCAGCACCCGACGCACAGCCACCTTCCCAGCGCCCGACGCACAGTCACCTTCCCAGCCCCTGACGCACAGTCACACAGCCACCTTCCCAGCACCCGACGCACAGTCACCTTCCCAGCGCCCGACGCACATCCACCTTCCCAGCGCCCGACGCACATCCACCTTCCCAGCACCCGACGCACAGTCACCTTCCCAGCCCCTGACGCACAGTCACCTTCCCAGCCCCTGACGCACAGTCACACAGCCACCTTCCCAGCGCCCGACGCACAGTCACCTTCCCAGCGCCCGACGCATAGTCACCTTCCCAGCCCCTGACGCACAGTCACACAGCCACCTTCCCAGCGCCCAACGCACAGTCACCTTCCCAGCGCCCGACGCACAGCCACCTTCCCAGCGCCCGACGCACAGACACCTTCCCAGCGCCCGACGCACAGTCACCTTCCCAGCCCGACGCACAGTCACACAGCCACCTTCCCAGCGCCCGACGCACAGTCACCTTCCCAGCGCCCGACGCACAGTCACCTTCCCAGCCCGACGCACAGTCACACAGCCACCTTCCCAGCGCCCGACACACAGTCACCTTCCCAGCCCCCGACGCACAGTCACACAGCCACCTTCCCAGCGCCCGACGCACAGCCACCTTCCCAGCGCCCGACGCACAGTCACCTTCCCAGCGCCCGACGCACAGTCACCTTCCCAGCCCCCGACGCACAGTCACACAGCCACCTTCCCAGCGCCCGACACACAGTCACCTTCCCAGCCCCCGACGCACAGTCACACAGCCACCTTCCCAGCGCCCGACGCACAGTAACCCTCCCAGCGCCCGACGCACAGCCACCTTCCCAGCGCCCGACGCAGTCACCTTCCCAGCGCCTGACGCACAGCCACCTTCCCACAGGCCCCACGCTCGGTCCTCAAGACATGAGCTCACTCCATCCACACACCAGCTGGGGCACAGGTGAGGAAACCGAGGCCCAGGGAGGGTGAGAACCTCCCAGGCTCACAGCAAACCCAAGCCCTGAGTCCTTCCATTCTGCTGGCTGAGCCTTTTACTATGGACCAAGACTTCCAGCCACAATGAATAGACCCAAATTGACAAAGCGCCCATTTTTACACATTCAGGAACAACGTTTAAACCATTAAGCGACAGATAGAAACTGATACACACCAATTACTTATTTTTATTTATTTATTTTTTTTTGAGACAGAGTCTTGTTCTGTCACTCAGGCTGGAATGCAGTGGTATGATCTCAGCTCACTGCTACCTCCACCTCCCGGGCTCAAGTGACCCTCCCACCTCAGCCTCCGGGGTAGCTGGGACCACAGGCACGCACCTGGCCTAACATTGCTATTTTTGGTAGAGAAGGGGTTTCACTATGTTGCCAAGGCTGGTCTCGAACTCATGAGCTCAAGCGATCTGCCAGCCTCGACCTCCTGGAGTGCTGGGATTACAGGTGTCAGCCACTGTGCCCAGCCAGCCAATTACTATTAAGAAGATTTTCTGGCCAGGCGCGGTGGCTCAAGCCTGTAATCCCAGCACTTGGGAAGCCAAGATGGGCGGATCACGAGGTCAGGAGATCGAGACCACCCTGGCTAACATGGTGAAACCCCATCTCTACTAAAAAATACAAAAACTAGCCGGGCGTGGTGGTGGGCGCCTGTAGTCCCAGCTACTCCGGAGGCTGAGACAGGAGAATGGCGTGAACCCGGGAGGCGGAGCTTGCAGTGAGCCGAGATCACGCCACTGCACTCCAGCCTGGGTGACAAAGAGAGACTCCACTTCAAAAAAAAAAAAAAAAAAAAAAGAAGATTTTTCTGGTGGAGCACAGGAGCTCACGCCTGTAATCCCAACAGTTTGGGCGGCTGAGATGGATGGGAGGATCGCTTGAGCCCGTGGGTTCAAGAGCAGCCTAAGCGACCAACACAGTGAGACCCTGCCTCTTAAAAAAAAAGACTTTATGAGCCCATCCAGGGGAATCAAGCACAGGGAGCCCGGTCCCCAGCACCAAACGTCTCCCCTTAGCGCTCACCAGGCCCCCACAATGACAGAAGCACATCCCTGCTCTTCTAGGAGGGCAAGGCTGGGCCACTGGGCCCATGAAGCTCAGAATGATGAGCCGTGACCGGCCCATCCCCCCGAGGCTGCCCTCCTCTACCGAGGAGTGCAAAGTGCCCAGAGGCACCACAGGCCAGCACAGAGCTTGGGGGTTCAGCTCTGGACCAGACCCAGTAACCACAACAGCTTTCCCACCAAACGGGGTAGGGAAGAGCCCACTGGCCCACTGAGGCTCACCTGGTCTGTGCAAAATGGCTGAGAAGCTCCCAGAGGCTCTGGCCTGAACAGAAAGAGTCCTGCAGCCTGGAGCCATCGTCCAGCTGCAGAGCGATGCGAACCTGGAGAGTACCAGATGTGAGAAACTTCCTTAGGAAGAAAGGCAACCATTCCCTCTAAACCCCAGACTGATTCTCCAGATGCAGAGACGGCGACTGCCCCTGCCCCAGCCTCCGGGGAGAGGCTGACCCCACGGAGAAGGCTGCCCTCCTGTGTACTCTGGAGTGAGGGCCATGGAGGCTCCCTGGCAGGGCTGCACCAGCACGTGTCTGGGCATGCGTGTGTGCGGGTGTGTGTGAGGGTGTGTCCAGGTGTGTGTGCATGTGTGTGCGAGGGTGTGTGGTGTATGTGCATGTGTGTGAGTGTGTGCAGGTGTGTAGGTGTGCGGGGGTGTGTGAGCACGTGTGTGTGGGTGTGTACAGGTGTGTGTGCAGATGTGTCTGGAGGTATGTGTGCAGGTGTGTGTGTGTGGATGGGTGTGTGGGTATGCAGGTGTGTCCATGTCTGTGTGCCGCTGTGTGCAGGTGTGTGTGCGTGTGTGGTGTGTGGCGGTGTGTGCATGCGTGTACACAGGTGTGTGCATGTTTCTGTGGGTGGGTGGTGTGTGCGGGTGTGTGTAGGAGTATGGGTGTGTGCATGTTTGTGTGCAGGTGTGTGGGTGTGTGGATGTGTGTGTGCAGGTGTGTGTGTAGGTGTGCAGGTGTGGGGGGTGTGTGCACGCACACATGTTTGTGTGAGGTGTGTGTGCAGGTATGTGCAGGCGCCACAGGAGGGAAGTGTGTTGGAGACACTCCTCGTGTCCCAGGGGAGGCTTCAAAAGATTGCAGCTCCACAGAAACTGACTGCAGCCTCAGGAGACACCCTGAGCCAAGCTGCTCCCAGATTCCTGACACTCAGAAACCACATGAGAAGGTAAATGTTTGCGATGTCTTTTTTTTTTTTTTTGGAGACAGAGGCTCACTCTGTCGCCAGACTGGAGTGCAGTGGAGCGATCTCAGTTCACTACAACTCCGCCTCCCAGGTTTAAGCGATTCCCCTGCCTCAGCCTCTCAAGTAGCTGGGATTACAGGTGTGTGCCACCACATCCAGCTGCTTTTTGTATTTTTAGTAAAAACAGGGTTTCACCATGTTGGCCAGGATGGTCTCAATTTCTTGACCTCATGATCCCCCTGCCTCGGCCTCCCAAAGTGCTGGGATTACAGGATTACAGCTGAGCCACCGCGCCCGATCCACTATGTCTTAACATCCCAATTTTTTTTTTTTTTCTTGAGATGGAGTCTTGCTTTGTCACCCAGGCTGGAGTGCAGTGGCGCGATCTCGGCTCACTGCAAGCTCCGCCTCCCGGGTTCACGCCATTCTCCTGCCTCAGCCTCCTAAGTAGCTGGGACTACAGGCACCTGCCACCTCGCCTGGCTAGTTTTTGCATTTTTAGTAGAGACAGGGTTTCATTATGTTGACCAGGCTGGTCCCAAAGTCTTGACCTCAGGTGATCTGCCCACCTCGGCCTCCCAAACTGCCCAGATCACAGGCTGCCCTTGCGGCATCCATGCAGTGCTTTGGGCTCTAACATTCTGGGCAATTCTATGAGCAAGTGGTCAGGCTGGTGGGTGAATGCTGCTGACACCCCAAGCCAGGGAGGGCACAACTGACCCCACCAGAAAGCAAGTAAAACTTCCACACGAAGAATGATGCGGGCCGGGTGCGGGGGCCCATGCCTGCAATCCTTCGGGAGCACTTTAGGAGGCCGAGGCAGGTGGATCACGAAGTCAGCAGTTCCAGACCAGCCTGGCCAACATGGTGAAACCCTGTCTCTACTAAAAATATAAAAGTTAGCTGGGCACGGTGACAGACACCTGTAATCCCAGCTACTCGGGAGGTTGAGGCAGGAGAATCACTTGAGCCCAGGAGGCGGAGGTTGCATGAGCCGAGATTCTATCATCACACTCCAGCGTGGGTGACAGAGGAAGACTCTGTTTCAGAAAAAAACAAAAAACAAAAAACAAAACGGTGCGGGTGGATCATGAGGTCAGGAGATCGAGACCATCCTGGCTAACACGGTGAAACCCCGTCTCTGCTAAAAATACAAAAAAATTAGCAGCGCGTGGTGGCAGGTGCCTGTAGTCCCAGCTACTCGGGAGGCTGAGGCAGGAGAACAGCGTGAACCTGGGAGGCGGAGCTTGCAGTGAGCCAAGGTTGCACCACTGCACTCCAGCCTGGGCGACAGAGCGAGACTCCGTCTCAAAAAAAAACATGAAATGCTCATTTTCAGTCGCTAGTTATCAAAACACAGAAAGTTGCTTGGACTCAACCCAGGGAAGGCAGAATTGGTGCTAAGACTCATGTCCCTCCTTCCCCAGCACCCCCGACCACCTCCCATCCCCGGCCAGCTGAACAATTCTGTGCTCCACAGTCAGTCTCCCCCAGAGCACAGCCCACCATATTCTCAGGCCCCTCACGGCTCCGGGAAGCAGGCACCATCTCCAGCTTGGCATTGTTGGGTAGGTTGGCGAATCTCCACTGCAGAGAAAGGTCGAGCACACTCCTCTGAAACCTGCAAGATAGACCAGAGCCCACTCACTGCCCTGCAGACCCTGATGCGCCCTGCCATCCGTGTCCCGCCATCCATGTCCCGCCATCCGTGTCCCGCCATCCATGTCCCGCCATCCATGTCCTATGGCAGCTCCCCAACAGCAGGACGTCGTGACCTGCAGAGGCACAAGGCGGGTCCCTGATCACATGGGGCCTCCTGCAAGCAGAAGGGAGCCGGGAAAAGGGAGAAGTGGGCCTTGGGGCGCGCCGAGGGGTTTGGTCCTTCAGAGTCTGGGGTGCTGACAGCTCCAGTGCAGACGCTTGGAAAACAGAGAGAGAACGACTGGGGCGTGAACGCTGCTGCACTCGCAGATGCAGGGGTATCACAGCGTCTGTGTGGCTGGAGCCACTACAGAAAACCCAGCTGCCCAGGCGCAGTGGCTCACGCCTATAATCCCAGCACTTTGGGAGGCCGAGGAGGGTGGATCACCGAGGTCGGGAATTTGAGACTAGCCTGGCCAACATGGTGAAACCCCGTCTCTACTAAAAATACTAAAAAAAAGCCAGGCATGGTGGCTCAGGCCTGTAATCCCAGCTACTCGGGAGGCTGAGGCAGGAGAATCGCTTGAACCCAGGAGGCAGAGGCTGCAGTAAGCCGAGATTGTGCCACTGCACTCCAGCCTGGGCAACAAGAGCAAAACTCCGTCTCAAAAAAAGAAATCTGAATATACTCAAAGTGGTTGGCCCCACTTTGGAAACGCAAGCTGCTGTTGAAGATAACTAGTGAAGAGAGTTTAGACAGCCTGGGGGCATCTGGAAGAATTAAGAGAGAACAAACTTTGCTATCAATCTTCAATACTGGCCAGAAAGTGACTCTGGAAATTGCCACATGAAATCTCTATGGCAAGACAGGATAGCAGATCGGGGGGAACCCGAAGGCAGGCGGGCTGGGAGCCTTGGAGAGGAGGGCACGGGGCTGCATTCCTCTGCACTGGCTGTGCTTTGTAAGCAAGCGGTACCATTAGCAGAGGAAAAGGAGACCTGAAAACATGGCCATGGTGCTGCAGGACCTGCCTCAAAATCGCACTCACTGGTTCCCACCAGACACCACCACACAGACCATGGGCAGGTGAGCAATCAGAAGTAACAATGGGCCAGGCATGGTGGCTCATGCCTGTAATCCCAGCAATTTGGGAGGCCAAGACGGGCGGATCACTTGAGGTCAGGAGTTTGAGAGCAGTCTGGCCAATGTGGTGAAATCCCATCTCTACTAAAAATACAAAAATTAGCCAAGCGTGGCAGTGCACGCTTGTAGTCCCAGCTACTCGGGAGGCTGAGGTGGGAGAAGTGCTTCAAGCCAGGAGGCAGGGGTTGTAGTGGGCCGAGATTGTGCCATTCCACTCCAGCCTGAGTGACAGAGCGAGACTCCATCTCAAAAAAAAAAAAAAAAAAAAAAAAAAAAAGAAAGAAAGAAAGAAAGAAAAATGAGGCCAGGTGCGGTGGCTCACACCTATCAACCCAGCACTTTAGGAGGCCAAGGCGGGCGGATCACTTGAGGTCAGGAATTTGAGACCAGCCTGGCCAACATAGTGAAACCCTGCCTTTACTAAAAATACAAAAATTAGCCGGGCATGGCACGTGACTGTAATTCCAGCTACTCAAGATGCTGAGGCACAAGAATCACTTGAAGCCGGGAGGCAGAGGTGGCGGTGAGCTGAGATCATGCCACTGCACTCCAGCCTAGGTGACAGAGCAAGACTGTGTTTCAAAATAATGGCCAGGGCACGGTGACTCATGCTTGTAACCCCAACACTTTGGGAGACCAAGGTGGGCAGACCACCTGAGGTCAGGAGTTCAAGACCAGCCTAACCAACATGGTGAAACCCCGTTTCTACTAAAAATACAAAAATTAGCTGGGCATGGTGGCACATGCCTGTAATCCCACCTATCGGGAGGCTGGGGCAGGAGAATCGCTTGAACCTGGGAGATGGAGGTGGCAATGGGCCAAGATAGCACCATTGCACTACAGCCTGTGTGACAGAGCAAGACTCCCATCTCAAAAAATAATAAAAAAATAAAAAAGAAATAAAAATGAAACCCTAAGCCCCCAACCAACTGAACCGGCCTCTTCTTGGCCCAGGGGACCCCAGAAACCTTGAAAGCTGAGTTCCTGGCCATGGCTGGGTGGGAGATCAGACACGCCTACAGGCTCTCTTCCCTAAGGGATAAACAGAAAGCAGCCTTTCCAAAGACTCTTGGGCTGGTATCTGACATCAGCCAACCTTCCGCCAGGCCCTTCTCTCTTGCGGTTTCTTCAAAACAACCCACAGGTATTTCTTCCTGATAAGAAACCACCAACCATGGAGTCGTTCTGGCATAGTCAGGGTTCTCGTGGCACAGTCAGGGTTTTCGTGGCATGGTCAGGGTTTTTGTGGCATGGTCAGGGTCTTCATGTCCGCTGGTTTGCCATTTATTTATTTATTTATTTATTTATTTATTTACTTACTTTTTTTTGTAGAGACAGGGTCTCACTATGTTCCCCAGGCTGATCTGGAATTCCTAGGCTCAAGCAATCCTCTGCCTCAGGCTCCCAAAGTGCTGGGATTACAGGTATGAGCCACTTCGCCCAGCCTGCTTCACCTCTGACTTCAGAGGCCAAAAATTCCACCCTCAGGTCATGCTGGCGTTGCCAATTTTTGAACATAGGACCCATGGAGAGGCAGGAAGCTCAACTGTGTGCACAGTTCTCCTTTCGTGAATACTCACGATCCTCCTACAGTGTATTAAGTACGCCTGTATCAGCCACCCCATTCGGTGTAAATCCCTGTCTTATTCTTCCCTCTCTTGAAGTGTCAGTTTCTAGCTTCTGGCTGGAGGCTACACTTCCTGGCCTGTTAGAATGGCCACCCTGCAAGCTGCAACCGGTTATGAGAAATAAAGCCCTCCTTTCCAAACGTATGAACCTCATTCTTCAGTTGACAAGAGAGACTGGAGAAGGATGGTGGGAAGGTCAGCGGCAGGAAGCCCAAGACCACCTGGCACTCAGAGCACAGGTCCTGGGATTATCACATGGTCCAGACACAAAGTAGAAGGCTGGAATGACTTGGCAGATATCACCCTAAGAAACTCCTCCCAGGAGAGCCCCGTAAGGCAGGGTGGGCAAGGCCGGGAGGACAGTCTCCTGCCCTCTGCCCCCAGTGTTAGGACAACAGTACTATAAAAACAGGTCGTTAGGGCCAGGCGTGGTGGCTCATGTCTGTAATCCCAGCACTTTGGGATGCTGAGGCGGGCGGATCACAAGGTCAGGAGTTCTAGACCATCCTAGCCAACGTGGTGAAACCCCGTCTCTACTAAAAATACAAAAATTAGCTGGGCGTGGTGGCGAGCACCTCTAATCCCAGCTACTTGGGAGGCTGAGGCAGGAGAATCATTTGAACCTACGAGGTGGAAGTTGCAGTGAGCTGAGACCACACCACTGCATTCCAGCCTGGGCGACAAGAGTGAAACCCTGTCTCAAAAAAAAAAAAAAAAAAAAAAAAAACAACAACAGAAAACAGGTTTTTAAAGTGAAAAGCTTTGCGTGTGGGATAGACACGCATGTCTTACTCATATGAGGGCTCTGACCCTTCTGCTCAGACTCCTTGAGAGTCTGGCAGAAGCCCTCTTTTGGGAACAATTACCCCCACACAGAACCATGCGTGCAATTCCCAGGGCTGAGACTGCAGAGATCCACCCGCAGTTTTCAGGGCATCCTATTTCTCCATGGCCAGCTCTTTCCCCTCAGAGCCCCACTGGGAACTTATGCAACCCAATGCCATAAAACCTACAGGAGGTTGAATGGTGGCTCCCCTCAAAAAAGACAGGTCAATGTCCTAACCCCCCAGGACCTCTGAACATCTTACTGGGTATCCTGGTCTTTGGAGATGTAATGATAAATCATTCTAGATTATCCAAGAGGACCCAAAATCCAAAGACAAGGGTCTTCCAATGACAAGGGTCTTCCCAAGACACAGAGAAAACAGGAAAAGGCCACAAGAAACTGGAGACAGAGAGCAATCCGGCCACAAGCCAAGGAACGGGAAGCTGGAAGAGGCAAGAGAGATTCTCCCTTAGGGCATTCGGAGAGAGTGTGGCCCTGCCAAGACCTTGGGTCTCCAGAGCTGGGAGGCAATATATGACTGTTTAAAACCACCTGGGGGCTTTTCCAAGTGAGCGCCAGTATATTCAGGGGGCAGGGGCACAGATATACTCAGACCCTGCTGCTGAGCTGGAGCAAACTCACTTCAGATCATATTCACAGGGGTTGAAGTCCTGTCGCCGGCACGTGTCCTCCAGAACCTGGGGATGAGATGAAAGGACTGTGAACCGCTGAGTGCGCAGGGCTGGCGGGCGCAGTGGGCCAGGCCAGCCAAGAGCACTCAGCTTCCTGGTGAGCCAGGTGGCTCTGCTCAGGCAAAGCCAAGCACAAGACCACACTATGGACGGTCCCTGCAACAGCTGCAGGCTCTCACCTGCAAATCCTGTCCACTCTCTCTCCCTTCCTCACCATCCCCTCAGTTTTGTAGGAAAACTCCGCTCAGGGTTCCCCTGCAGTACAGCAACACGGCATCTTCCTGGCACATACCCTGGGCTCTCCTTCAAACCCTGTAGTTCTGCAACCTGCCTTAAACCTGCCCAGCACAGGCTACCCCTTGGCTCTGGCACAGTTCTGTACACCTGCTCCCACTGCCTGTACCTCCTCCGCCCCTCTTCTCCATGAGCCAAAGCCGTGGCCCTGGCACCAAGGGGTCCCGCGCAGCCTCTGCGGGAGCGCCCCACTTCCGCACTCTGCATGCCTGGCACCAACAGCCTCCTGGCTGCACCCTTCACCTGCCCAGGCCCAGCGACCCCACGCTGTGGGATGCTCCCGCAAACTCCCAGTCGTGTGCACCTTCGGGTCCTCATGGTCCCCCATGCAGTAGAGGCTCAGTAAATACTTCACTTTTTTTTTTTTTTTTTTTTTTTGAGACGCAGCCTCGCTGTCTCCTAGGCTTGAGTGCAGTGGCGCGATCTCAGCTCACTGCAAGCTCCGCCTCCCGTGTTCACGCCATTCTCCTGCCTTAGCCTCCCGAGTAACAGGGACTACAGGCGCCCACCACCACGCCCAGCTAATTTTTTTAAATTTTTTTTTAGTAGAGACGGGGTTTCACCGTGTTAGCCAGGATGGTCTCGATCTCTTGACCTTGTGATCCACCCGCCTCGGCCTCCCACAGTGCTGGGATTACATGCGTGAGCCACCGCGCCCGGCCAATACTTTTACATGTAATTGATTCGAGGTCACAAGGTGCCCGACTAAAAGTGCAGTGCGTGACTCGGCAAAAATCGCTTCCAGGCCCCACGGCCGCGACATCTGCCACCGCGCAACCCGGGCTCCCGCTCCGGGGGACACCCCGGGATGGGAACGCGGGTCTAGGGCTCCACGCTTCCCTCTTCCCGGCGCCCTCGCGAGCTGGGCTCGGCCGGGCGCCGACTACTCGAGGGGGGTGAGACGCGGCGCCGTTCCTACCGCACCCCTGGGAGGGCTCGCCACCCGCCCCCCACTTGGGAACCCCGGGACCCCCGCGGAAGCGCAGGTGCCCGCGAGCAGGGGGCGGGGCCGCCGCGCAGGAGGCCGCTCATTGGCCGTCGAGGCCCCGCCCCCGAACACCCGGACGCCGACTGCAGAGGGCGGGGCCTCGGCGCGGCACCCCCCACCCGCCCACCCGCCCGCCACGGGCCGGCGGCCGCACCTGAAGCAGCACGGTGCTCGGCGTCACCTTCACCGTGTGGCGCCGGCCGTTCGGGGCCAGCACCGACACCGCGGAGCCTCCGCCGCCTGCCGGGGCCGCCATTTTCCGCTCACGTGACCCGCCGCCGGCCCGGCGTCAAACAACTTTATCGGCAACAGCCGGGACGCGCAGCCACGCGGCCTAGGGGCGGGGCCGCAGCGCGCTTCCGGGTCCCGCCAGGCCCCGCCTTTTCCCCGCCCACGGCGCACCGGCCCCGCCCTGGGGCCGCCGAAGCCCGCGCCAGACCAGGCGACCCGGAGAGCGCGGCCGACCTCTGCCTCTGGGAAGCGCGGCTCGGACGGGCTCGCTGGGGCCAGGCTAGGCCGGGGCTGGACGCGCGGTCACCCCCAGTAAGCGGCACTGAGCCGCGGGGTCCCAGCCGTCCGCGCTCGCCCATCCTCGCTTCCTCCTGGACCCGTCCCCACCTAGGTGCCCTGCTCTCCCCCGACCCTCCCGGCTTCCTCCACTCCAGCAGCTGAGCCTCTTCCCTGCGCACCTGTCCCTGTGGTCAGCGTCCACCTTCTGACCTTTATGCTTTGGGGCAGTCCCCCCGCCCCTGTACGGATCCTCCCTGGGTGTTGGGGCTCGTGACCCTAAGTCTAGACTTGATTTCCTTCATCGTAAAATGGGAGTGCAATATCTGGCAGCCCTGAGGCTGCTGAGACGGTCCCTAAACCTGAGGGTAGGAAAGGCGGGAGACCGGTTTCAGAACCGTGGGGTGAGCGAACTTGAGTCTCACCGGAGCTCCTGCGGACCCACAGGCATTCGAGGACTTCCCGCACCAACCCATGCTGAAGAGGGGCTTGCTGGAAGTCTCGGAAAACACCTTCATCCCTAGCCGCCGCAGCAGGGAAAGCACCTGGCCTCACTGCCACCAGGGCCACGTGCCCCCAGCTCCAGGCTTTCAGAAGGAGCTGCCCTCCTGACTCGCAGCCGTCGAATGTGCTTAGCTCCCAGCACCTGGGCCCGTCATGGACAGCACTTGCACGTGTTCCCCCCCGCCCCGCCCCCTCCACGGCTCAGCCGGGCCTGGTGCTCCTCTCTCCATGTGCCTGTCTGTCTCTGCGGACTCTTGGCCAGGGCTCAGATGCGCAGAAGCCTATGGAAGGGGGAACTGGTGCAGTTATCAGTCAATCCTCCCACAGTGCTGGGAGCCTCCGCACCCGGCAGTCGTTGCTGAGTCTAAGGACACCTCCTCTGCATGGGTGCTGTTGTGCCTTCCTGTCGATGATATATCCATGTCACACACACACCTGTATGCTGGCAAACACGGACACCTATGTACATTGGAGAAACCTGGGGAAAGCCCCAGGTTAGCCACAGCCCTCCCATGCAGCCAGCCAGTCCCATGCCCTGTGCAACCTCAGAGCCTTACTGAACCACACATGACCTGGTAGGTTTTAATTCTTTAGTGGTGTTTTTGAAAAGTCTGTTCTTATTTTCCTTAAACTGTCCCACAGTCTGGATCCTTGGTTAAACGTTTGGGGCAATGGTGAAGGGAGGTGACAAGTCAGCAGGAGGTGTAGGACATCAGCATGGCCATGAGTGAAGACATGAAGTTTAACCAGTTGGTCAACTTCGGGTCTGCGAAATTCCTCCGTGGTCAAGGTCTCTTGCTCCTTGTGGAGTAATTAAGGCATGTGTGAGGTCATTCTTTTAGACCACAAATATCAAGTTTTTCCAATAACCATTTGCCCAACAGTTTTAGCATCAGTTAATGAGTAGATTCACTGTTACACCGTGAAGCTGCAAAATCATGGCTTCCCAAGTTTATTGTTTCTTCTACATTTATAGGCACTTGCGGTCAACTTTCCCCTCCTTTAAAAAATGATCAAATATTTGGGAGGCTGAGGCAGGAGAATGGCGTGAACCTGGAAGGCAGAGCTTGCAGTGAGCCAAGATCACACCACTGCACTCCAGCCTGGGCGACTGAGTTTCAAAAAAAAAAAAAAAAAAAAAAATTAAATATGGCCCGGAGCGGTGGCTCACGCCTACAATCCCAGCACTTTGGGAGGCTGAGTTGGGCGGATCACAAGGTCAAGAGATTGAGACCATCTTGGTCAACATCGTGAAATCCTGTCTCTACTAAAAAAAAAAAAAAAAGTACAAAAATTAGCTGGGCATGGTGGTGCGTGCCTGTTATCCCAGCTATTCGGGAGGCTGAGGTAGCAGAATCACTTGAACCTGGGAGGCGGAGGTTACAGTGAGCTGAGATCGCGCCATTGCCCTCCAGCCTAGGTGACAAGAGTGAAACTCCATCTCAAAAAAATATATATATGTATATAATAGTAATATGAACTCATGTATTTTTTTCATTTTCAGTCAGCATGCATTTTGATGCTCAAGAGACCTCCTTTAAGCTGGGTCCTATGCTTTTTTTGATGGGAGGGATGACTTTTTATCCTAATATTTCAAACTTAGCTGAGCAAGGTGGCTCACACCTGTAGTCTTAGCTACTCAGGTAGCCAAGGCAGGTGGATTGCTTGAGTCCAAGTTCCAGCCTTAGAGAATCACTATCATACCTGTGAATAACTACTGCACCTCAGCCCCAGCAACATAATATGATACCATCTCAAAAAAGGAGAAGGAGAAGAAAGAAGGAGAAGGAGAAGAAAGAAGAAGGAGGAAGGAGGAAGAAGGAGAAGAAAAGTTTGCAAAAGCAGTATGAAGAATTCCTGTATATCTTTTTTTTTTTTTTTTCTTTTTTTGAGATGGAGTCTCCTTCTGTCGCCAGGCTGGAGTGCAGTGGTGCAATCGCAGCTCACTGCAACCTCTGCCTCCCGGGTTCAAGCAATTCTCCTGCCTCAGCCTCCCAAGTAGCTGGGACTACAGGTGCACACCACTACACCCAGCTAATTTTTTTGTTTTCTTTTGTTTTGAGACGGAGTCTCTCTCTCTTGCCCAGGCTGGAGTGCAGTGGTGCAATCTCAACTCACTGCAAGCTCCGCTTCCCAGGTTCACACCATTCTCCTGCCTCAGCCTCCCGAGTAGCTGGGACTACAGGTGCCCGCCACCATGCCAGACTAATTTTTTTGTATTTTTTGGTAGAGACGGGGTTTCACCGTGTTAGCCGGGATGGTCTCGATCTCCTGACCTCGTGATCTGCCCACCTTGGCCTCCCCAAGTGCTGGAATTACAGGCGTGAGCCACCATGCCCAGCCTAATTTTTATACTTTTAATAGAGATGGGGTTTCACCATGTTGGCCAGGCTGGTCTCGAACTCCCAACCTCAGGTAATCCACCTACCTTAGCCTCTCAAAGTGCTGGGATTACAGGCATAAGCCACCACGCCCGGCCTCCTGTATATGTTTTAGCCAGATAAATCAGTGTTTACATGTCACCCCATTTGCTTTATCATATTCTCTCTCTCTCTCCATATATATGTAAAAAACTTTTTCTGGCCAGGCACAGTGGCTTACACCTACAATCCCACCACCTTGGGAGGCCGAAGTAGGAGGATCATTTGAGCCTAGGAGTTTGAGACCACCCTGGGCAACATAGTGAGACTCCAGCTCTACAAAAAGTACGAAAGTTAACTAGACATGGTGGCATGTCCCTGTAATCCCAGAGATTTGAGAGACTGAGGCAGGATCACTTGAGCCCAGGAGGTCGAGGTTGCAACAAAGACATTGTGCACCTTTGCCACTAAATACTTCAATTTGTGTATTTCCTAAGAATAAGGCCAGTCTCAGCCAGGCCCCGGGGCTCATGCCTGTAATCCCAGTACTTTGGGAGACCAAGGCGGGTGGATCGCCTGAGGTCAGGAGTTCAAAACCAGACTGGCCAGCGTGAAACCTTATCTCTACAAAAAAATACAAAAAGTAGCTGGGCATGACGGTGGGTGCCTGTAATTCTGGCTACTTGGGAGGCTGAGGTGGGCAAATTGCTTGATCCCAGGAGGTGGAGGTTATAGTGAGCCAAGATCACACCATTGCACTCCAGCCTGGGCAACAGAGCAAGACTCTGTCCAAAAAAAAAAAAAAAAGAATAAGGCCAGCTTCTTATATAGCCACCATAATTTCATACAAAATTGGGAAATCTAACATTGATATCATATTCTGAGTTAATCCACAGTTAATTGTCCAATGTGGACATCTTTCCTGCATCCTTTTGACATTTCCATTATTCTTTGGGCACCTCTTCCCTGCCCAAGCCCTGAAGTCAGTCATTTTTCAGAGAAACTCCAATCCCTTTTACAAGGAAATGGGATTTAGAGACCAAGCTCTGGGTACTGAATGTGCTCATGGCTACTGGGGTGTCACTGCTTTCTGGGCCCTCTCAGGGGACACAGTTAGTGTCATGAGTTCATCTGAATATTTCTAAGCCACACCTCAGCTTTCTCCCCCTTCTTCCCACATTCCATATTTGTATTGGGTTGAATTCTATTAAATTGCCCTAATTGACCTTTTTTTCTTTTCTTTTCTTTTTTTTTTTTTTTTTTTTTTTTTTTGAGACAGAGTCTCACTCTATTGCCCAGGCTGGAATACAGTGGCATGATCTCGGCTCAATGCAACCCCCACCTCCCGGGTTCAAGCAATTCTCCTTCCTCAGCCTCCTGAATTGCTGGGATTACAAGTGCCTCCCACCATGCCCAGCTAATCTTTGTATTTTTAGTAGCGATGGGGTTTCACTATGTTGGCCAGGCTGGTCTTGAACTCTAGACCTCAGGTGATCCTCCCACCTCCGCCTCTCAAAAGTACTGGGATTATAGGTGTGAGCCACTGCGCCCAGCTAATCATTTTTGATCTATAAAAAAATGACAAAACCTATATGGTTCTATCTAATACCTCCTTTGTCCACAGTGAGAACCCTAATTGTCAGTAAATCAATATATGTATTCATTTGGTTTGTTCTAAAATGCCCTCTAAATAGTTTCAGAGGTACTGTGGCAATCTTGCTATTAACAACAGACCTACTATGGAAATTTCTTTTTTTTTTTTTTTTTTTTTTTTTTTTTTTTTTTTTTTGAGGCGGAGTCTTGCTCTGTCGCCCAGGCTGGAGTGCAGTGGCACTATCTCGGCTCACTGCAAGCTCCGCCTCCTGGGTTCACGCCATTCTCCTGCCTCAGTCTCCCGAGTAGCTGGGACTACAGGCGCCCGCCACCTCGCCCGGCTAGTTTTTTGTATTTTTTAGTAGAGACGGGGTTTCACCGTGTTAGCCAGGATGGTCGCGATCTCCTGACCTCGTGATCCGCCCGTCTCGGCCTCCCAAAGTGCTGGGATTACAGGCTTGAGCCACCACGCCCGGCCCTATGGAAATTTCAAGATCTCTTTATAGCTATTTTTGTCCTTTAGAGTATGTCCCATTAGAGAAAAATAGAGTATTGTGTTCAAAAGTTATTTGCATTAATTTGTGTTTTTTTGTGTTAGGTTAGGTTAGTGTATTATAGGGTTCTCCAGAGAAACAAAACCAATAGGATATGCATAGATATATACAAGAGGACAGCCTGGCCAACATGGGAAATCCCCATTTCTACTAAAAATACAAAAATTAGCCGGGCGTGTTGCCACACACCTATAGTCCCAGCTACTCGGGAGGCTGAGGGAAGAGAATCACTTGAACCCGGGAGGTGGAGGTTGCAGTGAGCCAAGATCACACCACTATACTTCAGCCTGGGTGACAGAGCAAGACTCCATCTCAAAAAAAGAAAAAGAGGAAATGTATTATGGGAATTGTCTCAAATTATTATAGAGGCTGAGAAAGAAGTCCTGTGATCTGTTGTCTGCAAGCTTGAGACAGGAAAACCAGTGTATTATAAACCAGTGTGTAACTGAATACTCAAACCAGTGTAAAACTCAATACCCCAAACCAGTGTATAACGCAATACACTGGTTTATAATATAATTTAATTCAATCCAAGTCTGCAGGTCTGAGAACCAGGGGAGCGAGAGGTGTAACTCCTATCCTGAAGCCCAAGAAGTGTAGGATGGGTGGCTGGTGTAAGTCCTGGAGTCCAAAAGCCTGAGAACCAGGTTGCCCTTCTCCAATGTCCAAGGGCAGGAGGATGGATGTCCCAGCTCAAGAAGAGAGAATTTGTCCTTCTTCCACCTTTGTTCTATTTGGGCCCTCAACAGATTGGATGATTCCTGCCCGCTGTGGTGAGGGTGGATTTTCTTTTCTTTTTTTTTTTTTTTTTTTTTTTTTTTGAGACAGAGTCTTGCTTTGTCGCCCAGGCTGGAGTGCAGTGGCCGGATCTCGGCTCACTGCAAACTCCGCCTCCCAGGTTCACACCATTCTCCTGCCTCAGCCTCCCGAGTAGCTGGGACTACAGGCGCCCGCCACCTCGCCCAGCTGGTTTTTTGTATTTTTTAGTAGAGATGGGGTTTCACCGTGTTAGCCAAGATGGTCTCGACCTCCTGACCTCGTGATCCACCCATCTCGGCCTCCCAAAGTGCTGGGATTACAGGCTTGAGCCACTGCGCCCCGCCAGGGTGGATCTTCTTACTTGGGCCACTGATCCAAATGCTAATTTCTTCCAGAAACACCCTGCCATGAGGTTTTACCAACTCTCTGGGTATCCCTTAGCCTGGTCAAGTTGACACATAAAATTAACCATTATAGTCAGGTTAGGTTCATTTAAGAATTTGATACATAGTTAGGTTAGGTTTATTTATTTTGGTTTTTACTAAATTTGGGGGTTTCTTTTTTTTCTTCATCCTTTTTATAGTGCTATATTTTCATTGCTCAAATGTTTATTTGATTCGGGCAGGGTGTGGTGACTCACGCCTGTAATCCCAGCACTTTGGGAGGCCAAAATGGGTGGATCACCTGAGGTCAGGAGTTCGAGACCAGCCTGGCCAACATGATGAAACACCACCTCTACTAAAAATATAAAACTTAGCTGGGCATGGTGGTGCATGCCTGTAATCCCAGCTACTCTGGAGGCTGAGGCAGGAGAATCACTTGAACCCGGGAGGTGGAGTTTGTGGTGAGCTGAGATCACGCCACTGCACTCCAGTCTGGGTAACAGAGTGAGACGCAGTCTCAAAAAAAAAAAAATATATATGTGTGTATGTATATATATATATACACACACACACACACACACACAATGTGTGCGTGTATATATACATATGTGTGTGTATACATACATATGTGTATATGCATGTATACGTGTATATATCTCTGTGTGTATATATATACATATATATGTATATATTTGATTCCAAAGTATAAAGACATGGCCTGACCTATTTCTTCTCCCACTCATCCCAATGGAAAACCATTTTATTTATTTATTTATTTATTTATTTATTTATTTATTTATTTTTGAGACGGAGTCTTGCTCTGTATCCCGGGCTGGACTGCAGTGGCCAGGTCTCAGCTCACTGCAAGCTCCGCCTCCCGGGTTCACGCCATTCTCCTGCCTCAGCCTCCGGAGTAGCTGGGACTACAGGCGCCCGCCACCTCGCCCGGCTAGTTTTTTGTATTTTTAGTAGAGACGGGGTTTCACCGTGTTAGCCAGGATGGTCTTGATCTCCTGACCTCGTGATCCGCCCGTCTCGGCCTCCCAAAGTGCTGGGATTACAGGCTTGAGCCACCGCGCCCGGCCCATTTTATTTTTTTATGTTTTTATTTTTTATTTTTTATTTTTTATTTTTTTTATTTTTATTTTTATTTTTTTTTTTGAGACGGAGTCTTGCTCTGTCGCCCGGGCTGGAGTGCAGTGGCCGGATCTCAGCTCACTGCAAGCTCCGCCTCCCGGGTTTACGCCATTCTCCTGCCTCAGCCTCCCGAGTAGCGGGGACTACAGGCGCCCGCCACCTCGCCCGGCTAGTTTTTTGTGTTTTTTTAGTAGAGACGGGGTTTCACTGTGTTAGCCAGGATGGTCTCGATCTCCTGACCTCGTGATCCGCCCGTCTCGGCCTCCCAAAGTGCTGGGATTACAGGCTTGAGCCACCGCGCCCGGCCTATTTTTTATTTTTTATTTTATTTATTTTATTTATTTTTTTTGAGACGGAGTCTCGCTCTGTCGCCCAGGCTGGAGTGCAGTGGCCAGATCTCAGCTCACTGCAAGCTCCACCTCCCGGGTTTACGCCATTCTCCTGCCTCAGCCTCCCGTGTAGCTGGGACTACAGGCGCCCACCACCTCGCCCAGCTAGTTTTTTTGTATTTTTTAGTAAAGATGGGGTTTCACCGTGTTAGCCAGGATGGTCTCGATCTCCTGACCTCGTGATCCGCCCATCTCGGCCTCCCAAAGTGCTGGGATTACAGGCTTGAGCCACCGCACCCGGCCAGAAAACCATATTCTTTTGTTTTCTCTTTTTAGAGATGGAGTCTTGCTCTGTTGCCCAGCCTCCTGGAGTGCAGTGGTGAGACCACAGCTCACTGCAGCCTCAAACTCCGGCCTCAGCCTCCTGAGTGGCTGGGACTACAGGCACACACCACCACACCTGGCTAATTTTTTTTTTTTTTTTTTTTTTTGAGATGGAGTCTCACTCTGTTGCCCAGGCTGGAGTGTAGTGGTGCTGTCGGCTCACTGCAACCTCTGCCTCCTGGGTTCAAGCAATTCTCCTGTGTCAGCCTCCTCAGTAACTGGGATTACAGGTGTGCACCACCATGCTGGGCCAATTTTTGTGTTTTTAGTAGATGGGGTTTCACCATGTTGGTCAGGCTGGTCTCGAACTCCTGACCTCATGATCTGCCTGCCTCAGCTTCCCAAAGTGCTGGGATTACAGGCGTGAACCACTGCGCCCATCCAAGAAAATCATTTTCATTAACTTCTAGGGTAGCCTGCTTGTTTTTCTTTTTGCAAAGATGAGCAAATTCCTGTGTCGGGTGCCAGGTGGGCACATACGTAGATTCTTTTTTTTTTTTTTTTCTGAGACAGAGTCTTGCTCTGTTGCCCAGGCTGGAGTGCAAGAATAGTGGCGTGATCTCAGCTCACCGCAACCTCCACCTCACGGGTTCAAGCGATTCTCCTGCCTCAGCCTCCAGAGTAGCTGGAATTATAGTCAACCGCCACCACACCCGGCTAATTTTTGTATTTTTAGTAGAGATGGAGTTTTACCATGTTGACCAGGCTGGTCTCGAACTCCTGACCTCAAGTGAATCACCGACCTCAGCCTCCCAAAGTGCTGGGATTATAGGCGTGAGCCACCACACCCAGCCAGATGTAGATTCTTAACCTCCCTTCCTCCTTATACAACAGGTGACTACGGAATATCACAGTCTCTTTTGCTGTTATCACTGCAGCCCAGGTTTTCAAAGATTTATTCATGATCCCACTCTGCAGCCACCTGTGACTCCACTCCTCTCCACCATGCACTAAGTCAATAGCACAACGTGCTCACTGCTGGATGTTGCATGGGAAGTCACAGTGTCCAGGTGTGGAATGGTCCAGGCATGGAATGGTCCAGGCATGAGGTCCAGCCCCCTACCTGCACTGAACTGAACTTTGACCTGGTCTGTGCTGGCCTCCAACATGGAGCTCACCTGCCCAGGCCTCGGATCCTCACCTGTAGCACCTGCCAGACAGGTGAGCGGACCCTGACTTGGCACAGGAAGGCCAAGAGGTCATTGCAGGCAGTGAGTCCCTGGTGGGCTGCAGGAAGCCTGAGCTGGGCCAGAAGATGAGTTTGGGTTCCTCCCCCTAGGCTGCACAAAGTCAATCCCAGGGCTGACCCGGGCCCCTGCCAGGCCCACTGAATGCCCAGCATAGGGGCTGTTTTCTGCCTGGCTTTTCCGTCTTCCCTTCCTGTCACCCTGTCAGGGAGCTCCTTGAACGGCAACTTTTCATCATCTGCCTCTTCCAGAAGACAAGCCCTGCAAAGGCACGCCTGCTATCCCAGCCCCACCTTCCCATGCCTGGGACGGGGCTCAGGCGAGTAAATGGGAAGTGGTCAGGGAACCTTCCTGTGGCTCATGGAGCTGGCTAACTTCTGGCCTCAGTCAGTGGCCTCCAGGGAGGATGGATACCTGGGCAGGTTCACAGTCCCACCTCAGAGCCAGGCAGGGTGGCGCACCATTGTAATCCCAGCATCTGGGGCGGCTAAGGGGGAGGATCATATGAGCCTGAGTTCAAGCCCAGTCTGGGCAACATAGTGAGACCCCATCTCTACAAAAAAATTTAAAAGTGTGGTGGTACACACCTGTAGTCCAAGGTACTCAGGAGGCTGAGGCAGGAGGATCACTTGAGCCCGGGAGTTCAGGGCTCAGGCAGTGATCGCACCACTGCACTCCAGCCTGGCAACACAGGGTGGGACCTTGTCTCTAAAAATAATAATAATAAAAGAATCGCCGCTCATACATAAATGTGTGAGAGGGCCCACGCTATTTATTTTATTAAACGAATCTAGTTTCTATGTTGCTGCCGTCTGGCCACTTGGGACCTTGCTCAGCCTCAGTTCTGAGGACAGCATAGTGCTGGTTCTTCTTCTTGGTCCGACCCCTCTCCGGTTTAACTAGTTTTTTGTTTGTTTGTTTGTTTGACACAGAGTCTCACTCTGTCACCCAGGCTGGAGTGCAGTGGCGTGATCTCAGCTCATTCTAACCTCCATCTCCTGGATTCAAGGAGTTCTCGGCCGGGCGCGGTGGCTCACGCCTGTAATCCCAGCACTGTGGAAGGCCAAGAGGGGTGGATCATGAGGTCAGGAGATCGAGACCATCCTGGCTAACACTGTGAAACCCTGTCTCTACTAAAAAATAGAAAAAATTAGCCGGGCGTAGTGTCGGGCGCCTATAGTCCCAGCTACTCGGGAGGCTGAGGCAGAAGAATGGCATGAACCCGGGAGGCAGAGCTTGCAGTGAGCTGAGATCCCGCCACTGCACTCCAGCCTGGGCGACAGAGCGAGACTCCGTCTCAAAAAAAAAAACAAACAAACAAAAAAAACAAACAAAAAAAATGAAAGAGACGGAATTCTCATGCCTCAGCATCCCAAGTAGCTGGGATTACAGAGGCACACACCACCACCATGCCTGGTTGATTTTTTTTTTTTTTTCATCCCATGGGTTTTCCTTCTGTAATGACTTTTGTGTTTTTTAGCAGAGACAAGGTTTCGCCATGTTGGCCAGGCTGGTCTCGAACTTCTGATCTCAGGTGTTCTGCCTCCCTCGGCCTCCCAAAGTGCCGGGATTACAGGCGTGAGCCACCACACCCAGCCCAGTTTAACTAGTTCTGAGGAGCAACTGTAGCCGGGTGTGGAGAGGGCTCGGCTGCCACCTTCCCTCCCAGACAGCAGCTAGACGGCTGCTCCCAGGATCTGCTTTGAATTAAAAATGGCGTGGCCCTTTAAGAGAAGCATCTGCTGGCCGCCCCCGCCGCCGCCGCCCCTCTTTGATGTCGCTGGCGCTGAAAGGTTCCCAGTGGCAAGATCTGAGGGTTTGTTTCTGCCTCCCCAGAGGCCACGTGTGGATCACAGGGAGGGAGGGAGGGCGAGCGAAGGTCACATGGCCTCCCTGGCCTGCTGCCGCTGTTGCGGCAGGAGCAGGAGCGTGGGGACCAGCAGGCTGGACGGGTGGGGGCCCCGGCCTGCAGCTCGTGAGGGCGGTGGAGCCTGGCAGCTGGGAGGGCAAAGGACCAGCCTCTCTGCCCCTCCCCTTGGCACCCGGGAGCCTGACCTCCAGCCTCCCTCACCTGTCCAGGAAGAAGCCACACACTCTCTGCGTGATGTCCCAAGAGGCTGCATCTCCACTGATGAGCTGGGACTCCCCCATCCCCATACCCCTCCTCCCCCAGCTCTGGAAGGTGGCCTTTCCCTGGTGGGCCTGCCACTCCCAGTAGGCTACATGTTGGCACCAGCCAGGTGAAGCCTCAGGGAGGAGGCGGGATGGGGCGGGGCTCAGTTGCAGGGGTGCCAACAGGGGCAGATCCCGCCAAATACCTGGGTCCAAAAATGACAGCCTCGCCTCCCCGCTGGGTTCCAGGAGCTCTCACCTGGGTGAAGGACATCCTAGGGCAAGGCGGATCCTTTCCACCAGGGAACCCAGAGGCCACTCAGTCCAGGCACTGGGGACGGGGAGAGGGCAGCCGCCCCGCCCGGTGGCCCCCCTCGCCCCTCCGAGGACCTGGGCGAGAGCCACAGCAGCTCCTGACAAGGGACTTGGCTCATTAAGGTCCCAGGATGTGAGGCCAAGAAGGGTCCTTCTGATGGATGGGGTGACTAGAAAAGGAGGTTGGGGAAAACCAAAAGGGGGCCAAGCTCTGCGACGGCAGCGCCTGGCCTCAGGGCACCTCCCCCACTCTGAGCCGGCTGCAGAGCAGGGCCTCCCCCAACAGCCAGCCAAGGGGAAAGTGGGCGGCCTCCCCCAAGAGACAGCCACATGGGGAAGCGGGTGGCCCGCCTCACTTCCCTGCTCACTTGGGCCTCAGAGGCCAGCAGCTGGGGCGCAGGGCAGCCCAGGTGGCCAGGCGGGGCGGGGCGGCTGAGGCCAGCACACAACAGCTGGGCCCCAGACGGCCGGCAGCAGCTGGAGCCCAGAGCGGCCCTGGCGCTCAAGGCCCTTGGGGGAGGGGCCCGGGATGTGCGGCAGGGAGCCGCCTCCAGTCTGGACAGGGAAGCCGGGTCCGCGGCTGCCTGACATGCGGCTCATATCACCAAGCTCCAGGGCCCCCCACGAGGTCTCGAGGGGACCCCTGTACCGCCAACCGCCCTCCATCACACCCTCCTCCCTCTCCGCCTGCGCCCGCCCGCCAGCCTGGGCCCTTGCTGACCCCTTTTTCCCAGGGAGTGGGCTCCGGCCCCCCAGCACAGCCGTGACCCGGGTGCGTTAACTCAGAACCACCTGGGCATCCCCAGCTCCCTTCCCGGGGGGAGGCAGTGAACTGAACCCTCAGCCCATCCTGTCTCGGGGTGCCTCTCCTGAAGGACAGAGCCCCCTCTGGGCCTTCGTTTCCCCAGCTTTCCTGCTGTGGGGCACACAGAGTCTAGGCTCAGTCAGAAGCCCCAGCGCCACCTGAATGGGAGCCTGGGGAACCCGGCATGGTCCTCCCTGAACGGGACAGTGGGGATGGGGAAGGGCCAGGGAAGCAGAGAAGGGCACACCCTGAGAGAGACACCACACAGAACCATGCAGCCTGGGATGAGGCACGGAGCTGCTTCTCCTCCCCAGGCCCCCGTGTCTGCCCTCGAAGTCAACCTTGGTCCCTGGGGGATTGCCAGCATCCCCACGGTGCCTGGGCAGCATAACTGCCATTTATCACATGGTCATTGCCAGAGACGCTGCGCGGAGCCCCCAAACATCCTGCACCTTTGATGCTCATGAGGACCCTGTGAGGCAGGTGCTGTTCTCATCCTCGTTTTACAGATGAGGAACCCGAGACCCAGCTGCAGGCCCTGCAGCGGCCGGTACTTGGCTGTCCTACCCCATCCACTCTGGTGTAGACGAAGTAGGTATCTGTCTAATATGCAAAAGGAGGGTTCTGGAACACCCTACCTGCCAGGAGGATTTCTAGAGTGGAGCCAGCCCACCCCACCCGAAGCTGGCCACTCCCCTCACCGGGCCTCAGGCCTCACCCCTGCTGCCTGGTGCCCTGTACCCAGCCTGATGGTCATTGGTCTTACACTAATTCTTTTAGATAGAAGCAGGGTCTTGCTATGCTGCCCAGGCTGGTCTCAAACCCCTGGGTTCAAGCAATCCTTCTGCCAGGGCCTCCCAAAGTGCTGGGATTATAGGTATGAGCCACTGTACCCAGTCAAAACTAATTACTTTAAAATATCAGGCTGGGTGTGGTGGCTCATGCCTGTAATCCCAGCACTTTGGGAGAACAAGGCAGGTGGATCACCTGAGGTCAGGAGTTCGAGACCAGCCTGACTAACATGGTGAAACCCCATCTCTACTAAAAAAAAAAAAAAAAAAAAAAAAAATATTAGCTGAGCGTGGTGGTGCATGTCTGTAATCCCAGTTACTTAGGAGTCTGAGGCAGGAGAATTGCTTCAACCTGGGAGGGGGAGGTTGCAGTGAGCCAAGATCGAGCCATTGCATTCCAGCCTGGGCAACAAGAGTAAAACTCCATCTCAAAAAAAAAAAAAGAAAATCTAATCACATGACAGAGTACATTCAGAAAATTGTGCAACCACCACAATCCATTTTAGAACATTTTAATCACCCCAAAAAGAAACCCTGTACCGGCTGGGCACAGTGGCTCATGCCTGTAATCCCAGCACTTTGGAAGGCCAAGGTGGGTGGATCACCTGAGATCAGGAGTTCAACACCAGCTGACCAACATGGTGAAACCCCATCTCTACTAAAAATACAAACAATTAGCCGGGCGTGGTGGTGCATGCCTGTAATCCCAGCTATGCAGTAGAATTGTTGGAACCTCAGAGTCGGAAGTTGCAGTGAGCCGAGATCGCATCACTGCACTCCAGCCTGGGTAACAGAGCAAAACTCTGTCTCACCAAAAAAAAAAAAAAAAAAAAAAAAGAGAGAGAGGAACTCTGTACCCAATAGTAATCACTCCCTGTTTCTGTTTCTCCCCACCTCCTGGAAACCACCAGCGGACTTTCTGTGTCTATGAAGTTGCCTCTTCTGGACACTCGAAATGAACTGAATCATACTGCATGTGCCCTTCAGTGTCCTGCTCATGTCACTTGGTTGATATCCTCAAGATTTGTCCACAATGCAGCGTATGTCAGAACTTCGTTTGTTTCGCGGCTAGAATACATTCCGTTGCGTGGCTGTGTTCCATTGTCTTTACCCACCCATCTGCTGACGGACTTTGGGGCTGTTTTCTGCCTTTTGGCTATTGTGACTAGTCCTGCTGTGAACATCCGTGAGCCGGTTTTTGTTTGAACACTTGTCTTCAATTCTCTGGGTGTATCCCTGGGAGTGGGCCTGCTGGGTCACGTGTTCTGTGTAACATACTGAGGAGCCACCAAACTGTTTTCCACGGTTAGGGACGTGGCCACCGCACTGTCTATCCCCACAGCAATGCTCTAGGGTTCCAGTGTCGCTGCAGCTGCGTCCACACTTGTTATTTTCTGTTTTTGATCGTGGTCATCTTAGTGGGCATGAGGTAGCATCTGACCCATTACTGGTGGACCTGGGTCCCCCTTCCTTAGACCTGTGAGGGCCAGGGTGGCCCCGTCTTGATGCATGCGGACTAGAAGCAGAGGCTCAGCACCTGCCGGCCCACAGGACCTGCCATGGGGGCTGCTGCCAGACTCCGGGTGCTCAAAATTCCGGGTGGGGAGTTCCAGGTGCAGAGGATAAAGCTGCCGCAGGGGCTGGGGAAGTGTGAGGACAGAGCCAGTTGGTGTGAGTCAAGAGGAGGACATGGGTGTGAGCAGCTGCAGAGCCTCAGGAGTCCTCTCCCCAGCCATGTGGTTACAGCCTTGTCAGTCATCTGGTCATGGCAGGGGCTTCAGAGGAGAGGGGGATGGGAGAGGTGGACAGAAGGGCAGAGAGGTTCTGGGGAAGTCTTCGGTTTGAGCCCCTTCTTGCATATGCTACCAGTGTTGAATAAACCAAAACGTGAACTCACTGTGGTTCAACATGCAGGTTCATCTGCATTGCAGGAGATGTCTGCATCTATAACAGAGAGACTATAACACGCATATTCTTCTCCCGTCCTGGAATTTTTATCGGCGATCATAACTGCCATCCCTGCCATGCACTTTCACAAATGGGCTCTTATAATCCCACAACAGTCCTCTGACGGAGGCACAGCCATCGCCCCGTTTTAAAGGAGAGAAAGCGGCTGGGCATGGTGGCTCACACCTGTAATCGCAGCACTTCGGGAGGCCAAGGTGGGTGGATCTCGAGGTCAGGAGACCATCCTGACTAATACAGTGAAATCCCGTCTCTACTAAAAATACAAAAAAATTAGCCAGGCATGATTGCACACGCCTGTGGTCCCAGCTACTCGGGAAACTGAGGCAGGAGAATTTCTTGAACTTGAAAGGCAGAGGTTGCAGTGAGCCGAGATCACGTCACTGCACTCCAGCCTGGGCAACAGAGCAAGACTCCATCTCAAAAAAAGATAAATAAATAAATAAGAGGAAGCCGAGGCATAGGGAAAGGTCACAGGCCTTGCCTGGCATCCCCACACCGCACCAGGAGATGGCTCAGAGCCAGGGCGGTTTGGAGATCAACCCTGTGCAGCCAACTGGAAGATGCCATCACACTCTGGACTTGGAATAGCAGGTACCCGGCGGGAGAGGCCTCCTCCAGACAGGTTCCTGCTGGATGCTGAAATCTGCCCTGGGTCAGCCTTCCCCGCCAGGGTGTGAGTGGGAGAACACCTCAGGATGGAACCTGCATCTGAAGCTACTGCCCCTGGCCAGCCCCACACGCGGCCTTTAAACTGACCCGATGACACAGGGACGGCAGGGGGGATTTTTGAGTGAGTAGAGAGCTAAGGGCGAGTCTCAGCTCTTCTGTTAGCATCCCTGAACCTCAGTTCCCCTTGTCAGGGAAATGCTGCAACCCGCCCTGTGATGAAGGGGGAGGCTGTGGAATGGACCTGAGTTTGTAATAGCCTGCCTCCCTCTTTGAAAATGTCCCTAGGCCAGGCTGACCTCCAGGGCACCCCAGCCTGATCTTAGGCCTTGTGGTTTACACTGGGGTGCCTTACACCCATCAAATGCATGGGGCAACAGCTCTCAGGGTTTGCTCTGTCTGTTTCACAAGAGCCCAGGCAACGCAGTTGTCTGCAGGTGCCAGTGGTGCTGAGACTTTCTGCCTAAGCTCCTCACTCAGCCCGGGGCTGGCAAGGAGGACATCCACAGGGCCCCAGCCGTTGGCTCAGGGGACATCCTGGTTGCAGTCACAGCCCTGCGCTTCCGCTCTCCTGCTCCACGTGGTGCTGTAGGCTCCCCACTGTCCTGAATTAGGAGGGGTTCTGGAAGCTCTGCTTGGGTCTAGATCCTTGTCCTGAAATGTAAGACCTGTTTCCTATCTTTTTTTTTTTTTTTTTTTTTTGAGATGGAGTCTCGCTTTGTCACCCAGGCTAGAGTGCAGTGGCCAGATCTCAGCTCACTGCAAGCTCCGCCTCCCAGGTTCACGCCATTCTCCTGCCTCAGCCTCCTGAGTAGCTGGGACTACAGGCGGCCGCCACCTCGCCCGGCTAGTTTTTTTTTTTTTTGTATTTTTAGTAGAGACGGCGTTTCACCATGTTAGCCAGGATGGTCTCGATATCCTGACCTCGTGATCCGCCCGTCTCCGCCTCCCAAAGTGCTGGGATTACAGGCTTGAACCACCGCTCCCGGCCTGTTTCCTATCTTTAAAATGGGTGTCATGGTGCCCAGCAGGCTGCAGACCAAAGGGTCAAGGAGAAAGTCTGCCTGACCCCACTGGCCCTGTGTATGTCCTTTCTTTTGTCCATCTCACCCCCTGCCCACAGCAGGAAGCCTCCTGAGCCCCTCCTGTCCACCCAGGTCCAGTATTGATTTCCTACAGGAACCTTGTTCTGACACCACCACCCGCAACCTCAGGAGTGGACAGTGGTGCTCTCCAAGGTGAAGCATCTCCAGGTGTCCTTCGTGGCATGAAGGGCCCCAAGCAGAGGCCTAGCGGGCAGCCACTGGACCCCTGGCCTCCTCCTCTAGGGGCGGCTGGGGTCCTCGTCATGGGGCCAGCAGCCAGGCTGGGGCGGGTGGAGATCCAGAACCTCACCTCTGGCCCCGTGATCTCCTAAGTTGTAGCTTCTTCTCTGACCCCAGCGCCAGCAGGAGCGCCCCAGAACTGGGCGACTACCCCGCGGCGCCTTGCTGGGGCGCGCGGTCCATCTCGCAGGTCTCCGACGGAACGAGAACCTTGCGCCCCACCTGTCCGCTTCTCTAGGAGGCCCCGGCGCCGCTGCTGCCGAGCCCTCGGCTCGAAGCCCTGTGTCCGCCGCCGCTTTGATCCCGGGGGGCCCTGCTGGATAAAAGTCCCTGGCGGCTCCGCGCCAGCGCCAGAGGGGGAGCGCAGCGGGGCCGGGGGCGCTGAGACGACGGGGCCACTGGGTCGCCCGCGCTGGCCGCAGTGAGAGCGGGGCCCCAGGGCTGCGCGGGGTGGAGAGATGCGGGCCGGGGTCCGAGTCCCCCACGGCCTGCTCTGGGCCTGGGCACTGGGGGATGGGAAGGACACTGGCGGCTCCAGGTGAGCTCGCCCGCCCCGCGCCCCCAGCCCGTCGGCCGCGGCCGGCTGCGCCGCGGGCGGAGTTCCCCGTCCCGCTCCCCCCGCCGGCGCGGAAAAGCCTCGCCCCTCCCCGTCGCCGCCGCCGCCGCCCCTTCCAGCTGCCCCGGGGGCGGGGGCGGCGGCGCCGGGCTGGCCGCGGTGAATGGAGCCGCCGGGGCCGCCTGGCCGCGCTGCCCCCCCACGGAGCCGGGCCGGGAGCGCCTCCGGCGGCCGCGGCGGGGTAGTCCAGGCCCCTCCGTCAGGCTTGCGGTTTGGGAAGAAAAGGCGATGCCTCCGCCAAGAAAAGAGCGAGCGCGGCCCCCTCCCCCCTCCGCCGAGCCCGGGCGGCGGCGGCGGCACATCTAACGCGCGGGCACCCGGGCCGCCGCGGCCCCCGCAAATAAGCCCAGCCTCGGCCCCCGCCGCTCATTGGCGCGGGCCGCAGCCAGCGCACCCAGACCCTGCGCTGCCCTCGGACGGCCGGGCGCGGAGCCCCAGCTGCGGAGGCCGACGGCACCCAGCCCCGAGAGCCTCGACGCCCAGCCGCGCGCGCGTTCTCCGCCAGGCCCGGCGGGCGGGAGCGGGGGCGAGGGAGCAGGAGCGCCAGTGTCCCCGGCATCCCCGGCCCGGCACCCTCCGCCGCCGCCGCCTCAAGGCCGCCCGCTCCCCGCAGGTGGACGCGGCCATGGGCCGAGGGGTGCGTGTGCTGCTGCTGCTGGGCCTACTGCACTGCGCAGGGGGCAGCGAGGGCAGGAAGACCTGGCGGCGCCGGGGTCAGCAGCCGCCGCCTCCCCCGCGGACCGAGGCGGCGCCGGCGGCTGGACAGCCCGTGGAGAGCTTCCCGCTGGACTTCACGGCCGTGGAGGGCAACATGGACAGCTTCATGGCGCAGGTCAAGAGTCTGGCGCAGTCCCTGTACCCCTGCTCCGCGCAGCAGCTCAACGAGGACCTGCGCCTGCACCTCCTACTCAACACCTCGGTGACCTGCAACGACGGCAGCCCCGCCGGGTAAGGCCGGCGCCCTGCGCCTCCCCGCCCCGCCCGACGCGCCTGGTCTCCGGCTGGACCTTCCCTGCGGGCCGCGGCCGTTCTCTCCCCCGGGAGAAAGGGCTTCCGTCGGGCGCCCCGCAGTGCTGGCCCCGAGGAGGGCCCGGCTCGGTGACTCTCCGTGTGGGGAACGGAGCGGCCCTGGAAGGGCTGGTCCCCGGCCAGCTCGGGCACTGACCCCTCGGCCTCCGGGCCCAGCCGCTCTGCAGGCGTCCTTCGGTCCCGGGGCGGGGAGATGGCAGCCCGAGAGCGCGCCTGGCTCTAGCGGGAACCGGCGACACCGGGGGCGGGAGAGGCTTGTTGCCCACCTCCCCACAGCCCCGAAGTAGATAGAAGACGTGAGGCCGGGGGTCGAGGAGTGGCGGGGGCGTCCACGCGCTCAACAGGCCGAGGACACCCAGGGACAGCGGGAGACGTGGGCGTGGGGTCGGGGCTCGGCAGGAAGGCTCCCCCGCCGGGTCGGTGCCTCCCGCGCTCCCCCGCAGCGTCCCGTGCCCCCGCCATGCGCGCTCCTTCCGTGCGGACGCGTTTCATGTTTCGAGAGCCGCCGAGCGCCCCGGGAGGACCGCCGCCCGCGCCGAGGTGACAACGGGACGCGCGCTGGGCTGGACGTGGGGATTTTCCACGCACCACAGCCCCGCGCGGCCCGTTCCCCGACCCGCGAGCGCCACCTCCCGGGACCGCCGCCGTCCCTGAGCTCCGCGTGGGCCTGGCCGAGGGCGCCCCCGTGCGACCGCCGCGCACGGCCGGAACAGGTGGCGCGTTCCCTCCGCTAGAGCTGGGCGCGCGGGGCGCGGCGGGGCTGCAGCCCCGGCCGACCCCCACGGTGCGTCCTCCCCGCAGCTACTACCTGAAGGAGTCCAGGGGCAGCCGGCGGTGGCTCCTCTTCCTGGAAGGTGCGTCCGGGGTCGAGGCTGGGGGAGGCTGGGGTTCTCTGCGCGCGCGGGCCTGAGCGGTGGCCGTGTCCGCAGGCGGCTGGTACTGCTTCAACCGCGAGAACTGCGACTCCAGATACAACACCATGCGGCGCCTCATGAGCTCCCGGGACTGGCCGCGCACTCGCACAGGTCAGCAGCGGGCCCTGGAGAAGGCGGCCTCGACGTGAGGCCCGGGAGGAAGCCGCGCCCGCGCCCTGGAGCCCCAGCGAGGCCCCCGCCCCGCACATCGTGCCCAGCCTGGCGCCCGGGTTTCCTAAGAGCAGGGGGCGCCCTTCACTCTCGCCCTTTGGGGTCCATTCCACATTAATATTCAGGCGCTTACTCAGCAGTTCTGGCCCTCCCCGGGGTCAAAGCAGGGCAGAGGATTGAAGTCAAGGTCAGACCTGGTGTCGTAGCCCAGCCGGGCACTGTGGCCATGGTGTCTTCCCGGGGTAACTAAACCCTACTGCCCTGCACTTTTCCGGCAACCTTGATTCAGGCCAGCAGCACCAGCACACCTCCCTTGCTGAGGTCAAGTAGGAACCCCTACTCCTCGCCAGGGGTTCCCAGACCCGTCCCTACACAGCCTCCTTCCGCTATAAAGACCCACCGCCTCTGTCCCCAGGCACAGGGATCCTGTCCTCACAGCCGGAGGAGAACCCCTACTGGTGGAACGCAAACATGGTGTAAGGGGGTGCAGGGTCCTGCCTGGGAGTCCTGCCTGGAGGGTGGTTCTTTCTGGGGGTCCTTCCTGGGGGGTCATGTCCTGGGATGGTCTTTGCCGGGGGTCCTGTTCTGGATGGTCCTTCTGGGGAGGTCCTGTCCTAGAGGGGTTCTGGAGGCGTTTCTTCCCTGGCGATGAGGGGGTCCTGCCCTGGCATGGTGCTTCCTGCAGGGGGGGGTCCTGTCCTGGGATGATCATTCCTGGGGGGGTTCTGTCCTGGGTTGGTCCTTCCTGGGGGGGTCCTGTCCTGGGATGGTCCTTCCTGGAGGGGGGGTCCTGTCCTGGGATGGTCCTTCCTGGAGGGGGGGTCCTGTCCTGGGTTGGTCCTTCCTGGGGGAGTCCTGTCCTGGGTTGGTCCTTTCTGGGGGGTCCTGTCCTGGATTGGTCCTTCCTGGGGGGTTTCTATCCTGGGGGTCTTTCTTGGGGGGAGTTCTATTCTGGGATGATCCTTCCTTGCTGGAGGGTCCTGTCCTCGGTTAGCCCTTCCTGGGGGGTCCTGTCCTGGATTGGTCGTTTCTGGGGGATGGGTTCTATCCTGGGGGTCTTTCTTGTGAGGGTTCTATTCTGGGATGGTCCTTCCTTGCTGGGGGGTCCTGTCCTGGGTTGGTCCTTCCTCGGGGGGTGTCCTATCCTGGGCTGGCCCTTCCTGGGGCGTGGGTTCTATCCTGAGTTGGTCCTTCCTGGGGGGCTCTTGTCCTAGGATGGTCCTTCCTCAGGGGAGTCCTGTCCTGGGATGGTCCTTCCTGGGGGGTCCTGTCCCGGGTTGGCCCTTCCTGGGAGGTCCTGTCCTGGGATGGTCCTTCCTCAGGGGGGTCCTGTCCTGGGTCCTGGGGGAGGGGTTCTGTCCTGGGTTGGCCCTTCCTGGGGGGGTCCTGTCCTGGGTTGGCCCTTCCTGGGGGGGTCCTGTCCTGGGTTAGCCCTTCCTGGGGGGGGTCCTGTCCTGGTCGGTCTTTTCTGGGGGTCCTGTCCTGGGTTGGCCCTTCCTGGGGGGGGGTCCTGTCCTGGTCGGTCTTTTCTGGGAGTCCTGTCCTGGGGGTCCTTTCTGGAGGCTGCCGGGCAGCAGGCTCTGTGACAGACTCACTCTGTTCTGTGTTGCAGCTTCATCCCCTACTGCTCCAGTGACGTTTGGAGTGGGGCTTCATCCAAGTCCGAGAAGAGTGAGTCCCCGACCTTCCCAGGGCACAGCAGGGCAGGGACAAGGCAGGACGGCAGGGCAGGGACGAGGCGGGATGGGGGGGTTCTGGGGAAAAGCTGACTCTCAGCCTTGTCTCACTTTCAAAGCCCTTGACAGTATGTCCCAGGGTGCCTGACTCATGCATTCACTGCTCGCTTGTCCACGACTGTAAGGGGTCCTTATTTCTGAATATTTCCTGGGGAGGAGGCCCCAGCATGGCCTGGTGCACCCACCTTCCTCCAGTCTACCCCAGCCCCTGACCCCACCTCAGAAGATTACCCCTAGTCCCCCAGCGGGGCAAGAACTCCTCTGCCAGCCATTCTGGGGTAGGAGGTGGTTCTCTGCCCAGGCCCCTACCTGAGGCCACCCCGTCCCTCTTGCAGACGAGTATGCCTTCATGGGCGCCCTCATCATCCAGGAGGTGGTGCGGGAGCTTCTGGGCAGAGGGCTGAGCGGGGCCAAGGTGCTGCTGCTGGCCGGGAGCAGGTGGGCAGGGCGGGCAGGGGCTGGAGGTGAGGGGCGAGGACGGTGTGCAGGGTGCATAGAAGGGGTGTGGGGTGGGGGTGTATGGGAGGCGAGGAGGGGGTGGAGTCTGTGCATATCTTGGCAGGTGGCTGGGAGGGTGAGAGGCTGGAGCTGGGAGAACCCACATCATTGGGGACGTCTCTGAGGCCTGGCTTCAGAGTGCTGGGTAACCGGACGCTGTCTAGAGGATGTTTCTGGACCCCATGGTTGTTGGATATAGCGGAAGGTTCGAGCCGCAGGGACCTAGGTCGTTGGTTAGAGGTTGGCCATGGTGTAACACCCCTTCTCCAGGGCCCAGTAGGTGAGGATCACCCCTGTGGGTCCCTGTATCCCAGCAGGCATGCAGGAGACCCAGGGGACATATGGGGAACAGATGAAGGGGCCTGAGGCCATGTAGTTTATCTTCATTTTCAGATAAGGAAAACTGAGTTAAAGAGACAGAGAGGAAAGGGAGGAGAGAGGGGAGAGCCTGGCTGTGTCAAGCACATGTGACCTGCCAGCCTCAGCCCTGGACTGCTCTGGAGGGGACAACCATGGGTCTTGCACATGAACAGAGAATGCAGAATGCATCTGCAGTTCAGAACGCATCAGGACTCCTGCCCAACTTGGGGCACGGGCTGACGCTGAGCAGACTCTGGGGGGAGGTGAGTGCCTCTCCCCAGCCACCTGGCCTCACATCTGGCCCTCCTTGCAGTGCGGGGGGCACCGGGGTGCTGCTGAATGTGGACCGTGTGGCTGAGCAGCTGGAGGAGCTGGGTTACCCCGCCATCCAGGTGCGAGGCCTGGCTGACTCCGGCTGGTTCCTGGACAACAAGCAGTATCGCCACACAGACTGTGTTGACACCATCACGTGTGCGCCCACAGAGGCTATCCGCCGTGGCATCAGGTGCTCCAGTGGGGAGGGCCCGTTCCTGCGCTGCAGCTCTGCCCCAAAAGGGCCTGGGTGGAGTGGCATCTGTGGGCGGGGAGCTCCGGGGGACGAGGCCCACAGCAGCCTAACCTGTGTTTGTGGCTCCAGGTACTGGAACGGGGTGGTCCCGGAGCGCTGCCGACGCCAGTTCCAGGAGGGCGAGGAGTGGAACTGCTTCTTTGGCTATAAGATCTACCCGACACTGCGCTGTGAGTGGGCGGCCGAGCGGAGCACACAGGGCAGCAGTGGGGTGGCCACACTTCCTTGCTTCTAAAAATCCAGCGTGGACTCCAATCTCTCAGGCTGGGCTTAGAAACCACTGCCCTGATCCAGGGAGGAGGCCGGCTGTGTGCCAGGGGGACCAGTCGCTGCAGCGTGCCTGGGACTTGCCTGCCCTCAGCACTGACACCCCCCAGTCCCAGGCAAAGTGGGGCAGGTGGTCACCCTGTCTATACCGGGGGCCAGGGATGTGGTTTGGAGCTCATCCCCGTGCTGCCCCTCCCTGCTGCAGGACCCTGAGCCAGTTCCTCCCCAGTCCCACACTCTGAGGAATGGTGAGGTTATGTGCAAGGGCATCATCACCAAATTTCGGTGAAAGTGGAGTCACTGAGAACCAGGCCAAGGTCATGGAAGAGTTAACAAGAGCCCTTCTTCAAGGAAACACAGTTTATGTAGTTAGTTAATTATGAACCTATGGATTATAAAAAGGCTGGTTTGAAAGAAGGAAGCCACATTCTGTGGGGGCTTATGACTGATACCCCTGGGGAGAGTTGGGCCAAGGCTAGCTGGCCTGTGAGCCTCAGCGGCACTGCAGGGGGCCGGGGGAGTGCTGAGCTCTGAGCCTAGGATGTGGGGCAGCAGCAGGGGTCATGGGGAGGCCGAACTGAGCCCCGCTGCCCGCAGGCCCCGTGTTCGTGGTGCAGTGGCTGTTTGACGAGGCACAGCTGACGGTGGATAACGTGCACCTGACGGGGCAGCCAGTACAGGAGAGCCAACGACTATACATCCAGAACCTCGGCCGCGAGCTGCGCCACACGCTCAAGGATGTGCCGTGAGTGCGTGGGCCCCGGGAGCCCCACGCCAAGTAGCTCCCTCTTGATTTACAAATAGAGGTCCTGAAAAAACAAAAGAAGAAAAAACAAAACAAAACAAAAAAAATAGAGGTTTTGTAGGCCGGGCGCGGTGACTCACGCCTGTAATCCCAGCACTTTGGGATGCCCATGCAGGCGGATCACCTGAGGTCAGGAGTGCAAGACCAGCCTGGCCAATATGGCGAAACCCCATCTCCACAAAATATGCAAAAATTAGTCTGGTGTAGTGGCAGGCACCTGTAATCCCAGCTACTAAAGAGGCTGAGGCAGGAGAATCACTTGAACCAGGAGGCGGAGGTTGCAGTGAGCTGAGATCGTGCCACTGCACTCCAGCCTGCGTGACGGAATAAGACTCTGTCTCAAAAAATACACATATACACACACACACACACACACATATATATGTATGTATAAAACACCCTTTCTCTCTTTGTATATGCAGAGAGAGACAGAGGTCTTGGGCCTGGCACGCTGGCTCACGGCTGTGATCCCACCCCTTTGGGAGGCCGAGGCAGCAGGATTGCTGGAGGCCAGGAGTCCAAGACCAGCCTGGGCAATACGGTGAAACCCTGTCTCTACTGCACATACAAAATTGTACTGCACATACAAAAATTATACAGGTAGTGTCACCTGTAATCCCAGCTACTCAGGAGGCTGAGGCAGGAGGATCACTTGAGCCCAGGAGTTCAAGGTTACAGTGAGCTAACCTTGCCTGCAGGAGGCAAGCAAGCTTCGATTGTACCACTACACTCCAGCTGGGGCGATAGAGCCAGACCCCAACTCCAAACAAAATAAAAGTAGAGTTCTGGATAGTAGCAGAATATTTGCCTGTCTGGGACAGCCTCCTGCCACCACCTGGGAGGGCCTGCCTGGAAGAGGTGGACGCTGGGCAGGGATTTGAGGCACAAAGCGGTAAGGGTCAGCCGGGAGCTGGCCGACTAGGGGGCGGCCCGGGTCAGAGGAGCAGCTGGCAGCCAACAGGAAGGGGCGATGGCCAGGCCGGGGACAGCTCTAGGGGAGTGGGGGTGGAAAAGGGGCTGAGGGGTGGGGAGCTCACAAGCCACTGTCTTCTCTCCAACAGAGCCAGCTTTGCCCCTGCCTGCCTCTCCCATGAGATCATCATCCGGAGGTCAGTGGCCTTGCTCTGGGCAGCTTGCATCCGTGACATCAACTTAAAAAGTCCACAGGCTCCTCAACAGCACTTGGGCCTCCCACGGGCCTCTTCTTGGCCCTTCTAGGGGCAGGATTTCCTTGTAGGGGTGCCAGAGCCACTTGTACCAACAGCTGTATGGCAAGAATTAAGACTCAGCCCTGGGCTGGGCACAGTGGCTCGCGCCTGTAATCCCAGCACTTTGGGAGGCCGAGGCGGGCGGATCACCTGAGGTCAGGAGTTCGAGACCAGCCTGGCCAATGTAGTGAAACCCTGTCTCTACTAAAAATACAAAAACTTAGCCGGGCATGGTGGCGGGCGCCTGTAATCCAGCTACTCGGGAGGCTGAGGCAGGAGAATCGCTTGAACCCGGGAGGCGGAGGTTGCAGTGAGCCAAGATCGTGCCATTGCACTCCAGCCTGGTCAAAAAAAAAAAAAGCCGCCTCAGTGTTGATGCCCCTCCCCCCATGTGACCCACCTGGTTTTCCTCTGCAGCCACTGGACTGATGTCCAGGTGAAGGGGACATCGCTGCCCCGAGCACTGCACTGCTGGGACAGGAGCCTCCATGACAGCCACAAGACCAGCAAGACCCCCGTCAAGGGCTGCCCCATCCACCTGGTGGACAGCTGCCCCTGGCCCCACTGCAACCCCTCATGCCCCACCGTCCGAGACCAGTTCACGGGGCAAGAGATGAACGTGGCCCAGTTCCTCATGCACATGGGCTTCGACGTGCAGACGGTGGCCCAGCAGCAGGGACTGGAGCCCAGCAAGCTGCTGGGGCTGCTGAGCGACGGAAGCTAGGCGGACCATTTGGAGGAGATGCCAGCACTGAGGGGCCCAGCCACCGCTGCCCCAGTGCCACCTCACCCCCCACCAGCAGGCCCTCCCATCTCTTCAGGACAGGGCCCCAGCCGTCCCTCTGTCTGGGTCTGCCCACCACCCTCCCTGCCCCGGCTTTCCCTGGCCCTCTCCCACAGCCCAGCCAGAGAAAAAGGACCTGCTGTCATCCCCAGCTGTGACCTGGGGGCCCTTCCTGATGACGAGTGGGGAGCCAGAAGAGAAGCACTGGATTCCTCAGCCCACCAGCTCAGACAGCCCCCACCTGGCCCCGCCCATCAAGCCCTTTTATATTATTTTATAAAGTGACTTTTTTATTACTTTAATTTTTAAAAAAGGGAAAATAAGAAATATATGATGAATGATATTGTTTTGTAACTTTTTAAAAATGATTTTTAAAAAAGAGACAAAAAAGAACCTCACTGCTGGCGTGTTTATTTGCTTCATAGCTTCACACCTCTCCTTCCCCTCCCCGGCCCCAGGGCAGCAGAAAGACACAGGGAGGAGCCATGGGGACTCCCCAGCTCTGACCCCTTCTTGGATGCACAGACTCAGAGCAGGGTCTTCTGGAGGGGCCCTGCTTCCCTTCAACCCTTCCGCAGGTGCCCACTTCCCAGGGCGGATGGTAGTAGCTGCGTTTCTTTTTACTTATTTATTTAGAGACAGGATCTCGTGTTGCCCAGGCTGGAGTGCAGTGGCACAATCACAGCTCACTGCAGCCTTGAACCCCTGGGCTCAAGCAATTCCCCCACTTCAGCCTCCCGAATAGCTGGGGTTACAGGCACACACCACCACACCCAGCTACTGTCTGAATTTTTTGTAGAGATGGAATCTCCCTTTGTTGCCCAGACTGGTCTTGAACTCCTGGACTCAAGCCATCCTCGCTGCTCAGCCTCCCAATGTGCTGGGATTACAGGTGTGAGCCACTGTACTTGGCCCCTTTTTATATTTTTTTTATTGGGAAGAAATTCGCGTAACAGCCCAGGCACGGTGGCTCAAGGAGGTCAGGATCACGAGATCAGGAGATCGAGACCATCCTGGCTAACTCAGTGAAACCCCGTCTCTACTAAAAAATACAAAAAACTAGCCGGGCGTGGTGGCGGGCGCCTGTAGTCCCAGCTACTCGGGAGGCTGAGGCAGGAGAATGGCGTGAACCCGGGAGGCGGAGCTTGCAGTGTGCTGAGATCCGGCCACTGCACTCCAGCCTGGGTGACAGAGCGAGACTCTGTCTCAAAAAAAAAAAAAAAAATTCGCGTAACATAGGACAAACCATTTCCAAGTGAGCGACTCAGAGGCATCTGTCACATTCAGAGAGCTATGCAATCCCTGGTTCTCTCTCGTTTCAAAACTCTTGCCAGGCGCAGTGACTCACACCTGTAATCCCAGCACTTTGGGAGACCGAGGCAGGCAGATCACGAGGTCAGGGGTTTGAGACCAGTCTTGACCAACATGATGAAACTCTGTCTCTACCAAAAATACAAAAAATTAGCTGGGTGTGGTGGCATGCATCTGTAATCCCAGCTACTCGGGAGGCTGAGGCAGAATTGTTTGAGCCCAGGAGGCAGAGGTGGCACTGAGCCGACATTGCACCACTGCACTCCAGCCTGGGCAACAGAGCGACACCTGTCTCAGAAAAAAAAAAAAAAAAACCAACAAAACAAAAACAAAAAAAACCTTTTTTTTTTTTTTTTTTTTTTTTTTTGAGACTGAGTCTCGCTGTATCTCCCAGGCTGGAGTGCAGTGGCACAATCTCAGCTCATTACAACCTCTGCCTTCTGGGCTCAGGTGATTCTCCTGCCTCAGCCTCCCGAGTAGCTGGAATCACAGGCATGTGCCTACCATGCCCGGCTAATTTTTATATTTTTAGTAGAGATGGGGTTTCGCATGTTGGCCAGGCTGGTCTCAAACTCTTGACCTCAGGTGATCCGCCCGCCTCAGCCTCCCAAGGTGCTGGAATTACAGGTGTGATCCCCTCCGCCCAGCCCCTAGTTTCAAAACTCTTATCAACCCAGAACGCTTCCTACCCAGCTGACAATTCCTTAAACGTTTGCATTTTATTCATTTCTACCAGGTCATTCGTGCACATGGTTCAAAATTCAAAAGATGCAGAAGGTATGAAGGTGAATGTCCATTTCCCCCCCAGCCCAGGCTCCCTGGCTCTGCTTCCAAGGGCAAACAGCACTACCTTGTGGATATTCCCAGAGATCATTTTGTGAAAATTCCAGTAAACAGGTGCACACATTTGTAGGGACCAGCCCCACAGGGTCGGTGGTTTTTCTCCCCATGAGCAGAGACAAGAGACTGTAGAAATAAAGACACAAGACAAAGAGAGAAAAGAAAAGACAGCTGGGCCCAGGGGACCTCTACCACCAAAACACGGAGACCAGTAGTGGCCCCAAATGCCAGGCTGGGCTGATATTTATTGGATACAAAACAAAGGGGCAGGGTAAGGAGTGTGAGCCATCTCCAAAGATAGGTAAGGTCACGTGGGTCACGTGTCCACTGGACAGGGGGCCCTTCCCTGCCTGGGAGCCAAAGCAGAGAGAAAGAGAGGAGAGAGAGAGGAGACAGCCTATGTGCCATTATTTCTGCATATCAGAGACTTTTAGTACTTTCACTAATTTTGCTACTGCTACCTAGAAGGCAGAGCCAGGTGTACAGGATGGAACATGAAGGCGGACCAGTGTGACCACTGAAGCACAGCATCACAAGGAGACGTTAGGCCTCCGGATAACTGCGGGTGGGTCTGACTGATGTCAGGCCCTCCACAAGAAGGGGAGGACTACAGTCTTCTCTAAACTCCCCCCGGGAAAAGGAGACTCCCTTTCCCGGTCTGCTAAGTAGTGGGTGGTTTTCCTTGGCACTGACGCTACCACTAGACCACCGTCCGCTTGGCAACGGACGTCTTCCCAGACACTGGCGTTACCGCTAAACCAGGGAGCCCTCTGGTGGCCCTGCCCGGGCATAACAGAAGGCTCGCACTCTGGTCTTCCGGTCACTTCTCACTATGTCCCCTCAGCTCCTATCTCTGTATGGCCTGGTTTTTCCTAGGTTATGATTGTAGAGCGAGGATTATTATAATATTGGAGGAAAGAGTAATTGTTACAAACTAACGATTAATGATATTCATATATAATCATGTATATGATCTAGATCTACTATATCTCTTGTTGTTTTATATATTTTATTAGACTGGAACAGTTCGTGCCCTCGGTCTCTTGCCTCGGCACCTGGGTGACTTGCGCCCACACACATTGACATGCATGCAATTTTTTATTTTACACAGATGGCTACACATCACACACTGGTGTCTCCTCCTCTTAACACTGTATCTCAGGGTGCGCAGCAAGCTGCCGCAGGTGTGACAGTCCCGGGCCTGCGGAGGGCTCTCCTGCACACTCAGGTGCAAAGGGTGCTCGTGCACAGCCTTGTCGTGTGGTCATCACATTGCATAAGGGCAAGTATGTCTGTGGGCTAAACCCCAGAGGTGGGATTCCTGGGACAAGAACATGAAGCTCTAGCCTGTCTCCCCAGCACTTTGGGAGGCCAGGGTGAGATGATCGCTTCGGCCCAGGAGTTTGAGACCAGCCTGGGCAACATAGGGAGACCCCTGTCTCTAAAAAAAAAAAAAAAAAATTAAAACATTGGCTGGGGGTGGTGATGCACACCTCTGGTCCTAGCTACTTGGGAGGCTGAGGTAGGAGGATTGCTTAAACCTGGGAAGTCACAGCTGCAGTGAGCAGTGATTGTGCCAGTGCACTCCAGCCTGAGTGACAAAGCAAGACCTTGTTTCAAAAAAAAAAAAAAAAAAAAACAGGCCAGACACGTTGGCTCACGCCTGTAATCCCAGCACTTTGGGAGGTTGAGGCAGGCGGATCACTTGAGGTCAGAAGTTCAACACCAGCCTGGCCAACATGGTGAAATCCTGTCTCTACTAAAAGTACAAGAATTAGCCAGGTGTGGGGGCACACACCTGTAATCCCAGCTACTTGGGAGGCTGCGGCAGGAGAATTGCTTGAACCTGGGAGGTGGAGGTTGCAGTGAGCCGAGATGGTGCCACGGCACTCCAGCTTGGGCGACAGAGCAAGACTCTGTCTCGAAACACACACGCACATACGCGCGCGCGCACACACACACACACACACACACCCCTCTGTAGTTTTGATAATACCGAGGTCACACCAGCGCCAACCTTGGGCACCGTTGTGGGTGGAGCTTTCTAAGCAAAGCATTTCATGCCAATTGTCATGTGATCCCCAAGTAGCCCCACAAGGTAGGTTTCATTATAAACGCCAGTTTACAGGCCAGGCACACTAGCTCATGCTGTAATCTCAGCACTTTGGGAGGCCGAGGTGGGTGGATTGCTCGAGACCAGGAGTTTGAGACCAGCCTGGGCAACACGGTGAAATCCCATCTCTACTAAAAATACCAAAAAAAAAAGGCCAGGCGCAGTGGCTCATGCCTGTAATCCCAGCACTTTGGGAGACTGAGGCAGGCAGATCACGAGGTCAGGAGATCGAGACCATCCTGGCTAACACGGTGAAACCCCATCTCTACTAAAAATACAAAAAATTAGTTGGGCGTGGTGACAGGTGCTTGTAGTCCCAGCTACTTGGGAGGCTGAGGCACGAGAATTGCTTGAACCCAGGAGGCAGAGGTTGCAGTGAGCCGAGATCACAACACTGCATTCCAGCCTGGGTGACAGAGCAAGATTCTGACTCAAAAAATAAAATAAAATACTCCACTTTACAAAGAAACAGGCCCAGAGAGGCAGTGTGACCCTAAGGGTTACAGGAGGATGCTGAGGCCAGGCCAGCCTGAGCTTCACACCTGCCCTGCGGCCACAGCTCCATTCCCAGAGTGACCAGGACTGTAGAGACCCTGTGCCCTGGGGACATGTCCTGGGGTCTGACTCTCTGTGCCAATGAGTCAGGGCTGCCCTGGGCCCGAGAATACCCAGGAAGGACTGGTGCCCATGGGCAGGTGTCTGCCACCCCAGGCAGAGCCAAGTGGCCTGTCCACCATCCCCCTCTGGGCTCCTATGTAGTCTCTGGTGGGAATCCATGCAGTCCCAGCAGCCACGGGAGACAACAAGGTCAGAGACGTGGAGACCAAGGGCTGGAGGTGAGAGAAGGGGTCTGGGGAGTCTGGTGGCCTCCTCCTCGGGGCCTCCAGAGCCAAACCTCTAGGCAGGGCCTCGGACGGGACTCCCCACAAGGACAGAGCTCCGGAGGGAGAGGGGGCTGGGGGACATGAAAGAGGCCTGGCTGTCGCCCTGTCTGGGGAGGGCTATCGCCTTTGCTGGGAGGGCGGGGCCTGCAGTGCTGTCGGAGCTGGGGAACCACATTCGAGGTGCTGGCTCCTGGCCAACTCTGGCTTGAGCACTGCGGTCCAGCAGCCGTGACGTTTGCTCCTCTGAGGTGGCTGAAAGGGACCTGAGGGCGGATGGTGGTATGTCGAGGGACCAGGCTCACTGAACAGGACACTTGTGGGTTGGGCCCAAAGGGATTTCACCAGTGAATAAACACTTTCTTCCCACGTTTGTGCCAAAAGAGAGAGAGGCCCAGCTCACCTAATGGTCAATCGGTCAATTGGTGCCACACTTTCCTGCAGGACCAGGGACAAAACGAGCCCTAGGACACGAAGAGGACGCTGGCCTGTAGCTCCGTGGTGACGGTGACCCCAGGCTGTCCTGCAGGACCAGGGACAAAACGAGCCCTAGGACACGAAGAGGATGCTGGCCTGTAGCTCCATGGTGATGATGACCCCAGGCTGTCCACGCTGACTTCTCACCTTTCCCAGGACGGTTGGCACCTTTCATTCTCCGGAATGAAAACACTCAGGGCCGGGCGCGGTGGCTCACGCCTGTAATCCCAGCACTTTGGGAGGCCGAGACGGGCGGATCACAAGGTCAGGAGTTCAAGACCATCCTGACTAACATGGTGAAACCCCGTCTCTACTAAAAATACAAAAAAATTAGCCGGGCGAGGTGGCGGGCGCCTGTAGTCCCAGCTACTCGGGAGGCTGAGGCAGGAGAATGGCGTGAACCTGGGAGGTGGAGCTTGCGGTGAGCCGAGATCACGCCACTGCACTCTAGCCTGGGCGACAGAGCCAGACTCCACTTCAAAAAAAAAAGAAAGAAAGAAAGAAAGAAAACACTCAGGACATTCACCCAACACTGAGCCGTGTCTCTTCCAGCAGCGATGGCTGAGGCGTAGCCTTTGCTATCCAGGGACCGGAAGCAGGGAACTTCTACTGTGTGACAACATCCATTGCAAATTTAAACTCTGTACTTAAAAAAAAAAAAAAGCCTGCCAAGCGTGGTGGCTCACTCCGGTAATCCCGGCACTTTGGGAGGCCGAGGTGGACAGATCACCTGAGGTCAGGAGTTCAAGATCAGCCTGACCGACATGGTGAAACCCCATCTCTACTAAAAATAGAAAAATTAGCCGGGTGTGGTGCTCCATGCCTGTAATTCCAGCTACCCAGGAGGCTGAGGCGGGAGAATCTCCTGAACCCAGGAGGCGGAGGTTGCAGGGAGCTGAGATCACGACACTGCACTCCAGGTTGGGCAACGGAGCGAGACCCCATCTTCAATAAATAAAGAAGTAAAAATAAAAATATTTGTGAATGTATACCGCAGTAGCAACAAATGTGCCTGGCCCCACATCTTGGTCTCGACGCCATTCCCCCAACACAAGGAACCACGTTCCTGGGAGAGACATGGCTGACTCCAGGGCTGGGCTGGCGTCTGAGACAGGAAAAAAAAAAACAGTGTTTTCCCTGCTCTCACATACTCAACAGTCAACATCCAACACAGAACACTTCAACTCTGGTCACCAAAATGTGTGTGGGGATTTTCCCCAAACACCAAGCGAGCCTCCAGCCGACACGCACTGGGCGTCCTCCAGCCCTGTTCCCTTGTGACACTTTCTCCCTGCAGACGGTATCCGATCCTGCAGGCTAAGGTCTCAGTTCCACAAGCGTGTCCTCCATTTCTGATGCCAGTCCCAAGTACAGCTGTCCCTTTGTATCCTTGGGGGATGGGATCCAGGACCTCCAAAACACCGAAATCCACAAGGCTGCAGTCCCTGATACAAAATGGCATGTTATTTGCATATAACCTCGGCACTGCCTCCTGTGGACTCACATCACCTCTAGATTACTTATAACACCTGCTATGTAAATTCTATGTAAACAGTTGTTACATCGTATTGCTTTTTAAATTTGTATTATTTGTATTATTATTATTATTGAGATGGAGTCTCCCTCTGTCACCCAGGCTAAAGAACAGTGGCATGATCTCGGCTCACTGCAATCTCCGCCTCTCAGGTTCGAGCGAGTCTCCTGCCTCAGCCTCTGGAGTAGCTGGGATTACAGGCACATACCACCATGCCTGGCTAATTTTTATATTTTTAGTAGAGACGGGATTTCACCATGTTGGTTGGTCAGGCTGGTCTCAAACTCCTGACTTCGGGTGATCCACCCACCTCGGCCTCCCACAGTGCTGGGTGTACAGGCATGAGCCACCGCGCCCAGCCTTATTTACTGTTTTATTTTTGGTTTTTGTATTTTCTTTTCTTTTTCTTTGTAATGGAGTCTCGCTCTGCTGCCCAGGCTGGAGTGCAGTGGCACGATCTCAGCTCACGGCAACCTCTGCCTCCCGGGTTCCTGCCATTCTCTTGCCTCAGCCTCCTGAGTAGCTGGGACTACAGGCGCCCACGACCACGCCTGGCTAACTTTTTGTACTTTTAGTAAAGACGGGATTTCACCATGTTAGCCAGGATGGTCTCGATCTCCTGACTTGTTGATCCACCCGCCTTGGCCTCCCAAAGTGCTGGGATTACAGGTGTCCACCACCGCACCCGGCTAATTTTTTGTATTTGTAGTAAAGACGGGGTTTCACCATGTTAGCCAGGATGGTCTTGATCTCCTGACCTGGTGATCCGCCCACCTTGGCCTCCCAAAGTGCTGGGATACAGGTGTGAGCCTCTGTACCCGGCTTTTTTCTTTTTTTTCTTTTTTTTGAGACGGAGTCTCGCTCTGTCGCCCAGGCTGGAGTGCAGTGGCACGTTCTCAGCTCACTGCAAGCTCCGCCTCCCAGGTTCACGCCATTCTCCTGCCTCAGCCTTTTGAGTAGCTGGGACTACAGGTGCCCGCCACCACGCACGGCCAATTTTTGTATTTTTAGTACAAACGGGGTTTCACCATGTTGGCCTGGCTGGTCTCAAACTCCTGACCTCAGGTGATCTGCCTGCCTCAACCTCTCAATGTGCTGGGATTACAGGCGTGAGCCACCGTGCCCGGCCACATTTTTTACTATATCACAGTATCACAGGAAATACACAGGTTGAACCTGGAATATCTTGTAGTGCCAAAAAGTAAGGAAGTGCTTACACACACGCGCACACACACACACACACACATTGACGGAAGCACGTTGGGGGAGCCCGGCAGACCACAAGAGCCCCTGTAGTTCCGGATTCTAATCCAAACTATAAACACCCAGTCAGGCATGGTGGCTCACGCCTGTAATACCAGCACTTCAGGAAGCTGAGGCGGGTGGATCACTTGAGGTCAGGAGTTCAAGACCAGGCTGGTCAACATAGTGAACCCCCATCTCTACTAAAAATACAAATATTAGCTTAGTGTGGTGACCAGCGCCTGTAAGCCCCACTACTCAGGAGGCTGAGGCTGGAGAATCACTTGAACCCAGGAGACAGAGGTTGCAGTGTGCCAAGATCATGCCACTGCACTCCAGTCTGGGTGACAGAGTAAGACTCCATCTCAAAAATACAACAACAGGCCGGGCGTGATGGCTCATGCCTGTAATCCTAGCACTTTGGGAGGCCAAGACAGGTGGATCACGAGGTCAAGAGATCAAGACCATCTGGTCAACATAGTGAAACCCCGTCTCTACTGAAAATACAAAAATTACCTGGGCATGGTGGCGTACACCTGTTGTCCCAGCTACTCGGGAGGCTGAAGCAGGAGAATTGCTTGAATCTGGGAGGTGGAGGTTGCAGTGAGTCGAGACCATGCCACTGCACCCCAGCCTGGGTGACAGAGCTAGACTCCATCTCAAAAAAATAAAAAAATAGAAAAACCACCACCAACAACAAAGTATAAACATCTGTAAATCCAAGCTGGTATAGACACATCATTGAACAAACAAATAAACGGGGGAGGAGACAAGTCTCCTTTGCTGAAAAATTCTATGTAATTTTTATAGACACTCTGCCCCTAGGGAGGGGGAACCTAACCCCCCACTTCTTCCTTGGGGGCTGCAAATCGTGACTTCTCCACAAAGGGCACCGTGTGAACAGGGGGACTTCACGGTGGAGAAACCTGACAGGCTCTGAGTCAGCCAGGTGGTCCAGGCCAGCCCCACCCGTGACCTGGCAGGTGGAGAGCATACGTCCTTGACAGCCCAGGATGAGGAGGGGACTTCAACCCTGCGGTCTTCCTCCCAAAACCCATATCCCCTGTCTAACCAAGAGAAAGGTATCAGACCAATCCCAACAGAGGGACACACTCCAAAACACCGGCCAGCGCTCCTCAAAACTGCCACGGTCATCGAACACGAGGGAAGCCGAGAGGAGCCTGAGACCTGAGGACTGAGTGTGCTGTGGGGTCTGGGATGGGCTCCTGGGACAGGAAAAGGACAGCAAGTGCAACTGAGGCAATAGGAATCAAGTGCGAGCCTTAGTCAATAACGACGTGTCAGTATCGGCTGTGATTCATTAACTGCAACAAAGCCCGCCCCCCATAGCTCACTAGGAGGTTAACCATAGGAAGGCTGGGTAAGGGCTGTGTGGGAGGCTGCACTACCTGGTCAATTTTTCTGCTAATCGAAAAATGTTCTAAGGCTGGGCACGGTGGCTCATGCCTGCAATCCCAACGCTCTGGGAGGCCAGGCAGTTGGATCACCTGGGGTCGGGAGTTCGAGACCAGTCTGACCAACATGGAGAAACCCCATCTCTACTAAAAATACAAAATTAGCCGGGCATCGTGGTGCACGCCTGTAGTCCCAGCTACTCGGGAGGCTGAGGCAGGAGAACTGCTTTACCCTGGGAGGTGGAGGTTGCAGTAAACTGAGATTGCACCACTGCACTCCAGTCTGGGTGACAGTGTGAGACTTCATCTCAAAAAAAAAAAAAAAAGAAAAAAGAAAAAGGAAGACCAGGTCTGTGAAATCTAAGGTCACATCGTCATAATCGAAGAATTAATTAAGTGTCTGGTGGGGGAGAGAGCTCAGACATGACGAGATGAAGGGTATATGAGTGTTTGTCATGCTATTTTGTAGCCCTTCTGCGGATTTCAGTTTTTCTAACTAAAACGTTCAGGAAATACCTACAAGGATATACCAGAAAATGTTCAAAGTGGTTGAATCCAGGTGATGCAATTACAGGCAATTTTTGTTTCTCTTTGTAGTAACAAAGCTGGACGCGGTGGCTCACGCCTGTAATTCTAGCACTTTGGGAGGCTGAGGCGGGTGGATTGCCTGAGGTCAGGAGTTCTAAACCAGCCTGGCCAACATAGTGAAACCCCGTTTCTACTAAAAATACAAAAACTTAGCTGGGCATGGTGGCAGGCACCTGTAATCCCAGCTGCTAGGGTGGCTGAGGCAGGAGAGTCGCTCAAACCCGGGAGGCAGAGGTTGCAGTGAGCCGAGATTTCGCCATTGCACTCCAGCCTGGGAAGAGCAAAACTCCATCTCAAAAAAAGAAAAAATTGGCCGGGCGCGGTGGCTCAAGCCTGTAATCCCAGCACTTTTCGAGGCCAAGGCGGGCAGATCACGAGGTCGGGAGATCGAGACCACCCTGGCTAACACCGTGAAACCCCGTCTCTACTAAAAGATACAAAAACTAGCCGGGCGTGATGGCGGGCACCTGTAGTCCCAGCTATTCAGTAGGCTGAGGCAGGAGAATGGCGTGAACCCGGGGGGTGGAGCTTGCAGTGAGCCAAGATCACACCACTGCACTCCAGCCTGGGGCACAGAGCAAGACTCCGTCTCAAAAAAAAAAAAAAAAAAAAGAAAAGAAAAAACTTTAAAATTTAGTAATAAATAATTTTTTTTTCCAGCCGGGCACAGTGGCTCACGCCTGTAATCCCAGCACTTTGGGAGGCCAAGGCGGGTGGATCACGAGGTCAGGAGATCGAGACCATCCTGGCGAACATGGTGAAACCCCGTCTCTACTAAAAATACAAAAAATTAGCCGGGCGAGGTGGCGGCGCCTGTAGTCCCAGCTACTTGGGAGGCTGAGGCAGGAGAATGGCTTGAACCTCTGAGGCGGAACTTGCAGTGAGCCGAGATCTCGCCACTGCACTCCAGCCTGAGCAACAGAGCGAGACTCCGTCTCAAAAAAAAAAAAGAAATCTTTTTTTTCTTTTCAAAAACATTTCATATTTTAGTTTAAAAATGGAAGATTTGGGAGAGACTGCAAATGGTTAAATAAATAAATAAGTAAATAAATAAATAAAAAGATTGAGGCAGGAGGAACACTTGAGCCTGGGAGGTTGAGGCTACAGTGAGCTGTGATCTTACCACTGCATTCCAACCTGGGTGACAGAGCTAGACCCTGTCTTGAAAAAACAAGAGGGGCCGGGCCTAGTGGCTCACATCTGTAATCCCAGCACTTTGGGAGGCCGAGGCAGGCGGATCACGAGGTCAAGAGATCAAGACCAGCCTGGCTAACATGGTGAAACCCCGTCTCTGTTAAAAATACAAAAAAAAATTAGCCGGGCACAGTGGCTCACGCCTGTAATCCCAGCTACTCGGGAGGCTGAGGCAGGATAATTGCTTGAACGCAGGAGCCAAGATCGCACCATCGCACTCCAGCCTGGGCAACACAGCAAGACTCCGTCTCAAAAAAAACGGGAAGAGTTGAGTGTTTTTCTAGGTGTTTAATGTGAAGAACAAGTGAAGAGCCCCGGAATGGCCCCTGCAGACAGTAACTAACAGGCAAACGTCTCTGCCCAGGCAGGTTAGGGACAAGACAGAATGAGGGTGGGGAGGGGGGCTTGGGGAGTAGAGCCACGGTCTCCACGCTCTGCTCCCCCCGCGGCCACAGTAGAGCCCTGTGAACCTCAGGCTATGACAGCAGGATCCTGAAGCCCACGCAGACTCTGAACCACACGGCCATCCGGAAGAGGTGGGGTAAGTGTTGCGGAAACCCCCCTACCCGCGGCGAGCCCTGGCTGCCGCCTCCCGCCTCCTACACCCCTCCCCCACACAACTGGCCCTGGAGGCTGCTGGAGCTGGGGTTACCCCGTGGGGACCCTCATGCTCTCTGCTCCCCTCCTTCTTCCTCCCCCTCCCCCAAGAGCTGTGAAACCAACTCACCAGACTGACAGATGCAGGTGCGCGGGAGGCAGCGGAGGCGGAGGTGGGGGTGGTGCCAGCAGCCAATGGGTTAATGGTCCCGGCAGGGGCTCCACAGCGGACTCCACAGCGGACCGGGGTCAGATGTCTCTCTAAGATGGGGACAGGCACGTGGGCTGCTATTCTAGGGGTCTGATCACGGCTGTCTATTTATAGCGCTGGGGGGGCCGCCTCACATAGGCAGCAGAGAGGCTGCCCTGCTGCAATGTCACCGTTGTCACCGCCTCTGCAGGCTGCGGGCACCTGCCACTACCGCAGGGAACTGAGGAGTCTTGGTCCAGCAGGGACCCCAGGGCCTTGGAGCACTGTGTGAGCCGGAAACGTGGCTGGCCAGATGGGCAGCGCCATGGAGCCCCCTGGGAGTGCATACCTGCACCTGGGCGCTGTGACGTCCCCTGTGGGCACAGCCCGCGTGCTGCAGCTGGCCTTTGGCTGCACCACCTTCAGCCTGGTGGCCCACCGGGGCGGCTTCACGGGCGTCCAGGGCACCTTCTGCATGGCTGCCTGGGGCTTCTGCTTTGCTGTCTCCGCACTGGTGGTGGCTTGTGAGTTCACACGGCTCCATGGCTGCCTGCGGCTCTCCTGGGGCAACTTCACCGCCGCCTTCGCCATGCTGGCCACCCTGCTGTGCGCCACGGCTGCTGTCCTGTACCCGCTGTACTTCACCCGGCGGGAGTGTCCCCCCGAGCCTGCCGGCTGTGCTGCCAGGGACTTCCGCCTGGCAGCCAGCGTCTTCGCCGGGCTCCTCTTTCTGGCCTACGCCGTGGAGGTGGCCCTGACACGGGCCCGGCCCGGCCAGGTGACCAGCTACATGGCCACAGTGTCAGGGCTCCTCAAGATCGTCCAGGCCTTCGTGGCCTGCATCATCTTTGGGGCGCTGGTCCACGACAGCCGCTACGGGCGCTATGTGGCCACCCAGTGGTGTGTGGCCGTCTATAGCCTGTGCTTCCTTGCCACAGTGGCCGTGGTGGCCCTGAGTGTGATGGGCCACACAGGGGGCCTGGGCTGCCCCTTTGACCGGCTGGTGGTGGTGTACACGTTCCTGGCTGTGCTCCTGTACCTCAGTGCCGCCGTGATCTGGCCAGTCTTCTGTTTCGATCCCAAGTATGGCGAGCCCAAACGGCCCCCTGACTGCGTTCGAGGCAGCTGTCCCTGGGACAGCCAGCTGGTGGTGGCCATCTTCACCTATGTCAACCTGCTCCTGTACGTCGCTGACCTCGCCTACTCCCAGAGGATTCGCTTCGTGCCCAGCCTGTAGCCCACATCGGCAGCCCACCCACCTCTGCTCTCTGGCCAGCAGCTCCAGGCCCTGCAAGGGAAACTCAGGTGAACCGAGGTGTCAAGTAGCGAGTAGGAGGGAAGTCGCGGGCTCAGGGCAGATGAAGTACAACGGGAGAGGTCGTGCCCCGACTTCCAGGCTGGGCTCATGGAGGAACGGAGGGACAGGGGCAGGACAGGAGGGCTGAGGCCCTGAGCAGACGCAGGGGAGAACCTCACCTCCGCTAATCTCCAGCTCTCTCTCTCTCAGCCTTTCCCGGCGCTCCTGGGGCTCAGTGCTGGTCACTGTAACATAAGGGAAAACTTTAAAGCTGCTGCTGTTGTGACCCATTTTGCAGCTGGGGACACTGAGGTCAGAAGGATTTGCGAGGCACCCAGTACCTCCGTGAGTGTCTGGAGACCACACTCAGGCTGGGTAAGGCAAGCTGGAAAATGAATGACTTTCAGAGGAAAGGAACCCAGCAGAGCAGCTGGGCCAATCAAGGGGAGGGAGGGGCGTGTGGAGCCGGAACCACTCCTGGCTCAGAGAAGCAGCTCCCAGAACCCTGCGAAGAGGGGCCTGCCTGGGGAGCTGTGCCGGCTCACAGAGGAGCCAGAAATCTGGACCAGCCTCTCCCACCCATGTCTGGCTAGTAGCCACAGCCTTTGGAAGCAGGCTGCCTCCGGGGTGTCCGCCGGCTGGAAGTGGTGCAGGTGGCCTGGAAGAGCCTACAGAGCCCAGCGGCGCCAAGTGCACAGTGGACGGAGAGGACCTGGTTCTGCCATAGCCACAGAGCCCCACCTGGACACCCACCATCGGCTGTGACAAAGCAGCATTAGCAGTGGCCGGGTGGGCATCTGTGCACTGTGGGCCTCTGTGGCACTGGGAGGGAGCCCAGCTGAGGACAGCCACTGGACACAGAGTCTGGGCACTGCTTGCCTCTGCTCAAGGGTCCAGTTGCCCAAACACTCCTGACGCCGAGGCCATCATCCTCCACGCTCCAGCCAGCTTCTCCTGCACAGAAGCCCAGCCTGGACCACCCAGGAGCTGACCCACTGGCCGCCCCTGAGTCCAAGCCGGGTGGGCAGGGGCACAACAGCCCCTCAGCCCATTGACTGGGTCCCACTGACGTCCTTGAGCAGGAAATAAATGCTGACAGTTAGATGCACCCTGTCTTTGGACCAGCAGTCTCTTCTGAGGGGACCATGGGCACCTGCCCCTCCTGACGGCCCCTCCTAGCATGCTCTGGGGGAAGGCTGAGGAAGAAGTGGCCTGGGATTGTGGTCAGGGCAGGCTGGGCTCCTGAGGGTCTGAGCAGCCTCCTGGGGAAGGGGCGGGCAGTGTCCTCTGCCTCAGAGGGGTGACAGGTCAGCCTGGCTCCGACAGGCCTGTGGCTCATGCCCATCCCTCCCAGAGGCCTGCAGCGCTCACCTCCTCCCCCATGCCCATATGGGGGTCTCGAGAGGCCCCAGACACAGTGATGGACAGATGCATTGTTGCTCCTTTTGGATGGCGGTCCCCGCAACCAGGCCTGTGCTGCTGCCATGAAGAATATAGGAAAGGGCCTCGCTGGCCGCTGAGGAGGGGTCTTGCTCACGTTAGCCGACAAACAGGGTCTGGCCGACGTCCTTTACTCAGAGGGGGTGGGTCAATGGCAGATCCCAGACAAGGGCAGTCAGCTGTGGGGCCTGCTGCTGGCAGACAGTGGCGGGGAGGGGTACAGGGATCACCTGCCTCCTGACTCAGGGGAGACCTGGGCACCAGTCTTGCAGGGGACCCAGCCTCCTCTCCTTTTTTTACTGGCCAGAATTCGGAAACGAGTTAATTGTCACCAACTTCCCAATTTCCTCCCTGTCTGGTGGCCTTCTGCCACCTTCTCAAAGGTCCTGAGGGAGAGAAAGGAAGGGGAGGAGACCCAGGGCTGGGAGGTCTGGCTGGGAGGCTTCCTTCAGAATCAATGTTGTTGATGGTGTGTATCCCTGGCCCAGAGGGCTGTCCATTTTGGGTTTTTGGGTTTTTAGGTAAAAGTGTTACTTGCTGTTATCACTTGGGGAAAACTGATTTTGAAATGGCCTGGGAAGCTTGGTTCTCAAAGCACCGTGGCGTTGCTAGCCTTCATGCCCCAGGTTTGAGCTGTCCATCTGGACAAGCTCCTCCCATGGCCACCACAGAGCAGCCTCCCAGTGTTGGTGGTGGTCATTACATGTCGACAGTGGGGGGAACAGGTAGACAGATAGCCAGAACACGTGGCCCTGCCGCTGTGGCAGGAGCGTCCCAGGCCTTCTGAAATGATGTGCTAGAATAGCCTGTCATCATCTAAGATACAGCACAGAAAAAAAAAGGTAGCTCCTCTCACCCCTTGGCAGGGGAATGGGCTGCCAGTGATCCCTTCTGACTTTGTCCTTAATCTCACCACCGACAGAGACCCTGACTATCCAGAGCCCGAATCAGATGAACTCTGAGCATGCTCTCAGGGGGAAGTGACTGGAGCTTCACTCTCCCTAAAACCCAGGGCAGGCGTGATGTTTGGGTATTGGAGGATGCTCCAGGTCGCATGGGAGCTGGGGCACGATGGGGTGGGCTTCCTGCGTTTGCTAGCGGAGCACCACTGTGTGCCCAGTTAGAAGAACACTCGTGGCTGCAGTGTTATGCCTTTCTTTTCCTTTCTTCTTTTCTTCCTTATTTTTTTTTTTTTTTTTTGTTGTTGTTGTTGTTGGAGTCTTGTTCTTGTTGCCCAGGCTGGAGTGCAGAGGCCCGATTCTGGCTCACTGCAACCTCCACCTCCCAGGTTCAAGCGATTCTCCTGCCTCAGCTTCTCAAGTAGCTGGGATTACAGGCGCCTGCCACCATGCCCGGCTAATTTTTTGTATTTTTAGTAGAGATGGGGTTTCATCATGGTGGGGTTTCACCACGTTGGCCAGGCTGGTCTCGAACTCCTGACCTCGGTGATCCGCCCACCTCGGCCTCCCAAAGTGCTGGGATTACAGGAGTAAGCCAACGCGCCCAGCGGAAATAGTGTTACATTTAAAATGTTTCCACTTAGCAAATTGTTTTCAACCCCGCCCCCGCGCGCGCACACACACACACACAAAGGAAAGAAAACGCGGTGCAGCCGGGCTTCTCCAAACTCGATGACAGTAGAAGGGACTGATTCCCAGAGAGCACCGGCCACGCGCCCAGGGCTGCCAGCTTGACGCGTCCGTGTCCGGGTGGCCCAAGACAAAGCCCTGCGTGCAGGGCCCCCTTGGACCGCCCCCTCCGCCCGCGTCCTCGGACCCCACGGTAGGTCCCAGGAAGCGCGACCCGGAGGAGCGCGGGTCAGGGGACCACGAGCCTGAGAGGGGGTGTGTCCGGGGGTCGGGGGATCCCAGGGCACGCGAGCGGCGGGGCCCGAGCGGAGGGGCGCGCGGATGATGCAACCGCTTTGGCGCCGCCGCGCGCTCTGATTGGCCAGCGCCTGGCGGCCGCGCCCGGATTTGCTGGCGCGACGGGGGCGGGGCTGGGGTGCGGGTGCCGCGTGGCGGGCGCGGCGCGGAGGGGTGGGGACGGCCTGCGCACGGTAGCTGGGTTGGGGTCGGGCTCCGGGAATGGTGGGCGGCGGCTGTCGGGTGGGGCGCGAAGGTAGCCTAGCTCCGGGCGGGGTGGGAGCCCAGACGGAGGACCCCCGGGGCGCCGGGTCCTGCCCGTACTTTTCCCCCTTCCCAGTCATTTCCTCTGCGGAGCCTCTACCCCTGCGGTGGGTGCGAGACCCCTCGCCGCTCTGGCTAGGGGATCCGGAGCAGTTAGCGGGCCAGGGCCATCGGACAGCAAAGTGGAAAGCCGGGTGGGCACCTGGCTGCGGGAGGAGCGGTCAGGCTCGCACTGCCCTCCTAACTTGCTTTGATCCTGCCAGTCTCATCCCGCAGAGCCGGTGCCATCTGTGGGGGCTTTGGGCCGGGGGTCTCCCGACAGCATGAGCGTGGGCTTCATCGGCGCTGGCCAGCTGGCTTTTGCCCTGGTCAAGGGCTTCACAGCAGCAGGTAGGTCCCCAGGTGGGGGACGGTGAGGCCCAGTGGGAGAGACTGTCCCCTTTCCACTTCTGTAGGGCTGGGGGCTGAAGGTGGGGGCTGGGTCACAAGACCTGAGTCCTGGGGGAACTGGCAGCTTCTGTGTGTTTGGGGCTTTACCTGTGCTGTCTTACTCTTCTTCCTGGGAATGGGGAGGGAGGGAAGCCAGAACTGGCCATGAAGAGGAACTGTTTCCCCTCTCAGGCATCTTGGCTGCCCACAAGATAATGGCTAGCTCCCCAGACATGGACCTGGCCACGGTTTCTGCCCTCAGGGTAGGTGCAGGTGAAAGGGGAGAAGGAGACTGAGTCCCTGTGGGGCTGGGCGTGGAGATGCAGGAGTGCTCCCACGCAGTGAGGGCAGGGGCCCTGGGCTGGAGTCTCATGGACCCTGCCTCCTTGCCCCGCCAATTTCTCTTGGGACCTGGGTGGTGAGAGTGTGTACAGCTAATAGGAGGGTGTTGCTCTGGAATGGACCTCCCTGCACAGAGTTAAAGTTTCGAGGGGTCCTCTGGGGGCCTGGCAGGTGGGGCCACAGCCGGGCAGCCAAACAACACATCTGGGGGCTGCTTGAGACTGCCACTCACACATGGAGAGCGGGGGTCTGGGGGACGGCAGTCTGAGGCTGGTGGCAGGGTGGTGATGTGGATGGAGGCTCCTTTTCTGTCTGCAACAGGGACACATTCCACACAGAGTTCCTCCATTTCTGGGTGGGAAGGGTCATCAAGGCGGTGGTCAGAGCCCTGAGCCCCCAGCCCTCCCCACCCCGAACTCCAGCATTCTCTGTGCGGTTCTACCTGTGGGGCTCTTGGCTTGGTGGGGGTGCAGACAGCCACAGGAACAGGCTGAGCCCACCTGTTGCCCCCACAGAAGATGGGGGTGAAGCTGACACCCCACAACAAGGAGGCGGTGCAGCACAGTGATGTGCTCTTCCTGGCTGTGAAGCCACACATCATCCCCTTCATCCTGGATGAGATAGGCAACCACATTGAGGACAGGCACATCGTGGTGTCCTGTGCGGCCGGCGTCACCATCGGCTCCATAGAGAAGGTAGCACTGCAGGCCTAGTGGGGTGTGGAGAGGGGCTGTCTACAGCCCTGGCCCTCAGTACTTCAGTTTTCATCTGCAAAAGGGTTGCAGTGTCCCGGCCCACTGGGACAGCTCGGGCACTGCTCGGGGGGGTGGGTGCATCTAGGCACTGCGTCCAAGGCCAGACAGACACACTGGTTTCTCTTCCAGAAGCTGTCAGCGTTTCGACCAACCCCCAGGGTCATCCGCTGCATGACCAACATCCCGGTCGTGGTCCGGGAGGGGGCCACCGTGTACGCCACAGGCACACACGCCCAGGTGGAGGACGGGAGGCTCCTGGAGCAGCTGCTGAGCAGCGTGGGCTTCTGCACAGAGGTGGAAGAGGACCTGATCGATGCCGTCACGGGGCTCAGTGGCAGTGGCCCCGCCTACGTGAGGACTGCGGGGGCAGATGGCAGCGGCGGACACTTCCCAGGACCACAGGGCACATCTGTCCCTGCCCCCCTGGGAGGGCCACGGTGGAGGGCTCCAAGGCTGTGGGAGCTGGAGCTTGCCCAGAAGGGAAGGAGGAGAAGCCCAGGAGAGAGGCTTAGGGTGCCTTCTCCCCACAGGCGTTCACAGCCCTGGATGCCCTGGCTGATGGGGGCGTGAAGATGGGACTTCCAAGGCGCCTGGCAGTCCGCCTCGGGGCCCAGGCCCTCCTGGTCAGTGTGTTTCCTGACCCTCTGGTGGGACCACTCCTTGCAGGGTCCTGGGGCCTCACTGGGAGGAGCCAAGTGGGGAGTCAGTGGGTGCTGCAGTGGCTGGGGCAGTGCCCTGCAGAGGCAGGTGGGTACTCACAGCCGTCAGCCTTTCTTCTGACTGCAGGGGGCTGCCAAGATGCTGCTGCACTCAGAACAGCACCCAGGCCAGCTCAAGGACAACGTCAGCTCTCCTGGTGGGGCCACCATCCATGCCTTGCACGTGCTGGAAAGTGGGGGCTTCCGCTCTCTGCTCATCAACGCTGTGGAGGCCTCCTGCATCCGCACACGGTGGGCCCCCACCCTGCCCGCTTCCCTGGTCTCCGGTCCTTGCATGGCAGAGGCCTCCATCATCTCCCATACATCGGCTCATTCATGCACTCAGCAGATATGTATTGAACTCCGGCCTGGCGTTGGGCAGGACACGGGGCCCTGAGGTTCCCTGGGTTACCGTGTGCAGTGCTCCTCCCCACCTTCCGTTTCCTGCGAGGAGGGGACATCCACAGAGGGACCCGGATGCTCTGCCCTGTGCTCCCCACATAGGTCCACGTCGTCATAGCCAGGAGTGTCATTCGAGCCAGGGGCCACACGAGTGGGGTGGCGGGGTGGCCAGGCACGTTAGGGAACCTGTGTGCCTGGTTCCACCTTCCCCCTGCCCTCGCTGGGGGATTAAGTTAGACCAGCAGGACACACAGCAGCATCCAGGCACAAGGAAAATTCCATGGAAGGTGAAAGAAGGAAAGAGCAGGCGAGAGACAGTTTGCTGTTTGCCTGGGATCCCACAGCTGGTCAAAGGCAGAGCCAGGCTGAGAGCTGCTGTTCCCAGTTCAGGTCTGCAGGGTGGGTGAGGACGTGTTTCTCGCCACACTGCCCACTCTCCAGTCCAGACGCTCTCAGAGTCTGCGAGGGCCACCCTGTAACAGTGAGGGGAACATGACCTCCAGCCTGCAGGACAGACGGGCATAAACCCACATCCTGTGGTGGGGCCATGAGAACTCAGGTCTGGGGGGCACTGTGGGGAGATTTGGTGATGCTGAGCTGATTCCAGTGAGGTGAGGGGAGCCCAGCAGCTGTGTGGGGTGTGTCGCTGGCAGAGGGGGATAAGGTGAGGGGAGCCCAGCAGCTGTGTGGGGTGTGTCGCTGGCAGAAGGGAGTAAAGGTGCTGAGATGAGGGTGACAGCATTGCCCAGGGCTGACTGGCACTGGGAGCTGTGGACTTCGCTCCCTCTTCCTGGGTGCATGCTTGTGCTCCAAACCCAACCTCTCCCTGCCTCTCCAGGGAGCTGCAGTCCATGGCTGACCAGGAGCAGGTGTCACCAGCCGCCATCAAGAAGACCATCCTGGACAAGGTGAAGCTGGAATCCCCTGCAGGGACCTCTCTGTCGCCTTCTGGCCACACCAAGCTGCTCCCCCGCAGCCTGGCGCCAGTGGGCAAGGATTGACATGTCCTGCCTGACCACCACCCTGCCACCATCTTCTCTTCTCTCATCACTAGGGGGACTAGGGGGTCCCCGATAGTGGCCCACTGTCTGGCTCTGATCAGCGCAGGGGCCAGCCAGGGACATAGCCAGGGAGGGGCCACGTCACTTCCCACTGGAAATCTCTGTGGTCTGCAAGTGTTTCCCAGCCCAGAACAGGGGCGGATTCCCCAACCTCAACCTCCTTTCTCCTCTGCTCCCAAACCATGTCAGGACCACCTTCCTCTAGCGCTCAGGAGCCCGGAGGGTCTTCACCCACTCTTACTCCAGTGTCAGCTGGCATGGGCTCCTTCCTGAGTGCAAAGGTCAAAGGCCCCCTCTGTGAAGGCTCAGCAGAGGTGGGATCCCACACCCCCTCCTGGCCCCTCCCTGCCCTCCATTCAGGGAGAAACCTCTCCTTCCCGTGTGAGAAGGCCCGGAGGGTCCAGGCATCGCGAGTCCAGGGTGAAGGGCCACAGCCCCTCTTGGCTGCCAAGCACCCAGATCTCACGGACATTTGGGGAAAGGGCTCCTTGGGTTGCCGGTGAACTTCCTGTGGCCACCCCCTCCTGCTCCTGACCTCCCTGGCAGGGTGCTATCACTTCTGGCCCTTCCAGTTTTATAAATCGGTTTCCAGCCCCTAGTGCCCTGACTTCTGTCTGCCAGATGAGGAGGGAGGCCCTGCCTGTCAGGGAGGGTGGTTACTGTGGATGGAATAGTGGGGCCTTCAACTGATTAGACAAGGCCTGCCCACATCTTGGAGGGCATCTGCCTTACTGATTAAAATGTCAATGTAATATAATGCAAAAGTCTGCAGAGTCAAGTATTAGTCTCATGCAACCCCCCCACCCCCGCCAGAAACAGAATAATGTTTGACCAAACGCTCAGGCACCCTGTGGCCCAGTCAAGTGGACACATACAGTCAGCCATCCCAGGATCCCAGGAGGTCCACAGGATTGGAGGAGCTGCTGGGGGTTGGGTTACAAGGGCCAGGGATGCTCTGATTCCTTCAACCAACACATAGTTACTGAGTATGGAGACAGCAAGATGAGGCCCCCTTCCCCCAGAGGCAGTGCACACTGTGTGGGGGGAGGCGGGCTGGGTGGCAGCAGGGTGTCAGGGTGTGCAAGGGTTAGGAGAGCTGAGCAGCTTTCTGGAACCTCATCACGGGAACTCATTTCCAGAGCCCCCACAGGCCCACCGAAGAATGGTGCTTGGTATGTATGAGGCATGTGGAGGGGCGCTTGGGGGACAGAATCCAGCACTTCCCTCCAAGGGAGGGAAGACATGCAGGGGAACAGGAAGGAAACGCTGCGGCAGGGCAGATGGCATGGGTACATCCTCCACTGCCACTCCACCTGGCAAGGGTCCTGGCCGCTCCCCACAAACTGAGCACCCATCACACTCAGGCACAAAGGGGATGGCAGGTGGGGTGAGTCCCTGCTGTCTGGCTGGGATCTGGCAGCGCAGGAGCTAAGCAGAGGACACAGATGGCCAGTGCTAGGCCGGGAGTCCCTGCAGGCTCCCCTGAAGGTCCCCTCCTGTGTGGGTGGACGTGGGCATTAGGGTGGGCGGGGAATGCCCTTGTGTCAGGGCTGTGAGCAACAGAATCAACCCCTGCCCCAGCAAAGTGCCCGGCAGTGCTGGGAGACCCTGGCATCCCTCCTACCTGGGCAGAGGTGCCCCCAGAAGAGACTGTCCCACAGGCCACACGCCTGTCCCAGGACTAAAGCTGCCCCCTGACCGTTCCCCTCAAAGCCAATTTCCCTGCCAGCGCCACTCTTAGGTGCTGATGCAGAGCAAGATGAGGGGTGTGGGGCTGCCGAAAGTGTTTCTGGTCTGGGGACACAAAGCCAGCAGGCAACATGGGTTTCAAGTGAGGCAGACAGGTCTTGGGCCCCAGAGGAAGCACAGGGAGGTGGGGAGGTGGCCGGGGCGGGGGGTGCAGAGAGGCTGTGCAGGGAGGTGTTTGTTTCGGCAGGCGGGCCCTAGGAGCCTTCCCGCTGTGGGTTCCTGATTAAGCAGAGGCAGGTAGAGCCAGAGTCCACAGGAGGCTCCTGACACGCATGAGAAGTCTGGGGAGGTACATGAGGCAGGCTGTGGGGAGGCGGACACCCAGGAAGCCACAGAGTGTGACAACAGACCCAAGCCAAGCAGCATCACCTTTTATGTGGGTCTGCAGCAGGTCGAGGAGGGAGATGGCTCTGGGGGCCAAGGACCCAAGAATCCTGCTAGGAAGCATCGAAATACTGCCAGGCAGAGGAACCCTACATGGGGCCCTGTGGGCTGGCTGGCTGGTGCTTTCCTTGCTCCTGTCACCAGCAGCTCTGACACCTCTCAGTCTTGTAAAGCCCCTTCCAAAAATGAAGCAGTTTGGAGTGAGTCCCTAGCAAGCCGGGTGGGCCCTGGAGGAAGAGCTGCCCACCTCTGCTTGGCTCAGCTTCTGCCCCAGTTTATTGTTCATTTTATTTTACTTTTTTTTTTGAGAGATAGGTTCTCTATTGCCCAGGCTGGAGTGGTCGTATGATCACAGCTCACTGCAGCCTGCAACCACGGGGCACAAGCAGTCCTCCCACCTCAGCCTCCTGAGTAGCTGGGACAACAGGTGTGCACCACCATGCCCATTTTTGTTGTTTGTTTGTTTTGTAATGATAGGGTATCTCTATGTTGCCAATGCTGGTCTCAAACTCCTGGGCTCAAGCGATTCCCCCACTGCCTCCCAAAGTGCTGGGATTACAGGCGTGAGACACTGCAGCTGGCTTGCCACCGTTTCTTGGTTGGAATTGCCCTGACTCCAGCTTGCCAGCTGGGGCCCTTGTCCTGCCCATTCTGCCACTCCTCTTCAGTGCCCGGCTGACCCCTGTCCATGGTACTTGTGCAGGACAGGCTCAGGCTCCAGAACAGCCCCTGGCCAGGCAGAGATGGGAAATGTCCACCCTGGGAGGGCCCTGCCTGGAGACCAGGAAGAGCAGGGCAGGACTGGACCCGTGTCTGGGTGTGGACGCTAGCACCTGCCTCCCGGCAGCATCTGGTTGAGACCTGCTGCTCTCAGGAGGAACCAACGGGGTCTTAAGGTCAGTCCCACAGAAGGTGTAGCCTGGGGCAGGAGGATGCTGGGGAGGTGCCTGCGGGAGGGAGGCGTCTGGCTGTGATGGGAAGTGAGCTCCTGGAGGTGCAGCAAAGTCCAATCAGGGAGTCAGGCCTCAAGGTGGCACTTAAAGCTCGTCATGGAGATGATTGTGTGGAGTGAGAGGGATGCTTGGAAACCCGTGGGCCTCTCTCACAGTATCCCTCTCAGTAGAGTAGCCTTTTGTGGTTCTGGTGGCCTCATGGGCTTTGGCCCAAGCATGGCTGCACCACCGTTTCCAGGGACAAGTGCCCCAGGCTGTCTGTGGGGAGCTGGCCAGGAGCCACTGGGGAGGTGAGATCTTCATGCAGAGCCAGTGCTGGCCCTCACTGACCATGCAACACCTTGGGCTCTCTAGGATGACGAGAAGACAGGTCCTGGGGGTTTGGCTTGGGCTGTTTCCACGAGGCACCTCCCTTCCCTCAACACCCTTTCTACAAGCCACTGTCTGCTACTCTGCAGATGACCTGGGACCCCACCCACCCCCAAGAAGATTCTGGGGTGACGGGCAGCAAAGGAGCCTGGGCAGTCCCCGAGTGTCCTCCTCAGCCCATCCCACCCATCTCTATGACAGTGCGGGGGCGGGGGGGGGGGGTGGGAGCAAGGCTCCTTCCTGGGAATAGAAGACAGCACCACAGTGAGGACGATTCATAAATCTGTTCCAAGTCGGCACGGAGGGTGCAAATGAGAGCGGGCTCGACCCTGTGAGGAGGAGTCGGGGTGCGGGCGTGAGTGGGGACAACCTGGTGAGTGTCTGCCGCGGGGTGGGGGCTGCCAGCCCCAGGGCCAGTCACCCCTGGCTCCTGAGGGCACCGTGGCTCCAGCTCCCGCTGTGTGGCACCGAGGGCGGGTCCTGAGGAGACTCGGGGGCCCGCCAGGTCCCTGCTGTGTGGACCTGGCCCTCACAGCCTAGCAATGCACGACTGCACACTCCCGCGGGGCAGGATGCCTAGCAGCTCAGGGCGCCCTCCCCAGCCAGCCCAGTGTGGTATGGAGCAGGGAGGAGAGGCAGGAGGCGGGGCTGCACTCCCGGCCCCAGGGCCCCGTGTGCCGTTTTGTACACTAAGGTGGAGGCCTCGGAAGCCACGCCAGGACCATATCATGCCCCTAGAGCCTGTGAGACTCGGGCTGTGCCCAGAGCAGGGGGGGCACGACCCCGACGACCAAACACACCACCATAAGAACCACACGCAGCCCCACAGCGCACATGGCGACAACGTGCTGTGGGGTTGGGAGGACTTTCTGGGGTCTGGCAGGGACGGGCGGAGGGACGCTTCTGAGCCTTACACCGCACGGCTTCGGGACTCCGGGGCCGGCCTCCGTCCACCTGCATCATTCACGGACGGAGCCCAGGAGGACCCCACAGCCTGTCCCCGCCCCTTCCTCCCCGCTCACCTGCTGGCAGGGCGGCCACCCTTCCCCTCCCCGGCTTTACAGCTGCGAAGGGAAGAGGGTGGAGGAGAAAGTCCAGACACGGGATCCCCCGTTTCCCTTCCTCCTGAGTCCTCGACCCCTGCCGCTGGGCATCTCCAACAAGCAGCGAAGTCTTCCCCGGGCCGAGCTCTGGGCACACGTGGCGCAGGAGGGGCCCAGGCAGCTCCGGGTCTGCTGCGGGGTGGGGGGGATCGCCCCCCGCTGCTGGGAGCTGCCAGGCCGTTCCCGCCCCGCGCTTCTCCGGGACCCCCGACTTGGAATCGCGGGACCCCGGCGGCGCCGTCCTGACGCAAGAGCGCCTCCACGTGGCAGGGCCCAGGCCAGCGCCGCCACCACTCGAGGGGGCGCACGCAGAACCTGCCCTAGCCCGGGCACTCGAGCTGGAGAACGCCGACGCCGTCTGCGAGCTTGGGCAGGGGCCCTGGAGGGCGGGCGCAGGAGCCAGACGAGGCGCGCTCGGGCTGCAGGACGCCGGGGGCTGGGGGTGGGGACCTGGCGCTCTGGCCGAACGCCCAGGCCCGGCCCGTGAGACGCCTACCCGGGCTGGCGCAGCCAGTGTTGCCAGGGACAACGGCGCGCGGGTTGCGCACGCGCAGTTTGCCCTCCCGCCGCCGCGCCTTCCCCTTTAAGCGCCGGCCGGCCGCGTCGCCGCTTCATGAATGGAGCCCACGTGACCAAACATCATGTGACGTCTGTGGAGCGGCGGCGGCGGCGGCGGCGGATCCCGAGCCTGGTCCGGCCCGGCCTTCCCAGCGCGCTCGGCCCGGCCCGCGCAGGCGGCGAGTCCCCCGAGCCCTGGGCCCGGACCCCTCGCACCGGTCCCTGCCCCGCGCGGCCTCGGAGCGCGCGCGGCCCCGCCCCGTCCCGGCCTCGGCCCGCCGGGCCCGCAGTGTGGTGAGTGCAGCGGCGGCGGCGGCGGCGGCGGGCCCGGGTGGCGGGGGCGGCGCGGCGGGGGCGGCGGGGCCCGAGAGGGCGCGCGGGTTGGGCTCCTCCCAGAGCTAGGCGGGCGGCTGGAGGCCCGGCGGCGGGGGCCGCTGGTTTCGGGTCTGCCGCGCACCCTGCTGGCGGCCCGTGCCTCGATTTCCCCAGCGGTCAGGAGCCAGCTCCTGCCCCTGCCGCCTGGGTGCCGGGGGTGGGCCACGGGCGGCGGCGGACCCGCGGAGCCGGGCGAGTGCGGAGCGGACTCGGAGACCCGGGCGTCCTGGAGGGAGGGGCACCGGACGGCGGGAGGAAAGGGTGGGGTCGAGTGAGGCGCCCGGGGGTCCGCGCCAGGGCCCGGCGGCCCGGCCCGCGGCTGCTGATTCATCAGGTGGCCGCGTCAGCGCTCCCCCGGCGCGGGGGTCCGCTACGAGCCGGGGAGGAGGGGCGGCGGTGGGGGGGCTGCGGGGAAGACCTTGCCCCTGGCTCGGGCTCGGGTTCCGTCAGTCGCGTGCCAGAGCCCGGAGGGAGACTTGCTGAGTCATCAGCATGAGGTCACTCGGTGCTCAAGCTGATATCGGAGGGGATTGGAGCGAGGGGCCTCGGGGACTAAAAGGCCGCCAGCGGGAGGTGAGAGGGAGCCTTGGGGATGTGGGAGGGGGCCAGGCCCGGCGCCTTGGGGTGCCTGTTTAAGTGAGCGCCGAGCGATCCAGTTGAAGGCAGGGGTGCTTGAAGAGGAAGTGGGGGTGGCTCGCTGCAGGTGTTCTCCCGGGGTCAAAGGTGAAGCCCCGGGCGGTCCACCCCTTCCCAGGCGGCTCTTTTCCGGCAGCTGGTCCTGGTCCCACGTCTGGAGCAGTTTCCCAAACTGGGAAATAGTTCCCTGAGTGAGGGAGGGGAGGAGCTTCGGTGGGCCGAGCTAGCCAAAGGGGAAGTCAGCTTTCCCTGGGACTGGCCTGGTTGGACAGCCCCTGGCTAGAGATCGAGGCCCTGGGAGAAAGAGGGGTGTGTGTACCAAGCCCTGGGTGACAGTGGGTTGGGTGGGGAGGAAGCAGGGGCAGCTCTACCAGGAAACGGCAAGGGGGAGGAAGCAGCCCTGCCTCTCTCCCTAGCTGGCGCTGGAGTCTGGGTTGAGACTGTAGGTGGTGGGAGCTTCAGGGTGCCTAGCCTTGGGGTGCGGCAGATGGGCTGGTGTGGATGGCACAGGGTGGCAGAACGCAGCACCCAGTCACCCCAGAGTTGCCCCTACCTGAAGTGGGGTCTCAGTGTTGTGTGAAGTTAGCAAAGGGAGTGACCCTGCTGGGTGTCAGGCCTGGCGCAGGATGCTTAGAAAGTGGCAGCCTGGGGGCGATGTGGCCAGAGCCACCTTTCCTTGGGTGTGTGGAGATTCACGAAGGTAGACTTCCTTTGCCCAGGAGTTTATGGCTGGGTTAGGCCACTTTGTGGTTTGCCCTCAGTGATCTCCCTCCGCATGCCCGTGTGCACACACACACATGCACACAAACACAGTTCCACTCTCAGTGAGCCCTGGGGCTTATAGATTCCAGATGTTTCAATGCTTCAACTGACCTTTGACCTAGAGTTTGATGCCCTGAGAAAATTTCGGGGTCCTGGAAGGGCGTTTATGTGCATCTTCTCAGTCACTTATGCATCAGTGGAAACTAAGTTTTAGGTTCTGTTCAAAGAGTGACTTTCATGAACTGAGAGCTTATGGAGCAGAGACCATGACTGCCAGGGAGTTTCGGCCACTGGGCTCTGCAGCCGATCGGGGCTGTCTTTGTTCAGGCACGGGAGTTTCTACTTTAGCCAAAGGAGACGGAGCTCCCACATCTCTCTCCCTTTCCTGGCTCTCAGTGTGAATGGGTGGACCAGGTACCCTGGTAGGTTGCGGGGCCTTGACCATCTGTGCCTCCTGTGTGAGGTGGGCTTAGCCTTTGCGGGAGCAGAGGGTGTGTGACAGGACCCAGCTCTGGCCAGCCTTGAGGGCTGGAGGAGGACTGGGGTTGGGGCAGCATCTCTTCAGTCCAGCTCCTGGGATCCCTGCAACGTCCCTCTGAGCCCAGCTCCTGAGGCTGTCTCTGCTCTGCGTGTGTCCGTGTATCCCGGTTTGCCAGAGGCCAGGCCAGGAGCCTGGAAGCACTGGTTGTGCTCAGGCCTGCCCCTCCCCCGCCCCAGGCACACCTTTGATTAGGAGGCGATGGGTTGCGCTTGTGCTGAGTTCAGGCCTTCTGCGGAGGGCAGAATCTGTTGAGGAGGCACTTTTCTGTGTGATCTCTTCAGGAAGTCACCGCTGTCATTGTGCTTAGCAGCAGGCGTGGGGGCGATGGGGGTGGGAGAAGCTGGGGCCAGGGCAGTGTCTCTGCACCCTGACTCGAGGCTGGGGGCCTGTCTCCTGGGGCAGTGTCCTGCCAGATGTGTAGGAAAGAGCTCCTGTGGGCCTTCTGACCTCCAGCTCAGGTCTACCCCATCCTTTATTTGGAAGAATCCAGTGGCTGGAGTCTTGGGACCTTGCTTCTGAGCTGGCTTGACTGTGGAGAGGGGTCTCTGGCCTCCCCTCCCTGCTCTGGGCTTGCAGCCTCACGTCCTGGTCCAAGGCTGGGTGAGGTGGAGTCTTGACCCTGGTGAGAGTAAGAAGCCCCCCAGCCCATAATTTCCTGAAATGCTCCTGGCTGCTCTGGAGGAGACTCCCATCTGTCTGCATCAAACCTGGAAAGTGGGGGATGGAGCATGGGGTGGGGTCCATGCCCAAGGGTCTGGTGGGACCTGGACTTAGCTGGGAATCCCAGATGGGTTTCTGGGATGAGGTGCACAGAAATATCCGTAGCAAGAAAGTGAGAGCGGAGTGCTAGAGGGACCCGAGTGGGTGAGAGTTGATTGTTTAGTCCAGCCTCCCCAGCACTTTTGTTTTTGCTCCCTGACCCTGTGGGAATTGACCCGGGGCAGGGACCAGAGAGCAGGCTGCCACTTGGAGGGGCTGGCTCCACCATCCTTCAGTTGGGCAGGCCCCGGGGTGGCTCACTGTGGGAGCCCTTGTGAAATACCCTGGATGGGGTGGGGCAGGGGCTGCTTCCTGCAACCCAAAGCCACAGGATGGTTACTCCATCAGTGGAGGAGGCAGACTGGGAGGGCCGGAGGGGCCTCAGGCCAGGCTCCTCCCAGCTGATGGCCTGCCACCTGGAAGGTGGGGGAACTCCCTGGTCAGTCCTGCCAACAGACCAAAGCTAGATGGACAGCCCACCCTCAGCTTCTCAAAGTTAGGAGACTGAGAGACTCGGGGTTCCCTACAGCCTCCTCTCTGGGTAGGTCCCCAGTGGGGCCCCTGTGCACCCAGGGAGCAGGGGGCTTTGTCTCAGGCCAGCTCAGGGGAGATGGTTGTAGGAGGTAGGACCCTGGAAGATGCACGCACAGGGTCACTGGCTGGCCCTCACCTGCTATTGGTCAGGCTGGCCTTTCTGGCCCCCAGCAGCTCGGCTGCGGCTCTCCTGGGGCGCTGTTGGCTGGCGGGCCCAGGGAGTGCGGGCGCGGCGGGGGAGCAGGAGGCAATGTGCTGAGTCAGCGTGACTCGCCAGGAACAGCCGTGCTCTGGGGCAGTGCTGGGGTTATTTTTAAAGCTCCCGGCTTCCTTCTAGGCCTGCCTCTCCCGCGTCTTATTCCTTCTAATCTCTCCCCCGCCCCTTGTCTTGCGCCTGCCTCCCTAACAGCCTTCAGTTCCCCTTCTCCCATCAGACCTTCCTGACCTCCCACCTGGTTCTCTGAGGGTAGGGTGGACAGAAGCAGCTCAGCCTAGCCTGGGAGAGGCCAAGGGCTGCCTCCGATCAGGTATTGGGGGCTGGGCACCTGGGCAGCAGGCTGGGGTGGGCTGTGCGGCAAGGGCTCTGTGAACTGGGGTCGGGGGCGAGGGTGGTCTCCAGGGTACTGACCTCTGCTCCATGTCTTGCAGAGAGCGCCTGCTCGCTGTGCCCCCGGGTTATGACGACCCCCAATAAAGGAAACAAGGCCTTGAAGGTGAGTGGGCAGGGACAGGAGCCTTCAGGCCCGGGGTTGGGGGGCACAGTGGGCATGCCCGCGTGGCCTGTGACCCTGTGCCCTGTGCCCCAGGTGAAGCGGGAGCCGGGTGAGAATGGCACCAGCCTGACGGATGAGGAGCTGGTGACCATGTCGGTGCGGGAGCTGAACCAGCACCTGCGTGGCCTGTCCAAGGAGGAGATCGTCCAGCTGAAGCAGCGCCGGCGCACGCTCAAGAACCGCGGCTACGCTGCCAGCTGCCGCGTGAAGCGGGTGACGCAGAAGGAGGAGCTGGAGAAGCAAAAGGCGGAGCTGCAGCAGGAGGTGGAGAAGCTGGCCTCGGAGAATGCCAGCATGAAGCTGGAGCTCGACGCACTGCGCTCCAAGTACGAGGCGCTGCAGACCTTCGCCCGGACGGTGGCCCGCAGCCCCGTGGCGCCAGCCCGGGGCCCCCTTGCCGCCGGCCTGGGGCCCCTCGTCCCAGGCAAGGTGGCCGCCACCAGTGTCATCACAATAGTAAAGTCCAAGACGGATGCCCGATCGTAGGGACGCGCGTCTGCCCAGGCGGGTCTTTGCGGGGCCACTAGGCACATGGCGAATTTGGCTGCCCTGTCCCTCTGTTTCCTTCTCTTCTCTTTCCTCCCTCTCTTCCCTGCCCTTCTCTCTTCCCTGCAAAGCACAACCTGTACCCCAGGGGCGCCGGGCTGAGCCCCTTTGTCATTGTCGTCGTGTGTTTTGTATGTTGGGATTGGTCAGTTCGGCGGTGACGTGGGGTCGCGCCAACCCCTTTTGTACCAGGGCCATGCAGTCTTGGAGTCCAGAGTTGGTGCTGTGGGAATGGACTTGAGAGAGTTGCGGGAGAGAGAAGGAGAAGGCACGCTGGGCCTCACGTGTCCCCGAGCAGTGAGGGTTCCAGTGTGCCCTCCACTCCCGAGTGGCCGTAGGCTTGTGGGCTGGGAAGGATTCACTCTCTTTAGCCCCAGGAGGGCAGCTCAGCTTAGCCCAGCACAAAGAGATGGGCTCTGCTCTGAGAGTAGGGCGGCCTTGAAGGCCCTGATGGGTGGACCACCAGCCTGGGCACAGTGGTGCTGGGGGCGTGCAGTTGGGGCCAAGGGCTGTGCGCTCAGGCCTGACCCGTTGCACTGAACAAGACCAAATCGCTGGCTGTGCACTTACGTGAGGGTGAGTCCAGTGTGCCCTGCGATGGGTCCCGTGTCACTGTTTACATGACCTATTTGTGTGGTTATATAGCCCTTTATTTAAAAGAGAGAAGTTCCTTTTACAAAGTTATTAAATTAATTATATGTTTAAAAGTTAAAGAAAAAAAGAGCTGCAGAGTATTTATAAAACTGTCTTTTAGAAAAAAAAAAAACAAGCAAGAAGACCATTTGACCATATAAATGGAAAAGGGAAGAAAGTATAATAGAAACTTTGCTAGTTAAAAAAAAAAGAAAAAAAAAAAAAACAAAAAAAAATCCCTTTCTTGTAAACTTACGGACAACTCTTTGTGGCTGTTGGAGTTTAGTTTTTATATACACAGAGTTATCAGACATTATTTATAAAACTTAGTTTAAAAAAAGACAAAAAAAAAAAAGCCAAGCCGTGAGCCGACCAGAAGGCCGTCCTCTTTGATATCTTTTGCAATTGTACCGAAAGTGACTTACTCCTCTGCCCTTCCTGCTTCCGTCTCTTGCCGGTGCCGTGGTGTCGTCCGTGCCTGGTGAGGTTTTGTGCAGCGGTAAAGTGCTGGTGCTTCTGGTGACCTTTGACCTGTGGGTGTCACTTCTTGTGTCTGTTTTCCCGTGTTCGTTTTTTGGGTTTAGTTGTGCTTTTGCTTCTGCTGGCTTGCCGGACCTGGGCTGGGGTGCCAGATGGCACCTGCTGCGTCAGAGCTCAAGGAGTCTGTGCCCACCACCAGCTCCTGGTCCCTAGGAGGTGAGACGTGGGGTTCTGTCACACTCCCCCCCGACTGAGCCTTGGCTACATCTGTGTCTAGGGCTTGGGCTGATCTGGTGGCCGGGTAGCTGAAACTGGGGGCCCCTTGGGGCCCCCCCACACTGCTCCACACCCACCACCTCTGGCCTTGGGTGGTGGTGGTGCAGGGACCAAGGAGTCACTGTGGGTGGCCACAGGGCTGTGGCCAAGCGTTCCCTGGCTGTCTTCCTCTGGCCTCAGTTTTGTTCCTATAGGCTTCATGTGGGGCCTCAGCCGGGGAACCCCCGGGGCCCGCACCGTGGGCTGCAGGTTTCACCGCCTACTTGATCCCTGAGGTGTTTCCATGCTGCGGGTGGTGCTTCCAGGCAGAGTGGTTGGGGGCCCACCAGGGGCAACCCTTTCTTCCTTGTCCCTGCCTCACTCTGAGAGCCTTGGGAGTGTCCACCAGTGCAGACAAGGGCTACAGTCTCCAGGGCCGGTCTTGTCCCTCTTCTCCGCTGGTCCACGCTGGCAGCTCTTGGCTTTGGGCCTGCCTTCTGCCTCCCTTTGGGATCTGTGTCTTCCAGGGATCAGCTGCTTGGCTTCTGCTGGAGGTGCCTCCCTCTGGGGGCCCAACCTGCCTCCTGCTCCCAGTTCCTCGCCAGAGGCTGCTGCCCTTCCCGGCTGGGCTCAGGAGGCTCCTTATAGGCATATGACGGGGAAGGGGTGCCCCCACCCACCTCCAAGAGGCTGCAGCCCCGTGTCTGGCCATGTGAGCCTTGGCCTTTCATCAGGGCTGCTGGTTTCTCTGTGGGGCCCAGACTGCTGTAAAGCACACAAATGGGGGCTGGTAAGATGAAAAACTGGCCTGACAGGGCTTAACCCTGTGGGTGGTGGGATTTTGATCCAAGAGTTTGGCCTGGTGTGCCCATGAGATGGGAACAGGGATGTACCATCAACCCTTGTCATCTTAATGAGCTTTTCTTTGCTCTAAGCATTCAGAGACAAGTCCTGTTTCTGCCTGGGTCAGCCTGAAAATGGAAATTTTGGCTGTTGATTCATGTCATTTAGTGACTTCATCCCCCTCCCCTCAGTCTGATCTTGTGTAAGTAGAATCCAGGCGTTAGTTGGAATCATATCATAAGTATCCATAAAGAAAATGTCATGATCTGCCTTGGAGCAGGGATAAACAGGCCCTCCCTGTCCTTGTGCGGCCCTCACTTTTGTCCTGGCTGCGGGTGGCCCTCCATTTTGAGCTCCTCTGCCAGGCTGCAGACCTGGAGGCAAAGGGAGTGCGGAAGAGGAGGGTGTAAGGGTCGGCGCGTGCTGAGTGGGAGGTGCAGGTGCTGAATGGGAGGTGCAGGTCCTCGGTGCGTTGGCAGAAGAGGCTTCTGGAGTTTCGAGGCCATACCTCCTTTCAAGAGCTTTGGATTTGGAGCGACTTCCCTGGGTCTAGGGGAGTGTTCCTATCCCTTGTGAGGCCAGCCCTGTGGAGCCACTCTGCCCCTCTTCCCCTTCCCCTGGATTTCCTGACATAGATGCTGTGTTCATGTGCAGATGTGAATGTGCTGTCCTTCTGATCTCTGTTAATCCCGCTTTCCTACTGAGAGGGTGGTGGTCTCTTCTCACCTCAGTTTTTCTGACACAGCGAATCGAGGGCTTTGGCCAAGGCCAGGTCTCTCAAACTTGTCCGCCAAGTAAACCGTGATATATGTCTTCCCTTCCACCTTGACTTTGCCCCAACTCCTTTATCCTAACATGGACACTCAGATTTCAGAGGACTACCCAGCAGGGACAAGTCACCTCTCACCCGGAGAGTGAGGCCCCTGGCTGCTGCTCCGGGTGGCGCTGGTGTTGCTGGGGCTTCAGCTCTTGGTGCACGTTTCAGATATGTGTGCACACTTCTGACCGGTGGTCAGGGCCCGGCCCACGGCTCTGAGCGGCTGCAGCCTGCTTTGGGACGATGGTCAGGTCCCATGTTGTCCCTGCTGCCTCCCTCTGGAGTGGCCACTTGGCCAAAGCTCCCATCCACATCTGGAAAGTCTGAGCTGCGGCCTGCTGCCCCGTTTCCGCTCTGGGATCTTGTGAGTTACTTTTTTAGGCTGTGGTTTGGTGAAAGGAACCAACACAGTAACGATTTTTCCCCCCAGAAGCCACTGAATAATTCTTTTTGGTGTATTTTTGCCTTCCTGTTGGCTGTCTGGCCTTGGAGCAGGTCGGGAGAGTGAAGTACATAATCAGTGCCACACAGAGGCAGGGCATGTCTGAGACTGATGCCTGTCCTGCCTCTGGCCTGTGTCCTGGGTGTGTGCCGTACCTGCTGGGCCAGTCCCACACATTTCCACCCTGCCCCTGGAGCAGCAGCTTTGATACCATGGGTGTCCCTTGAGTCTGAGCTAGAGTGTGTCCCCGATAAACTGTGAGACCTCCCTGTTCTTGGTGACCCCAGTTGGGCTTTGACCCCTCCAGCAACCTTGTGTCCCATCCCTGCCCTTCCTCCCACCCCCTCAATCTGCTAGTCCCTGAAGCCTTTAACCAAACGGGAGTGGGCACAGAAAGCCTTCTCCTGGCAACAGGACAAGGGCTGCCCGCGTGTCCAGCCCTGTTGCTCTCCTGGCACTGAGAGGTGGATCCAAGCAGAGTTGATCAGTCCCCCTGCCTGCCCTGCCTAGGTCTAGCCAGGGGAGGTTGTGTGTGTGTGGGAGAAAACCCCGGGATGTGCTGGGGTGGGATGGAGGTTATTAAAGATCTAAGTGAGGAGGGGCTGGGGTTTGGATGCGGGGTGAGGCCCGAGCGCTCACACTTCGTGTAGGGCTGGCAGGGGCCTGACCTCGGGCAGGGCAGTGGCCTTGGTGCCCCACCCCTGCCCTGCGCAGTATTTATTGCTAAATTATTGTCCAGGAGGGGCAGCACTGGGCCTGGCCCCCCGGGTATTTATTGCTGTACATAGTGTATGTTTGTGATATATAAGGTTTTCTTTATTTTGTATATGATCAATAAACCTTTTAAAGAGACTGGCAGGTGCTTCTTTGGGGCGACGCGGCGGGCGGAGCCGGAAGAGGTGGGTGGGGGCGGGACCCGTCTTGCGCATGCGCCCTGAGCGCGGCCTGCCGTGTAAGGCGGAAGCGGAAGAGCGGGTCTCCAGGGGAGCGATGGCAGCCGGGGGTCTGAGCCGCTCGGAACGCAAAGCTGCGGAGCGGGTCCGGAGGTTGCGGGAGGAGCAGCAGAGGGAGCGCCTCCGCCAGGTACGCCGCCGTCGCTCCCCGGTCCGGCTATGCCCGGCCCGCGCCGCCGCTCACCGCCCGCCTGCCCGCAGGTGTCGCGCATCCTGAGAAAGGCGGCGGCGGAGCGCAGCGCCGAGGAGGGCCGGCTGCTGGCCGAGAGCGCGGACCTGGTAACGGAGCTGCAGGGCCGGAGCCGGCGGCGCGAGGGCCTGAAGCGGCGGCAGGAGGAGGCGAGTTCCGCGCGCGGCGGCCGCGGGCGCCCCCGGTTTCGGGAGCAGCTGGGGCGACGGGCGGTCCTGGGTGGGGCGGCCCGGGGCGGTGACCATCCTGGCGTCTTGGCAGGTGTGCGACGACCCGGAGGAGCTGCGAGGGAAGGTCCGGGAGCTGGCCAGCGCCGTCCGGAACGCCAAATACTTGGTCGTCTACACAGGCGCGGGAATCAGCACGGTAGGGAGGGAGGCGGGGGCGGACCCCAGGACGGAGTACGCGCTCCTGTAATCGCGAAAAAGTCGCCTTTAAAGCAGCTTTAAGGTTTTTTCCCTTTCTTAGAGAAACACGAAATGACCAAAACTTACCTAAGGTAAACGCTTTTTAAACGCTTGGTTTGTGGTACAGCCAGTTAAAAACAGACAAGGAGCAGAGATACGAATGGGGTGTAGTAGCCGACGGCTCGCAGTCACCCCCAGGTTATGTGGACAGAGCTAAGCCCAAAGCTGTCGTGATTCTCCACTGTGTTCTCTCCATGTTGAGGGAAGATAAGTAGAAAGTGACACAGTAAGAGCCGGAATACACCAGGTGAAGGAGAGAATTGCATTGTGTTTTGAGAAGTTTCACTGACAAGTTATCCTGGGCTGTGGGACATCACTAGCTTTGAAAGTGTAGCTGGCACGTCGTCCATCTAGTCCGATGGGTGAGTGTGGAGTGCTGGGCATGCGTAGGCATAGCAGATCTGAATGCCAGGTGATTTGTGTTCTCAGGAAGCCTTTAGGTGACAAGAATCAGGCATGTGAACAAATAAGCATAATGTAAAGCTGGCTGTGCTGGATCACTAGAACAAACCCAGACACACACTATGTGCTCTTGGAGTTGGGAAACCTACCTGGGTTGGCTTTTTGTGGGAGGTAGCCTTGATTGGGCCTTGAAGGATGGGTGAAATTTACAGGAGAAGGTGGGAATGAGGCACGCCAAGCAAAGAAGAGCAGAGGCTTAGCAGGAAGAATGCAGAAAGGGAGTTCACTGCTGACTCAAATACCTGGGGCACTGGCGTTTGGTCTCCTCCCTCCACAAGTCACATGTGAAAGTCCAGTCACGCTGGGCGCGGTGGCTCATGCCTGTAATCCCAGCATTTTGGGAGGCCGAGGTGGGCAGATCAATGAGGTCAGTAGTTCAAGAACAGCCTGGCCAACATGGTGAAACCCTGTCTCTACTGAAAATACAAAAATTAGCCGGGCGTGGTGGCAGGCACCTGCAATCCCAGCTACTCGGGAGGCTGAGGCAGGAGAATCACTTGAAACTGGAAGGCAGAGGTTGCAGTGAGCCTAGATCGTGCCACTATACTCCAGCCTGGGCGACAGAGCGAAACTCTGTCTCAGAAAAAAAAAGTCCAGTCATGTAATTATGTAACAGTCATGTGACCTGTTATGGCGCTTCCAATGGCAACTAGAAGCACATGCAGCTTGTGGATTTCATCTGAGTGTAACTGAGGTTTCCATCTTGAATGTGACTGTCCAAACCACTGCCAGGGGGTGGTGCATTTTTCTGAGTTTAAGCAGGAGTCAGGAGTCCCCAAAAGGGAACAGAAGGCACCTTGATCCTGGCATATCTTCTGTGCCCTCTCTGGGCCTCAGTTTGTTTCACAGGATTGAAATCCTGGAAAGTTAGATGCTTATCTCATCTGGAGAAGTTGTTCTGCCTTTTTGTTTGTTTGTTTGTGTGTATTTTTTTTTTGAGACGGAGTCTGGCTCTGTCAGGCTGGAGGGCAGTGGCACGATCTCGGCTCACTGCAAGCTCTGCCTCCCGGGTTCACGCCATTCTCCTGCCTCAGCCTCCCAAGTAGCTGGGACTACAGGTGCCCACCACCACGCCCAGCTAATTTTTTGTATTTTTAGTAGAGATGGGGTTTCACCGTGTTAGCCAGGATGGTCTTGATCTCCTGACCTTGTGATCCGCCCACCTGGGCCTCCCACAGTGCTGGGATTATAGGCATGAGCCACCGCGCCCGGCCTATTCTGCCTTTGGTAAGGTGGAGCAGGAACAGTCAGCACTGGGACGTGAGAATGGACAGTTGCCTGCCCCCACCTAGGGATTTACCTTTTGCTAAATGTGTGAGCCGTGGGCTCAGCCCTGGGGGCACTTAGGAACATGACTAGTCTTCCCCTGTGGTGTGGAGGACACATGTGCCACAGAGCCCAGCTTTGTGCTCGGTGCCAGAGAGGCTTGTGGGGACAGGCAGGGCTGCGTGCAACCTGGAAGGAGAGCCAGGCTAGGCGGGAAACAGAAGTCCAGGTAGAAGGGAGGAGCCGAATTGGGGTGCACTTCATATGGGCTCAGGCAGGTCAGCCTGTGAAATGAATAGATGCCAACATGCAGGCCAGCCTGGAATGTGGCAGGAGCGACAACGGTTCCCGTTTCTGGGAATTCTGCCAGTACCTATGGTGGTGCCTTTTTACTTGGCTTACTTTTTTTCTCGACATGCAGGCAGCATCTATCCCAGACTACAGGGGCCCTAATGGAGTGTGGACACTGCTTCAGAAAGGGAGAAGCGTGAGGTAAGTGGGCCAGGCGCGGCCTCCCACATAGGCTGAGCAGAGGCAGCATGGGCCTGAGCTCCGGCTGTCCTCACCTTGCCTTCCTTTCTGCCTGGCAGTGCTGCTGACCTGAGTGAGGCCGAGCCAACCCTCACCCACATGAGCATCACCCGTTTGCATGAGCAGAAGCTGGTAAGAGCCCTGGGTGGCTGGTACACTGCCAGGGACCAGGCAGAGCACCTTGGTGCCCAGTGGGCAACTGCATCCTCCCTCCGTCTACCAGTTGACTCCCACCATGAGCACCCACCAAGTGGGTTAGGCCCCAGATTGGATCCTCCCATGCGTCCTCTCGAGGACAGAAGGGGAGCGCCCCCTCTGAACCATCCTATCCACAGCCAGCCTCATCCTCAGAGCTGCTGGTGGCCTTTCCCCTTTGTGATTCCATTGCATTTTTCTTTGGACCTCAGAAGCCATCCTGGTCACAGGGGAGGCTTATAGGACAATCTCTGGGGACCTTCTGCTGAACACCTTCAACCAAGGGGTATAGGGGTTGACCTGCCTAGGTCCCCAGGCACCTGAAATGTCATGACCCAAGAGAGCATGGATCCGGAGTGGAGTGGCCCTTGCCAAAGCCCTGAGCCACTTCCCATCCTTGCCTTGACAGTGCAGTGTCTTGCCCTCCCAGCCACTCCGGGTGCATCAGGGCTGGAGAAAGGACATAGCCCCTCCCCACCATAGGCCCTCTTGAGTCCTGGTGGTTGGACCTGTTGTGTTTTACTTTCTATGGCTCTCTGCGGGGTCGGAGCTAACCCTGGTCTTGGGAGCCATCGGCTGCGCTCATAACAGCCTCGCTGTGGCTGAGTACTGACCTCCCCGTCACCACCCGTTCTGCCTTCCAGGTGCAGCATGTGGTGTCTCAGAACTGTGACGGGCTCCACCTGAGAAGTGGGCTGCCGCGCACGGCCATCTCAGAGCTCCACGGGAACATGTACATTGAAGTGAGCAGTCCTGCGGTGACTCGGGGTCTCCACGGGCAGGCGGGTCCCATTCACTGTGCCCTCTTGCCTCCAGGTCTGCACCTCCTGCGTTCCCAACAGGGAGTACGTGCGAGTGTTTGATGTGACGGAACGCACCGCCCTCCACAGACACCAGACAGGCCGGACCTGCCACAAGTGTGGGACCCAGCTCCGGGACACCATTGTGCACTTTGGAGAGAGGGGGACGTTGGGGCAGCCTCTGAACTGGGAAGCGGCGACTGAGGCTGCCAGCAGAGCAGACACCATCCTGTGTCTAGGGTCCAGCCTGAAGGTACGTACTGATGACACCAGGGATGAGCCGAGCCCCTGCCTGCCCGAGGGTGTCCAGCTCTGTTGCCCAGCACTCTACAGACTTGTCCCCCTGTGTGTGTGCTGTATCTGTCTTGTCTGTTTCCGCAGGTTCTAAAGAAGTACCCACGCCTCTGGTGCATGACCAAGCCCCCTAGCCGGCGGCCGAAACTCTACATTGTGAACTTGCAGGTAACTTGGGTTCTGAGAGTCACATCCTTAGACCTGGGTTTTAGAACGCAGAGCCGGAGACACCCCACACCCATGCACCAGAACGGTCTGATAGGGCCCCCGTGGGTGCTCAGGGAGCACTGACCGAGCCCACGGGCCGAGGCTGACAGGCCACCAGGAAGGGTGCTCAGGGAGCACTGACCGAGCCCACGGGCCGAGGCTGACAGGCCAGCAGAAAGGGTGCTCAGGGAGCACTGACCGAGCCCACGGGCCGAGGCTGACAGGCCACCAGGAGGGGTGCTCAGGGAGCACTGACCGAGCCCACGGGCCGAGGCTGACAGGCCACCAGGAAGGGGTGCTCAGGGAGCACTGACCGAGCCCACGGGCCGAGGCTGACAGGCCACCAGGAAGGGTTGGGCTGCTCTTACTCTCACTCGGCTTTCCCTGTCCTCAGTGGACCCCGAAGGATGACTGGGCTGCCCTGAAGCTACACGGGAAGTGTGATGATGTCATGCGGCTCCTCATGGCGGAGCTGGGCTTGGAGATCCCCGCCTATAGCAGGTGAGTGGACCATTGCAGCAGCCCGCTTCCCTGCACCTCTGTGTGCTGGGCCGTGTCTGTCTTCTCTCGTGAGCTGAGCGTGGAGGAAGCTCTGAGGTGTTTGCAGCAGTGTCTGAGGCATGACTGAAGCGTGGTGGTCTCCAGAGGGCCTGACCTCAGTGGTTGGCGGAGACCCTGCATGTGCCACTCCTGCCCTGGCTGATGTGGCACACACAGTCCCCGCGGGGAGAGGGACTCTGCCCACGTGCTCCTGCTCCAGGCCTCCCCGTGGAGCTCTTCAAGATGCCTGGTGGGAAGCATCTTGAGGGGACGAGCACTTGGCAGCTCTGGTCAGACAGAATCTGTGTGCTTGGTTTTGGGAGTTGGCGTACTTTGGGAAAGCTTAAACAGACTGTGCCTTAATACAGAATTTGTGATAATTTAGACTTGGTGTATGTATTGAGTAAAAAGTTTACACTCTCTTTCTCTGTGAATTTTCAGGGTCTTATAGGGGAAATCAATAACTTCTTTTAATCAAAGGGTTCAAGAAATTAAGGATCCCTTCACCTTCTGGGCCTGGCACTTCTTGTATGTTATGTGTGTGGTGTTCTGTGATGTGGGCTATCGTGTACTGTATTTTTTTTTTACATTAACTTAGCTCATTTTCCTTATCAGTGCGTATCTGTATCTTAAGTTATGATCTGTGGTTCTGCATCTCAGTCAGACACATGCTTTCTTCACGGTGTCGTCTGTAGGCCACGCCTCCCTAGTCAGCTGGGAAGGGGGAGAGGGTCTGGTCCACCTGCCCCTGGCGGTACAAGTGGAAGGTGGGGCCCAGAGTTGCTAGTGACTCATCCCTGGAGACGGAGGCAGCCCTGGGGCCACTGCTGCCCTGTCCTGTGTGTGCACGCCGCTCAGTGGTGGACGAGGACACGGAGTTCTGAGGAGACCAAGCTAGTGTGGGTGCTGACCTTTGAGTCACCACCTAAGAGGTGACCTCTCCCGCATCCGTTCTGCAGCTTGATAACAATGAAGCTGCCACCAACCAGAGCCCAGCCGCAGTGGACACAGGGGAGGGAACGGGATGGGAAGGCCAGGGACCGCAGGCAGCTTTCCCGAACTGGGGTGGGTGTGGCTGTGAGAGGCTCCCAGGCCCGCCTGATGCCGCTTTCCCTTTTTGGCAGGTGGCAGGATCCCATTTTCTCACTGGCGACTCCCCTGCGTGCTGGCGAAGAAGGCAGCCACAGTCGGAAGTCGCTGTGCAGAAGCAGAGAGGAGGCCCCACCTGGGGACCGGGGTGCACCGCTTAGCTCGGCCCCCATCCTAGGGGGCTGGTTTGGCAGGGGCTGCACAAAACGCACAAAAAGGAAGAAAGTGACGTAACCTGGTGCTCGATGAAGAACAGTTGGCACTTTGCAGATGGCCAGTGTCACGGTGAAGGCTGGGTTGTCCCCACGGGTCTAGTGAGAACTCTTTGGGGATGACGTTTTCACCGTGACATTTTTAGCCATTTGTCCTTGTGGAAGCCCCTTGCACTGCTGCGGTTGTCCCCTGATACGACTTGGCCATGGAGGACACCTGCCCATCCGGCCTCTATGTCAAGAGGTGGCAGCCACACTTTTCTGTGAGAACGGAACTCGGGTTATTTCAGCCCCGGCCGGCAGAGTGGAAGCGCCCAGCGGCCTTTCCTCACTCACCAGGCCAGTCTCAGGGCCTCACCCTATTTCTACTACTTAATGAAAAAGTGTGAAAACTTTATAGAACCCTTTCTGTACTGGACGTGCGGCAGAGGGGTGGCTCCGAGCCTCGGCTCTATGCAGACCTTTTTATTTCTATTAAACGTTTCTGCACTGGTTTCCAGTGTCCCCAAGTGGTCGGCGGGGGCTCCCCGGGCTCAGATTTGCTGCCTGGCAGCGCGGTCCTGGCCTAAAACCCCCTTGGTTGGAGAAGGGACAAGTGTAGATTATTGTGCCAAAAAGTAACTAAGAAAAAAGGGGGGGTGGGACGCCGGCTCGCGGCACTGCCCGGCCATCCCAGCACCAGGTGTGGACAGTGCGGAGAGGCCAGGTGTGGGCCGGAGGCGGGTCTCCGGCCGCGCGGCACACGCCATTGGCTGTGCGTTTGGAGGGGGTGGGACTCTGTCAGGGGCTCACGCCATTGGCCGCGCGCGGAGGTGCGGTGGGGCGTGGCCTTCGGGGGTGGGGCGCCGGCCGGAGGGCGCGCGGCGCGGTGGGGGCGGTGGGGGCGGGGCTCGGGCCGAATGGCGCACGCTATTGGCCGTGTGCAGCGGGTGAGGCCCGCGTGACGGCGGCTGAGCGTGCGCCTGGCGGGGCGGGTGGCGGCGCTGTAGTCGCTGGGAGCTGCCAGGCTGTCCGCACCGCCGCTGCGGGGCCATGATCCGGAACGGGCGCGGGGCTGCAGGCGGCGCAGAGCAGCCGGGCCCGGGAGGCAGGCGCGCCGTGAGGGTGTGGTGCGACGGCTGGTGAGCGCGGGACCGGGGCGGGCCGCGGGGACGCCGGGACCGGCTTCCTTCCGGGGCGCCGCGCCAGCCGTTGCCCGGGGACCGGGCCTGCGTTCTGGGTGGCGTCCTCGTCTGGCGTGGGCCGGGGCTGGCAGGCTGCGGGGCGCACCCGCCGGGAGGGTCGGGCTACGGAGGCTCCGCGCCCTGCCGTGGGCGCCCCGGTCTACCCCTGGCGGAGGCCCCGCCCGGTCACACCGACCTCCGGTGCAGCCACCGTGCTGAGATCTGGAGCCACGGCCTCCCTGCTTCTCCGTAACCACCAGCAACCAGCTTGCCCGGCTCCGGTCCAGGGGTTCCCCTGGCCTCCGGGCGAGCGTCCCTGTAGGTGGACATCGAGTGTGACCTGCCTGTCCGGGACCCGCAGTGAAGCCCGCGGGCTCCCGGGTCCTCCTCCCCGGGGCTAGAATGCAATCGGTCTTCCCTGGCCAGTCACACAGAGGGCATTGTTTTAAGAAAAGTTTAGGGTTGTCAACAAGTGAAAGAAAGATGACCGTTACTGATAATTTGCTACCTCTGACCCTTTCACGTGCCTGCCGCATAGAATCCCCGAAGCAAGCGCCTCTGATTAGCCCTTCCCAGGAGAGCAGGCAGGGCCTTGTTCCCTGTGTCTGAGTCACCTCTGGGCGAAGGAATGTGGCTTTGTGTCAGTGGACTTTGACCTTGCCCTGACCAGGCCCCAGCCCCATTCCAGGCTGTGGTCCCCTGGCCTAGCCTCTGACCCCTCCTCCCCTCCAGCCTGTCCAGTGGGTACATGGGCCCGCCAGACTTCACCCTGCATGTCTGCTGGGACTCCGTGCACTGTGGCAGGGGTGCTGGGAGGAAGCAGTGGTGTGCAGTGGAGCAGCTCTGTGCACTGTTCGGGCTGCCAGGGTCACACCTCTCCTGGAGAGGCAGGGACAGCTTCGTCCACTCTTGAGGGGATGGGCAGCTGCTGTAAGGAAGTGTCGAAGAAGCCAGGCCAGCGGGGCCCAGTTGGTGACAGGGTTGTGTAGCTTTGGGCTTGAGAGTTCACGTTAGCAGACCCAGATTTATGAATGAAAACTCTAGAACCAGGTGGCAAGGCAGTGGCTGTACATCCTTAGTGTTAAGCCTGGGAAGCTTCAGAGGCCGTCAGGGAGGAGGAAACAGGATTTTCAGGGCGATTCCCAAGGTTTTATTTTGTGGTTGGATTTGTTTTGGGTTAGCCCCAGGGACTGTTCGCTTGTTGTAGTCTAGGATCCAACCCTACCCCAAGAGTTAACATTGGCCTATTTTAAAGTGACTGCCCAGGGCAGGTGATATTCGGTGAGGGGATAGGACACGTGGCCCTGCAGCTCACCGTGGGCTCCAGTCTGTCCTGCACCCACCAGTCCTCTAGACCCAGCCAGGCCTTGACGTCTCTGCCCCCACCACCCTTTCTATATCTGGCACAGGGGTCCCACCGTCAGGCCCAGGAGTCATTAGGGTGGAGAGCTGAGCACCTACATCTTCTGAATCCCAGTCCCAGGGCTCCCAGCAGCAGCTTCTCAGAGTGCTTCCTAAGGAGTCCTCAGAGGAGCAAAACTCTGCCCCTAAGCCACAGGGCCACCTGGCCCCCACCCTTGGCACAGGCACCACCCACTCTCTTTGTCTCCACAGCTATGACATGGTGCATTACGGCCACTCTAACCAGCTGCGCCAGGCACGGGCCATGGGCGACTACCTCATCGTAGGCGTGCACACTGATGGTACGCACAGGTGGCCTCGCCCACCCATGGCCCCCCAGCCCTCCTGTGGGTTGCGCCCATTGACTGAAAGCCTGCAGGCCTGGGCCGCCTTGCCAGGGCTCAGCTGTAGGGGAGAGCACTGTAGGCTCACCCAGCCCAGCCCCAGCTGAGGATGGCCTAATGCCTTTCCCATCTTGCACTTCCTGTCCCAGCTAAAGAGAAGGGGCACCTGCTCCCCAGCATGGCTCCCAAGCCTTCAGGGGCTGAGCACCTGCTCTTCAGAAGAAATCTCTGCCTTTGCCTGAGACCCTCACAGGGGAGACAGCCACCCCAGTTGACCAGCACTAGTGGGCTAAGGGCCAGGCGAGACAGACAGCCTGCCCCCACCGGCCCTCTTGTGTGGCTACAGCTGGGTGCTGGGAAGGGCCCTCGTACGCAAGCAGCCAGGTGGGCTGGGTCCCCAGTCTCCTTGTTGTCCTTTTCCTAGAGGAGATCGCCAAGCACAAGGGGCCCCCGGTGTTCACTCAGGAGGAGAGATACAAGATGGTGCAGGCCATCAAATGGGTGGACGAGGTGGTGCCAGCAGCCCCTTACGTCACTACACTAGAGACCCTGGACAAATACAACTGTGACTTCTGTGTTCACGGCAGTGAGTGGTGGGCCTGGGGGCCTGGGGACATCAGGTGGCTCAGGATCAGATCTGCTGGTGGGACATCTGGGAACAGGGGGCCTCCATGCCCTTCGAGGATCTGAGATGTTTCCGGGCCCCTACCTAGAAATGGGCACGCGGGCACTAGGGCAGGCCAGGGGCTGAGAGGGTCCTGGGCTCTGAAGGGTCTGATGGCTTTGAGTTAAGGATCCTTGTCCTTGTGTGTCACTGCCTAGATGACATCACCCTGACTGTAGACGGCCGGGACACCTACGAGGAGGTAAAGCAGGCCGGGAGGTACAGGTGAGTCTCCACCATGGACCTGGCCATCCAGGGAGCTGGACACTGGGCTCCCTCCTGGCTCGTGCTTTGCTATTTCCCGGGAGCCCGTGAGGGGAGCGTCTGGGCCCTGAGTCATGTTCCTCACTCCAAGGACCGGGAACTTGAGGGATGGAGGTGCCATTGTGGGATGGCCTGGAGGCCCTCACCATTTGGTGCTGCAGACCCGTGGCCTCAGGGCTCCAAAGGCACAGCTTTGTGAGGTGGCAGCTGTTGAACTCGGGGGACATGGCTGGCACTGCTGGGGAGCTGGCACTATATCTGAATTACCAGACGTCAGGGACATGAGGCCAGTGGCTCCTGCACGGGATGCTGCAGCTGAGAATTCATTCAGCTACAGATGCTCAGCGTTCAGGACGTGGGTGTGAGGGAGGCGGGGAGCAGAGCCACTGCCCAAGTGCCCGCCCTCTCCCCGGCATTGCACACCTGAGCCCCAGCAGGGGTCCTTTTCTGTGCTCCTGTCACTCCCTTTAGTCAGTAAAAGCGTGGAAGCCTTCCCCACGTTCCCAACCCAGGTCTTCTGTTATAGCCTTGCGCAGGGAGGGGACCCTCGTCTTTGGGGCAGCCGTGGGTTCTGCCACAGCAGGGCCGCTAGTGTCCCTAGTGGTGGTAGCAGGAGACAGCCTTCCAAGTGTCCCAGGCTGAGACCCCACTCCCGCTCTGTCCCCCAGAGAGTGCAAGCGCACACAAGGGGTGTCCACCACAGACCTCGTGGGCCGCATGCTGCTGGTGACCAAAGCCCACCACAGCAGCCAGGTGAGTCGGGGCGGAATCCCCAAGGCCCCTGGGTCAAGGTCGCCAGGGGAAAGGAGGGGCACCTCCCTGCCCCCTCAGGGCCCTCCTGCCCACTGCTCCCCATCCCCACCCAGTCCTGGGGTGGCCACGCCTAGAGGGCAGGCCCCTCAGCCCTGCTCTGCCCTTCTGTGCAGGAGATGTCTTCTGAGTACCGGGAGTATGCAGACAGTTTTGGCAAGGTGAGTGCGGCCGTGGAGGGGAAGCTGAGCACGCAGCTGCAGGGGGCTCCCCCGGCCACCTGTCCTGGGCATCCCTTGGGGAAAGGCCAGCCCAGAGCCTCACCCTCCTCTCTCCCTCCCTGGCACTGACCAGGCACTGACTGCCAGGTTCGGCCGACTGGTGGACGCTGCGGGGGAGGGCAGGCAGCGGTGGTACCGGCTGGCCGGTCACAGCAGCCACTGCTTGGAGGAGGAGCAAGGACTTGCCTGTGGACAGGTGTTCTCTAACCAAGTGGCCTGGCCCTCTCTCCCTTTGTAGCCCCCTCACCCGATACCCACTGGGGACATACTTTCCTCAGAAGGATCCTCCCAGGTGACCAGACAATGGTCTCAGGGTGCCGGGTCCCTCCCAAGGGCTGTGTGCACTAGCCGCCGGGCTCCTTGCCTCCTCCTGGCGGTCTCTGTCTGGGCTCAAGTGGTGTCAGCTGTGGTGCCTGCTGTGGTTGTGGGGTGGCGCCACAGTCCTGCCTGACACCTGGCCTGGCAGTGTGTCCCCCGCCTGAGGTGACTGGCTGGAAATGGGATTGCTGGCAGGCCACAGCTGAGGGTTTGGTGAGCTGGCGAGGGCAGCACCTGGGAGGCCTCCCCAGCCAACCTGCTCCCTCTCTTGGCTTGCAGTGCCCTGGTGGGCGGAACCCCTGGACCGGGGTATCCCAGTTCCTGCAGACATCGCAGAAGATCATCCAGTTTGCTTCCGGGAAGGAGCCCCAGCCAGGGGAGACAGTCATCTATGTGGCTGGCGCCTTCGACCTATTCCGTATCCTCTGAACCTCTGCTGCTCCCTACGTGTGCCACATGGGGTGGGACCCCGGGGCCTCACTTTGACTCCCTAGGGCCCCAGACTGGGCTGGTTTGCAGGGGAGCAGCTGTCGGCAGGGAGGATGGCGGGGAGGCCCTTGGGCATGAGCTGTCAGGGAGCTGCCACCTGTCATCTCCATCCCGACTGCTTAACCTGGGCACAGACATCGGGCATGTGGACTTCCTGGAGAAGGTGCACAGGCTGGCAGAGAGGCCCTATATCATCGCGGGCTTACACTTTGACCAGGTCACTGCCCTCTTGCTCCCTGGGCCCCTGAGCAGCTGATGGGCCCTCGAGGGGCCTAAGGGTTGGTGTTGGGTGGAGGTGGTCTCTAGGAGGAGGCCCCAGGTGAAGTCAGAGGAGACCCTGCGGCGGGGGGGTGATCGTGGGCTTCTGGGGTCCAGAGCTATCCTGTCTGGGGCATCCCTACAAGGGCGGGCACCCTTCCCGACTTCTTACCCTGAGGGTCAGCTGGGAGGGGCACACCCTGTCCCCCCAGGGTTCCGGGGCTGAGCTAGCCTCACTCTGGCCACAGGAGGTCAATCGCTACAAGGGGAAGAACTACCCCATCATGAATCTGCATGAGCGCACCCTGAGCGTGCTGGCCTGCCGGGTGAGTGGGGCCAGGAGCCAGCCCAGGGACGGGGACATTCCCACAACATCCCCCCACCAAGAGCCTCCCTGAGCCGGGGCAGGGGGCTTGGGTCCTGGCAGAGCCGCACCCAGCACCCCGAGCTCTGTGGCACATGCCCAGACCTGTTTGTTGAGGCGGGAGGAGGGGTGGTCGGGTCTCCAGGTGCTGTTCCTTCTTGCCTCCTGGAGGAGCCCCAGGGGTCCTCAGCCTGCCCAGCCTATCCCTGCTTTGACCAGGTCACTGCCCTCTTGCTACTCACTGGAAGCCCCGTGTCTGGGCCATCTCCCACTACCCTGTGGCCCTGGCTTACCAGTAGCAGGGACCGTGCAAGCCTTTCTGCTACTGTCCCCATAGTACGTGTCCGAAGTGGTGATTGGGGCCCCGTACGCAGTCACAGCAGAGCTCCTGAGTCACTTCAAGGTGAGGCTCTGCATGGGCTCACCTCGTTCCCACATGGGCTGGGAACACGGGCGGGCTATGGGCTCCTCCTACACAGGGCCTAGGAGGTGCCTGGGCTGAGGAAGGGGCAGGGTCAGCTCTCCCAACCCCCAGGGCCTGTGCTGGGCTGTGGGTGGCTACGGCAGCTGCCTCCCCAGGGAGGGCTCCTGACCCCCACTCCTTCTCCAGGTGGACCTGGTGTGTCACGGCAAGACGGAAATTATCCCTGACAGGGACGGCACCGACCCATACCAGGTGGGTCATGCTGGCCCTTGCTGGGCACAGGGGTTGCCACTGGCACCTCCCAGCCATTTAATGTCTCACTGTGCCTACCTGGGAAACTGGCATCGTGGCTGCAGCTGCTCTGACTACACCACTCCCACAGGACCCTGGGCACTGGTCTCCCTCTGGGGCAGGGCACCGGATGGGTCTTGGGGAGGTCAGCAGGGACCTTCATCCCGCTCCTCCTCTCCGGACCCCCAGGAACCCAAGAGAAGGGGCATCTTCCGTCAGATTGACAGTGGCAGCAACCTCACCACGGACCTCATCGTGCAGCGGATCATCACCAACAGGTGCAGCTGGGTGGGGGCACCTTGGAGCCGCCTCGTAGGCGCTCTCTACTAGACTTACCCTGCCCTCCCCCCAGGTTGGAGTATGAGGCACGAAACCAGAAGAAAGAAGCCAAGGAGCTGGCCTTCCTGGAGGCCGCCAGGCGGCAGGCAGCGCAGCCCCTGGGGGAGCACGATGGCGACTTCTGACCTGGTGGAGGCCTTGGCCGGCCCTCCCCCTGCTCTGCTTCTGCACCTTCTGCATTTGGACATAGGACTCTGCAGGGCCACCCTCTCTAACTGGCCTGGCTCTGGAAGGGCTGGTGACGACTCTGCCTCCTGCCTGCCTTCAAGGTGCCTGGTTTGCAGCAGACTCTCCACCCTTTCCAGCGAAGCTGCTCAGAGAGGGCGTCCAGCACAGTGGAGAGGCCGGCAGTGAGATGGGCAGACGGCACCTGCAGCCCGAAATGCAGCACTCCTGCGTGCGCCCCCACCTGGTCCCCGGATGTCCCCACCACCTGGACAGAGGCCACATTGACTGCCTACCCAGCTGTGGCAGGAGGTGCAGAGCGGAGGGCTTTAGGGAGCAGCGACTGCGGTCACCCCTTTAGTTCTCTGGGTGCAGACCACAGCACCTCCCACTTGGCACCCCCCAACACGGTGTCCTGCCACCCGGCGCCGGCTCCAGGAAAACACGCTTGCCTTCATTCCCAGCAGCTTCGCCGCTCTCCTTATGGACTCTGTTCTGTTTGTACGTGGCTGATGTAAATCTCTTTGGTACAACCAAATAAAGCCTGGTGGCACTGCTGCGTGGGGCTCCCAGCCCTGCTGGGAAGGACCAGGGAACCACCCAGCAAGCAGAGCCTCTTGGCCCTGCCCCGACCATGCACCCAGCAGCCGGGTGTGCAGTGGGCAGCCTGGCAGTGAATGAAACCCCGGCCTCCAGCCCTCCAAAGCCAGGGGCCACCCCCTATAGCAGGCAACGCTAGAATAGGAAGGAGAGCCGGGGCTGAGGCTCCTTGCCCCTCGGCCCCTCCAGGGGCCATGGGATCTCTGTCTCCTGCATGCCTGTCAGGGCCCGACTGGAGCAGCCCAGAGGCTGAAGAGGCTCTTACTGCAGCCTCCAGGAGGTGTCTGGGGAGCCCACAGATTGCCTGGTCTCGCCGCACTCAAAATGAGGCTTATGATCAGGACTTTTTTCAGCCCCACACTCCTCTCCAGAATGGGCTCTGCCGTACAGCACCTGACCCATGTGGGGCCTCCATGGGCCTGTCCTCTGCTGTTGTGAGGTCGACCTCATGACCCAGCACAGGAGCCGGAGGCGAGGTGCACATGAGGCTCTCCACAGCCCCGGAAGGCAGCCTCTCACCCTGCTCTCCGAGCCAGGGGCCAAGGTGTGAGGGGCACAGGCCATCCTCATGCTGTCAGGCCCCTGCTTTCAGAAGTGGGGTGGTGCCGATGCTCCCACTCAGACCCCTGGGCTGCAGGGTCCCCTGAGCAGAGGGACCAGCCACTTCCCCATAGATTGGTGCTGGACAGGGGCTGCCTGGGCCCCAGGCTTGGGGAGGGTGGAAAGGCCCCGCTTGTTGCTGCCTGGGCCCGGAAGTGGGCCTGGCCCTGTTCCCTTAGAAGCATTGGAGGCCAGGGCCCAAGCCAGTGCTGGAGTCACACCCAACCGCGGAGGGAGAACCCACCTGTCTCCCACCCTCAGCTCTGGGGAAGCATGCTCTGGGTCTCTGGGGCCAGGGCTCAGGCCCCCAACTCTCCTCCTCGCCCCTGCGCCCTCGGACTTGGCCTGGCCAGAAGGGATGGGGGCAAGAGGAAAGCAGCCAGGGGCTCCAGGCCATGCCCTCACAGATTTGCCTCTGGAGTGGGGGAGCGAAGGACTGGGGAAGACACTGGGGACCAGGCCAGCAGTGGCCCTGCAGTTTCCCCCAGGGAGCACCAAGGTTAGACGCGGCTTCACCGCGGGGCTGGATCGTGGCCAGCTTGGCCCCTGGGTCTGAAGACCTCTGGGCAGCCCAGGCCAACCTTGCCCTGCCGCCGCACACTCGGCTGCCCTCTCATACCCAGGCTTGGGGACTTCCAGGTCCCGATCCCCTCGTGGCCTGGCTGCCAGTCCTCCAGTACCCCTCACTCCGAGGCTGCCTCACTATTTATTTGTTTACCATGAACTGCGGGGTGGGCGGAATAGGGGAGAGCTGGGGCGCCATCCCCAGCCGGCGGGGCCTGGGGTCCCCCAGTAGGACGATGGTGGCGGGGGTCCCCAGCAGTGCCAGGAGAGGTCCGGGTTCCGGGCTCAGGGGGCGCGGCAGTCGGCTGAGCGCAGGGACAGGAAGACGTCCGCCTTGCACTGGAAGGTCCCGCGGTCGTCGGGCAGCCGCTCGCACCTCTGCAGGTTTGGAGCGACGTCCTGGATGCACACGGCCTGGGGCGGGCGGGCAGAGGTTGAGAGGCCGCCGCGCCCCCACCCCCGTCAGCCCCCGGCCCGCCCGCTGGACTCACGAGGCTCCGCAGTCTGGGGTGCAGCTGCAGCTCCGGGGAGGCGCCGGCCCGGCCCGGGGGTTCCGCCCGTCTGTGGGGCTGGGAGCGCCGCGCGTACGGGGACCTGCGGAAGCCGGACAGCAGCCCCGCGGCGCGGCCCACGGAGTAGGAGCTGCGCCCCGCCGCCGGCTTGTACCACGCGAGGCCGGGCGGCGCCAGCAGCAGGCACAGCGCCAGGGCGGCGGCCACCAGTGTCGCGGGCCGGGCCATGGGGACGCGGGCGGGCGGGCGGCGGCGTCGGGGCTCGGAGCAGCCACCGCCTGGGCCGCCTTATATCTGCGGCGGGGGCGGGCCGAGGCTGCGGGGGGCCGGGAGGGGCGGCGGGCGGGCTGGGGGTGCAGCCAGCCCGCGCGGAGGACCCGTCGCACCTGCGCATCCCAGAGGACCCAGCCGCGCGGGTGAGCGCTGGAGGCGCGCAGGGATCTGGCGCTTGGTCGGAGCCCGACGCCCCAAGCTCCCCACCCACGCCGCTCGCATCCTTCAGGCCCGGCCTGCGTGAGCCTCAGTGGGAGCAGGGGAGGGCCCACGGGCGCTCAGCCCTAGGAGTCGTCCCCCAGGAAGTCCCCAGTACTCCTGAGGCGGGAGAGCCAGCCACACTGCACAGTGCCCAGGGGGCGGTTTTTCCCACCCTGAGGCGTATTCTTGGCTCCAGGCATCAGAGTCCATGTGGTTTGTGGGGCCCTCATTTCTTTCACGCCCTTCGGGGAAGGTTCCACCAGCAGGGCTGCTACTGACAGGGTGCTCTGGGAGCGGGGCAAGAAGGTCAGGCACTGACCTCAGGAAAGCCACACCAAGGCACTGGGGCTCCACGATTCCTGGAGGCCCCTCTCTGCCAGCTCTGCCCCTGGAAGGGCACCAGGCAGGACTGCGAGCCGCTCTCTTGGCAGGTGACATCCGCCTTCAGGCTCACTGTGCCCTCACCATTTCATGCTCCCCCAAGGTCCTGGTCACGTCTTCTTTTGGATATCTCGCCAGGACAGGCACTGGCACTGGAGCCCTGGTACTTGTTTCTGGGTTCCGTGCTTCCCAGGTGTGATGGTGAATACTGAGGGTTATTTTGATGGGATCAAAGGATGCAAAGTATTGTCCCTGCTGGGTCCATGAGGGTGTTGCCAGAGGAGATTCCCATTTGAGTCCGTGGCTGGGAAAGGCAGACCCAACCTCAATCCAGGTGGGTACCACCTAATCAGCTGCCAGCACAGCCAGAAGACAAGCAGGCAGAGGAACGTGGAGGGACCACACTGGCTGAGTGTGGCCTCCATCTTTCTCCTGTGCTGGATGCTTCCTGCCCTCGAACATCACACTCCAAGTTCTTCAGCTTTCGGACTCTTGGACCCACACCAGTGGCTTGCCAGGGGCTCTCCGCCCTTTGGCCACAGACTGAAGGCTGCACTGTCGGCTTCTCTACTTTTGTTTTGGGACTCAGACTGGCTTCCTTGCTCCTCATCTTGCAGATGACTTATTGTGCGACTTCACCTTGTGATAGTGTGAGTCAATGCTCCCAATAAACTCTTCATATATACTCTTCATATAGAGAGTCCTGTCTTTCTAGGGAACTCTGACACAGATTTCAGCTGAGGCCTGGTCAACTCCCCAGGGTGCTGTGAGGAAGGAAGTGTCAAGAGGCTCACACTGGGCACAGGGCACTGGCCCCATGAATGCCAAAGGCTCCCTAGGTTACTAGAGATACAGCCTGCGCTCTGTCCAGAAGCAGCCTGAGACCCCGGGGCTGCCGCTCCCCTAGTGGCCCCTTCCCACAATTGTGGGGAGCAAAGGAGCCTCCCAGGGCCACCCTTTCCTAGGTAGGGAAGCCTCAGACATGTGTGCACACACTTCCCAGTGTCAGGACACCGATCCCTACACTGTGGGAGGCCCAGCTCCACCGAGGAGCTGCAGACAGTCCCAGTGAGAATGGACGCCTGCTTAGAGATGGTGGCCTTCAGTCTGGGGGTACCACAAGCAGCAGGCTGCCAGCTGTGCATGGCCAGAGTCCGTCAGAGCCAGCCCGAGGGAGGGTCCAGGGCCGCCCGGCCATCCAGCAGGCAAGAGCATGCCTCAGGCCCTACCGTCTGATCCCGCTGCTTCTCCTCCCAGTTGTGACTCAGGGTTTGATGAGTGCTTTGACAGCGTTTCACGGAGATGTTTATTCATGAGAGTTTTCATATCAAAACACACCGAGACTGCATCAATATGCTGAGAACACAGGCACCCAGTGGCCTCCAGCAAGATTTGAGTAGTTTAATGAGTTTTTACTTATTGGATAAAAGTGTCAACATAGTGATGGGAAAACAAACGCAGCTCCAGCCCTTGTTTCCACCTTGTTACAGCCCAGGGGCGCTGTCCCCAGCAGCAGCTACCGCAGCCATCAGCGCCAGCATGAGGAAGGGGCCGCGGGACGCCCCCTCCAGCGAGGGCCAGGCCGGGCCTCACTCCTTGAACTTCCATTCCTGGCGACACATGGGGCAGTGCTGCTGCACCTGCTGCGCGTGCAGCCACTTGAGGATGCAGTGCATGTGGAAGCAGTGGGAGCACTGGCCCCACACCAGCGGGCAGTCGTCGCCAGGCACCTTGCCTACAGAGGGGAGGCGGGGAAAAGGACAGGCATGATCAGGCTGGACACAGAGCATGTGACAAGCCAGGCAGGGGTGCAGGTTGGGACCCTGGGCAGTGGCTCCAGCACTGCAGCCTCTCATGTTTCAGAGAAGCCGAAATCAGGAGAGTTACCCAATCGGTCTCCTGACCAGCCTGCCCCCAGGCGAACACCAGCAACTACGCCAGACATGAGGCCTCCACCTGGGGCAACCACGCCCAGGCTCAGGCTCATCATGCTCAGTGGGGAGCCCAGGGACCTTGCTGAGGAGGCGGCATCAGGGAGGAGGCACTCTGGTCTAGACCACTGTTCCCTGTGCTTGAGGCTGGGGAAAAAGGGCATCGTCTGACCTACAGGCCCTGAGCCCACCTGCAGACACTTGATCTGTGATGCCAAAAAGGTCACATGAATGGTCAAGGCACCAAGGAGACACACATCTGAGTAGTGAACTGGTCTCTTGATCAAGGGCATGAGGGGTGGGGCTTGGGGACCTAGAAGACTCTTCCCTAGACATCAGGAATCCAGGGTGCCGCCCAGGCACTGGGGACGCCATGTTGATGGGCCCTGCCTCCCAGGACAGGCACAGGCTGCGGGCACCAGCCCAAACACCTAGAAATGTTCTCCATGGAGAGGGCCTGACAGAGAGGGATACTCCTAGCAGCCATGATCAAGAGAAACAAGTGTCCCTGATCTCCAAGAGCCTGGAAAACCCCATGACACAGCTGCTGCCAGCAAAGCACAGCAAGTCCCAGCCCCAGCCCCGTGGCAGGGTCGGTCTGGCATTGTGGAGCTGGAGCTCATGGCCGCCCTCCTGTCCTGGTGGCACTGGCCCCACAGCATGCCCACTCCCAGCCCTGGGAGGACCTGCCCATGGGGGCTTTTTAGCCTCAGCACAACTCTGCTTGAAATCACCCCTTTCAAATGAGAGCTGAAGCCTGCTAGCCCCCTGCGGAGAGGGGTCTGAGTACGCAGGAGAGGCCCAGTTAGACAAAGATGCTGCTTCGTTCTAGTGCGTTCCCCACCCAAAGCCGGCCTGGGGTGTCTGATGAGTCCGCAGATGCACTGAGGCTGACTCATTCAAGGACCTGCTGATCTCCTGATTGCATTTCTTTAAATTAAAACTCCTCTCGGCAAAACTGCATTGCCACGAGAGTCCTCTGGGATGCGGGACAGACTCACTGTTTACCAGCCTCGGGCTCCCACGGTCTTTGTGGAACTTAGCCACTCTGAATTTTTCAAAGGAGTTCAATTTTAGCAAAAGAAACCTGGTGCTGCTTAGCCCGGAAGCACATTAGACTTGTCAAACACTTTGCGCGTTAACACTGACTCACTATAACTTAACCATCAGCAGATCCAAAAATCAGACTCTCAACTCCTTAGTGTGCAGCCAACAGGCCCCATTTTAACAAAGCCAGTGGAGAGATGCTGAGAGTTCAGGGTAACATCCCTCTGGATGTCCCATCACAGGCCCGGCTGGCACGGTGCAGGCTGGCTCTGCAGGCTGCCTGTGGACCCACCACTGCAGTCAGTTGGCGGCTGCCTAGTGCCGCCTCTAATCCACAGGATTCACCACCCACATCTGGCCCACAGATGCAGCCAGACTAGGCGTGGACACATGGTTTGGAGGAATTTCAGAAGCTAACCTGCTGCTCCAGAAGTTGAGTGACTGCCCTCAGGGCACCCCGTGCTGTCTTTGTTACATCCTTAAGAGCAATTTAAAAGAGGTCAAATAAAACCATGCCTTGTGAATTTAGTTATTAACCTAATTAGCTATTAAGTACAAATCCAATCAGGCAGAGTCAATCAATAATTTCCTAATATTACACCCTACCCATTTGATTAAATGAGGATTAATTCCTGAGTAATAAGATTTCTGTTTAGCTAGGGCCAATGTAAAAGTTAAGCCTAGAATAACAAGTATTTGTACTGGCCAGGCACCACGCCTATAATCCCAGCACTTTGGGAGGCTGTGGCAGGACAGAGTCAAAGACCAGCCTGGGAAACATAGTGAGACTCCATTTCCACAAAAAAAAAAAAAAATTAAAAATTAAAAATTTATGTAGTTTTGTTCAGGCATGGTGGCTCACGTCTATAATCCCAGCACTTTGGTAGGCCAAGGCAGGCAGATCCCTTGAGCCCAGGAGTTCAAGACTAGCCTTGGCAACACAGCAAAACCCTGTCTCTACAAAAAATTAAAAAACAAATTAGCCAGGCATCGTGGAGCCTGCCTGCAGTCCCAGCTACTTGAGAGGTTAGGTGGGAGAATCACTTGAGCCCAGGAATTGAAGGCTACAGTGAGCTATGATTTTGCCACTGCACTGCTGCCTGTTTCCAAAAAAAAAAAAAAAAAAATTGTACTAAGATCCAGTCATTTCAATTTCACCTAAAGAAGCAAAGACAGGGGTGGGCGCAGTGGCTCACACCTGCAATCCCAGTACTTTGGGAGGCCGAGGTGGACGGATCACCTGAGGTCAGGAGTTTGAGACCAGCCTGGCCAACATGGTAAAACCTTATCTGCTAAAAATATAACAAATTAGCTGGCTGTGGTGGTGCGCACCTGTAATTCCAGCTACTTGGGAGGCTGAGGCTGGAGAATCCCTTGAACTCAGAAGGGTGGGTGTTGCGGTGAGCTGAGATGGTGCCACTGTACTCCAGCCTGGGCAACAGGGCAAGACTCTATCTCAAAAAAAGAAGAAAAAAAAAAGCAAAGCCAGATGAGTGTGGTGGTGTGCTACTTGCAAGGCTGAGGCAGTAAGATTGCTGAAGTTCAAGTCCAGCTTGGGCAACATAGTGAGACCCTGTCAAGCAATATGGGCATACACCTGGCCCCACAAAAATACGCCTGGTTACTTGGGATAGTAGGGAGCTTCTCGGTCCTCCCCATTCCCCATTCCCCGCTGTCCTCTCCATTGCCCACTGTCCTCTGGGGAGTTCTTCTTGTCCTCCCTGGGCAAAACCTTGACCCTTGCTTCTGCTTTACGTTCATTTTGGTCTCATGGAAAACCATTTTGCTGATACAAAACTCTGCTTTCAACCTAAATGTAATCAAACCTTTTTTTTTTTTTTTTTTTTTTTGAGACGGAGTTTCACTCTTGTTGCCCAGGCTGGAGTGCAATGGTGCGATCTTGGCTCACCACAACCTCCGCCTCCCAAGTTCAAGCGATTCTCTTGCCTCAGCCTCCTGAGTAGCTGGGATTACAGGCATGCGCCACCATGCCTGGCTACTTTTTTGTATTTTTAGTAGAGACGAGGTTTTATCATGTTGGCCAGGCTGCTCTCAAATTCCTGACCTCAGGTGATCTGTCCACCTTGGCCCCCAAAGTGCTGGGATTACAGGCGCCTGATACCATGCCCAGCTAATTTTTTTTTATTTTTAGTAGAGACAGGGTTTTGCCATGTTGGCCAGGCTGGTCTCGAACTCCTGGCCTGAAGCAATCCGCCTGCCTTGGCCTCCCAAAGTGTTGGGATTATAGGCGTGAGCCACTGCGCCTAGCCTATGCCATTCAATTTTGAGAATTTTCAAATAAAAAGTTTAAACTAATCTGTTTTTTTTTTTTTTTTTTTTGAGATGGAGTCTTGCTCTTGGCTCATGGCAACCTCCGTCTCCCAGACTGAAGCGATTCTCCGGCCTCATCTTCCCCAGTAGCTGGCATTACAGGCACGCGCCACACGCCCAGCTAATTTTTGTATTTTTAGTAGAGATGGCATTTCACCATGTTGGCCAGGATGGTCTCCTGACCTCGAGATCTGCCTCCCTCAGCCTCCCACAGTGCTGGGATGACAGGTGTGGGCCACCACAGCCTGCCTCGATCTCTTGACCCTGTGATCTGCCTGCCTCGGCCTCCCACAGTGCTGGGATGACAGGCGTGAGCCACTGTGCCAGCCTCGATCTCTTGACCTTGTGATCCGCCCACCTTGGCCTCCCACAATGCTGGAATGACAGGTGTAGGCCGCCCGCCTGGCCTCTAATCCCTTTTTAATCCCAGGTATTTCACAGCTGAGTTTCATGCTATCAAGTCTGTGCGGGGTCTTTATACAAACATGAGTCCCAACCACCCGGCTTTTTTTCTATCAACTTTTCTTCATGAAATGACAGTGAAAATGTTGGGGGGTGGGTGCAGTGGCTCATGCCTGTAATCCCATCACTCTGGGAGGCTGAAGCAGGTGAATCACCTGAGGTTGACAGTTTGAGACCAGCCTAACATGAGAAACCCCGTCTCTACTGAAAAATACAAAATTAACCGAGTGTAGTGGCGCACGCCTGTGATCCCAGGTACTCAGGAGGCTGGGGCAGAAGAATCGCTTGAGCCCAGGAGGCGGAGGTTGCAGTGAGCCAAGATTGCGCCACTGCACTCCAGCCTGGGCAACAAGAGCGAAACTCTGTCTCAAAAAAAAAAAAAAAAAAAAAGAAAAGGAACTGTGGGGATGTCATGCAGGTTTAACAGGAGCCACCGAGGCTAGTGCAGCAGCCAGCACGGAGGGGACACTCACAGTCGGGGCAGCTCAGACAGCATGGAGGGGACACTCACAGTCGGGGCAGCAGCCGTTAAATGCCATCCTGCAGATGCCACAGTTCTCATCGTTGGCCACCCAGAGCCAAGTGGCCACGCCGTTCCAGCACTTAATCTTCACCTTCATGGCAACAGAGCCTGTGGTGGAGGGGAACAGGACGACTGGCTAAATTGAGCCTGCAGAACTAGAACATTTAGGCGCCAAAATAGGTATAAGCCTGGTACAGTTTAGTCCTAGCTACTCAGGGAGCCAAGGCAGGAGGATCACTCCAGCCCAGGAGTCCGAACCCAGCCTGGGAAACATCGTGGAACCCAGCCTGGGAAACATCGTGAGCCCTGTTTCTATTTTATTTTACTTTTATTTTTATTAATTTTTTTTTTTTTTTGAGACGGAGTCTCACTCTGTCACCCAGGCTGGAGCGCAGTGGCATGATCTCACCTCATTTCTTGTGCCTCTGCCTCTTGAGTAGCTGAGACTATAGGCACGCGACTCCACACCAGACTAATTTTTGTATTTTTAGTAGTCGAGGTTTCACCACGTAGGCCAGGCTGGTCTTGAACTCCTGGCCTCAAGCGATCTGCCGCCTCGGCCTCCCAAAGTGCTGGGATTACAGGCATGAACCACCGTGCCCTGCTGTGAGCCCCGTTTCTATTAAAACAAATAACAGATAAAGGGCTCTGGGTACAGAGGGTCAGGGCTACAGGGGAGCTACTGCAGAACAGCGAGTCCCGGCAGCAACCCGCTGTGGCCACGACTGTAATCCCAGCACTCTGGGAGGCCAGCTTGGGAGGACCGCCTAAGCCCAGGAGTTTGAGACCAGCCTGTGTAACATAGTGAGACTGTCTCTACCAAAAAAAAAAAAAAGCAAAGAAAAAGAAAGAACTATCTGTGAGGTTTCTTTAGCCATCTAGAGAAAGGGCACACTTTTCTCTCCAAGGGAGGGAACTCAGCTCCTCACGGACAAAGAGATCACACTGTCAGGAGTTTCATTTTACCTCACGTTGAGGATATCTTCAAAGATCTCAAGTGGGCCTGGCCAACATGACGAAACCCCATCTCTACAAAAAATACAAAAATATTAGCTGCGGGTGACAGCTCACGCCTGTAATCCCAGCACTTTGGGAGGCCGAGGAAGGTGGATCACTTGAGGTCAGGAGTTCGAGACCAGCCTGGCCAACATACTAAAACCCTGTCTCTACTAATACGAAAAATTAGCCGGGTGTGGTGGTGGGCACCTGTTATCCCAGCTACTCGGGAGGGTGAGGCAGGAGAATCACTTGAACCTGGGAAGCAGAGGTTATGGTGAGCCGAGATCATGCCATTGCATTCCAGTGTGGGCAACAGAGTGAGGCTCCGTCACACGTACACACACAAAATTAGCCAGGCATGGTGGCGCACACCTATAATCCCAGCACCCAGCTATTCGGGAGGCTGAGGCACAAAAATCGCTTGGACCCAGCAGGCAGAGGTTGCAGTGAGTCAAGATCACAGCCCTGCACTCCAGCCTGGGCGACACAGTGGGACTGTCTCAAAAAAAAAAAAAAAGCCTGCTGTGGTGGCCTGCACCAGCTGCCTGAGAGGCTGAGGCGAGAGGATAGCTGGAGCCCAGGAGTTCAAGGCTGCAGTGAGCCAAGATCACACCACTGCACTCCAGTCTGGGTGACAAGGGGAGACCCTGGCTCAAAAAACAAAAACAAAAGCAAGTTATCTCAAAACAACTTAAAATTCATGAAGTGGGCTGGGTGTGGTAGCTCACGCCTGTAATCCCAGCACTTTGGGAGGCCAAGGCGGGCGGATCACCTGAAGTCAGGAGTTTAAGACCACCCTGACCAACATGGCGAAACCCTGTCTCTACTAAAAATACAACAATTAGCTGGGTGTGGTGGCACATGCCTGTAGTCTCAGCTACTTGGCAGGCTGAGGCAGGAGAATCGCTTGAACCCAGGAGGCAGTGGTTGCAATGAGCCAAGACTGTCCCACTGCACTCTAGCCTGGGCGAAAGGAGACGGTCTCCAAAAAAAAAAAAAAATCCATGAAATAGCACATTGGTTTTCATTAATAAGTTGCAAATATGTCATAATTTCTTTTGGAGACAGGGTCTGGCTCTGTCGCCCAGGGTGGAGTGCAGTGGTGCCATCATGGCTCACTGCAGCCTCGACCTCCTGGGCTCAAGCAATCCTCCCACCTCGGCCTCCCAAGTAGCTGGTAGTACAAAAGTGCACCACCAAGCCCAACTAATCTTTTTTTTTTTTTTTTTTTTTTTTTTTTTTTTTTTTTTTTTTGAGACGGAGTCTCGCTCTGTCGCCCAGGCTGGAGTGCAGTGGTCGGATCTCAGCTCACTGCAAGCTCCGCCTCCCGGGTTTACGCCATTCTCCTGCCTCAGCCTCCCGAGTAGCTGGGACTACAGGCGCCCGCCACCTCGCCCGGCTAGTTTTTTGTATTTTTCAGTAGAGACGGGGTTTCCCCGTGTTAGCCAGGATGGTCTCGATCTCCTGACCTCGTGATCCGCCCGTCTCGGCCTCAACTAATTTTTTTTAAGAGATAGGGTGTCACTATGTTGCCCCATCTGGTCTCAAACTGCTGGGCTGAAGCGAACCTCTTGCCTCGGCCTCGCAAAGCGCTGGGATTACAGGCGTGACCGCGCACGAAAACTTGTAAAGGATATGACTAGCAAATTGTGAGAGTGCAGACTCGGGGGTCTGCAGGTGGGGACCAAACAACCAACCCGCAGCTCGTCTGCGGCGGCTGTCGCCCGCCGAGGCCGCGCCCGCTGGACCCCGCCGCGAGCCCAGCGCACAGTCCTGGGCGGGAGCGGAAACAAGGACTCCCAGCGGCTCCCGGGCACCCGCCGCGCCCTCAGCGCCCCCAGCGCCCCCAGCCCAGGGCGATCGGGCGGGGCGTGCGGGGAGGGAGGGGCGCGCAGGCTCCGCCCCCAACGGCTGCCGCCCCACCCCCTGCGCCCTCGCACCTTCGCCAACCTAATCACGCGCCGCCCTGCCCGCCCTTCCGTTGGCAGCGCCGGCGTCCGCGCGGGAAGGTATAAAAACGACCTCAGTCGCGGCCCGGCTCCCTCAGCAGCGCCCGCCGAGTCCCGCGAGCCAGTGCGCACGCGCCTTCCCGCCTCACCCCGTCCCGCGCGCGCAGCCGTCCACCGGCGGCCAATCAGCAGTCGCTCCGAGGCCGTGGCACCGGAAGGCCTCACGCGGCGCCGGAAGTGACGCGCCGGCGTGCTGACGCGCGGGCTCGAGCCGATGCCCGATTCCGCGCCCGCCATGGCCGACAAAATGGACATGTCTCTGGACGACATCATTAAACTGAACCGGAGCCAACGAGGCGGTCGCGGCGGGGGCCGGGGCCGCGGCCGGGCCGGCTCCCAGGGCGGTCGCGGCGGTGGGGCGCAGGCCGCCGCGCGAGTGAGTCGAGGCGGCGGGCCCATCCGGAACCGGCCTGCCATCGCCCGCGGCGCGGCCGGCGGAGGCGGCAGGAACCGACCGGCGCCCTACAGCAGGGTGAGTGCGGAGGCCGGCCGCGCCGGAGAGCGGGAGGGGACCAGCCGGGGCCGGGGCCGGGGCGTCTCGCGGTGGAGACCTGGGCCGGCGGACAGATAGGGCCGGTGGAGCGGCCGCCCGGAGGTCCGGAGGGTGCGTGTGGGCGCGGAGGGGGTGGTGGGCGGGAGCGAGGTCGTTCTTTCGGGGCCCGGTCTCGGAGGCTGAGACCCTTCCCGGCTCTTTGTCTGTTCCGGCCGCCGGGGCCTCGTGGCGGCAGGAGAGGAGGGGACGCTGGGCGCGGCACTGGCGGCGGGAAGTTAGTCGAAGGGAACTGAAGTTGTGCGGCCGCGGTGGGACCGTGCGGCCTCGGGCTGGGGCAGCTGCTGCGCCGGAGGGAGCGCTGGCGGCCCCGTCTCGGCCGGATCCTCTCAGGCCGGGAAGAGGAAGGGTCCGGAGTAGCCGTGAGGACCAGGAAAGGCCTGGACTGAGACTCACAGATCTGCTGTTGTTGCGGTTTTTTTCTTCAGCCAAAACAACTTCCCGACAAGTGGCAGCACGATCTTTTCGACAGTGGCTTCGGGGGTGGTGCCGGCGTGGAGACGGGTGGGAAACTGCTGGTGTCCAATCTGGATTTTGGAGTTTCAGACGCCGATATTCAGGTAAGAGACGAGGGCTTCTCGGTGAGCCGTTCGCCCTGCACAGGACGGATCGTGATTTGGGGGATGGGGCCCTGAGCCCCCTTCCCGCCTTAGCGAAGGGAGCGCTCCCAGCTCTCAAGGGCTGCAGGACAGACCTAGCTCTAGTAAAGCCGGGCTCAGTCCGCAGGCAGGTGCGAGCCTAGCTGAGCGTGAGGAACTGCTGCTGATAGTCTGAAGATAGGTTCTGTGAGTGAAAATCCCCAGCCAGGGCTTCCAGTTTCTAACAGGGACCAAGACTGATCAAATGTGAGTGGTTGTTGGCTGTTTAACCCAGCCCAGTTGCTCTTTAAATTTTGTGCCCCTTTTAGTGGGTTAATGTGAGAAAAATAATCTTCTTTATGTACCTTATGAAGCACAGGAAGCCTGTGTGATTTTCTGGCTCTGTCTGCCTTGAGTATTGTCTTATAAAGACGTTGTACGCTGTGGTTTTATCACTCCCCACCCCCGTGTCCCTTCAGTGACGTGATTCTCAAGCCCATCTTTGGTTGAAGCTTTTCTTTTTTTAAAAAAGAAAAATTGAATCCCAATGGCATTTAAACTTGTTTTCTGGTTAGGAAATGATTTTTTGGGAATCAGTTTTGGAGATGGCTGGGCAGGGTTCAGTTGCCCACAGCCCAGCCATTTGCCTTGGGAGGACAGAGTAGGGCCAGTGAGCACTCACAGTGTCTCAACACTTTTTTTAAGGTGGTTTCTAGCATCCACTGGAAACCGCTTTTGGTGAACTCCAGTTCCCGCTGTGTGCCTGCGGCCGGAGTATCCCCACACTCTGGGTTCCCTCTCCAACTCCCAGCCTGCCTGAGGTCAGGGCAGTTTCCATGGCAGCGCTTGACTTCAGACTTTGCGGCAGGCTTGAGTAGGAGGAGAGGGAAAGGTGAGCCAGAATCTGCCTCTGGGGGAGGGGCTGGGGTCAGGGCTCCCGAATCTACAGGCCCTTCAAGCTGGTCTGATAGCGGACTGCTTCCCTTGCTCTTGATCTTGGCCTTTACCGTTTCTTGGAACAGCCCTTGGGTGTGTTGTCAATTTTCCTTCGTTGAGGAGGATAGTGGCTTAATTTTGTGCCCCTTGTTAGTGGGCTTTGCGACTTCCTCTATCTGCATCATGGTACACGTGTCAGGTCCCCACAATGGCAGGAGCCCTCAGACCCAGGTGCTCTTGGAAGTTGCTGTCCCTCCTGCCCCACCCTTCCCTCATTTCCCGTTACCACTGTCCTGCCTCCCAGGGAACCACCCCCAAAGCAACTCACGCTTCCAGGGCCTGTCCCTGGGCCACCAGAAGGAACCCAGTTTTGTTGCTTTTCTGACAACTGCTCTTTGCAACTCCCAGGAACTCTTTGCTGAATTCGGGACGCTGAAGAAGGCGGCCGTGCACTATGATCGCTCTGGCCGCAGCTTAGGAACAGCAGACGTGCACTTTGAGCGGAAGGCAGATGCCCTGAAGGCCATGAAGCAGTACAACGGTGTCCCGCTGGATGGTGAGTCTGGGGGTGGACCCACGCTGACTGTGGGGCTTGTGGAGTTTGGGGCTGGCACCTGTCCAGGTAGGAAAATGGGGTACCCCTGTGGCTGAGGACACTTTGCATTTGCCCCTTTGTCTCTCTCTTCCATCTGCCACCTCTCATGCTGCCCCACACATCTGGACCAACCTCTTGTGAACCCCCATCCAGCAAGCTACATCCCTCCCCTCCTTCAGCTCCTTCCGGAAGATTCACTTCTGTGAAGCCTTCTCAGAACCGCCATAGTACACCTCTGAGTGCGGGGCTGTAGTCGTAAAGACAAAGGTACCGGTTCTTCTTCGTCAGGTCACCCACACCTCTCCACCCACGAGCACCCTGACACCTCAGCAAGCAGCCCACCCAGTCTGGACTGAGAAGGATGAGGAGGTGTTGGTGGGGTTGCTTCCTTGCCATTTTGTTCTCCCACCAGTATCTCCAGGCCATTTCCCTTGTCGGGGGCATTTGAGACACACAGAGGCCCTTTCCAGTGTTTGCATGGAGACCAGGGTGTGGTGCCAGCTGGGTTGGTTTCAGAGCCTGTCATTAGAACGTGCTCTCTTGTATTCTTTGCCGCAGGCCGCCCCATGAATATTCAGCTTGTCACATCACAGATTGATACACAGCGGAGACCTGCACAGAGGTGACTTCCGGGGCCTCTGGGGAAGGGTGTTGGCCTAGGGTGTAGCTGTATCGCCCTTGGGGTCCTTCCAGCTACGTGAACGGTTTCGTTTTCCTTGCTAGCGTAAACAGAGGTGGCATGACTAGAAACCGTGGCGCTGGAGGTTTTGGTGGCGGTGGAGGCACTCGGAGGGGCACCCGTGGAGGCGCCCGTGGAAGAGGCAGAGGTGCCGGCAGAAATTCAAAGCAGCAGCTTTCGGCAGAGGAGCTGGATGCCCAGCTGGACGCCTATAATGCGAGAGTGAGTCCCGGGGGAGCCAGCTGGGGGCCCGGTCGAAGCCACAGTGGGGAGCAGGCCTTCTGTGAATGCGAGCCTCTTTTTCCTCTGTGTTTCAGATGGACACCAGTTAAACAGACCGGCAAATCCGCGTGTGGAACAGGACCCAGGCGTTTCCTCTTGCTCCCTGGTCGGGGGTGGGCGGTGGCTGGGGCTGTGCGGCCAATGATGGATTTGTTTCTTTTATGTTTTAAAATAGGATTTAAAAACTCATGTAAAGGTTTTTTTTTTTTTTTTTTTCCTTTTTTTTTTTTAAATTCTGAAACAGACCTGTTTTGTACCGAGTTATTTTTGGGATAAATTTTACCGGTTGCTGTTGTGGAGAAGGTGGCGTTTCCACCTTTTCCATAATAAAATAGAAATGTGTGTAGAACTGGAACTGTTTGATTCGTCCCACTGTTGGAGTCCAAGCCTGGGCTAGGACTTTGGTGTCTGTCCAGCTGGGAGGGGGGTGGGGGAACCTGAGTTGGGGATGGAGGGTGCAGCCCCATCTGGTGTTGGACGCCTGACGCTGGCATGGGTTGTGGGGGTGGTGGGGGGTCCCCACTCCTGGAGGGCCGAAGCTGCCTGCTTCCTTTCTCATCCTCTTTCCTGCCTCACGCCTAACGCCTTCCTCTCTAACTCACTAGGTGGGAGGACACCTTTGCCCGGAGCCACCTGTTGACCCTTGTGCCTGTGCCTCCAGGTGAGGGGAGGTTGGGGTGGGGCGGGCTGCCCTGTGTGCTGTCCACAGACTTCCCACAGCCAGAGCATCTCTGGGCTATTCCTTCCTTTCTGGTACTCTGGTTTTCAGAGAAACGTGGATTCAGCAGTTTTGACTTTGTAGTGTAATTCCTTTGTTTTTCTATTTTTTTTTTTAACGTTGCCACAGAGCAAGGTATGAGGATTCTCTCTTAGTTGTGTATTTGATGAAGTGACTGGTGGAAGCTGTGACAATCTGTCCATTTAAGAGTGGGGCGGCTGGGCGTGGTGGCTTACACCTGTAATCTCCAGCACTTTGGGAGGCTGAGGCAGGCGGATCACCTGAGGTCAGGAGTTCAAGAGCAGCCTGACCAACGTGGCGAAACTGTGTCGCTACTAAAAATACAAAATTAGCTGGGTCTGGTGGTGCATGCCTGTAATCCCAGCTACTCGGGAGGCTGAGGCAAGAGAATCGCCTGAACCGGGGAGGTAGAGGTTGCAGTGAGCTGAGATTGTGCCATTGCACTCCAGTCTGGGCAACAAGAGTAAAACTCCGTCTCAAAAAAGAGTGGGGCAACGCCTGATACCTGTAATCCCAGCACTTTGGGAGGTCAGGGCAGGAGGATCTCTTGAGCCCAGAAGTTGGAGACCAGCCTAGGCAACATGGCAACACCCCGTCTCTACTAAAAATACAAAAATTAGCTGGGTGTGGTGGCATGCTCCTGTAGTCTCAGCTAGTCTAAAGGCTGAGGTGGGAGGATTGCTTGAACCCTGGAGGTCGAGGCTGCTGTGAGCCATTATCATGCCCCTGCACTCCAAGCTGGGCAGTGGAGAGAGAGCCTTGTGTCCCCGATGCTGGATTGGTTTGAGAATGAGATGGGAAGGGGGACAAGGAAGCTCCTGAGTTTTGCCTGACGCCACTGTCCCACTGCTGGGATGTACGGAAGACCAGGGCAGTGGGTAGTGGTAGTGGAGAGACAGACAGGAATATATGCCGTGTCTGCAGAAACCTTTCCCTGCACCAGGGGCTCCTGTGGGCACACGTCCCAGGCTAAGCTTGCTTCCACGCTGGGATGGACCTGGCTGAGTCATGGGCAGGGGAGTGTGACTAAGGGAGGCCTTTTCACTGTTGGTCACAGATGTCACTACAGGTCAGCAGCTGCCATCTAAGCAGCTTGCCCCATGCCAGCCAGGGCCACAGTCTAGAAACCCAGATGAGCAGGATGACTAATCTTGGCCCTTCCAGAAGCCCAGTCTAGCAGGAGAAAGGATTACTAAGTACCCAGCTTTAGTTGCTGTGAATGTGACAGGAAAATGTCATCAGTTCAGTAAGTTGGAATCAGGTTATCCCCAAGCAGGTGCCCTTGGCCTGGCGTCAGTGTTGGAGCAAGACCTGAGCAGGCTCATGCCAGGCAGGGGTGCTGCTCTCTGGGGCCGTGCTAGGACTGGCTCCCTGTTGCTTAGGAAGTGGAGAGGGCACCTGGTGGACTGGTATGATCAGCCTCTGCAGGGTGCGACAAATGCCAGGACTGACAGGCAGCCCTGCTTTGGTTGTGCAGTAGTGATGTAACAGGCATTTGGAGGGAGGAATGACTTACTGGCATTTGGGGCTTTCTGGCATTCTCAGGAGTTAGGGGCATGGGAATGAAGTATTATGAGGCCTTGGGGGACTGGGTGGGTAGGTGTCGTTGCTGAGGGGTGTCAGCATCTGGAGTGCTCCGCATCGGACAGGCTGGGCAGAGGCACCAGCTGGCCCACAGGAGAGCACTGCCTAGAGCCAGACCTCTCCAGTTTGTCAGCTGATAGCACGTGGACACGTTGAGGTGGTGTCCACATGTGGCATGGTCTTGGGAGGGTTGGAGGTTATGGAAGTAGAGAAAATGATGTCATAGAAGCAATAGCTGGCATTTGCTGGGGGTCCAGTGGTGGGGTCTTTGAGGCAGGTGCTGCTGAGTGGTCAAAGGAGAATGACCTGATTCTGTTCCTGGGGTGGGGGCAGGGCTGGCCATTTATAACTAGGGTAGAGGCTGGGTCTGGAAGCCACTGGGGCTTTTGGTGGGCAGCAGGTCGGGTAGCTGGGCTGAGCCTCATCGTACCCAGCCTTAATTTCCTTATTCATAGAACACAAAACCTTACTCTACTTCCAAGGCTAGAGGACTGTTTAATTTATTGTCCCATTGGGGGGCTTATGAGACAAGAGCGGGCTCTTCCACTGACTGCACAGACAGCAGGTAGACCTGAGGTCTTGGCCAGCTGGGCTGTCTGGTCCTCTCCTGAAGGGTGCTGCCAGTCCTCCGGGCACAGGGCCTTGCAGGGCAGACACTCCACACTGCCCAGCGCCCTGCTGCCCCCCACCTGGTGACTGAGTGATGCTTTGCTCAGGCAGCAAGCTGTAGCCAACGAACTGAACTGACAGCCTTTGCCCCATGGGCACTCGGGGGGAACCTTCTCTGCCTCTGGCAGTCCTGTGGTTCCGTGGTGCCATGTGCCTGTAATCCCAGCTACTCCGGAGGCTGAGGCAGGAGAGCCGCTTGAACCGGGGAGGTGGAGGTTGCAGTGAGCCGAGATCACGCCATTGCACTCCAGCCTGGGTGAAAAAGAGTGCAACTCCGTCTTGGGAAAAAAAGAAAGCACAGGGATTGACCCAGATGGGACATATGACTGAAGGGTGGCAAAGCCAGATTACACTCAGGGTGTTCAAATGTGGGGAGAAAAGGGAAGCCCTGTTCTTCCTGGTCCCTTTCCCTGGCCGGCATGGGTTGAGAGTAGGAACTGGCCAGCCCCAGGCAGGAGAGGCAGCATTCCTGTGGGACTTGGAGCTCTTCCAGAGTGGCTCATGGCCTGCCCAGCTCTGTCTTCAGCCTGGGGTCCTTGGAGAGGGTCTCAGGTGTCAGCGTGCAGCTCCCACAGGTGCTCTGGCTTTTGGCTGGTGTGCACAGAGATCTAACAAGCAGTCTAGACTAGGAAGCTAATTGAATCATGTTCAGCCTCCTGTGGGTCAAGGGGCTACATTGTTGCTCTCAGAAATCCTTTCAGATCTCATGAGATGGTTATATCTGTGTCTGGCAACAGAGTTGTCATGTAAATGAGTAACTTTTGGTTCTTACCTGCAGTGAACTGATGGTCTGATATAGGAAACATAGAAGTGATACGTTGCAGTCTAGCCTAACGGGAGTGGAGTGTGGGGCATGGTGGGAACATAGGCTGCAAGAGCACTCCTCTCTCAGGCTGCACAAATGGTCAGCCAGTGTCCGAGCCTGCAGCTCTGCTGGATGTTCTACATACATTTCATTTATCCTCTCAGCAATCTAGTAATACAGTCTTTCATTTTAGAGGTTGTTTTTTTTTTTTTTTTTTTTTTTTTGAGGGAGCACTGAAACCTTCATCTTCCTGGTTCAAGCAATTCCCCTGCCTCAGCCTCCTGAGTAGCTGGGATTACAGGTGCCTACCACCACGCCCAGCTAATTTTTGTATTTTTAATAGCAACAGGGTTTCACTGTGTTGGCCAGCCTGGTCTGGAACTCCTGACCTCGTGATCCGCCTGCCTCGGCCTCCCAAAGTGCTGGGATTACAGGCGTGAGCCACCGCTCCCCGCAGGAAGTTCATTTTCTTACCCCACAGATACGTGGAGCCTGCTGCACTCCAGGCACCATTTCAGGTGCCAGGGAAACCAGCAATGAATGAAACACGAAATCTCTGCCCTGGTAGAGCACACATTCTAATGAGGAAAAGACAGAAGTCAGTGAAATACAGGATGTCAGATGGTGAAAAGGCTGTGGAAGAAAACAAAGGGACCGGGGAGGAGCTGGGCGGGACCCGGCCAGTCTTAGTTCTTCAGGGTCAGGCCTGCCCTCAATAAATAAATGGGTATTGGGGGAAGCTTCACTGGCAGAGAATGGCAGGTGCAAAGGTCCCATGCTGGGAACACACTTGGAAGGCTCCAGAACAAGCCAGGCCCCCAGCATGGCCAGGGTGGGCAGTTGACACGGCATTAATATCTGGCCCCTGCTAGGCCATGAAGGAAGGAGCCCTGTGAGGACGTCACCCAGAGGCTGTGGTCTAGCCTGGGGAAGAGCCAGCCAGCGTGGGGAGGCCACGGGCTGGGGCCCGGCATGGAGGGCCTCGATGTAGATGACACCTGAAGGCAGAGGACGTGGAGTAGACTGACTTCTGTTTTGTTTTAAAAATATATAAAATATAGGCCGGTCTTGGTTGTTCACGCCTGTAATTCCAGCAGTTTGGGAGGTTGAGGAGGGCAAATCACAAGGTCAGAAGATTGAGACCATCCTGGCCAACATGGTGAAACCCCCGTCTCTACTAAAAATACAAAAATTAGCTGGGCATGGTGGTGCATGCCCGTAATCCTAGCTACTCGGGAGGCTGAGGCAGGAGAATCGCTTGAACCCGGGAGTCGGAGGTTGCAGTGAGCTAAGATTGCGCCACTGAACTCCAGCCTGGTGACAGTGAGACTCTGTCTCAAAAAAATATACATACACACACACACACAGACATATACGTATATGTACATATATATATATATATATAAAAAATACAAAGTGCTTTCTTTTTTTTTTTTTTTTGAGACAGAGTCTGTCACCCAGACTAGAGTGCAGTGGCATGATCTCAGCTCACTGCAACCTCCACTTCCAAAATTCAAGCAATTCTCCCGCCTCAGCCTGCAGCCTCCTGAGTAGCTGGGACTCCACCTGTGCTCCACCACACCCAGCTAATTTTTGTATTTTTAATAGAGATGGAGTTTCACCATGTTGGTCAGTCTGGTCTCAAACTCCTGACCTCAAGTGCCCACCTCAGTCTCCCAAAGTGCTGGGATTACAGGTGTGAACCACTGTGAGCCACCACACCCAGCCTAAACTGTTCTTAAAACTTGTTTATATCTGGGTATGGTAGTGTTTCCTTGTAATCCAGCTACTTGGGAAGATTGCTTAAGCCCAGAGATTTGAATCCACCCTGGGCAATACAGTGAGACCCATCCCACCACCCCCCAATAAAAAGTACAAAAAAGAAAACCAGTTTTTTAGTTCAAAAAGTAGCATTCAGTAATCACAAAAGGGTGATTGACCCTTTTGTGGTTCCATTTGGTACACATTGGTGGGAACCAAATTGCCTTCCCAGGACCCTCCGGAGAGAATGCTGTTACTTACCGCAGGGTTGTCTGAAGTAAGAGCTTTATTGAGATGTAATTAACATTATGAAGTTCACCCACTTAAAGTCACTGCACAGGTCAGCGACTTTCCCTATATTCACCGTGTCACACATCCACCACCATCGAATTTCAGAAAAAAACCCTACCCACTAGTTAGGCTGGGCGCAGTGGCTCACGCCTGTCATCCCATCACTTTGGGAGGCCAAGGCGGACGGGTCACTTGAGTTCAGGAGTTCGAGACCAGCCTGACCAACATGGAGAAACCCTGTCTCTTACTAAAAATACAAAATTAGCCGGGCGTGGTGGCACATGCCTGTAATCCTAGCTACTAGGAGACCGAGGCAGGAGAATTGGTTGAACCTGGGAGGTGGAGGTTGCAGTGAGCTGAGATTGCGCCATTGCACTTCAGCCTGGGCAACAAGAGTGAAACTCTGTCTTAAAAAAAACAAAAAACAAAAAAAACCTACCCACTAGCAGTCACTCCCTAGCCCCAGCAACCACTAACCTTCATTTTGTCTCTGGATTTGCCTGTTCTGGACATTTCATAAAATCAGTGTCATTAGTATCTACCTTCTTTGACTTAACATAATAGATTTCTTTTTTTTGAGACGGAGGCGTTCTGTCGCCCAGGCTGGAGTGCAGTGGTGCAATCTCGGCTCACCGCAAGCTCTGCCTCCTGGGCTCACGCCATTCTCCTGCCTCAGCCTCCCAAGTAGCTGGGTCTACAGGCGCCCACCACAACGCCCAGCTAATTTTGTTTTTGTATTTTTAGTAGAGACGGTTTCATCATCTTAGCCAGGATGATCTCGATCTCCTGACCTCATGATCCCTCCACCTGGGCCTCCCAAAGTGCTGAGATTACAGGCATGAGCCACCGCACCCGGCCAGGTTTCTTTTTTTAAGAGACAGGGTCTCTGTCACTAGGCTGGAGTGTGGTAGCTCAATCATAGCTTACTGTAAATGCAAATCCTGGGCTCAAGCAATCTTCCCACCTCAGCCTCCCAAGTAACTGAGACCACAGGCACATGCTGCCACATCCAGCAAGTTTTTTTTTTTTTTTTTTTTTTTTTTTCTGAGATGGAGTTTCACTCTTCTCACCTGGGCTGGAGTGCCATGGCGCAATCTCGGCTCACTGCAACCTCTGCCTCCCGGGTTCAAGTGATTCTCCTGCCTCAGCTTCCCAAGAAGCTGGGATTACAGGCACCCGCCACCATGCCCAGTTAATTATTTTTCTTTTTCTTTTTTTTTTTTTGAGACGGAGTCTCGCTCTGTTACCTAGGCTGGAGTGCAGTGGCGTGATCTCAGCTCATTGCAAGCTCCGCCTCCCGGGTTCACACCATTCTTCTGCCTCAGCCTCCTGAGTAGCTGGGACTATAGGCGCCTGCCACCATGCCCGGCTAATTTTTTGTATTTTTAGTATAAACGGTTCCACCGTGTTAGCCAGGATGGTCTCGATCTCTTGACCTCGTGATCTGCCCACCTCGGCCTCCCAAAGTGCTAGAATTACAGGGGTGAGCCACTGTGCCCAGCCACTAATTTTCTGTATTTTTAGTAGAGATGGGGTTTCCCCATGTTGGCTAGGCTGGTCTTGAACTCCTGACCTCAGGTGATCTGCCTACCTTGGCCTCCCAAAGTGCTGGGATTACAGGCATCAGCCACCATGCCCAGCTTCCAGCCAGTGTTTTTTGTTTTTGTTTTTTGAGACAGTCTCGCTGTCTCCCAGGCTGGAGTGTAGTGGCGTAATCTTAGCTCACTACAAGCTCCGTCTCCTGGGTTCACACCATTCTGCCTCAGCCTCCTGAGTAGCTGGGACTACAGGCACCCACCACCACGGCCGGCAAATGTGTTTTGTATTTTTAGTAGAGACGGCATTTCACCCTGTTAGCCAGGATTGTCTCTATCTCCTGATCTGCCCGTCTTGGCCTCCCAAAGTGCTAGGATTACAGGCGTGAGCCACCGTGCCCGTCCCCAGCCAGCGTTTTTAAGGTGCATCTGTGTTGTACTATGTCTAAGACTATTCCTTTTTATGGCCGACTACTGGCATGGATATACCACATGTTTTTTTTGTCTGTTCATCTGTTCATGGACATTGGGGTTGCCTCCACTCCATGACTTTATAAGAATGATGCTGCTGTGAACATTTTTATATACATTTTATATTAACATCTTTTCAATTCTCGAGTAGAATTGCTGGGTCATGAGGTAACTTTAAGTTTTTGAGGAACTGCCAGACTTTTCGAAGCAGCTGCAGCATTTTATATTTCTACCAGCAATGTATGAGGGTTCCAATTTCTCCACATTCTCACCAACACTCATCTTTTATAGTTTAGTCATCCTACTGGGTGTGAAGCAATATCTCATTGTGATTTTGCTTTGCAGTTTCTTCTTTGTAATTCTTTTTTTTTTAATGTCTGTAATCTCTTATCTTTTTTATGTCTGGACTGAATAGACGTTACCATGGATAAATCGCCACCGTGGCAGATTTAGAACGACTTTACTTGGAAACACACATATCCTAAATGGAATTAAATTTCCTATTATCAGTGGCATTCATCACATTCAACAAAGTAGCATCATAAAAGGTTGATTTTGTTGAGCATAATGAATACCTGAACTCCAGTTACGTAAAGATGAGGATCATGTCTCTTCCTATTAACTTATGTCATTAAGTTTTATAGAAAAACTTGTCTCAGGCCAGGCACGGTGACTCATGCCTGTATTTCCAGCACACTGGGAGGCTGAGGCAGGCGGATCACAAAGTCAGGAGATCGAGACCATCCTGGCTAACATGGTGAAACTCCATCTCTACTAAAAATACAAAAAATTAGCCAGGCGTGGTGGTGGGCGCCTGTAGTCCCAGCTACTTGGGAGGCTGAGGCAGGAGAATGGCATGAAACCGGGAGGCAGAGCTTGCAGTAAGCCAAAATCGCACGACTGCACTCCAGCCAGGGTGACAGAGCGAGACTCTGTCTCAAAAAAAAAAAGAAAAAAAAAAACTTGTCTGAAAAGTGCTATGATATTCTTCCTGAAATGGACATAGTAGCATCTCAGTATCTTTAAAAAAAAAAAAAAAAAAAAAAAGCTAAATTTTAAAAAATTGTGCTTTGAGACAAGGTCTCCCTCTGATGTCCAGGCTGGAGTGCAGTGGCACAAACACAGCTAACTGCATCCTGAAACTCCCAGGATCAAGGGATCTCCCACCTCAGCCTCCTTAGTAGCTGGGACTACAGGCACCCACCACTGCGCCTGGCTGATTTTTAAAACTGTATAGATGGGGTCTCGCCATGTTGCCCAGGTTGGTCTTGAACTCTTGCACTCTAGGGATCCTCCTGCCTTGGTCTTCCAAAGTGTTGGAATTACAGGCGTCAGCCACCACACCCAACACAGCCTATTAATGTCAGTCTGTTTCTCTATTTAACTACGAATTTCCTGAAATGTTACCATTTTTATATTCAGATTTATAGAAAAGAAGCTTTTGTCTTTTATGACCTTGACACTTTTGAAGAGTACTGTCAGCTATTTCGTAGAATGTCCTTCGCATTGGGGACTCCGACCTTACGACTGGACAAGGTTTTTGTTTTTTTGTTTTTTTGTTTTTTTTTTTTTGAGATGGAGTCTCACTCTTTCTCCCAATTTGGAGTGCAGTGGTGTGATCTCAGCTCACTGCAACCTCTGCCTCCCAGGTTCAAGCGATTCTCCTGCCTCCGCCTCCCAAGTAGCTGGGACTACAGGCGCCCAACACCACGCCTGGCTAATTTTTGTATTTTTAGTAGAGACAAGGTTTCACCATGCTGGCCAGGCTGATCTTGAACTCCTGACCTTGTGATCCATCTGCCTTGGCCTCCCAAAGTGCTGGGATTACAGGCCTGAGCCACCATGCCCTGCTGGTTTATTTTTTGGCATGAATACCACAGCTGGGATGTCCTCTTCTCAATGGATAGTGGAGATATGCAATGTCAGTCTGTCCAACTCTTGGTCGTGTTAGTTCAGGTGGCAGTTGCGGCTGCCGGGGCTTCTCCACTACATAGTTACTGTTTTCCCTTTGTCATCCATAAATACCTTGGGGAGATACTTCCAGACTAAGTGAATGTCTGTTTCTCTTCCAAGTTTTACCCACTAATTTTTTTTTTTTTTTTTTTTTTTTTTTGAGATGGAGTCTCACTCTGTTACACAGGCTGGAGTGCAGTGGCACAATCTCAGCTCACTGCAACCTCCGCCTCCCAGCTTCAAGCAATTCCCATCTCAGCCTCCCAAGCAGCTGGGATTACAGGCACACGCCACCATGCCCAGGTAATTTTTTTGTATTTTTAGTAGAGACGGTGTTTCACCATGTTGCCCAGGCCGGTCTTGAACTCCTGAGCTCAGGCAATCCACCCACCTCGGCCTCCCAAGGTGCTAGGATTACAGGCGTGAGCCACTGCGCCCGGTCTACCCACCGATTTCAGCATCCACTGGTGGGTCTTGCAATGCAGTAATTATTAACTTAGTTTTCAAAGGTGATTTTTGCATTTTCCTCATTCCTTTGACATTTATTAATTGGAATTCGTCTCTAAGAAAGAGCAGTCCCTTCTCCAGCTTTTTTTTTCTGAGACAGGGTCTTGCTCTGTCGCTCAGGCTGCAGTGCAGTGGCTCAATCATGGCTCACTGCAGCCTCGACCTCCCGGACTCAAGTGATCCTTCCATCTCAGCCTCCTGAGTAGCTAGAGCCACAGGTGCTCACCACCACGCACAGCGAAGTTTTTGTATTTCTTGTAGAGATGGGGTTTCCTCATGTTGCTCAGGCTGGTCTCAAATTCTCGAGCTCAAGTGATCCGCCCGCCTTGGCCTCCCAAAGTGCTGGGATTGCAGGCATGAGCCACTGCGCCTGACCTACCATTTATTTCTTTAGATGTGTGTATCAGTATGAACTCAAGGGATGTTTGTTTGATTCTGTGAGTCATAATCTGATACTGTCATGCTTTGGCCGCTGGGAGCTCCTGGAGATTGTCTCCTGTGCCCCATCCTTATTTAAGCACTTCCTTATTTTGGGATGTCTTCGGTTTTCCTCGTCCCAGCTCTGGACCCAGCTACTTCTCCAGGGAGCCCTCCCTCACTGGAGTCTGGGATTTAGCAACCAAGACCTGGGTACTGGCTGTGCTTGTTGCTTCTGGGCCCTCCTGGGACAGAGCTGGGAAGTGGATCTGTGACACGTGCTTATGCATTTACCCCTGTTGGTTTCTGTAGCTGTCCAGTTCCTACTGTTCCTGTCTCACCTGCCCCTTTCCTTATGTGTAGTTTCTTCCTGTGACAGGGGTAAACCTGGCTCTCAGATTGACACGACATTCACTTATGCCATGTCAGTGCTGTAGGTGAACTGCTCAACCTGTGCCCTCAGGAGGCACAGTCACTATGGAGGGCACCTTCCTTAATTGTGCACTGTTGTTTTTGTGTTTGACCTGTAGCGTCTACGTCTACGGTACTGGTTTCAAACGTTGCCTAGATGAGTTCTTTTCTTTCTTTCCACCTCCTCCTGCAAATTATGTGATCTGCATAATTTGTACATAGTTAGGTTCATTTGTTAGTTTGTATTCCTTTTGGCTTCTGCCATATCCTCGTTGACTTTTTCTTTCTTTTGTAATTTATGTATGTTATAATGAAATTTATATGAGGGTGTATAATTTTCATAAATGTTTATGGTTTACATGTATTAGCTGTTATTATTAAGAAGTCACCCTGGGATTGACTGGCCAACCATTTGGTGAAAGATAGCAATAAATAATACATCATGAAAGATTTTAATGTAAAAATAAAGCCATGAAAGTACCAGGAAATCAATCTTTTCATTTTAATTACATCAGCTTGTCTGTGATCATGTAGCCTAAGGTAGGCTAGAGTTAATTTTTATGTTATCTCTACACATTATTGAAGTGAATTATAAAATGTTTTAGCATGTTAATTACTTGTAAATTAATATCTATATATGAAAACTAATGTGAGCGTATATTTAGTATATAAATCCTTCATAAGTAATTCAAGTTACTCTTAATGATATCTTAAGACTTAAGATTCCTTTTTTTTAGCTTGTGTTGAATATATCAACATCCAAGAGTTGATGATGCTGCTTAAGGAAAGAAACCTCATGTTTACCTTTGGAAGTTGTAAGGGCACTGACTTATAAAACTTGGGAAATAAAAGGAAAGAATCAGGCATTTGTCTTTTCTGTATGAAGTATTTAATTTTGGAGCAACAATTGATGACAGGGGGTCCCTTTTTAAAAAAATAAAGAACTCCAGCTAAGAAATACAGAAATAATTAGAATATCAGGCCAGGCACGGTGACTCAAGCCTGTAACCCCAACACTTTGGGAGGCCAAGGCATGAGAATCACTTGAACCCAGGAGGCGGAGGTTGCAGTGAGCCACGAGTGTGCCCCTGCACTCCAGCCCAGGCAAAAGAGCAAGACTTTCTCAAAAAAATCCCAAAATTAGAAAATCAGCATTTTGGAGTGCCCAATAAAATGATGCACGTGAGAAACAGTGAAAATTGACGACGACAGTTGAGGAGGCCACTGATAACGGGTGGACCAGACCAGCCCAGCTTCCCAGAACCAACCATACCTCACTACAGGTAGGACCAGAAGACAAGGCCAATGAGGTGAAGCAGCAGAAGGCCCCCAGCACCTGCCTCTACAACTCGAACTGGGCTCATCCTGCCTAAGAAGGGCAGAGGATGGCAGACGGTTCACAGGACACCGGAGGGATCAGCCCAGCAAATCCAGAACACAGGACATTGTCAGCAAAACACCTGCTCCTCAACACCTGAGTGGCACGAAGCACAGAAAAGGAAATGGAGGCAGTGGCCTCCCAGTGCACAGCGTGGCCTCTGTCCAGACCCTGATGTGGGGACACGATTGCAAGAAGAAGAAACTTGGGGAAAATTGAGCAGAGACTATTAGATGTCAGAAAGTATTGTCAGTTTTGGTGGGTGTGTTCATGGTATTGTTAGGTAAAAAAGAAAAGTCCCTATCTTTGCAGGACAGTAAGGACTTTTTAAACTTCTGTAAGTCACCAACCTGGGCAACATGGCAAAACCCATCTCTACAAAAAAAATACAAAAAGTACCCAGACTCATTGCTGTAACATAAAAAAAAAAAAAAAAATTAACTGGGCATGGTGGCGCCACCTGTGGTCCCAACTACTTGGGAGGATGAGGTGGGAGGATCCCGTGAGCTCCAGAGGTCGAGGCTGCCAGGAGCCAAGATTGTGCCGCTGTACTGCCTGGATGACAGAGCAAGACCCAAAAAACAAAAACTTCTGTAAATCAGACAGTCTCACAAACTCAAAACAAACAGAACCTTGGGAAACAATTACCACCAAGAACATGAATAGGCAGTTTACAAACATGGAAAAAGCTGGAAGCTGGACGAAGTAGTACATGCCTATAGTCCCAGCTACCTGGGAGGCTGAGGTAGGAGGATCACTTGAGCCCAGGAATTTGAATCCAGCTCGAACAACATAGATCCTATCTTAAAAAGTTTCGGCCGCGTGTGGTGGCTCATGCCTGTAATCCCAGCACTTTGGGAGGCTGAGGCAGGCAGATTACAAGGTCAAGAGATCGAAACCATCCTGGCCACAATGGTGAAACCCCGTCTCTACTAAAATACAAAAATTAGCTGGGCCTGGTGGCACGTGCCTGTAGTCCCAAGCTTCTCAGGAGGCTGAGGCAGGAGAATCGCTTGAACCCGGGAGGTGGAGCTTGCAGTGAGCCGAGATCGTGCCATTGCACTCCATCTCAAAAAAAAAAAAAAAAAAAAAAAGTTTTTAAAAAACAAAATTATTTTAAAAGTTCCAGCCTTTTTTTTTTTTTTTTTTTTTTTTTTTGAGACAGAGTCTCGCTCTGTCACCCAGGCTGGAGTACAGTGGCTGGATCTCAGCTCACTGCAAGCTCTGCCTCCCGGGTTTACGCCATTCTCCTGCCTCAGCCTCCCGAGTAGCTGGGACTACAGGCGCCCGCCACCTCGCCCGGCTGGTTTTTTGTATTTTTAGTAGAGACGGGGTTTCACCATGTTAGCCAAGATGGTCTCTATCTCCTGACCTTGTGATCCATCTGCCTCAGCCTCCCAACATGCTGGGATTACAGGTGTGAGCCACCGCGCTCTGTCTTTTTTTGGTTTTTTTTTGGAGACAGAGTTTTGTTCTTGTCACCCAGGCTGGAGTGCAATGGCACAATCTCGGCTCACTGCAACTTCTGCCTCCCGGTTTCAAGCAATTCTCTTGCCGCAGCCTCCCGAGTAGCTAGGATTACAGGCATGCGCCACCATGCCTGGCTAGTTTTATATTTTTTAGTAGAGACCACACTTCACCATGTTGGCCAGGCTGGTCTTAAACCCCTGACCTCATGTGATCCACCCTCCTCGGCCTCCCAAAGTGCTGGGATTACAGGCGTGAGCCACCATGCCCAGCCTATGGTGAATAAATTTTCAACAAAGACAGTGAAGCATTGCACGGGGGGAAATCACAGTTTCTCAACAAGAGGTGCCAGGACAGGTGGATGTTCCTACACACAGAAAAGATGTTCACTCCGTATGCAAAAGTTAACCTAAAAAATATGGACTGTAGATCTAAGTGTCAACAAGCATAAAATATAGCAGAAGATCACAGAAGAAAATACAAGGGAAAATCTTTACAATATCCAGTTGGGCTAAGAGTTTGTTTTTGAGATAGGGTCTCTGTCAACCAGGCTGGAGTGCAGTGGTACAATCATAGCTGACTGCAGCCTTGACACCAAGGGCTCAAGTGATCCGCCTTCCTCAGCTCAGGAGTTCTTAGGATAGCAAAGGCATGAGCCATGTGGAAAGAAACTACTTCACTAGAATAAAAGGTTTTGCCCCTTAGAAGACATCATTAAGAAAATGAAAGACAAACCACATAAAATGTCTGCAAATCACTTTTTTTTTTTTTTTTTTTTTTTTTTTTGAGACTGAGTTTTGCTTTTGTTGCCCAGGCTGGAGTGCAATGGTGTGATCTCCACTCACTGCAGCCTCTGCCTTCTGGGATCAAGCAATTCTCCTGCCTCAGCCTCCCAAATAGCTGGGACTACAGGTGTGCGCCACCACATCCGGCTAATTTTTGTATTTTTGGTAGCGATTGTGTTTCACTATGTTGGCCAGGCTGGTCTCAAATTCCTGGCCTCAGGTGATCCGCCCGCCTCAGTCTCCCGAAGTGCTGGGATTACAGGTGTGAGCTACAGCGCCCCATCTCATATATCTGATAAAGGACTGTATATAGGATATGTAAGTACTCATAACTCAGACAGCCCAATTAAAAATGAGGAAAGATTTAAATAGGTTTCTGCCCAGGAAGACTCATCAGGGAAATGCAGGTGCAACCCACAGTGTGACACGACACTGCTTCACATTCGTACAGCTGGGATTGAGCACAACAGGTGTTGCCAAGCCTGTGGCCACCTGGAGCAGCCCAGCGTTGCTAGGGGGTGCAAAGTGGCACACCTACATTGGGAAACATTTGGGGACTTCCACTCAGGAATCTACCCAAGAGAAATGAAAGCACATGTTCATGAAAAGGGTTAATGCAATGTTTATAATGGTTTATAATGTTCCTAAATGCTTATGGCGGCATTATTCATAATGCACAAAAAAGAAACCATCCAAATGTTTGCCAACTGGAATGGTTACAAACAAAATGTATACCCACACAATCGAATCTTAAAAGGATAAAATACTCTCTAAAACATGAGTGAGCCTCAAAAACATTACACAGTATAACCGTCATTTATGTGAAGTGTCCATCAGAGGCAAGTTTACAGATACTAAAAGCAGGACTGTGATTGCCTGGGACAGGGTGTAGGGTGTGGGTGGTGGGAGCAGGCATCAGCTGAAAATAGGTCAAAAGAATTTGGGGCTGGGCAGAGTGGCTCCCAAAAATGCCCTCCTGTGTTCATTTATGTGTCCGAACAAAGCAGCTGCGCGAGTGTGTGCGTGTGGTCTCTGCTTCTCTTGGCCAGCCTGGGTTCCCTGCCAGAAGCCGGGCAGTATGGGCCAGACAGGGCCCTGTCTGCTTGGAGCTCAAGAGTGATTAAAAGAGGTGGGGTGGCCAGGCGTGGTGGCTCACACCTGTAATCCCAGCACTTTGGGAGGCTGAGGCGGGTGGATCACCTGAGGTCAGGAGTTCGAGACCAGCTTGGCCAACATGGTGAAACCCTGTCTCTACTAAAAATACAAAAATTAGCTGGGCATGTTGGTTCACGCCTGTAGTCCTAACTACTCGGGAGGCTGAGGCAGGAGAATTGCTTGAACCTGAGAGGTGGAGGTTGCAGTGAGCCGAGATTGTGCCATTGTACTCAAGCCTGGGTGACACACAGAGACTACGTCTCAAAAAAATAATAAATAAATAAAAAGAGGAGTCCACGCTAACGAGTCCACAGTCCTAACAAGTGCTCCGGGCTGGACGTGGGGCAGCGTCCCACCCAGTGTCTGGTGCAGGGCCTTTAGGGGCTTGGCCTCCAGTAGAGGAGAGCACAGGGCTGGGTGCGAGCACTACAGCTGGGCCAGGCCACTCACGTTATGCGGCCTTGTGGGCGAATGTGTGAAATCTCGGAACAAGTGGAGTGGGGAACTGAGCGTCTGCGCTGAAGCCCAGGCTAAGGAAGCCCCTCATCTGCTCACGGTGCCAGGAGGTCTCTGCCTTCTGGTCCTGAGGAGTCGCGAGATTCCTGAGGGATACTAGGGTCTCTGCAGCTGTGCCTGCGCCAAGTAGCCGCGGGAGCTGCGCATGAATTCTGTCTCAGCCTAGAGAAAAAAGCCCCGGCTGCGCCCTCGCCCACCACGAGCTTTCCACGGGGCGTGGGCGTGCAAGGGGATCCTCCTTGTCCCAAAGCCCTGTCCTTCCACGGGAGACACCAAGGCTCTGGAGCGGCCCGCGCGCCGGTGCACTCGCCCACGTTTAACGAGAACTTAATCCCCGTGCCCGTTACCTCCCCGAAGTCCCGGGACTAGATAACAAGGCCCCGAAACAAGAGTCGCAGTAGGACCGACTGGGCCGGGGAGGGCAGCGCACTGCACCTGCGCGAGCTTTCAAAGCCCACGCGGCCGCCGCAGGCCTGCAGTGGGCGCGGGTTGGACAGCGGCGAGAGGCGGGACAGAACCTCGCCTCCTGGGCGCGGGCGCCCTGGGCTCGCGTGGGGGAGTGCCCTGGCTTACAGAGGTGACCACTGACAGGGCTCGGGGTGGAAGGTGACGACTCCAGAACCCACGCGGAACGCGCCCACGAGGCCCGGCCGCAAGATGGCGACGCCGTGTCCCCGGCCACCCGCGCGCCGCGCATGCGCCCTGGCCTTCCCCGCCCGAGCGAGCGGAAGTCTCGTGACCCCGGAAGTGACAGGCAGGGCGGGCGGGGCGGCCGACGACGTTCGTCATTTAGTGCGGGAGGGAGCCTGAGCCGCGCGACCGAACCCTCCGGTGAGTGGCCGTGGCGGGGCGGAGGCGGTGGGCTGGGGCGGGGACCGGCGGCGCCGGTGGAGGCGGGGGGCGCCGGGGTAGGGGCTTCCGCCTTTGTTCGCGCCCCGCCCTGAGCCCGCGGCGGGGTCTCGGCGGGCGGGGGCGCAGTGACAGCGGACCAGGGCGGCGCGGGTCAGGGCGGGGCCGGGGCGGGACCGGGCGGTGGCGGCCCCGGACCCACGTGCGGGATCTGGGCCGGAGGGGCGGCGGGGGCCAGGGGACTGCGAGCTCCGCCCGAGCGCCCCTGAGCTTCTTTCATGGCCGCCGAAGCGCGTGGGGCCCGGGCCAGACCGGAGGGCCCCTCCCTGGGGACGCGGGGGGCGCCGGGCCGGCAGCCGCGGTCCATCGCGTTCCGGGGCGACGCGGGGATTGGGGCGCGGCCTCCCCCAGCGCCCGGGCCACGCCCGGCGCGGATTGCGGGCCCTGCGGAAGTGCGGGCCGCGCCCTAGGATCTCGGCGCCTGCGGCCACCCTTGCGCGGCGCAGAGGCCCCGGCGCCTGGAGGAAGCAGGGCGGCCTGGACCCCGGCCTGGGCGTCTCGGGTGGGCTGCTCCCTGACCCACCGCCCACGCTGCCGGGAAGAATCTGAGCCTGACATTCCCGCGCTCGGGTCCCTGCCGGGTCAGTGCTGCCCCGGGCACTCCTGGCTCCCGATCTACAAGAGGGCCCGACGGTACTGAGTGGCTGTGGTAGCTCCCAAGTGTAGGTCACAGACTCGTACAATTGTAGAGAAACCGGAGATACTTAGGATCCGCGTGCCCCGTTGGCTCCCTGCGGTATTCTGGCTGCCCCTAGCATCCGAGCTCCAGGGGCATCCTGTTTGAAGGTTGAGGAATAGCCGACCACACAGGTTTACATGTGACTAGCACAGCCAGAGGAGCATCCCTACTGAGGATTACCCAGCCCCGTTACCCGGTAGGGCGAGGGCCTGGGCAGCTCGGGAGCAGCAAGCCCTAAGAGAGGCTTTAGTGTGGGCACTGCCAGTTGGGTCTGGGGCCTGCTAGCCCCGCCCCACGCATGCCGGGGGCTGCTGCCTCCTCCATCGTGGAGGGGGAGGTGTGCCCTCTCTCCCCAGGACCGGCTGCAGTTCCCATTTTGTCTTAAATGTTATACCTGGCGTGCGGGCACCTCACACTGCCCCAGAGAATGCCCCTGAGGAGGAGTTGGGCAAAGGAGAGGAGTGAGGGTGGCCCCCTTGGAGCCCTTTTGGAGCTCTGGCTGCAGTCCACGCTTCTGCTCAGAAAGTGCGCTTCCGTTGGGGATTGAGGTCCAAGGCCTGCCACTGTCCCACCCACAGGTGTCCTGACCCAGGCTAAGCGTGAGCATGGCTGAGCAGGAGCCCACAGCCGAGCAGCTGGCCCAGATTGCAGCAGAGAACGAGGAAGATGAGCACTCGGTCAACTACAAGCCCCCGGCCCAGAAGAGCATCCAGGAGATCCAGGAGCTGGACAAGGACGACGAGAGCCTGCGAAAGTACAAGGAGGCCCTGCTGGGCCGCGTGGCCGTTTCGGCAGGTGAGTCTGGGCTGCAGGAGCCCGGTGACCACTCGTGCACTCCAGCTGTCTTGCCGCTCCCCAGCCCCTGCTTCCACTGGCGGGGGTGAGGCCCTCACCTCCTGTCACTCCCCAGACCCCAACGTCCCCAACGTCGTCGTGACTGGCCTGACCCTGGTGTGCAGCTCGGCCCCGGGCCCCCTGGAGCTGGACCTGACAGGTGAGCGCCCTGCGGCTGCGGGGGTTCGGGCGGCCCCTGGTGGGGATCTCGGGAAGTGCAGCCAAGGGGCCGCGTAGGGCTGGGGGCGCGGCTGCGGGGCAGTCACTGAAGGAGAGGTCCCCCCAACAGGTGACCTGGAGAGCTTCAAGAAGCAGTCGTTTGTGCTGAAAGAGGGTGTAGAGTACCGGATAAAAATCTCTTTCCGGGTAAGCTATCGGCTGCTGCGGCCAGGGAAGGGAGGCGGGGCTGGGGCCCACCTTCCCTGATCTTCGCTTCGGGTCCTGCAGGTTAACAGAGAGATCGTGTCCGGCATGAAGTACATCCAGCACACGTACAGGAAAGGCGTCAAGAGTGAGTGGGGCCCCAGGCAGGGCGGCGGGGGCCGTTTGGGTGCGCGCTGCCGAGCGGGGAAGCAGGGCCGCTGACCGCCCTTTCCTTGTGCCGCAGTTGACAAGACTGACTACATGGTAGGCAGCTATGGGCCCCGGGCCGAGGAGTACGAGTTCCTGACCCCCGTGGAGGAGGCACCCAAGGGCATGCTGGCCCGGGGCAGCTACAGCATCAAGTCCCGCTTCACAGACGACGACAAGACCGACCACCTGTCCTGGGAGTGGAATCTCACCATCAAGAAGGACTGGAAGGACTGAGCCCAGCCAGAGGCAGGCAGGGCAGACGGACGGACGGACGACGGACAGGCGGATGTGTACCCCCAGCCCCTCCCCTCCCCATACCAAAGTGCTGACAGGCCCTCCGTGCCCCTCCCACCCTGGTCCGCCTCCCTGGCCTGGCTCAACCGAGTGCCTCCGACCCCCCTCCTCAACCCTCCCCCGCCCACAGGCCCAGCCTCCTCGGTGGTCTTGTGTCTCGTTGCTGCTTCTGCCTGTGCTGTGGGGGAGAGAGGCCCCAGCCAGGCCTCTGCTGCCCTTTCCGTGCCCCCCAGGTTCTATCTCCCTGTCACACCTGAGGCCTGGCTTAAGGAAGGAGCGGAGCAGCCATTCTCCAGGCCCCGTGGTTGCCCCTGGACGTGTGCGTTTGCTGCTCCGTGGTGGAGCTGGGGTGTGGGATGCAGGGTCTTGTGGGGGCCGGGCCATCCTCCAGCCCTGCTGCTCCCTGGCCGGCCCCTTTGTCGCTGTCAGTCCCGTCTAACCATGATGCCTTAACATGTGGAGTGTGCCGTGGGGCCTCACTAGCCTCTAACTCCCTGTGTCTGCATGAGCATGTGGCCTCCCCGTCCCTTCCCCGGTGGCGAACCCAGTGACCCAGGGACATGTGGGGTGTGCTGCTGCTGCTCCCCAGCCCACCAGTGCCTGGCCAGCCCGCCCCCTCCCATGGCCAGGACTGTGGAGATGACTCCGGCGGCTTGGGGAAAGCCAAATTGCCAAAACTCAAGTCACCTCAGTACCATCCAGGAGGCTGGGCGTTGTCCTGCCTCTGCCTTTTCTGTCTCAGCGGACAGCGCCCAGAACCCACGCCCTAGAGAGCCGTCAATGGACAGCCTCACTCACCCCACCTGGGCCCAGCCAGGAGCCCTGCCTGGCCATCAGTATTTATTGCCTCCGTCCGCGCTGTCCCTGGGCCGCTGGCCTGCCGCCTGTTTCCCCAGGCTCTCGGTGCCACCACCCCCAGCAGGCCCTCCCTGACCCAGCCAAGAACAAACAAGGGACCAAGTGCACACATTGCTGAGAGCTGTCTCCTGTGCCTCCCCGACCCCGTCCCTGGTCTTCATGTTGTGTCTGCCAGGCTCAGGCAGAGGCACCTGTCCCTGCTTCTCCTTTTCTGACCGGGAAATAAATGCCCCTGAAGGAGCCAGGGCTGTCTGCTGCTTGGCATTTTCAGGGTCTGGCAGGGGAGGGCCTGGCTCCTCTGCTGCCTGACAGATTTAGGAGACAAAAGGGAAGATGAGGACCCTGGTGGGGTGGTGGGAAGAGCAGGGCCCCCTTGAAGTGCTGTGGCTGCTGGGCCCCTTGCAACTATCTGGGAAGAAAAGAAAGACTCCCAGCGACACCAGCCCTAGGCAGCACGGCCTAGAACAGTGCAGACCTTGGCTGCGGTGGCCGGTCCCTGCCGAGGGAATGGGGAGGCAGGCCTGGCCTGTGCAGCTCGGATGCTGCCAGAGGGAGAGCTGCTTGATTCCCTGGCTGGGCTCCGGGGTGTCAAGTTGGCTCGGCTGTTGGCGTGCCCTCCAGTGACTGGATCCCAAGGAAACCCAGGGAGGAACAGGCCCAAGCCAGGGTGGGCCTGGTAGCCCCTGACGCATGTGGGTGCGGCTGTGGCTGAGGCAGGAAGTCAGTACCCAGGTAGCGGGGTCCACAGGTGCCTACTGCACCAACTCTTCACAGCCACAGTCAGGTACCCTCCAGGATCAGGCAGTGCCAGAAACCCAACAGTGAAAAGGCTTGGTGTGATGGGATTGGCAGGACACTAAGGGCATCACTGCGGTCCAGTGCAAAGGGGCTACTGGGGAACCACACAGGGCCTCCTGGGGCAGGTGCGCTCAGCCAGGGGCCCCAACTATTGCAGCATCAGGACAGCCCAGCTTTTCCGTGTCTGCAGTCACGTGGGGGTAGCACTGCCTCCTCTTTGAGCTCCATCTCCAAGAGCCTTCAGGAACTTCAAACCCATGCCCCTCTACTGTGCAGGGAGAAGAGGCAGAGTAACAAAGAACCACTTAACAAGTGTCCATTCAGAAATTACCCTTTTTCTGGCCTGATGCCAGTTTCAAACTGCCTTCTGTGGTAAGGTGTTGAGAAAAATCATATTCCACACAGAGGCAGCTGCTACCCTGGGGCCCTCCTACCGGTCATTCTGACACAGCCATGCTGCTCTGGGGTTTATCAGCAGAGCTGGGGTGGGCAGGGAGACACCTTCATGCCTCAGGTCACTAACCACACACCTGTGCCAGGGCACTGCATGTGGGCCCCACTGCCCCCTCACCCCATCCTTGCCAGGCTTTTGTGGGGGCCACAGAGGCTGAGCCTAGAGCTGACCCTATGTTAAACACCCCAACAGAATGGCACCTTCCTGAAGAAGCTGGTCCAGACCCAGATCTGAGAGCAGTCGGAGAGAAAGGCTGGGTCAGCCCCCAGCCCTTGATTCTGCAAGGAGCAAAGACCCTACCCAGCCTCTCCCAGAACTGCTCCTGGCCCCAAGTGAGGTGGTCTCGTGTCGCACTGCTGCTTCTGCCTGTGTTGTGGGGGAGAGGGGGTGGGGCGGTGAAACCACAGGCTGGAGGGTCACCCCACCGGACAAACACCAGCCCAGCCAGGGAGGGTGAGCTCCACGGCCGCTGCCCCTGCCAGGCAGTTTCCTCCATGCTCCCAGTTCGCTTCGTCCATGCTCCAGCAGAGTCCCCCAGCCCAGTGCCAGGGTGTTGTCAGCAGCTCGGCTCATCGGGCAAGGGCCTTCTGAGCTCGGGCTGAGCCAAAGGGCTTCACCTTCTTGCTCCTGGATTTTCCCAGCTTTGCTAGACATGTGAACTCAGACCCGGGTGCCAAGCTGTACGGGCATGCTGCCAGCAGCCAGGACTTTGGGCTGGCCCCTCCCCTGGTGCAGGATAACATGAGGTGGCACCTGCACAGTGGGCATGACGTGTCTCTCGGGTCCCAAGTCTAACCTGATCCTCGTGGCCCCACTTGGGACCTGTTTGTACTGCCTGGTGCTCCAGATAGGCCTCCCCGCCTCCAGCAGCCTGCACGTACAGTCTCCTCTCCCAACCTCTGCAGGTCCATAGCTCCCAGCAGTCCCCTAGCATCCACCTCCTCAGCCACCCCCAGGTGGACACTTCTTCCATTCAGGAGGGTGACAAGTCACAGTGCCAGCCAGTGCTAGGTCAGGGTCTGGGATGTGACCAAATAACCACAGGTTACCATGATTTCTGAGAACCTTCTCTGTGCCCAGCACTGCCCTGCACCATGATCACGTACTACATGCTGCAGGGCCCATGCTCACCACCGCGCTGCTGCTGGATTTCTCCCTCCTCTGGGCACAGCGGGCTGCTGCTCAGTGGGAACACAGGAGGGACTTCAGAGCACGGCCCAGGTGCCCATAAGCCTGCTGCTACCCCCACCATACCTTCGACCAGACTGCAGGCTGAAAGGGAGCTGTTTTGCTCTAAGAGCTCTATTTTTTTTTTTTTTTCTTTTCTGAGACGGAGTCTTGCTCTGTCGCCCAGACTGGAGTGCAGTGGCGTGATCTCGGCTCACTGCAAGCTCCGCCTCCTGGGTTCACGCCATTCTCCGGCCTCAGCATCCCTAGTAGCTGGGACTACAGGCGCCCGCCACCACGCCCAGCTGATTTTTTGTGTATTTTTTAGTACAGATGGAGTTTCACCATGTTAGCCAGGATGGTCTCGATCTCCTGACCTCGTGATCCATCTGCCTTAGCCTCCCAAAGTGCTGGGATTACAGGCGTGAGCCACCGCACCTGGCCGAGAACTATATTTTTAAGAGTAGTCTGGCCAGAAGCAGATCACTTGAGCTCAGCAGTTCAAAACCAGCCTGGGCAACACAGGGAAACCCTGTCTCTAAAAAAATAAAAATTAGGTGGGCATGGTGGTGCACACCTGTAGTCCCAGCTACTCAGGAGGCTGAGGCAGGAGGATCACTTGAGGCCAGAAGGCGGAGGCTGCAGTGAGCCATGACTGCACCACTGTGCTCCAGCCTGAGTGACACAGCAAGACCCTGTCCCAAAAGACTAATATTGTACACACAGTACATTTAAAAATCGCTGGGCGCGGTGGCTCACGCCTATAATCCCAGCACTCTGAGAGGCCGAGACGGGCGGGTCACCTGAGGTCAGGAGTTTGAAACCAGCCTGGCCAACATAGTGAAACCCCGTCTCTACTAAAAATACAAAAAATTAGCTGGGCATGATGGCACATGCCTGTAATCCCAGCTACTCTGGAGGCTGAGGCAGGAGAATTGCTTGAACCAGGGAGGCAGAAGTTGCGGTGAGTCAAGATTGTGCCATTGCACTCCAGCCTGGATGACAAGAGCAAAACTCTGTCTCAAGGAGAAAGAAAAAAAAAATGCATCAATCAAAACATTTAATCACTAACCAGTTGGTCGGGCATGATGGCTCACGCCTGTAATCCCAGCACTTTGGGAGGCCAAAGTGGGCGGATCATGAGGTCAGGAGTTCGAGACCAGCCTGACCAACATGATGAAACTCTGTCTCTACTAAAAATACAAAAATTGGCTGGGCGCAGTGGCTCATGCCTGTAATCCCAGCACTTTGGGAGGCCGAGGCGGGTGGATCACAAGGTTAGAAGATCGAGACCATCCTGGTTACCACGGTGAAACCCCATCTCTACTAAAAGACACAAAAAATTAGCCAGGCATGGTGGCAGGCACCTGCAGTCCCAGCTACTCAGGAGGCTGAGGTGGGAGAACGGCGTGAACCCAGGAGGCAGAGCTTGCAGTGAGCTGAGATCGTGCCACTGCACTCCAGCCTAGGGGACAGAGCAAGACTCCCGTCTCAAAAAAACAAAATTAGCCAGGTGTGGTGGTACGTGCCTATAATCCCAGCTAGTCAGGAGGCTGAGGCATGAGAACCGCTTGAACCTGGGAGGCGGAGGTTGCAGTGAGCCATGATTGCGCCACTGCACTCCAGCCTGGGCAACACAGCGAGACTTTGTCTCAGAAAAAAAAAAAACAACTAACCAATATTTAATGGGTCCCTTCTCCAAACCTGAGACTCCCTAAAGGATGTCTGGAGCACCTGTGGTGATCCAAAGAAATGCCAACCACAGGACGGCCCTGACCCCCAAGGGCACACTCCTCGAAGGGCCTGGGCATGAGGTGAACACAGCCCATCTTCTCACCCGAGGGTTAGAAGGCACATGAGCAGGCCTCAGGAAAAGGATATCAGCCCTCTACAGGTGCCCAGCGGAACCAGCCTGCATTCTTGGGGGCAGGACCCATGCCCTGCACATTTCCATCCACTGAACAACCCCCATAGAGGAGGGCATCTCAGGCCATCGCAGACCAGGCTTCCTCCCTCCAGCGTTCCCAGAGCCCACTTTTGCTGCACCTGTTGGGTTGGTGCAGGAAGCCAGTCCAAGGGCAGAGGCACCTTAAGAGGACACTCTGGGCAGCCATGGCATCCGTCTAAAATACTGTGATTCAGCTGGGCATGCTGGCTCACACACTAACCCCAGCTCTTTGGGAAGCTGAAGAGGGGAGGATCCTTCGAGGTCAGGAGTTCGAGACCATCCTGAGCAACATAGCAAGATCCCATCTTCAAAGAAAAAAATAAAAATGCTGCCATCTATCTAGGTTAGTTCTGGTTGGGCACCCTGGTTTTCACAGAAGGATGTCAGGTCGGCCACAGCCACCTGGGCTGAAGAGCAACCCTGTCCTCTGCTACTCTGGCCAGGCCTACACCAGCACTGAGGTGTGTTCTACTGGCCCAGAGCCAGCCTGAGATTTATCCATGGCCACTAGGATCCTCGTCTGGTCTGTGTGCCGAGACTTATCCACAGCCACTGGGATCCTTGCCGGGTCTGTGTGCCTTGAGTACCTCCACCTGGTCCCAGTTCTCACTGTCTGTGAACACTTTTCCTTTTTATTTCACTGTATGCTCTAGACTAAGCTGCCGCCAAACCATCACAAGCTAGTCAACATTACGTTAGTCAAATCTCTTCACTCTTTCCCCAACAGTGGACAAAACACAAGCTCCAATATTTAGGCATCTGAACTCTGACCTCGTACCTAGATGTGGTACAAATGTGGGGTGGGGTTTTTTGAAAGATACAGGGTCTCTGTCACCCAGACAGAAGTGCAGTGGTATGATCATGGCTCACTGTAGCCTCAACCTCCCGGGCCCAAGCTGTTCTGCCTCACCCTCCCAAACAGCTGAGATTATAGGCAGGCAACACCATGCCCAGCTTGTCTCAGGCCCCAAATTGTGGTCTGTAAAACAGCTCACGGCAACCACAAAAACGCTGGAAGATAGTGCAGCAACCTGAAGCAATTTCCATCTGTCCAGAAGGCAGAAGGGACCGTGCCTGCAATCAAAACGAGCTCTGAAGAGATGGTGTTTCCCGAGTGGGCTCCAGGCCAGTGCTCAGCGAGGCACATACTCATATTCCTTCTAGGCCGGAAAATCACCCAGAGGAAGCAGACAGTTCTCCCAGCAGTTACAACCTATGCCTCCGACTGACCTTTGCTCCGCTGGCACTGGGGGGAGGGGCACAGAGGACCCAGTCTTGACCACAAGGAACTCACCTTCTAGTGGAGGGAGTTCCCTGTGCGAAGGATGAGAAGCATGCTCTCAGAACAACTGATCAACAAACACAAACTCTCAAAGTACAAAAGCAACTTACTCTACGTTTTACCATTTCAAAAGTCAGGATGCTATTGCAGTCAATGTGTATACATTTAACATGGGAGCATTTCTCTTTTCCCTGCCAAATTTCAACTTTAAAATTAGTGGTGGTGCTGCTTCCCAGCGGAGGAAAGTGAGGGGAATGGAGAGGGCAGGCACCTGGGGAAAAGGAGAGCAGGAGGTTCCAGGCAGTGAGGGAGAGGGAGGGCTGCCAGTGTCCAACAGTAACAAAATGCAGACCTTCCATGTAATTTTAAAGTTTCTAAAAGCCACATTAAAAGATAAAAGAGGAGGCCGGGTGCGGTGGCTCACACCTGTAATCCCAGCACTTTGGAAGGCGAGGCAGGTGGATCACCTATGTCAGGAGTTCGAGACCAGCCTGTCCACACGGTAAAACCCTGTCTCTACTAAAAATACAAAATTAGCTGGGAGTGGTGGCAGGTGCCTGTAATCCCAGCTACTCAGGAGGCTGAGGCAGGAAAATCGCTTGAACCCGGGAGGCGGAGTGAGCCGAGATTGCCCATTGCACTCCAGCCTGGATGACAAAATGAGACACTATCTCAAAAAATAAAAACAGATAAGAGTAAACAAATATTATTTTTTGAGACAGGGTGTCTACCTGTTACCCAGGCTGGAGTGCAATGGTGGGATCATGGCTCACTGCAGCCTCAGCCTCCTGGACTCAAGTGATTCTCCCACCTCAGCCTCCCAAGTAGCTGGGACCACAGGTGCACACCACAGCGCCTGGCTAATTTTTTAAATGTATTTTTTGTAGAGACGGGGGGCGGGGTCTCACTATGGTGCCCAGGCTGGTCTCAAACTCCTGGGCTGAAGGGATCCTCCTTCCTCCGTCTCCAAAGGCGGTGGGATTACAGGAGTGAGTCACACAGCACCTGGCCTCAATATTATTATGTAATCCAACGTATGTATAGAGAGTATTTCAACACGTAGTAGTCAAAGTAAAGTTATTAACGAAATACTGTACCTTGTGTCCCCCAGCCCCTACACGCACATTCAGTCTTTTTTTTTTTTTTTGAGACGGAGTCTTGCTCCGTTGCCGAGGCTGGAGTGCAATGGCGTGATCTCGGCTCACTGCAACCTCCGCCTCCCGGGTTCAAGCGATTCTCCTGCCTCAGCCTCCCGAGTAGCTGGGATTACAGGCGCGCGCCATCAGGCCCAACTAATTTTTGTATTTCTAGTAGGGATTTCACCACGATCAAGCCGGTCTCGAACTCCTGACCTCGTGATCCGCCCGCCTCGGCCTCCCAAAGTGCTGGGATTACACGCGTGTGCCATCGCGCCCGGCCCTGCGCACTCAGTCTTAGAAGTCTGATGTGCACTGCGCACTCACAGCCCGTCTCGGGTGGACTGGCCACATTTCAAGTGCTCGGGAGCCTCGGTGGCGGGTCGAGTCGGGAGGCAAACCCAGCTGCTGCCTTCGGAGTGAAGCAGCGCCCAGGGTATTTCCACAGCTGTATAACGGCTGGGAGGTCTCCTGAACCGACCAGAGCATCTGAGAAGCACCAGAGTAGGGACAGCTTCACAGGATTTGGCAACCAGTGGGAAGGGAGGGAAGACATCGTACAGGGCAAAGGGCCGCTCCCTGAAGGCCTTAGCCGGGAGGACCTTTCCTATGGCCGCTCAACGCAGGGGCAGCGTCTGCCTGGGGCCTGGGAACCGGCAGGTCCCCAGCGCCCACGTCCCGCCCCTCCCGCCCGTCTCTCCAGCCCCATTCTCGTAACCCCCCGTCCCTGTGCTCTCATCCCCTCCGAGGCGTCCTCGACCTGTGCGCACGATTCCCGTGCCAAGGCCCTGCCGTCATGCCTTGGTGGGTGTCTTGCGTGACCTCGCGGAGCGCGTCGGACCGCGCCGGATATCACAGACCGAGCCCACCGCCGCCCCTAAGGGATGGACCCCACCTTCCAGGGCCGCCGCCGCACGCTTGACACGCGCGCCGGAAATTGCGTCACCCCAGCTTCCGGCCCGGGGCCCAGGGGGCGTGCCAGTTGGGTACGCGGCCCAGTCAGAATGCAACACGAGGGGTTTCGGAGGCGCAGCCGCAGCTCCGCCTCTAGACTGGGAACTCCGCCCCACTGCCACGTTCGACGAAGGAACGCGCAGAGTGCGCGCATCCCTTGGCCAATCAGGAGGCGCAGAGCTCCGGCTACCGAAAGTGGCAGCCATTCCAGACCCGTAGAAGGTGTGCGAGAAAGCCACCAATTAGAAGCCAAGGCAGAAAAAGTTCTCGATGGCAGCCAATGAAAGGCTAAGAAACACAGCGAGCGCGAGGTCCTCGGCCAATCCCGGGCGAAGGCCAGGGAGGCCTCAGGAGCGTTTCCGAATCCGGGGCCGGGCCTAGTGTGAGTGTCCAATCCGAGAGCGGCAAAGACGAGCCTCGAAGTCCGCCGGCCAATCGAAGGCGGGCCCAGGGGCGCGTGCGCGCCGCGGCCAGCGCGCGCGGGCGGGGGGGGCAGGCGCGCCCCGGACCCAGGATTTATAAAGGCGAGGCCGGGACCGGCGCGCGCTCTCGTCGCCCCCGCTGTCCCGGCGGCGCCAACCGAAGCGCCCCGCCTGCTCCGTGTGCGACATGCTGCGCTGCGCTCTGCTGTGCCTGGCCGTGGCCGCGGCCGCCCAGGTGTACGCCGACGCCCCCGAGGAGGAGGACCACGTCCTGGTGCTGCGGAAAAGCAACTTTGCGGAGGCGCTGGCGGCCCACAAGTACCTGCTGGTGGAGTTCTGTGAGCGCCGGGCCTGGCGGGCGGGGCTCGGGGCCGTCGGGCCAGGCTCTGGGACGCAGGCACGGCCCGGCCGCCCCCGGGGTCGGGATCCCCGGCGCGCCCGGGACTGAAGGGCGCCCTTCCTGCCCGCCTTGGGGGCCGTGTCCGGGGTTTCTCGGGGATGAGAGCTTGGCTGGGAGCCGGGGGGCCGTCCAGGTACGCGCCTTGCGCACGGCAGTATCTTCCTGTTAGTGCGAGAAAAACAGGATCGACCTGTGTGAGCCAACAGAGCAAGCCAGGGTCCAGCCCTGCCGAGTCGTCCCCGGGGGCCGACCCGGAAGGCGCCCCGCTCCTGCCCACCCCACCTTCACCTTGCCACAGTAGTCATTCCGATGGTGTCTCGGACGAGAATCCGAAGCCTTCCTCACGTCCATAAGGATTTGAGCTCTGTCCCTGGGGTGGGAATCTTGTGCCGGACACAGTTGCTAACTCTGTTGACAGATCGTCTTATTCCCGCACTCTAAGCAACTCAGGGCCTGTGTGCACGGATGTGCATCCCATACTCACAGCCAGTGCTGGTACAGGCCGCCACGTTCACGTCTTCACTTTTGTCTGTACTCTTAAAGGGAAATTCTAGGGAGACCCTTGCCTTGGTTGCCTACAGGTAATAAGAAGTCAGTAACCATTGAGAGACTTGTCTTCCTGTGCTGACGGTGACATAGCAGAGTGGGCGCTGGTGTTGGTTGGTAGTGGTTTGTCGTTCACGGCCTCTGTCCTGATATTGCCCAAGAGCATCAGGCTATCAGCTCAGCCTTGTGCGTTAGGAGGGGTTATCTTGGTGAGTAGATAAGGTTTTTATGAAGGGAAGTGCCAGAGGAGAAAGGGAAGCAGTGCCAAGAAATCAAGGCTGCTTTCTAGCATCTCATTTCCGCTTCCAGATGCCCCTTGGTGTGGCCACTGCAAGGCTCTGGCCCCTGAGTATGCCAAAGCCGCTGGGAAGCTGAAGGCAGAAGGTTCCGAGATCAGGTTGGCCAAGGTGGATGCCACGGAGGAGTCTGACCTGGCCCAGCAGTACGGTGTGCGCGGCTATCCCACCATCAAGTTCTTCAGGAACGGAGACACGGCTTCCCCCAAGGAATATACAGGTGTGGCTGTGGCACTACCCTTGAACTGTCTTTAGACAGGGACTGGTCTGCCGGCTTGGAAAGGCACAGGCAGTAGTCTGAGCGGTGGGGAGGCCGGGTTCCAGAGGCTTGGAGGGATCCTGTTCCTCAGGCCGGGTTCTCCTCGTTGTGTCCTGAGGGTCCTGTGAAGAAAGTTTTCATCCTGGAAGAACCTTCGAGTGGAGAACCTGTCTTGTCTGGTGCCACTCTGGGGTCGGCTGACTGAGGTCTGTCTGGAGACTGACTATCGAGGAGAGGAGACTGGTGCCTTTCTGGCCACATGGGCTCTTTGTGCTGCCTCTCTTCCTCAGAGCAGCAGTGTAGCTGTAGCTCTTGGGGTGACACCTGCTAGCTATTGTTTGTAGCGTGCCAGCTGCCGCGCCATGTGCTTGCGTGATTTCTCCTTGCATCCTCTCTGTGAGGCAGGTCTTTCCCAGACAAAGGGCTGAGGCTTAGAGCAGCCGAGTAACAGCATTGCGCCTGTCGGTAGCAGACCTCGAATCCAAGCCCACCCAGCTCTGTCTGTAGCACAGGCCCTCAGCTGCTCATCTGCCACCTCTGAAGCTGCCTTCGTGGAGGCCGAGCCCCTGTGTAGCCAAATCAGTGACTGTGGCAAAAGAAGACTCATCTGTAAAACCAGTTCTGTGGCACGTCAGATGCACATGATGGGCGGCCCGAAAGCAGTTCATTCTAGTGTTAGCAGGGTTGTCCCCTTAAGCAGGTGTGCCCTGTCCTGTTCTAGTGGCAGCAAACTCTGTGGTTGCCTCTCACTTGGCTGTTTTGATGTTCTCTCTCTTTTTTTTTTTTTTTTTTTTTTTTTTTTTTGAGACAGTCTCGCTCTGTCACCAGGCTGGAGTGCCGTGTGATCTCTGCTCACTGCAACCTCCACTTCCCGGGTACAAGTGACTTTCCTGCCTCAACTTCTTGAGTAGCTGGGGCTACAGGTGCATACCATCAAGCCTGGATAATTTTTGTATTTTTAGTAGAGATGGGATTTCACCATGTTGGCCAGGATGGTCTCGATCTCTTGGCCTCTTGATCTTCCCGCCTCGGCCTCCTGAAGTGCTGGGATTACAGGTGTGAGCCACTGCATCCGGCCTAATTTTTGTATTTTTAGGAGAGATGGCGTTTCACCATGTTGGCCAGGGTGGTCTCGATCTCTTGACCTCATGATCTGCCCGCCTCAGCCTCCCGAAGTGCTGGGATGACAGGCGTGATTGATGTTCCCATTTTTTACACATGTTGACTTTTGGAATGGGAAGTGCTCTGTGCAAAGTCACCGTGGTTCTGTCACACTCAGGTTTGCAGATGAGATGAGCACTCCTAAATCCACTTGTTGCTGGTGACTGTCTTGTTAGCACTGGCAGAATCCTTCTACATCTGAATGGGGTTTTCCCCATTCGGACCAGGGAGTCAAGTTTCAAGTTCTAAGAGGGAAAGGGTCAGCATTCCTTAGCCTCAGTCTCCCAGGAGGAGTAGGTTTCTTCCCTGTCGTTTGATTGCCTTTGGTGGCATGAAGTGTGTCATCTTCCTAGTCTGGGAGACACGTAGAGTGGGCCATTGGCGAGAACTTCTGAAATGCCTGGGATAAGTTCGGAGGCGAGTTAGGTGGACTAGGTGTCAGCCTGTTCTCACAGGTAGAAAAACTGGCACTGAGTTTTGAGTTACTGACCACCGCTCTAAGATGAGGCCTTGTGTCAGACTCCTGGGTGAGAACATGTGTGTTTGATTAATGTACACGTCAAAGAAAATTTAGAAAATGCAGAGCAGGTTGGGCGCGGTGGCTTATGCCTGTAATCCCAGCACTTCGGGAGGCTGAGATGGGTGGATCCCCTGAGGTCAGGAGTTTGAGACCAGCCTGGCCAATATGGTGAAACCCCATCTCTACTAAAAATACAAAAATTAGCCAAACGTGGTGGTGCACACTTGTAATCCTAGCTACTCGGGAGGCTAACACAGGAGAATCACTTGAACATGGGAGATGGAGGTTGCAGTGAGCTGATATCGTGCCACTGCACTCTAGCCTGGGCGACAGAGTAAGACTGTCTCAAAAAATAAAATTTTGAAAATGCAGAGGACCAGCCTGGGCAACATGGTGAAACCCTGTGTACAAAAAATAGAAAAATTAGCTGGGGCAGGCCAGGTATGGTGGCTCATGCCTGTAATCCCAGCACTTTGGGAGGCTGAGGCAGGCAGATCATGAGATTAGGAGATCAAGACCATCCCGGCTAACATGGTGAAACCCCGTCTCTACTAAAAATACAAAAAATGAGCCGGACGTGGTGGTGGGCGCCTGTAGTCCCAGTTACTGGGGAGGCTGAGGCAGGAGAATGGCGTGAACCCAGGAGGCGGAGCTTGCAGTGAGCCAAGATTGCGCCACTGCACTCCAGCCTGGGCGACAGAGCAAGACTCCGTCTCAAAAAAAAAAAAAAAAAAAATTAGCTGGGGCTGGGCACAGTGGCTCATCCCGGTAATCCCAGCACTGGGAGGCCGAGGTGGGTGGATTGCTTGATCCCGGGAGTTTGAGACCAGCCTGGGCAACATGGCGAAACCCCATCTCTACAAAAAATAGAAAAATTGGCCAGGCACGGTGGCTCATGCATGTAATCCCAGCACTTTGGGAGGACGAGGCGGGCGGATCACCAGGTCAGGAGTTCAAGACCAGCCTGGCCAACACAGTGAAACCCCGCCTCTACTAAAAATACAAAAATTAGCTGGGCGTGGTGGCGGGCTCCTGTAATACCAGTTACTTGGGAGGCTAAGGCAGGAGAATCACTTAAATCTGGGAGGAGAAGTTTACAGTAAGCCAAGGTCTTGCCACTGTACTCTCCAGCCTGGGTGACAGAGGTAGATTCTGTCTCAAAAAAAAAAAGAAAAAGAAAAATTTGTCGGGTGCAGTGGCTCATGTCTGTAATCCCAGCACTTTGGGAGACCGAGGCAGGTACATCACCTGAGGTCAGGAGTGAGACCAGCCTGGCCAACATGGGGAACCCTGTCTCTACTAAAAATTAGCCGGATGTGGTGGTGGGCACCTATAATCCCCAGTTACTCGGGAGGCTCAGGCAGGAGAATTGCTCGAACCCAGGAGTGGAGGTTGCAGTGAGCCGAGATTGCACTATTGCACTCCAACCTGGGCAACAAGAGCGAAACTGTCTCAAAAAAAAAAAAAGTTAGCTGGGTGTGGGGGCACATGCCTGTGGTCCCTGCTACTTGGGAGCCTGAGGTGGGAGGATTGCTTGAGCCCAGAAGTTCGAGGTCGCAGTGAGCCGTGATCATGCCACTGCACTCTAACCTGGGTGACGGAGCAAGACCCTATCTTCCAAAAAAAAAAGGTTGGGATTGGTGGCTCATGCGTATAATCTCAGCACTTTGGGAAGTCGTGGTGAGCAAAGTGCTTGAGCACAGGAGTTAAAGACCAGCCTGGGCAACATGGCAAAACCCCGTCTCTACAATAAATACAAAAATGAGCTGGGTATGATAGCGTGCACCTGTACCCCAGCTACTTGAGAGGCTGAGGTTGGGAAGATTGCTTGAGCCCAGTCGGTGGAGGCTGCAGTGAGCCAAGATCCTGCCTCCAGCTGGGTAACAGAGTGAGCCCCTGTGTCAAAAGAGAAAACAAAATGCCGAGAGATCAGAGAAAAAAAACGAGTTAGTGATCCTGTTATTCATAGAGAGAATCATCCTCTTTCCTCCCCACTCGCCATAAACACAACCACAGTCTCATATACACTGGGGTTTAGGAGGCGGGCCGATGACACCAGACCTCTTCCGTGGTGGGAAAACATCTTGCTTAGGGGTGAGTCAGGTGTCCTCAACCTGGCTGGCAGAGAGTAGAGACAGGAACAGGCCCGGCAGGGCGGGCGGCACTTCCTATTTGAGAGTGGAACCTACATTTGTTTGGGGTTAGCTGGCAGAGAGGCTGATGACATCGTGAACTGGCTGAAGAAGCGCACGGGCCCGGCTGCCACCACCCTGCCTGACGGCGCAGCTGCAGAGTCCTTGGTGGAGTCCAGCGAGGTGGCTGTCATCGGCTTCTTCAAGGTAGAGACCAGAGCGTCATTCCAGTCTTTCTTTTTTCTGTCGTCCATTGAGGAGGGGTCCACGGCTGCGGCTGGCAGTTCTGCATGTGTCCCCCCCGGGCCCAGGCATTACAGGGTCTGCCCCTACTGCTTGGTGCTGTGGGCTTGTGACTACCTCTGCTTTTCCCTCCTCGTTCAGGACGTGGAGTCAGACTCTGCCAAGCAGTTCTTGCAGGCAGCAGAGGCCATCGATGACATACCATTTGGGATCACTTCCAACAGTGACGTGTTCTCCAAATACCAGCTCGACAAAGATGGGGTTGTCCTCTTTAAGAAGGTGAGTGGGCCCAGGCAGCTCTGCCCGGGTTAGTTCCGGGGTTGGTCTGCAGAGGGTGGCGTTGCTCTCCTTATCCTTAAGGGAACCTTGCTCCTGGCACCTTTGGCCCAATAGGTATGTTCTGCAGCTTTGCCAAGTTGGGTTGTAGGCAGCACTGACACCTGTGGCCTTTGCATTCAGCTGTGGGCCCTCTGGTCACTCTCCTGCCACAGCCATCCCAGAAGAGCTGCTTTTGACTGTTAGCTTTTTATTTTTTTTTTTCCGTTTAGGATAAAACATGTAACAACATTTGCCTTGTTTTTATTTATTTATTATTTTGAGACGGTGTCTTGCTCTGTTGTCAGGCTGGAGTGCAGTGGTGCAATCTCGGCTCACTGCAACCTCCACTTCCTGGGTTCAAGCAGTCCTCCTGCCTCAGCCTCCCAAGTAGCTGGGACCACAGGTGTGCACCATGCCCAGCTAATTTTTGTTTTAGTAGAGACAGGGTTTCACCATGTTGGCCAGGATGGTCTCAATCTCTTGACCTCGTGATCTGCCTGCCTCAGCCTCCCAAAGTGCTGGGATTACAGGCGTGAACCCCTACACCCAGCCCCATTGGCCTTTTTTTTTTTTTTTTTTTTTTTGAGACGAAGTTTTGCTCTTTTTGCCCAGGCTGGAGTGCAATGGCACGATCTCAGCTCACCACAACCTCCGCCTCCCGGCTTTAAGCGATTCTCTTGCCTCAGCCTCCCTAGTAGCTGGAATTATAGGCATGCACCACCATACCTGGCTAATTTTGTATTTTTAGTAGACACAGGGTTTCTCCATGTTGGTCAGACTGGTCTTGAACTCCCGACCTCAGGTGATCGACCCGCCTCGGCCTCCTAAAGTGCTGGGATTACAGGTGTGAGCCACCGCGCCTGGCTGCCCTTTTTTTTTGAGATAGGGTTTCTCACTCTGCCACCCAGGCTGGAGCGCAGTGGTGCAATCTCAGCTCACGGCAACTTGTGCTTCCCAGGCTCAAGTGATCCTCTAACCTCACCCTCCTGAGTAGCTGGAACTATAGGCGCCCGCCACCACGCCTGGCTAATTTTTTCATATTTTTGGTAGAGACGGGGTTTCACTGTGTTAGTCAGGATGGTCTCCATCTCCTGACCTCGTGATCCACCCGCCTCAGCCTCCCAAAGTGCTGGGATTACAGGCGTGAGCCACTGCGCCCGGCCTTCTTTTTCTTTTTTTGAGACAGAGTCTCACTCTCTCGCCCAGGCTGGAGTGAGTGGTGCGATCTCAGCTCACTGCAAGCTCAGCCTCCCGGGTTTACGCCATTCTCCTGCCTCAGCCTCCTGAGTAGCTGGGACTTCAGGTGCCCGCCACCAAGCCCAGCTAAATTTTTTGTATTTTTAGTAGAGATGGAGTTTCACCGTGTTAGCCAGGATAGTCTTGATCTCCTGACCTCATGATCCACCCACCTCGGCCTCCCAAAGTTCTGTGATTACAGGTGTGAGCCACCAACCCGTTCACTTTCTGTAGTCAGCACTGAGCATCCAGCACTCCCTGGGACCGGGTAGGAGGGAGGGTGGAGCCTTCCTGGAGTGTGGTGTGGGTGGGTCAGGACGGCTTGTTTCCATGTCCTTGTTCTTGTCACTTAGCTGTTTTTGCAGCCACTTCCTCAAGATAACTCAAGACAGTAGATGCTCTTTACCAGGAGACGTTTTCCTGATGTTCCTGAAAGGAAGAGGGTTTTTCTAAATGACACAGTTACCACTGCCGGGTGCCCAGGAAATTAAACATCTAACTAGAAAAAGCCAGTGTGGTGTTGAATAAGTTGAGGGAAGCAAAGGTCTTTTTAGAGCTTTTATTAGAAAGAAGATTCCAGGCCGGGTACGGTGGCTCACACCTGTAATCCCAGCACTTTAGGAGGCCGAGGTGGGCGAATCACCTGAGGTCGGGAGTTCAAAACCAGCCTGACCCCCATCTCCACTAAAAATACAAAATCAGCCTGGGTGGTGGCACACGCCTATAATCCCAGCTATTGGGGAGACTGAGGCAGGAGAATTGCTTGAACCCGGGAGGCAGAGGTTGCAGTGAGCCAAGATCATGCCATTGCACTCCAGCCTGGGCAACAAGAGCGAAACTCCGTCTGAAAAAAAAAAGAGAGAGAAGGTTCCGAGTCTTGTCTTGAAACTTGGGTTCTGGGGGAGACTTTCTCCAGGGCCCATGAAACTTGCGAACCCTGTTTTGTCACACAGCCCACAGCTCCTTCAGTGCCCTGGATGTCTGGAGTGGCCGTTTGGACTCTGTGGACAGTTTGGTGGTCATGTGTCTGCGAAGGCTGGGAGGGCGGCTTCATTGCTCTTGCCTGCCAGGGCTCACACATGGCCATCCATGTGGGCTCCCCACAGGTTAACATTCTGCCTCGATTCTCTGGAGTCCACTAGAGCTGGGCACAGACAACCCCACTTGGGTCTGATGCCAGTTGGTGGGTGGTGCTTTCTTGCCCACCGAAGGTGGCCCAGGTGTCTGTGATGGTGAATGTGGTGGTCGTGGGCAGAAGCCTGGCCCCCTGTGCTGTGCACACAGTAGGGGCTGCGCTGGAAGTCAGAGCTCGCCCCACAGCTGAGAGGATGAGTCCAACTTGTTCCTTTTCCTCCGGGCTATTAACTTCCATCCCTCAAAGTGAGTGAGGTCTTCCTGTGTGTTCAGTGGCCACAGTGGGCAGCCTGGCTGAGTCAGGTGCTCTTGTGTGGCCCGCTCTTGCCTGCTCTTCCCTTCCTTCCCTAGCGGGCACTGCAGCCCAGGAAAGCCTCTGCGGGGGCCGCTGGTCACTGGGACCATGGGTGTGAGAGCTTCTGATATTTCGTTTTGTCTTCTCCACCAGCTGGCAGCACTGGGCCTGTTGTTGTTTGAGAAAGGGTCTTGCTCTGTTACCAGGCTGGAGTGCGGTGGTACAATCACAGTTCACTGCAGCTTCGACCTCCTGGGCTCAAGCAATCCTCCCACCTCAGCCTGCTGAGTAGCTGGGACCACAGGTGTGTGCCACCGCACCTGGCTATTTTTTAATATTTTTGTAGAAATGGGGTTTCACCGTGTTGTCCAGGCTGGTCTCAAACTTCTGAGCTCAACAATCCTCCTATCTCAGCCTGCCAAAACATTGGGATTACAGGTGTGAGCTACACCACCTGGCCTGCGTTGGGCCTTTCTGTGTTGTTTGTCACTGTGGCCTGGCAGGGCTGGCCTCCTGCTGCTGTGCCCTGCGAAGGGGACCAGTTTCCCTTACCACAGTAGACCGTGATCGAGTGTGATGTGGTATCTCTGCTGAAACGGTGGCAGCCTTGGGACAGCTGCGGCAGTGTCTCCTCCTGGCTTCTTGGCATGAGATGATGTAGGCAGCACCTGACACTCTGGAGGGAGCCGGAGACGTTCTGCAGGGCAGGGGGGAATTTTCTGTTTGCCTGCAGTTGCAGCCCAGCGTTACTCCTGGGCAGAGTGCGAGCCCACCAGTGCCACCGGGAGCCCGGCTGTGATCAGCAGCTCGTGTTCCAAAGGATTCCCTCCAAGGGCCTCCTGACCTTGGCTTTTCTGCCTTTTTTTAATCCACCTTTGCCCCTCTGGGGAAGATGTAGCAGGCTTGGAAGTCTCTGCCCCTCAGGCTTGGGCAGGCGTGACTGGTGCTCCTGGCCTGGTTTAGTATCAGCTCTTTGGTGGTCAGGCCCGGTCAGGGTGACCTGGGCACAGCGTGCACAAGAGCAGGAAATGGCACCTGGTTTCGAAGTTACTCTGAGGATGCATAAAGAGAAATGGCCAGTAAGAAAGGATGAGTGATTCATTTCCCCAAGTCTCATTTAAGAAGTTCGAGGGGGCCGGTCGCGGTGGTTCACACCTGTAATTCCAGCACTTTGGGAGCCCGAGGCGGTAGATCACGAGGTGGTCAGGAGATCGAGACCATCCTGGCTAACACGGTGAAACCCCATCTCTACTAAAAATACAAAAAATTAGCCGGGTGTGGTGGCGGGCGCCTGTAATCCCAGCTACTCGGGAGGCTGAGGCAGGAGAATGGCATGAACCCAGGAGGTGGAGCTTGCAGTGAGCCGAGATTGCGCCACTGCACTCCAGCCTGGGCAACAGAGCAAGACTCTCTCAAAAAAAAAAAGTTGGCCGGGCGCGGTGGCTCAAGCCTGTAATCCCAGCACTTTGGGAGGCTGAGACGGGCGGATCACGAGGTCAGGAGATCGAGACCATCCTGGCTAACTCGGTGAAACCCCGTCTCTACCAAAAAATACAAAAAACTAGCCGGGCAAGGTGGCGGGCGCCTGTAGTCCCAGCTACTCGGGAGGCTGAGGCAGGAGAATGGCGTAAACCCGGGAGGCGGAGCTTGCAGTGAGCTGAGATCCGGCCACTGCACTCCACCCTGGGCGACAAAGCAAGACTCCGTCTCAAAAAAAAAAAAAAAAAAAAAAAAAGTTGAGGGGAGGGTACCAGGCTTGGTGGCTCACACCTGTGATCCCAGCACTCAGGGAGGCCAAGGCAAGAGGATTGCTTGAGGCCAGGAGTCCGAGACCAGCCTCGGCAACATGGTAAGACCGTCTCTACAAAAAATAAAAGTAAAATAATTTTTTTTAGCTGGATGTGGTGGCTCATGACTGTAATCCTAGCACTTTGGGAGGCCGAGGCAGGCGGATCACTTGAGGTTGGGAGTTTGAGACCAGCCTGACCAACGTGGAGAAACCCCATCTCTAATAAAAATACAAGATTTGCCGGGCATGGTGGCACATGCCTATAATCTCAACAACTTGGGAAGCTGAGGCAGGAGAATTACTTGAACCTGGGAGGCGGAGGTTGCAATGAGGCAAGATCGAGAACATGCCATTGCACTCCAGCCTGGGCAACAAGAGTGAAACTCCATCTCAAAAAAAAAAAAAAATTTTGGGGCCAGGCTCAGTGGCTCACGCCTGTAATCCCAGCACTTTGGGAGGCCAAGGCAAGTGGATCACCTGGGGTCAGGAGTTCGAGACCACCCTGGCCAACATGGTGAAACCCTGTCTCTACTGAAACTACAAAAATTAGCCAGGCATGGTGGCACATGCCTATAATCCCAGCTACTCGGGAGGCTGAGGCAAGGAGAATCGCTGGAACTCGGGAGGTGGAGGTTACAGTGAGCCAAGATCACGCCGTTGCACTCTAGCCTGGGTGACAAGAACAAAACTCCATCTCAAAAAATAAAAAAATCAAATAAATTTTTAAAATAAAAATGTAGTTCAGAGGGAATGATGGAAGGCTCACCCAAAATTCTCACTTGAAGAGCGTCAGCCCAGGAGCGCCTCTCTGAGCCTGAGCCGAGGCAGCATCCTCAGCTGCAGACTGACCCCTCGTGGTTGGGCCGCTACAGCCTCTCCATCTTGTGGCCTGAGGACTCCCTGAAGCTGCCTCACATTATTAGGGATCGCCAGAGCCTTACGGGCATGTGGATTGCGCCTTTCAGGATCTGTTGTATTAGAAACTAGAACTAAGAATGTAAAAAATGTTTTTGTTTCTTTTCTTTTATTTCTGTATTTAATTTATTTTTTATTTTTTGAGACAGAGTCTCACTCTGTTGCCAGGCTCAAATGCAGTGGCGCGATCTTGGCTCACTGCATCCTCTGCCTCTCAGCCTCCCAAATAGCTGGGATTACAGGCACCCGCCACCATGCCCGGCTAATTTTTGTATTTTTAGTAAAGACGGGCTTTCACCATGTTGCACTAGGCTGCTCTGAAACTCCTGGCTTCAGGTGATCCTCTCAGCCTCCCAAAGTACTAGGATTACAGGTGTGAGCCACCACGCCTGGTCTGTTTCACTCTTATCACTCAGACTAGAGTGCAGTGGTGCGATCTCACTGCAATGTCTACCTACCAGGCTCAAGCAGTCCTCCTGCGTCAGCTTCCCGAGTAGCTAGAATTACAGGCAGGTGTCACCACACCCAACTGATTTTTGTTTTTGTTTGTTTGTTTGTTTTTTTGAGACGGAGTCTCGCTCTGTTGCCCAGGCTGGAGTGCAGTGGCTGGATCTCAGCTCACTGCAAGCTCTGCCTCCCGAGTAGCTGGGACTACAGGTGCCCGCCACCTCGCCCAGCTAGTTTTTTGTATTTTTTAGTAGAGACGGGGTTTCAACGTGTTGGCCTGGATGGTCTCGATCTCCTGACCTCATCGTCCGCCTGTCTCGGCCTCCCAAAGTGCTAAGATTACAGACTTGAGCCACTGCACCCGGCCGTATTTTTTTTTTTTTTTTGAGACAGAGTCTTGCTCTGTTGCCCAGGCTGGAGTGCAGTGGCACGATCTTGGCTCTCTGCAATCTCCACCTCCTGGGTTCAAGTGATTCTCCCGCCTCAGTCTCCCAAGCAGCTGGGATTATGGGTGCGCACCACCACACCCAGCTAATTTTTTGTATTTTTGGTAGAGTGGGGGTTTCACCATGTTGGCCAGGCTGGTCTCAAACTCGTGAACTCAAGTGATCCACCTGCCTCAGCCTCCTAAACTTCTAGGATTACAGGTGTGAGCCACTGCACCCGGCCCTTTTTTTTTTTTTTTGAGACAGTTTGCTCTTGTTGCCCAGGCTGGGGTGCAGTGGCGTGATCTCAGCTCACCGCAACCTCCGCCTCCCGGGTTCAAGCCATTCTCCTGCCTCAGCCTCCCAAGAACCTGAGATTACAGGTGCCCACCACCACGCCCAGCTTATTTTTGTATTTTTAGTAGAGATGGGGTTTCAACATGTTGGCCAGGCTGGTCTCGAACTCCTGGCCTCAAGCAGTCCACCAATCTTGGCCTCCCAAAATGCTGGACTTACAGGCGTGAGCCACTGTGGCCAAGTTAATTTAAAAGAATAATCATCCAATTACATGTTACCATAAATCACACCTTTGTGGAAACTAATTTTTCCCAGACAAAAACAATTTACTGCTAAGTGGTGTTTTAGATTCCTCCAGCAGGATCTTCCTCTCCCGCCCTCCTGCTGTTGCAGCACCACACAGCCAGCCGCCTCTGGATCTGTGCCTCGGCACGTGAGGGGAGAGTGCAAAGGCTAGGGAAGTGTGAGTGTGAAAACAGCTTTGACCGGTGGGGCGCGGTGGCTCACGCCTGTAATCCCAGCACTTTGGGAGGCCAAGGCAGGTGGATCATGAGGTCAAGAGATTGAGACCTTTGTGGCCAACATGGTGAAACTATCTATTAAAATACTCCATCTCTACTAAAAATACAAAAAAAAAAATTGAGCCAGGCGTGGTGGCGGGCTCCTGTAGTCTCAGCTACTCAGGAGGCTAAGGCAGGAGAATCACTTGAACCCGGGAGGCGGAGGTTGCAGTGAGCCAAGATAGTGCCACTGCACTCCAGCCTGGGCAACAGAGTGAGACTCTGACTCAAAAATAAATACAAAAGAAAATAGCTTTGGGCCGGGCGCAGTGGCTCAAGCCTGTAATCCCAGCACTTTGGGAGGCCGAGATGGACAGATCACGAGGTCAGGAGATCGAGACCATCCTGGCTAACATGGTGAAACCCCATCTCTACTAAAAAACACAAAAAAAACTAGCTGGGCGAGGTGGCGGCGCCTATAGTCCCAGCTACTCGGGAGGCTGAGGCAGGAGAATGGCGTAAACCCGGGAGGCAGAGCTTGCAGTGAGCGGAGATCTGGCCGCTGCACTCCAGCCTGGGCGACAGAGCGAGACTCCGTCTTTAAAAAAAAAAAAAAAGTGGCCGGGCGCGGTGGCTCAAGCCTGTAATCCCAGCACTTTGGGAGGCCGAGACGGGCGGATCACGAGGTCAGGAGATCGAGACCATCCTGGCTAACACAGTGAAACCCCGTCTCTACTAAAAACACAAAAAACTAGCCGGGCGAGGTGGCGGGCGCCTGTAGTCCCCGCTACTCGGGAGGCTGAGGCAGGAGAATGGCGTAAACCCGGGAGGCGGAGCTTGCAGTGAGCTGAGATCCGGCCACTGCACTCCAGTCCGGGCGACAGAGCAAGACTCCGTCTCAAAAAAAAAAAAAAAAAAAAGCTTTGACCACATGGGTGCCCTGAAAGGGTTGGGGGCCCTGGGGATGGGCCACACTTCAAGGGTTGTTGGAACCACATGCACCAGGCTCAAGTTGTGAATGTAAAACCAGCTGTTGAATTCACTGGCAGTCATAAGGCCATGGCCAGAGCCAGTCTGGCTGTCAGGGAACAGTCATGTCCTATACCCATTGCTGGGATCTATGGCTCGAAACCCCACAGGAGGGCAGGGCTGCTGGCTGTTGTGACTTCCCACATCCAGGGAAATGCGGGCCCGGGGGCTGTGCTCCTGGCAGCAGTGCTCAGTCAGGGCCCCCTTTCTGTCCACAGTTTGATGAAGGCCGGAACAACTTTGAAGGGGAGGTCACCAAGGAGAACCTGCTGGACTTTATCAAATACAACCAGCTGCCCCTTGTCATCGAGTTCACTGAGCAGGTGCGGCTCCCTTGCTGCCATGCAGCCCCCAGGCTGGGGATGGGGAGGAGTGGGTTGGGGGTAGCATGGGGCTCCCGGTCACCACTGCTGTCCAGCATCTAGCACTGGAGGCCGTTGGGAGAACATTCTGCGTTAATAGCCTGTGACTCAGACCCAGTAACTTAAGTTTATAACACAGACAGCCCCGAAGATTTTTGGAGGTGAAATCAAGACGCACATCCTGCTGTTCCTGCCCAAGAGTGTGTCTGACTATGATGGCAAACTGAGCAACTTCAAAACAGCAGCTGAGAGCTTTAAGGGCAAGGTGAGCTGCTCCTCCGGGTGGCTTGTGGGGTGGTGCCAGGGAACAGTAGACTCTTCCCGAGGTGACAGAAGTGTGGGGCCTTCCTGAGGCTGCCTCCTGGACCAGACCAGGCACCCGATTCAGGAGAGCCTGGATGTAGATGAGGGGTCAGCCAGGCCAGACCTCTGCTCCCAGTCACCTGCTGGTCTGGTTGGGCAACCCCAGAGTCCAGGTTGGAGGAAAGGCACCAGGGGCATGATCTGCTTCCAAGCGAAGTCAGGGCTGGAGGCGGAGGCTAGCCTGCCAGCCGTCTCCCGCACCATCTGAGTGACGTCAGGGCTGGAGGCAGAGGCCAGCCATCTCCCGCACCTGTGCAACCTCCTTTTCTCCCCCAGATCCTGTTCATCTTCATCGACAGCGACCACACCGACAACCAGCGCATCCTCGAGTTCTTTGGCCTGAAGAAGGAAGAGTGCCCGGCCGTGCGCCTCATCACCCTGGAGGAGGAGATGACCAAGTACAAGCCCGAATCGGATGAGCTGACGGCAGAGAGGATCACAGAGTTCTGTCACCGCTTCCTGGAGGGCAAAATCAAGGTGCGGGTGCATCCCGGGCCAGGCTGCCCCCCAGGTAGAGCTGCCACCTTGGGGGGTCTGGGCTCTCAGTGTCCTGGGCTTCGTCCTCAAAGTAAGGTCTTCAGATAAGAGGACGGAGCCCAAGATCGTGTGAAGACCACTATGGTCACACCCTTGGGGACCTGTAGGAGCCCTCTTGTTGACACTGCTGGCCCAGATGCTCCTCAGGGAAGCCTCCTGGCCGGCGAGGGTGTGGCCTGCGTGGGCTCATTGGGCCCAGCCCACTGGCTCAGCCTTCTCTTCCTGGATTCTTGGCACCGTTGGCTTCCGAGGCTGCCATCCTGGTGGTGCCAAGGGCAGCCGTGCACCTCAGCCAGGCAGGGGTGAGGGTTATGGAGCTCTGTGGTCCCCCAGGCGGCACCACCCCTCACGGAGCCCTGCCTGCCCTCCAGCCCCACCTGATGAGCCAGGAGCTGCCGGAGGACTGGGACAAGCAGCCTGTCAAGGTGCTTGTTGGGAAGAACTTTGAAGAGGTCGCTTTTGATGAGAAAAAGAACGTCTTCGTGGAGTTCTGTAAGTGTTACCCCTTCAGCTTCCCAGGTCTGTGCCACCAGGGCACGCGGGAGGTGTGCGGACTCCCGGGGAAGCGTCTGCCAGCGACTTTGTGGTCCAGGACACACCCTAGAACTGCTTTCTTTTCAGATGCCCCGTGGTGTGGTCACTGCAAACAGTTGGCTCCCATTTGGGATAAACTGGGAGAAACGTACAAGGACCATGAGAACATCGTTATCGCCAAGATGGACTCGACCGCCAACGAGGTGGAGGCCGTCAAAGTGCACAGTTTCCCCACACTCAAATTCTTTCCTGCCAGCGTCGACAGGACGGTGCGCCTTCCCTCTAGATGGGGCCAGGGCGGGCCCTGGGAAGAGCGATGGTCTCCACGCCAGCCTGGGTGCTGCTTTGTCTGGAAGGAGCCTGGGGCTAGTTGGGTGGAAGAAGAGCTGTGGGAGCTCCTTCAGAAGCACCCACCTTTTTTTCTTTTTTGAGAGAGATGGGATCTCACTATATTGCCTAGGCTGGTTTTGAACTCCCAAAATGCTGGATTCCAGGCGTGAGCCACCGGGCCGGGCCTGCTCTGCCTTTCTCTAGGGAGGAGGAGCCAATGCTGGGAGATTGGTTCTGGGTCAGGACCAGCCCCTGCACTCATCCCTGTCTTCCACAGGTCATCGATTACAACGGGGAACGCACACTGGATGGTTTTAAGAAGTTCCTGGAGAGCGGTGGCCAAGATGGGGCAGGGGATGATGACGTGAGTGGGGTCACAGCCCTGGGCCCGTCTCTGGGATTCAGCCCCGCGGCCCCATGGGACATGCCCACTTGGGCTTGACTTGTGATGAGAACGGTGCTGTCGGAGGCACGTCTGTACATCCAGGGCTCTGGGGCTCCACACCTCTGCCCAGCAGGGCAAGGGATGTGCTCCCAGCGCTCTGCTGAAACAGCTCTCCCTGGCCAGCACTTTAGGGGGCAAGGTCAAAGACATCTTTAAAAACCAGATTTTGCTTAGAAAACCTTTTCAGACGCATGGCACCCGTTCCTCACATGCTGCTAACTGGGACTCACATGTCCATCCCCAGCCCACTGGCGGAGCCTGGGCACGAGGGAGCAGACGTGGGTCTGACGCCCTCAGGAGCTCAGTCCTGCCTGTCAGCGCGTGGCCAGCAGCACTGGTGACTCTGCTGGAGAAGCAGGAGGGGCTGGTGCTGGGAGGATGTGGCAGGGGCAGGGTGCTTGACCATGGTGAGGGAGATGAGGGCGTGGTCAGTCTAGGCTGGCAGGGCCTGCTGGGAGTGCTGGTGCACAGTGGGAGCTGGAAACACCCTGCCCAGGCGGGGGACGGAGGGCCGGCCCCTTGTGCTGCCTGTGGTCTGTCGCTGGCCAGAGCCTGAGGGTTGGAAGTAGAAGGGTCACGCCAGCGGTGACTGCCTAAACATCATGCTGGGGCTGTTGTCCTGCCAAGATGTGAACTCTCTGTAGGCTCCATGGTGCCAAGCTGGGAGGCACACATGCCTGCCATGCCCAGTGAAAGGGTCCGAGGCTGAGCTGGGACTCCCAGGGTCCCTGACACAGTGGGGGCTCTGATTCATCCTGCTATAGGCAGAAATCCCCCAGGCCTCACTCTTCCTGGGAAGACCCCGTGTATCTCGTGAAGACCAGGGTTGGCTGCTCCAGTGGCCGGTGGCCATGTCCAACGTGGCCGGCTGGTCCCCAGTGTGAGCATCGTGGGGTGCTGGGTGCCGGCAGCCTCAGCCGTTGCAGCCAGCGTGTCCCCCACCTTTTCCTGTATCCCAGGATCTCGAGGACCTGGAAGAAGCAGAGGAGCCAGACATGGAGGAAGATGATGATCAGAAAGCTGTGAAAGATGAACTGTAAGACGGAAAGCCAGACCCGGGCGCTGCCGAGACCTCTCGGGGCTGCACACCCAGCAGCAGCGCACGCCTCTGAAGCCTGCGGCCCTCATCTGAAGGAGGGCGTCGCCGGAAACCCAGGGAACCTTTCTGAAGTGACACCTCGCCCCCACACACCGTCCATTCACCCCCGTCTCTTCCTTCTGCTTTTCGGTTTTTGGAAAGGGATCCATCTCCAGGCAGCCCACCCCGGTGGGGCTTGTTTCTTGAAACCGTGATGTACTTATGGGTCTGTCCAGAGTGCTCGCTAGAGTGTTCAGCGTCTCGCTGCCTCCCTCCTGCGGGAGGTTTCTGCTCTCTTTGAAAATTCCATTTGTGGGATTTTTAGACATTTTTCGACATCAGGGTATTTGTTCCACCTTGGTCAGGCTTCTTTGGAGAAGCTTGTCCCCCGTGCGGGAGGGACGGAGCCAGACTGGACACGGTCACTCAGCACCGCGTGCAGTGTTGCCATGACTGATCATGGCTCTTGCATTTTTTGGGTAAATGGAGACTTCCAGATCCTGTCAGGGTGTCCCCCATGCCTGGAGGAAGGGCTGGTGGCTGCCAGCCCTGGAGCCCAGCACAGGCCTGGGCCTTCCCCTTCCCTCAAGCCAGGGCTCCACATCCTGTCGTGGGCTCATTGCTTGTGACCACTGGCCTCTCTACAGCATGGCTCGTGGCCTGCTTGAGGCAGAACCAGGACCCTTGACTCCCAGGCGGGGAGGTGGCCAAGGATGCTGGAGCTGAATCAGACGTTGACAGTTCTTGAGGCATTTCTAATTCACAATCTGGAATTGAACACATTGGACAAATAAAGTTGAAATTTTACCACCTGTTCTTGCCTCGGGTTTATGATCTCGCCAAGCCTGGGGAGCTGGGCTGGAATGCTGATGCCAAGGCCATCTGCCAGGCCTTGGTGGGGTCACTGGCGTTGAGAGGCTGCGCCCCTGGAGCGAGGTGCAGATGCAGAAACAGGCGCTGTCTCCCTGGCAGAGCTGTGCAGGCTTGTGGTTCCTGGCAAGGATGCCTCCCCTGCCTGCCGGCTGCTTCACCTGAACTGTGATTCTGGACCCTGGATGTGGACATGGGTGGAGCCACCCAGCCCCACGTGATACTCACAGACTCCAGGTCGTTCCCTCCCATCCCCGCCGTGGAGTGACGAGAAATCAGGTGGACTCAGGCTTTAAGGGCGCATGAGAGGAACAGGGTGTCCCGCTTACCACTAACCCTTCACACGATAAAGTCTGGACTGGGCGCAGGGACACGCACCTGGAATCCCAGTGCTGGGGCAACATGGGGAGACCCCGTCTCTACAAAAAACTAGAAATTAGCTGGGCATGGTTTGCACCTACAGCCCCAGCTACTCGGGAGTTTGAGGCAGGAGGATCGCTTGATCCCAGGAGGTCAAGACTGCAGTGAGCAGAGATTGCACCACTGCACTCCAGCCTGGGTGACAGAGTGAGACCCTGTCTCTAAAAAGAAGAATCTTCTGGTCTTTTTTTTTTTTTTTTTTTTGAGACGGAGTCTCGCTCTGTCACCCAGGCTGGAGTGCAGTGGCGCGATCTCAGCTCACTGCAAGCTCCACCTCCTGGGTTCACACCATTCCCCTGCCTCAGCCTCCCGAGTAGCTGGGACTACAGGTGCCCACCACCACACCCAGTCAACTTTTTTTTTTTTTTTTTTGTATTTTTAGTAGAGATGGAGTTTCATCGTGTTAGCCAGGATAGTCTCGATCTCCCTGACCTTGGGATCCGCCCACCTCGTCCTCCCAAAGTGCTGGGATTACAGGTGTGAACCACTGCGCGTGGCCATCTTCTGGTCTAAGTTGTAATTTGGCTTAACCTCAGCGCTCTTGTACTTCACGTACAGAAAAACACATAGACTGTCGATTTTTTTTTTTTTTTTTTTTTGAGACAGAATCTTGCTCTGTTGCCCAGGCTGGAGTGCAATGGTGCTATCTCGGCTCACTGCAGCCTCACCTCCCGGGTTCAAGTGATTCTCCTACCTCAGCCTCCTGAGTAGCTGGGATTACAGGCGCCCACCACCGTGCACCCGGCTAATTTTTTGTATTTTTAGTAGAGACAGGGTTTTACTGTGTTAGCCAGGATCTGCTGGCTGACCTCGTGATCCACCCACCTCAGCCTCCCAAAGTGCTGGGATTACGGGCATGAGCCACCGCGCCCAGCCAACAGTTGATTTTTCTGCAGACAGAAAGCTGCGGCCTGTGTGCAGGGCTGGGCGATGGCTCTGCTGAGCCTGGATTTGCTGCTTCTCTGCAGGGGAGGCAACAGGAGCTCTGTGGTGTCTGTGAGTTCCACTGAGGGCAACAGCAGAGGCCCTGAGGATCCAGCAGGGCTCATGGTGGTCTCAGAGGGCAGGTGAGCCAGGAGGAAGGAGCCCAAGGGTGCAGGAGGGAGTGGAGGTGGAGTTGTGGCTCTAGGGAGGCTGCTCGGCCCTCAGAAGCTCAGACAGAACAAGCAGCTCTCACCAGGCTGCCTTGAGGAGCCCTGCCTGTGACTCTGAGCCCTGCCAACTTCACGTCCTGACGTGCTTCCCGGAGTACGAGCTTCCGCACTGCTGAGATTCCCGAGCTTGTGGGCTGGTTGCAGCTGCTGGAGCCAGAGACAGCTCTCAAGCCAGACCAGGCCTTGCTGGGGGTGCAGTTCTCCCTTCTCCCCGCTACTGCCCTCGCCAGCCCCACGGGCCCTCACAAACCCGGCCACTCCCGCTCCTGCCTCCGCTCCAGGCTGTGGAGTATCCGGCCCGCATGCCGCGAGGACCTGTGTCAGCACGTTGCCAGCACCAACCAGCCCGGTTTGCCCACACGTCCTTGGTCCAACACGGCTCACACCAGCTCGGCAGTCTGGGTGCTGCCATCTGCCCTGGACCCTAGCTCCATGGGTTTTGGAGGCAGCCCGTGTTGGGGCTGGTTTCTGGCTAGTTTCAGCTCCAGGGCCTCAGCTGGGTTTGCGTGCCATGCCTGGGTCCTACGACACAGTAAGCCATATACTCACGGAAGAGTGGGCACAGGCATCTGGAGGTGCCGTGGGAAGATGTCAGCTCTGCCCCCAAGATGTGAGCAGAGCCCCAAGGGCTGTGGCTCCTTGTAGGGTCTCTGAGGGAGGCTGTCTTGAGTCACAGCTAAAGGGGTGGGCTGTATTTGTTCCTGTGCTCCCTGGCTGTGGGATGGGGTGCAGTGACCCTGTGGACCCGCTGTGTGGGGAGCTGACCCTCTGGAGAGAACGCTGGGACACGGCGCAGCTGCCCGGAGCCCTGGTGTCATGTGCTCTGGGGAGGCGAGGGAGTCACTGATACCTTTCCCGTTTTGCAGAGGCAGCTGATGAGCACATTCCTGGGCTTGGCTGTTGCTGGAAGGTGGTGGGGCAATGTCCAAAACCTCTCTGGCTGGACTGCTGGATTAGTAGGGAGACTTTGAAGGCTCTGGGGGGAGGCGGTTAGGGCTTAGCAGCCTGGGACTTCCCAACCCTCTGTCTCTCCAGGTGCCAGGGAGCCACTGGCCTGGAGCCTAAAACTGTGATTGCTAGACCTATGTACTATGCCCTGGGGGTCCTCTGACCTCAGGGAGGGAAGGGCCCTTCTGGCCCTAGGCTGACCCTCCTGCCTCCTGCCGGACTGCAGTGCGATCTGCATTGACTTTGCCCTTTTTTTTTTTTTGAGACGGAGTCTCACTGTGTTGCCCAGGCTGGAGTTCATTGCTGTGATCTCAGCTCCCTGCAACCTCTGCCTCCTGGGCTCAAGCGATTCTCCTGCCTCAGCGTCCTGAGTAACTGGGATTACAGGCATGCACCACCACACCCGGCTAATCTTTGTATTTTTAGTAGAGACGGGGTTTCACCATGTTGGCCAGGCTGGTCTCGAACTCCTGACCTTGGGTGATCCACTCACCTTGGCCTCCCAGAATACTGGAGTACTGGGATTACAGGCATGAGCCACTGCACCCAGCTTCAGCAGACTTTTCTAACAGGGTCTCCTGAGTGCTTTGCAGAGCACTGCTGGTTGCATTCACTGGACATTTTTTTTTTTTTTTTTTTTTTTTTAAGACAGGGTCTTGCTCTGTTGCCTAGGTTAGGGTGGAGTGGTGTGACTGTAGCTCAGTGCAGCCTCAAACTCCAGGGCTCAAGCAATCTTTTGCACCTCAGCATTCCAAGTAACTGGGACCATAGGCACGCCCGGCAAATTTTTTAATGTTTTGAAGAGAAGGTGGTCTCCCTATGTTGCCCAGGCTGGTCTTGAACTCCTAGCTTCAAGTGATCCTTCCACCTTGGCCTTCCCAAGTGCTGGGATTACAGGGATGAGCTACTGAGCCCAGCCAGGCCTCACTGGAGTTTTAAAAGTTGGATGGTAAACCTTGTGAATTAGATGTTCTAGTTCATCCTCCAGAAGGCAGAAACTTAAAATCATGCAAATTAGGTCAATTTGTAAGTTCATATGGACCAAGAAGAATCAGGGACAAAACTCCATGAAGACAGGTTTTGCTCTGACGTCATGCTGCATGAGTAGCACGTTCTCCCCATGGTGAGCAGGTATGACTGTTTACGGCCAGCTTCTGATGGAAAGTTCCAAGGGTGAGGAGCTCCAGGGAGTGTCCATCATGGTGTAGCACACACGGTTCCCACATCCTTATTAGAATAAAAGGCACAAAAATAGCTTTCAAGGGATCTGTTGTGACTGGCGAGGCTTCGGGCACCAATCCCTTCGGTGATCCAGATAGAAACCCCAAAACCAAAAGCTCTGCATGCTCTCAGCTCACCTTCAGCAGGAGGGACACAGGGGTTTGCTTGGGGTCGCCGACAGGCTCACCCGATGGGCCTGCCCCCACCGCGTCTCTAGCCCGAGGCCCGGTCACTCCTGGAAAGGGCGTTCCTTCTGGTCACACTGTTGGTGGCAGCTTCATCCAGCGTGCTTTCATCTGATCCTCTGAGGGGGGAGGGCAGACAGAACTTTCCACAACATGAGAAAAGGCAATCTTCACATCAGAGGAGATTCTGTCTCCTGTCTCCAGTGTAGAACCTTTCGTCTCTAGGCTTCACGTAAACAAACCAGAAAAGACGACCTTGCTCCTCCCAAGTGACCCGGAATTCCAACCATCCGCACCTTTCCCTGAGTCCCTAGAAATGCAGCCACGCTGGGAGCCCACCCCGCTCCGGGGGTCTGCAGGCCTGGGCCTGGCTAGAGGCTCCAGGGCCACTCCAGTGTGTGACGAGAGGTGGTATACCCATGGCGAGGGGCCCAGAGGCAGGTGAGGGGGCAGTGGGTGTACCTGGGCACCAACGCAGGTCAAAGAAACCTCTGCCAGGCAGGGACCCTCCGTCAGGGCCACTTCTGCAGCAGCATTTTTCTTTTTACTCTTTTTTTTTAATTTTTAATTTTTTTTTTTTTTTTTTTTTTTTTTTGAGACGGAGTCTGGCTCTGTCGCCCAGGCTGGAGTGCAGTGGCCGGATCTCAGCTCACTGCAAGCTCCGCCTCCCGGGTTTACGCCATTCTCCTGCCTCAGCCTCCCGAGTAGCTGGGACTACAGGCGCCGCCACCACGCCCGGCTAGTTTTTTGTATTTTTTAGTAGAGACGGGGTTTCACCGTGTTAGCCAGGATAGTCTCGATCTCCTGACCTCGTGATCCACCTGCCTCAGCCTCCCAAAGTGCTAGGATTACAGGTGCGAGCCACCGCGCCCGGCCAATTCTAAATTTTTTTAAAGTGAAGGGATCTCACTGTGTTGCCCAGGCAGGTTTTTTTTTTTTTTTTTTTTGAGACGGAGTCTCACTCTGTCACCCAGGCTGGAGTGCAGTGGCTGGATCTCAGCTCACTGTAAGCTCCGCCTCCCAGGTTTACGCCATTCTCCTGCCTCAGCCTCCTGAGTAGCTGGGACTACAGGCACCTGCCACCTCGTCCGGCTAGTTTTTTGTATTTTTTTAGTAGAGACGGGGTTTCACTGTGTTAGCCAGGATGGTCTCGATCTCCTAACCTCGTGATCCGCCCGCCTCGGCCTCCCAAAGTGCTGGGATTACAGGCTTGAGCCACTGCGCCCAGCCAAGGCTGGTCTTTTTAAACCCCTCGCTTCAACTGACCCTCCAGTCTTGGCTTCCCAAAGTGCCGGGATTACAGGCATGAGCCATTGTGCCCAGCCCTCCCACAGAATTTGGCCAAGGCTTTGCACCGAGAGGTGTCTAATATTTTTGTTGATTTGATTTCGTTGGATGCAGATCAGCTTAATGATGCAAGGGCTGTTGGTGGCCCCGCTCCTCTGCCCCTGCAAAGAGCTGCTGGCCAGTCTTGGTTGTGTCCTTTTTCAGGCCGTTAGTGACCATCTGCAAGGTTTTACCAGCATTTCGGGTTGACGCATGTGTCTTCTTAATTAACGTTGAAGTCCTAGCCCTTAAGACCTCAGAATGTTACAGTTGTTTGGAAACAGGGTGCTTGCAGAAGTCACTGGTTAAGATGAGGCAATACCTAACTATGACCGGTATCCTTATACAAGGGGGAGATGTGAACAGTGACAAAGGCTGGGAGAACACCGTGGAGATGAAGGCCGAGATCGTGGTGATGCTGCCAGAGCCAAGGACACCAGGATTGCTGGCAGCACTGGAAACTGGGGAGAGGCCTGAGACAGATGCTCCTCAGAACCTCAGGAGGAACCTGCCTTGTTGAAACCCGGATCCCAGACTTCAGCTTCCAGAACTCTGGGAGGGACCAGAGTTTGTTTGTTTTTTGTTTTTTTTTTTGAGACAGAGTCTTGCTCTGTTGCCTAGGCTGGAGTGCAGTGGCGCGATCTCAGCTCACTAAAAGCTCCGCCTCCCGGGTTCACACCATTCTCCTGCCTCAGCCTCCGGAGTAGTAGCTAGGACTACAGGTGCCCGCCACCACGCCCGGCTAATTTTTTGTATATTTAGTAGAGACGGGGTTTCACCAGGTTGGTCAGGCTGATCTCGAACACCTGACCTCAGGTGATCCACCTACCTCGGCCTCCCAAAGTTTTGGGATTACAGGGGTGAGCCACTGCACCTGGCTGATCATCTGTTTTTTTAAGCCACTCAGTCTGTGGTCTGTCAAGATAGCCCCAACAGACTCATCCAGCCAGCTTCAAGTGCTGCAGTGTTCCCAGCACAATCGATGGCTGTCCCTGACCACAAAGACCTCCCTGGTCAACTCTGTGTCTGTGTCCAGTCCCATCCACTTGCTCATGTCCTGTAGTCCAAGCCCCACTTTGGACCTCCACTGGGGCTGTTGCAAAAGTAGGCAGCCAGCAATGAGGAGCCTGTTGGAACATGAGTTTTAAAAATTCCCTTGGCTGAGCGCGGTGGCTCATACCTGTAATCCCAGCACTTTCGGAGGCCAAGGTGGGCGAATCACGAGGTCAGCAGATCGAGACCATCCTGGCTAACACGGTGAAACCCCGTCTCTACTAAAAATACGAAAAAATTAGCCGGGCGTGATGGCGTGCACCTGTAGTCCCAGCTACTTGGGAGGCTGAGACAGGAGAATGGTGTGAACCCAGGAGGCGGAGCTCGCAGTGAGCCGAGACTGCGCCACTGCACTCCAGCCTGGGTGACAAAGCGAGACTCCATCTTTAAAAAAAAAAAAAAAAAATTAAATAAATAAATCCCTTGGCTGTGCTTCTAAAAGTAAGATCACAGAGGCAGGGCAGAGAGAGCACACCACCCAGGGTGTGATGGTCCCTGAACGTGGAGAGCTAACTGGACACCACCTTAAGTGTGAGTACATATGTCAAACCTGGAATGCAGAGACACCATGCAGGGTGAACCCATGAGTGTGTAGGGAACACCCTGCCCCTGCAGGGATGTGAGGCAGGGGAGCCAGGCATGTGGAGGAAGGGTCGCAGGACTGACTGAGCAGGAGCCTGAGGCACTGAGATCCCAGCCAAGGATGCCTGGGGGGTTTCTGAGCAGGAGGCAGCACCATCAGAGTAGTTTTTGTGGCTGTGTTAGCCAGGATGGTCTCGATCTCAAGACCTTGTGATCCACCCGCCTCAGGCATCAGAGTAGTTTTGGGAAAACTTGAGAGTGAGGCAAGCCACGCTAGAAGGTGAAAACTGACAGGCAGGGAGATGGAGGGGCTCAGACCTGTTTCCCCATGGCACGGTGGACCTGTGCTTCTGGAGATGTAGATGGGGTGGCCGCTGGGGCTCAGGCCTGCTTCCCCATGGCGCAGTGGACCTGTGCTTCTGCAGATGTGGAGGGGGTGGCCGCCCCTCACTCTCCAGGAGGTAGAGAGCAAGCCCTTCCAATGACCTTGGTACCTACTTTGCCCTTGACCTCGCATTCCTAGCTATCTCATGGGCTCTGCACCAGTGCCTCCTCCCACCCTCGGTAAGGCACCTTCTAGGTCCAGCTGTGCGGCAGGGAGCGACAGGCAGGAATGATCTGACCCCTTTGGCCGGGCACAGTAACAGGTGGGCTGAAAGATGAGTCACTAAACATGATCTGGGGCGCAGGGCGGGGGTGCAGCTCAGTTTCAGCCCCTCGCGCCGGGGAGGATGACCGTGCAGCTTTATATAGCCCCTGAGCCCTATATAAGCAAGTCAGAGGCCGGGGCTCGTCCGACAGGAGCCCTCAAGCTGATCTGGTCGGGGCCGGACAACATTATTAACACCAGCGCAGTAGGGTCCCCAGGGGCAGCCTGCCCCACAGCGCCCAAGATGCCTAGCAGAACTGCCCGCTATGCCCGCTACAGCCCACGGCAGCGGCGGCGGCGGCGGATGCTGGCTGATCGCAGTGTGCGTTTCCCTAATGATGTTCTGTTCCTGGACCACATCCGTCAGGGTGACCTGGAGCAGGTGCGGCGTTTCATCCGGGCTCAGAAAGTGTCCCTGGCCACGATACATCCCTCAGGTGAGCAAGCCCCGGAAGAGCTGGCCAGGGGCTGTGGGGTGGTGGGGAAGCCAGCAAGGAGGACCCGACCTGAGGCTCAGTCTTGACTCCTCCCTTCCTCCCTGCCCAGGCCTGGCCGCCTTGCATGAAGCCGTGCTGTCTGGAAACCTGGAATGCGTGAAGCTGCTGGTCAAATACGGAGCAGACATTCACCAGCGAGATGAGGCGGGCTGGACACCCTTACACATTGCCTGCAGCGATGGGTACCCCGACATAGCCAGGTGAGGGGGCCTGGGTCTACACAGGGTTGAACTCGACCCCTCCAGGCCTCAGTGGGCCCCCAGGATGTGGGCTCCAAAATGTGGTCCTGGTGGTGTAGGCAAGAACCATACAGGCTGAGCACGGTGCCTCAGGCGTGTTATCCCAGCCCTTTGGGAGGCTGAGGTGGGCGGATCACCTGAGGTCATCAGGAGTTCATGACCAGCCTGGCCAACATGGAGAAACCCCTTCACTACTAAAAATACAAAACTAGCCGGGAGTGATGGCGCATGCCTGTAATCCCAGATACTCAAGGCTGAGGCAGGAGAATTGCTTGAACCCGGGAGGCGGAGGTTACCCTGAGTGGAGATCATGCCACTGCACTCCAGCCTGGGTGATAAGAGCGAAACTCTGTCTCTAAAAACAGCGGCAACAACAACAAAAAAACAACCCTACAAACCCTAAAAGCTTCTGGAATCCTGTTTCTGCCCTTGTCCTCAACAGCGCCAACTTGAAAAGCTGGCCACAGCTTCCAAAGGGTCAGGTTTCTTCCTCCTCACCCTACCCGGACCTTGAGACCTGAAGGTGGGGGACACACAGGTGACCCCAGAACTCTGGCCCTCTGACCTGGGTGGTGGCGAGCACTCTCCCGGCTCCTCCCCGCTTCAGCCAGGGCGACCTTTGCACCCCAGGTACCTTATCTCTCTGGGAGCGGACAGGGACGCAGCCAACGACGATGGCGACCTGCCCTCCGACCTCATCGACCCGGACTTCAAGGAGCTGGTGGAGCTCTTCAAAGGGGCCACGATGGACTGAGCCAGCTCTGCCCGCCCGCCCCCGCGCCCAGGGCCGCCTCCCTGGGGAAGCCGCGCGTCGCCCCGGGGCCAGCACGTGCCCCACCCGTGGGCCAGGGGCGGCCGGACCCGTCCCTCCACGACCCTGCCACCCCTCCTAGGCCTGGCTTTGTCTCCAGGTGAATTTTTTACTGTGACACTTTTTACTTTTTCAATAAACGTGACTCCCAGGTGAGGGGGCCTGGGTCTACACAGGTGGTGCTTGTGGTGGTGTCCTGATTACTGGGCTCCAGCCGCTGCCGCTGGCCAGCTGCGCTCACCGTCCAGGCCGGGCCGGCCCAGAGCTGCCGCCACGAGCCCCGACCCCGCCCGGGAATCCCGGCCGCCCCCGCCCTCCGCGTGCCGGGCGGTCACGTGGGAGCGCGCTGCGTCTGCGCCTGCGCAGCCGGCGGTGGCGTCACTTCCGGCGGGGCCTCCCAGCTGGAAGAGGCGGTGGCGGCGGGTCGGGGTGAGGTGAGGCGGGTGCGGCGCCGGGCGGCGGGGACGGGGCGGGGCGGGCGCGGCTGGGCCCCGCCCTGGTGTCGCCTGGCGGCCGCGGGTGCCCTGCAGGGCCGGGCGGGGCCGGGCGCGGGGGAGTGGCCGAGCGGCCGGGGTCCGAGGGAGGGGCCCGTGTTCCTTGCCCGGCACCTGCAGGAGGGCGCGGCCCGCGGGGCACTTGGGAACGCGCGTGGGGAGGGCGCGACTCGGACTGAGCGCCTTTCCCCCCGCAGGCCGGGGCAGGGGCCGGGGACCCAGCACGGCCGCACGCTCGCGGAGGGCCCGCCTTCTGCCACCGTCGGGGCTCTGGGGCTGACAGAGCCCCGCTTTCTCCCGGAGGAACCCTGCCTGAGGATGCCTCCGACTCTCGGAGCGCCGCGGGCCCGACCGTCCGCATTCTTCCGTCCATTTTCCGGCCTTGCCCGCTTTCCCATCTACCCAGGCAGTGGTGCTGGGCCTAACGGGGAGAACGGGGCCTCCGCCTGCCTTCGAGGCACTCACTGGGCGGTGGTTGTGACCGCGGGGGCGGCAGCCACACGGGGCACGGGCTGTGCTTCTCTCCGTCCTGCCCCAGAGTAGCCGTCGCAGAAAGGTGGTCTTTGAGCTGGACCCCCAAGGATGAGTAGGATAGTTTTGGGCAGAGAACACAGCTTGACCAAAGGCCTTGAGGTGTAAACGGGGACCAGTGAGTGGACTTCGGGTGGGATGTGGCGAGAACATGTAGAGAGGGTGGGAGGTGGGACGTGAAGAAGAGCCAACTCTTCCTGAAAGACGGGGCTGGATCTGGGGCGAGTCAGGGGCAGTTGTGGTTTGAGTGGGATCAGGATGGGGAGGAGGGCGCACATGCTTAGTCTGTTGCTGCCACCACCCGGGGGAGAGGGTGAGGAGGTGGGGCAACACTTAGAGGCTTTCTCCGGGGGTCTTCACGGAACCACGAGGTGCCAGTGTATCAGCTGTGACAGCGGTATCCTTGTGCGCCTGCTTGGGTAGTAGATCATATTCTAGCCTGATTGGCTGAAAAAGACACAGAACACGAAGAGAAAGTGGAGTCTTAGAAACTTTGAATCTCAGAAACTCCAGAGGAGCACAGAATAGCGATGGCGTCAGTGATTCTAACTCTGGAACCTCACAATATTGTCACGTTGCTGGAGTGTTACCTCATGTCCTGTTCTTAGGCATGTGGCTGTGTGGGGGAAAGAATTTGAGACTGGGAGGCCAGAGACTGGGGTTCTGTCCCCTCCCCACCAGGAAGTCTCTGAAGCCCTTGGGTCCCCTGGAGGAGGAAGGTTCTATATAGTTCTACCCAATAAGACTCCCCTCCCTATCTGGAGGGAGGGCCAGTCTCTGAGCAAAGCCACACGGGTATCAGTGGGGAATGGGGCTTTCAGGGAGTCCAGAAATCTGCGGTGAGGTGCAGGCAGAGTGGAGGCAGGCTTTGGGGAGGCTGAGGCCAGGCCCCAACTGCTGTAGCCCTGGAGGCCCTGGCAGGGGCCCTGCTGCTTGGTGGCAGGCTCCTTCAGCGCCGAACTGGGAGTTCTCAGGGTGTCTTTCTGGCCCATCTGTGGGGACGTGGGCAGTGAGTGTAAGGGCCCAGTGTGGTGGCTGCCCTGCCCTTAGTCTCTGGCAAGTGTTTGCGTGGCCGGTGGCAGTCTCTTTCCGTCCCCAGTGCTTTTCTGTGCCTCCACCTCCCTAAGAGTGGGGTGACTCTACATTCCAGTTTTCCCAGAAGAGTTGTTTCATGCTTAATGATCAACAGCATCCCTTTCATTCTTTTTTTTTTTTTTTTTTGAAATGGAGTCTTGCTCTGTCTCTGTCTTCCAAACTGGAGTGCAGTGGCATGATCTCCCCTCACTGCAACCTCCGCCTCCCGGGTTTAAAGTGATGCACGTGCCTCAGACTCCTGAGAAGCTGGGATTACAGGTGCATACCACCATGCCTGGCTAACCTTTTTTTTTTTTTTTTGAGATACAGTCTCGCTCTGTTGCCCAGACTGGAGTGCAGTGGCGTGATCTCGGCTCACTGTAACCTCCGCTTCCTGGGTTCAAGTGATTCTCCTGCCTCAGCTTCCCAAATAGCTGGGACTACAGGCATGTGCTACCACGCCCAGCTAATTTTTGTATTATTTAGTAGAGATGGGGTTTCACTGTATGTTGGCCAGGCTGGTCTCGAACTCTTGACCTCAGGTGATCCGCCCACCTCGGCCCCCCAAAGTGCTGGAATTACAAGCTGAGCCACTGCACCCTGCCTAATTTTTTTTTTTCTTTTTTAGTAGCGATGGGGTTTCACCATGTTGGCCAGGCTGGTCTCAAACGCCTAACCTCCGGTAATCTGCCCACTTCAGCCTCCCAGAGTGCTGGGATTGCGGGCATGAGTCACCGCACCTGGTAGAGATGGGGCTCATTCTATGTTGCCCAGGCCGGTCTTGAACTCCTGGCCTCCCAAAGTGCTAGGATTACTACCACACCTAGCCCCTTTCTTTTTTCTTTTTCTTTTTCTTTTTTTTTTTTTTGAGACGAAGTCTCACTCTTTTACCCCAGGCTGGAGTGCAGTGGCGCGATCTCGGCTCACTGCAACCTCTGCCTCCAGGGTTCAAGCGATTCTCCTGCCTCAGCCTCCCGAGTAGCTGGGATTACAGGCGCCTGCCACCACGCCTGGCTAATTTTTGTATTTTTAGTTGACATGGGGTTCCTCCGTGTTGGCCAGGCTGGTCTCGAACTCCTGACCTCAGGTGATCCGTCCGCCTCAGCCTCCCAAAGTGCTGGGATTACAGGTGTGAGCCACCAGAATCTGTCGCCCAGGCTGGAGTGCAGTGGCACGATGTCGGCTCACTGCAAGCTCCACCTTCTGGGTTCACGCCATTCTCCTGCCTCAGCCTCCTGAGTAGCTGGGACTATAGGCGTCCACCACCACGCCTGGCTAATTTTTTGTATTTTTAGTAGAGACGGGGTTTCATTGTGTTAGCCAGGATGGTCTCGATCTCCTGACCTTGTGATTCGCCTGCCTCGGCCTCCCAAAGTGCTGGGATTACAGGCATGAGCCACTGCGCCTGGCCCCTTTCATTCTTAACATCATCCAGTTGAACGATGTGGCACATGCTTGTCCTGTCCATTATTGTATTGGATAAGGAGCCACAGAGACCTCACTGAGCTGCTCGCTTCCCATGGCTGTGCTTCTGTCCCTATTGGAGCAGGTGAGCATCCCTGTGGGCTGCATCACTTTGAATGAGGATGCGGAGGCTCAGAGGAGCTTTCCTGGGGCCCCAGAGTAGGGTCATACCTGCAGCCCAGTAGGCCAGGCCCTGTAGGCTGGACAGCCACAGAAGTAGGCGGTCAGGCCCTGCAGAATGCACAGACCTGCAGGTCGCCTGCACTCTGGGTGGCTGGTGGCAGGTGGTCCTGTGGCAAAGGCTGTTGGGGCAGGAGTGGAGCAGCAGGTGACACCTGATGAAACAAGTTGGGGCTGGACAGTGGGCTTGGTGGCAGCAGAGGGCCTGGGTGACACCCTAGTGGTAAATGACTTGGGGAAAGGGTGTCAGGAAGATCATGTAGACATCTGTGTCCACCCGTGCTGACACTGGGGGTCTGGAACCGGAGGTTATTCTAGCCCTGGGTGGGGTGGGGTGGAGTGGCATGGGGTGTGGAAGACTTTGAGGGGAAGGGGAGAAAGTACCTAAATATTATGTAGCTTGAGGGGCTCTGGAAGGATGGTCCTGGGCCAGGAGAGTGTCATCAAGGGTCCTCCCATGTGAGACCCCAGCCATTATGAGCTGCGCTATATTTCACAGTACACTGAGAAAGAAAAACCGCCATTGGTTAAACTCAAGACGTGTTAGCAATCGTCAGGTACAACCCAGTTTCAAAGATATTAAAATATGAAAACTATGAAGGAAAACTCTCAGAGGCAGTGGGGCGTGGTGTAGCGACTGAGGAGTACAGGGCTGTGGCCGGGACATCGGCACGCTTGGTCTTCATTCTGACTGAAAGAGGGAAGGAGAACGGGACTGAGGCATTGCCTGACCCTCCCTCGCTGCTCTCACCCTGGTGGTGGCCCAGGTGGGATGAAGGCTGGGGGGCTGGGCTGGGTAGAGTCTCGAGACCTCTGAAGTGGGGCTGTCTCTCTGGGTTGAATGGAGCCCCCTCCCTCCCACCCTTCACCTATGGTCAGCCTCGGTCAGGCCACCACTCCCCTTTACCTGGGCAGCTGAGCAACAGGTCAGTGTCCTGCTGGCTTAGGGGCCGCCACCTCAGGTGGCCATCTGCTGTGTGCTAAGTCTTTTCAGGCTGTCCCCGGCGCTTCTCTGGGCCTGTTCCTTTGTCCCCTGCTCACTCTCACCCACTGTGGTCCTGGGTCCCGCCACATCCACCATCTCAGGGATGCATGCATGTTGTGCCTCAGGGTTCCCTCTGCTTAGCCAGACACCAGCCTCTGCCCACTGGGCCTGAGCTAGGGCTGAGCTGCCTGCCAGCCACACTTCCTGCCCTCCCCTCTCAGCTCCCCCCCTCAGCTCCTTCCTGCCCTCACAGACACCGTCCTGGTCCTGGCTCCGGTTTTGTCTGTGCCTCGGCCCTTTCCAGCTTCCTCCCGTGCTGTGTGTCTCAGGGCCTGTCTGTGGCCCCTCAGGTCCTGCCTCTTGTGCTTGGTGTCCGTCTCTGCTGCAGGGGCTGTGGTGCCCCCTCCGGATGCTGATTCCCTTATGGGAGTAGGCCAGGTGTGCACTGATACGCTTTGGCGGTGGCTCTTCCCTTGGTAATTACAAGTGGAGATTCTCCAGCTGTCCTTGTGTGTGTCTTGGCTGTGTGTACCTAGGAGCAGAATGGCTGGGTCACAGAGTGTGTACAGATACTTGATTTTTAATGGGAAATTTCTTCGGGGTCAGAATTGGGCAATTCTGACCCAGAAGAAATTGACCCAGAAGAATTGGGCAGAGTTCCTGGGCAGAGCCCCAGGAGGCAGTGAGGCTGAGTGAAGCCCCAGGAGGCAGTGAGGCTGAGTGAACTGCAGAACTGTTTCTTTTGCTTCCAGGGGGACAACAGGTCCCTGGCCTCTTGGGAACTGCTGGCACATCCAGGAAAGCCTGGGGCTATGTGTGCAGGGGTGGGGCCAGCATGAGGCCTGGGGGTGGTCACTGAGCTGGAAAGCCTGGGGCTATGTGTGCAGGGTTGAGGGGGGAAGGGGGCAGCGGGCAGGCCCTGGGGATCGCTGAGCTGGAGGAAGTAGGAAGAAGTAGGAAGAGGTGGGAAGGGCTCCTCGTGTCTGGGAAGACTTAGAGGACACAGCCTGTGGTGTTGAGGGTGTGGGTACATTTTTTCTCCTAACAAGAAGAGGCAAACGGGACTCCTATTGACTTAAAAAATGTATGGGTGCAGCTGGGCGTGGTAGCTCATGCCTGTAATCCCAGCACTTTGGGAGGCCAAGGCGGGCAGATCACGAGGTCAGGAGATCGAGACCATCTTGGCTAACGCGGTGAAACCCCATCTCTATTAAAAATACAAAAAAATTAGCCGGGCGAGGTGGCGGGCGCCTGTAGTCCCAGCAACTCGGGAGGCTGAGTCAGGAGAATGGTGTGAACCCGGGAGGTGGAGCTTGTAGTGAGCCGAGATCGCACCACTGTGTTCCAGCCTGGGCAACAGAGCGAGACTCCGTGTCAAAAAAAAAAAAAAGTATGGATGCACAATAGGTGTATATGCTTATGGGGTTTTAAATTTGTTTATTTAGAGACAGAGTCTCGTTCTGTCACCCAGGCTGGAGTGCAGTGGTATGATCATGGCTCACCACAGCCTCCACCTCGCAGTCTCAGGCAATCCTACCACCTCAGCCATCACTCCTGGCGAAGTTTTTATATTTTTGTAGAAATGGGATTTTATCATGTTGCCCAGGCTGGTCTTGAACTCTTGGGCTCAAGTGATCTGCCCTCTTCAACCTCCCAAAGTGTTGGGATTACAGGCCGATTTTAATAGGCGAGCAACTGTGCCTGGCCTTTTTTGTTTTTTTTTTGTTTGTTTTTTGAGACGGAGTCTTGCCCTGTCACCTAAGCTGGAGTGCAGTGGCGTGATCTCAGCTCACTGCAACCTCCACCTCCCAGGTTTGAGTACTTCTCCTGCCTCAGCCTCCTGAGTAGCTGGGACCCCAGGCACCCACCACCATGTCTAGCTAATTTTTGTATTTTTAGTAGAGACAGGGTTTCACCATGTTGGCCAGGCTGGTCTTGAATTCCTGACCTTGTGATCCACCCGCCTCAGCCTTCCAAAGTGCTGGAATTACAGGCGTGAGTCACCAAGCCTGGCCTTTTTTTTTTTTTTCCCCCCCGAGTCGGAGTCTTGCTCTGTCACCCAGGCTGGAGTGCATTGGCGTGATCTCAGCTCACTGCAACCTCCATTTCCCGGGTTCAAGCAATTCTCCTGTCTCAGCCTCCCGAGTAGTGGTGCCTGCCACGGCCAGCTAATTTTTGTATTTTTAGTAGAGACAGGGTTTCACCATGTTCACCAGGCTGCTCTCAATCTCCTGACCTCAGGCGATCCACCCACCTCAACCTCCCAAAGTGTTGGAATTACAAGCGTGAGCCACCATGCCTGGGCTTTTTTTTTTTTTTTTTGGACACAGTGTCTTGCTCTGTTGCCTGGACTGGAGTGCAGTGCCACGATCTTGGCTCACTGCAGCCTTGACCTCCTGGGCTCAATCAGTCCTCCCACCCCAGCCTCCGAGTCGCTGGGACTACAAGTGCATGCTGCCACACCAGGTGTGTTCAGATGGGTGTGTGCAGCATGTGTGTGGGCAGATTTGTACAGACAGCTGTGTGCAGGCACGGAAGGTTGTGTGTAGGCGTGTGTGTGGCAGGTGTATTCAGCTAAGGTGTGTGGGGGCAGGGGTGTGTGTGTGTGTGTGTGTGTGTGTGTGTGTGTCTGCATGCACGCACGCAGCAAGGCAAAGGAAGCCCTGGAAGGGTAGTTGCTTGGGAGGATGTGGGGCCATCAGTGGGATCTGGGGCAGGAGTGACAACCGAGCTCAGCAGGGGACCCCAGGCCAAAAGTGTGACTGCATAAAAGCCAAGTCACTACGGGAGGCAGAGGATGCATGGGGAGAAGAGCCACTGGGGAGGGCGGGCTGGGAGGCAGGTACCCCTGAAGCCGCAGTCGGTCAGTGCTGAGAGCCCGCAGGGGGCGAGGCAGGGGACTGGCCAGTCCACCTGTTAACCTGAGCTCTGCCGTTCTCTGTAATGGGAGCTTCCCAGCAGGTAGCATGTCCCTGTGGACCCTCAACCCAAACAGGCCTTTGCCTGCATTCTCTGGTGTTCGTGGGCTGGAGTCCCTGGCAGGAGGACTGGGCAGAGAGATCCCAGAGTCCAAGAAAGGAGAGGTGACTTTGTGAGCAAACTGGGTGCTGCCGTGGGTGGGGAGCCCCTGGCCCTGTTTGGACCCCCCTCCTGGCCTGGGATGGGGCACAGAGTTCCAGGGCTGGGAGCTGGTTTTCTGCTCTTTGCTGGTTTTGCCCTTGAGCTGTGGGCTTCTGATCGCATGTGGTGTTTGAGGGCTGGACCATTGACATGAGGTGGAACGGGCCAGAGAGGACTCGAAGCCTCAGTGCTCCTGGCCCTCTGTGAGTGCAGCAGCCATGTGCCCTGGAGTATCTGCAGCCTTGGTCCCTGGGGTGGGCAGGGGAGTCGCTTGTGCTAAAAGCCCCCTCCTGGGAATCCTGGGACTCCCTTCCCCGAGAACCTGGATTTGCCCCCTCTGGAACAGGGCAGGCTGGAGACCAGCCCTGTTGGCTTCCCCAGCTTGGGGTTGTGTGTCCTCAGCTGGAGTGGGGACACTGTCCAGCCTGCCAGTGTGGGCGTCTGAGCCTCAAAATAGACTCCCTTTCTCCAGAGCTGTGGATTCCCCTGGGCTGAGAGGATGTAAACGGGCAGCAGCCCAGGGTCCTGGTCACAGGTCAGGCCCGGCGGCTTCCTCCAGGGTCACCCCCTCTGCCCACCAGGGGAGTTGGAGTTTGGTTCCATCTCCAGGGTGCTGATGTGGTTCATGCTCCTGGGAACCAGGAAGCTGAGTCTGGGCAGGTGCTGTGGAGCTGGGATCACCGTTAGGAAGCTCATCCCCATTTTACGGAAAGGAAATCAAGGCTCCGCGGAAGCTGTGTGCCCAGCCCTGCACCAGGGAGAGCAGGGCCAGTTTCCTCAGGGGCTGCAGGCGCTCTGCTGCAGTGAGAAGCAGCCAGACATCAGAGATGCTGATGGTCCCACCAGCCTGTGGTGGGAGGGGCTCTGGCCACGGTGCTCCCGGTGCTGGGGCTGAGGCCTCCACATCTTGCAGAGCTCAGGCTGCTGAGTGGGCTTGATTGCTTCAAGTCGTGTGTGTGTCTGGCTGGCTCTGGGCAGCTCCCTGCTACCTCCTGGGGTTGCCTGGAGCCCAATGGCTGCCCGTGGCTGGACCCCAGCCTGTGGGGGACCCCCTGGTAGGCAGGGAGACTATGCACTTTGTTCACATCTGAAGGGAGGAGGCAGGTGTACCCTGTGCCTCCCCCTCCTCCCATGCTGGAGAGGGTGGCCCTGCGTCCCACTCCTGTGCTGGCTTCTGTTTCAGAGGCTGAGGGGATCTGGCGGTGGAGCGCTAGGATCAGACGCCCCCGCAATGACCAGGTGGGTCTCAGGCAGGTGGGGCGGTCTCCACCGGGGCGGGGGTGTGGGTTCCCACCCTGCTGCGTGCCCTGCCTCATGTGCCAGGCTCCCCCAGCTCCCCCGTCTCCAGAGTCGTGTACAACGGCAAGAGGACCAGCAGCCCCCGCTCCCCACCCAGCAGCAGCGAGATCTTCACCCCAGCCCACGAGGAGAACGTCCGCTTCATTTACGAAGGTGGGTGTGTCTGCCACACCCAGCTCCTGCCCTGTCCTTGACAGAGTCAGCTCTGCCCCCAGCCCAGGACCCAGGTTTCTGAGGAATCTCCTGCAGCCCCTGCCCCTGCTCCTCCATCACTGTGTCCACAGCCTTCAGGGCCCAGGCGGGTGGGGGTGGCCGAGGGGACCCTGTGTGGAGAGGAGACCTGCTTCTGATCATGGGGGGAACCCAGGAGGAGAGGCTGGGAGTGGGCCATGCCCCAGATAGAGGCCATGTTGGGAGCCAGTCATCCATGCTAGCAGTGCTAAAGGAGCTTGCTGGGGAAAGGGAGGGGCCTTTGAAGACAGGCACGCACCCAGCCATGAATGGCCAGGAGGTGGTTGTCTGGGATTAGGGGAGTGTGTGATGTGCTGGGGCTGGGGAGGTGCATGGATGAGGTGGGAAAGGTAGAGGCCTAGCTGAGGAGGTTGTGCTGCCCCCGAGGCGCAGGGAAGCCTGGGGTAGGGTCATAGGGGTCCCTCCAATCATAGTCCTGGTCATCTTGCGGGGAAGGGACAGGCCTGCCGGAGGAGCAGGGATGGGGTCTGCAGGTGAGTGAGGCTGGGGTGGGCAGAGGGCTGTGGGGGAGCATGGAGGACACTTCTGAGGGAGGAAAGGGTCTGGGAGGGCAGGAGCTGAGGGTAGGCACTCTCTTGATGTGGACGCCACCCCCTGGGGCAGGGGGCTCTGAGCACACTGCCCTCTGCCTCTGCAGCCTGGCAGGGCGTGGAGCGAGACCTGCGAAGCCAGGTGCCGGGCGGCGAGCGGGGTCTGGTGGAGGAGTATGTGGAGAAGGTCCCTAACCCCAGCCTGAAGAGTGAGTGGGGGCTGACCTGGGGGCAGGGCTGGGCCTCACGGGCCCGGAGGGCCTGTGCCTACCACCTACCACGTTGTTCCCTGGCAGCCTTCAAGCCCATCGACCTGAGTGACCTGAAGCGCCGGAGCACGCAGGATGCCAAGAAGTCCTAGAGCGCCCAGCGCCCCTCCCCGGCCTCCGGAAGATCAGGGTGCGAGGTGTCAGCTCCCTCCTGTCCTGTGGCCCTGCTCCTGGGATGGGGGTGTCTTGCTCCAGCGGGCTGCAGACCCCAGCACCGGTGTGACTGACGGCTGAGGCCTCCCTCTCCTTCCCAAGTCCCCTCCTTCCTCCTTGGGGGTCTCAGGCTGCCCCCATCATGGGGGTCTGGGCCCTCCCCACCCTCCTACCCTCCCCCAGCCACCTGGCTGCGTTTTTGGAGCTGCCTGGCCCCCAGGGGCCCTGACCTGCCCTCTTTCCTCTCCCCTCACCCTCCTGTCCTTGGCCACTGCAGAATCAGGAGGGGAGAAGAAGGAGCCTCTGCTGCCTCCCAGGCTGCTGGGACTGGGCTGGTTTTGTCCTTGAAATGGCCAGGATACAGGACAAGGGCAGCCCCACCCCATCCAACCTGGGACCCCCCACAGACCCTTGCTGCTCCCGTGGCCTGGACATGCTGGGGAGCTTCTCACACCTACCCCTACTGTCCAGCCTGGCCCGTTCCCTGAATCAGCTTCAAGATGGCACCAGCTCTTTGGGTCTAGGATACTGCCGGGCCCCCCAAAGGGGTCCCCAGCAGCCAGGCCTGGCCTCCTGGTATCTGTGGTCATAGTGGCCCATGGGTAGGGGCACCCAGGCTGACCCTGAGGTGCTGCTGCTGGGTCTGTCTTGGCTCTGGGGTATGCTGGGAGGGTCACCAGGTCCCTTTTTCTTCCTGTGCCCTCTGAAAGCCAAGTGTCTGTGTGGCTGTGGAGCTCCAGGGTCTGTTAATAAAGGCAGCGGCACTGGGCGTGGCCTCTTGGCGGTCTGTCATGCCTCTGCCCCTGCAACACGCATGCACAGCCAGCTCCTGGGCAGGGCTGGAAACCCCAGATCATGGTGAAGGTTCCTCAAGCACAGAAATTCTCAGTCTAAGCCACTGGGGGGGGGGTCAGGCCTCCTAGGGCAGGTGGTGGTGGGGAGGGCATTCTGGAGGGAGAGACTGGGCTGCCTGATATCCCCACCCTTGTTCTGCTACAGGGGCTCCCCAGGGGGCCCCAGAGGTAGTAGGCGCCACCCTGAACCCACCCTCTAGGGTACTGTGGCCCCTCCAGGAGCCGGCTCCTCCCCTGTCCAGATGAAAGGGGTGCTGCTGGGCTCCTCCCCTGACCAGGTGAAGGGGGTGCCACTGGGCCCAGGAGAGAGCTGTGTGCACTTGACCTTCAAACCTGGAAGCCGCCCTGGCAGGCCAGACAGGGAACTCTATTCCTGCTCCTGTTGGAAGCCAAACCAGAATTTATTCCAGGAACACCCTTTCCCAGAAGAGTGTGCGGGGCTTGAGTGGCCCCACAGGCGCCTCCTGGTGGGTGGGCTGGCGCAGGGCCGGCCTCCCTGGGGAGGAGGAGCTGGGAAGGGTGTTCCAGTAATAAACCAACCCAGCTTCTGCCTGGCAGCCAGTGTGCACAGCAGTACCCAGCCCTGAGCCAACTCCCTGTAAACACATGGCCTTATCTATCCCCTGTGGGCCTGTGAGTCCTTTGAGGAGCGTTTCCAGTGCCCACCAGGCTAGGGTGACCCAAGCTGCCCCCCACTGTCGAGCCGATGCAGCTTGGGGGACACTACCACGGGGATGAGGGGCGGGCAGCTCACAACGGTCCTCATGCCATGTGCGTTCCACTCACTGAGCCTCCTAGGGGCAAGGCTCCTCCCTGTGTGCCTTCTGTACAGTGGTAGCTGCCACGGCCAGCAGAGTTCCCCAAAGAGGGGCCCATTCAAACGTGGGGTTCCTGGATTCCAGGAGGAGGAGGGGTGGGCTTGAGCGCTGGCCAGGACGTTGCTACACCATGGCTGTGAGCAGGTTGGAGTCTCAGCCTCGGTTTCCTCAGGTGGTGATGACTACCTACATCCTGGGTGACCCAGTGCTCGGTGCTTCTATCCCCATGAGTCACCTTGTGGGCGCACTTGACAAGGTGCTCAGCCCCACACAGCAAGCGTGACCCTCAGCCTTCGAGTGGGGGAGCCTGGGCTCTGCAGTCCGGGGCCTGGCACGCAGCCAGCCTGCCACAGTTTACCCCTCTGGGTTTTCTGTTTTTTGATTTTGTTTGTTTGTTTGTTGTTGGGATGGAGTCTTGCTCTGTCACCCAGGCTGGAGTGCAATGGCGTGATCTTGGCTCACTGCAACCTCCACCTCCCAAGTTCAATGATTCTCCTGCATCAGCCTCCCGAGGAGCTGAGACTGCAGGTGATCGCCACCATGCCCGGCTAATTTTTTGTATTTTTGGTAGAGACGGGGTTTCGCCGTATTAGCCAGGATGATTGCAAACTTCTGACCTCGTGGTCCACCCACCTCAGCCTCCCAAAGTGCTGGGATTATAGACGTGAGCCACCGTGCCTGGCCTTTGGGTTCTTTATTTATTTTTTATTATTATTTTTTTGAGACAGTCTCGCTCTGTGGCCCAGGCTGGAGTGCAGTGGCCGGATCTCAGCTCACTGCAAGCTCCGCCTCCCGGGTTTACGCCATTCTCCTGCCTCAGCCTCCTGAGTAGCTGGGATTACAGGCGCCCGCCACCTCGCCCGGCTAGTTTTTTGTATTTTTAGTAGAGACGGGGTTTCACCGTGTTAGCCAGGATGGTCTTGATCTCCTGACCTCGTGATCCACCCGTCTCGGCCTCCCAAAGTGCTGGGATTACATGTAGGCTTGAGCCACCATGCCCGGCCTCTTTTTTTTTTTAAAGCAAGTTTATTAAAGAAAAGGCCAGGCGCGGTGGCTAACGCCTGTAATTCCAGCACTTTGGGAGGCTGTGACGAGTGGATCACAAGGTGAGGAGATTGAGACTATCCTGGCTAACAGTGAAACCCTGTCTCTACTAAAAACAAAAATTAGCCAGGTGTGGTGGTGGGCGCCTATAATCCCAGCTACTCAGGAGGCTGAGGCAGGAGAACCGCTTGAACCCGGGAGGCAGAGGTTGCAGTGAGCCAAGATTGCGCCACTGCACTCCAGCCTGGGCAACAGAGCAAGACCCCGTCTCAAAAAAAAAAAGAAAGGGCCGGGTGCGGTGGCTCACGCCTGTAATCCCAGCACTTTGGGAGGCCGAGGCGGGCACATCATGAGGTCAGGAAATCGAGACCATCCTGGCTAACATGGTGAAACCTCGTCTCTACTAAAAATACAAAAAAACTTAGCCGGACGTGGTTGTGGGCGCCTGTAGTCCCAGGTACTCAGGAGGCTGAGGCAGGAGAATGGCGTGAACCTGGGAGGCAGAGCTTGCAGTGAGCTGAGATCGCGCCACTGCACTCCAGCCTGGGAGACAGAGCGAGACTCCATCTAAAAAAAAAAAAATGGCTACTCTCCAGGCAAAGCAGCAGCAGTTTATCCCTCTGTACAGAGTGTGGGCTGTGGTGATCCAAAGGCCTCTCCCCTGCATGGGTGCTGGGACCTCTGGGTAGCACACAGGAGGTGCCGAGGGAGCTGCTTGTGTTAAGATATGGACTTGATTTGGGCTCTCCTGGGTCATCTTACACTGACTGGGCTCTGGAATCCGAGCCTTCTCTACCTACAGCTAGGGGGTGGAGCTCTGCCAGGTATGGCCCCAGCACCTGGGCGTGCCACCAGGAACCTTCAGTTTGGAGATCTTTCTGCCAAGAACCCTTCAGAGGAGGGGGCCGGCCTGGCCAGGCACGTGCTGGGTAGAAGGGTGGGAGCCTGTTGGGAGCACTGAGTCTACGGTGTTGCTGGAGGCCCCACCCGTGCACTCTCCAGCCTGGTTCACCCCATGGGGGATGGAGATTAGGGGTGAGGAGGGGGAGGGGTGCAGGAGAGGGGGCCTAACCTACCTGAGGGCTGGGGAGGTGCACCCACCGGGACCAGAGCTCTGACCCTGAAGCGAACTTGCTCTCCCATCACCTCTTCAGTGGACCACCCAATGAGGTCAGCTCTGCAGTTCCCACACGGTGGTCTTACCCCAGCAGTTTGCCTAATGGGGTGTGAACTCAGTGTAGTCACAAAGTGGAGGTCTCTCCTTTCAGCTTCAGGAGCAGATAAAGGGCTGCTGGAGTGGGCACCTCTCCCGTGGGCTGTGGGAGCTGACCGTGGGGCCGGATCCCAGAGGGTTGTGGTCCTTCCACCCCAGCCTGTCCTTCAGCCCTGCTGCAGTGGCAACTGCCTTGTCTGTGCAAAGCATTGGGGCCCTCCAACCCTCACCCGATCCTGGAGGCTGCTGGGCTAAGCAGCTGGAGACACTCCCTTTTCTGCAGTGAGGGCGACTTGGGAAAATGAGGCAACTGCAACCACTGCGCGTTATACCGTTGGTGTGTATACACGCGTCACAATGCTGTGTACCATTGGCATGCACACATCACTATATCACTGCTGTGTCCTGTTGGCATGCACACGCACACGTCACAATCTGCTGTGTATCACTGGCGTGCACGCACATATCACTGTCTGCTGTTTACTGTCGGCATGCACGCGCACACACAAGTCACTGTCTGCTGGGTGGTGGTGGCATGCACACACGTCACTATCTGCTGGGTAGTGTTGGTGTGCACGCACACATGTCACTACTGTGTACCATTGGCATACACACGGGTCGCTATCTGCTGTGTACTGTCGGCATGCAGGCACACACACAAGTCACTATCTGCTGTGTAGTGGCGTGCATGCACACGTCACTATCTGCTGGGTGGTGGTGGCATGAACACACACGTCACTATCTGCTGTGTACCATTGGTGTGCATGCACACACAAAGTCACTATCTGCTGTGTACTGTTGGCGTGCACACACGTCACTGTCTGCTGGGTAGTGTTGGTGTGCATGCGCACATATCACTATTTGCTGTGTACCATTGGCGTGCACACACCCATGTCACCATCTGCTGTGTAGTGTTGGCATGCACACACACACGTCACTATTTGCTGTGTACCGTTGGTGTGCACACACACACTTCACTATCTGCTGGGTAGTGTTGGCGTGCACACACACGTCACTATCTCCTGTGTACTGTTGGCGTGCATGCACACACACACGTCACTATCTGCTGTGTACTGTTAGCATGCACGCACACACGTCACAATCTACTGTGTAGTGGCGTGTACACACACGTCACTATCTGCTGTGTAGTGGCGTGCACACACACGTCACTATCTCCTGTGTACTGTTGGCGTGCATGCACACACACACGTCACTATCTGCTGTGTACTGTTAGCATGCACGCACACACGTCACAATCTACTGTGTAGTGGCGTGTACACACACGTCACTATCTGCTGTGTAGTGGCGTGCACACACACGTCACTATCTCCTGTGTACTGTTGGCGTGCATGCACACACACACGTCACTATCTGCTGTGTACTGTTAGCATGCACGCACACACGTCACAATCTACTGTGTAGTGGCGTGCACACACACGTCACTATCTGCTGTGTACCGCTGGCGTGCATGCACACACAAAGTCATATCTGCTGTGTACTGTTGGCGTGCACGCACACTATCTGCTGTCGTTCAATGTTGGCAACTCCATGGGGCAGGTTTTAGTATCCCAATTTACAAGTGAGGAAACAGAGACCTCTTTCAGGGGGGTTAAGCTCTTATGAAAATTGTAATTAATACTTATCGAGGCCGGGTGCGGTGGCTCACACCTGTAATCCCAGCACTTTGGGAGGCCAAGACGGGCGGATCACGAGGTCAGGAGATCGAGACCATCCTGGCCAACACAGTGAAACCCCGTCTCTACCAAAAATACAAAAAATTAGCCAGCTGCGGTGGCGGGCGCCTGTAGTCCCAGCTACACGGGAGGCTGAGGCAGGAGAACAGCGTGAACCCAGGAGGCGGAGCTTGCAGTGAGCCGAGATAGTGCCACTGCACTCCAGCCTGGGCGACAGAGCGAGACTCCGTCTCAAAAAAAAAAAAAAAAAAAAAACAACTTATCGAACATGAACAATTTCCTAATAGCCAATATACCCAGCTCACATTTCCCAAATGACTGAATTAGCACGTTCCCGGTGGGTTATTGACAGCATGGGAAGGCAGAGCCCATGTGTCCCAAGCCGCCATCCGTAACATGCCCCTCCTTTTCCGCCATTCGTGTAAGGACCCCTGGGCGTTTGACAGTTGTGTATCCTACATTCTGCCTTTGGCCAGCTGCATCCTTGTGGTGTCAACAGAACCCTGTTTCCCCTGTACTTCTGTAAAGTGAGGTGTGGTGCAGAGGCCTGATTGGATTCCTAGGAGACTTCAGGTGTCAAAGCATCTGGCCGCTGTGTGTGTCCGGGGTAGAAGCAGGGGTCCTGTTAGGAGGCTTCTGCAGTGGACAGTGGGAGGAAGAAGCTGGGGGGAGGGTGAGCAGCTCGGTGTGGACATCCAGCTGTACCTGCCAAGCTGCAAACTGGGTCTAAAGCATGGATTCAGCAGGGCCACAGGCCGGGGAGATATATAAAGAGTTCGCTGAGCACTGCTGATTTTTAAAAATTGATCAAGAAGAAATGAGGGTGGTGCCTGGTTCCTGGACACAACAGGGAGAGGAGGAAGGAAAAGGAACAACGGAGGGCAAGGTCAGAGAAACAGCAGGCAGGGGGAGTGCTCGGGGCTGAGTGAGTGCAGGCGGAGGGCCCGGGGCTGAGTGCTGCCAGGACGTCTGGGGGTAGGCTGAGGCAGCCCACGTAGTGGACCTGCAGCCCCAGCCATCTCCCACCCCCCTTGCCTACAGATGACCACTTTGAACTCTACACCTCATTCTTTTTTTTTTTTTTTTTTTTTTTTTGAGATGGAGTCTCGCTCTGTCGCCCAGCCTGGAGTGCAGTGGCTCAATCTCGGCTCACTGCAAGCTCCGCCTCCCGGGTTCCCGCCATTCTCCTGCCTCAGCCTCCCGAGTAGCTAGGACTACAGGCGCCGCCACCTCGCCCGGCTAGTTTTTTTTTATTTTTTTAAGTAGAGACGGGGTTTCACCGTGTTAACCAGGATGGTCTCAATCTCCTGACCTCGTGATCCCCCCGTCTCGGCCTCCCAAAGTGCTGGGATTACAGGCTTGAGCCACCGCGCCCGGCCTACACCTCATTCTTTAGTTTTAAATTTTGCTCTGTATTTTTATTTCTAACGTGAATTATTCTTGATTTTTCCCATTTTGTTCTCTCCCCCACCCCCAGTACATACGTGATATTTCCGTCTACCACTCAGGCTGGAATGCAGTGGCGTGATCTTGGCTCACTGCAACCTCCACCTCCCAGGTTCAAGCAATTCTCCTGCCTCAGCCTCCCGAGTAGCTGGGATTACAGGTGCCCACCACCTCGCCTGGCTAATTTTTGTATTTTTAGTAGAGACGAGGTTTCACCATGTTGGCCAGGCTGGTCTTGAACTCCTGACCTCAGGTGATCTGCCCGCCTTAGCCTCCCAAAGTGCTGGGATTACAGGCATGAGCCACCGTGCCCGGCCTCATGTATTTAGTTCTCTATGTACTAGTCACTAATTAAGTCCTGAACTCTCTTCTCTAAATCTTAGTGCATTCAATTACTTTCATCCCCTTGAGGGTCTCTCTCCTGAGCCTTCTGCCTGGGTCAAGGTCCCCTATTCCTGTGACACACCCCTGGCTCTCCTAGATTTGATCCTTGATGTGGTTCATGTCTTCCTTTTTCCTGGTCTCCACTCTCATTTTAGTAGTATTTGTGTGTCCACATACACCAGATTCCAGGGGGTCAAAGTCATCTCCCTCCCAGCCGTGCACACACAGCATACAACTCTTGCAGATACCCCTTTGGGACGCCGGACATCATATACCTGCCCCACTGTACACACACAGGTGTGTATTTCCCTTCCTCCACTTTCACACAGCCTTTCCCATGCAGCATGCTCACACACACACACCCTGCTAGCAACACCCATACATTCCTGTGGGAGAAGAGGCTGAGGCACAGGAGGTAGAGGTGGGAGGGGAGGCAGAGATGGGGAAGGGTCAAAGGGCCCAAGTTGGAGGGAGATGCTGTGTGGACTGACTTAAAAAAATGGGTCCCGCCGGGCGCGGTGGCTCACGCCTGTAATCCCAGCACTTTGGGAGGCCGAGGCGGGTGGATCATGAGGTCGGGAGATTGAGACCATCCTGGCTAACACGGTGAAACCCCGTCTCTACTAAAAATACAAAAAATTAGCCGGGCGAGGTGGCAGGCGCCTGTAGTCCCAGCTACTCGGAGGCTGAGGCAGGAGAATGGCGTGAACCCGGGAGGCGGAGCTTGCAGTGAGCCGAGATCGCGCCACTGCACTCCAGCCTGGGTGACAAAGCGAGACTCTGTCTCAAAAAAAAAAAAAAAAAAAAAAAGGGTCCCGGCTGGGCGTGGTGGCTCATGCCTGTAATCCCAGCACTTTGGGAGGCCACGGTGGGCAGATCACTTGAGGCCAGGAGTTCAAGACCGGCCTGGCCAACATGGTGAAACCCCATCTCTACTAAAAGTACAAAAATTAGCCGGGCATGGTGGCGGGCACCTATAATCCCAGCTACTCGGAAGGCTGAGGCAGAGAATTGCTTGAACCTGGGAGGCGGAGTTTGCAGTGAGCCAAGATCATGCCACTGCACTCCAGCCTGGGACAGAGTGAGACTCCATCTCCAAAAAAGAGAAAAACAGTCCCTCCACCTACCTGCCTGCAGGGCTGCCTGGTTAGGGCCAGTGTTTATTGCCTGGGTGAGTCCACCCCCTGCCAGTCCCGAACTCCGCCCAACTCCACCAGCCGCTCCAGTTCCCTTAGGGATGAGGGCGGGGCAGGGGTGAAAGAGGACAAGGGCAGAGGGACTCGGGAATGGGGAGGGCTGTCAGGAGGCCCCAGGTGAGGGGCATGTCCCTAGGGCAGTCACCGGCCCTGAGCTCAGCTGGCGTGAAGGAGAATGTCCACCTCCCTTGTGCTGACTTGGAGCAGCCTTGTGCCCACACAGGCACCCGGGCCTCCAGGGCTCAGAGGAGGGCCAGGACCTGAGGCCGGAGGGCGTAGAGCTGGCCTGAAGTCTTAAGGTCTGAGACCACAGGCCTCCAGCAGGTGCAGCTCAGGGGACCGTCTCCTGGCCTTGCAGCCCCAATCACAGCAACCCCCGGGCCCCAGAAGGGTCCAGCCTTGCCTAATTAGCTGGCTTCCCTCCCTGCTGTCCACAGGCCTTGTGGTGGGTGGCAGGGTGAGGGCCCCCCCAGGAGGGCCCCAGTGCCTGGCGGGTGAGTAATTCTATTTACCTTTCCTCAGAGGCCTCCTGTCCCCTCATTTGCCCCAATTAGTCCGGCTCTGCCTGAGCGGCTCCAGCCCACGTGGCCCAGGCGGGGCCTGTGGGCACCCCTTCCCCCAGGGTCCAGCGGCACCTCCCAGCAGCTCCTCAGAGCAGGGGCACCTGGCTGGCTCCTTCCCCAGCCCATGCACACACCTCAGCAGGTCTCACAGCACCTACCGTAGGGACCACCCGGAGGACTGACCACAGGCCCCTCATGGGCTTCCACCCTGGACTTGTCTCCACCCCCGCTGTGTGGTCCCTGGGCCCTTAGATTCAGGGTGTGCCCCAGACAATGGGAGACCCCACCCTCAAGCACCTCTTGTGTCCAACATGCAGGAGGCAGCTCTCTCCTGGTGCTCCCTGGCTGGCAAGCAGGGCACCCACCCACCATGCAGTGGCAGGAGGACTGGCGTAGGCTGGACCTCTCTGTGTCGCGCTCCGCGGGTCCTGTGCAGAGTTTGGGCAACTTGCACTGCTTCGTCACCTGGACCCGAGGCAATGTTCAGGCCCATTTCTTCCTGCTTCAGTCTGCTACGTGGCCTGCAAATTGCCCGAGGGGGCTGGAGCTGAGATGAAGCGGAGGCCAGGAGGCTTATAGGAAGGGCGGGCTGGTGAGCCAGGTACCAGTGTCCTCACAGCCTCCAGGGAGGAGACACCCTCTGGGTAAATCCAGTGCTGATGGGGTGGGTTGGGGGACTGTGATGCCTCATGCTCCCTTAGCCACTGTGCCCCTCACATCTCTGCTGGTGAATGGTGACCCTCTGGTGGCCAAAGCGTCCAGGGGGATGCCCGCCAGAACCAGGATGGGAAGGTGGCCAGGGCCTGCTCAGATGGGCACAGGCTGGCTGCCTTCGGGATCCTCTGGGGTTCCAGTGCCAACTCTCTGTGAACTGGGACAGCAGGGGTCTTTCAACGACGCGCACTGGCACTGACCACCCACTGCTGTTCCATCCCCACTGCTTCGGCCCAGCATTTCCAGCTCTGCTTTCCAGGACATGCGTGGTGACCACTTGAGCTCTTTATTGTTGGAGGACATCTCCACGCATGTAGCACGTGCCAACATACATGGGGACACTGGTGAGCAGTTCACAGCACAGCCCCCACCCCCGCCCTGGGTTCCTCAGCTCGCCCCTGCACCAGGGACAGGGCAGGTGCAGGGAGAGGAGGCCCCATCTCGCGGACTGCCACACTGGGGGTAGGGGATAGGCGGGGGCTGCTGTTGGCTCCCCTGCCCCCAGCCTCAGCTGGGCGTCCAGTTCTGGGTTGTCCAGCGATGCCCTCTAGGTGCCTGAGTTCAGCCCTAGCTGGGGTCCCAGCGGGGTTGAGAAGGGGCTCTCAGCCAACCTAGGGAGGTCACCAGCCAAGGGGATCTCCGCAGATGTGTCCTGGCTGCCACCACCCCTCCCAGACTGCAGCTTCTTGCCAGGAAGGCCTCGGCCAGGCGCAGATGGGGCCTTGTGGTTGCTGGTGCCCCGCTCCTCCTGCAGCTCTTTGCCCAGGCGCCAGCGGTGCCAATGCCGCCGAAGTTCCGACTGCACCTGGGGCGGGGGGTGGGGCAGGCCAGTCCCGGGGTCTGCCTGTCCTCTCCGCCCCACCGGGACCTGCTGTGGGCCCCGTCGGAGATGCCCAGTCTCCACTTTGAGGGGTGCAGAGTGACACAAGCTCCCTGCTGGGCACAGCTATGCCACCCAGCATCGCCATGGAAAGCACAGTCTGCAGACACCTGGGGACCCCCGCTGTGGACACCCTGGCGATGGGGCTGAGGCCAACCTGTCTTGGGGGCCTGACAGCCAGCGCCATGGCAACTGTACCCAGTAAGAGCACGTGGAGGGAAAGGCTTGGGCCACATGTGTTCAACCCCTGGGCAGGGGTGGGGCTGGCATCCCTGTGCCACTCTCTGCCCCTGACCCTGACGGCCAGGGCTGATGGTCTCAGACGCCCCCACTCCCACCTACCTCCTTGTTGAGGAAGCAGTAGAGGACGGCCACCAGCAGGCCCTGGAGAGAGAGAGTGGTCAGGGGTGCCATGCTGCGCCCCGGGTGGGGGAGCCGCGGGCGGGCAGGCACCTGGAAGGAGCTGAGGAAGAGGTCGAAGAAGAGCTTGGCGAAGCGCAGGGTGCCCTGGGCGTGCTCATCCGTCACAAAGGCGAAGACCACTTCGTGGACACCCAGCAGGGGGATGAGGGTCAGTGTGGACTTGGCCAGCCTACAGAGGCAGAGCCTGAGTCACCCACCACCCTCGCCCTCGGCCCGCACCATCCACGTGGAGCTTGGAGTCCCCACCCCCAGCTGCCCTCTGGCCCTGAGGGTCTCCAGATCCCGAGGCGCCGGCCCGCCGTGGCACCCACCGGAACTTGTAGTCTGTGTGGTGCATCTGCCGCGCCCGCAGCTTGGCCACGAGCAGGTGAACAATGCGGACGAAGATGAAGAAGTTGATCTATGTGAGAAGGGCACGAGTCAGGGGCACCCCGAGCCCCAGGGGACAGCTCTGTGCCCTTGGAAGGCCCCACCTGACCCTCCTGCAGGTGAGTCTGGAAGCCAGATAGGCCCTGAGCCACAGAGCCCTGGGGCTGGTGGGCACCCAGCCAGGGAGGAGCAGCCTGGCTCAGTGCCTAGGGTGCTGGCCAGTGTCCTGGTGTCCTGTCTGGGTGCCGGCTCCCTCCTGGCCCTCCCAGGCAGGATGCTGCTGTCTCCTGGGGCAGCCTCAGGACGCCAAGGGAGGAGGGCCCTGGCATGCGGTCCTTGCTCTTCCTTTCCTCACCAGGATGGCCAGGAAGACGGGGAACCGCAGGATCCACCAGAAGCCCATGTTGTCATTGCGGGTCCAGCACCTGCAAGGCCGGGCCACTCACAAACCGGGGCACAGCCCCCAGCCCCTCAGCCCTCAGCACCCCTGTCCCGATCTTGCCAGTATCTAATTCAGGCCTCAGGAAAGGAAGGGAGAAGGTCACGAATGACCACCCTCCCCAGGCACCCTCGGCCCCTCCCTGCCTCGGGCCAGAGCTCCACACCCCAGCCCCCCGGCCCCTTCCCCGGGCCGTCCGGCCGCTCATACTCACTGGACGTTCTCGAACAGACACCTGACCACTGCCCAGGGGATGATGAACAGCATGGGGGCACCTGTGGGGGGCAGCAGCTGTGGTCTCAAGGCTTGGCCAGCCTGCCCCGACCCCTTCCCGTGCCGGCCCACTCACCCCAGCCGATGCCCAGGTAGAGGCTGAAGAAACTCCTCTCAGGGAGGGTGGCCAGGCCCAGCAGGTTGTGCAGGTACAGGCCCTCCACCAGCAGCCAGCAGTAGTTGGCCACGACGCCATATTGCATGAACACCGCGGCCACACGGCAGCCGGCCATCGCCTGGCACAGGTGCAGTGTGAGCGCGGCCACGTGGCCACCTGCCTGGCTGCCCGCCCACCCGCCTGTGTGGGGCCGCCGACGGGGGCTCACTCCATCACTGAGCCAGGTGCTGACACTGAGGTCGTCGCCAATCTTCTGGCTGTAGCGGGTCCTGAGCAGCCCATCGATGACCAGCACGGAACTGGCCTTCAGCACGAAGGACACAAACAGGTTCGCATGGATGGCGTTGCGGGTGCAGTGCAGCTTGCTGTGGGGACAGCCAGTCAGCGACCACCCTCCTCCCTGCCCTCTGTGGCTGCCCTGGGCACTGGCAGGATCCTACCTGATGCCCCCCAGGATGGCCAAGGCGAGGAGCAGGGCCCCCAGGGACAGGCTGTAGCCCACCGTGTACATCACCTGGAAGCTGCTGTACATCTTAGCCACCTCCTTCTGCGAGTTACAGTGGCCTGTGAGGGCCGGGCGGGGACCCCCGTGCCCATTCCCATCCAGCCCCACCGCGCCCGCCTGCCGCCGGCTGACCTGGACCTCAAGCTCCTCGCCGTCTATCTGGCACTGAGAGGCGTCACGCCAAGGCTGCCCCCGGGGTCCGCGCACCCACTGACCATTGGGCCCGCATCTCTTGAACACGAAGCGGTGTTGCACTGCGGGTGTTGGGGGAGGCTGGGGTCAGCCCCACCCCTGGGCCCGCCCCTCCCACAGTTCCTTCCCTCTATGGGTACCTTTGTGGTGCCAAGGCAGGTACCAGGGGCAGGAGATGTTGGCCGTGGTATTGGCGGGGGTGTCTGGCCAGCAGGAATACTTGTCGAAGGTTCTGTTACAGACCAGCTCTGCAGGGCAGGGTGGGAGAAGGGGCTCCCTCAGCAGGCCTCTTACCTCTCTCTGGAAGCCTGAGCTCGGCTGTCACCTCCCCCAGGACATGACCTGGGCTGCTTCCTCCCCCACCTGACCTCCACCTCCCCCATCTGACCTCCACCTTCCTCACCTGACCATCCATCTCCCCTGGGCCAGCCTCCCCTAGCACTCCCACCCCATCCCTGAGTTCCAGCTCTGCAGGACACCTTCCCTCGGAGAACCCCCATCTCAGTTGTCCCCCAAACCCACACTGGGGTCCCCCATTCTCCGTGACTTTCTTGCAGTACCTCCCTCTCTGGGGGTTGAACCCCAATGCCATTTTCATCCATCCCAGGTGCACTGCCAAACCTGTGGCTGCCACATCCGCTCCCCTCTGCCCAGTGGAGGCTGCCTCCCTCGTCTGAACCATGGCACTGCCTCCCAGGTAAGTCCTCCAGCCCTAGCCTCGCCCTGCACCCCAAGTGTCCAGGCCATGATATGCACTCTCCACCCAAGCCCTCCCAGGCCTGTGTCCTCTGCTGACCCTCTGGGTCCCACCTCCCACGCCCTGGCACTGTCTGCCCACTGAACACTCCATGGGGCTATAGGCGGTATTACGCGTCTGGGCCTGGGGGCACGCAGCAATTCCACTGTTCTGTTATTTCCTGGCTCTGCAGCCTTAGGCAAGTCCCCAGCTCTGTGGCTCAGCTACCTGGTTACCTCACCTGCCCATGGTGGTGGGGCCTGAGGAGTGACAGGGCCCCTTGGTGGGGTCCTCAAGGGCTGCATAAGCACCCAGGAACCTTCCCATGAAGACAGCTCAGGAAATGCTGAGGCCAGGCACAGGCTGAAAGGCTCTGGGTGGGGGCTCACCCGTGGGAGGGGGCAGCAGGCTCAGGTTGTGGTGACACTGGTCACCGTAGAGCTTCCACTTCTCAAACAGGACGTCCATCACCTGAGCGGAGGGGGCCTGTGGCTGGGGGACACATGCACAAGCAACCATACAGACAGGCAGGCAGACAGACAGACAGATAGGCAGACAGGCAGATGGACGGACAGACAGACAGATAGGCAGACAGGCAGATGGACGGACAGACAGACAGACAGATAGGCAGACAGGCAGATGGACGGACAGACAGACAGACAGATAGGCAGACAGGCAGATGGACGGACAGACAGGCAGACAGATAGGCAGACAGGCAGATGGACGGACACACAGGCAGACAGATACGCAGACAGGCAGATGGACGGACAGACAGGCAGACAGATACGCAGACAGGCAGATGGACGGACAGACAGATAGGCAGACAGGCAGATGGACGGACAGACAGGCAGGCAGACAGATAGGCAGACAGGCAGATGGACAGACAGGCAGATGGACGGACAGACAGACAGGCAGGCAGGCAGACAGGCAGGCAGAGAAATAGGCAGACAGGCAGACAGACAGACAAATAGGCAGACAGGCAGACAGGCAGACAGACGGACAGATAGGCAGACAGGCAGGCAGGCAGACAGATAGGCAGATAGATGGACAGGCAGGCAGACGGACAGATAGGCAGACAGGCAGGCAGGCAGACAGATAGGCAGACAGATAGATGGACAGGCAGGCAGACGGACAGCCAGGCAGGCAGGCAGACAGAGAACCATCAGTGTGCAGTCCTCAGGAGGGCCCCTGGGTGCTGAGGGTGCTGTGAGTCCTCACCTGGCAGGCCAGCAGCAGCAGCAACAGTAGCAGGGGTCGACGTGGCTGACAGGGGGGCATGCCTCTGGGCAGCTAGCTGCCTCCCACATCTGGCAGGGGCTGCACGGCTGGGGCAATGCAGTCCTGGTGGGTGTGCGCGCTCCTCCGAGGGCAGCTGAGTGGCAGAGCAGCAGAGCCTGGGGAGCCCTGGCCAGTGGGGGGGCCCTCCCCTTAAGCTGCCCCTCTGAGCCTCAGAGTCCTACGGATAAAGAGGGAGCTGGGGCCTGGGCATGGTGGCTCACGCCAGAACTTTAGGAGGTCAAGGCAGGCAGATCACAAGGTCAGGAGATCGAGACCATCCTGGCTAATATAGTTGAAACCACATCTCTACTAAAAATAAAAAAATTAGCCGGGCATGGTAGTGGGCGCCTGTAGTCCCAGTTACTCGGGAGTCTGAGGCAGGAGAATGGCGTGAACCCGGGAGGCGGAGCTTGTAATGAGCCAAGAAGGAGCCACTGCACTCCAGCCTGGCAGACAGAGTGAGAATCTGTCTCAAAAAAAAAAAAAAAAAAAGAGGGAGCTGGGAGGGAGAAGACCCCAGCAGGAGTCACTCCTTGCCAGTAGGAAGTGGAGCTGGCTTTCCTGCCACCCAGCGCTGGCTGGCTGGCAGCTCTGAGGGTCCCAGAGCCCCTTGTCTCAGTGCTGTTGGCAGCCACCCTCATGCCAGGTGACCCAATGCTCTTGGCAGGGGACCAGCCTCCCCAGATGCTGACCTCCTCCCTCAGTTGACAGCCCCCCGTCGGTTCCGGTCCTCACCATCCTCCTCACCTATTCTTAGCCCCTGGGAAAGTTGGCTTGCCAGGCTGACCTGAGTCAACGTGCCGAGCTTGAGGGTGGCGGTGCCCAGACCTTCCATCACTTGGCCCCAGTGCCACGGTGAGCAAAGTGGCTGGGCTGGCTTGCAGCTGTGCCAGGCCAAGTGTGTGGGACCCACACTCAGGGATCTGTGTCACATGCATGCCCCTGCCCAGCACTGTGGTGCCTAGGTGCCCCATGGGTGCCATGCAAGGCTCGGTTGGGCTTCCTGGGTCCCATGGGACACTACAGGCTGGCTGCACATTCCTTTGAGATTAGCACTGCCAGCGCCGGCTCGGAGGAGGAGCTGGCCTAGGGTGGGGGCACAGGGTTGGGAGGACAGCCCCTGTGGTGTCTGCCAAGGCTGCGGGAGTCACAGCACCTGGTCCCAGACCAGAGCCAGCATCTGAGCTGGGAGTTCGGGGCGGGAACAGCTCCACAGATCGGCCTTTCATTGCTGCAGAGCCTAGTTTCTGCACCAACTGAATTCTGTAGGAGAAGCAGGGAGGGTCTTCCCGTGGGGCCCGTGTGCAAGTGCCGGGGCCCGCGAGTGGCTGGCTGTGAGCCCCCAGGCTGCGATGAGCTCTTCTTTGGGGCACCCTCAAACAGAATAAGAGGTGTGGATGGAGGGCCGACCAGCTGGAGGGCAGTGCCAGGAAGAAGCCGGGGAGAGGGGTGAGGAGAAGGGCGAAGGCTGTAGCTGGAGCGGAGGATTTCCGGGCAGGGCTGGACAGCTGGCTGCCATGGGACAGCCTGGATTTTAGCCTCCTCCAGGCAGCTGCTGGGTGAGCCTGCGTGGGGCCAGCACCACTTGGGGCTCCTCCTGCTAACAGGGCCTGAGATGTACCAAGCAGGGTGACAGCTGAATGACAGGGACAGGCACCTGCGTCACAGCCTGCTAAGGGGCTCCCAACCGCAGCCCTTGGGCCCTGGGCTCAGGTAGGGGCCGATGGGAGGCAGGACCCGTGCATCGCTGATCCCCAGTCCCTGAGCCAGGTGAGCAGCCATGCAGGCTTAGCGCTGGGGCGAAGGACCCATGGAGTAGGGAGGGGGCTCTCCCTGGTGGAGAAAGCAGCAGGCGGGTGAGGGAGGAGGAGCAGTTTTGGCGTCCCCAGCTCTGGGGTCACCCAAGGGGCCTTATTTTTCCTGATTCTGATCAAACAGCCCCATCTGCTGCCACTGCCCTGGGCGGCTCTGGCCACTGAGCTGGGCTGGGTGAGGAGCAGCAGGAGCCACCTCTCCCCGCTGTGTGCACCCCCAACCCCGAGGGGCCCTGGAGGAGGGGCACTGCTAGGTGGGCAGGCTCAGGGGTGCAGGGGAGGCCTGGGGCTCTGGGCAGGGGATGGGGAGAGAGACAAAGGGCAGCTGGAGCAGGGTGGATGGTGGAGATGCAGGCAGGGGCCAAGGAGGAAGGACACTGGCTGATAAGCTGTTCCCTGCCTGGGGGCCCTGCAGTGGGGGTTGGGGGCATACGTGCTCATCCTGGGGAGAGGACAGCCCAGCCAGGAGCTCCCTGGGCAAAATGACAGCCCCATAGAGCCCAGCGTGGCCAAGCCTGGCTCTGCCCCATCTCTGCCAGAGAAACAGGAGCCATTCAATGACTGCCATGTTGACCCCAGAGCCACTGAGAGCACCCCCAAGCCAGTGCGAGAGGAGATGGCGCCTCCACACACAAGGTCCTCGAGTGCCGGGGCCCCACCTTCCAGCCGTGCATGCAGCCTGGAGACCCCAGCGAGCTGAGGTAGGGGCGGGCTGCCCAGTCCCCCAGGCCTTTCTTTGAAGCAGTCAGGGCCCAGGAGTGGGGAGGAAGAGGGAGTGGGGCTCTCTGTGTCCCCCCAACCTCAACAGAAGGTTGGGAAAGTGGGGCTGGGGATCCTGGAGGATTGCCCCAACAGCTCAGTATCCACAGGCCACAGGTGGGCTCCCCATCAGGGCACCCCTAGTCCTGGATCCCTAGGGGTCAGGGCCTCTGAATACAAGAGGTGGGGTGAGGGGTAATTCTCCACTGGGTCTCTGATAGTGAGGCAGGAGGTGTAGAAGTGTGAGGGTCCTCCGTTCCCTGCGGGCGGTGGGTCCCATGTGGGTAGGAAGACTCCAGCCCCTCATCCCAGCAGGGGTGGGTGGAGCCGGGGGGATGGGCCAATTTCCAGCTGAGCACCCAGGAGACAGCCCGGCCTGGAGAGCAGGGCTGAGACCGCTGTAGTCCTGGGACCAGGATGATGATTTAACTTCCCAAATGGGGACCCTGCCCTGTCACTGAGGGGAAGAAGGGAGGCTCCTCTGATGATCTCACCCAGCTCTCTCCCCTGACAGGAGACACTGACAACCCCGGGCCCCCGTCAGCCCGGGATCAATATCTGTTGACTGAAGAAGTGGACAGAAACTCCCAGCTGCGGAGATGCCACTCGGGGCTCCCCATGGCCGCAGTGCCCCTTATTACCCTGCTGGCGACGCTGCTGGTAGGTGGGACGACCCACCAGAGACCCCACCCTCGGCCTTCACAGTCCAGGTGACCAAGCTCCTTCTCAGGCCTTGGAGTGAGCTAAGAATTAGGGGGGGGGGTTCCCGAGGTGCCCAATGCGGGGGTTCCCGAGGTGCCCAATGCGGGGGAGTTCCCGAGGTGCCCAATGCGGGGGGGTTCCCGAGGTGCCCAATGCGGGGGGTTCCCGAGGTGCCCTGCCCGCCTTTCCTAGCCCCTCCACCGCACACCACCCCCTTCCTCCCTCCCACAGCCGTCTGCTGGGCCCCACCAGCCACCACCAGGCCTTGGGGCCACCTGAGCTCCACTGCCCCAGCCCCTTTGCAGGGCTGGCACCCCCTGTCCTGTCCCATGTCCGCCCTGGCAGAACACGTGACTCTTGGGTGCTCATGGCTCCCTCAGGCTCCACCAGTTCTCACTGGGGGTGGATGAGGGACTCGCAGACCTGGAGCTGGGCCCCCAGGATGGGTGGAGCGGCCACTGGTTCAGGAAGGCAGCGGGGCTCCCAGGGCGTCCGAAAGGGGCCTCTCAGACGCTTTGAGGAGCTCCCGCATGGGAGCCGGGATGTTTTTGTGAAACCAGAGAAGGCAGCGGAAGGTCAGGGCACCAGGGCGGGATCAGGGGCCACAGGCTGTTGACAAAGCCCTGAGCCCTCACCCCGTGGGGGCGGGGAAGGCCTGTGTGCCGACCTGGGTGCGCCCCGACCCCCCAACCCTCATGCCCCCAATAGCAAGGGCAGAAAGCAGCCCTGGCCGGTCCTTGGAGGATGCGGGCGCCGAGAGGGCTGGGTCGGTCGGTTCGGAGTCGGCATAAGCCCGGTGGCCGAGTCGGGCCGGTGGCGGGGGCGCCCGAGAGGCCGGAGCCGGGCAGGGCAGTGACCCGATTGCTGGGGTCAAAGTCGCCAGTGTGGGCCGCGGCAGAGGAGCGGCCAGGTGGGGCGCAGACACCCCTCACCCCTTCCCGGGCCGCGTCGGTGCCACCGGGCAGTCCTGGGGGCAGGAGCCCGCCGAGGGGAGCGAGAGCTGGTGAGACCCCGCGCCTCGGGGGCGCGTCCGCGGCGCTTTGTGCGCTCCCAGGGCGGCGGGCCCGGGGCCCAGAGCGGGGAGTGTGGCCGCCGCAGGGCGCCAGGCAGCCAGCGACATCCCTGCCCCCAGCCGCGCCCCCCACCCGGGACCAGAGAACGGGGGAGAGGCTGAGACCCCTGGACCTGCCCGACGGTGCGAGACCGGGTGGTGTCCGAGCCGGGGTTGGGAACGGGGGTGTCCGACGGGACCGAGGACCGCACCAGCCCAGGCCCCGGAGGCCGCCCGGCCGGCTCCCTCCTCCCCGCGCCCCCCAGCCCCGCCGCGCCAGCCCCGCAGTCTCTGCCCCCACTGGCTCGGCTCCCGAACGTCCCCTCGGGGCCGCGGCCCAGGTGCTCACCGCGCGGCGCTGCTGGGGGCTCGGTTCGGCTCCCCGCCGTCCTTCGGGCGCGCTCGGGTCGGGCGCCGGTGACCGCTCGTCTGCGCGGCGCTGCCGGATCGGGGTCGGTGCAAACTTTCCGGCTACGACGCAGGGCTAGGGCGGCGGCGGAGGGCGGGCGCGGGGGCGGCCCCGCGGGGGTGGGAGCGACAGCCGAGGGTCCCCGCCCGCCCTCCGCGCAGCCTCCCGGCGAGCTTCGGTCCTGCCCACCCTGCGCCGGGAGCCCCAGCGAGCGCCTGGTACCCGCGGAGCGGACCCCGCCCCTGGCCATCCGCAGACCCCGCGCCCTGAATTCCACCCCGTGGACCCGCGCCCCACAGACCTTTGCCCCACGGGTCCTGGTTCCGCAGACCCCAATCCTGCAGACCCTGGACCCCGCGGACCCTGGCCCGGCAGGTGGTGGTCGCGATGGGTCCCGGCTCCCGGCGGGGACACCCTGGGACGTGGAGGGGCGCGGCGGGGCGTGGGGGCTGTGGCTCAGCGACCCTTCCTCTCGCTCCCTCCGCGTCCCTGGGCGCCCCCTCGCCCGCTTTCTCTCGTGGCCCCAGGTTCTCACCGCTTCTTTCCTACCGCCTTCCTAATTTTCTGGAAGGACCGACACCCCCGCTCGCCCCCACGGCGGCTCCGGGTTCCTTTCCCTGCAGAGCAATGGGGGCTGGAGTGGGGCCGACATGGGTGACATGGGTGGACCGGCAGGGCGGTCCCTGGGGTGCCCTTTAACTTTTTTTGTGCCACATTCCCCGGTCTCCGGCCAGTGCTGTCGCTCTAAGGCACCTCCAGCAGCGCTGACCCTGGTCCCCCACCTGCTGGTCCTGTGGCTGCGGGGCGCTCTCTCCTCCGTCCCACCCCCTCCTTCCACACCACCTCCTTTCCTGGGAGTGGAGAAGCCCCAGCCAGAACCCCTGCCTTCCCCAAGAGGCACGCTCAGGGGGACATCTCCCCTTCCTCATTCCTCCTGAAGCCAACATCACACCTGGCTTTGGGGCCGCTAGAACCTCAGCCCGCGTCCCTCCCCTTCTACCTCCAGCTGTCCCTGCTCTGTGCCCAGTGATCTTGGGGTCACCACAACCCCATGGATGCCTTGAGACCTCACGTTTCTTGGCCTCTCAGCATCCTGGGACACTGATGGTCATGCCTTCCTTCTGGAAAGTTCCTCCCGAGGCTGTGGGTTCCAGGATGAGCACTCTCCTCTTCCCACTTCCTCCGCTTCTCCTTCTCCCTCCTCCCTTCTCCCTGGAGAGGTCTTCCTCCAAGTCCCAGTCTTCTTCCCCACCCAGAGCCCCTCCCGCTGACACTTGTCTTCAGTGCCTGTCTCTGTCCGGATGGTGCCTCTGCCCCCACTGAGAAGGCTCCCTCTGGCATGTCCACTCCATCTCCGGGTCCCGCTGCTCCTGTATTTCCCTGGATCTGTCCTGGCCACCCTCGTCCTGGGACATGCCCTGCCCATGGAGGGCTCCTTTCATAGATGCTGTCCTTGGTCTTGGGGGTCCTTTCTCCCTAATTCTGTGTCTGTTTTAGGGGGCTTTGGAACCCAGGGTCCTAACCTCAGCCATTCCCCCTCCCAGGGGCCACTTCCCTCTGAAGCTTAGCCCAGCTCTGTGACCCCCACAGGCCTGCCCCCGCCTGGTCCTCACTCCCCTGTGTAGCCACACTGTGGGGGCTCCGTGCTTCCCAGCCCATAGGAAGCCCTGTCTCTGGAGAGGCACATTCTGTTGTAGTCCGAGCAGTGGCCAGAGGCAAAAGTCAGAAGGCAAAGCTCATAAAAGTCTGTCTACCTGCCAGCATCTGCCCTTGCTGCCGCATCCTCTCTCCTCTCCACCCAAACCATCCCTCAGCTCCTGTCCCCACCTCTCCAGAGGCACAGACAACAGGGCTCTGATCTTGGGTAATGGTGCTCCCCCCACCAGCCTCAGTCTGAGACCTCTGTGAATGGGGGTGATGGGAATATGGGGACCACCTCCTGGTGGCTGCAGGGACTGGGGTGAGGGTGCTGCAGGCTCTGCCTAAGTCAAATGCCGCGGGGCTGAGGAGACAGTGCCCCGGCCCTGGAGAGGAGTCCTCCCTGCCCTCCTGTGTCCAGCTTTGTTTCCGGGAGGACAGGTCCCTGCGGGGCAGAGGCCCAGCAGTCCCAGTAAGCGCTGGGTGGCTGGAGTCTGGTACCCACAGGAAGAGAAGTAGAAGAATAAATTTGGAGTGTGTGAAGGGGGCAAAACTTGAAAGGTTCGGACTCAGTGTGGGGAAGGAGAGGGAACAGACGGGGTGGGGACCCTCCCCTGGACTGGGTGACCCTTATTTATATGACTGAATCAATTACAAGATTCTTTGCTTGACCAAACTGTAGTCTGGCTTCAGAACCTTCTCGCAGGCTCATCTGCATTCTGCCTTGTAAAATCCAGATTTAGCAAGAACTCTGCTAAGTCAGTTTGGCAAGAAGCCTCCATCCCCCATATCTGATCGAGGTCCTCAGCCTCCACCACCCCCAGGCGATGTCTGCTCACCCTGGCTGCCTTCAGCAAGCTTCCTGTTACCTGGGTAGGGTCCTCAGCCTGTCACTCCCAGGCAATGTCTGCTTACCCTGCCTGCCTCCAGCAAGATTCCTGTTACCTGGTAGGGTCCTCAGCCTCCGCCACCCCCAGAATCCTCCAGACAGGTGTTTCGTCCCAGTAATTTTCCACCCACTGACCCCGCCCTGCTCCTGGGATTTAAATCCCCACTCGCCCATGCCACATTCAGAGTTGAGCCCAGGTCTATACTAAAACAGTTTCTCCCCTATTACAATAGTCCTGAACAAAATATGTTTTTCAACTGCTATCCAGTTCTGGTTTCCCTTATATTGGTGAGACAGATAAACAGAGGGCAGCTGGGAATGGAGGGGGCGGGGCCTTCCCACGCAGCAGTGGGGGTGGGGGGACCTGCCCTCCATCCAATCCCTAGGGCCCTCCTCATTGCAGGGGGCCCTCTTGGAGGTGTGCTTGGTCCTGTGCTGCAGGGCGGGCTGGAGCGGGGCTGGGGGCTGGTCTGCACCCCCAATCCCTGAGATGTGGGTTTGTCTGTCTGTGCTGGGGATTCTGGAGACGGCACCTGCAGAGCTTAATTTTGGCGTTTGGCGAGACTTCTGGAGCCCATACTGCCTGCAAGGCTCGGTGCCTGCCAGCGAGACTCAGAAGCCCCACCCTGGAGTTCTGAAAGAGGCTGATGAGGAGGAGGGACGAAAGGGGCAGCCGGAAGCCAGGGCGGAAGGACCAGGGGTGGGAGGGGAGGCTGCATCTGGGTCCAGAAAACGTGGAAATGCAGGAAGGGAAACAGGAGGGTGGTGGGGCCGCCCCTCAGAAAGAACCTCTGTGAGCATTAAAGGGCATTTTTCCCTAGGTGTCTTTACTGTGCATTAATATATTTTTACTTTGATATAGTTTTGTAACCAGTGTTTCTCCCCACAACCTACAACACAAGGCCCAAATCTTATGACAAAGTGAATGGACCTGCAGACTGCACCCTAGCACCTTTTGCCCTTAGAAGTGAATGCAAAGCAAGACCTCCAGGTATATGAGAGAGACCAATCACTTGGAAAAGAGGAAATTGGAGGAAACAGAGCTACTGCAGAGAACAGAAGAAAACTTCAAGAATATTTTAACCACTCTGATTATCCTTAGAGATATGAAAGGATGATGACCCCATAAACACTGAACAGAGTGCTTTGGAAAACAAGCAGAGGACAGGAAGAGCCCTTGCCAGCTACAAATAGAATATCTGGAATTTAAAAAATTTAGTAGAAGAATTGAAAAATTGAGTTGAAGAAATCTCTTGGAAGAAACAACAAAAAGGTCGGATGCAGTGGCTCACGCCTGTAATCCCAGCACTTTGGGAGGCTGAGGCGGGCTGATCACCTGAGGTCAGGAGTTCAAGACCAGCCTGACCAACATGGAGAAACCCCATCTCTACTAAAAATACAAAATTCGCCAGGCGTAATGGCACATGCCCGTAATCCCAGCTACTCGGGAGGCTGAGGCAGGAGAATTGCTTGAACCCAGGAGGTGAAGGTTGCAATGAGCCAAGATCACGCCATTGCGCCATTGCACCATTTCCTGGGCAACAAGAACGAAACTCCGTCTTAAAAAAAAAAAGAAGAGAAACAAGAAAAATCCACGAGGAATAAAAAATAACAGAGTGGAGGTTCACTAGAAAGTTGAGGCTGGGTGTGGCGGCTCACACCTGTAATCCCAACACTTTGGGAGGCTGAGGTGGGTGGATCACTTGAGTTCAGGAGTTCGAGACCAGCCCAGCCAACATGGTGAAACCCCGTCTCTACTAAAAATACAAAAATTTGCCTGGTGTGGTGATGGGCTCCTGTAGTCCCAGCTACTTGGGAGGCTGAGGCAGGAGAATCACTTGAATCTGGGAGGTGGAGGTTGCAGTGAGCTGAGATCGTGGCACTGCACTCCAGCCTGGGCAACAGAGCCAGGCTCTGTCTCAAAAAAAAAAAAAAAAGAAGAAAAAGAAAAAAAAGAAGAAAGTTGAGTGTCTGAGGTTGGTTGGAGTGACTCACACCTGTAATCCCAGCAGTTTGGGAGGCCAAGGCAGGAGGATCGCTTGAGCTTAGAAGTTCAAGACCAGGCTGGGAAACATAGTGAGACCTCATCTCTACAAGAAAAATAAAATAAAAAATTAGCCAGGCATGGTGGTACATGCCTGTAGTCCCAGCTACTTGGGAGGTTGAGGTAGGAGGATCACTTGAGCCCAGGAGGTGGAGGCTGCCGTGAGCTGAGATCGTGCCATAGCACTCCAGCCTGGGCAACAGAGCAACAGCCTTCCAAAGTGCTGGGATTACAGGCATGAGCCTTGCACCTGGCTGGTTTTTTTTTTTTTTTTTTTTTTGAGACGGAGTCCCCCTCTGTGGCCCAGGCTGGAGTACAATGGCGTGATCTTGGCTCACTGCAACCTCTGCCTCCCAGGTTCAAGTGATTCTTGTGCCTCAGCCTTCCAAGTAGCTGGGATTACAGGTGTGCACCACCATGTCCAGTTATTTTTGTACTTTTAGTAGAGACGGGGTTTCACCACGTTGGCCAGGCTGATCTCAAACTCCTGACCTCATGATATGCCCACCTGAGCCTCCCAAACTGCTGGGATTACAGGTGTGAGCCACCACACCCAGCCACATAATTTAAACATTCTAGATAGTCTTTACCAGATTTTTTTTTTTTTTTTGGGACAAAGTTCTGCTATTGTTGCCTAGGCTGGAGTACAATAGCACAATCTCAGTTCACTGCAGCCTCCGCCTCCAGGGTTCAAGCAATTCTGCTGCTTCAGCCTTCCGAGTAGCTGATATTATAGGCATGCACCACCACACCTGGCGAATTTTGTATTTTTAGTAGAGACGGCAGGGTTTCTCCATGTTGGTCAGGCTGGTCTTGAACTCCCGACCTCAGGTGATCCGCCCGCCTCGGCCTCCCAAAGTGCTTGGATTACAGGCATGAGCCACTATGCCCGGCCTGTCTTTTACCAGATATTTGTTTCATAAATATTTTCTTCAGCTCAATGGCTTGCTCTTTTTTTTTTTTTTTGAGACGGAGTCTCACTCTGTCGCCCAGGCTGGAGTGCAGTGGCACAATCTCGGCTCACTGCAAGCTCCGCCTCCTGGGTTCATGCCATTATCCTTCCTCAGCCTCCCAAGTAGCTGGGACTACAGGTGCCCGCCACCAGGCCCAGCTAATTTTTTGTATTTTTTTTAGTAGAGACGGGGTTTCACTGTGTTAGCCAGGATGGTCTCGATCTCCTGACCTCGTGATCCGCCCGCCTCGGCCTCCCAAAGTGCTGGGATTACAGGCGTGAGCCACCGCGCCTGGCCCCCTTTTTTTTCTTGTTTTAAGACTGAGTTTCGTTCTTGTTGCGAAACTCCACACCTGGCCATTCTTTCATTTTCTTAATCATTTTACATAGGGAAGTTTTTAATTTTGATAATATAAAAATATAAAATTTTTTCTCGGCCAGTTGCAGTGGCTAATGCCTGTAATCCCAGCACTTTGGGAGGCCGAGGCAAGGGGATCACAAGGTCAGGAGTGCGAGACCAGCCTGGCCAATATGATGAAACCCCCTCTCTACTAAAAAAAATACAAAAATTAGCCAGGCGTGGTGGTGCGCACTTGTAATTCCTGCTACTAGGGAGGCTGAGGCACAAGAATCACTAGAACCCAGGAGGCAGAGGCTGTAGTGAGCCAAGATTGTGCCATTGCACTCCAGCCTAGGTGACAGAGGGAGACTCTGTCTCAAAAAAAAAAAAAAAAAAAAAAGATTTCAATTGAGATTCAGTTGAATCTATAGGTGAGTTTGGAAAGCACAGACGTCTTCACAACACTGAATCTTCCAGTCCATGAGCGTGACATATCTCTCAATTTATTTGGATCTTCTTTAATTTCAGTAATGTTTTCTAGTTTTCAGTATGCCAAACTTGTACATTTCTTGTTAGATTCTTCCCTTAATATTTTAGGATGTTCAAAGCTATTATAAATTTTAATTTTGGCCAGGTGTGGTGGCTCATGCTTGTAATCCTAGCACTTTGGGAGGCCGAGATGGGCGGATCACGAAGTCAGGAGATCGAGACCATCCTGGCTAACACGGTGAAACCCCGTCTCTACTAAAAAATACAAAAAACTAGCCGGGCGAGGTGGCGAGTGCCTATAGTCCCAGCTACTCGGGAGGCTGAGGCAGGAGAATGGTGTAAACCCAGGAGGCGGAGCTTGCAGTGAGCTGAGATCTGGCCACTGCATTCCAGCCTGGGCGACAGAGCAAGACTCCATCTCAAAAAAAAAAAAAATTTAGTAGGGTGTGGTGGCATGTGCCTGTAGTCCCAGCTACTTGGGAGGCTGAGCTAGGAGGATCCCTGAGCCTGGGAGGTCGAGGCTGCAGTGAGCTATGATCACACGACTGCACTCCAGCCTGGGTGACAGACAGAGACCCTGTCTTAAAAAAAAAAAAAAAAAAAAAGGCCAGGCGCGGTGGCTCAAGCCTGTAATCCCAGCACTTTGGGAGGCCGAGACGGGCAGATCACGAGGTCAGGAGATCGAGACCATCCTGGCTAACACGGTGAAACCCCGTCTCTACTAAAAAATACAAAAAACTAGCCGGGTGAGGTGGCGTGCGCCTGTAGTCCCAGCTACTTGGGAGGCTGAGGCAGGAGAATGGCGGGAACCCGGGGGGCGGAGCTTGCAGTGAGCTGAGATCCGGCCACTGCACTCCAGCCTGGGTGACAGAGCGAGACTCCGTCTCAAAAAAAAAAAAAAAAAAAAGTGAAAAGAAAAGGAAGAGAGACAAGGACACAGATACACACAGAGGGATGACCCTGTGTGAGGACTCAGGAGAAGAGGGCCATCTACAAGCCAGGGAGAGAGGCCTCAGGAGGAACCAACTCTGCAGACACCTTGGTCTCGAACTTCCAGCCTCCAGGCCTGTGGGAGAATGGGCTCCTGCTGTTGGAGCCCTGTTCTGCGGCACCTTGTTACAGAAGCACCAGAAACAAATGCAGCTCCCCAGCAGCATGGACAGCGAGCCTCGTTCCCAAAGCCAGAGTGCAGACGGGGCCAACACTCGGGCCCAAGCTTGGATCCCAGGGTGATGGAGCCTGGTCTGCCTCCCGTGTTGGAGTCAGGGAGGGCCCTGGTGGCAGCGAGTGGGTGGGAGGCTATGACCTGGACGGGGTATTGGGTAGAAGCCTCTTAGATCCCTGCTCTCTGTTCCCTCCGCAGTGGCGGGAGTGGCTCCCACTGCCAGGACCTTGCAAAGGTCTCCCCCAAGGCAGGTGTCCTCCTTAGGGTCTGCCCTGTCTCCCGCAAAATTCTAGGCCAGTAACTAGGGCGTTCTGTCCCTGTGACTGGAGGGTGTGGGTCATTCTGCAAGGAGCTGCGGCCTGGCAGGATGGGGCGGACAGGTGGAAATGGAAATGGAGGATGGTGGAGGGGAGGGTGGCAGAAGGCCCGAGTGGGGCCTTTATTGATTGATAGGAGCATTTTCCAAATCCTGGTAAGGATGCCGGGAACCAGGCTGAATCCACTGCCAGGTCAGCTCCTGGGAGCTTGGGGCAGGTGCACAGGCTGCCTCGGCCCAGTGTCGAGGGAAGGCCGGGAGACGGAGGAACAGGAGTGCTGGGTTGGGTGTTTTTGAGTTGGGAGGTGCTAGTATTGGAAAAGGACCTGGAGGACACTCTGGTCGCCAGGCAATAAGGAACCACTGGCCCTCAGCATCAAGGAGGAGCTCAGTGTTCCTCTGAGCCAGGGTTGATGGCAGGAGAGCCTCCCTTGGAACTGGCTCCCAGTATATTGGGGTGAGGGGACCCTGGAATGGCAGCAACAAGGAACGCATGGCCCTTTGAAAGGCGGCAAGTCAGGCGTGGCTCCCAGGGGCTTGGGCCTGCAAGAGATGAGGACTTGGTATCCTAAGGGCAGGCATTAGCTGTCTACTGCCCATAACAAATCACTCAACACTCAGTGCTGTAGAAGAGTACGTATTTATTTATTTATTTATTTATTTATTTATTTTGAGACGAAGTCTTGCTTTGTTGTCCACACTGGAGTGCAGTGGTGCGATCTCGGCTCACTACAAGCTCTGCTTCCCAGGTTCATGCCATTCTCCTGCCTCAGCCTCCCGAGTAGCTGGGACTACAGGCGCCTGCCATCACGCCCAGCTAATTTTTTGTATTTTTAGTAGAGACGGGGTTTCACCGTGTTAGCCAGGGTAGTCTCGATCTCCTGACCTCGGAGCACACATTTATTATCTCCAAGTTACTGTGGGACAGAAGTCTGGGTCCCCTGCTCAGGGACTTTCACAAGGCTGCATCCGAGGTGTTGGCCCGGCCTGTGGGCATCTCAAGGCCCAACGGTGGGGTCCCTTTCCAAGCTCACCTTCTGCCATCTCAGGTCTCAGGTCCCTGACTGCTGGCTGGAGACATCAGTTTCTTGCCATGGGGGCTTTTTCTCGGGGCAGCTCGGTACCTGGCAGCCGGCTCTGCTCAGAATGTGTAAGAGAGACAGAGAGGAAAATAGAAGCCCAGTGTTGGCGTGACCTCCCCTTGGAAGGGAAGCCTGTCACTTTGGCCACATCCTATTCATAGAAGCGAACCTGCTCCCACCCACACTCAAGGTGGGGGCAACTCACTGGGGCACCAACACGAGTGGGCTCATGGGGCCACCCTAGAGGCCGTGATGGATACAGGAAGCGATGGATGGGCAGCTGGGAGTGCCGCAAAAGAGACAAGAGTGGGTGACCTGCCGGGCACAGCAGCTCATACCTGTAATCCCAGCACTTTGGGAGGCTGAGGTGGGTGGATCACCTGAGGCTGAGAGTTGGAGACCAGCCTGACCAATATGGAGAAACCCGTCTCTACTAAAATACAAAATTATCTGGGCGTGGTGGCTCATGCCTGTAATCCCATCTACTCGGGAGGCTGAGGCAGGAGAATCAGATTAACTCGGGAGGCAGAGGTTTCAGTGAGCCGAGATTGCACCATTGCACTCCAGTCTGGGTGACAAGAGCAAAACTCCGTCTCAAAAGAAGAAGAAAGCCGGGCGCGGTGGCTCACGCCTGTAATCCCAGCACTTTGGGAGGCCGAGGCGGGTGGATCACGAGGTCAGGAGATCAAGACCATCCAGGCTAACATGGTGAAACCCTGTCTCTACTAAAAAATAGAAAAAATTAGCCGGGCATGGTGGTGGGCGCCTATAGTCCCAGCTACTCAGGAGGCTGAGGCAGGAGAATGGCGTCAACCTGGGAGGTAGAGCTTGCAGTGAGCTGAGATCACATCATTGCACTCCAGCCTGGGTGACAGAGCGAGACTCGTTTCAAAAAAAATAAAAAATAAAAAATAAGTCAGGTGCAGTGGCACATGCTTGTGGTCCCAGCTACTCAGGATGCTGAGGTGGGAGAATCGTTTGCACCTGGGAGGCGAAGCTTGCAGTAAGCTGTGATCACACCACTGCACTCCAGCCTGGGCAACAAAGCGAGACTCCATCTCTAAAAAGGTATTAAACATAGGCCAGGTGTGGTGGCTCACACCTGTAATCTCTGCACTTTGGGAGGCTGAGGTGGGTGGATCACCTGAGGTCAGGAGTTCAAGACCAGCCTAGCCAAGATGGTGAAACCCTGTCTCTACGAAAAATACAAAAATTAGCCGGGCATGCTGGTGGGTGCCTGTAATCCCAGCTACCCAGGAGGCTGAGAAAGGAGAATCGCTTGAACCAAATCGCTTGAGCCAAACTTGCGCCACTGCACTCCAGCCTGGGCGACAGAGTGAGACTCCATGTCAAAAAAAAAAAAAAAAAAAAAAGGCCAGGCGCGGTGGCTCAAGCCTGTAATCCCAGCACTTTGGGAGGCCAAGACGGGCTGATCACTAGGTCAGGAGATCGAGACCATCCTGGCTAACATGGTGAAACCCCGTCTCTACTAAAAAATACAAAAAAAAAAAAAAAAAAAAAAAACTAGCCAGGCGAGGTGGCGGGCGCCTGTAGTCCCAGCTGCTCAGGAGGCTGAGGCAGGAGAATGGCATAAACCCCGGGGCTTGCCGTGAACTGAGATCCGGCCACTGCACTCCAGCCTGGGCGACAGAGCCAGACTCTGTCTCAAAAACAAAAAAAAAGACAAGAGGGCAGTGCCCATCTTATCCCTGTTAAATCCATGGGCACGATTCCCACAAAAACCAGATGGGCCCTGGCAGATGCCATGGATGACCATAAACTCAACCGAGCAGCAGCCACACAGCAGTGGCTGAGTCAACTTGCTGTCTCCCGGGAGTGAGCCACACAGCGATGGCCCACGGTACGTGGAGACGGACCTAGTGAGCGTGTCCTTCCCGGCCCGGCTCAGCAGGGAGGCAGCTTGCATTCCCCTGGAGCCCGCTCGGTCCGCAGTCCCTGTCCCGCCCCAGAGCGTGTTAACGCTCCTGCCGTCACCAGCAATTCTAGTGCTTGAAAAGCCCAAATGTCAGTTGAGACTTTTGTAAGTCCCTGGAAACTCAACTGAAATGGGCTGGAAAGACAAACGGTCACATCACTAGATGATGTGGGGAGCACCCCCAGGAGCAGCCGACTCAGGGGCCAGGCTCCCTCTCTGGAGTTCCCTGTGCTCCGCCCACCGCTGCGTTGATTTCAGCCCCAGGCAATGGCCACTGTCTTGTCATCTGCACCTCCTGCCACTCACACCCCTGGAAGTTAGGAAAGCCTCCCCTCCACCAACCGTCAAACCAAAGTCCCCAGTTGCCAAAACCCAGCTCAGCCCAGGTCACGCACCCTCTGCGGCTCAGCCCGTGTGACCGAGAAGTCCCAGGAGGAGGAAGGGGAAGTGAGTGTTTCCAGGCATCACGAAGCCTGCTCTGCAGGGCTGCGTGTGTGGACACAGGCTGCTGGAACGCCTTGCCGGAGAGCGGGGTGGATCCAGGGAGGTTCCCAGGTCCCACTGCACTCCTGGCTGGAGGAAAAGCTAGGAAGATGCCCTCCTGCCTGTAGGCTGGCGAGCGTGACTCAGCAGGGACGGAGCTGCCTTTCCGGGCGCCTGGTCCCACAGGGAAAGCCCCAGAGTCTCCCCAGGGAAGGGACTGCAGTGAGGTGCCACTAAAGCTCAGACCCCTTGGGAAGCAGTGAGCCTTCCCAGCAGGGTGAGCATGCCCTGGCATCACACAGGGAACTCCCCCAGGAGGTCCTGAGCCATCAGGAGGGGACGGTGGGCCCTGGGTTCTGCCTGACCTGGACCGGGGGCTAGGTGCATACCCCTGAAAGGGTGGCCTGCAGAGCCCCCAGTGACCGGGACTCTGGAGACTGCAGGGGCTGGGGCTGAGCTGCAGTCGAGAGGCCTGCTGTGGGAGGTGGGACCCCTTGCAGAGAACGCATCACCGCCTCGTTCCTGCCTCCAGGTGCAGCCTCGGTGTTGCTCCTGGGTTGGGGGCGGTGGTGACCACTGCATCAGTTTCCTCACTGGGGGCTCCTGGGGTTGGGCGCTGGGATAAAGGCAGGCCCCGAGCTTCCGGGATCATGGGTCTGGAATTGTCCCTGGAAAACAGAGCTGGACTCCGTTTGTGCCTTGAGGGCAGGTGACCACACATGGTCACAGGACCGGAGAGTAGACTGCAAACTGGAGTGGGTTAGAGAGACCCTGGGGTCCCACGCGGGAAACTCAGCTGGGCCTCCTCTGCAACCTGCCTGCAGCTGCTTCCCCTGCAGTGCCCACCCCCGAGCCCTGCCAAGTCCCAACCCAGCCCCACAATCATCCCCCCAAGTTACTCACCTCGGGCAACCAGAATCTCCCCTCCACACTCGAAGATGCCGGGGTCTCCCTGCTGCAGACTCTCCCCCAGCAGGGACCCAGACAGACAGACACTGGTGGCTGGACAGATGGGCTCCCAGGTCTAGGATGACCAGCCTAGCCCCTCTGTCTCCAGCATGGAGTCAGACCCCGGGGAAGGATGCTGTGGCCGCCATCCTCTGTTGCCAGACCATTCATGTCCCAAGCAAACTAGAAAACGCCACCTTTGCCAGCTCCTCTGCAGACGGCCTGCAGCAGGCTGGGGTGGGGTGAAGAGGACCCTCTGCCAGGACAGGCCGCCCCCGCAAGCTGAGCCTGATCACCCTGAGCCTGTTTCACCCTCAGTCAGACAGTCAAGGCCTCACCCAGGGCCGGCTGGGCATAAAGGAGCCCCCATCACAGTCCTGCTGTCCAGCACCCCATCTGTCCAGGCTGCACTGGGCGCTGCCACCCTCCTCACCCTGCCTGGCTGGTCCACTCCCAGCCCCATCCCAGCCCCACTCCAGCCCCAAGCCCTCCTCAGCTGACAGCGCCTCGTGGCTGCCACCCAGAGGTCACTCAGGGAGTGACAGGCCGCTGGCCAGCTGGGTGGACCACCCGCCCCACTGCCTCTGCCGGCTTCTCACTCACCTGTTCACACGCTTATTCATTTGCTCAATGATTCATTCATCCATCCTTCACAAGGCTGGGTCCTTGGCAGGCTTGGCACAGAGGAAGAACAGGCCTCGTGGCTGCAGAGACACAGCCAGAGAAGACACACCCAGCCCTGCTCCCCTCTGGCTTCCTAGTGGGGACACAGCCGATGGCTGTAGTTCTTTTGGTTTTTTTGGGTTTTTTTGAGACGGAGTCTCGCTCTGTCGCCCAGGCCGGAGTGCACTGGCATGATCTTGGCTCACTGCAACCTCCACCTCCCAGGTGCAAGCGATTCTTGTGCATCAGCCTCCCGAGCAGCTGAGGTTACAGGCTTGCACCATCACGGCCAGCTAATGTTTTGTATTTTTGGTAGAGATGGGGTTTCATCATGTTGGCCAGGCTGGTTTCGAACTCCTGAGCTCAAGTGATCGATCTGCCCGCCTCGGCCTCCCAAAGTGCTGGGATTACAGGCCTGGGCCAGTTCGCCCGGCTTAGATGCCTGAAGTTTGTAAAAACAGATGTCACAGAGAGGGGAGGTCAATGGAGGAAGCAAACTGCCCCTGGATGTGTAGGGGGCCAGGGCAGACGGAAGGGGCTATGAGCGGCAGGAGGAGGGAAGAGCGTGGGACCCTGAGCAAGGCAAGGGCCGACGGGCGGGGGAGGGTGGAGATGCACAGAGCGACTTCACATCCACTTCGCAGGTGGAGGGTTGGGGGCTGGGTAGAAGGTAGAGCCTGCATCTTCAGAGACCTCCTGGGCTGCAAGGAGGAAGGGCAACAGGTGAGGACGTGGGCGTGGCCCGGGCAACAGGTGAGGGTGTGGTATGGCCTGAGTGGCAGGTGAGGTGTAGCCCTGGCCTGGGTGGCAGATGACAGGTGCGGCATGGCCTGGGAGGAGGGTGACGGGGCAAGGCGCTCTGCACATCTTTCCTGGGTTCACTCAGCCTTCCCCTACCCCATGACCCCGCCCCAGGGTTCCCAGGAGTCTCTGGAACTCAGGCAGGAGACTCAGGACTCTGGCTTTTCCAGGCAGGCTCCCATCCTCTGAGGGCTTCCCAGGGGAGGGGCAACTGGTGTTACCGGAGGGAAGGTCTCCACTGCGAGTTGTTCAGGTTCTTGTGCGCAGAACAAAGAACTGAACAGGCACAAAGAAAGCAACAAAAGAATGAAGCAACAAAAGGCAAACAAAACAACCAAAAAACGGAGTGACGAAGGCGCAGAGTCACTGAAGACAACAAAGTGCAATTCACAGAGCGGCAGTGGGCAGAGCAGGCGGCTCCAGAGTCTCTACGGCAGCGCTCCCCGGGGTTTTTAGGAAGCCGGGAGAATTTGGTAACACCTCAGGTGCCCTTTAGAGGCCTCCAATTGGTGACTCCTTATGAAGGATTGGCTCACAGCCAATCAGAGGCTGAAGTGGAAACTCTTGTTATCACAGGAGTGAGGCCCGGTCTTACCCAGAATCGGCTGCCCCTGCTGTTCTCATGCTCACGTCTCAACCCTGAGTCACCCCAATTATTCCCTCCTCTCCTGCCTCACTGCAAGAGAACAAATCGGCCAATGCTTCAAACTGCGTCTCCCCTGCAGAGGGCTCCCCGAGGCGCTCATCCTTCCCGGCAGCCCTGCCCTCTTGTCCTGCCTGGCTCCGACCGCGCCCCAGTGCACCCCTGAACCCCCATGTTCTCCTTTGTCTCCTGGGTCTGGGCCCATGGGGAGCGCCCGGGCAGCTGGCAGGTTGGGGGGAGGGCGCGATTCTGCGTCAGGCCCCGCGGATTCTCCTCTGCCCCAGCGGGCGCACATTTGGGCACCAAGACCCTACTTCCGCGGGGCGTGGATCCCGGGGAGGGCACGTGTCTCTCTAGGCCTCAAATCCAGGTCAGGAGCAGGGGGTGGCTGGGCTGGGAGGGGGGAGCACCGCCCGGGGCACCAGCAGACAGTGGGCGTCCCCAACTGTCACCCCTCCCTCCATTGCCTACTTGGTTGACCGGGTGTTTTGTTTTTCTTGTTGTTGTTGTTTGTTTTGAGACGACGTCTCACTCTGTCGCCCAGGATGGAGTGCAGTGGCGCGATCTCGGCTCACTGCAACCTCCCGTACCCAGGTTCAAGCCATTCTCCTGCCTCAGCCTCCCTAGTAGCCAGGATTAAAGGTGCCCACCACCACGCCCGGCTAATTTTTGTATTTTAGTAGAGACGGGGTTACACCATGTTGGCCAGGCTGGTCTCCAACTCCTGACCTCAGGTGATCTGCCCGCCTCCGCCTCCCAAAGTGCTGGGATTACAGGCGTGAGCCACCGCGCCCGGCCCCTGGGTGTTTTTTTTAACGGCTTTACTGAGACATAATTCACATACCACACAATTCAGACTGCGTCCTGCTCAGCCAGTTTCTGCGTCTTCTGGCGGTTTTAGATCATTTCCTCATCTCAGAAAGAGCCCTCCACCCTCCAGCTCCCGCCCCTTCCCACATCCCTCCCTCCCCAGCCCTAAGACCTGCTGACGTGCTTCTGTCTCCCTAAACTTGCTCAGGATGCCCCTGTAAGTGCTGCCACACAGCGTCTGTCCTTCCGTGCCTGCTTATTTCACGCAGCACAGTGCCCAAGGTCCGTAGGTGCCGCCGCATGGATCAGAACGTCATTCTAAGGCCAAAGAGTCCACTGCATGGGCACAGGACACCCTGTGTGGCCATCCTCTGTTGATGGACACAGCTGTTTCCGCCTCTCTGTGATTGTGGATGTGCTGGTATGCAGAGGCGCACACAACGTTTTATGCAGACTTGTTTTTTTTTTTTTTTTTTGAGACAGAGTCTCACTCTGTCACCCAAGCTGGAGTGCAGTGGCATGATCTTGGCTCACTGCCACCTCTGCTTCAGTGGGCACAAATGATTCTCCAATCTCAGCCTCCAAAATAGCTGGGACCGCAGGCACAAGACAACGCCCAGCTAATTTTTTTTTTTGAGACAAAGTTTCGTCTTGTCGCCCACGCTAGAGTGCGATGGCGAGATCTCGGCTCACTGCAACCTCTGCTCCCAGGTTCAAGTGCTTCTCCTGCCTCAGCCTCCCGAGTAGCTGGGATTACAGGCGTTAGTCACCACGCCCACCTAATTTTTGTATTTTTAGTAGAGATGGGGTTTCACCATGTTCGTCAGGCTCGTCTCAAACTACTGACCTCAGGTGATCCGCTCGCCTCGGCCTCCCAAAATGCTGGGATTACAGGCATGAGCCACCACGCCTGGCAATTTTTGTATTTTTTAAAGAGACAGGGTCTCCCTGTGTTGCCCAGGCTGATCTTTAACTCCTGAACTCAAAGTGATCCATCTGTCTCAGGCTCCCAAAGTGCTGGGATTACAGGTGTGAGCCAATGCGCCTGGCTGGACGTCTTCATTTCTCTTGGGTACTCACCTGGGAGTGGCATTCCCGGGTTGCATGGCCACTCTACGTTTAATTGTTTGAAGAACCACCAGTTGGGACGTCTTCTTTATGCCCAAACCTGACCCACTGCTGCCCTGTCAAGGCCCCTCCCAGCTCCTCACTGCGTGACCTGGCTCTGCCAAGGACTTAGACATGGCCCCGGCCGATACCCCCCACCATGGCTTCCATCGTGTATATTTGTTTATAGAGTTTTGTGCCATGCATATTTTTTAAAATGTTATATAATCAAATGTATATCTTTTCTATAATTCGTGGGTTTTTAATTTTGCTATATCTTGTTAAGGAAATGCTCTTCATCAGATCAAGGAATTGTTCTTCTACTCCCAGGTTGCAAAGCGATTTTTAAAAATTGCAAATGAGGCCGGGCACGGTGGCTCACTCCTGTAACCCCAGCACTTTGGGAGGCCGAGGTGGGTGGATCACGAGGTCAGGAGTTCTAGACCAGCCTGGCCAACATGGTGAATCCCTGTCTCTATTAAAAATACAAAAATTAGCCGGGCATGGTGGCGGGCCACCTGTAATTCCAGCTATTCAGGAGGCTGAGGCAGGAGAATCACTTGAACTCAGGAGGCGGAGGTTGCGGTGAGCTGAAATCATGCCATCTTATTCCAGCCTGGGCGACATAGCGAGACTCTGTCCCAAAAAATATAAATAAATTAAAATTTTTTTTTTAATTAAAAAAATGAAGGCCGGGCGCGGTGGCTCAAGCCTGTAATCCCAGCACTTTGGGATGCCGAGACGGGCGGATCACGAGGTCAGGAGATCGAGACCATCCTGGCGAACACGATGAAACCCCGTCTCTACTAAAAACTACAAAAAAAAAACTAGCCGGGCGAGGTGGCGGGCACCTGTAGTCCCAGCTACTCAGGAGGCTGAGACAGGAGAATGGCGTAAACCCGGGAGGCGGAGCTTGCAGTGAGCTGAGATCTGGCCACTGCGCTCCAGCCTGGGCGACAGAGTGAGACTACATCTCAAAAAAATAAATAAATAAAATTTTTAAAAAATGAAAATTGCAAATGAGTATTTTTCTTTTTTGAGATGGGGTTGCACTCTGTTGCTCAGGCTGGAGTACAGTGCCACCATCATGGCTCACTGCAGCCTCAACCTGGGCTCAAGCAATCCTCCCACCTCAGACCCCCAGTAGCTGGGACCACAAGTGTGTGCCCTGTGCACATATGCACCATGCTTGCCTAATCTTTTCTTATTTTTTTAGATGGAGTTTTGCTACATTGCCCAGGCTGATCTTGAACTCCTGAGCCCAAGGGATCCACCTGCCTTGGTCTCCCACAGTGCTAGGATTACAGGCATGAGCCATGGCGCCTGGCCCTGCAAATCAGTATTGAATTGCACCAAATGCTGTTTCTGTAGCTGTTGAGATGATTGCAGAATTTTTTTCCTTTAATCTTTTTTTTTTTTTTTTTTTTTTGTAAGACGGAGTCTGGCTTCATGCCAAGGCTGGGGTGCAATGGCACAATCTTGGCTCACCACAACCTCCATCTCTGAGGTTCAAGCAAGTATCCCGCCTCAGCCTCCTGAGTAGCTGAGACTACAGGCACCATCCATGATGCCTGGCGAATTTTTGTATTTTTAGTAGAAACGGGGTTTCACCATGTTGACCAGGCTGGTCTTGAACTTCTTAGCTCAGGTGATCCCGCCTTCCTTGGCCTCCCAAAGTGCTGGGATTACAGGTGTGAGCCACCATGCCCGGACTCCTTTAATCTTAATGTAACATGCAGATTACGCTAGTCAGTTTCCTGACATTGAAATTCTGATATAACCCCTACGTGATCATGAGGTCTGACATTTCTTATATGCAGCTGACCTCAATTTATTAATAGTTTATCTAGGCTTTCTGTATCTACAGTCATGAAATAGATGTGTCTTTTAATTTTCATTTTGGAGTTGAGATCATGCTAGTCTTCTGTGAAAATTTCAAGACATGGATTTTTCTGTTCCATGAATGTTTGGTAAAAATTCACTGGTAAAACCAGCGAGAGTTGGCCAGGTGCGGCCAGCTCTTGATTCTTTCTAAATTCCTTTTCTTTTCTTTTTTTTTCTTTTCTTTTCTTTTTTTTTTTTTTTTGAGACGGAGCCTCGCTCTGTCACCCAGGCTGGAGTGCAGTGGCCGGATCTCAGCTCACTGCAAGCTCCACCTCCCGGGTTTTACCCCATTCTCCTGCCTCAGCCTCCCAAGTAGCTGGGACTACAGGCGCCACCACCTCACCCGGCTAGTTTTTTGTATTTTTGTAGAGATGGGGTTTCACTGTGTTAGCCAGGATGGTCTCAATCTCCTGACCTCGTGATCCGCCCGTCTCGGCCTCCCAAAGTGCTGGGATTACAGGCTTGAGCCACCGCGCCCGGCCTTTTTTTGTTTTGAGATAGAGTCTCTCTCCGTTGCCCAGGCTGAAGTGCAGTGGCATGATCTTGGCTCACTGCAACCTCCACCTCCTGGGTTCAAGCAATTCTCCTGTCTCAGCCTACTGAGTGGCTGGGATTATAGGCACGTGCCTCTAGGCACAGCTAATTTTTGTATTTTTAGTAGAGACGGGGTTTCACTATGTTGGTCAGGCTGGTTTTGAACTCCTGACCTTGTGATCCGCCTGCCTCAGCCTCCCAAAGTGCTGGGATTACAGGCATGAGCCACCATCCCTGGCCAATAATGCCTTTCAACCAATTGAATGTTGCCTTTTCCAACACTACCTACAGCCTGTGCCTCCCCATTCTGAGCCCATAAAAGCCCCAGACTCAGTCATATTAGGGGGACTTTCCTGCCCTTGGGCAGGGGGACCACCCCCATCCCCTCTCTGCTGAAAGCTGTTACATCAATCCGTGAAACTCCCTGCTTTGCTCACTCCTGATTGTCAGCACATCCTCTTTCTTCTCCAGCACAAGACAAGAACTCAGTAACTGGTGTGGAAGTCAGACTTGGCCGGGGCAGGCTGAGTGGGTGGCCTGTCTCCTGCAGCAGGTAGGGTGGCCGAGCTAGGCCTGGGCAGGGCATCACCAGCAGGAGATCCCCAGCTTGCAAAGTGACTGAGAAGAAAATCCTGTGTCAGTGGCCCCATGTGATTGGGTAGGGGATGCATATTTGGGTAGGGGTGTATACTTGGGTAGGGGTGTATACTTGGGCAGGGGTGTATACTTGGGTAGGGGGTGTATACTTGGGTAGGGGTGTATACTTGGGTAGGGGTGCATACTTGGGCAGGGGTGTATACTTGGGTAGGGGGTGTATACTTGGGTAGGGGTGTATACTTGGGTAGGGGTGCATACTTGGGTAGGGGTGCATATTTGGGTAGGGGTGTATATTTGGGTAGGGTGTATATTTGGATAGGGGTGCATATTTGGGTAGGGGTGTATATTTGGGTAGGGTGTATATTTGGGTAGGGGTGTATATTTGGGTAGGGGTGTATATTTGGGTAGGGTGTATATTTGGGTAGGGGTGTATATTTGGGTAGGGTGCATATTTGGATAGGGGTGTATATTTGGGTAGGGTGTATATTTGGGTAAGGGTGCATATTTGGATGGGGTGCATATTTGGGTAGGGTGTATATTTGGATAGGGGTATATATTTGGGTAGGGTGTATATTTGGGTAGGGGTGCATATTTGGATGGGGTGCATATTTGGGTAGGGGTGTATATTTGGGTAGGGGTGTGTATATTTGGGTAAGGGTTGTATATTTGAGTAGGGGGTGTATATTTGGCTTTCTCTGGTGGGTCTTGTGAAAGGAATATAAATCTTGGGACACCCCAGTCACTGAGTCAAGGAAAGTCAAGCTGGGAAACCCACCCCCCATTTTATTCCTAAATCAGACAGTTACAAAGATTAAAAAGCTACCTACTCCCACACACCTTGCCCACGGGAAACTCCTTGTGGACAAAGAACAGACAGAACTCAGTGACCGCTCTACTCACCTGAGACAAATGCATATGTGATTGCCTCCTCTGCCTCCTCTGCCTCCTCTGTCCTACTGTTCCACTGAGCCAGACTAAGGCACTCGAGAGCATCTGTCTACTCCCCTCTCATCTGTAAATAGTGTATTCAGTGAAAGACTCATCAGAGACTCAAAAGAATGCAACCATCTGTCTCCACCTACCTGTGACCTGGAAGCCCCCTCCCCTGCTTCGAGCCGTCCTTTCTGGATCGAACCAATGTCCATCTTACCTATAATGATTGACGTCTCACGTCTCCCTAAAATGTACAAAACCAGCCAGGAGTGGTGGCTCACTGTAATCCCAGCACTTTGGGAGACCGAGGTGGGTGGATCATCTGAGGGCAGGAGTTCGAGATCAGCCTGAACAACATAACAACATGGCGAAACCCCACCTCTACTAAAAATACAAAAATTAGCCAGGCCTGGTACCTGTAATCCCAGCTCCTTGGGGGACTGAGGCAGAAGAATCGCTTGAACCCAGGAGGAGGAGCTTGCAGTGAGCCAAGATTGCGCCATCGCATTCCAGCCTGGGCAACAGAGGGAGACTCCATCTCAAAAGAAAAAAAAAAAAAAAAGTATAAAACCAAGCTGTTGGCCAGGTGCGGTGGCTCACACCTGTAATCCCAGCACTTTGGGAAGCTGAGGCGGGTGGATCACGATGTCAGAAGATTGAGACTAGCCTGGCCAATATGGTGAAACCCTGTCTCTACTAAAAATACAAAAAATTAGCCGGACGTGGTGGCAGGTACCTGTAATCCCAGCTACTCAGGAGGCTGAGGCAGGGGAATTGCTTGAACCAGGGAGATGAAGGTTTCAGTGAGACGAGATCGTGCCACTGCAGTCCAGCCTGGGCAACAGACTGAGACTCGCACTCAAAAACAAAATAAGGCCGGGCATGATGTAATCCCAGCACTTTGGGAGGCGGAGGTGGGCAGATCACCTGAGGTTAGGAGTTCGAGACCAGCCTGGCCAACATGGCAAAACCTCGTCTCTACTGAAAGTATAAAAATCCACCTGGCGGCCGGGCGCGGTGGCTCAAGCCTGTAATCCCAGCACTGTGGGAGGCCGAGACTGGCGGATCACGAGGTCAGGAGATCGAGACCATCCTGGCTAACACGGTGAAACCCCATCTCTACTAAAAATACAAAAAACTAGCCGGGCGAGGTGGTGGGCGCCTGTAGTCCCAGCTACTCCGGAGGCTGAGGCAGGAGAATGGCGTAAACCCGGGAGGCGGAGCTTGCAGTGAGCTGAGATCTGGCCACTGCACTCCAGCCTGGGCGACAGAGCGAGACTCCGTCTCAAAAAAAAAAAAAAAAAAAAAAAAAAAAATCCACCTGGCAGGCGCCTGTAATCCCAGATACTCGGGAGTCTAAGGCAGAAGAATCACTCGAACCCCGGTGGCAGAGGTTGCACTGAGCCAAGATCAGGTCACTGCACTCCGGCCTGGGTGACAGTGTGAGACTCTGTCCCCGCCAAAACCAAAGGAAAAAAAGAAAAAAGAGCAGACACCCAAGAGTCAACAAACCCAGGAGCAAAACCAACACCACAAAACAGGCACACACAATACATCCAGGAAGTAAAACTCGGGCCCAAAGCCAGCAGAGCAAACAAGAGAAGATACCAGGAAGAGTATCATGAACCCGGTCTCCAGAGAGGCGGCCGCATGTCACCGCTGATACACACCAACGATCGGCTCTTTCTCCCTCTCCTCATTGTCTTCCTGTCGTCGGCTTCGGCCGAGGCTGACTTGCCTCATGGTCACAAGATGGTTGCCAGAGGCCTCCAAGGCCATTTGCTGTGTGGTTCACACATGACAGGAGCAGAGCTTCCACAGGTAGGGCTGGGACTGTCGTCCTTGCCCAACAGACAGCTGACAGAGAAGCTTGCATCCCAGAAGCTACAATAAACATCTTCTTACATATCATTGGCCCAGTTTGGCTGACAGGCCCATGCCTAAACCAATCACTGTGGGCCATGCTGACTGGTTTAAACCAACCCCATTCATGCTGGGAGCTGGGGTCGGGCCCTGGTGTCGTTGAGGCCCAAGGACTGGGGTGGGGTGGTGACTGCTCCAACAAAATAGCAGGCATTTTACTAAGGTGGGGGGACAGGATGTCAAATGGCCTGAAGCATCACATGACTATTTATTTCATTATTTTATTTATTATGTATTTATTTTTGAGATGGAGTTTAGCTCTGTAGCCCAGGCTGGAATACAGTGGCGCAATCTTGGCTCACTGCAGTCTCAGCCTCCCGAGTAGCTGGGACTACAGGTGCGCGTCACCATGCCCAGCTAATTTTTGATTTTTAGGAGAGATGGGGTTTCACCATGTTGGCCACGCTGGTCTTGAACTCCTGACCTCAAGTGATCCATCTGCTTCGGCCCCCCAAAGTGCTGGGATTACAGGCGTGAGCCACTGCGTCCAGCCTGAATCACCACATGAATATTTATGCACACCCAAAACAAAATGACCCAGAAAGGCAGAGCACAAGGCAGCAAGTATGGTGATATTAACATCAGACAAAATAGAAGTGAAGACAACGATGATTACATAGGACCTAGAAGAATATTCCATCACTGAAAAAAAGAATGGTCTGCCTTATGTAACTGTGTGACCACCAGAGCCTCAGTTGCATCGGGGCTCCCAGGGCACCTCCCCTCATGTCTTGCCATTAGAGCTGGGTCACATGGAGGCCGGGCACGGTGACTCATGCCTGTAATCCCAGCACTTTGGGAGGCCGAGGCGGGCAGATCATTTGAGGCCAGGAGTTCAAGACCAGCCTGGCCAACATGGTGAAATGCCATCTCTATTAAAAATACAAAATTAGCTGGGCGTGGTGGCGCATGCCTGTAATCCCAGCTACTTGGGAGGCTGAGGCGGGAGAATCACTTGAACCAGGAGGTGGAGGTTGCAGTGAGTCAAGATGATGCCACTGCACTCCAGCCTGGGCGGCAGGAGTGAAACTCCATCTCAAGAAAAAAAAAAAAAAAAAGAACTGGGTCACATGGTTTGCCACCACTCACCCACCTCTCCCGTCTGGGCAGACTGGTGGGCTCTGTGTCACTAAGATGTTTACCTGAGTCTAAAGCAGCAAGCATAGACACAGGGCTGGATCATGTCAGGAAGGGCTGAGGTACACAGAAGGTTGGACAGATCCAGAAACACAGGGAGAGACCTTCACACGCAATCTCAGACTTTACAAGGTTGGCTCAACACAACCAAACAAGGACATATAAGATTTAAACATTACGGCTGGGCCCGGTGGCCAGCACTCTGGGAGGCCCAGCACTCTGAGAGGCCAAGGCAGGCAGATCACCTGAGGTCAGGAGTTCAAGACCAGCCTGGCCAACATGGTGAAACCCTGTCTCTACTAAAAATACAAAAATTAGCCGGGTGTGGTGGTGGGTGCCTGTAATCACAGCTACTCGGGAGGGTGAGGCAGGAGAATCGCTTGAACCTGGGAGGCGGAGGTTGCAGTGAGCCTAGACTGAGCCATTGCACTCCAGCCTGGGCAACAAGAATGAAAACTTGTCTCCAAAAAAAAAAAAAAAAAAAGATTTGCACATTACAATTAGCATGCCTAATCAAAAAGTCATGAATACCTAAATTAAACTGTGTAACCGAGAGGCAACACGTGTTCTTCTCACACGTTCACGAAAGCGGTTCACAAAAGTGCAGCAGTTACGAGACTGCAATAAAAATCTCCATAACTTCAGAGAACTAGCTGGGCCGTGGCTCATGCCTGCTGCCCCAGGGCTATGGGAGGCCAAGGCCAGAGGATCACTTGAGCCTAGAAGTTCCAGCTGCAGGGAGCTATTATCGTGCCATCTCACTCCAGCCTGGGTGACAAAGTGAGACCCCATCTCAAAAAAAATTATTATTATTATTTTTTGTTGTTGTTTTTGAGACGGAGTTTCGCTCTTGTTCCCTAGGCTGGAGTGCAGTAGCGCAATCTTGGCTCACTGTAACCTCTGCCTCCTGAGTTCAAGTGATTCTCCTGCCTCAGCCCCCCAAGTAGCTGGGATTACAGGCGCCTGCCACCACGCCCAGCTAATTTTGTATTTTTAGTAGAGACGAGGTTTCTCCATGTTGGTCAGGTTGGTCTCGAACTTCTGACCTCAGGTGATCCGCCCGAATCAGCCTCCCAAAGTGCCGGGATTACAGGCGTGAGTCACTGCCCCAGCCACATACAAAAAATAGTTTTAAAGTATGAGGTTCAGGCCGGGCACAGTGGCTCACACCTATAATCCCAGCACTTTGGGAAGCCAAGGCGGGTCGATCACCTGAGGTCAGGAGTTCGAGACCAGCCTGGCCAACATGGCAAAACCCTGTCTCTACTAAAAATACAAAAATTAGCTAGGCGTGGTGGCGGGTGCCTGTAATCCCAGTTACTCGGGAGGCTGAGGCAAGAGAATTGCTTGAACCCGGGAGGCAGAGGTTGCAGTGAGCCAAGATCGCACCACTGCACTCCAGCCTGGGCAACAAGAGCGAAACTTCGTCTTAAAAAAAAAAAAAAGGAAATACGGAGAGTCAAGTGATTGGTGATGCCCAGGCCATGGTGGGGAGCAGAGCCAGATTCCAGAAGCTTTCAGAAACCACTGGTGCCACCTCCCAGTTACAGGTTTCCCAGCCCACACCCTCTGACTTTATGGGGATTGTTCCCCCTTTTTTGTTTTACCACCTCAGCATGTGTCCTAAACGCTACATTTTCTTTCTTTCTTTCTTATTTTTGGAGACGGAGTCTCGCACTGTCACCCAGGCTACACTGCAGTGGCGGGATCTTGGCTCACTGTAACCTCTGCCTCCTCGGTTCAAGGGATTCTCCCGCCTCAGTCTTAGCTGGGATTACAGGTGCCCACTACCACACCCAGCTAATTTTTGTGTTTTTAGTAGAGACAAGGTTTCACCACGTTGGTCAGGCTGGTCTCGAACTCCTAACCTCAAGATTCGCCCGCTTCAGGCTCCCAAAATGCTGGGATTACAGGTGTGAGCCACTGCGCCTGGCCCTACATTTTCATTGTGCTTGTTTATTGAGACAGAGTCTCACTCTGCTGCCCAGGCTGGAGTGCAGTGGTGCAATCTCAGCTCACTGCAGCCTCCACCTCCCGGGCTCAAGCGATCCTCCCACCTCAGCCTCCCAAACAGCTGGAACCACAGGCGTGTGCTTCCACGCCCGGCCAATTTTTAAAAAATTTTTGTAGAGATAGAGTCTCCCTAACTTGCCCAGGCTAGTCTTGAACTACTGGGCTCAAGCAATCTTCCCACCTTAGACTCCTGGCTAGCTGGGGCTACGTGCACGCACCGCTACGCCCATCTCCATTTGTGTCCAAGTTTCCATAAATACATTTCTTTCCTCTTTGTACATACAGAGACATGGAATTATTGGGTTAGATGGCAACTCTATGTTTAACGCTTTGAAGAACTGCCAAATTCTTTTCCACAGCGGCCACAACACCTTCCATTCCCAGCAGCGCTGGATGGTTCCAATTTCTCCACAGCCTCACTAACACTTGCCAACGTCTGTCCTTTCGATTTTAGCCTAGTGGATGTTGCGGCATCTCATGGTGGTTTTGATTTGCATTCCCTTAATAACTGATAATGCTGAGTGGTTTTTCATGTGTTTATTGGCCATTTGTATACCTTTGTTCCCATCATGTGTCAATAACAAAAGTCTTTCTTGTAAGAGTTTTCTTATATATTCTAGACCATAGTCCCTTATCTGATATGATTTACAGAGATTTCCTCCCATTACGCAGGCTGTCTCCCTCTTTCCTGATAGTGTCCTTTAAAGTTTTTTTTTTTTTTTTTTTTTTTTTTGAGACAGTTTTGCTCTTGTTGCCCAGGGCTGGAGTGCAGTGATGCTATCTTGGTTCACTGCAACCTCTGCCTTGCGGGTTCAAGTGATTCTCCTGCCTCAGCCTCCCGAGTAGCTGGGACTGGTGTGCTCCACCATGCTTGGGCAATTTTTTGCTATTTTTAGTAGAGACGGGGGTTCACCATGTTGGCCAGGCTGGTCTCAAACTCCCGACCTTAGATGATCCACCTGCCTCGGACTCCCAAAGTGCTGGGATTACAGGTGTGAGCCCCTGCACTGGGAAAAGAGACTTTTCTTTCCCCACTGAATTGTCTTGGCATCCTTGTTGAAATTTCTTGACAATAAATGATTATTATGTAACTTTCTGTAAACTATGAAGTCACTTAAAAAAAAAATGCATGGAGGCCGGGTGTGGTGGCTCATGCCTGTAATCCCAGCACTTTTGGGGAGGCTGAGGGGGGCGGATAACTTGAGGTCAGGAGCGCGAGACCAGCCTGGCCAACATGGTGAAACCTTGTCTCTACTAACCATACAAAAAGGAGCCAGGCTTGGTGGTGCACACCTGTAGTCCCAGCTAGTCATGAGGCTGAGAAATGAAAATCACTTGAACCCGGTAGGTGGAAGTTGCAGTGAGCTGAGACCTCACCACTGCACTCCAGCCTGGGCGACAAAGCAAAACTCCATCCAGAAGGAGGAAAGAAAGGAAAAAAAAAAAAAGGCACAGAAGTGACTGCTGACTCAGCAGGTGACTGCTGAAATGCGGACTCAGCAGGGTCCAGCTCTGTCCCTGGCGCCCAAGCGTGAAACTGACCGGCTTCTGGCCAGGTAGTCTGCAGGGCCTGTGGGGTAAGGGCTGTGAAACCCCAGGACTGACATTCCCTCTGACCTACACCCACCTTGGGCCTGTACCCTGGCCCTGGGGAGCTGGGGCTTCTGTGGAGGGTAGGTAGGAAGCCCTGCCCACTGGCCTCCTCTCCCGCCCCACCCTCTGCACCCTGCCCTGCGGTGGTCCGCTGCCAGGCCTGGCCCTGCCAAACCAGACTGGGAACTTTCATCCCGACTGGCACTGTCCCAGTGGGGCTGACTGCAGGGAAGGGCTGCGGGTGACGCCAGCCTCTGGGGTGACCCTGGTAGGACGGCCACTTCCTCCAGCGCTCCCATCAAAGCAGCTCTGAGAATGTGGTCCCTGCATCTGCAGTTTTTGGGATTTGCTGGCCAGAGCTGCCTTTCTGAACCACCTGGTTTCTCAGGAAGCAGCAGCCGTCCCCCTGAACCTACCCACCCCGTCCCTGGCTGTGAATTTCCAACCTGGGCACTGGGTACCATGTACAAACCTCAGACCTCCCGCTGATCTCCAGTTCAAACAAAACCAGCTCTTCACAAAATGCACATGGCGGTCAGAGAAATTTGAGCACTGAATGGATATTTGAGGATATCAAAGATTTTTTTTTTCTCTCTGAGACAGGGTCTTGCTCTGTTGTCCGGGCTGGAGTGCAGTGGCACAATCATGGCTGACTGTGGCCTAAATCTCCTGGGCTCAAGTAATCCTCCCACCTCAGCCTCCCAAGTAGCTGGGACTACAGGCTATTTGCACCACTGTACTCCAGCCTGAGCAACACAGTAAGACCCTGTCTTTTTTTTTTTTAAAAAAAGGGCATCTTTGGGAGGCCAAGGCAAGGTATGCAGATCCCCTGAGCTCAGGAGGTTGGGACCAGCCAGGGTAACACAGTGAGACCCCAATTCTACAAACACATACAAGAATTAGCCACGTGTGGTGGCGCACACCCATAGCACCAGCTACTTAGAAGGCTGAGGTAGAAGACTGGTTTGAACCCAGGAGGCCCAGGTTAGTAAGCCAAGATCGCGCCACTGCACTGCGGCCTGAATGACAGAGCCAGATCCTCTCTCAAAAAAAAAAAAATTAGTGCTTGCTGTTGGTGGGGTGGCCCCATGCGGTCCAGTCTCTACACTGCCTGAGACCCCTCAACCCCAGACCCCTCGTCTCGTTCCCTTCCCCCCAACACGTTTTGGTTCCTCCTACTTAAACAATTCCTTCACCCAAAGGCCTCCCAAATGCACAGCGAGGACCCTGGCTCCTCCCCAGGCGGCCTTGGCTTTGTCCTCCTTACGGGGTGCAGGGGGTCCTGCTGGTCTGGACAGCAAGGCAGCCGGCAGGCAGGCGGTGCAGGCAGGAACAGACGCGGCAGCTCCCGGCATTTATTGACTGCAGCCCCCCACAGAGCACACTGCCCTTCCCAGGTGGGGCGAAGCCCAGCGACTAGGGAAGCAGAGAGCGCAGCAGCCACCCGGGGGGACTCCTTGTCGGGAGAAGACCCTGAGGAGGAACTGCAGCTCCCCTGGGCCATTCCCCCAGGGAGCCAAGCGGGAGGACCCAGGGACCCGAGGGACGCTGGCACAATCCCTGAAGACGAGACCGCCTGCTGGTGAGTGGAGAGGCTTTGGCAAAACTGTTAAAGCCACTGTGGGGTGGATGGGGGTGCGTGGGACCTTGGTGGCCCTTCACCCTCACCCATGATGGCTCCAGAACCTCTCTGGGCCCCTCCCTCCCAGGCACTCGCTCGTGGTCTGCGTTGTCTGTTCCTCCCACCCAGCCGTGGGGTCTTGGGGGGAGGTGCAGCTGCCCGAGGACACGGAAGGTCTGGTCGCTCTCAGCGGATACAAAGTGCACAGCTAGCACTTGGGTGAGCAACAGCCAGGCTGCACCCACACTCTGCCACCCGAGTCCTCGATGGAAAGTGCTGGAAGATGCTGCTTTGGGCCTCAGAGGCAGGAGGCAGGGATAATACCCTCCCCCGGCCCAGGAGAGGGGAGAAATGAGCCTCTGGTAGCCCCTGTTCCCCTGAGGAGCTGCCAGCGGGAGGGGCAAGGCCACGCAGCGCCCAGCCGGGAGAGCCTGGGAGCCAGAGCAGGGGTGGGGGTGCAGCTACAGCTGAGAGGGGACGAGGCCAGGAGGAGCTCAGCCAGCAGGTGGGGGGACAGCAGGGGCCTGCTGGGGAGGACGGGTGGCCATGGCCGGCGAGGTTGCGGCCCCAGAAGCAGGTGCTGGGCTTGGGACTCTTTGGAAGAACTTAGCGCAGCTGGCCTGGCGGCCCAGCCATTCCCACGGCCGGTCAGGATGGCACTTTGATGCCAAAGTTTTTGCGTAGCTGTTCCAGAAACACAAAAGTGAGCACGGTGTGGGGGATGAGGCGGATGCCAGCTGGGACGAGGCCCTGGAGGGAGACAGGGAAAATGAGAGACACAGAGTCCAAAGGGACCGGCTCCCCATTGCCCGAGCCGCCACCGCCACCACCACTGCACCTTGTAAAAGGCCAGAGGCCCGAGCTTCGCTGTCTCCACGGCGCAGTGGAAAACGCCCTGCAGAAAACGCAGTGAAACAATCAAAAAGGCTGCTTCTCACCCACAGGGCAATGAAAATCCCCTCCCAGGCACCAGCCAGGCGGGGTGGCCTGGGGACTCTCAATGTGGGTTGTGGGTGTGAGTGGCAGCTGCTGGCTGGTAACAGGTGACCACAGGTCTGCAGGCACTGGCCAGGTCAATGGCCGCCCTGCTTGCTCATGCAGTACAACCAGGGCCCAAGGGTGCAGCCCAGGGTCCAGCGGGCGGAGGGGGCTGTGAACAGAACCATGAGAACCAGGGACGCAGCACAGCAGGGTCAGGGAGAAGAGCAGGGACAGAGCCATGGGCTCTGCAAACGTGGAAGCCCCATGGAGCTGGCGGGGGCCCGAGGGAGGAGAACCAGAGCATTTACGAGGCACAAACTGCCATGAGCAGCACCACCTCCGTTAATCTGTGAAAGAAATGCTTTGGCTGGGCAGAGTGGCTCACGCCTGTAATCCCAGCACTGTGGGAGGCTGAGGCGGGCGGATCACTTCAGGCCAGGAGTTCAAGACCAGCCTGGCAAACATGGCGAAATCTTGTCTCTACTAAAAATAGAAAACTTCACCGGGCACCGTGCCATGTGCCTTTAATCCCAGCTACTTGGGAGGCTGAGGCAGGAGAATCATCTTGATCCCACGAGGCGGAGGTTGCAGTGAGGGGGAAAAAAAAAAAGAAAAGGTTTTTTGTTGTTTTTTTGAGACAGATCTCGCTCTGTTGCCCAGGCTAGAGTGCAGTGGTGCAATCTCGGCTCACTGCAACCTTCGCCTCCCGAGTTCAAGCAATTCTCCTGCCTCAGCCTCCTGAGTAGCTGGGACTACAGGCGCCCACCACCATGCCCGGCTAATTTTTGTATTTTTAGTAGAGACAGGGTTTCACCATGTTGGTGAGGCTGGTCTCCAACTCCTGACCTCATGATCTGCCCGCCTTGGCCTCTCAAAGTGTTGGGATTACAGGCATGAGCCACCATGCCTGGCCAAAAATAAATGTTTTGCAACAGAGTCTCACCCTGTCACCCAGGCTGGAATGCAGTGGTACAATCTTGGCTCACTGTCACCTGGACCTCCTGGGCTCAAGGGATTATCTCACTTCAGCCTGCTGTGTAGCGGGGAGGCACATGCCACCGAGCCTGACTAATTTTTGTTTGTTTGTTTGTTTTTGTTTTTGAGACGGAGTTTCACTCTTGTTGCCCAGGCTGGGGTGCAATGGTGTGATCTCAGCTCACTGCAACCTCCGCCTCCCAGGTTCAGGCAATTCTTCTGCCTCAGCCTCCCGAGTAGCTGGGATTACAGGCGCACGCCACCACGCCCAGCTAATTTTTTGTATTTTGAGTAGAGATGGGGTTTCACCATGTTGGCCAGGCTGGTCTTGAACTCCTGAACTCAGGTGATCCGCTCGCCTCGGCCTCCCAAAGTGCTGGGATTATAAGCGTGAGCCACCGCGCTGGGCCTCTAATTTTTGTATTTTTGGTAGAGATGGGGTTTCAGTATATTGCCCAGGCAGGTCTTGAACTCCTAGACTCAAGCGGTCTGCCCGCCTCAGGCTCCCAAAGTGTGGGGTTACAGGCGTGAGCCACTGTGCTGGGCCAAGAAATCTTTAAAAACAAAAACAAGGCAAAGGCACTCAAAGGCACGACCCCTCTCCGGAGGCCAACTGCTGTGCAGAGATAGGCAACTAGAAGGGAGGGGTACCCTTCCCCAGGTTCCCAGTGCGAGTGTCCGCGCCCCGGAGAGGTGAGGGGACTCGCTGGGCTGCACAGCCTGACTGCACAGGCCCCACTCACCTGATACTCCCCCTTGGAGTTCATCAGACGGGTCTTCAGCACATCCAGGGGCTGACACAGGAACGTGGCACATCCACCCTGGGGAGGGGGCTCGTCACCAGCAGCCTGCCAGGTACCCCTGGCACCACTGCCGAATCCCACCCGCATGCCAGTCCAGAAAGAGCCCCTCGACCTGACTCCCGGGGAGGCCCAGAACATGCCGGCAGGGGCACCAGGCTGACCCATGGGCTCTCAAAGCCCTGGCACCCACTTATGAGCCCCAGGGGGGACTGCCAGATGCTCGAGGCCCCCGCCTCCCCCAGCGCTCGCCCCATCCTGGGTGCCCTCAGCTCCCAAGGCCGGCCCAGGGACACCCACCCTAGCCACGCCAGCCACTTACCGCAATAAAGCTGGCAACAAAGTGAGTAAAGATGTTGTCAGACAGGTACCCGGTGCTAAGGACCAGCTGCTTGGCCTGGTCGTAGCAGGACAGCTGCAGGGGGACAAGGGCGGTCAGGGCTGCAGGGGGGGCCCAGCTCAGGGAAAGCACACAGTGCCCCAACGACACCACCTGGCAATGGCCAAGCACCTGCTCCGTCCATCCGTGAGGCCCAGAAAGGGGAGGCACCTGCCCGAGGTCCTTCACAGGCTGCAGCCCTGACCCACCCATGCCCCCAATCCCGCCCCACCAAGGCCACAGCTGGTGGTTCCCCAGGAGGGTCTTAGTGCCCAGTGCCTTGTCCTATGGCCCCTCTGAAGATGGAGGTCAGAGGTCGCAGGCACTGCCCACACCCACCCCACGCAGGAGGCCTACCTGGCCCACGGTGACTAAGGCCCCTCGGCTGGACGCCATGGTCGCACCTGAGAACAGTCTCCTCAAACCCTCTGCACAAGCAAGGGGTGAGGCAAGGGGTGAGGCCAGGCACCTGGCCCAAATCCCTTGGTGCCCAGTCCTGCACAGCGCTGCCCACCCTGCCTGCAACCCCAGATCCTCGCCTGTGCACAGCACCTGCCCCTCACCTTCACGAGCCACGCGGTATAGGCCATCCAGCGCATGGGCGTAGCTGCCGGGGACACAGAATGACCACATGAGACTCCCCCTGACTACTGGTTCCCACAGAGGGTCCTCCCAGGCCCTGTTGCAGGCCGGGGGTTCTTGAGGAAGCAGAGGCCTCATGGGCCTGAAGATCTCTCCCTGGGAACATCTGAGGCTGGTCCTACCGTCCCATAGCCACCCCATCCACCCCGCCTGGCCCTCAGGGAGGAGGTTCCATCTTTTCCAACAGAGCCCCTGGATGGGCACCGCTCGTCAAACACAGGCCTCCTGCCTGCCAGCCCCCGGGAGTCCTGAGGGAACACAGTCTGTGTGCACAGCTAGAAGCCAGAACTCCCCAGGGGTCCTTGGAAGCGGCGGGGAAATGGCTCACGCTACAGTTGGAGCAGACCCCAGGCCCTGGAAAGGCCCCAGGCCACGGCAGGAGGGTACAGCTGCCCTGAGCTGGGCAGGGAGGCAGTGCCTCCTTCAGGCGTTTCTGTTGCATGCGCTCTCTCCATACCTGCGGCCTTCACCTCCGCACTCACTGCCCTGGGTGCAAACAGGCCCAGCCCGCAATCCAACCAGGCTCTCCCCGCAGGAAGAACCCAAAGGTCCTGGGGGGGCGGAGTGACACCCCTGAGTCCAGAACAGCCGTCAGGACCCTCCATGGACCACACAGGCACCGCAGCCTGCTGGAGTCCTGGCTAGGTCATGGCAGAGCAGCTGGGGGTCCGCTCCCGCCCAAGCCTCCGGCACCCCAACCACCCCGAGAAGGCAGGGCTGCCCATGACTCACTTGCGGCGCTGACCCTGGGGCAGCTTCACGTCATTCTGCATCCTGAAACAGAAGCAGGTGGCAGGAGGGGCAGGCGGGCTGAGGGGCGTGCGCAGCCCTGGCAGAGCCCCACGGGCAGCAGGGGAGCTTATGTTGGTCAGCGGGGCCCACAGGACAGGGCACGCCGGGGCTCAGGGACACCCACCCTCCTATGCCCAGGACACCAGGGTCTGAGCGGCTTGTTCTAGGCTGACCCCACCCTGCGAGCAGCCCTGGTAGGCCCTAGCCTTGCAGGTAGGGTGGAGGGGACACCAACCTGACGTTGACCAAGTCCGCGGGCGTCCCCACGAAGCCTCCAGCTAAACCTGCGGTGACACAAACCCCAGAGACGAGCAGAATGACACGTGGTGTCCTCAGCCCACCTGCCTGCCCTGTGTGTATCCTCAGCCCACCTGCCTGCCCCGTGCCCCTCCCACCCGGCAGCTCACCGCTGATGGAGCCCAGCAACACCTTCTGGTGGAAGGGGAGGGGCCCCTGGCTGCCCTTGGCCACGCGGTCCCGCACAGTCTCGTAGATGGCAAACCGAGTCAGGGAGTAGGTCATCTGGGGGAGAAGGGCCCGGCTTGGAGGGGTAGGCACGCCCCACACCCCTCAGCCTCACCACCCTGGCCCAGCCAGGGCCCCCCTCAGCCCAAGGGTCCACAGGGACCCTGAGGGGCCATTGGGCCAGCATGCAGCTGAGCCAGTTCACAAATCTAGAGCTGCACCCTGCTTTCTCCCTCCCTGGGCCTCAGTTTCCCCACCGGTAAGTGGCAGCCTCAGGCCCAGCCCTGAGAACTGGGTGGCTGCCCATGGAAGGCCCACCCTGGGGTCACCAACTCTCGGCCTGGTAGGTCCTTCCTTGCACAAAGTCTTGAAACAAGGACGAAGTAGCTTGGATGCCCACTGCAGGACTGAGCCCGTCTGGGAGCCCCGAGGGGTCGTGGGGAGTCCGAGACTGGCACCCACCGCACACCTGTCTGCACAGTGAGGCGCTCAGGCCGCTGTAGAGCGCCAGGATGCCGTCGGTGCGCACCACCCGCAGTGCCATGCCCGTCATGCGCAGCTTCACCTCCTGCTGCGTCTGCAGATGCACCTGCGGGAGCGAGTGTTCTCAGACCCCACAGCGACCCCAAGGGATCGGTGCCAGGTCCATCCAGAGAGGCGGAAAGTGAGGCAGGAGACAGTGATAAGGCCTCCCATAGCCCTGCCCGGGGATTCCACACCCCCGCTCGGAACCAGCTCACACCATTGCTTTCCAACAGCAACCACATCAGCGGACATGGAGCCAGAGGACATGGAACTGAGAGTGCCCGTGAGCCCCGAGGGCGCCCGCGCTGCACCTGAGTCCTGGCTGCACTGGCCTCAGGGGCTTGCCATTCTCCTTCTGCAGATGAGGAAACTGAGGCACGGAGCGGTAACGCACCCGCTGGTGCCATCAGGATTTGGGCCCAGCGAGGAGACCCCAGAGCCCTACTTTTTATCCACCACACCATGTCTCAAGAGGAACAAACGTTTACGGGGACTCAGAAACGGCCAGGGAGCCTGCAGGACCATGGGAGACTGAGGAGGTAGCCAGAAGGCCTTGAAAGGCAGCAGGAGCTCAGCAGCGGACAAGGCGATGGTGCGGCTGGCGGCAGGGCATAGCAGCCTCTTCCACAAAGCACCTAGGAGCTGCGGGCAGGCACTCGGGGGCCATCAGCCTGACAACCTCCCATTCCGTTGGCCTCCACCACTCACAGGACCTCTGCCTCCTGGCCTGGCCAGCTGAGAGCTCCAGACAGAAGCGGGGAGGGCCAGGGCCAGAAAGGAAGGCCAGCATCTGGCCAAGGATCCCAGCTCCTGGGTCCCACTCCCAGCACTGACCCCAAAGAAAACCATCCACTGCTCAGTGTGACCTGCACATGCGCGGTCCCTGTCACACACACCCAGGGGGGGCGGCAAAGATGGGTGGGGACAGAGAGGGGCCTCCCATTGTGCTAGCCCAGCAGAACAGAGGGACTGGGCCACACACGCAGTAGCCCCCGTCCAGGCCAGACGCCACAGTAGGGACTGTAGGCACGTGGGACAGAGTAATCAAGAAGCTTTAAAACGATCTTTCCACAGCCAGAGAGCCCTGGTGAGCAGTCCTCAGGGGCACACCCTGACCACAGCCCCATATGCTGCCAGCAGCTGGCTTCTTCTACCCTCCCAGGCCAGAGGGCAGTCCCGCCTCCACATGGGCTGCCTTCCCTGCCTCCCCCAGAGTGTTCTGCAGCCAAGGAGTGCCTGATGGGGTGGGGCCAAGAGGCAGTGAGGCTCAGAGGGCCTTCAACACCCAGAGGGCCCGTGGGAGAGGCCCTGGGGGAGGGGCACCTGTGCGGCACCCAGGAGGAAAGGAAGAGCCAGATGCCAAGGAGGAGCTCCTCCTGCCCACGCCAGTGCCTTCCTGTTGCTGGGACTGCATCTCACTGGCCCTGGCTGCCTGTGGCCTGGGAGCTCTGTAGGCCTCTCCCAGGACCAGCGAGGTCTCAGGTACCCCAAGATGCCCACATCTGCTCACCTGGCCTTCACACAGTGGCCAGCAATGTTGCTCATTAGTAAAGCCAGTCCCCTCAAAAGCTGCTGGAATACAAGTCCCCTGGGCAGGCTGCTAAAATAAAGGTCCCCCAGACGGTGGCTGCCCAGTGACCACAGCCAGGTTCACAGGGCAGGGCCCGCTGGGCAGACTGTGCAACGCCTTAGGTCCTTTCTTCTTTGTTCTCTGTGGCAAGACAGGGTCAGAAAACAATGCCCCTTGGCTGTCCCTGGGAAACAAGGAGAGCTCTGTCTTATTTTGCCCCATAAGCTTTAAAAAAAAAAAAAAAAAAAAAAAAAAGGTAAAAGAACTGTGGCTGCTTCTGGTGCTGAGAAATGCCCTCTCTCATAAAGCCAGGACCACACGCATGCGGGGTCTCCTGGCATCTCTCCTGGGGGTGTTCTGGGTCTCCCTCATCTCTCCTGGGGGTGTTCCGGGTCTCCCGCATCTGTCCTGGGGGTGTTCTGGGTCTCCCTCATCTCTCCTGGGGGTGTTCTGGGTCTCCCTCATCTCTCCTGGGGGTGTTCTGGGTCTCCCGCATCTCTCCTGGGGGTGTGCTGGGTCTCCCGCATCTCTCCTGGGGGTGTGCTGGTCCTAACATTGCTTCCAGTGCCCACCCAGCTCTCCGGAGGAAGCAGCCCAAAGCCGGGGCGCAGGGTCACCCCACTTGCCCAGGGCCACGTCCGGCGGTGTGCTAAGCACCCCTGGGTGGGGGGCGGCTTGGCCCATGCCCTGGGTGTGCTACAGCCAGCAGGTCTCCAGATGCCAACATCTGTGGACCTCACAGAACTCCCCCCACAACTTCCAACTGGGCGGAAAGAGTGTTCTTGAATGTATGGGGGTGGGTAGCTCAGACAGGCCAAGTGACTCGCCCAAGGTCACCAGGTATTAAAGTGCAGAGCTGGGGCTGGATCGTCACCTGCTGAGAACTGGGAAGCCGGCCGGGAAGCTGGGGAGCCCGGCTGTGCCCTGCAGGCCTCGAGCTCGGCGGCCAACAGCCGAGGGACACCCGGGATCGGCCACCCGGGCGTTGGGGGCCTCCTCGGTGTCTCCAGGAGGGGGCCCCGGGCGCAGCGATCCCCGGGTGCGTGGGGTCGGGCTGCTGCCGTTGTAGGCGTCTGGGCGGCACCAGGGTCCCATCCTCCCCGCGTTCCGGGCCCCGGCCTCACCTTGAGCAGGTCCAGCGGGTGCGTGCAGCAGGCGGCCCCGCAGGAGGCCAGCCCCCCGAAGTACCAGCGCGACACGCGCGCCTCGGCCGCCATGGCCCAGAAGAGCCCAACTCCAGCCCGACCCCGGCCCGACCCCGGCGTGGACTGACCCGCAGCGCCCCGCGCCCCGCGCGCGGTTCAAAGCGCCGCCCGCGCGCCCGCACCCCGCACAGCCAATGCGCGCGCGCGCCCCGGGGGCGGGACCTCTAGGCCACGCCCCCAGCGATGGAGGCGTGCCCGGCGCCTTAAAGCGGCCGCGGAGGGGCGCCGAGCGCGGTGGGCCTAGCCTGGGGACGCGCGGGTGCTCCGGCGCTGCTGCGTGGCGTCCTTCCTTCCCCAGGCTGGAGCGCGGCGCTGAAGGCCACCGCCCGGGAACCGGCCCCAGGCTCACGGGACCGCGGCGGCGCCCTGCCAATCCCCACGAGGCCCGCCCCTGGCCCTGAACCTGCCCCCCACCCCCGTGGCCACCCCGCCGCGCAGGCGCTGGCTCGTGAGTCCTCCGGCGGGGGCCACGTGTGTGCGGCGTGAGCCCTGCGTCCACTGGTCTGCAACCCCTGCCCCCACGAGGGCTCAGCCCCGGCCCAACTGCAAGAGAACAGAAAACCGGCTTCGGGAGCCGGGCGCGGTGGCTCACTGCTGCAATCCCAGCTACTTAGGAAGCTCAGGCAGTAGAATCGCTTGAATCCGGGAGAGGAGGTTGCAGTAAGCTGAGATCGCGCCACTGCACTCCAGCCTGGGCGACAGAGCGAGACTCCATCTCGGAAAAAAAGAACGTGCTTGGGGCCAGATTGAATGAAAACTGGGAGAAAATGGCGGTTACGAAGGACTTGCCTCCCTTCCCACACACAGATGCCTGGAAGCTCCTGCTCAGTTCTGGTCTGGCTCTGACCAGATGCCCCAGGCAACCACCCTGGCAGTGGGGCCCCGGGGTGGGTCCTGGGGCTCCCGTTCCCAGGAGATGCCTGCCTGCATCTGGGCCCCTGCTTGGATTCCATTTCCCTGCGAAGAACAAGGAGGTACTGGTGTGTTCCTGGCCCAGGTGCACCTGCTGGGGAAAATGAAATTTAAGTCCCCAAGGCTGCTTTGGGGCTGGGCCACAGGGATGAAGAAGCTGCAGCTCCAGCTTAGTCACTGCTGTCTGGCTTCCCCCACCCTCCAGGGCGAAAGGTGAGGGGCACTGGAAAAACCCCTCAAGCACCAGAATGTGTCCAGCTCTGTATCTGCGCATCCAGCGATGCCCTGGCTGTGTCAGAGGCGCAAGACACATAGGATTTTCAGCTTGGCTGTGGGTTTATTGGGCCGTAACCCCGACATAGGCAGGCAGGCTCTGTATTTGTCTTCATTGGCCAACTGGAGGAGACTGTTTTCTAGACCCTTAGGTGGCCTCTGACCCCATAAGTCATCAGTGGAAGATTTGGGCTGGCAGGTGAGCAGCTGACCAGAGGCGGTCCCCCTGCCCGGAAGTGTGCCGTGGTCCTTGGTTTGGTTGTGACCCTCAGGTGTCGCCCACACAGACCGTAACTACCTGGCGATGGGGAAGGGTGCCAGGTGGACATGGGGGGAAAACACAGCCACACCTGGTGGGGAGGCAGGTGGAGGTGCTCAGGAGGCAGCCAGGGGAGTGTGGCATAGCGCTGCCCACACCAAGCCTGGGCTGGGGCTCCACATGTGGAGATGGCGCACATGCACTGCAGGGACTCAGAGGGATCACGCTGGGCTTAAAAGGCCCAGAGCAAACAGACTCAACAGTTAGGAAGCGGCCTGATCTCAGTGTAAACCAAGATGAGTTGCATCCGTCGGCTCCCAATTACTAAGAATCAGAAGCGATGGAAACCTTGAGGGAAGCAGGGCCTGGAGGGCCAGTGTCCCCTGAGTCTGTGAGACACTCCAGGAAGGAGCAGGGCGGACCTGGGCTGCAACCTGTCCCTCCCAAAGCCACTTGCAAGACAAGGCTGGAACAGGCTACTGGCAGGGACCCCCAACCCACAGAACACTGGCTTCCGGCTGGAGGAGGAACTGCTCCAAAGCAGAAAGAGCAGGGCCCTGAGGCTAAGGAGCAGGAACTGAAGAGATTTACAAAGAACAAAAAAGGCTGGGCATGGCAGCTCTCACCTGTAATCCCAGCACTTTGGGAGGCCAAGGTGGGAGGATCTCTTGAGGCCAGGAGTTTCAGACCAGCCTGGGCAACACAGTGAGACCCCATCTCCACAAAAAATCAAAAGATTAACCAGGCATGATGGCATGTGCCTGTAGTCCCAGCCACCTGGGAGGCTGAGGTGGAAGGATTGCTTGCGCACAGGAGTCCGAGGCTGCAGTGAGCCTTGATCAAGCCACTGCACTCCAGCTCGGGTGACGAGTGAGATCCTGTTTATATTAAAAAACAGAAATAGGCTGGATGTGGTGGCTCATGCCTGTAATCCCAGCACTTTGGGAGGCTGAGGTGGGCGGATCACCTGAGGTCAGGAATTGGTCAACGTGGTGAAACCCCATCTCTACTAAAAATAGAAAAATTAACGGTGTGGTGGTGGGCGCCTGTAATCCCAGCTACTTGGGAGGCTAAGGCAGGAGAATCGCTTGAACCCGGGAGGTGAAGGTTGCAGTGAGCCGAGATCGTGCCATTGCACTCCAGCCTGGGTGACAAGTGCAAAACTCGGTCTCAAAAAAAAAAAAAAAAAAATGAAATTAAAAAAAATTAAAATAAGGCTGGGCACATTGGCACACACCTGTAATCTCAGCACTTTGGGAGGCCAAGACAGGTGATTGAGGGAGTTCAAGACCAGCCTCACCAACATGGTGAAACCCTGTCTCTAATAAAAACACAAAATTAGCTAGGCGTAGTGGCGCATGCCTATAATTCCAGCTTCTTGGGAAGTTGAGGCAGGAGAATTGCTTGAACCCGGCAGGTGGAGGCTGCAGTGAGCCAAGACTGCACCACCAGCCCAGGTGACAGAGTGAGACCCTGTTTCAAAACAATAAATAAATAAATAAAACATTAAAAAAATAGAACAAAAGCGCAAGGAGCTGCAGGGGACTGAAGTTTGTGAACTCCGTGAGCTGGAGATGCCAGGAGGGCAGTCAGAAGGTGAGGAATCCTGGAAAACAGGAAATGCATCCAAGGCCAGAGACTTTTTCAAACAGTGAATTTAGAACTGCAGGGCAGGGACTCACGAAGATCCCTGGTTGATTCTCAGACGGATCGTAAGTTATGTCAGTAGGCCCAAGGGGGTGATTGGGGCAGACCGAGCGAGCTCATGGGACAGGGCTTCCCATCTAGCCTCCGACTGTGGCCTGGCATCTACGGGTTACCTTGGGGGTCCCCTGGCAGGGAGGACAGCCTCTCGGTGGCTCCTGTGAGTGACCTGGCAGATGTCTGAGCCAGGGTAGACAGTGAGGAGTCACCAGCGGAGGTTTTGCTGGTCTATCTGATCTGGTTGCAGCCTGGATGAATACAGCATGTCTGACCCCAAGCAGGGCTCGTCCAAGCTCAGGTCTTTGCTGCCTTCCAGAGGGGAAAGGCAGCTGGGGTCAGGTCAGCAGGGCACCAGGCAGAATGCACCCAGCCCCAGGTGGCAGTGTCACCTCCTGAGGGAAGAATCGTTAACCCCTCAAAACAGCTACCATGGGCAATAGGGACTTCCAGGCTTGGGACACAGCCTTTCCTGGGGACAGCAGGTTAGTCAGACAAACTCTACCAGAAGGTCTTGGAAGACGACCTGGGCCAGGCAGGGCGTGTGCGCCCAGTGAGCCTGAAACTCCCAGCTGCTCCCACTCCCCCCGGAGTCCCAGTCAGTGGGCAGCTCCCAGACGCACGGCGCCCCTTTCTGGTCCCATCCCAAGGCATCCTTCCAGCAGGAAAACTGAGGCCGGAGGGCACGGCAGCCCACGGGGCCGCCACACTGGGCATGTCTCCTGAAGCAGGTGCGGAACGTGCCGTCTCTGGCCTCACAGTGGGCCCACAGCCTGGGGGCTGGCCTTGGTCATGGGCCAGCTGAGACAGAAATCCTCTGATTCTCTCCCAGGTTTGGCTGAAAACAGGCGTGCCCAAGAAAAGGAGGCCACGGGTCCTCAGAGTAAGGCCCTGGCCGTTCCAGCCAGTTCATGGGGCCACACCCCCTGCACTCAGCAGTGGCACCAAGGGGTCTGCTGCCTGAGGGTGGCTGCCAAGGGCTGCCCAGCACTGGGCCACACCTCACCAAGTGCAGTGACCAGTGCTCCAAGCTGGCCCTGGCACTCCCAGTCCTCATGTCCACAAGCCCCTCCTGCCACTTTGCCCAGGTCCCAGGATACCCCACTTAAGAACCCCAGAGGAACAGCTGACACCCCAACCCTGCAGATGCCAGGTGCATCCCACACCCCTCCCCACTCCCCCCCACGCAGCCCCCTGGCCGGGCTTAGGTTCAGGGGTACTTGCAATGTGAGCCAGGAGTGGCATCACCGGCTCCAAGGCTCCCTCGGTTTCTCATGCAAGTGCTGAATTTCCTGCTGTCTTAAAGAGGGCCAACACTGAAAACAGGCAGGGTTCACACTCCAAACCCACCCCTCTAAACAGGACAGGCCCAGGTCCTCCACACCACTGCTGTCCACCAGGCCTGGTGTGGGGTCTCAGGACAGGGCCCTGCACCCAGGGGACCCGATGAATGTCTGCAGACTCTCAGATGTCTGCTGAGGGGGCAGAACAAGCCTCCCATCCCATACTAGCCCGGATCCCCACGCTGGCCCCGTAGCCCGGCCTAAGTGCGACACTCCACACGCTGCCCGGATCCCCACACTGGCCCCGCAGCCCGGCCTGAGCGCGACACTCCACACGCTGCCCGGATCCCCACGCTGGCCCCGCAGCCCGGCCTGAGCGTGACACTCCACACACTGCCCGGATCCCCGCGCTGGCCCCACAGCCCGGCCTGAGCACGGCACTCCACACGCTGAGCTGCACAGTGTATTATTCTCAGCAGCCACCAGAGGCACATTCACCGGTGGCACGTCCTGGTGGGCCTCCTGGTGCCGTCACCAGGCAGCAGCCGCCCCTCCTGCCCGCCACAGTAGGTCTGTGCGGCCTGTCCGCCCCGCTGCATGGTGCAAGCGGTTCTCCCAAACGGCTCCAGTGGGCGCCTGGGGCTGGGGGTGGAGCCAGTGGCCACAGGAGGGCGGGACCTCGCCAGGGTCCCAGGGACACCTGAATACAAGTCCTCTGAGCTGGAGCTACTCCAGAACCACCGTGCCGCCCACCGCTTCCAGGGCCGCCTTGATCTTCTCTGCCTCGGCTTTGGCGACATTGGCTTTGATTTCCTGGGGCAGGGACTCCACCAGCTTCTTTGCCTGCCAGAGAGAGCCAAGTCAGGGACTGGGGGCCCTGGGCCGCCACAACGGAACCTGCCTCAGAACCCCCACCGCGGTGCAGACCTGGACGAGGTTGATGCCCTGGATGTAGTTCTTGATTTCCTTGATCAGCTTCACTTTGTCCACGGGGTTCGCCTCAGTCAGGCGGACGGTGAAATGTGTCCGTTCTTTCGCTCTGGGGATATCATCTTCCACCACCTTCGGGAGCAGGAAAGAAGGAGGGCCAGGTGAGAAAGGATTGGGGGGAGCTAGCACCTCCACTGCTGGGCCACCCCATTCTAAAGCCCCAAAGGGAGGTGCAGGGAAGGCCCCAACAAAGCCTGGAATTAGAAGTCATGTCTCCCAACTCCTCAATCCTTAACCAGCTGGTGCTTTTTCTTTTTTTTTTTTGGACGGAGTATATCACTCTGTCATCCAGGCTGGAGGGCAGTGGTGCCACCTCAGCTCACGGCAACTTCCACTTCCCGGGTTCAAGCGATTCTCCTGCCTCAGCCTCCCGAGTCCAGCTGGTGCTTTTCTCTCTCTCATAGCTAGTCAGAGGCAGATCTGCCCAGTAACACTTTGTAAACATGCCTCGGCCGGGAGTGGTGGCTCACACTTGTAATCCTAGCGCTTTGGGAGGCCAAGGCGGGTGGATACTTGAGGTTGAGTTTGAAACCAGCTTGGCCAACATGGTGAAACCCTGTCTCTAGTGGTGCGCGCCTGTAATCCCAGCTACTCGGGAGGCTGAGGCATGAGAATTGCTTGAACCTGGGAGGCGGGGGCTGCCGTGAGCCGAGATTGCGCCATTGCACTCCAGCCTGGGTGATACAGAGAGACTCAGTTTCATGAATAAATAAATAAAAACATGCTTCACAGTCCTTCCCTCAATACTCTACTCCTGTCTCCCTTAGAAAGCGTAACTTATGAGACAGGAAAAAATGACACCAAAGTGCTTTGTAGATAAAAGGAGCGTCACTCCTTTCTCAGCCACGCCACAGTGCACATGTAACAACAAACTGACAACCCGCCATGGACTGATGGGCACACTGCACTTCTGACATGGCGCATGGAGACCCAGCACCACCCGGGGGTAGGGGGCTGCGTGTCCCCACGGCCTGAGAAGGCTATTATAACATCTCCTCCATCCTCAAAAGCAATCCAGTTTATACAATAGGCTCTACAGTAATCCCAGCTATTCTTACCCAAACGCTCGGCCTGAATCTAATCAGCCTTTAAACTACCTTCCAGTTCTCAGGCACGAGAGTGATGATGCCCCATGGGCACCCCACGCATCTGGAACGTGGGACACTCTACAGGACACGACCTAGTTCCCCAGTGGGGGAAAGGGGCTGAGAGGAGGGCTCTGGCAGAGAGGTTTACACAACCCAATGACCAAATGCAATGGGTGGCTTCAAGTTCACTGGTTTTCCTGCAGAGACTCAAGGACAGAGCTGCCTATTACACCCCTTCGCCTGCGCCAGCCCCTACCCTGCTGCTGCTCCCTGAACTGTCACACACTCTCTTGCCTGGTGGCCCTGGTGCCTCCCCTTCCTCTGCCAGGAAGGCCGTGCTCTCTTCTGCAATGTCTGCCTCCTCTTTGAAGCCCACCTTGAACTTGGAACTCTTCCTCCCACTTGAGCTTCTTTGTGGAGAAAGGATTGGGGGGGAGCTAGCACCTCCACTGCTGGCCCACCCCATTCTAAAGCCCCAAAGGGAGGTGCAGGGGAGGCCCCTCCTTTTCTCCACAATGCTTACAACGTTCTATTTGGTATAGTTTCTTCCTTTCTTTTTGCTTTTTTTTTTTTTTTTGAGACAGGGTCTTGCTCTGTTGCCAAGTTGGAGTGCAGTAGTGTGATCTTGGCTCACTGCAACCTCTGCCTCCCTGGTTCAAGCAATTCTCTTGCCTCAGCCTCCCAAGTAGCTGGGATTACAGGCACCTGCCACCACACCCGGCTAATTTTTGTATTCTTATTTGTTTATTTATATTTATTTATTTAGTTTGTTTGTTTGAAACAGTCTCCCGGGTTCAAGCTATTCTCCTGCCTCAGCCTCCTGAGTAGTTGGGATTACAGGCACATGCCACCAGGCCCAGCTACTTTTTTTATTTTGCATTTTTAGTAGAGACGGGGTCTCACCATGTTGGCCAGGCTGGCCTCCAACTCCTGACCTCAAGTGATCCACCTGTTTCGGCCTCCCAAAGCACTGGGATTACAGGCATGAGCCACCACGCCCAGCCTTTTACCTCTCTTAGCTTAGTGTCTGTTTCCCTCCATTAGAAACATGGCCTCCACGGCCGGGCGCGGTGGCTCAAGCCTGTAATCCCAGCACTTTGGGAGGCCGAGACGGGCGGATCACGAGGTCAGGAGATCGAGACCATCCTGGCTAACACGGTGAAACCCCGTCTCTACTAAAAAATACAAAAAACTAGCCGGGCGTGGTGGCGGGCGCCTGTAGTCCCAGCTACTCAGGAGGCTGAGGCAGGAGAATGACGTAAACCCGGGAGGCGGAGCTTGCAGTGAGCCGAGATCGCACCACTGTACTCCAGCCTGGGCGACAGAGCGAGACTCCGTCTCAAAAAAAAAAAAAAAAAAAGAAAAAAAAAAAAAAAAAAGAAACATGGCCTCCACATGCAAAGACTTGTACATCCATGGAAGGGGGTAGGTCCCAGGAGGCTGCAGGAGGCCGGCACTGGTGTGCAGGCTGCAGACAATGACGGCAGCTGCAGAACCTGAGATAAGGGACCACGGCACATGAGGCCATAGGCGAACTAGGCACCACAGAAATGCCTCTTTCTGCCCAGGACTCACCTCCTGGGCTGCTGCAGCAGGGACAGCCCCAGGCATCACACCACCCATCGGCACAAGCCCGACATCCTGGATCTTCAACGTTTTCTGCAGAGATAGAGAACAGTGTCCACAGCTGGCCCTCACACCAGCCGGAACCTACTGAGGAGGGGCAACTAGCCTGGCATGGACCTTGCACCTGGACAAACACACTTCTGACAATTTACCAACCTCCCAAAATACACCAGGAACAAAACACAGGGGCTCCCAAACTTCCAGCCCCTGGGTCTGTGCCACCCTCTCACGATACCTTCAGGAGCTCGTTGAGGTCTGAGATTTCCAGGAGAGTGAGGCTGGCGATGTCCTGGACCAGTTGCTGAATCTTGGGGGGATACTCCTTGGGGGCATTATCCAGGGGTGCACCAGCAAGGGCCTCACACCTCCGATGGCCGCTACTCCTCATATGTCGCATGGCACAGACGCATGGCACCTGTCGCCTAGCCCCCATCCCCAATTCAAACAGACCTGTCAGTCCTGGAATGGAAGGGGCTGCAGAGACCAGGGGGACAGGACAGAACTGGCGGACTGATGGGTGCCATAAGCTCAGGCTGGTAATCACTAGGGCCGGAAATTACCTAGCTCCTTGGTCCCAGTCCAGGGTTCTCAGACCTCAAGGGGTCCGTATTGGTAAGATTTGCAAGTTACTTTAAACTCTTCAAAGAGCCTTAGAAAGCCACGTGTTTACTTGCAGCTATATCACTCAAACCTCAAGCTTCTGGTGTGAATGAACTACATCAACCCAGCGGTGGTGAAACTATTACTTAGGTGCATCTTCCTGAGCAAAGCCTCCCAAAACGTGGGGCCCCCTGGCCGCAAAACGCCGCACCCACGGATGGGCCTTTGCTGCGGAGAAGGCTGAGGCCGGGGGAGGAGGAGCAGGGAATCGTCCAAGGTCATCTGGGGCCGACCCCGGCGCTTTCCACGGCCCAGGAAGGAAGGGACGTGCGCACCGGGAGGCCTCCTCCCCGGCCCCCAGTAGGACCCCTAAGCCCGGCCTGGCCGCTGTAGGGAGGCCGGCCCCGCTGCCCGCCTCCGCCCGGATCGACCCCTCAGTGCCCGCCCGCCCCCTACCCTGCCCACCGGCCCAGTCCTGGCGCCCCAGGATTCCGCGTACCTAGCAAGGCGGAACGCAGCAGCCCGAAGCCCAAGGCAAGGCCCCCACAGGGGGCGAGCAGCCGCCGGCAGCATCGGTCCGCGGGTTGGAAGGTCACACGCGGTTCCCCGGGAGGAGGCGACGCTCTAGCTGCCTCGGCCGCCGGGGATTCGAGCTGAGGAGCGACGCTCTAGCCGCCACGGCCGCCGGGCATTCGAACTGGGGAGGGACGCTCTAGCCGCCACAGCCGCTGGGCATTCGAGCCGGCAATGGCGCTCTAGCCGCACCTCGCGCTAGCCTCGTCTCATCCTGAGATTACCCACAAGGCGGCGCGCCGCGCAGACGCAAAATCGTCGTTTGTCGCGGCAGGTGGGCAGCGGGCTGCCGTCTTCCCGCCGTGTTTTGGGGTCGCGCAAAGGAGCGACGGGGACTGGGGGCTCCGGATTCACGTGTTCTTTCTCCAGAGCTCACGGGTTTCTGTCCGTGCGCGATACGAGCGAACGTCGCGGCCGAGGCTGGGGCCCCGAAGGCCGCAGTAACCCGCGTCTCCAGCCCGCTCGGGGCCACCAGTGCCGCTGTCGCGGGCGGAGGCGCGAGCTCTGGGCCTTGGCGCCTTTGCAGCCGCAAGCGACGTCTTCTTTCCTGGCTAAAGCCCCAGATGCCCAGGTGGCTTCCTGGGAGAGCGCGGCTGAGCCTCCGCCGTCACATCAGAACAGGCGGAGCCTCCAGAGGCGGCCTGGGCCCAGTGCCTGCTTATCCTGCCGACCTCTCCACATCTCCTCTCTCTCTGTTCGAGTCCATTCCTTCCTGGAAAAGCCAAAGCCGCGCCCCCCTAAGAGGCCTGGATGTGAAGGTGCGTGAGACGCCCTGGCCTCTGGGTGCAAAGGCCGGCGCCTGCCGCTTTCAACACTCGGGAGGCGGGTTTCAGCCCTGCCAGCCCCCGGCCGCGGACTCGGAGCGCTGAGCCCCCACCCTTCCCATTATCCGGCTCCCTTCCCAGGAATGAGGAGCACTCGGGAAGCTTCAGCCACTATACGGAGGCGGCGCCAAGCCCAAACTCCTCAGCAGCCACCGGCGGTGTAGAGCCGCGCAGGGCACAAGTGAACCCTGGCACGCAGCCTCAGGGAGGGACAGGCTGGACATGACCCTGCCCGCAGCTGGGCCATCAGCCGGACCACCCGCCCTCTGAGCAAACGCTGATGCAGGCCGGGCGCGGTGGCACACGCCTGTAATCCCAGAACTTTAGGCGGCAGAGGCAGGTGGATCACCTGAGGTTAGGCGTTCACGACCAGCCTGGCCAACATGGTGAAACACCGTCGCTACTAAAAAATACAAAAACTAGACAGGCATGGTAATGGCGCGCACCTGTAATCCCAGCTACTCGGGAGGCTGACGCTCAAGAATCGCTTGAACCCGGGAGGCAGAGCTTGCAGTGAGTGGAGATCGCCACTTCACTCCAGCCTGGGTGACAGAGTGAGACTCCATCTCAAAAAAATTAGTAAAAAAAAAAAAAACGCTGATGCTTTCTGAAATAGATTTTATTATCGTTGTACCATTCTGGGGCACCGGAGATGACAGCTGAGAAGCAGAGAAGCTGGAGACCTGAAGCCTCCACCCTTGGCTGTGGCTGCCGAGAGGCCCCTGCAGAGGGAGCCCCAGGCCACACCCAGACACCACAGCCAGCTCACAGTGGGGCCAGAGGGCACAGGCTGCTCGGGGGGTGAGGGTCCCCATTCCTGCCACCTCTCTCAGACCATAACCCACGGGGCTGGGGACTTCCCCTGGGAGAAGGTCCTTCCCTCCCACCTTCCCTCCCCGTGGCCCAGCCTTGGGGAAAGAAAGCAGAGACCAACTCAGGGACTGCAGCGGGCTGAGGACAAGGGAGGTGGGCTTGGGGTGAAAGCCCCCGCTCACTCGCAGAGAAGGGACACTACCAGCAGAGTAGAGGACAGGGAGGCGGGACGACGGCAGTTAGAGACGAGGTGTTTTGGGTGAACTGTAGTGTTACTCCGGACATGAGCACGGCCTGGGTCAGTCGAATGAGATGAGCTGGGCCTCGCTGCCCTGTGCCGGCGGCCCCTGCGCCTGCGGCTGCTGGGCCACAGGGGGCTGCTGCTGGGGGGGACCGCCAGAAGGTGCCATCTGTGCAGGAGGAAAGCAGGAATGGCCCTGGGAGGAAGGCTTTTGTCCCAGCAGAGCCACAGACCCACAAGAGCTTCTAATCCATGTCCACCGAGTGCAGCTTACGTGGCCTTTGGCTTTTGAGTAAATTAACGGTTTTTCTGTCTACACTTGTGGACACGCGTGTCTGCCCTAAGACTTGCATCCTCGTTCTGTCTGCTGAGAAGGGGCCTTGGGTATGCGTCTCCCCATGTGAGCAGGCGTACAGGACAATCCCCACTGGGGCCAGAGGACCTACTGCTAAACCATGAAGGCTGAGGCTGCCCCGTGGGTGCTGCTGTGAGGCCCTGGGAATGGCTCACCTGCTGGTACATGGGCTGCTGCCCCGTGATGTAGGGCTGCTGGGGTGGCAGAGACGCGTCCTGGCTCGGGAGGGTGGTCATGAGATTCTGTTGCAAGAGGATGCCAGATGTGAGAAAGCGGCCCTGTGACCAGGCAGGCAGGGGTGCTTCTGGCTTGCAGCAATCCAGAGGTGACCACAAGGAGCGCCCAGAGAGTGGAGGGCGAGGAGCAGGAGTGGAGCCCACCCAGTGCCCACCAGCCTCACCAAGGGACCCTCAGCATCATCGACTGCTCCGCCACCCCAGCCCCAGCAGAGCCTGGAGGTCGCTGTACCTGCATGTTGTAAGGCTGGTAGCCCATGGAGACCGACTGGCTCCCCATGTAGCCCATGGTGCTGGACTGCGGAGGCTGAGAGATGCTCGGGAGGCTCTGCGGGGCCTGGGAGGCCACGTTCTGCGGAGGGAAGGGGTGCCGTGGGAGAAGGGGCTGGTGCCGGGGCTGCCCTGGCAGGAGGGAAGCGGCCTTCCTGCATACCTGGTAGCCCGCTGTGGGAGTAGGCTGGTAGGATGAGTAGGCGGGGCTGGCGGTGGGTCCGGCCTGGGCCTGGGGAGCCGCCTGCGCCCCAGTGGCCCCTGCTGGGTACATGTAGGCGCTCACCATGCTGGGATCTGTGACAAACAAGATGGGGGAGATGGTTCAGCCAGGGCAATGGGGAGGGGAGTAAGGGACGCCCTACTCTTCAGTTTTACTTTTTTTTTTTTAAAGACAGTCTCCCTCTGTCGTGCAAGCTGGAGTGCAGTGGCGTGATCTTGGCTCACTGCAACCTCTGCCTCCTGGGTTGAAGCGATTCTCCTGCCTCAGCCTCCCGAGCTGCTGGGAATAACAGGCGTGCACCACCACACCTGGCTAAGTTTTTGTATTTTTAGGAGAGATGGGGTTTCACCATGTTTGTCAGGCTGGTGTCGAACTCCTGACCTCAGATGATTGGCCTGCCGTGGCCTCCCAAAGTGCTGGGATTACAGGCATGAGCCACCGCCCAGCCAGGAGTTTTCCTTTTTGTTGTGACTTCTGGAACCAAGTTCAGGTTTCATGTTTCTAAGAAAAGGAACATAGGCCGGGCGTGGTGGCTCACACTTGTACTTCCAGCACTTTGGGAGGCTGAGGCGGGCAGATCACGAGGGCAGGAGTTCGAGACCAGCCTAACACAATAAAACCTTGTCTCTAATAAAAATACAAAAACTAGCTGGGCATGGTGGCGGGTGCCTGTAATCCCAGCTATGCAGAAGGCTGATGCAGGAGAACTGCTTGAACCTGGGAGGCAGAGGTTGCAGCGAACTGAGATAGCACCATTGCACTCCAGCCTGGGCGACAAAGCAAGACTTGGTCTCAAAAAAAATAAACCAACAAGGATGGGAGGAAAATCCTAGAATGGAATGAAATCAGAAGAAACGAACCAAACTGTATTTGAAATAAGTGACATGGTCTGACCGATGGGATGGGAGAGTGAATCCTAGTAACTTCTGAACCCAGAATCTGGATGCCACGGCCTCAGGCTACAAATGACAGGAACTACGCAAAAATGTTACACTCCAGTTACGAGGCATCGTCTTCACAGCAGGCCAGGTTGGCATTCTTAAAACCACTTTTTGTGTATTCTAGAGCTGAGCAAGTAAGTATATTGAAAACAATGCAAAAGAAAACGGTGCTATTGGATTAAAATCACAAGTACTGGAATTAACTCATGGATTTTTTTTTTTTTTTGAGACAGGGTCTTGCTCTGTTGCCCAGGCTAGAGGGCAATGGCATGATCTTGGCTCACCGCAACCTCCGCCTCCCAGGTTCCAGTGATTCTCCTGTCTCAGCCTCCCAAGTAGCTGGGACTATAGGTGCGCACCACCACGCCCGGCTAATTTTGTATTTTTAGTAGAGATCACCATGTTGGCCAGGCTGGTCTTGAACTCCTGAACTCCTGACCTCTGCCTCAGCCTCCCAAAGTGTTGGGATTACAAGCATGAGCCACTGCACCTGGCTGCACTCATGGTTTTTATAATATACAAAGATGCATGTATTCACACATGCACAGACACACCCATGACTGTGCATCTGGATAAAAATACATACTTTTCAGCTCTGCTAACAACCTAGAGCTGTGGGCACACCCAGAATATTGATCTTGGCTTCTAACCAAGATCCAGACCACCCTCCACTAAAGGGAACTAGGGCTTCTTGAAGAACTGGCTGTTTCCAGGGCTGGGCATGTACAAGACGACCACAGAGTATCTAGCAAGAGAAACTCGGAAGCATCTGAAACTGAAGGCCCTACGCAACAGGGGGTCACTGACGCCTCCCATGGCCACACCTGGGACACTCTGAGCATCAAAGTAACGGGGCTGGACACGGTGGCTCATGCCTATAATCCTAGCACTTTGGGAGGCCGAGAAGGGCGGATCACTCGAGGTCAGGAGTTTGAGGTCAGCTTGGGCAACACAGAAAGACCTCATTTCTACATTTTTTTTGAGACAGAGTTTCTGTTGCTCAGGCTGGAGTGCAGAGAATAATCTCAGCTCACTGCAACCTCTGCCTCCTGGGTTCAACTGACTCTCTGCCTCTGCCTCCAGAATAGCTGGGATTACAGGCACCTGCCACCATGCCCACCTAATGTTTGTATGTTTAGTGGAGACGAGGTTTCACCCTCTTGGCAGGCTGGTCTTGAACTCCTGACCTCATGATCTACCCGCCTCAGCCTCCCAATGTGCTGGGACAACAGGCGTGAGCCACCACGCCCAGCCTTTTCTTTTTTTTTTTTTTGAGATGGGGTCTCGCTGTCACCCAGGCTGGAGTGCAGTGGCTGGATCTCAGCTCACTGCAAGCTCTGCCTCCCGGGTTTACGCCATTCTCCTGCCTCAGCCTCCCGAGCAGCTGGGACTACAGGCGCCCGCCACCTCGCCCGGCTAGTTTTTTGTATTTTTTAGTAGAGACGGGGTTTCACCATGTTAGCCAGGATGGTCTCGATCTCCTGACCTCGTGATCCGCCCGTCTCGGCCTCCCAAAGTGCTGGGATTACAGGCTTGAGCCACCACGCCCGGCCTTTTTTTTTTTTTAATTAGCCAGGCATGGTGACGTAATCCTGTAGGCCCAGCTACTCAAGAGGCTGAGGCGGGAGGATTGCTTGAGCCCAGGAGGTGGAGGCTGCAGTGAACCATGATCGTGGCACTGCACTCCAGCCTGGGTGACAGCAAGACTAAGAATAAACAGTGATGGCAGAGGAGTGTCACCTTTGAAAGAAAAAACAGGCCGGGCGCGGTGGCTCAAGCCTGTAATCCCAGCACTTTGGGAGGCCGAGACGGGCGGATCACGAGGTCAGGAGATCAAGACCATCCTGGCTAACACAGTGAAACCCCGTTTCTACTAAAAAATACAAAAAACTAGCCGGGCGAGGTGGCGGGCGCCTGTAGTCCCAGCTACTCGGGAGGCTGAGGCAGGAGAATGGCGTAAACCCGGGAGGCGGAGCTTGCAGTGAGCTGAGATCCGGCCACTGCACTCCAGCTTGGGCGACAGAGCGAGACTCCGTCTCAAAAAAAAAAAAAAAAAAAGAAAGAAAAAACAAACACATCTCCATGCTGCTGTGACTGACAATAAGTAGGAGAGCGGGCAGAGCACCTCCCGCCAGTGGAAAGACAACAGCAGAATTAGAAAGCGCTATTTGGCAAACACCGTAATAAACATAGGCAACGCTAGCAAAACAATGCTAGACCTTGAGGAGTCCCAGGGTATTTGGAAAGCCTCCCCCAAGAGACATCTGATTACAAAGGGCAAGACAGTCACTTCACAGTGAAAATCCCTGGCAGACCCTGTCTCAGCCGAATGGCCAAGAACGGGACTGACAGGACACATGTCACCTTCTGTGCCACTCTGAGGAAAAGCACAGCCTTACGGTGGAGACACCAGACAAACCTAAGCTGAGGACAGTCTGCCGAACGACAGGCCAGTGCTCTTGGGACAGTCGATGTCACAAAACACAAAGGCTGACTGGGAAACACTCTAGATTAAAGGCAAGTGGACGGAGGGCTGAATGCCACGCGGCAGCAGGCGTGTTGTTTACAGGACACCACTGGGACAGTCCGTGAGTGCTGAGCCTGCTATGGATGAGGATCGTCCTGCTGGTTTCAGGAAATGCTTGCTGTTGCATTTAGGGGAGAGGGCAGCACCTGCCGCGCATGGACTGAAACATGGCTCCAGCAGGAAAGCCTGTGTGAGCGCATTTGCGTGAAAACAGGAGAACGCAGGGATAACATTCACATCGGGGCAATTGGGAAAACCCTTCGCACCATTCTTACTGCTTTTCTGTAAATTCATTTAAAATAAAGACGAGGGAAAAAAGCATGCTCTCTGCCCCGACCCGTCCTTACCAGCTGCGGTGCCGGGCATGCTGGCGTAGGGGCCCGCGGCAGGGGCCGGCTGGCTCATGTACACGCCATGCATGGGGGAGCCCTCCACCGAGCTGGCGGGGCTGAAGGTGCTGGGGAAGCTGGCTGGTCCCGAGGGCTGGTAGAGCACGCCTCCGGCTGCGGGCATGGCCTGGAGCTGGGGACGAAGGAGACAGTGGTGAGAGTTGGTCCTCAGCCCACGAGCCCCTGGGTGGCAAGAGGATGGCACATACCTGGGCGTAGGGCAGGGGGAAGGCAGGCATCTGCGCACGCATCTGGACCGTCTGCTTCTGCTGCTCCAGCCGCAGCTGCCGCTCCTTCTCCTGCTCCTGCAGGCGCTGGATGGCCAGCTGCCTCTGCACCTCCAGGTACTCCTGTGCGGCAGAAAGGCGGTGGTTACACTGGGGGCTCCCCAGCCCGCTCCGGCCCATGGCTGGGCAGCCACCGCACCTGCTTCTTCTGCCGCATTATCTCCAGCTTCTGGGCCAGCTGGATCTGGCGCTGGCGCTCTGCCTCCTCGGCTGCCCGGCGAAGCTTCTCCCGGTGCTCTTCGCGCAGAGCACTCAGCGCCCCCCGGGCATCACGGATCTGTGCCAGTTTGTCCTGCAGCCCCTCATAGTACACTGTGGGCAGACGACAGAGCAACCCTGACCACTCCGGCACAGTGCCGAGAAGCTCCTGGGTGGAACAGACATGCAAACAGGCTGCCCTGTGCCCAGCCTTCTGCAGAGGGCTCTGAAGGCCCTGGGCTCTAGGGGAGGCAGGCAGAGGGCTCCGGGCAGGGCAGGGCACGGCATGGTCATCACTGAGACCACCTCCCACTGAGACCCTCCGGAGGAGGCCACAGCCCCAGTGAAGGACTCAAGAGCCCAGCATCCTCCAGGGAGGCCCTGGCCCAGGACGGCACTCACAACACCCGGCTGCCCCCCAGCCAAGGACCCGTGGCACGGGCACCTACGCCTGCGCTCGTCCAGCTGGTTGAGCAGCTCCAGCAGCTGCGGGTGCATGCCGTTGATGGACTGGAAGAGCGAGAGCACGGCTGAGTCGTTGGTGATGCTGCGGCCCCGCATGTGGTTACTCTTCATGCGGTTCACGAAGGTGGTGACGGCGTTCTGCAGCGCCTTCAGGAACTGCTCGTGGCTCTCCTCGGACTCGCCGTTGTGGAACGGTGGCTGCAGGCAGAGCAGGGTTCTGGATGAGTGCGGCCACGCCCCAGCCAGCCTCCCCACTGGGGCCTGGGACGGAGGCGCCCGGCTGCACGCAAGCCTGGAGCACAGTCCGTCTGCTCCTTATGGAAGCAATCCCTTCTGCAGGCGAGGAAGGCGAGGCCCTGGAGGCGGGGCCCTTGTCCAGCAGCAAGCCCTGCTCAGGATGGAGCAGGCTCAGGGCCCCATGCCAGCTGCCTCCCTCTCCAAGGCCCTGTGCTCTGACAGCCAGCCCAGAAGCCCCAGGTAAGGCCAAGGCCTCATCTGGTGGTTCTAGACTGCTCTGGAATATTCAGGTCCATGTTAGGTCCACAGAGTGGCCCCAGGTCTGGACCACAGCCTGGTGCAGTTTCCATTGGGAGAGGCCACTAAGGGCAGGGCAGGCCAGGGCTGGGCTGGGGCAGACACCCTTGCTCTGGCACAGCCCTCTGGTTAGGGCAGGCACCTGTGCCATGTGCCTGGTGCTATGGGCCTGGAGGCTGTATTTTGCCCTGGCTCGTGGAGGGAGCCATAGCTTACCTCACTAAAGGGGCCACCAGAGGGAGGAATGGGCTGAGAGTCTGTCTCCAGGAGGGGGTTCTGGAAGAGAGAGAATGAGTGGGGCCTCCGACCTGTCCCGCACCCACCCCTTCCAAGGGACCCTGCCACTAGGAACGCCAGGAGCAGCCCCTCACCTCCACCACGGTGGCGGGGGCTGCGTGCCCCTCCCCAGGCTGTGCAGCCGGCTCCGTCAGGGGCACGGGCGCCGACGGCGTGGGGCTCTTACGAGCCTCCTCCTGCTTCTTCTCCCAGTAGTTCCGGTTGAGATATCGCGCGAGCTGCAGGCAACAAGGGGGTCACTCCCAAGGCCAGAAACCGTGAGAGGACACACCTCACACTGGGCCTTACCTCAGGGTCGATGTCCTCAGCCAGAGGTGCCGACGAGTTCTGGGGAGAAAGGGGCATCTGAGTGTCACAGGCGACAGGATAGTTGCTCGGGCAGGGACAGGGATGGCCCCAGTGCGGCAGATCCTGGAGACCAGAGCTGCAGCCTGGGCCCTCCCTCCGTGCCCTCCTCTGGTTCCTGGCATCTCAGTGGCCATCTTTTCTCCTCTTCCAGATGCTTAGAACTCCACAGAGGCGGGCAGCACTGCTGTCCTATGAGACTCCTACCCTTGCTATGGGAGGAACAGGGCAGCACCAGGCCAGCCCTGGGGCCTCAAGGTGGACACTGGACAGCCCCCATGGTCCCGCATGTGGGGCCCCGGCCAACAGCCTGGGAAGGAGGGGAAGAAGGGAAGGGGTGGCTCACCGGGGCAGAGCTATTCTGAGCCCCTGGGCCTGCAGTGGCCTGGCCACTCCACAGAACCTACGAAATTACTTTCTCAACCTGCTGTCCCTGACCCAGCCCCCTGCAACACAGGCTGCCTCTTCACCCCCTACTGAGAGCGGGGCTGAGGCCAGGGAGAGGCGATGTGGATGCCCCAGAAAGCAAGTCTTTCAGTTCCTGTGGGGCGGGAGGGTGTGGAAGAGACGGGGTCTCACCAGCAAGGCGCCTTCCCCACAGCCTGTCCCATGTCCTCAGTCCCAAGGGCCAAACCAGGGACCGAGAGGAACGGGGGCCTGGAGCCCTGGGGCTCTGCCCTGACGTCTGTCCGTGTGCTAGGGCTGTCCTCTCTGGGAAGCTCGGGGACCTGCATCCCCCGCCAGCCCTACTGTATCAGCCGGGGACCCGTGTCCCCTGTCAACCCTACCGCCTTCCGGGAGAGGCAGCTCCAGCCCGAGGGCCACTCACCACAGGTGAAGAGTACAGGCTGCTGGCGGGGGGCGCCGAGGAGGCCGAGGGCGTGGGCTCTGCCTTGGGGTACGAAGTGTACGTGGACTTCTGTCTCTGAGCCAGAATTAGGAGGGGTGTCACCCGGGTGCACGAGATGCCCCTCTGGCCCCACCGCAGCACATCCAGGGGAGCTGGGCCCTTCCTGAGGCTGCCCCACCCCACCCAGCTTACCAGCCTCTCCTTCTCCTCTGCCTCCGACTGTGACAGCGCCAGGGCCAGCTGCAGCTCCTCCTCCTCCTGCAGGGCCGTCTCATCCCTCTTGGGGGGCAGCTGAGGACAAGCGGGGAGGGTGAGGGGGGCCCCAGGGAAGATGTGCCCACGGGACGGACAGGGTTGAGTACCTGGGACTGCTGAGACAGGGGGCTGGTCAAGTACTCGGGGGGCAGCTCAGTGGTGGAAGTAGCCTTTCCTTCCGCTTTCCTGTGGGCACAAGGGATGCTGCAGGTGACCGTGCGCTGACGCCACCCTGCCCCCGCCAAAGCTCTCAACTGCACTCCATGGGCTCCTCTAAGTGTCCCCAGAGTGATGACAGTGGCCAAACAGCCACAGTGTCCCAATGGCCACGTGCTAGAGCAGAGCAGGGCAGGACTCGAGGGCATCCCACCAACCACAAGGGCTTGGGTGAGTCCCTCAGGGTAAGCCCCAGTTCCTCTCCTGAAAATGGACATTCAGGACACCAGCCAGGCCTGCGAAGACCTTCCTGCGGCACTCGGGAAACCAAACACAGCACTGCCACTGCGGGATGGGCCCCACCCAAGAAGGGGCAGACAGGGCAGCACCTGTCACGCCCAGTAAGCTCTTCTGGGGCACCCCAGGCAGTCCAGGGGCCTCACAGCATGGTCGCAGTTTCAAACCACGCATGCTGACCTTCGATCTAGGGCTCTTTTCTTTTTTCTTTTTTTTTTTTTGAGGTAGTCTTGCTCCGTCGCCCAGGCTGGAGCGCGGTGGTGCGATCTCGGCTCACTGCAATCTCCACCTCCTGAGTTTAAGCAATTCTCCTGCCTCAGCCTCCTGAGTAGCTGGAACTACAGGCGCCCGCCACCACACCCAACTAATTTTTGTATTTTAAGTAGAGACAGGATTTCACCATGTTGGCCAGGATGGTTTTGGTCTCTTGGTCTCATGATCTGCCCGCCTCGGCCTCCCAAAGTGCTGGGATTACAGGCGTGAGCCACCGCGCCTGGCCGGCCCGGGGCTCTCTTCTAAAAGAAAAGTCCGCTTGAGGCAGACCCGCACAGTCCCCAGGCAGGGAAACACCGGCCAGTGTGTGTGTGTGAAGGCAGCAGCGGCGTTGGGATACCCTGCCATGGAGCCGCTGGGTCACAGCAGACTCACGCATGTGCGCAGTGGCTACGACGGACGGGACACTGATGCGGCTCAAGGCAGGCAAGTTCTTTCTTTCTTTTTTTTTTTTTTGAGACGGAGTCTCGCTCTGTCACCCAGGCTGGAGCGCAGTGGCGCGATCTCGGCTCACCGCAAGCTCCACCTCCCGGGTTTACGCCATTCTCCTGCCTCAGCCTCCCAAGTAGCTGGGACTACAAGTGCTTGCCACCACGCCCGGCTAATTTTTTTTGTATTTTTAGTAGAGATGGGGTTTCACCGTGTTAGCCAGGATGGTCTCGATCTCCTGCCCTTGTGATCCACCTGCCTCGGCCTCCCAAAGTGCTGGGATTACAGGCGTGAGCCACTGTGCCCGGCCAAGTTCTTCTTAGTTACAGGAAGGAAAAGGAACTTCCCAGGAAGCAGCCCATCACCAGACATGGCTGGCTGGGATGGGACGCCCTGAGGAGGGCATGGCCTCACTCCTGGGCTTCCCGAACCTAAGCAGGTGGAAGCCTCAGACCTGAACAGAGGGCCAAGGGGCCAGGGCCTGACTTTCCAGAAATGTCCACGGCGCGACACAGGGAGGTAATGACATGGTCCAGAAAAAGGGAACTAAGGAGGGAGCGCAGCCCACACAAAAAACACACGCGACCCAGGCCAGACCCACAGCGATGCTACTGGGACCACGGCAGAAATGGAACGTGGACCACAGAGCAGAAGCCAATGGTGGGGGCAGCATAGTCCTGAGCAACCACTGTGGCCACGAGAGCACTGTCCCTCTCAGGGATCGCACGTGAAGATCTGGGTGCCAAGGCGCATAACGTCTGCACTCATGCAAATTCAGGATAAAACCTGTGTGAACACGCGCACACGCAGGAGAGGGGAGGCAGAGCAAACTCTGCGGCAAAACACCGATCGCTGAGGCACCGGCCACGGCCCCGCAGCTTCTGTGTGCTACTCTTGCAACTTTTCTGTAAGTTTTATTCCAAACGTTGAAATGCAAATGAATCCAAACCCGAACCCAAGCAACAGGTCTGTCGGAGCAGCCTTGCTCCCTGGAGCCGCAGCGCCCAGTCTCGCACACCCACCTGCCCTAGTGTGGGGCAGGGTCCGAGGGCATGCGGCCACCCTGGGTTTCCCTTGACCTTCCAGCTGCTGTGCTGTGAGGGCCCTCTGGGGTCTGCAGGCCTCTGGCACCATGGCCAAGAGGGACAGAAAGGCCAGCCTGGAGATCCTGCCCCGCCTGCAGCCCAAGCAAGGGCGGGGACTCACCTGTTCAGCTGCTCGTAGCAGGGCTCACACACGCGCACCTCCTTCTCGATGCCGAACTTGGGGATGGTGGAGTACTTGGAGGAACACTTTCCACAGAAGATCTGGCCACACGCCCGGCAGTGGTGCTGCAAGACAGGGAGGCTGGTCACAGGCACTGGGGACCCTGATGTGCCACCCGGCCCAGAACCTCCGCTCTGTACAACACTGACGCTGAGCCTCACAGGTGGGGGAAGGCAGGGGACAAGCAGAACAAGTGCCTGGGAGGACACTAAGGCCAGGGAACCTGGACATGCTCCCAGGAATCTCAACACCAGCCACCGTTTTGGGGAAAATAAAGTAAGTTAAAAAGAAAGGCAAAGACAAAATATATTCCATTGTGCTGACAAAACAAGGGCTTTTGTGAGTGCAGTGGCTGCTGGAAGCTGCTGACACCCCAAACCCCAAGCATTCCCGGTTGCCAGCCTGGAGGGGGCTTTGGTGTGAAGATGGCTCGAGGGGTCAGAATCCAGATGGGCTACGCCACACAGAGAAGGGGACCACATGGCCCTGGCAAGCAGGAGAGTGACTGTGGCAAGGCCTGTAGCCCTAGTTTTAAGACATTATAATTCCAGAGTGAGGCTGGGCCCGGCCCAGGCAGCAGCATCAGGCCCTTATGTGGGCCCGCACTGTCCCCTCCTGACGCCCCACTGCCATCCACTGCGAGCTGCAGTCACCTCCTGAACCACACACCAGGAAGGAAAGGCCCAGCCGGGACGGTGGCCTTACACACGGCAGGGGACCTGGTGTCTGGCCGGGGCTGTAGACAGAGCCCCCAGGTGGGAACTCACCTTACGGGTCATCACCCCGAACTGCACCCTGCAGCGGTGGCACTCCTCAGCGTCCACCCAGTCCGGAGCCTGAGGAGGGCGGCAGTCAGGACTACACGCTCCCCTCCCCACCAGCTCCAGAGGCACAGAGTCCCCTGCCCCACAGAAGGGAACAGACCCAGAGAGGACCCTAGCACGAGCGAGAGCAATGCCCCGGGCCGCCCTTCCCAGCGGCGTGGCCTGGGGTGAAGCTGCTGAGACCTGAGGAAGGGACTTCCTCATCAAAGGTGCTTGTTTTTCTTTCCTGAGCCCCCAGCCACTCTAAAGGCCCTTGAGCCACGTCTCCACCTCGCCCTCCAGAGACGGCTGCTACGCCTCGGCCCAGGACACACAGCTCCCAGACAGATGGGAGCTCAGCCACCAACCCCCAAGCAAGCCGGACTCCCAGCGCTCCCCACTTCACGCTTCCTGAGCAGCCCAACTCCAGGACCCCCGGCGGCCGCCGACACTCACTCTCTCGGCAGCAAACATGGCATCGCTCTCTTTGAATTCTGGGAAGACGTGCCCTGGAGAGAGGAGGCATAGTCACCGCCCGCTCCTGCCTGGCCTGCAAGACCTCCCGAAGCCCCTTCCTCACTCCTGGCAGCTGTGACACAGCAGTGACCGTGCACCCAAGTGAGGGCGTCTGGGGGCACCGAGACAGCCTCCTGCCCGCAAGGCTGGTGTCTCCATGGAGCCTCCGTCCTCAGCACACGAGAGCCAGGCCCTGCTTCCCCCGTCCTGAGACACGGCTCCCACCCCATCGGGGCATCAGGCCCCTGCGCGGCCCCGCCTGCTGAGTGGCTCCCTCACCCTCTGCTCTCTGGCCAGGGCTCCCACTGTTCCTGAGGACAAGGCCTCAAGCTACTTTTTTTTTTGAGACAGAGTCTCACTCTGTCGCCCAGGCTGGAGTGCAGTGGTGCGATCTCGGCTCACTGCAAGTTCCGCTTCCTGGGTTCAAGAAATTCTCCTGCCTCAGCCTCCCGAGTAGCTGGGACTACAGGTGCCCCCCACCACACCCAGGTAATTTTTGTATTTTTAGTAGAGACGGGGTTTCACCATGTTGGCCAGGCTGGTCTTGATCTCCTGACCTCAAGTGATCCGCCCACCTCTGCCTCCCAAAGTTCTGGGATTACAGGCGTGAGCCACTGCGCCCGGCCCGTCTCAAGCTATTCTTGAGACACAAGACCCCAGAGAAAATCCAGGAAAGCTCCCACCCCAAGAAGGAGACATGAGCACAGACCACCAGCGTCCACTACCCCAAAGTTGAGAGCCTAAGACAGCTCGTGTAGCACCCCCTGCGTTGTCCACACTGGTCCTGCCCACCCTGCAGCCACAGGGCAAGCGTCCAACTCCTGCAGAGGGGACACACCAGCCCTGGAGCCCGCCCCATTCCCCACACTCCCGGCCTCGTCTTCAGCAGAGCTCAGGGCCACACAGGACCTGCACGGATGGGAGCAGCCATGCCCACCTCTCTCTCACTGAGTGGGCCCCGAGCACCAGCCAAGACCTCCAAATGCATCCTGAAGCCCCCACCTCTCTCTGCACAATCCCCAGCTCTCCACGGCCACAATGGCCAGGAGGGACCCTCAAGAAACACACCTCGGCCGTCACAGCCGAGACAAAACCACCAGAGGCCTCCTGCTGCGCCGAGAGCAACGCTGAACTCCAGCCCACAGCCTGGAGGCCGTCGCTGTGCAGGCCCGGCCGCGCTCTCCTCTGGGCACCTGGCCAGCTTTCTGCCCCGGGGCGTCAACCCTGAGTGTCCGCCCACGAGTGCTGCCTGCCCGCTCATGCCAGCTCTGACTTCTGTTCCAGTCTCAACACTCGGGACAGCTCTTCCAGAGGCCTTCCCTGACAGCACAGCCAACCCGACCCCAGGAATCCTGCCCCTCTGAAACAGACCGTCTGCTGCCTTTCCACCTGCGTGTTGTCTAACATCACTGCCTGCCTCTGCCCGTGCGTCATGGGTCCAGAAAGGCAGGAGCCGGTCTGAGCCCGCCCTCACACACACGGTCTTTCTTCCCTGGCTCCAGACCACAGCCCTCCTCCCTCCCACCACGGGGAGCAGCCCATCTTCCCAGGCCCCTCGACACTGTGCCCGTTGGGCCTGACTGTCCAACAGTTCCAAGCCTTGGCCTGGTCCCAACCTCCGTCCTGACTCACCCTCCACCTTCATGATCTGGTAGGTGTCCTGGACCACCTTGTACTTAGGCTCATTCCGGAAGGCATGCGCCCAGGCCTGGATCAGGTACAGGATCTTGTTACGGACGTTTACCTCCACTTGTCTCTGCAGGCAGGGAGGAGGGGGTGAGGGTCGCAGGAGACCAGGCGCCAGAGGCCTCGGTGTGAGGAAGCAGCTGGCAGACCTCAGCCTCTGAGGAGACGGGGCTGACACAGAGGCCAGGGAAGGCCCCCCGAGTGGGGCGTGGGGGCCATGCACCAACCTGTTCCCAGACCCTGACTTCAAACCTCATGCTTGCTTCTACTTGCTCAAGACTATGGCTCTTCTCTAACCACTGCCAAAAACCAAGAGGCTCACTGGAGTCAAACAACACCGCGTCTCTGGGCTCCTGACCATCTGTCTCTGCCTTTCCCCGCGGGACCCGCCCAGCCCAGGATCCCCGGTTCCTGTCAGGCTCCAACAGGCAGGGCCCAGCAGGCCTGACAGTGGCAGCCTGGTGCTGGGGCTGAGAACACAGGGGCACTGCGGGACTCCGGCTATGCCCCTCCTTCCAATCACAGCCGGGGACTCGCCAGGGGGCAACTGCTCCAGAAACGCCCCCAAGTTCAGAGCGGGCTCCGAGCCCCACTGCAGCCACCCTTCCCCCAGGTTAAAGCGCACCCTGGCCTTGCACCTAAGGCCCTCTCAAGGACGCCGTCCCAGTGTGACGTGCAGGATGGCGTGCGATCAGAGACTGCTTCAAGGAAGCTCTGGGGCATCTGCACCGTGGCCTGAGCTCCTTTCCAGAACCTCTCGGCGTCCTCAGCGGCGCCTTCCCTCCACAGCTCTGCCCCACCCCATAGAGGAGTGAACCAGCTCAGGATCTGCAGCCTGACTAAAGGAAATCGGGGGCACCAGGGTCAGGCAGGGCTGGACTCTGGCACCTTCTGCCTCTCAGTCAGGACAGGACGGGACAGGAAGCCAGCCAAGGTGGCCAGTGAGGGCCTTTGGGAGGCCTGGTTGTTCACTAGGATCCCCGGGCAGGTTCTCAGCTGTGTGGGTCCAGGGAGTCCCCTATGAGACACAGGCCCAGCCCACAGGTCGGGACAGAGGGAGATCAGCCTGACCACACGGGACACCCTTTCTCCTTGACACCGGCGGCAGCACCCCCGCTGCATCACAGTCCACATCACAATCCCTGCACGTGTCCCTGGCACAATCTCCTGGGGATCTGGAGGGCTTTTCCTCCTCCGCCCAGGAAAGCATGAAGCCCCCACTCTCCAAAACAACTCTTATCCCCCGCCAGACACATCCGATCTTACAAGCCGCCACTCAGAGCCCTCCCAGGCCGGCCTGTGGGATGTGGCCAGCCTGCCCTCCAGACCACAGCCACTCACACATGATAGCCAGCGACTGCCCTGCCTACCCAGCAGCATCTACTCACCTTCCCGAGGACAGTAGGTGCCCCAGCCCTGCCTCCCGGAAGCTTCCCCCAGGCCTCAGGGTTGCTGTCACCTCAGTGCTCCAGACACAGCACCCCAGGCCGGCTCCTGCTAAACCCTGGCCTCCCACTTGTGAGTGCGAGCTTGCGCAGTGCAGGGACCACCGATCCGCACCTGCACATTTTCCGCCACACCTGGTGCTGTGCTGTCATCGGTGCCCAGTAAACACCCGGAGAAGCAAAGGTGCCAGCCTGGGTGGCCACCCACTTGCCCCCGTCTCACCCACCTTCAGCAGGTCCTTCAGCTCCTCCATGGTCTGCTTGTTGGCCACCTCGTCATGAACTGTCTGGCCACAGTTCTTCACCACAGACTCCATTACCTGCAGATGCCCAGGAAGGGAAGGGTGGGGCCAGTGATCAGGGCAGGGGCCCCTCGTCCTCCTGGACGGACCCACCTCCCTGTGGGACAGCAGAGCCCTTCAACAGGCCCATCAGGCCACTGGGCCGGTGGGGAACCTGGTGGGACAGCAGAGCCCTTCAACAGGCCCAACAGGCCACTGGGCCGGTGGGGAACCCCAAGCAGCAGCATCTGAGACTCAGTGGCCTGCACAGCACTGCTCCCTGTGATGCCAGTCTCACTGCCAAGCACAGCGACAAGATCCGCCTTCCGGTGTTTAGTGTTTACTCACGCAGGACCGGCTGAAGAAGCAGTACTCACTCCCTCCCCCATCTCCCGTCTGTCCCTCAGCGTGACCCCTCCTAGGTGGCACTGTTCACACAGGCACTCAAGGATGAGTGGTAACTCTCTTGCTTGATGTATGCCCAGGGAGGTGGGCAAGGCCACAGGGCAAACTCTTCTCATGCTGTCCTGACTAGTGGGGGCTGGGGGGTGAGGGGTGGGGATCCTGGGGGCCACTGAGGCAAGGCAGTCTACTTACCTCCAGGGCATACAAGGCCACGTGTGGGTTCTTGTCATTGACTTTCTTCTTGATGGAATTCACAGCATATTTTGCTCTGAAAGGGAAATGATGTTGGTAAAAGCAGAGAAAAAGGGGAAGAAAATAGTCTCAGCAACCAAGATGAAAAAAGTTCATCTGCTGCCAGGTGCAGTGGCTCCTGTAATCCCAGTGCTTTGGGAGGCCAAGGCAGCAGGACTGCTTGAGCCTAGGAGTCTGAGACCAGCCTGTGCATCATGGCAAAAACCCATCTCTACCAAAATACAAAAAATTAGCTGGGCATGATGGTGAACGCCTGTAGTCCCATCTACTCGGGAGGCTGAGATGGGAGGATCGCTTGAGCTTGGGAGGCAGGGGCTGCAGTGAGCTGAGATCATGCCACTGCACTTCAGCCTGGGTGACAAAACAAGGCCCTGTCTCAAAAAAAAAAAAAAGTCTGTCTACCGTCTTAAGTCTTTGAGAACCCCGAAGCAAATACAAACATAACCAGGTCATCTGCAAGCTGTGCAGAGAAAACCCCTTAATTGTCCAAGATGTCAAAAAATCCTAGCATGTAGACCATGCAGTTCTCTACAAAACAACCCAATATGGTCAGCTACATTGTGGAGAATCAACAGGAACCAAGCAAGCCCAGCTTAGCGCAGGGCCGCTCCCTGCTTCACAACACAGGCCCCGCGAACTCACTGCGTGTCCCCTTGGCGGATCAGGTCGCAGATCTGCAGAATGGACTCCCAATCCGTCTCTAGCAGGAGCTGGCTGGTCGCCTTGTCTGAGTGAGAAAATGCCATGAAAGGGGGGGGTCATCCTGCTGGACTCCCCACACAGCACCCCAGCTTGGCAGCAGCAGGGGGACTCCCTAGTTCCCCTTTAGACATTTGGACCACATGAAAAACCACGAGAGAATCCTCCTGAGCACGCTGATGGGAAGGGAAGTGCCATCGTTCTCAGGGAAGCAGCAAACAGCGTGAGAACAGCACACCAGGTGCTGGTCCAAGCCCTCCCACAACCTGCGAGCGAGGTAAAGACACTCAGCAGAGAGGCGAGGGCACTGCCGTGAGTCACACAGCTCACCAGAGACAGAGGCTGATTCACTCTTAAACATCAGGCTCAGCTGCTTCTCAACAAAGAACTCTATCACCCATTCCTTGGAGTTGCCACTTGCCCAGATGCTCCCCATTTCAATGGGATCTTAGCTTGGGCAAGAGCTAGAGAAGCCTGCAGTGTAGACTCCAGGCCCCTCGCTCCAAGTGCTTTGGGAATAAGGGCAGAACGGCGCTCCAAGGAAGACTCGCCAGCTAATACCTGTCATCATACCACATCACTGCTGTCTCCAACAACTGGTCCCTCTGAGGAGCAGCTCCAGCTCTGCCCACACCACCTTCCCTGGATACAGAAACGATCTAACAAACCAAGCCACGTCCACTTTCTATACTGATTCAGTAGTTAATCTCTGGATTTATTCCTGAAGCACTGAACTACCTGTGTGGCTGAGATACTCAGTCTGCTTGCAGGTTCCCTGGGCAAGGAAGGTGTCTCATTTGAAGTCTCCTTGAAAACCATACTTAACAAAAAGGCAGGCTTGGGGCAGCCCATCCGAGCACCCAAGCGCCTAACCTGAAACACAAGACTCATTTTCCCTACAGGGCACGTGCACATCAACATTCCTTTTCCCTCCTAAAACGTGTCAACTCCAGGAGGCTCAGATAGGATTAGCTTTAACCTCCAAAAACGTGAGAAAACGCCTTTCTAAACCATTAGGCGCTTCCCGAAGCCAGTGTGGGAACAAAAGGTGGGTCTGGGACTTGTAGGCCCCAAGAGAGCTCGAAGGTCCCAGAGAGGACACTGCTGGCTCTACCATTCAAGACCCAATGTTTTGGGTCAGAAGCCCAAGTGCGAGCCTAACATCCGACTGAGTCACCCACTTTCATGACTCAGGCCTTGTGGCCCACTCGGCCGGGTGCTCGTCGGTCAAGGGGAAATCGGCCAAATGTCCGGGCCCGCAAAGGAGCGAGAACGCCGAGCGCCCCCGACGCCCTGCGCGGACCCTCACAGAGCCCAGGTTCGCCAACGCCCGACGGACGCAGACCCCACGGTTGCGCCGAGGGTCCACGATCGGCCTCTCCGCGCCCAGGAGGACAGTGGGCCGGGGACAGGCGGGTAGGGCGGCCGGTCCGCGCCCCTCGGGCCCTCGGGGCCGCGCTGACTCAGCGCCGGGCGGGGCCTACGGGCTGACAATGGTCGGGCCGTCGCGTGGGGATGCGTTACCTAGAAGACGCTCGAAGGTGCCGCTACCTCGCCCCATGGCGACCTCCAGCACAGACCCGTCGCCGCGGGCGCTCCCCTGATCCCAGCTGGCGCGCCCCCCGACTTCCGCTTCCGCCTTTTCCCTCCAGTGCGCGCACGCGCACGTCACCGCGCCGTTCCTAGAGCCGCGAGGAGGCGGAGTCTTCCGCTCTTCCGCTAACGCTGCCCGCTAATTGGGCTCACCCTTGGAACCTGATCCCTAAGAACCAATGAGTAGTCCGGGGGTGAGAACTATCCAATGAGAGTGGGCGGTGGGCGGGCCTTGCTCCGCGGGCCGAGCTACGGGTGCCGGGTGGAGCGAAGCACGGAATGTGTCTCCTGCTGGGGGCCACGGGCGTCGGGAAGACGCTGCTGGTGAAACGGCTGCAGGATATCCTTCCGCGCGGGGACGGGACCGGGGTGTGGGGGTCACCGGACTGGGGCGGGTACTCACCCGTTAGCTGCTCAGGTCCTTGACCGCTCTGTACAGGTGAGCTCCCGGGATGGGAAGGGCGACCTGGGGGAGCCACCCCCGACACGGCCCACGGTAGGTGTCCGCTCCCGCGGGTGGAGTTGCGCGGGGTCCGCTCTGCGCTTGGTGAAGAGCTCCGGGCTCCTCTAAGTGCACGCCGAGGCGCAGCGGGTCAGGTCTTGACTTAAGGCCAGCCTTCGGGAGCGTGGGGGAGGCCCGAACTGAGGATACCTGGCGCGGGATGCGGGGGCCTGCTGCCCTCTACGGGCACTTCCTCTCCCCTCGCAACGGGTTCCTGTGGCTGGTCACCCCCACAGCGAATGCAACTACTGATGGGCGTCGGTCCCTGCTCGCCGTTACTGCTTTAGGGACTGAGCCCTTGGAGAATGGGTCTGCGGGGTTCAGGCCACCGCGTTAGGTGTGGGCACGGTGCTCTTCAGGAGTTCACAGCAGTACAGCACTTGTATTGGGTCTGCATCGTGGTTTTTCCTATAGGTGGGCACCAATCTTACTGACATCGTGGCACAGAGAAAGATCACCATCCGGGAGCTGGGGGGGTGCATGGGCCCCATCTGGTCCAGTTACTATGGAAACTGCCATTCTCTCCTGGTAGGTTGTAATCCTATATGGGCTTTCTTTAGGGACCTGTGTCTACATTTCTGTGATGTCCAGTCCCCAACCTTGCTGTGTGTAGAACGGGGTTTGGGTTATTTAGTGACTATACTGGTCATGGAAACAGGTCCTACGGTAGTGTTGTTTCCTGCTGGGCACCACGTCTGGTTTCTGGTGCTTGCGCTCCCAGGCCCCCGGTAGGAGCTCACAGAGGCCTTGCTGAGGGCAGGGCTGCTCCTCCGCAGGGAACAGACTTAACCCTCTGTGTCGCTCCCTGGTACGTCTGTGTTTATGTTGGATTTATACGTGCCTCTGGTTGGTCCCATCTTAACAAGGCCTGTGCCCCAGATTCCAGTATGGAGAACTGATGGCCACATGAGGACAAAGACGAGTGTCACCAGATCGTCCTCATAAAACTCGATTCCCTCTGCTTCTGCCTGTTCCCAAAGCTTTGTTTAAAGCTGTTTTGGGCTGGCCGCAGTGGCTTACTCCTGTAATCCCAGCACTTTGGGAGGCCGAGGTGGGCGAATCACGAGGTCAGCAGATGGAGACCATTCTGGCTAATGTGGTGAAACCCTGTCTCTACTAAAAGTACAAAAAATTAGCCGGGCGTGGTGGCGGGTGTCTGTAGTCCCAGCTACTCGGGAGGCTGAGGCAGGAGAATCACTTGAACCCAGGAGGCGGCGGTTTCAGTGAGCCGAGATGGTGCTCCGTCTCAAAAACAAACGAACGAACAAATGCAATTTTGCTCTCCCAGTGCCAGGTCTGTGAGGCCCAGGGGAGGAAGTTTGGCAGCAGGGCGTTGCTGACATCTGTTTCTTTTTCCCCAGTTCATGATGGACGCCTCTGACCCCACCCAGCTCTCCGCATCCTGTGTGCAGCTCTTAGGTCTCCTTTCTTCAGAACAGCTCGCAGAAGCATCGGTGCTGATACTCTTCAATAAAATGTACGCGTCCCTGAGCTGAGAGGCAGCACAGCAGGGGCGGGGGCTCCCTGGGAGTACAGCCGGGAGCATGGCTGGGTAGGGAGGTGGTGCGGCTGGGGGTCCGGGGCAAGTGTGTGGCAGCCACTACTCTGATGGGCCACTTCTTTCACTCCAGCGACCTACCCTGTTACATGGCCATGGAGGAGATGAAGTCATTAATCAGGCTTCCAGACATCATTGCTTGTGCCAAGCAGAACATCACCACGGCAGAAATCAGCGCCCGTGAAGGCACTGGCTTGGCAGAGGTGCTGGCCTGGCTCCAGGCCACCCACAGAGCCAACGGTTGACTGCCCGGCAGAGGCGCGGCCGACCTGCGCTGGGGAGAGGTGGCAGGGGGCAGTATGGCTTCGCTGCCAATATTTTCTTCTCACAGGCAGAATAACCCAAAGTAACTCTACGTGATCGGCTCTGTGCTGAGAGGCAATGATGGGTAAACTGAGGCATGCGGCAATGGAAGTTGACATCTGGCCTCTGAAAAAACTGTCTCCAGGGGCCAGGCACGGTGGCTCATGTCTGTAATCCCAGCACTTTGGTAGGCGGAGGCGGGCTGATCACCTGAAGTTAGGAGTTCGAGACCAGCCTGACCAACATGGAGAAACCGTCTCTACTAAAAATACAAAATTAGCTGGGCGTGGTGGCGCATGCCTGTAATCCCACCTACTTGGGAGGCTGAGGCAGGAGAATCCCTTGAACCCAGGAGGCGGAGGTTGCAGTGAGCCAAGATCACGCCATTGCACTCCAGTCTGGGCAACAAGATGAAACTCTGTCTTAAATAAGAAATAAAAATATAAAAACTTGTCCCCAGACTGGGTGAGCAGGGCCTGCAGGTGGCAGAGTGTTCTGTGTCCTGGAGTGGTGCTATTGGGGGTTGGCTGCCCTCCTTCCTAGAGACCTGCTGGACTGCCCCCGAGGTGTATGGACTGCACAGTGCCACTGAGACCTGGCCTCTTGCTGTAGCACAAGCTTCAACCTGCTGAGCCACTGGCACCCTGACCCCACGTCCATCACAGACGGCATGAGGCCGGTGAACTGAGTGTGGTCGTAAGAGCCAGGCCTCGAGTTAGAAATGAGCTTGTGGCCGGGCGAGGTGGCTCACGCCTGTAATCCCAGCACTTTGGGAGGCCGAGGCAGGCAGATCACGAGGTCCGGAGTTCGAGACCAGCCTGGCCAACATGGTGAAACTCTGTCTCTACTAAAGATACAAAAAATTAGCTGGGCATGGTGGCTTTTGCCTGTAATCTCAGCTACTCAGGAGGCTGAGGCAGGAGAATCACTTAAACCTAGGAGGCAGAGGTTGCAGTGAGCCTAGATCGCGCCACTGCGCTCCAGCCTGGCTGATGAGTGAAACAGTCTGGAAAAAAAAAAAAAACAACGAACCAAGAGCCAGCATTCTCACTTGTTCAGTAAACAGGTATTGCCCTGAAATGCCCACAGGTGTGCCAGCAAGGGCTCAGATGAAGCACAGGAAGTGGCCATGCCACCTGCGGCTCCGCAGCAGCCTGCCTTGACTTTGGTTCTCAGCTGTGGCCGCATGTGGGAGTGTTGATTTGACGGGTCAGTGTCCGGCTGCTGAAACAACAGAAATGTGCTCTCGTGGTTCCGGAGGCTTTCACCAGGGTGGTTTCCTTCCAGAGGCTCTGAGGGAGCATCTGTGCCTTGCCTGTGTAGCGGCTGCAGTGCTCCTCGGCATGCCTGGGCTGTGGCCTGCAGAGCCTGTTTTCGCCCTCATCACATAATTTCTCTCCTGTGCCTCTGTGTTCTCTCCTCTTACAAGGACATCTGTCATTGGAAATCCAGGATGATTCCTCATTGTATCTGTAAATGCCCTATTTTCCAAACAAGGTCACCCTTGCTTGTTCTAGGGGTTATAACTTGGACACACCTTTTGGGGACCATCATTTGACTACAACGATTGAATAAGAAACCCTATAGTCCTGACAATACATGGAAATTTTCTGCAAATGTTTTTGCAGCTGGAAGTCTAGGCTCCTTCGATCATGGAAGGAGCTTCGCACCCACCACTGTCCTCCATGTCACAAACCTGCTGTACTTTGCTTGTGGGGAAAGGGGTCTTTATTCCCATGGAGGGCTGTGTGCGATGCCTGGGAAAAGCTCAGCACGGCGTGCTTCAGGGTGGCTCAGGCTCCAGTCTCTGCTTTCCAGTGTGTCATGGGCTCTCAACTGTACATAGCCTGTGGTGCCCTGTTGGATGCCACCTTTGTTTTTTTTTTTTTTTTTTGGAGACAAGTATCGCCCAGGTTGGAGTGCAGTGATGCAATCTTGGTGGCTCACTGTAACCTCTGCCGCCCAGGTTCAAGCGATTCTCCTGCCTCAGCCTCCTGAGTAGCTGGGATTACAGGCGCCCGCCACCACGCCCAGCTAATTTTTGTATTTTTAGTAGAGATGAGGTTTCACCATTTTGGCCAGGCTGGTCTTGAACTTCTGACCTTGTGATCACCCGCCTTGGCCTCCCAAAGTGCTGAGATTACAGGTGTAAGCCACTGTGCCTGGCCTGGATGCCACCTTCTTAGACCCCACGTGAATCTCCATGCACTGCTCCCCCTGCCCCTTACCACCACCAAGCAGCTACTAGACACCTGAAGTATCTGCCCTGTTAGTACCGTGGGGTGGAAAGATATACCTTTTATCACCCATAAGAGTGACAGCCAACACTTCTAACAAAATACAGCTGAGCAAGAGAAAAGCATTAACAAATTTACTTATTTGAGATAAGCTCTCACTCTGTCTCCAAGACTGGAGCACAGTGGTGGGATCACAGCTCACTACAGCCTCAGCCTCCCAAGCTCGGTCAGTCCTCCCACCTCAGCCTTCTGGGTAGCTGGGATTACAGGCATGCACCACCACGCCTAGCTAATTTTTTGTATTTTTGGTAGAGATGGGGTCTTGCTGTGTTGCCCAGGCTGGTCTTGAGCTTCTGGCCTCAAGTGATCCTTCTGCCTCAGCCTCCCAAAATGCTGGGATTACAGGCATGAGCCACCGTGCCTGGCCTAAAAGCATAACAAATGCATTAGTTTGACATGACAGCCGGGCACGGTGGCTCACACCTGTAATCCTAACACCTTGGGCGGCCAAGGTGGGCAGATAGCTGAGGCCAGAAGATTGAGAGAGACCAGCCTGAGCAACATGGTGAAACCCCTTCTCGACTAAAAATACAGAAATTAACCCGGCGTGTTGGCGCCTGCCTGTAATCCCAGCTACTTGGGAGGCTGAGGCAGGAAAATCACTTCAGCCCAGAAGGTGGAGGTTGCAGTGAGCTAAGATCACGCCACTGCACTCCAGCCTGGGTGACAGATTGAGACTCCATCTAAAAAAAATAAGTAAAGTTTTACATGACACCGGAGCCTTCATCTACGAAGACCCAGGAAAACCTTTATTTATTTATTTTTGAGATCGAGGCTCCCTCTGTCATCCAGGCTGGAGTGTAGTGGCACAGTCTTTGCTCACTGTAACCTCCGCCTCCCAGGTTCAAGCGATTCTCCTGCCTCAGCCTCCCAAGTAGCTGGGATTACATGTGTGTGCCACTATGCCCGGCTAATTTTAGTATTTTTAGTAGAGACAGGGTTTCACATGTTGGCCAGGCAGGTCACGAACCCTTGACCTCAAGTGATCCGCCCACCTGGGCCTCCCAAAGTGCTGAGATTGTAGGCGTGAGCCGCTGTGCCTGACATGAAAATCTTTATTTTCATATTTAGGTTTGACGAATGAACAGGCATGCAGAAATGTGATTGGACACACAGGATCTGGCCTAACATCTGTTTACCTGGGGAAACCCAGCAAGTCCGCACTGTACAATTCCCCTTCCCCTGGGGCTGGGGCAGGACCCCCAGGGAATGAGGATCTTCCAGGGAGAAGGGAGAGAGTGACCTTGCTAGATTTTTTTTTTTTTTTTTTTTTTTTTTTTTTTTTTTTTTGAGACGGAGTCTGGCTCTGTCGCCCAGGCTGGAGTGCAGTGGCCGGATCTCAGCTCACTGCAAGCTCCGCCTCCCGGGTTCCCGCCATTCTCCTGCCTCAGCCTCCCGAGTAGCTGGGACTACAGGTGCCCGCCACCTCGCCCGGCTAGTTTTTTGTATTTTTTAGCAGAGACGGGGTTTCACTGGGTTAGCCAGGATGGTCTTGATCTCCTGACCTTGTGATCCGCCCGTCTCGGCCTCCCAAAGTGCTGGGATTACAGGCTTGAGCCACCGCGCCTGGCCATTTTTTTTTTTTTTTTTTTTTTTTTTTTTTTTGAGACAGAGTCTCGCTCTGTCACCCAGGCTGGAGTGCAGTGGCCGGATCTCAGCTCACTGCAAGCTCCGCCTCCCGGGTTTACACCATTCTCCTGCCTCAGCCTCCCAAGTAGCTGGGACTACAGGCGCCCGCCACCTCACCCGGCTAGTTTTTTGTATTTTTTAGTAGAGATGGGGTTTCACCGTGTTAGCCAGGATGGTCTCGATCTCCTGACCTCGTGATCCGCCCGTCTCGGCCTCCCAAAGTGCTGGGATTACAGGCTTGAGCCACCGCGCCCGGCCTTACCTTGCTAGGTTTTATGGCTGGCTTGGGGGGAGAGGAGTTCTAGTTTCTATGACCTGCCGTGGGAAAAAAGAATTGCGGTTTCTGGGACTCACTTTGGGGGAGAAAAATGGGCAGGAACCAGGAGGGAAAGACAAAGACCTGGCTTCTGAGGCCTTCCCGTCTCCTCTGGGTCAGAGTACTCTGCATGCCAAGGTGCCATACTTTGGGGTTTAATAAGCCCTAACAGCAGGTCCTTGCAGATGTCACAGGCAACTTGTGATCCTAGTAATTGCTTTTCAGTCCACCAATTTCAGAGGACTTTAGCAAAGTCTGGTTGAAATGGCCAAGTGTTGGCTGGGCGCTATGGCTCATGCCTGTAATCCCAGCACTTTGGGAGGCCGAGGCGGGCGGATCACGAGGTCAGCAGATCGAGACCATCCTGGCTAACATGGTGAAACCCCGTCTCTACTAAACATACAAAAAATTAGCTGGGCGTGGTGGTGGGCACCTGTGGTCCCAGCTACTCGGGAGGCTGAGGCAGGAGAATGATGTAAAACCGGGAGGCGGAGCTTGCAGTGAGCTGAGATTGCACTACTGCACTCCAGCCTGGGTGACAGAGCGAGACTCAGTCGCTAAAAAAACAAAAATTGAAGAGAAATACCCACTGTGATTTTTGCTGTGAGGCATGAAAATACAAGGTGGCAGCCTGAGGTGCTTGTGTCCACCCAGCTGGAGGCCGGTGGGCTGCACTTCCCAGCTTGCTTGGAGGAACGTTGTTAGTTGGGAGGAGGTGCCTTTTCTGAAGAAATCCTTGATGCTGGACATGCTGATCCTGAATGAGTCCTAAGGGTACAGAGTTCCAAGAGCCGGAGGAGACCACAAGCCTGTGTTCCCAGCCAGCGCTGGTGGTAGCTGGGTTCCAGGCAGGTGGAGCCAACGTGGTCTGGAGCTGGCAGCCACACTCCGGCACCACCTCAGGTGGTTTTCAAGGGTGGGTTCCAGCCAGGGAGCCCTACGCAGGCGTGGCATGACGCCTCGGGAGGACAGTCTCGGGATGGGCGGATAAGGACCCTCCTTGTCTGCTCCTGACAGGCCGGGTGCTGCAGGCCACTTTGAATGACCCACGTTCCCAAAACCATCAGGTCCCCACTTTGCTGGCACACAGTGTCAATTGGGGTGTCCTGTGGGGTGGATGAGGGGTGCTGGGGACTCCCCTGGCCTTGTCACCCAGACCCCCACCCGACTTTAGGGTCCCTGAGCTCAGCAGATGTTCTGGGCCCAGGCACGCTGGACCCCCCCATCAGTGCGCATGCCGAGCCCACTTCACTCCTGAGTCTGGGAAAACTGATGCTGCTGAGGACCCCACTGTTGTGAGTCATCTCTGCCTGTGGGCTCTTCTCAGCGCAGATGTAGCACCTGCATATGAATTGTTTTTCTTTTCTGTTTTAGAGATGGGGGTCTTGCTCTGTTACAGCCCAGGCTGGAGTGCAGAGGCACAATCACAGCTCACAGGCCCATAGGGTGCAGCGGCCAGGCAGAGGCACTCCTCCCTTCCCAGACGGTGGGGTGGCCTTGACCTCTCGGGTTTGAGTGATCCTCCCATTTCAGCCTCCCGAGTAGCTGGGACCACAGGCACGGTGCCACCATAGCTGGCCTGAATTGTCTTTAACGGTTTGGAGTTCCCATGAAACTAAATGCTAATCAAAGGATAGCTGTGAGGAAAAAGAGAGAGAGATCAGACTGTTACTGTGTCTATGCAGAAAGAAGTAGACATAAGAAACTCTATTTTGTTCTGTACTAAGAGAAATTCTTCTGCCTTGAGATGCTGTTAATCTGTAACCCTAGCCCCAACCCTGTGCTTGCAGACACATGCTGTGTTGACTCAGGGTTTAATGGATTTAGGGCTGTGCAGGATGTGCTTTGTTAAATAAGTGCTTGAAGGCTGTATGCTTGCTCAAAGTCATTGCCATTCTCTTAACTCAGTACCCAGAGACACAATGCACTGCGGAAGGCCGCAGGGACCTCTGCCCAGGAAAGCCGGGTATTGTCCCAGATTTCTCCCCATGTGATAGCCTGAGATATGGCCTCGTGGGAAGGAAAAGACCTGACCGTCCCCCAGCCCGACACCCATAAAGGGTCTGTGCTGAGGAGGATTAGTGAAAGAGGAAGGCATCCGTCTCCTGCTCATCCCTGGGAATGGAATGTCTTGGTGTAAAACCCGATTGTATGTTCTATTTACTGAGATAGGAGAAAACCGCCTTAGGGCTGGAGGTGAGACATGCTAGCGGCAGTACTGCTCTTTAATGCACCGAGATGTTTGTGTACCTGCACATCAAAGCACAGCACCTTTCCTTAAACTGATTTATGACACAGAGATCTTTGCTCACGTGTTTTCCTGCTGACCCTCGCCCCACTATTGCCCTATTGTCCTGCCACACCCCCTCTCTGAGATGGTAAAGAGGGAGATCAGTAAATACCAGGGAACTCAGAGACCAGCGCCAGCGCTGTCCTCCGTCCTCCATATGCTTTTCTCAATCTCTCGTCCCACCTGACGAGAAACACCCACAGCTGTGGAGGGGCTGGCCCCCTTCAGATAGTATTATATAGTATGTGAAATTACATCATTAATATTTTTTCCTCAAAAAAAAATCACATTAATAAATGTGTGATAAGGTTGGCTGCTGGGAAGCAGAGGTTGTGGTGAGCCAAGATCGTGCCATTGCACTCCCGCCTGGGCAACGAGAGCAAAACTCCATCTCAAAAAAAAAAAAAAGAAAAGCAGGAGGGGTGAGCTGGCCTCTCCTGAAACCCCAGCACTGACAGAAGTCAAGGCAGGCTAACCTTTTAAGCCCAGGACTTTGAGACCAGCGTGCCACTGCACTCCTGCCAAGGTGACAGCAAGGCCCTGCCTCAAAAAAAAACAAAAAACAAAAAAAAACGTCAAGTACAGTGGCTCACGCCTGTAACCCCAGCACTTTGGGCGGCCAAACCAGGTGGATCCCTTTAGTCCGTAAGTTCGAGACCAGCCTGGACAACGTGGCAAAACCCCATCTATACAAAAAGCACAAAAAATTATTTGGGTGTGTTGGTAAGTACCTGTTGTCCCAAGTACTTGGGAGACTGAGGTGGGAGGATCGCCTGAGCCCCAGCTTGAGGCTGCAGTGTGCTTATGCCACTGCACCCCAGCCTGGGCAAGAAAGAGGCCCTAAAAACCACCAGGGGTTTCCCTCTCAGCAGCTGAAATCTGAGAATCGTGGATGCAGTGGAAAGCATGAGCGCTCTCCCGGCCCTCTGGGATGCCTTCACTTAGCCACACAGGGGCGACACAGGCCCAAAACCAAAGGCACCGAGCGAGTGGGAGTGCCACCCGCTGCCGTCCCAGCTCTTTCCCAGGGAAAGGCCACCCCCTTCCAGCTGCTGCATGTGCTCTAAGGCTGAGTTCTGGCGGCTGCAAAACCAACATCCCAACGCCAGGGCTGGGGCCACCGGGTACATCACAAGGTGGGAAAACCATTCATCCGACAGAAACACGCCCATAAGAGGAAAACAGCCCTGACTTTAAATATATATTCTCCACATTAAAACTTTTAACTAAAAGGTAAACTTTAATGTTGAAAATGCAAACTTGGGGAAGACAGAAAAGATCACATACAAGGCTGTCACTTCACAGTTGGAAGGTGGCACAGCGGCCGGGCAGAGGCGCTCCTCACTTCCCAGTCAGTTGGGCAGCTGGGCAGTGGCACTCCTTCCCAGATGGCGGGGCAGCAGCCAGGCAGAGGCTCCTTCCTTCCCAGATGGTGGGGCGGCCAGGCAGAGGTGCTCCTCACTTCCCAGACAGGGCAGCGTCTGGGCACAGGTGCTCCTCACTTCCCAGACGGTTGGCGGCCGGGCAGAGGCGCTCTTCGCTTGCCAGATGGTGGGCAGCCAGGCAAAGGCGCTTCTCACTTCCCAGTCAGTTGGGCAGCTGGGCACAGGTGCTCCTCACTTCCCAGATGGTTGGCGGTGGCTGGACCCAGGCACTCCTCACTTCCCAGATGGTTGGTTGGCAGCCGGGCAGAGATGCTCCTCACTCCCTAGACGGTGCTGGGCAGTCGGACTCCATTGCTGGATGTGTGACTTGGGTTTAAGCCTCTCCCTTCTGCCCTCATCTGGAAATGCTGACAGCCTGGGCCTCCCTCCTTTGGCACTGGATGGAGACTGAAGCCTGGCAAGGCCCTGCCCTCAGCAGGAACTCCCCCTAGGCCCCACTCTGTGACCCCGAGCCCAGGCCAGGATTTTTCCTTTACCTTCTCCAGCCACTTTGGGCCTCCCGGCTCTCTCAGAGCCCTGTGAGGTAGGTGACAACCCTGTTCCCACTTTTTTTTTTCTCTTTTCGTGTATTTTTAGTAGAGATGCAGTTTCACCATGTTGGCCAGGCTGGTTTGAACTCCTGACCTCAGGTGATCCACTTGCCTCGGCTGCCCAACGTGCTGGGATTATAGGTGTGAGCCACGGTGCCCAGCCCCCAGTTCCCACCTTAGTGTATGTGTTGTCATCATGTTTCACCCCAACCAGACCTTGGGTGGGCAGCCTCTGTGGGGACCACTCGCAACTGACCTGTAGTCATGGTCGCCTGCAGGGCCCTCGCAGGTGGTCCAGATGTGCCCCGTGGCCCTGCCCTGAAGCGTCTTCCCTGCCCGTGGCCTGCTCTGCCTGATGTGCACTGTGCACTTGGCTCTGCTGACTCCCAGGGCCTCCGTCACACACCGAGCCAGCCTCATCAGCTGTCTCACTAGTTGGTGTTCAGGGACAGGGACCCAGCCCTTCCTAAGGTGCACCTGGGCTGAGACTCAGAATGGACGTTCAAAACAAAGACATGGCGCCGTGAGTGACACCAGGCCCCACAGGCCGTCTGTCAACCAGGCCTTGGCCCTAGTCTGTCAGACACTCACCCCTTGCAAGATGTGGACCCGCTAGTGCCCAACGTGTGAACAAGTAGCTGGAGGCCCCACCCCACACTACTGGCATGGCCTGCCTCTCCCCTCCCAGGTGTGGCAGCTCCTGGTGCCAGTTTCCCAGGAGCATTGCCAGGCCCTGGGTGTCTCTCCATCATGGCTGCGGCTCTGGCTTCTTCCGGGAAGTGAGGTGGGGTCGCTCCCCATGCAGCAGCCGCCGCTGCTGCTTCAACACCCTGTAGGCCTGCACGGCCCGCTCTCTTTCCTCCCCAACAATCCGCTGGCGGGCCAAGGAGGCGGTCAGGGGCTGGGACACACCGCTGGGGCTCAGAAGCATCCTCAGCATCTGCGATCTCCTGCCAGGCTGCGGGAAAGAGGGGAGGGTGAGGCACAGGCTGGGCAAGGAGGGGACGCCACAGAAAGCCTCACAGCACCAACAGCTCTCCGGCCAGCGAGAATGGTGCACTCTCAGGCCACACACCCGACAGTGCACACGTTGGCTGAGGATTTTTTTTTTCTTGACGAAGGATCTTGCTATGTTGTCCAGGCTGGTATCAACTCCTGGGCTCAAGCGATCCGCCTGCCTTGGCCTCCCAATGTGCTGGGATTACAGGTGTGACCCACTGTATCCCGCCTGTCCAAGGCTTCTGTTCCCTGGCAGCACTGGGGGACAGACTCAGTTGTTCCCATGCCCCACTTACCTGGTCCTTGCTTACGCTCCTCCGGGGCCTGGCAGTCAGCTCTGGGGGCTGCAGGACAACCTCTCCAAATGTCACCGTGTCTGGAGGGGCAGAGTACAACTGAGGACTGCTGCCCACAGCCACTGCACCCGACACCCAGCGCCACCACCCGCCCACCTCCCTCCCATAGGGCTGGGACAGAACACCAACTCATCCAGTGGTCGAATGGCTGTGGACCCCAGGGGAGACCACAGGTGCCCAGTGCAGCCAGGGCTGGTGGGGAACAGAAGGCCTGTGCCCAGGCCCCGCCCGGACCACTGCTGACACCATCGCTTTGGGAGGAGCTACCTCGGAGCAACTCCTGCTCCAGCCTGTCGGCCGCCTTTTCTTCCTTTTTCCGTTGGACTTTATCTAGTCGCCGCTTCTGGAACCTGGGGAAGAAAGCACATGTCACTCAGATTCCTAAATTCTCTTTCTACCCAGGGAGGAGGCAGAGGCCGCCCCGCCCACAAGGATCCTCTGTGGCAGAGCAGGGACCGAGAACAGGCGGCTGCCTCCAAGTCCCTGCTCCCCTCACTGCCCCCACCCACTCCAAGTCCCAGCTCCCCTCACTGCCCCCACCCACTCCAAGTCCCCGCTCCCCTGACTGCCCCCAACCACTCCAAGTCCCGGCTCCCCTCACTGCCCCCACCCACTCCAAGTCCCCGCTCCCCTCACTGCCCCCACCCACTCCAAGTCCCGGCTCCCCTCACTGCCCCAAACCATAGCTGCCACCAAAGGAGGCTCTGAGCCCAGCAGGCCCCTCAGGGGTCCCCTCAGTGGTTCTCGGCCGGGGACGGCTGCCTCCCAGGGAGCATCTGACAATGTGTGCAGACACGCGGGCGGTCTCATGGGCAGAGGCTACTGGCACCTGGTGCGTGAAGGCTGGGAATGCTGCCAAAGACCCCCTACAGAGACTCATCCAGCCCACCCGGTGCTGCTGTGTCTAAAGGGCCTGACATGTATCGTGTGTCACATCTCCCTCACTGTGAATCTGGAAGCTTCACCTTCAGCGACAGCTCTGGAGATCACTGTGGCGCTAAGCTGTATCTGGGACACGTTCTCTGGGATGAACTTTCATTGGCTAAGGTAATTGTAAGTAATACAACAGCCCAGAAACAGGGAATCTACAGAGCTGAAAGCAACCTCTCTAACCTTCAAAGTTTTTCTTTTTTTCTTTTTTTTTTTTGAGATGGAGTCTCGTGCTCTGTCACCAGACTGGAGCACAGTGGCGCGATCTTAGCTCACTGCAACCTCTACCTCCTGGATTCAAGTGATTCCCCTGTCTCAGGCTCCCAAGTAGCTGGAATTACAGGCACGCACCACCACATCTGGCTAATTTGTGTGTGTGTGTTTTAGTAGAGACAGGGTTTCATCATGTTGGCCAGGATGGTCTCGATCTCCTGACCTTGTGATCCACCTGCCTCGGCCTCCCCAAGTGCTGGGATTACAGGTGTGTAATCTAAATGCTTAGTCAAAGCATTTAGAGAATTAGAAAAGTGTGGCCGGGCGCACCTTTTGTTTCAACAAAGCTTTTGTTGAAACTGCCTCCCCATCCTGCCTGCAGGGATGGGCAGAGGAACTAAGGCTTGGGGTGGGCTTACTACTCCTGCCAGCCACCATCTTTAGGAACGGAATGAGAAATCCGTCTGAACCGTGTGGCCACTCTGCAGTCGGGGACGGCCAGGCTGAGGAGATGCCACAGAGCAGCAGGGACGGCAGAGCCAGTACAGCCAGAGCTCTCGAGTCTCTTGGACCAGGAAGGGCCCCCATGGAAACAGAACCCCCGGGCACGTCACCCTCAGACCGACCCCCCAAGGGCTGATTTCCACAGGGCCAGAGCTTTCTGGAGCTTTTCCTGTGAAAAGCAAGGACCAAGCGAGGTCTCCGCCCAGTCCCCAGTTCCACAGCCTCCTGGAGGCCACACCCTCGCTAGCTCCCAGCTGGACGATCGGACTCGCCAGCTCCCAGGACTCCAGCTTGGTTTCCCTGAATCCGGGCTACCCCATAGCTACGAAACAAGGTCCCTGCAGAGGGCCGTCATGGGAACCCAATGTCCTCCCTCCGGCTCCGGAGGCAGACCCCGACCCCTCCTGCCTCCACTCACGCTTTTTTTGCTTTTTTCTGCTCAGACCTCTCCGTCGGAGCCGCCTGTACCTCTGGCTGCCGGGGGACCTGGTTCTTGCTGAGGAACAGCACGTGCTGGGCCTCTTGCTGCATGCGCTGCATATAGGCCCCATCGGACTCCCCCTTCCTCCGTTTGAACTTGGGGACGGCAATGTCGGGCTCCACTCCCTTTGCCTCCTTCTCCAATGTCTTTCTGAAGATCACCTGGGCTGAGGACAAAGGGAGGCCTCAGAGGAGACACGAGGCAGACAGTGGCAGGCAGGTGGCCCGTGCTCATTTCCCCTCCCGAAGCCAAAAGAAGGGAAGACCAGGTTGGCTGGAAGCAGCCCAACGATAGCAGCTAAGAGGATCTAGAATGTCCAGCCTGGCATCCCCAGGGATGCACAGCTGTGCTGAAAAAGGAAAGCAGAAACAACCTAAATGCCCACCCCTAGGTGGCTGGTTGAATGAATTCTTCTCTGAGCACCCACAGACTCCACCACACAGCTGCTGAAGGAAGCCCAGCGGAGCTACACATAGAAACGTGGGCAGACCTACAACACCACTGTGAACACAAGCGCAGGACCCAAGGCGAGTGTAGAACACAGGAGTGGACAGTGCCGTGTAGAACGGGACAGGCGAGTGTAGAACACAGGAGTGGACGGTGCCGTGTAGAACGGGACAGACGAGTGTAGAACACAGGAGTGGACGGTGCCGTGTAGAACGGGACAGGTGAGTGTAGAACACAGGAGTGGACGGTGCCGTGTAGAACGGGACAGGCGAGTGTAGAACACAGGAATGGACAGTGCCAGGCAGGGGGTTGTGTTCATAAATATATGAAGACATGCATATTACCGGGCATAGTGGTTCACACCTATAATCCCAGCACTTTGGAAGGCTAAGGTGGACGGATCACTTGAGGCCAGAGTTTGAAACCAGACTGGCCAACATGGTAAAACTCAGCCTTTACTAAAAATACAAAAACTAGCCAGGTGTGGTGGCACAGGCCTGTAATCCCAGCTACTCGGGGGGCTGAGGCACAAGACTCACTTGAACTCGGGAGGTGGAGGTTGCAGTGAGCCAAGATTCTGTCTCCAAAAAAAAAAAAAAAAAAGGCCAGGCACAGTGGCTCACGCCTGTAATCCCAGTACTTTGGGAGGCTGAGGTGGGGAAATCACTTGAGGTCAGAAATTCAAAACCAGCCTAGCTAACATGGTGAAACCCCGTCTCTACTACAAATACAAAAATTAGCTGGACTTGGTGGTGTGTGCCTGTAATCCCAGCTACTTGGGAGGCTGAGGCAGGAGAATTGCTTGAACTGGGATCTCGAAGGCAGAGGCAGCAGCGAGCTGAGATTGTGCCACTGTACTCCAGCCTGAGCTAGACCAAGACTCTGTATAAAAAAAAAAAGAAAAAAAAAACACGCAAAAAAATGTAGCCGAGTGTGGTGGTGCGCAGCTGTAATCCCAGCTACTCAGGCGGCTGAGGCACAAGAATTGCTTAAACCCAGGAGGTGGAGGTTGCAGTGAGCCCAGATCATGCTACCGTACTCCAGCCTGGGCGACAAAGCAAGACTCCATCTCAATAAATAAATAAATAAATAAATAAACAAAGGTGCCAATGCAATGCAGCACGGTTCAGAATATGCCATCTGCTACCCAGGCCAGTGCGCCTCCTCCCTGCACCTTCCTCACCTCTATCTCACCATCCCGTTGGCAGCCATATAACCCCCAACGAGAAGCCTACAGTTTATACACAAATTATAAAACAGCTTTGCTGTAAAATCAGTCCCACGGTTGGGAAGAGAAATGTGTCTATATCCAAAACATACACACAATGGACATCGTTTCCCAACGTGCCCAGAGTGGTTACCTCTGGGTTGCAATGGTGGGACATGTGGCCACCCTACCCAGACTTGGGGGAGGAAGGCAGACTTCTCAGAGGGGACTGATCGAATTTCCTCCTTTGGCTCCTGACTCCACCCACTTCTCTCTACCATGGCTTCAGCACTCTTGTCCCAAGAACCATGGCTTCTCCCTGGCAGCAGTGCTGACACCTGCCAGGTCCACTCTTGCTCACTACATCGCCACTCGGTGACCTTGTTTTGCTTACAGTAAACATGAATTGGCCATGCCCTGCTAAAAACTCTGATGGATCTTTGCAACTTTTGGGGGGAAAAAAACGCCACTCCTTAGCTTGGCTCCTGAGGCCCCATAACGGGTGCTCCCCGCCCACCCCACAGCCTCCTGCCTCCTCTGGAACCACAGCGCCACCCGCTGCCAGCCACTGCTTTGGTTTTGGCCACACTCCCCCCACCTTCTGAGCACTGGGTCTTGGCGTATTTCCTCTGCCTGAAACGTTCTGAAGTATTTGGGCGATTGGGCGGGTTGAGACACACAAAGCCTCACTGCCGCCCAGTATGGGCCTGCACACACCTGCTTTCTTCCTCTTCTTGTTACTGATCGGGTTTTTCATCTCCTGGCGGCTCCTCATAATCTCCCGGAGACGGAAAGGGATCTCCTGTTCATCCTGGTTCTTGGGCTTGCAGTTAACTTTCTTCTTCTCTTTGCTGGGAGGAAGAACACGGGGGTGAGACCCATTGCACGTAAAGCATAAGCAGAATCAATAAGAGAAACAATAATTGGGTCTGGCAATAGAATTTACAGGGGCGGGCCAGGCGCGGTGGCTCACGCCTGTAATCCCAGCACTTTGGGAGGCCGAGGCGGGCGGATCACGAGGTCAGGAGATCGAGACCATCCTGGCTAACGCGGTAAAACCCCATCTCTATGAAAAATACAAAAAATTAGCCGGACGTGGTGGCGGGTGCCTGTAGTCCCAGCTACTTGGGACGTTGAAGCAGGCGAATGGCGTGAACCCGGAAGGCGGAGTTTGCAGTGAGCTGAGATGGCGCCATTGCACTCTAGTCTAAGTGGCAGAGCGAGACTCCATCTCAAAAAAAAAAAAGAATCTACAGGGCCACATCTGGCTTCTGTGGTGCAAGCCAGTCCAGAGAGCAGGGATCTTTCCTCTCGGTCTCACTCAGTGGCTGTCCCTGAACCACCTCCTCACAGGACTCGAGGCTGAAAGGCACTCCGAAAGCCCAGGAGGCCTTTCTGCCCTGACCTCTGTCAGGCCTCTGAGCCCACGCCAAGCCATTGTATCACCTGTGACCTGCACGTATCCATCTGGATGGCCTGAAGTAACTGAAGAATCACAAAACAAATGAAATTTAAATGGCCTGTTCCTGCCTTACCTGATGACATTCCACCACAAAAGAAGTGAAAATGGCCGGTCCTTGCCTTAACTGTTGACATTACCTTGTGAAATTCCTTCTCCTGGCTCAAAAAGCTCCCCCACTGAGCACCTTGTGACCCCCGGCCCTGCCTGCCAGAGGACAACCCCCTTTGACTATAATTTTCCTTTAGCTACTCAAATCCTATAAAACGGTCCCACCCCTATCTTCCTTCGCTGACTCTTTTCGGACTCAGTCCGCCTGCACCCAGGTGATAAAAAGCTTTATTGCTCACACAAAGCCTGTTTGGTGGTCTCTTCATACGGACACGCGTGAAAACCTCGTCCAGAACCGCAAAGACGGGACAGTGGGACGCGGTAAAGGCAAAACCTGGAACTCCCTCGCGCCTCCATTCATTCAACCGATCCTGGCGGGGCGCGGGCACAGAGAACAGCACTGAGCCCCGCCTGGGGAAGGGGTCAGAGCGAACGCTGCCTAGAGTATCCGGGACGGAGTCTTCTAGGCCTCTCCTTCTTAGGGGAAGTGCAGCGGCCTCGCGGGGCAGCGCACTCACCTGCGAAGCCCGGGCCAGGGGGCTGGGCGCTGCTTCCCCAGCGGCTGCACTTGCTGCCGCCGCCGTGCCCGCCGGGGACTCCCAGGACCCGCCTGCGCCCTGGGCACCGCTGCACCGCGTCCAGCTCGCGCCATCTCCACTCCGGGAACTTCCCTAGGGAAGCCACTTCCGCCTTCCTGCACGGTTCCGCCACCGATGGGCACTTCCGCTTCCTGCGCTCAGCCCCTCGCTCGCTGGAGCGCCGCGACTTCCTGAAGGTCCGGGATTGGCTGGAACGCCCGCCGCTCACTGTCAGGGGGATGCTGCTGCGGAGCGTCGTCCGGGGAGGCCGGGCGGTAGCCGCCGCGGCCCGTGGCTCGGCAAGTACCGGGAGGGGTCCGGGCAGCACTGAAGGGTACATCCAAGAGGCCGCTGTCCAGCGGCCCGCACGTGCTGGAAGGAGCCCCCCCTTCCCCTCCCCTCCCCTCCCCTGCCCTTCCATCCCCTCCCCTGCCCTTCCCTCCCCTCCCCTCATCTGTGGAGGGGCCGCTTAGTCCCGGGAGGGGAAGCCGCCCGGTGAACGGCCACTTTCCTGTTCATCAGTATCTGCCGAGCTCCTACTGTGTGCGAGTCCTGGGCTGTGGGGACTGGCCGTGAACACGGAGCTGATGATGCTCCTCGCAGGACTAGTTAGAGAAATAAGTGAAGTTGGTAGCGTGTCAGTCGGTGATCCTGGGTAGATAGAGCAGGGGAGCGAGGGAAGGCTGCCTATAGGACCTTCACGCTGGGATGACAGGGACCTGAGAGGCCTGGGCTTTGTGACAGGGAAACTTGGATAAAGGGTGGTGTGATTCTTCTGGTTGGTCTCTCAGAGGAGGGTGGCGGGGCTTGATTATACTGGTAGAGAGGTGCTGGGCTGGCCAGGAGCTTACAGGGTTATACCTCCCCCATACTCCTGTCCACAGAGCAGCTGTCTTAGCTGGAGGTGGCAAGTGCCTCCCCCACCCCCACCATCTGCTGGAGTGCACACCCGGCGCCGTGCCCTGATCGTGGCACTTCTTGTAAATCACACCGTGTCATATCCATTGCACAGTGGGGAAACTGAGTCTGGAGAGGTGAAATAACATGTCTAAAGTCACAGAAAGTGAAAAAGCTGAGGACCTGGAGCCACTTGCCCAATGACAGGAGAGCTGAAATGTCCTCTCTGCTGGGGGTAGACCAGGCCTCACCAGCTTCCTGGAGAGTCACATGTTTGTCTGCATCCTTAGGGGGCTCCCCCGCTCTCCAGCCGAGACTGCGGCGAGAGGCTTCCTGGAGGTGGCAGCTTTCTTCAGAGGCACCATCCCGGAGCGCAAGCCCTTGATGGGCGCAGAAAATTCGGGAAAGACCACATAGAGGTGGGCTCCCAAGCAGGTGCAGACAGCACCAGGCCACCCAAGGCCTCACTGCCCAGCGAGGGCCCTTCAGAACCCCAGTACCCTCTGCCACCTGAGCTCCAGCCGCCCACAAACTGCTGCATGAGTGGTTGCCCCAACTGTGTGTGGGTGGAGTATGCGGACAGGCTCCTGCAGCACTTCCAGGACGGTGGGGAGCGGGCCCTGGCTGCCCTGGAGGAGCACGTGGCTGACGAGAACCTCAAGGCCTTCCTCAGGATGGAGATCCGACTTCATACCAGGTGCAGAAGCTGAGCCAGCCCTGCTGGACTCCCTCCCCCAGGATGGAGTCCGGGACGCAGCCACAGCCTCCTTCCTTCACACCCCCTCACAGACTCCTTGTAGCCAACGGGAATGGGAAGAATTATTTATTGACTTCACCTGAGAAAAAAATAAATTCTCTACAGTGGTTTCACAGGAGGCTTTTGTTTTGGGGGTGGATTTTTTGGCAGTGTGTCTGCCAACCAGAACTGCCGCTGCTCCAGCCTCAACAGGAGGCTTTCATGTAGTTGTCTGTAAGGCCTGTGTTGCATCTTGAAAGCGAGCAGGTCCAGGTCGGCATTATGCATCTCCCGAGCCCTTGCAGCCATCACTCTGCTATGAGGGTAAAATAAGACCCCCAGCTGGGCACGGTGGCTCACACCTGTAATCCCAGCACTTTGGGAGGCCTAGGCGGGCAGATCACAAGGTCAGGAGTTCGAGACCAACCTGACCAACATGGTGAAATCCCATCTCTACTAAAAATACAAAAATTAACCAAGTGTGGTGGCAGGTGCCTGTAATCGCAGCTAGTCAGGAGGCTGAGGAACCCAGGAGGCGGAGGTTGCAGTGAGCTGAGATTGTGCTACTGCACTCTAGCCTGGGTGACAGAGCAACACTCCAACTCAAAAAAATAAATAGCCGGGCACGGTGGCTCACGCCTGCAATCCCAGAACTTTGGGAGGCCGAGGCGGGCGGATCACAAGGTCAGGAGATCGAGACCATGGTGAAACCCCGTCTCTACTAAAAATAGAAAAAATTAGCTGGGCGCAGTGGCGGGCGCCTGTAGTCCCAGCTACTCGGGAGACTGAGGCAGGAGAATGGCGTGAACCTGGGAGGCGGAGCTTGCAGTGAGCCGAGATTGCGCCACTGCACTCCAGCCTGGGTGACAGAGCGAGACTCCGTCTCAAAAAAAAAAAAAATTTAAAAATAAATAAATAAATAAGACCCTTTTTCCTTGAACGGTCAAATGACAGTGACCCCAGCGCCCCTTCCAGGCCAGATCCTAGCTTCCCCCAAGTCCTGGCAAAGGCCTTTTCTCCTTGCTGTCAGTGTGCAGCAAAAGGAAGGCCATCTGATCTCATGGAGTCGCTGTGGCAAAGCCTTTGGCAGGCACAGAAGCCCACAGGCAGCCTGGAAGTGCCTGTCTGTCCAGGTACATCAGTCCCCAGCAGGGGTCCTCGGGTGCCCTTCCACCAGCCTGGCAGAAGCTGCAGATCAGCCCTCAGTGGCCCAAGCACTACCTGGAATCAGTTCTTCCAGCTCGATCAGCTGCAGCTCCCAAGGGAGTTGGTAAGAGCGGCAGGATGTGGCCAGGCATGATGACTCACGCCTGTAATCCCAGCATTTTGGGAGGCCTAGGTGGGCAGATCACCTGAGATCAGGAGTTTGAGACCAGCCTGGCCAAACATGAGAAAACCCCTTCTCTACTAAAATTACAAAAATTAGCTGGGCACAGTGGCGGGTGCCTGTAATCCCACCTAGTTGGGAGGCTGAGGCAGGAGAATTGCTTGAACCTGGGAGGCAGAGGTTGCAGTGAGCCGAGACCGCACCACTGCACTCCAGCCTGGGCAACAGTGAGCAAGACTCCATCTCAAAAAAAAATACAAAAGTTAGTGGGGCATGGTGGCACACACCTGTAGTCCCAGATACTCCAGAGGCTGAGGCGGAATTGCTTGAAGCTGGGAGGCGGAGGTTGCAGTCAGCTGAGATTGCACCACTGTACTCCAGCCTGGGTGACAGAGCGAGACTCCGTCTCCAAAAAAAAAAAACCAGCCAGGCACGGTAACTCACACCTGTAATCCCAGCACTTTGGGAGGCTGAGGCGGGCAGATCACGAGGTCAGGAGATCGAGACCATCCTGGCTAATATGGTGAAACCCTGTCTACTAAAAATTCAAAAATTAGCCGGGCGTGGTGGTGGGCGCCTAGGCAGGAGAATGGTGTGAACCCGGGAGGCGGAGCTTGTAGTGAGCTGAGATTGCACCACTGCACTCCAGCCTGGGTGACAGACTCCATCTCAAAAAAAAAAAAAAACTCAAGCCTGTAATCCCTGCATTTTGGGAGGCCGAGACAGGCGGATCACGAGGTCAAGAGATCGAGACCATCCTGGCTAAGATGGTGAAACCCCGTCTCTACTAAAAAATACAAAAAACTAGCCGGGCGCGGTGGCAGGCGCCTGTAGTCCCGGCTACTCCAGAGGCTGAGGCAGGAGAATGGCGTAAACCCGGGAGGCGGAGCTTGCAGTGAGCTGAGATCTGGCCACTGCACTCCAGCCTGGGCGACAAAGCGAGACTCTGTCCCAACAACAACAAAGAAAAACCCAAAAATAAGAAATCTAGGAAAACAAGGAAGGAAAACAGTCCTCAGTGACAGTCAGGGAAACCTGCCTTAACCAAGTGACCTGTTCTCTAATTTCGCCTAGATGAGTTTTTAATCTTTGCAGATACATTTGTGTAAGTACAGGATGTGGGATTGGCAACCTTGTATGTTCCTCCCTGCTCAGCTAAGATGTAATCTAAGGCTACCCTATTATCTAAGACAACCTGAGCCAGTGAATGAATTCCTCTCTGCTGGGCTGCGTTGCTGACACACTTTTCTCAGCAAGAATTCCCGAAGTAAGATTCCTCATCCTGTGCTCACGGGATGCCACTCCCCACCAAGTCGCCCAAAGACCCAGGTACATGTTTTTGGTGTCCGTGGACTGCTTAGTTCTGCAGCCTCCGCCTCCCGGGTTCAAGCGATTCTCTTGTCTCAGCCACACAAGTAGCTGGGACTACAAGCGCACACCACCACATCTAGCTAATTTTTTGAATTTTTACTAGAGATGGGGTTTCACCACGTCACCCAGCTGCTCTTGAACTCCTGGGCTCAGGTAATCCACTTTCCTTGGCCTCGCAAAGTGCTGGGATTGCAGGTGTGAGCCACTGTGCCTGGCCAACTGCTTAGTTTTCATGAGTTGTTTAGTTGGTGAGAGCTATGAACCAAAAGTATCCGAGACAGGCCTCAATCAATTTATTTATTTATTTATTTGAGACGAAGTTTTGTTCTGTGGCCCAGGCTGCAGTGCAGTGGCATGATCTCAGCTCACCACAACCTCCACCTCCTTGGTTCAAGCGATTCTCCTGCCTCAGTCTCCCAAGGAGCTGGGACTATAGGCACGCCCCACCGCATCTGGCTGTTTTGTATTTTCAGTAGAGATGTGGTTTTGCCACGTTGGTCAGTCTGGTCTCAAACTCCTGACCTCGAGTCATCTGCCCACCTCAGCCTCCCAAAGTTCTGGGATTACAGGTGTGAGCTACCACGCACGGCCAATTTATTTGTTTTTTATTTCAATAGTTTTTGGGAAACAGGCAGGTTTTGGTTCCAGGGATGAGTTCTTTAGTGGTCAATAAGTTTAGAAAGGTTATTTTGCCAAGATTTAGGACGTGCCCATGACACAGCCTCAGGAGGTCCTGGCAACATGTGCCCAATGTGGTCACATGTTGCTTTTATACTCTTTAGGGAGACACAATACATCAGTCAATACCTATCAGATGTACATTGGTTTGGTCAGGAAAGGAGGGACAACTGGAAGGGAGGGGGCTTCTAGGTCATAGGTAGATTTAAAGATTTTCCTTTTTTTTAAGACGGAGTCTCACCCTGTCACCCAGGTTGGAATGCAGTGGTGCTATCTCAGCTCACTGCAACCTCTACCTCCCGGGTTTAAGTGATTCTCCTGCCTCAGCCTCCCGACTAGCTAGGATTACAGGCACCTGCCACCATGCCTGCCTCAGCCTCCCGACTAGCTAGGATTACAGGCACCTGCCACCATGCCCGGCCTTTTTTCTTTTCTTTTTTTTTTTTTTTTGAGACAGAGTCTCACTCTGTCCCCCAGGCTGGAGTGCAGTGGCGCTATCTTGGCTCATTGCAACCTCTGCCACCCAGGTTCAAGCGATTCTCCTGCCTCAGCCTCCCGAGTAGCTGGGATTACAGGCGCCCACCACCACACCTGGCTAATTTTTGTAGTTTTAGTAGAGACAGGGTTTTGCCATGTTGGCCAAGCTGGTCTCGAACTCTTGACCTCAGCTGGTCCACCTGCCTCAGCCTCCCAAAGTGCTGGGATTACAGGTGTGAGCCACCATGCCCGGCTGAATAGTCTCGTTTTGTTTCTTTTCTTTTTTTTTTTTGAGATGGCATTTCCCTCTTGTTGCCCAGGCTGGAGTGCAATGGCACGATCTTGGCTCACTGCAACCTCCACCTCCTGGGTTCAAGCAATTCTCCTCCCTTAGCCTCCCGAGTAGCTGTGATTACAAGCATGCGCCACCATGTCTGGCCAATTTTGTATTTTTAGTGGAGACAGGTCTTCTCCGTGTTTGTCAGGCTAGTCTCAAACTCCCAGCCTCAGGTGATCCGCCTACCTTAGCCTCCACAAGTTCTGGGATTACAGGCATGAGCCAGCGTGCCTGGCCTAATAGTTTCATTTCATGTAAACATAAGTAACTTCCAAACAATTACATAAAGGACTAATATTATACCTGGTATTTAAGTAATCGGAACCAGTTCTGCAAGTGACTGTGTTTTGCATCACTGTGAAGATATGAAAATGTGGTGAATGACAATTAAAAGAGTGTTCCACATCACCATTTAGTTTTTTTATTTTATTATTATTGTTATTACTTTTTGAGACGGAGTCTCACTGTTGCCCAGGCTGGAGTGCAGTGGCGCCATCTCGGCTCACTGCAACCTCCACCTCCCGGGTTCAAGTGATTCTCCTGCCTCAGCCTCCCGTGTAGCTTGGACTACAGGTGCCCACCATCATGCCCGGCTAATTTTTGTATTTTTACGAGAGATGAGGTTTCACCATATTAGCCAGGATGATCTAATCCTGGCAGGGCCGGGCGCGGTGGCTCAAGCCTGTAATCCCAGCACTTTGGGAGGCCGAGACGGGCGGATCACGAGGTCAGGAGATCGAGACCATCCTGGCTAACACGGTGAAACCCCGTCTCTACTAAAAAATACAAAAAATTAGCCGGGCGCGGTGGCGGGCGCCTGTAGTCCCAGCTACTCGGGAGGCTGAGGCAGGAGAACGGCATGAACCCGGGAGGCGGAGCTTGCAGTGAGCTGAGATCCGGCCACTGCACTCCAGCCTGGGCGACAGAGCGAGACTCCGTCTCGGAAAAAAAAAAAAGGAATCAGATGTATTAGATTGAATGGAAAAGCACTTGTCACCTCTGGGCTGGGATCACAAATTGAAACGCCTTCTATGTCACATCTTACAGGCTCATGTCTATCTGTGGTGACAAGGAGTCTCCTTACTCATGCTTCATTTGCTGCTCTTTAACTCAGCAAGCTCCCTTCCCAATAAAAAGTCAGACTTACACCTCCTGCCTTTGTAGTTCTGGTATTCACTTTACTATGTAATAAAAGTAGCCTGTTGGCCAGGTGCAGTGGCTCACGCCTGTAATCCCAGCACTCTGGGAGGCTGAGGCAGGCAGATGACCTACGGTCAGGAGTTCGAGACCAGCCTCGCCAACATAGTGAAACCCTGTCTCTACTAAAAATACAGAAATTAGCCTGGCATGGTGGCTTGTGTCCGCAATCCCAGCTACTCTGGAGGCTGAGGCAGGATAATTGCTTAAACCCAGAACACAGAGGTTGCAGTGAACCAAGATCGTGCCACTGTCCTCCAGCCTAGGTGACTGAGTGAAATTCTGTCTCAAAAAGAAAAAGACATAGGGGCATGGTGGCTCACACCTGTAATCCCAGCACTTTGGGAGGCCGAGGAGGGTGGATCACAAGGTCCAGAGTTCAAGGTCCAGAGTTCAGCCTGGCCAACATGGTGAAACCACCTCTCTACTAAAAATACAAAAAAAAATACCAAAAAGAGGCGGAGCATAGTGGCTCATGCCTGTAATTCCACTTTGGGAGGCTGAGGCGGGTAGATCACGAGGTCAGGAGTTCAAGACCAGTCTGGCCAACATGGTGAAACCCTGTCTTTACTAAAAATACAAAAAAAAGTAGCCGGGTGTGGTGGCGGGCACACACCTGTAATCCCAGCTACTTGGGAGGCTAAAGCAAGAGAATCGCTTGAGCCCAGGGGGCAAAATTTGCAGTGATTTGGATCGCACCACTGCACTCCAGCCAAACAACCAGTGTGAGACTGTCTCAAAGAAAGAGAGAGAGAGAGAGAGAGAGAGAGAGAGAGAGACAGAAAGAGAGAGAGAAAGGAGAGGAAGGAAGGAAGCAAGGAAGGAAGAAAAAAAAGAAAGAGAAAGAGAGAAAGAAAGGGAGAAAGAAACAGTCTTGATTCTGGAAAACAAAAAGAAAATCAGTAATATTTCAAACAAAAAGTCAAAAATATTTACTATAGTCATTTATTAGTTTATTCCCATTCCCATGTAATTCACTTTTTTTTTTTTTTTTTTTTTGAGACAGAGTCTCACTCTGTTGTCCAGGCTGCTGGCTGGAATGCAGGGGCGTGATCTCAGCCCACTGCAACCTCCGCCTCCTGGGTTCAAGCAATTCTCCTGTCTCAGCCTCCTGAGTAGCTGGGACTACAGGCGCACGCCACCATGCCCAGCTAATTTTTGTAGTTTTAGTAGAGACGGAGTTTCACCATATTGACCAGGGCGGTCTCAAACTCCTGACCTCAGGTGGTCCACCCCCCTTGGCCTCCAAAAGTACAGGGATGAGCCACCATGCCTGGCCTATTTTACTATTTTAGAGTTGAGGTCTCACTCTGTCACCCAGGTTAGAGTGCAGTGGTACAATAATAGCTCTCTGCAACCTTGAATTCCTGCAACCACCAATGTTTCACTACTGCACTCCAGCCTGGGTGACAGAGCCAGATCCTGTCTCAAAAAAAAAAAAAAAAAAAAGGGATTGCAATCTTGTTTCCTCTGGGGATGAGTGAGGGATTGAATCATGTGGGATAAGAAGTTTTTGACTTATTCCATTTATTGCGGCATAACTTGAATCCAGCTGTCCTTTCTGGACTAGCGATTTTTGCCAGTCTCATGGCTAGAGTTTTAAAATCAAGGCTATAGGGTCTTTGTTTAGGTCTGTTTGGAGCTTTATGTATTTTCATGTGTTTGTATGTTGTCCATGATACATGATACCAAGAAAGGAGTGCTCATACATTTTATTTTATTTTACTGTTTATATTTGTATTATTATTTTTTGAGACGGAGTCTCACTGTTGCCCAGGCTGGAGTGCAGTGGTGCGACCTCGGCTCACTGCAACCTCTGCCTCCTGGGTTCAAGCGATTCTCCTGCCTCAGCCTCCTGAGTAGCTGGGACTACAGGCACACGCCACCACGCCCAGCTAATTTTTGTATTTTTAGTAGAGATGGGGTTTCACCATGTTGGACAGGCTGGTCTTGAACTCCTGATCTCAAGTAATCCGCCTGCCTCGGCCTCCCAAAGTGCTGGGGTTACAGGCGTGAGCCACTGTGCCCGGCCAGGTTTTGTTTTTAATTTTTCAAAATTTTCGTATTTCTTCAGAGATGGAGTCTTGCTCTGTCCCCCAGGCTGGAGTGGTTTGACCATGGCTCACTGCAGCCTCAAGCTCCTAGGCTCAAGGGATCCTCCTGCCTCAGCCTCCCAAGTAGCTGGGTCTATAGAAGTGAGCCACTGTGGCCGGGCACGGTGGCTCACATCTGTAATCCCAGCACTTTGGGAGGCCGAGGCAGGCAGATCACGAAGTCAGAAGATTGAAACCATCCTGGCTAACATGGTGAAACCCCGTCTCTACTAAAAATATAAAAAATTAACCAGGTGTGGTGGCACCCACCTGTAATCCCAACTACTCAGGAGGCTGAGGCAGGAGAATTGCTTGAACCCAGGAGGTGGAGGTTGCAGCGAGCCGAGATCATACTGCTGCACTCCAGCCTGGGCAACAGAGCGAGACTGTCTCAAAAATAATATAAATAAATTAAATAGGAAGTGAGTCACTGCACCCAGCTAATTTTTCTATTTTTTGTAGAGATAGGGATCTCACTATGTTGTCCAGGCTGGTCCTGAACTCCTGGCCTCAAGTGATCCTCCCATCTCAGCCTCCCAAAGCGCTGTTTGAGAGCCACTGCTCCCGGCCGAGTTATGGGTTTTTATTTATTTATTTATTTATTTATTTATTTTGAGATGGAGTTTCACTCTGTCACCCAGACTTGAGTGCAGTGGCATGATCTCAGCTCACTGCAAACTCTGCCTCCCAGGTTCACGCCATTCTCCTGCCTCAGCCTCCCGAGTAGCTGGGACTACAGGTGCCCGCCACCACACCTGGCTAATTTTTTTGTGTTTCTAGTAGAGTCAGGGTTTTACCATGTTAGCCAGGATGGTCTAGATCTTCTGACCTCGTGATCCGCCCACCTCAGCCTCCCAAAATGCTGGGATTACAGGCATGAGCCACCGTGGCCAGCCTGAGTTACGGGTTTTTAAAGGTGCAGAGGCAGAGGTCACAGGCAAAGTCATGAATCAGTACACAGAGGCTGTACACTGGTTTTGGCATAAATAGCAAGGAGATCTTGAAGTTGGGGCCCACGAGTCATAGGTGGATTCAAAGTTTTCTGATTTGGTGTGGAGGCAAAGCTTTGTCTAAAACTTTGGGATCCGCAGGAAAGAATGTTAGCTCTGGGTTTTGGGCATGGCCTCTTCCAGGCCCCTCAGGAAGAAATGTAGGTAAGAGAAGGGCTGTCAGAGGCCAGTCCTCAGCTCCTGCTCATCTGAGGTCTGTGTGCCAGCACACCCCTTTGGTGGGAGTCCCAGTTTCTGGAAAACAACTAAGGGGCACCCGCTAAGATGGCATGGTTCGCGTCCATGGAGACTCTGGAAAACAACTAAGGGGCACCCGCTAAGATGGCGTGGTTCGCGTCCATGGAGACTCTCGGGACTCTGGCTTCCATCTGTTGTCTGAAGCTCCCGTGGCCTTCCTGAGGATTGGCTGCTCATTTGCTTCTCAGGGATGGCTGGGGGCCTGGATTGCCCTTGAAGGAACTCAACATTGTCCTTGCTTCTGTGCTGGGGGAGACCCACAGGCCCCTAAGAGGGGTCCTTGTTTGGTTTCAGGAGCAGCAGGTGCAAAGGCCTTGGGGTGGGAGGGGCGAGATGTGAGGCCACAGCAGTGGGTGAGGGCCAGGCTGCAGAGGGCTTTGGGGACCACGAAGGTGGGCTCTTCAGAGGTCAGGCAGGGTCAGGAAAGGCAGTGAGGAGGCCCCAGACAGCGGCCACTGTGGGTGCTTCCATCTGGAAGATGGGCAGCTGCAGGAGCCTGGCTGTTCAGGGTCACACTTCTCGCCCTGTCCCGGCCCCATCTGCTGGGTGCCCTTCCTTGGAGCCCTTGACGGCACCTGAGCCCCTCCTCCCCATCCCCAGAAACTTTGGTGGTTGTGTCCCCCCTTGGGGCCCAACAATCTCATTAGCGTGACACTGAGACGCCTAATCAGCTCACGAAGCAGCAAGATAAATGCCCGGGGCTGGCACCCTGCGGAGGAAGGCCCGGCACTCATAGCATGGACCCCTGAGACCTGCCCTGCATTTGGTGAGTAGTGGCCAACCTCGCTGTCTTTCCTCGCAGCCACCTCCCCCAGGAAGTCAGTGGGGGTCTGCCCATCGCCCACAGGGCAGGGAGCTGACAGGCTTTTACCACCATGGCTGAGGTCCGGCTCTGCAGAAGCCTACCCACCACCCTGTTATTCAGAGAGGACTCCCAGCCAACCGCCTCCTCTGCTCCCCCATGGTAACCAGTGCTGCTGCCATCCCCAGGCCAGTGATGGTCTGGGAACCTCAGGCCACATGGGCTCAGCTGACCTGAGTGGATGCCAGTCACAGGCTGGGGCGGGCCCAGGCAGTGCAGGCAGTGGTTTCCACATGGATGGCATCTGATGGTTGGAGCTCCATCAGCGCCGAGAGCTGCCCAGGACAGCCCATGTCCTGGGCCTGGGGAAGCAGCTGCATGGGGCCTGTGCTGTCTAGGATATGAGGATTGGGTGCCGTGGGATCTGAGCAGCTGGGACCACCAGGCTCCTGAGTCTTGGTTTTACGCAGGCTGGTGCTGGTCCCGGTCCCGGGGACAGAGGCTGAACCTTACTGAGGGAAGGCGCCATAGCAGGGTCTACCCCAATCTCAGGTGCCCAGCACCCCTTGCAGAGCCCTCCTCCCGGGAATGGGCCACCTGCCCTTGCTTTCTGGTTGCTCCCATGCCTGAAGCTTGGCAAACAACTGGTGGTAGCCCAGGGCTGTAGTCAGGAATCCCAGCGAAAAAGACCAGGGGCAGGAAAGGGGACCCTAAGAGGTGGTCCCTGGGGCATCGAGTGCGGGCAAGCAGCCCCTCCTGTCTGTCATGTGCCTCCTTCCAGAACCTTCTGGCAGCATGTGCGTCTGGCAGCAGCTCGCCGGGAGATTAGGAATCCCCCTCTGCTGTTAATAGGCTTAGGGGAAGCTGAACTGCCCTTGGCCCAGGTCACTGGGGCTTAGGGCATCTGGGGAGAGGCTCTAGGGAGAGGAGGAGGAGAGGTCACCCTGTGCAGTGGTGCAAGGACACTGGCCTTGTCCAGAGCAGCCGAGGCCACTCAGCCACACCGTGCCAGGCAGGTGACCCTGCTCCCCAAGCTGGCTCCAGGAACAGAGGGCCTGGGGATTCCCCAGGAGGGGAGACAGACGCCCAGCACCCTCCCTCCCTGAGCCTCAGCTTGTGCCTCTGTGAAGTGGGGTTGGGAGACACAGGACTTCAGCCCCGAGTCTCTGAGACAGGCCCCTTTCCCAGGGTCACCCTGCCCGGCAACCCTGCCCCCCATTTTGTGGGTGATTTTCCATCAGCACTGCGGAGTGCCTGTCATGGTGCCGAGGGGCTCAGGGATCCCTCCATGAGTGGGTGAAGGGAACTGACAGCACCCCAACCGCAAAGCGCAGACAAGAGGCAGAAAGCAATAAACCCATCAATAAGAATCAGAGGGCAACGGCCCGGGGAGACGCCCACCAGCCCAGAATGAGGGCTAACACGACGCGTGATGAGAAGAAGCAAATCAGAACCTGAGGACACAGGGGTTGCGGGTGGCAGTTCAGGGGAGGCCTCCCTGAGCGGGGACCTGAGATGGAGGGAGCCCACCCCACTAACCATCAGGAAGGGCCATTCGAGGCTCATCTGCAGGGCCGGGCAGGCAGGGGAGGGGCTACTTGGGTCTCATCCCAGTCCCAGCAGGAGCCCCAGAGGACTTTCAACAGAGTAGCAGCTGGGCCAGGTGCGGTGGCTCACGCCTGTAATACCAGCACTTTGGAAGGCTGAGGCGGGTGGATCACGAGGTCAGGAGTTTGAGACCACCCTGGTCAACATGGTGAAACCCCGTCTCTACTAAAAATGCAAAAATGCAAAAATTAGCCAGGCGTGGTGGCAGGCACCTGTAATCCCAACTGCTCGGGAGGCTAAGGCAGGAGAATCACTTCAACCCGGGAGGCGGAGGTTGTAGTGAGCCAAGATCGTGCCACTGCACTCCAGCCCAGGCGACAAGAGCAAAACTCTGTCTTAAAAAACAAACAAACGGCCGGGCGCGGTGGCTCAAGCCTGTAATCCCAGCACTTTGGGAGGCCGAGACGGGCGGATCACGAGGTCAGGAGATCGAGACCATCCTGGCTAACACGGTGAAACCCCGTCTCTACTAAAAAATACAAAAAAAAAAAACTAGCCGGGCGTGGTGGCGGCGCCTGTAGTCCCAGCTACTCGGGAGGCTGAGGCAGGAGAATGGCGTAAACCCGGGAGGCGGAGCTTGCAGTGAGCTGAGATCCGGCCACTGCACTCCACCCTGGGCGACAGAGCCAGACTCCGTCTCAAAAAACAAACAAACAAACAAACAAACAAACAAAGAATAACAGTTGAATGCTCCCCAGTCACGCTCCCCTGGGGTGGGGAATGTGGGGGAAGGGGCAGGAGGTTGTCAGTGCTCACCCACAGGGAGGTGGTGAGGACTCCAGGCTCAGGACCTGCCCCAGGCTGGGAGGCTAGGTTTGCTGTGGATTGTGAGGTGGGTCGAGGGAGGCCAGGATGCAGGGGAGAGGCCGGAGCTGTGTGTGGCCAGCGTTGCTGGGGGGCATCCACTAGGCAAGGGGAATAGGAGTGCGCCAGTGGGCGGTGGGCGGCCTGAGCAGGGCTGGCAGGCTAGCTGCCCCAGGGCAGATTGCAGGGGCTGTCGTCTGGATGACGGTGGGGCTGGCGGGGCTGGGTCTCAGCCCCTCCACCGGTGGGTTGAGACCCCCACAAGGGTTGGAAGCAGGAGGGCTGACTGACACCCGGGCCCGGTCTGTCCCCAGATTGCAGCAGGAGGGAGTCCAGGAGCCAGGGTTGCCACGGTGTCTCCATCAGCCTCGCCATGAACCTGGAGCCGCCCAAGGCTGAGTTCCGGTCAGCCACCAGGGTGGTCGGGGGACCTGTCACCCCCAGGAAAGGACCCCCTAAATTTAAGCAGCGACAAACCAGGCAGTTCAAGAGCAAGCCCCCAAAGAAAGGCGTCCAAGGGTAAGCAGAGTTGGGGGATGGGGCCTCTGAAAGCTGCACAGGAAGGGGAGGCACGGCAGGGCCTTGGGCCACTTTACTGGGTGAGTGATCCCAGCCTCACAGCTGGGGTAGGTAGGGCGGTGCCTGAGGGCCTGAGCAGGGATGGAGGAGGGGGAAGGGGAACTGGGGGCTCCTGTCATCTGCTCCAGATGCTACTGCCAACCATGCTTGAAAATATAGCCACTGCCGGCCAGGCGCCGTGGCTCATATGTGTAATCCCAGCACTTTGGGAGGCTCAGGCGGGCAGATCACCTGAGGTCGCAAGTTTGAGACCAGCTTGACAAACATGGTGAAACCCTGTCTCTACTAAAAATGCAAATTTAGCCAGGTGTGGTGGTGCACGCCTGTAATCCCAGCTACTCGGGAGGCTGAGGCAGGAGAATTGCTTGAATCCGGGAGGCAGAGGTTGCGGTGAGCTGAGATCACACCATTGCACTCCAGCCTGGGCAAAAAGAACAAAACTCCGTCTCAAAAAAACAAAACCACCAGGCGCAGTGGCTCACGCCTGTAATCCCAGCACTTTGGGAGGCTGAGGTGGGCAGATCACGAGGTCAGGAGATCGAGACCATCCTGGCTAACACGGTGAAACGCCATCTCTACTAAAAAATACAAAAAATTAGCCGGGCCTGGTGGCGGGCGCCTGTAGTCCCAGCTATTCGGTAGGCTGAGGAAGGAGAATGGTGTGAACCCAGGAGGTGGAGCTTGCAGTGAGCTGAGATCACACCACTGCACTCCAGCCTGGGCGGCAGAGTGAGACTCTGTCTCAAAAAAAAAAAAAAAAAATACAGCCACTGCCACCCAGGGACAGCCACGGCACAATGCACTGAGGAGTGTCCACTTACACGTGTGTGCACACACAGACATGACACTCTTACGTGTGCACAAACATGCTCATACCACCACATGTGCACACGTGAGGCACACTCACAGACAAGCCACCTTCACAAATCTACACTCAAACCATACACTAACCACGCACCCCCTCTGTACTCCCTCAGGGCACGCACCTGCCCAGCACCCTGGGGCTTGCACCTCCTTTTCTGGGCCTCAGCCCCATGATGCTCGGGGTAGCAGACTCACCGTGGGTCTGTGAAGGACGCCCCCTCAGGCCCACCAAGCCTCAGGAGGTTGGGGAGGAGGCGGGTCTCTGCCCACTGGGCTCCCAGACAAACGCCTCATCTCCTAGGAAGGCTAGAGATGACCTCAGGCCTCAGGCTGACTGAGCCAGGGCTGGGCCCCGCCATGTCCCTGACTGCTCTGTCCTTGCAGGTTTGGGGATGACATCCCTGGAATGGAAGGCCTGGGAACAGGTACGACGGCTGCCAGTGCCAACCTGAGGTCTGCCCAGGTCCCCCCAGGCACACTGAGCACGCCCAGGGCCCAGTGCAGCCCACTTCAGCCCCCACCTCCCCTGCTTTTCACTTAGAGACCCCCAGCCTGTCCATCACTTCTTCCCCCAACACTGAGCACCAGATCCACTGGATCTGGAAGGTGAGGCTGTTCCCATTTGGGACACTTGCACCAGGTGAGGGGAGGGGTCTGGGAAAGAACAGAACCCCTTGCTGCCTCCACCCCTTCAGCAAGCCCCACCCTCCTCTGGTTCCCTCCCCTGGACCTGCCGCACCCTCCTTCCCCTACAGCCAGTGTGTCCCCAGAGGAGGGCCCCACGCCAGGGTCTGCACGCCCCCACTCAGCACACTGTAGGGCTACACCTGGGCTGTGGGAAACAGGGCCACAGGGGTGGGGGTCCCTGGGCCATGGGATCCTCTCTGATCCAGGCCCCTTTCTCCCACAGACATCACGGTCATCTGCCCTTGGGAGGCCTTCAACCACCTGGAGCTGCACGAGCTGGCCCAATATGGCATCATCTAGCACCAGGCCCTGCTGAGGTCCAGACCCTCCCCCTCCTGCCCTCTCTGCTCTAAACCCTGCTCAGGATTCCTGTTGAGAAGTCTCCCTAGCCCAGATGGCACCTGGACACCAGTGTGGGATTGTGACCTCAGGTCCCCCCCTACATATTAATACCAGTCACCAGGAGCCCACCACCTCCCTCCAGGACGCCCCCTCAGGGGCTGGCCAGGCCCTGCTCAACACTGGGCCCACCCCTCAGTCCTGCCCGCAGAGAGGCTTGGCGAGTCTCCCCTCCCAGGGAGAACGGGAAGTGGACCCCAGCCCGGGAGCCTGCTGGACCCCAGGTCATCCCCTCCTCCCAGCTGGAAAGCCAGGGCAGGGTCTCCCCAGAGTGCCTCTGCACCCCAGCCCCGTCCTGCCTCTATGGGGGTGCAGAGAAGCTCCCCCTCTCTGCATCCTTTCCCAGGCGGGTGCCCTTGGTTTGGAAACGCTGGGTAGCAGGTCTCCAAGCGTGTACAGTGAGCAGATGAGGCTCCACACTCATCACACCAGGGGGCCATCCTTCTCAATACAGCCCACCCTTGCAGTCCCTATTTCAAAATAAAATTAGCGTGCCCTCGCCTGTCTGTGGCATATTTGTGCATGGGACAGGGCCTGTGGTGGGGTCGCTTGGGCAGGAGCACATGGGTGAAGGGGTGGGCAGTGGGCTGTGGGGCAGGAGAGGCTGGCCTGACTGAGCGGGAAGACAGCCCTTGGGCTCACACCCTCACTGAGCGTTGCTGGTGGCCCTGAGACACGCAATGTCAGGCCATGGCTGGGTCAAGGCAGAAGGCCTTGGTGCACACCCAGGGGCCACAGTCGATGAAGCATGCACGTGGCTGGAGCAGGCCTCACAGAGAAGGTGAGATGGGACATGGCTCATGCCACATGCCGTGAGGCTAGAGCTCCTACTCCCACCTCACAAGAGAGAAACTGAGGCACAGTGACACTAGCAACTCCCCCAGAGCACCCAGCCAGCTTGTCCTTAGACAGCGCCCACTAAAACTGGCTGTAGCTGGGCATAGTGGCTCATGCCTATAATCTCAGCACTTTAGGAGACCAAGGTGGGAGGATCACTGCAGCCCAGGAGTTCAAGACCAGCCTGGGCAACATAGCAAGACCCTGTCTGTATTTGAAAATAACAATACTGAGGCTGGGCACTGTGGCTCACACCTGTAATCCCAGCACTTTGGGAGGCCAAAGTGGGCAGATCATTTGAGCTCAGGAGTTCAAGACCAGCCTGACCAACATGGAGGAACCATCTCTACTAAAAATACAAATTAGCCAGGCATGGTGGCTCATGCCTGTAATCCCAGCTACTTGGGAAGCTAAGGCAGGAGAATCGCTTGAACCAGGAGGCAGAGGGTGTGGTGAGCCAAGATCACACCATTGCACTTCAGCCTGGGCAACAAGAGCAAAACTCCATCTCAAAAAAAAAAAAAATTTGGGCGTGGTGGCAGGCACCTGTAGTTCTAGCTACTCAGGAGGCTAAAGTGGGAGGATTGCTTGAGCTAAGGAGGCAGAGGCTGCAGTGAGCTGAGACCCTACCACTGCACTTCAGCCTAGGTGACAGAGTGAGACCCTGTCTCAAAACAAAACAACAAAAACAAAACATGCCCATTTGTGACCAAGATCCCACTCCTGACACCACATCCAGGGGAAGCAAGAGCTCTGCAAGCTGGCCCAGCAGCAGGCGCCCTCACAGTAGCCCCCTGTTCATATGGACCAGTCCATTCACGGAAAGGGCCAGATCTGACTCTGGACAGACCCTCTGGGATTCCACTTACGGTGAAAGCCCAAAACAGGCCCCGCTGGCCCTGGCAATGAAGTCAGAGCAGGGCTGACTTGCGGTTGAGCGCGCCGGCAGGGGCTGGAACTCCCTGCTCCGACCTGTGGTGGATTCACAGGCTTAGATGGGTAAGAATTCCCCACGCTGCCTCGAAGACTGGTGTCTTTACTGTGTGAATGATACACCCCAATAAAACATTTACTCTCTCCTCAAAAATGCACTCGGCAGGGAGAGGCCTGGACCTTAGCTCCACCACCACGAGCCCAGAAGGGGTGGAGGCCCCAGGGGAGGGAGGTGCCAGGAGGTGGGAACTGTGCGGCTGGGGTGGGAGTGGGGGTTCGGAGATGAGGGTCAGCTCCAGGATTTCCTCCGGCCCCTCGTGCTCCTCACGCCAACCCCGTGGGTTTGCCGGGCGCCCTCCGTTGGGAGCTGGCGTGGGGGACGCAAAGCGCGCGGCGTGGGCAAGCTAGGGAGGTCCCACGGCGAAGTCTCCGGAAGCCCGAGCGAAATCAGACGGCAGCGGCGGCGCAGGCAGCGCGTTTTAGCCGGACGGGGGTGCCCCCTGTATCCCTGTGCGTGGCAGCCTCGGACTCCAGGGCATGCGCTCAGCCCCGGGCGGGGTCGGCAGCCGGCGGGGCGCCGGGGCCGGGGCTCTGGGGGCCAGCGCGGTCCTCCCCGCGCGCTCCGGGGCCCGACGCCGCGCCCCTGCGGGCAGCGAGTACCCGGAGCAGCCGGGCGACCAGCAGGAGCTCTGCGCCCTGCAGCAGCACCACCGCGATTGCGTAGCCGCCCGAGGCCGCCAGGTTTGCGCGCAGCCACCGCCGGAGCGGCGGGCCGCAGCCCTCCAGGTGCACCACTCTCTGAGCTGCGTCCGCATCCAGGCCCAGGACCCCGAAGCCGCACTGGTCGTTGACAGAGGCTCCATCTTCTCGGGGGTCGATGCAGCAGGAGGCAGGAAGGCTGCAGGCCTGCACCCCGGGGGAGCTGCAGTTAAAGTACCTGCAAAGGGCACGGAGGCGTCAGTTCTGGCGGGGAGGGCCCGCTCTTCTGGGACCAGGCACAGAAGCGAATGTTGCCTACCCACCTTCACCCTTCCATGGCCACACAGGCACATGCACACACGTGCATACATCCGCATATTCGCACACGCGCCTGCACACACGGACACACACAGCACCTGGCTCTCTATAGGGTATCCCTGTGCATGGCAGTCCTCTGCACTTGCAGGTAGGGGTGGTGGCTGTGTTGACTAGCAGGAGGATATTTAATGAGACGGTTGAAGGGGAAACAGACAAGCATTGATGAGAGGACCTCCCTCCGCAGAGGCTGCTGAGTTCATTGAGAAGGTAGAGTTGGAGCGGGGGAGGGTGGATGAAACTCTGGCAGAGGCTTCTGGAATGGTCCACAGGTCTTACTGGGAAGAGCAAGGGCTTGAGAGGCAGTACCCGGCAGTGACAGAACGCAGGGGCAGGGGAGGAGCTCCCAGGGTGGCTGGGGAGTGTTGATCTCATCACAGCCCAGGTCAGGCAGTCCCCAGGTGCCCTAGGCATCCACTGGTGTCCGGGGCTCTGCACGCAGGCCCAGCAGACCCGCAGGCTCATCCTCATGCCCTCTCCACTCTAGAAGAGTGTTTTCCACTTAGGCAGGGGAGGGGGTCGAGGCCAGCAGCAGAGGTGGCATCACGACACTCTAGGGGGGCTGCCACCAACCCAGTCACATGTGGCCAAAAAGCAACCTATGTGGTGCTTCGCAGAGTCTGGAAGGACCCCACCTGTTAGCCACTGCTAGGTCCCAATGGCCAGTTTTCAGGGTCGCCTATGACTTCATCTGTTGTGTTCAGCTGCCCCTGATACCTGCACCAAGAAGGCCTGGGGGACAGAGTGCATATCCTCTGTCCTGGGTGTGGCATGGAGAGTACGTGCTGCTCAGGGTGTGCATGCGCTGAGGATAGCTAATGAAACAGACAGCTACCCTCCCTGCAGTGAGCCGAGATCGAGCCACTGCACTCCAGCCTGGACAACAGAGCGAGACTCCATCAAAAAACAAAAACAAAAACGAAAACAGACAGCTACTCTCAAGCAGAACATAAGAAAATCCTGCACTGGATCCTAAATGGACAGTGTTTAATCACACTCACAGTGGAGGGAAACTGTGGAGTCAGATTCCAGAATAATGTCCGGAATTCATCTAAGAGTCATTTTCTTTCTTTCTTTTTTTTTTTCGAGACGGAGTCTAGCTTTGTCACCCAGGCTGGAGTGCAGTGGCATGATCTTGGCTCACTGCGAGCTCCGCCTCCCAGGTTCACGCCATTCTCCTGCCTCAGCCTCCCGAGTAGCTAGGACTACAGGCACCCACCACCACGCCCAGCTAATTTTTATATTTTTTAGTAGAGATGGGGTTTCACCGTGTTAGCCAGGATGGTCCCAATCTCCTGACCTCGTGATCCGCCCGCCTCAGCCTCCCAAAGTGCTGAGATTATAGGTGTGAGTCACCATGCCCGGCCTTTTTTTTTTTTTTTTGAGATGGAGAATCGCTCTGTCGCCTATGCTGGAGTGCAGTGGTGCGGTTTTGGCTGCAACCACCACCTCCTGGGTTCAAGTGATTCTCCTGCCTCAGCCTCCTGAGTAGCTGGGATTACAGGTGCCTGCCACCACTCCTGGCTAATTTTTGTGTTTTTAGTAGAGAGGGGGCTTCACCATGTTGGCCAGGCTGGTCTTGAACTCCTGACCTCAGGTGATCCGCCTGCCTTGGCCTCCCAAAGTGCTGGGATTACAGGTGTGAGCCATCGTGCCCAGCAGAAAAATGACTTTCTAAGTCTGCGGGTTCAGCTTCTCCACTAAGATCCTGGGTAGTCTTCCTGGCCCTGGCAGGGGAACAGAAACACACTGGAGGCTGTGGGGGCCGCAGGGCTGATTGGGGCCCTGAGCCCAAGGAACAAGGAGAGGCAAGCACCCCTGTACCTTGTGCGCATGACATGTGTGTGTATGAACATGTTTCAGTTTGAGTGTGTGCCTGAGTGTGAGGCTGTTTTGTGTGTGCACATGAGAACATGTTCATGTCAGTGTAGAGGAGTGTGTAGGTGTGTGTCCACACGTGTGAAACCTGTGAGCACGAGACGTGTCAGTGTGGATATGTGGGTACATGTAGGTATGCGTGTGCATGCATGTGGGCATGCACGAATTGAGTGTGTACATGTGAGTGACTGTGCGTACACACACGAGGGTGTGTGGCCTCTGGGATCCTGTGGCAGGCCTGTCCCTCGCCCACTCCAAGACTCACAGGTTCTGCTGCCAGTCCTGGTAGGAGGCAGCCCCGCAGCACTTCAGCCCGAGCTGGACTTGGTCGAGAAGGAAGCGCAGGTCTGCGTCGTCCTGGTAGTGAACGATGGCTACACGCAGGGTGTGCTCCAGGCTGTCTTGCAGCGGGCCCCAGAGGGCCACCACCAGGGCCCCCGCCAGGGCCTCAAGCACCAGGAAGGCAAGGATGCCCCCGGAGAAGCCACGTAACAGGCAGGTGTTCTCACAGAGGGCGCCCAGGCAGCCAGCCAGGCTCACTGTGCTGACTACCAGCCCCCCCAGTGCCAGCCCCAGCATGGGGTCTGCGGGCAGGGGCCCCCGCAGATCACTTCCCAGAGACCCCTTGACAGCCAGGCCCCAGAGCCCAATGGCCAGGGCCAGCAGCCCCAGCAGGGAGAAGAGGAAGTTGGAGAAGAAGATCAGATACTTGATACAGCTGCTCCCTGTGGACAGGGAAGGGGCTGGTCCTTTCCCGGGGGTGCCCCTCAAGGCCTGGCGCTTGGTCTCCGGGGGACAGCAGCTGCAGCCCCAGGCGTCCGCCTGGTCCTCCCAGGGCACTGGATCTAGACAGCCTGCGGTGGGTGGACTGTGCACAGAGAGGGTCTTCTGGCCTGCAGTTTCCTGCAGAGGGAAGAGTAACAGGGTGAGGCCGCAGTCACCCAGACTCTGTGACAACTGGTGAGGGGTCAGGGAAGAGCTCAGTGGCAGAGCCTTCAAGGGATGGGAGGATGCCGGATGGCGGAGGGCAGAACTGGAGCTCAGAGATGTGGACAGCCAGGGGCAGGGGGCCCTCAGGGCCGTCCTGCATGGCTGGGCAGCAGAAGAGACCATGAGGGCCCCAACTCTGCTGCCTACTGGTGTGTGGGCTCCCACCTTTAGAACAGGGTGATGAGCAGACCCTGAAAGGCTGTGGTGAAGACCAGGCAGGGTGGCGCTCAGTGAACACACCCACTCTCTCCCGGTCCTATGTGTGGGTGGCTGCGGCCTCCCCGGGTCAGGGCCACCCTGGCTTTCCTGCAGTGCACAGGCAGGGCTGCTTCCCCAGCGTTTGAAACAGTGTCTGTCTGGATCAGTCTGTATGTGCCTGCAGCATGGACCTTGTGTAAAGGGGCTTCCTCACCAGCCAGAGGGGCTGGCCCACATGGCTCCCCTTTCCCTTCCCCTCGGAAACCAGTCCTCACATCCCAGCACCCCTTCATTCAGCCCCACCAACAGCCCACACCGAGTGTGGACATGGCACTGAGCCCTGCTGCCAAGGACAGGACAGTCCCCTGCCCAACAGGCTCCCAGGACAGGGAGGAGGGTGCCCAGGAGCTCAGGGAGACCATCTGAGGGCTTGCAGGAAAGGCCTGCTGGTCTCTCTCTGTGGGGAAAGAGGCAGCCCTGCAAGTGCCCAGTTCTGCCGGGAACAGAGGTTTTTTAAAAAGAAGAATAAGGAGCCATGGCTGGGCTGGACACTGTGGCTCACGCCTGTAATCCCAACACTTTGGGAGACTGAGGCGGGTGGGTCACCTGAGGTCAGGAATTCAAGACCAGCCTGACCAACACGGAGAAACCTCATCTCTACTTAAAAAAAAAAAAAAAAAAAATTAGCCGGGCGCAGTGGCACACGCCTGTAATCCCAGCTACTCGGGAGGCTGAGGCAGGAGAATTGCTTGAACCCAGGAGGCAGAGGTTGCGTGAGCAGAGATCGCACAACTGCACTTCAGCATGGGTGACAGAGCAGGACTCTATCTGAAAAAAATAAATAAATAAAAATAAAAAGAAGCCATGGCTGTGTGCTGGGCAAGGATCCCATCCCGACCCAGTTTCACCAGGAAGAAGCTGATTGCAGCCTCAGACTCCCGGGCTCAAGCCATCCGTCCTCTTCAGCCTCCTGAGTAGCTGGGACTATAAGCACTGCCACCATGTCCCGGTAATTTTTTAAAATTATTTTTTGTAGGTCGGGCATGGTGGCTCATGCCTGTAATCCCAGCACTTTAGGAGGCCAAGGCGGGTGGATCACGAGGTCAGGAGATCGAGACCATCCTGGCCAACATGGTAAAAACCCGTCTCTACTAAAAAAATCAGCTGGGTGTGGTGGTGTGTGCCTGTAATCCCAGCTACTCTGGAGGCTGAAGCATGTGAATTGCTTGAACCCAGGAGGTGGACATTGCAGTGAGCCAAGGTTGTGCCACTGTACTCCAGCCTGGTGACAGAGCGAGACTCCATCTAAAATAGATATAGAGAGAACATTTTTTGTAGAGACAGGGTCTCGCTACATTGCCTAGGCTGGTCCTGAACTCCTGGGCTCATGCAATCCTCCCTCCTCAGTCTTCCAGAGTGCTGGGATTACAGGGGTGAGCCACCGTGCCCGGCCCCAGAGGAGGGTTATTTATCACCCCCAAGACCTCAACAAGTCACTTGAAGCAAAAGGACAGGCTGTCAGTGCCTGGTTGGCCAGACTGGGGCTGCTGGAGGCCAGAAGCCGTTGGAGGCTGGCTGCAAGGGACGTTTGCCTTCACCCCCTCCTGCACCCTGAGCCAAAGGTTGCCCCCAAGGCCCTTAGGGAGACCTGGCAGATCCCCTTGACCAGAGGCCAGCATGGGGCTGAGAGAACTGTAGCAGTGGGGAAGCGGGAGGGGGCTGCCTAGAACCACCCCCCAACCCAATCTCAGCATCGAGGTGTGGGGTGGCACCGGGGCGGGGGTGGGTGTGAACCCAGCCCAGGGACTTCCCTTGGGACCTCAGGGCTGGGGACATCTCCAGCCTCAGGGCAAGGCCACTTGACACTGCTCACCTCGGACAGTAAGGGGCTCCTCTCCCCTTCCTCCATCCTTGATGCTGGAACACAAAGCCCCCAGCACAGGCGCCAGGAGAGGTTCGCTGGCTCCTCTGTGGCTGGGCTGCTGGGCTGGTCCTGACCGTGGCCCTGGGCTGGTCTATGAACGGTGCAGCCCTGGGCATGGAAATGGAGGAGCTGTGAGCCCCACCCAGATGCCGGAGTCACAGTTGAGTCATGTGAAGAATCACATTTTAGAGCTTAAGGCGGCCTCTGCTTGTGGAGACACATTTCTCCCCAGCCCTGGCTCTGTGGATCCCTTAAGCTCTGTGCAGATGCCATGTTTGGGGGCCAGTCTTGTGGCTATCACTGCAGGGCCCCCAGGCGGACTTCAGCTCTGCAGGGTCAGCAGCTGCTCCATCAGCTCCCAACCAGGGAATCAGACCCCAGCAAATTGGTTCACAACCCCAATCCCAAGAGACCCATCAGCAGCCCCAGTGCCAATCTATCCTCTGGGTTTGTTCACTGCACGAATGAAGCAGCATCCACCCACCAGATCACCTCCTTCCTGGTTTTTGTTTTTGTTTTTGAGACTGAGTTTTGCTCTTGTTGCCCAGGCTAGAGTGCAATGGCGTGATCTCGACTCACTGCAACCTCTGCCTCCCGGGTTTAAGTGATTCTTCTGCCTCAGCCTCCCTAGTAGCTGGGATTACAGGCATGTGCCACTGCACCCAGCTAATTTTCTGTATTTTTAGTAGAGATGGGTTTCTCCATGTTGGTCAGGCTGGTCTTGAACTCCCAACCTCAGGTGATCCGCCCACCTTGGCCTCCCAAAGTGCTGGGATTACAGGCACCGTGCCCAGCCCTCCTTCCTGGTTTTAAGGTACTGGGCTTGGGGCTCCCCCACTCCCTGAGCCTCTCAGGAGCAGGAATGTGCTGTGGTCACTACTGTGTGCTTATGCCTGGACTAGGGTGCTCCGGGGTCTCTAACGTGGGATGCCACCTGCCACCAATTCTGTGCCACCTTGGGCATGCCTCCTCCCCAGCTTTGCTGGTTCCATGTGGGATGTGTGAGGTGTAGATATGTCTGTCAAAGGTGCTGGGAGCTCATGAGACCTCTGGAGGTCTCGGGCAGAAGAGACTTCAAGGAGAGTCTCTGCTTCAAGGAGAGCCTCTGCACATGTTTTCATGGCAAGAGAAAGAGTGAACACCTGGGATCCACCGCACACCACATGCTGTTTCCACCGTCACCTTGCCCCTACGTGGGTGTGTCAGCTTCTTTTGTTTGACTCTCTCCTTAGCTGTATCCACCGCTGATCTTGCTCACCACTTGACGATCCAGCCGAACGGGCGGCTTGCTGGTCCCGGGCCTGGCATCCATGTGTCCCTGACCTTTGCTGTTCCCTGAAATCTCCTCACTGTGCCATCCCTGTCATCTGGAGCCCTCCCTGTCTCCCCAGCCAGCTTCAGACCATCTCCTCCACAAAGGCATCTTCTCCAGCCTGGGGAGCTGTAGCCCACCCTCTCCTGGACTTCTGGAACACCTTTTCCCTTTTACAGTATTACAAGGTGCTTGACTTTGCTTCACTTGGTAGTTGTTTGTGTTCTTGCTTCATGTCTCCCTACTAGCTTCCCACAGAACAATATGATTTGGGCATAAAAGAATGAAGTTCTTTTTTTTGAGACGGAATCTCGCTCTGTCACCCAGGCTGGAGTGCAGTGGCACGATCTTGGCTCACTGCAACCTCTGCCTCCTGGGTTCAAATGATTCTCCTGCCTCAGCCTCTTGAGTAGCTTGGATTACAGGTGCACGCCACCACACCCAGCCAATTTTTTGTATTTTTAGTGGAGATGGGGTTTTGCCATGTTGGCCAGGCTGGTCTTGAACTCCTGATCTCAGGTGATCCACTTACCTCGGCCTCCCAAAGTGCTGGGATTACAGACATGAGCCACTGTGCCCAGCCACATTTTTATTTATTTTTTTTTATGTTATTATTAACTAATTAATTAATTTTTCTGAGACAGAGTTTTGCCCTGTCGCCAAAGCTGGAGTGCAGTGGTGCGATCTCAGCTCACTGCAACCTCTGCCTCCCAGGTTCAAGCGATTCTCCTGCCTCAGCCTCCTTAGTAGCTGGGATTATAGGCACGTGCTACCACGCCCGGCTAATTTTTGTATTTTTAGTAGAGACGGGGTTTTACCATGTTGGTCTCAAACTCCTGACCTCACGATTCACCTGCCTGGGCCTCCCAAAGTGCTGGGATTACAGGCAAGAGGCACCACGCCCGGCCTTTATTTTATTTTTTTTAGACAAACAGCTGTATTTGAAAGATGGGGATGGCTGGGCACAGTGGCTCATGCCTGTAATCCCAGCACTTTGGGAGGCCAAGGTGGGCGGATCATGGGCTTAGGAGTTCAAGACCAGCCTGACCAATATAGTGAAACCCTGTCTCTACTAAAAATACAAAAATTAGCTGGGCGCGGTGGCTCACGCCTTGTAGTCCCAGTTAGTCAGGAGGCTGAGGCAGGAGAATGGCGTGAACCCGGGAGGCGGAGCTTGCAGTGAGCCGAGATAGTGCCACTGCACTCCAGCCTGGGCGACAGAGCGAGACTCCATCTCAAAAAAAAAAAAAGAAGATTAGAAATTATGGTTTAGGAGTCATGTAGCTGGAGGCTACAAGATTCTAAACCTCCCAAATTGCTCCTCAGGATAACATCGCTATTATAAAAACAGTGCTTGAGATATTTTGCAGACTCTGCACTCCATGGATCAGCTGGCACCACCCAGACTGGCTCATATCTTGTGGCCCCCACCCAGGAACTAACTCAGCACAAGAGGACAGTTTTGACTCCCTATCATTTCATCTCTGACACAACCAATCAACACTCCCTACTTTCTGACCCCATACCCACCAAATTATCCTTAAAAATGCCAATCCCCAGTTGGGCACAGTGACTCACAGCTGTAGTCCCAGCACTTTGGGGAGGCCCAGGAGGGCGGATCACCTGAGGTCGGGAGTTCGAGACCAGCCTGACCAACATTGAGAAAACCCATCTCTACTAAAAATACAAAATTAGCCAGGCATGGTAGTGTGCGCCTGTAGTCCCAGTTACCCGGGAGGCTGAGGCAGAAGAATCGCTGGAACCCAGGAGGTGGAGGTTGCAGTGAGCTGAGATCGCACCACTGCACTCCAGCCTGGGTGATAGAGTGATTCAGTCTCAAAAACAAAAAAACAAAAAAACACAAAAAACAAGCAAAACTCTAATCCCCAAATTCTTGAGGACGCTGATTTTTTTGAGTAGTAATAAAACCTCAGTAACCCGTACAAGCCAGCTCTGTGTGAATTAAACTCTTTATTGCAATTCCCCTGTCTTGATAAAGTCTAGGCAGTGGGCAAGGACAACCTGTTGGGCAGTTACAATGGCACCCTTAGCAAACTAATACAATTACTAACATAATTTAATCAAATAACTTTTTTTTTTTTTTTTTTTTGAGACGGTGTCTCGCTCTGTTGCTCAGGCTGGAGTGCAGTGGCACTATCTTGGCTCACTGCAAGCTCTGCCCCACGGGTTCACACCCTTCTGCCTCAGCCTCCCGAGTAGCTGGGACTACAGGCGTCTGCCACCACGCCTGGCTAATTTTTTTTGTATTTTTCAGTAGAGATGGGGTTTCACAGTGTTAGCCAGGATGGTCTAGATCTCCTGACGTTGTAATCTTCCCTCCTTGGTCTCCCAAAGTGAGCCACCATGCCTGGCCTCAATTAACATAATTTAACATAGTTTAAAAAAGCCCTCAAGGTAATTGTGATGTTGTGAAATAGGTATATATTTGTTCTTTCAGTTTCCTGGCATCCAATTCCTAAAATCCTTAGAATCTGTGAAGTGATGTCTCTGTTTGTTTGTTTGTTTGTTTTGAGATGAAGTCTCACTCTGTCGACCAGGTTGGAGTGCAGTGGCACCAACTTGGCTCATTCCAACCTTCGCCTCTCGGCTTCAAGAGATTGTCTGGCCTCAGACTCCTGAGTAGCTGGGACTACAGGTACGTGCCACCACGCCCGGTTAATTTTTGTATTTTTAGTAGAGACGGGGTTTCACCATGTTGGTCAGGCTGGTCTCGAACTCCTGACCTTAGGTGATCCACCTGCCTTGGCCTCCGAAAGTGCTGGGATTACAGGCGTGAGCCACCGCGTATGGCCTAATCTTGTATTTTGAGTAGGGACGGGGTTTTCACTATTTTGGCCAGGCTGGTCTCCAACTTTTGACCTCAGGTGATCCGTCCACCTTGGCCTCCTAAAATGCTGGGATTACAGGCATGAGCCACTGTGCCTGGCCTGAAATGCAGTTTAAACTCACTTGTTTTTCTTATGTTAAATTTAAAAAATACTTTAAAAAATAACATGAAGTTGCGATCCTCCCTTCCTGAAATTGTTTCTCTACTTACTTGCGCGTGGAGAGAAGTTCGGAATGCTGTTTCCCCTATTATAATACGCTACAATACGCAGCAGTAGTTATTTTTGGGTGAGATTTCGGATGCTCGTCTTTGCCTCCTTTTTGGGCTTTTCAGTACCGCTTGGGTTTCCGAGGACGAGCATAAGTCATCGCAGAGGCATCTTTCCAAAATCCCCTCCTCTAGTTACAGGGATGCGCGGCGGGTCAGCGGCGCCGCTCTGCGCATGCGTTGGGCAGTTGGTGGGGCCGGAACCTGGTTTCCCGGCCGCGCGCCCGCGGGGAGCGTATTGAGCGAGGCACGGGGACGTCGGCGGCTGGTGGAGCCGGGCGGGCGAAGCTGGAGCGGCGGTGGCGGCGGCGTAGAGAGGCCGGGGCCGGGGCTGAGGCCGCGGCCGGGTCTGCGAGGCCCTTGGGGCGGCAGGCGGCGGCGGCCCGGGGCTCCAGCCCGGAGGCAGGAGCGGCCGCCATGGCCGAGAGCATCGTGAGTGCGGCGGCCGGGCGGGAGCGGGGACGCCGGGATGAGGCAGCAGATTTGCCGGCCGCGGCCTGTGGGGGAGGCGGGCCTGCCGGCCCCGCGACTCGGCCCCTTTCCCTTCTTTCGCCGGGGCTTTCTCTGCAGTGGCTGGGTCCCGCTCGGGGACTTTCACCCCCTCGGCTTCTTCCCGTCCCTGTCCGTCCCCGGAGGACTTGCGACCCCGGTTCCCCGCCCTGGGCAGGGAAAGGCCGAGCCTTTCTGCAGGGAGAATGGACTGTGGCGAAGAGAAACCGCCCTCCTTCCCCTCGCGTTTCCCGGCTCCAGGAGACTTCCTGGTCTAATTCCAGGGACTCGCAGCCAGTCCTGCCCCTCTCAGAGCCAGGGACACCTCTTACCCTAATCTCCCTCTGATTCTCTCCTCCTGCTCTCCCACTTCCCAGCAAGTGCCTTGTCATGAGTCACTGAAGAGAGCAGCTCTGCAGACGGGGACGTTACAGAGCTCCCTCCGCACCAGAGGACCTAGGAAAATGAAAACAGTAACTTGCCGGCTTTGCTCCTTGCTTGGAAGGAAAACTTGACAATTCCTCTTTAAGAGGAATGTTGTAAATGATGTTGATTTCACTTTTTACCTGAAATTAAAATTGTCGGCCGGGCGCAGTGGCTCACGCCTGTCATCTCAGCACTTTGGGAGGCCGAGGCGGGTGGATCACCTGAGGTCAGGAGTTCAAGACCAGCCCGGCCAACATGGTGAGCCGAGGTGGCGTCACTGGACTCCGGCCTGCGCGACAGAATGAGACTCTGTCTCACGCAGACAGATGGGTCTCCAGGATAACCTAACACTTGCGCACAAGGCTCTTCTCTGGTGGTCCCATCAGCTCTCCATTCAGGGGCCCTCCTGGTGCCTCTGTGTTTCCCAACCTGGAGATGAGTGGAATGAATATAGGGTCCAGGAGAAACTTAGGAAACGTTGACTCCTGGTCAAACGTTGCACAGGCTGGTCTCTGAGCTCGAGGGATCCTCTTGCCTTGGGGTCCCAAATTGTTAGGATTACAGCCCTGAGCTACCTTGCCTGGCCAAGAAACCTTTGACTCCTTTGAAAAATAAAATGTGGGCCGGGCGCGGTGGCTCAAGCCTGTAATCCCAGCACTTTGGGAGGCCGAGACCATCCTGGCTAACCCGGTGAAACCCCGTCTCTACTAAAAAATACAAAAAACTAGCCGGGCGTGGTGGCGGCGCCTGTAGTCCCAGCTACTCGGGAGGCTGAGGCAGGAGAATGGCGTAAACCCGGGAGGCGGAGCTTGCGGTGAGCTGAGATCCGGCCACTGCACTCCAGCCTGGGCACAGAGCAAGACTCCGTCTCAAAAAAAAAAAAAAGAAAAGAAAAAAAAAAAAAAGAAAAATAAAATGTGGCCACACAGTGGCTGACACCTGTAATCCCAGCACTTTGGGAGGCCCAGGCGGGCGAATCACGAGGTCAGGAGTTCAAGACTAGCCTGACCAACATGGTGAAACACTGTCTCTACTAAAAATACCAAAATTAACCGTGTGTGGTGGCGTGCGCCTGTTATCCCAGCTACTCCGGAGGCTGAGGGAGGGGAATCACTCAAACCCAGGAGATGGAGGTTGCAGCAAGCCCAGATTGCGCGCCTGGACTCCAGCCTGGGTGACAGAGTGAGACTGTCTCAAAAAAAAAAAAAAAAAAGTGTTAATCATTGGTGACTGCCTAGAAATAGGTTAGGAATTAGCACTCAAACCTTCTTTCAAACTACCTTTGTAGTTTTAACTGAGTTAAAGTAACCATTGACAAGTGAAAGGTGTTTCAGACAAGGCCATTTTTTTTTCCCCACTAGCGTATATAAGCTTAGGCTCTCATTGACAGCATTAGATCTCGTTGAATTTCTCAGATTGTTGAATTTCTCTTCTTCAAAAGAAGAGGAATTAAAACACTCTTCTTTTGAAATTGATTTAAAAAGTTATTTTGAATTTAAGAAAAGGTCTTTAGCCGGGCGAGGCGGCGGGCGCCTGTAGTCCCAGCTACTCGGGAGGCTGAGGCAGGAGAATGGCGTGAACCCGGGAGGCGGAGCTTGCAGTGAGCAGAGATCCGGCCACTGCACTCCAGCCTGGGTGACAGAGCGAGATTCCGTCTCAAAAAAAAAAAAAAAAAAAAAAGAGTTTCTGGGCTGGGCACGGTGGCTCACACCTGTAATCCCAGCACTTTGAGAGGCCGAGGCGGGTGTATCATGAGGTCAGGAGTTCGAGATCAGCCTGGCCAACATGGTGAAACCACGTCTTTACTAAAAATACAAAAATTGGGGCGTAGTGGCTCACGCTTGTAATCCTAGCGCTTTGTGAGGCCAAGGCAGGTGGACTGCCTGAGCTCAGGAGTTTGAGACCAGCCTGGGCAACAGTGTGAAACCTCGTGTCTACTAAAAAAGAAAATACAGAAAGTTAATTGGGCATGGCGGCGTGCGCCTGTAGTCCCAGCCACTCGGGAGGCTGAGGCAGGAGAATTACTGGAACCCGGGAGGCGGAGGTTACAATGAGCCAAGATCACACTGCTGCACTCCAGCCTGGGTGACAAGAGACTCTTGCCTGTAAAAAAAAAAAAAAAAAAAAAAAAAGCAAAAATTAGCTGGACGCAGTGGCAGGCGCCTATAATCCCAGCTACTTGGGAAACTGAGGCAGGAGAATTGCTTGAACTCGGCAGGTGGAGGTTGCAGTGAACTGAGATCATGTCATTGCACTCCAGCTCTGGGTGACAGAGCAAGACTCCGTCTTGAGGGGAAAAAAGAGTTTCTGTGGATATAACTGTATCTCACCAGTTTTTCAACTTCCCCAAGAAGCATTCTGGTCTTACTTTCTTATAAATAGGGAAACCTAAGTTACCAAGAGGCTATGTATTCATGTTGTCAGGTCTGTCTCTTGCTGTGTATTTCATTTTGTAGTCCATGTCAGAGGCTAGGCCAGAACTTTCTTTGGTACAAATTATGTTTGTCTCTTGTTAAATACTGGAGTTGGCCTTGGGAACCTGGACTCCCATCTTCTGTGGTAGAGGATCAAGTAGGATGACTTCTTCACCTTAGAATTCTGCAGCCTGAACCATTTAGCTCTGTAAAGAGTGGCGGTGACATGCTCTTGTTCTAGAGTCATCATTTGAAGGAACATTCGCAGTATCCCCTTCTTTAGAACAGAACTTTCCTTTTTAAGATAGCTAAATGTTGGGAGACAGATTTTAGAAACAAATAAGTGGAAGTATTTACGTAATGCTATGTATTGTGAAAAAGTTATTCTTGGGTATTGAATCTAGAGTGAAGTATAGTAGACGTTAGAAGTAAAAAGAATTGTATTTCTAGTTATATCTTTTTATATTCTCTTAACAATTGGGATATTCAGAGATTATTCAAAACAAAATCTTTTTTTTTTTTTTTTAAAATACAGACGGAGTTGCCCAGACTGGTCTCCTGAACTCAAGTGATCTGTCTACCGCAGCCTCCCAGAGTGCTGGGATTACAGGCCTGAGTCACCGTGCCCAGCCTGAAAACAAAATCTCAAAAGTTGAGAACATGTCGGGTGGAGCCTTTTCTGCCAAGTGAAAGTTATGGGAAAATGCAGGACAGGGTTACCCTATTTCAGAAAAATCTAGATTAGGCTTAGTTACTTTAATAAAAGTGGACACATTCCAGTAGACTCTAAGCCTTTATGGTGTTTTGTCCTGTACTCAGTGGAAATCTTTTTTAGACAATGGCTTGTGACACTTTTCATCTGCATAGTGGTTGAAGAGGATGTTTAACACCCATGGTAACCTCACAGAAAATAGTTACAGAATTTATAAAAAAGGAAATAAGGGAGGCCGGGTGCTGTGGCGCATGCCTATAATCCCAGCACTTTGGGAGGCCGAGGCGGGTGGATCACTTGAGGTCAGGAGTTCGAGACCAGCCTGGCCAACATGGTAAAACTCTGTCTCTACTAAAAATAGTAAAGATTAGCCAGGCGTGGTGGCAGGCACCTGTAATCCCAGTTACTCAGGAGGCTGAGACAGGAGAATCGCTTGAACTCGGGAGGTGGAGGTTGCAGTGAGCCAAGATCACGCCATTGCACTCCAGCCTGGGTGACAAGAGCGAGAGTCCGTCTGAAGAAGAAGAAAAAAAAAAGGAAATAAGGGAATTGAAATGTTTCACTACAAAAAATCCGCTAGGCCGGGCTTCGTGGCTCATGCCTGTAATCCCAGCACTTTGGGAGGCTGAGGCAGGTAGATCACCTGTGGTAGAAGTTTAAGACCAGATTGACTAACATGTTGAAACCCCGTCTCTACTAAAAATACAAAAATTAGCTGGGTGTGGTGGCGCATGCCTGTAATCCCAGCTACTCAGGAGGCTGAGATAGGAGAATCGCCTGAACCTGGGAGGTGGAGGTTGCAGTGAGCCCAGATTGCACCACTGCACTCCAGCCTGGGCAACGGAAAAAGACTCTGTCTCAAAAAAAAAAAAAAAAATTATCTGGGTGTGGTGGTGGGCACCTGTGATTCCAGCTACTCAGGAGGCTGAGGCAGGAGAATCGCTTGAACTCAAGAGGCAGAGATTGCAGTGAGCCAAGATTGCAGGTTGCACTCTAGCCTGGGCCACAAGATTGAAACTTTTGTCTCGGGGAAAGAAAATGAGCTAAATACAAGAGACATTAATGCAGGAAATGAGAGAGAAAGAAACTAGAATGCACCCTCAGTCTTTGCTAACAGAAGCTGAGACAATTATGGGCATGTTCCTGTCTGCCTTCCTTCCTGTACCGCAGGTGGTTGGAGCAGGTCTTTGTTTGCTGCAGAGCATGCCATTTCATCCTCCCCGTCTAAAGCAGGGACCTGTGCTGTCGGCTGGGCATGATAATTCACCTTCACAATGGCTTTCATCAGCATAAAAATCAAGTTGTCTTGGAAAGTAATGCCCTTTGTCCAGTAGTCTTCCAGATCTGCCAACTTTTTTAGGCTTGCCATGGGGGAAAAATATATATATATATATGTATATGTATGCACACATTTTAATATACATATGTGCACACATGTACACACACGTTACTACATTAGGATGGGGTCTTGCTGTATTGGCCAGGCTGATCTTGAACTCCTGGGCTAAAGAAATCCTCCTGCCTTGGCCTCCTGAAGTGCTGGGATTATAGGCGTGAGCCACTGTGCCCAGCTGAAAATATTTTTTCAAAACCCTACTAAATTTTACCATTAAAGACCTTTATTGCTTTTAATTTTAATTCTTGTTTAAATTTTTTTTTGAGACGAAGTCTTGCTGCGCATCATGCTATGGCATGATCTTGGTTCACTGCAACCTCCGCCTCCTGGGTTTAAGTGATTCTCCTGCCTCAGCCTCCCAAGTAGCTGGGATTGCAGGTGCCTGCCACCATGCCCAGCTAATTTTTGTATTTTTAGTAGAGATGGGATTTCACCATGTTGGCTAGGCTGGTCTCGAACTCCTGACCTCAGGTGATCCGCCCGCCTCGGCCTCCCAAAGTGCTGGGATTACAGGCGTGAGCCATTGCGCCTGGCCTAATCTCTTTTTTTGAGACAGGGTCTCACTTTGTCACCAATGCTGGAGTGCAGTGGCACCATCTGGGCTCAGTGTAGCCTCAACCTCCCTGGTTCAAGTGATCCTCGTGCCTCAGCTCCCCAAGTAGCTGAGACCAAGGCGTTTGCCACCATGCCTGGCTGACTTTTGTATTTTTAGTAGAGATGGGGTTTCCCCATGTTGCCCACTGGTCTTGAACTTCTGAGCTCAAGTTATCCACCGCCTTGGCCTCCCAAAGTGCTACGATTACTAGATGTCAGCCACCGCGCCTGGCCATTTAAAAATCTTTTTTAGGAAAGTAATAGCTGGGCGTGGTGGCTCACACCCGTAATCCCAGCACAGGGGCAGGATCACTTGAGCCCAGGAGCTCGAGACCAGCCTGGGCAATATGGTGACACTCCATCACTACAAAAAATTTAACCTGGTGTGTTGGTGCAAGCCTGTGGTCCCAGCTCTTGGGAGGCTGAGGTCAGAGGATCACTTGAATCTTGGAGGTCAAGGCTGCAGTAAGCTGTGATTTTGCCACTGCACTCCAGTCTGGGTGACAGCAAGACCCTGTCTCAAAAAAGTAAAAAAAAGTAACAATTAGAAAATTTCCTGTGATTCTTTTAAATTGTAGGACTCTTAAAGACTATCTAATGTTTGTATATAGATCCTGGAACAAAGTAACATCTTTTTTTTTCTTCCCCCCAAAGACATCTTTTTTAAAGAACACAATTCATTCATGGTTCATGGTGGGTTTTTTTCTGTTTAAGTTTGAAGAGACGAAAAGTGTTTTACATATACTCTATAAATAGTGATTAGGAATTAAAGTTGTTTTCTGAGTGAAACTAAGAGTTGAGAGGACAGTACTCTTAAATATCTCCCCATATGCTGATGAATCTCACCCCTCGGCATCATCTTCTAGAAGGATTGAGCTGGGTATTGAAAGGTGAAGAGTGAGGTTTGTCTTTAAGTATCAGTGACCCAGATGCTAAAAGACCACAGATGGAAGCCGTGGTAGTAGATCAGGACCTCACTAGGCTGTGCAGTAACCATCATGTTTTGTTTGCAACAGATAATTCGTGTCCAGTCCCCGGATGGAGTGAAGCGGATCACAGCAACAAAGAGAGAAACAGCAGCAACATTTTTGAAGAAGGTATCTGTGGCCTGGGTGTTGACCCTCAGGATCTTTTTCATCCTCTGCTGTTACTCCCATCGATACCTTTTCTCTTTTCCTCATTTTCTTATTTTCCCTATTCCCAAATTGCCTCTTGCATTGCTTTTCTCTATAATAGTTGGGTTGGATGAGATGTTTGTCACAGCTGATAACTGCTCAAAATTATAGGACCAAGAGCCCAAAGGTAAGTGTAAAAGTATTTCACGGCTGGTCACAGTGGCTCACACCTGTAATCCCAGCACTTTGGGAGGCTGAGGTGGGTGGATCACGAGGTCAGGAGTTCAAGACCAGCCTGAACCAAGATGGTGAAACCCCATCTCTACTAAAAATACAAAAATTTGCTGGGCATGGTTACAGGTGCCTGTAATCCCAGTTACTTGGGAAGCAGAGGCAAGAGAATTGCTTGAACTTGGAAGGCAGAGGTTGCAGTGAGCCGAGATCAGGTCACTGTACTACAGCCTGGGCAACAGAGTGAGACTCCATCTCAAAAAAAAAAAACGTATTTCACAAGAGTGGCTGGGCACGGTGGCTCATGCCTGTAATCACAGCATTTTGGGAGACCAAAACAGGTGGATCATGAGGTCAGGAGATCGAGACCATCCTGGCTAACATGGTGAAACCCCATCTCTACTAAAAATACAAAAAATTAGCTGGGCGTGGTGGCGGGCACCGGTAGTCCCAGCTACTCTGGAGGCTGAGGCAGGAGAATGGCGGGAACCCGGGAGGCGGAGCTTGCAATAAGCAGACATCACACCACTGCACTCCAGCCTGGGCAACAAAGCAAGACTGTCTCAAAAAAAAAAAAAAAAGTATTAATTGAGTATGAATTGTAGATATGACTACAGTTGATTCAAAGAATCATCCCTGGCTCTTCCCTGGTCTCCTGACCTGCGTTGTGTCCAGGATTCCCATGACAGTTTTTCTTTTTTTAACCAATTACAAAATATTTCATTTACTGTGATAGTTGCATATTATGTACTTCTTAAGCTTATCTTCACCGTTTCTTCCTTATTTACTTTTCCCATGGATTTCCTCAGACTATTTCTGTCTGGTGTTATTTCTCTTCAGACTGAAAAACATCCAGGCCGGGCGTGGTGGCTCGCGCTTGTAATCCCAGAACTTTGGGGGGCCGAGGAGGGTGGATCACGAGATCAGGAGATCAAGACCATCCTGGCTAACATGGTGAAACCCCGTCTCTACTAAACATACAAAAAATTAGCCAGGCGAGGTGGCGGGCGCCTGTAGTCCCAGCTACTTGGGAGGCTGAGGCAGGAGAATGGTGTGAACCTGGGAGGCGGGGCTTACAGTGAGCCCAGTGAGCCACTGCATTCCAGCCTGGGTGACAGAGTGAGACTCCATCTAAAAAAAAAAAATCCTTTAGCCTTTGTTGCAGGTAGGTTTGTTGGTCACAGACCCTTCGGTTTTTTTTGACCTGAAAATGTTTTAGTTTTGCCCTGTGTTTATATGAAAGATATTTTCTTTTTTTTTTGAGATGGCATCTCGCTCTGTTCCCCAGGCTGGAGTAGTGGCACGATCTCGGCTCACTGCAACCTCTGCCTCCTGGGTTCAAGCAATTCTCTGCCTCAGCCTCCCGAGTAGCTGGGATTATAGGTGCCCGCCACCACACCCAGCTAATTTTTTGTGTTTTTAGTAGAGACGGGGTTTCACCATCTTCACCAGGCTAGTTGAACTCTTGACCTTGTGATCCACTTGCTTTGGCGTGAGCCACCGCGCCTGGCCATGAAGGATATTTTCTCTTTTCTCTTTTTTTTTTTTTGAGAGGGAGTCTTGCTCTGTCGCCCAGGCTGGAGTGCAGTGGCACTATTTCGGCTCATGCAAGCTCTGCCTCCTGGGTTCACACCATTCTCCTGCCTCAGCCTCCTGAGTAGCTGGGACTACAGGCGCCCGCCACCTAGCCTGGCTAGTTTTTTGTATTGTTAGTAGAGACAGAGTTTCACTGTGTTAGCCAGGATGGTCTTGATCTGACCTTGTGATCCACCCACCTCGGCCTCCCAAAGTGCTGGGAGGATATTTTCTTTTCCTTTTTTTTTTTTTTGAGACAGAGTCTCGCTCTGTCGCCCAGGCTGGAGTGCGGTGGCCGGATCTCAGCTCACTGCAAGCTCTGCCTCCTGGGTTTACGCCATTCTCCTGCCTCAGCCTCCCGAGTAGCTGGGACTACAGGCTAGCCTGCCACCTCGCCCGGCTAGTTTTTTTGTAGAGACCGGGTTTCACCGTGTTAGCCAGGGTGGTCTCGATCTCCTGACCTCGTGATCTGCCTGCCTCGGCCTCCCAAAGTGCTGGGATTACAGGCTTGAGCCACCACACCTGGCCAGATATTTTCATTCAATATGAAGTTCTTTCTTTTTTTGAGATGGAGTCTTTTTCTGTCGCCCAGACTGGAGTGCAGTGGCGTGATCGCGGCTCAGTGCAACCTCTGCCTCCTAGGTTCCAGTGATTGTCCTGCCTCAGCCTCCCAAGTAGCTGGGATTCTAGGCGCGCACCACCATACCCAGCTAATTTTTGTTTTATTTTTTGAGATGGAGTTTCACTCTTGTTGCCCAGGCTGGAGTGCAATGGCGCAATCTTGGCTAATTGCATGCTCTGTCTCCTGGGTTCAAGCGATTGTCCTGCCTCAGCCTCCCGAGTAGCTAGGATTACAGGCGTGCGCCACCAAGTCCGGCTAATTTTGTCTTTTTAATAGAGACCGAGTTTCACCATGTTGGTCAGGCTGGTCTCGAACTCCTCACCTCAGGTGATCCACCCGCCTCGGCCTCCCAAAGTGGTGGGATTACAGGCGTGAGCCACTGTGCCCGGCCTCGAAACAGATTTCTAAGTTGACATTTCTTTTTTGTTCCCCACAATGCACTAATTTTTTTTTTTTTTTGAGACGGAGTCTTGCTCTGTCACCCAGGCTGGAGTACAGTAGTGTGATCTCGGCTCACTGCAAGCTCTACCTCCCAGGTTCACGCCATTCTCTTGCCCCAGCCTCCTGAGTAGCTGGGACTACAGGCGCCCGCCACCACGCCTGGCTGATTTTTTGTGTTTTTAGTAGAGACTGGGTTTCACCGTGTTAGCCAGGATGGTCTTGATCTCCTGACCTCGTGATCTGCCTGCCTTGACCTCCCAAAGTGTTGGGATTACAGGCGTGAGCCACCGTGCCCGGCCTTTTTTTTGAGACGAAGTCTCATTGTGTCGCCCAAGCTGGAGTGCAGTGGCATAATCTTGCCTCACTGCAACCTCTGCCTCCCAGGTTCAAGTGATTCTCTTGCCCCAGCCTCCCCAGTAGCTGGGACTACAGGCTCCTGCCACTATGTCCAACTAATTTTTGTATTTTTAGTAGAGATGAGGTTTCACTATGTTGACCAGTCTGGTCTTGAACTCCTGACCTCAGGTGATCTGCCCGCCTCAGCCTCCCAGAGTGCTGGGATTACAGGTGTGATCCACCTTGCTCGGTCCTTTTTTTTTTGCCTAGGTTGGAATGCACTGGCACAGTCACAGCTCACTGCAGCCTTGACTTCTCGGGCTCAAGCAATCCTCCCACCTCAGCCTCCCAGCTGATTGCTTAATTTTTTAGTAGAGATGGGGGTTTCACCACGTTGTCTAGGCTGGTCTTGATCAAGTGATCCTCCCTGCCTTGCCTCCCAGAGTGCTGGGATTCCAGGCGGGAGCTGTGGTGCCTGCTCCTGTTAAGCATTTTAAGCTGTTATTCCACCATCTTATCTTCATTTATCTCTGGCTTTTAGCATTGTGACTCTGGTGTGCCTCGCAGTGGTGTTCTTTGTCTGTATCCTAACTTGAGAGAGTTTGCTGAACTTCCTGGATTTGTTATTTGATATTTTCCATTAAATTTTGGGGTTTTGGCCACTCTTTAAATTTTTCTGTTCTATCTTCTTTCTTTTCTGTCTTTTTTTTTTTTGAGACAGAGTCTTGCACTGTCACCCAGGGTGGAGTGCAGTGGCACGGTCTCGACTCACTGCGAACTCCACCTCCCAGGTTCAGGCCATTCTCCTGCCTCAGCCTCCCGAGTACCTGGGACTACAGGTGCCTGCCACCACGCCCGGCTAATTTTTTGTAGTTTTAGTAGATACAGGGTTTCACCTTGTTAGCCAGGGTGGTCTTGATCTCCTGACCTCGTGATTCACCCGTCTTGGCCTCCTAAAGTGGCCTTCCAAAGTGCTAGGATTACAGGCGCGAGCCACTGTGCCTGGCCTTTTTTTTTTTTTTTTTTAGTGAGACGGAGTCTCACTCTGTCGCCCAGGCTGGAGTGCAGTGGCGCGATCTCTGCTCACTGCACGCTCCGCCTCCCAGGTTCATGCCATTCTCCTGCATCAGCCTCCTGAGTAGCTGGTACTACAGGCACCCACCACCATGCCCGGCTAATTTTTTTGTATTTTTAGTAGAGATGGGATTTCACGGCATTTGCCAGGATGGTCTCGGTCTCCTGACCTTGTGATCCGCCTGCCTCGGTCTCCCAAAGTGCTGGGATTACAGGCATGAGCCACCGTGCTTGGCAATTTTTTTTTTTTTTTTGAGATGAAGTCTCACTCTGTCGCTCAGGCTGGAGTACAGTGGCATGATCTCTGCTCACTGCAACCTCTGCCTCCCAGGTTCAAGTGATTCTTCTCTCTCAGCCTCCTGAGTAGCTGGGATTACATGGGTGCGCCACCACGCCTGGCTAATCTTTGTATGTTTAGTAGAGATGGGGTTTCACCATGTTGGCCAGGCTGGTCTCGAACTCCTGACCTCAGGTAATCTGCCCAACTCGGCCTCCCAAAGTGCTGGGATTACAGGCGTGAGCCTCTGCACCCGACCCTCATGTTTTCTAGTGAGGAGCATTTGATGCTGTACCATGGGTTCCTAAGGCTCTGTTTTTTTGTTTTGTTTGTTTTTTTCCAAATCTCTGCCTTCAGATTGTATACCTGTTATTTTTATTGATTCATTTCTGTTTTTCTGTTTAGAGTTGGTTGGATTCTCACTCTGTCGCTCAAGCTGGCGTGCAGTGGTGTGATCATATCTCATAGAACTTGAACTTCTGGGCTCAAGCAGTGCTCCCACCTCATTCTCCCGAGTTGCTGGGACCACAAGCTATTCATCTATGTCTTCTGCCCTCTCCCTTCTGCTGATATTCCCATTCAGTGAATTTTTTATTTTTGTTTTTGTGTTTTTCAGTTCTAGAATTTCCATATGATTGTTCTTTTATGATTTGTTTCTTTACTGAGATTGACGTTCCTTTCATTTGGGTATGTCTACTCTGATGACCCCTCAGTGTAGAGCTCTAGCTCTGGCCCCTTGCCTGGACTCAGACACAGATGCACACCTGACTGCTGGATGGCTTCACTGGAGTGTGTCTGCTTGTCGCCTCCAATCTCAGTGTCAAATGGAGGTCCTGATTTTCCCTCTAGTCTTCTACCTTTTTTAGCCTTTCCTTTCATGGTTCCCTCACAGGTGTTACTTCCACATAGTTTCTCAATCTGGAATTCTCAGCTTTACTCTGACCTCCTTCCTTTCTCTCATTGCATTCCTCCCCTGGTCTTACTTGTCAGCAGGGCCTAGCGATGACCACTGCTGGAAGGTGTGCTCTTGCCTTCATCCCCACCATCCTGTCCCATCTCATCCCCTGTCTCAGCCCGTCTCTCTTGTCTCTAGGATTGGAACTCTAACTTCCTGCTCAGTGTGGTGTTGAGAAACAGAGATTTTGTGGATGATGATTCCCCCTGCCTTTAGACTGTGTGGCTTCCCACCGCCCTGTCTGCCCCACCAGCCTCATCCCTTTCCATCTTCCTTATTGTTTATTGGGCTCTGGCCTCCGTGTTTCCAACGCCCTTCCTGCCTCCTGGTCTTTGTGCTTGCTCCTGCTCCCTGCGGACTTTTCTCCCAGCTCGCGTGTGGCAGGCTTACCCGCTGCTAAGTGGGCCATGCTCAGTTGAACCTCTTCAGAGAGACCTTTAGCCTCCCATTTGAGGTTTCTTTTCCTTTTCTGTCATAGTGCTTATTTCGCCCTTTGTTGACTTTGTCTCCCCTATTTGATGGTAAACTGCTTGACCGCAGGAACCTTGTCTTTTTTTTTTTTTCCTTGTTTTGAGACGGAGTCTTGTTCTGTTGCCCAGACTGGAGTGCAATGGCATGATCTTGGCCCACTGCAGCTCCACTTCTCAGGTTCAAGTGATTCTCCTGTCTCAGCCCACCGACTAGCTGGGACTATAGGTAGGCGTGCACCACCATGCTGGGCTAATTTTTGTATTTTTTTTTTGAGGTGGAGTTTCACTCTCGTCGCCCAGGCTGGAATGCAATGGCGCGATCTTGGCTCACTGCAACCTCTGCTTTCCGGTTTCAAGCGATTCTCTTGCCTCAGCCTCCCGAGTAGCTGGGATAACAGGTGCCCACCACCACGCCCAGCTAATTTTTGTCTTTTAGTAGAGACAGGGTTTCCTCAAGTTGGCCAGGCTGGTCTTGATCTCCTGACCTCATGATCCGCCTGCCTCGGCCTCTGAAAGTGCTGGGATTACAGACGTGAGTCACCGCACCTGGCCAAATTTTTTTTTTTTTTTTTTGAGATGGAGTCTTGCTCTGTCATTCAGGCTGGAGTGCAGTGGTGTGATCTCGGCTCACTGCAAGCTCCGCCTCCTGGGTTCACGCCATTCTCCTGCCTCAGCCTCCAGAGTAGCTGGGACTACAGGTGCCTGCCACAATGCCTGGCTAATTTTTTGTATTTTTAGTTGAGATGGGGTTTCACCATGTTGGCCAGGTTGGTCTCGATCTCCTGACCTTGTGACCTTGTGATCCACCCGTCTCGGCCTCCCAAAGTGCTGGGATTTCAGGCGTGAGCCACTGTGCCCAGCCCTTTTTTTTTTTTTTGAAACAAAGTCTTGCTCTGTTGCCCAGGCTGAAGTGCAGTGGCATGATCTTGGCTCACTATAGCCTCCACCTTCCAGGTTCAAGCAGTTCTGCCTCAACCTCCTAGGTAGCTGGGATTACAGGTGCGCGCCAGCATGCCTGGCTAATTTTTGTATTTTTGGTAGAGACGGTTTCACTGTGTTGACCAGGCTTGTCTCAAACTCCTGGCCTCGTGATCTACCCGCCTTGGCCTCCCATAGTGCTGAGATTACAGGCGTGAGCCTCCACACCCAGCTTGAGTTTTGCTCTTGTTGCCCAAGCTAGGGTGGAATAGCGCGATCTTGGCTCCCTGCAACCTCTACCTCCCAGCTTCAATTGATTCTCCTGCTTCAGCCTCCCAAGTAGCTGGGATTACAGGCATGTGCCACCATGCCCAGCTAATTTTGTAGTTTCAGTAAAGATGGGGATTCACCATGTTGGTCAGGCTGGTCTCAAACTCCTAAACTCAGATGATCCTCTCACCTCATCCTCCCAAAGTGCTGGGATTACAGGCATGAATCACCGCGCCTGGCCTGGAATTGGGTTTTTACAATTGATTTCAAAAGTAGAAATTGAACTTTTCTTTTTTTTTTTTTTTTTTTTTTTGAGATGGAGTCTCTCTCTGTCCCCCAAACTGGAGTGCAGTGGCGCGATCTCGGCTCACTGCAAGCTCCGCCACCCGGGTTCACGCCATTCTCCTGCCTCAGCCTCCCGAGTAGCTGGGACTACAGGCGCCCGCCACCGCGCCTGGCTAATTTTTTCTATTTTTAGTAGAGATGGGGTTTCACCGTGGTCTCAGTCTCCTGACCTTGTGATCCGCCTGCCTCGGCCTCCCAAAGTGCTGGGATTACAGGCATGAGCCACCGCGCCTGGCCAAACTTTTCAAACATAGCCATTGGCCGGGCATGGTGGCTCATGCCTGTAATCCCAGCACTTTGGGAGGCTGAGGCGGGTGGATCACCTGAGGTCAGGAGTTTGAGACCACCCTGGCCAACATGGTGAAACCCTGTCTCTACTAAAAATACAAAAATCAGCTGGGCATGGTGGCAGGTGCCTGTAATCCCAGCTACTTGGGAGGCTGAGGCAGGAGAATCACTGGAACCCAGGAGGTGAAGGTGCAGTAAGCCACGATCACGCCACTGCACTCCAGCCTGGGCGACAGAGCGAGACTCTGAAAACAAAACAAAGATAGCCATAACTCTTGTTTGCTTCAAAGTCTTAAATGTGTTATAAAGTTTCATCTTTGGCTGGGCGCGGTGGCTCAAGCCTGTAATCCCATCACTTTGGGAGGCCGAGACAGGTGGATCACGAGGTCGGGAGATCGAGACCATCCTGGCTAACATGGTGAAACCCCGTCTCTACTAAGAAATACAAAAAACTAGCTGGGCGAGGTGGCGGGCGCCTGTAGTCCCAGCTACTCGGGAGGCTGAGGCCGGAGAATGGCGTGAACCCAGGAGGCGGAGCTTGCAGTGAGCTGAGATCCGGCCACTGCACTCCAGCCTGGGCGACAGAGCGAGACTCTGAAAACAAAACAAAGATAGCCATAACTCTTGTTTGCTTCAAAGTCTTAAATGTGTTATAAAGTTTCATCTTTGGCTGGGCGCGGTGGCTCAAGCCTGTAATCCCATCACTTTGGGAGGCCGAGACAGGTGGATCACGAGGTCGGGAGATCGAGACCATCCTGGCTAACATGGTGAAACCCCGTCTCTACTAAGAAATACAAAAAACTAGCTGGGCGAGGTGGCGGGCGCCTGTAGTCCCAGCTACTCGGGAGGCTGAGGCCGGAGAATGGCGTGAACCCAGGAGGCGGAGCTTGCAGTGAGCTGAGATCCGGCCACTGCACTCCAGCCTGGGCGACAGAGCGAGACTCCGTCTCAAAAAAAAAAAAAAAATACAGTTTCATCTTTGACAAGACCGTTGCTTTTTTGGCCACTTTATTCGTTTTAATAGACACCTTTGTGAGCAGTACAAATTTCTTTATCAGCAGAATAGCAAGAGGAATTTGGTAAATGATGAGCACCTTCCAAATTTGTGAATACTCTTCTAGTAATGTCTGATGTGTGTATGGTATGTGTAGTGATATTTAGCATTTTATTAAATTTCTGTTCTTTCGGCCTTGTTTTAGGTTGCAAAGGAGTTTGGCTTCCAAAATAATGGCTTCTCAGTTTACATCAATAGAAACAAGACTGGAGAGATAACAGCCTCCTCCAACAAATCCCTCAACTTGCTAAAAATCAAGTAAGTAAGAAATGAGGTCCCCATGATCTGTCCGAGGTTGCCGAGTTTTATCCTCTTTTTCCTCTTCACACCACTCATTATGGTCTTATCAACTGACCAGAATACACGTGACTGTGTTGCTTGCCAGGGATTCAGTAATTATCCTGAATCTGCCGTTGCTATTGAGCAGATTTAATTGACTTTGCAGAATTCTGGAGTTTGTGTCACTGAGGAGAAAGTTATTGTCTCTGTCCATGTATGGCGTGGAGTGAGCTGCATACTCATCTGCTTGTCTGGAGTGAAATACCTTGAATGCAGCTGTGTGCAGGGAAATCACGTTAGCCCTGCTGGCTTGGGTAGGAGTGCCGACAGTGCAGTGGCCCATGCCACCCCGTAGAGTTGGTCATTCAGGACCGTCAGGACTCAGAGACCTCTTATCACAGCCTGGCTGCTGCCTGTTTTTGTAAAGTGTTATTGGAACACAGCCAGGTTGCGTTGTTGGTGCCAGTTTTCATGTTACAAGGGCAGAGTTGAGTAGTTGTGATAGACCGTGAGGCCTACAAAGCTGAAAGTATTGACTGGCCCTTTACGGAACACGTGTGCTGGCTCCCATGGAAACTGTTTGGGCACTTGCTCACATATCCCTTAGATCAGTTCAGTCCTTAGGGAGCGAGTGGTCAGTTTTCTTCTCGACGCTGCAGGTTGCATGTGCTGTGGCCACTGGCTCAGTGGTGGGCCTGGGACCTGCTGGCAGTTGGCTGTGGGTCTGTTTACCAGCCAGAATGATAGACTGGTTTTGCACTTTGGTCACTTTTAGATTCACAGATTAATATATCTAGGGACACAATATGCAATCGTAGCATTTATTTGTTCTTAACAAAGATTTATTTGGCACCTACTGTTTGCCTACCCCTGTGATGAGGTGAAACAGAACCTCTTGTTATTGTTAATTTCCAGAGTGACCCTTCCTTTGAGTTTGTGAAGGGTTTTGTGTCTTGATAATTCTTTTTTCTCTCTCCTCTCCTCTCCTCTCCTCTCCTCTCCTCTCCTCTCCTCTCCTCTCCTCTCTCTTTTCTTTCTTTCTTTCTTGAAGGGTTTTGCATCTTCATAATCCTTCCTTCCTTCCTTCCTTCCTTCCTTCCTTCCTTCCTTTTCCTTTTCCTTTTCTTGAGACAGAATCTCGCCCTGTCACCCAGGCTGGAGTGCGGTGGTGCAATCATAACTCACTACAGCCTCGACCTTCTGGGCTCAAGTGATCCTCCTGCCTCAGCCTCCTGAGTAGCTGGGATTACAGGCATATTTTTCATTTTTAAATCAAATCTGGCTGGTAATTTTTTTTTTTTTAAGTTTAAATCTGGAACACGTAACCGTATCTAAAGGTAAAGAGAATGTGAATGCACACCCTCTGTCCCAGCCAGAGGAACTCTCAGCTCATGACCATGCTTGTGTCCCACTGCTCTTGCCCTCCTTCCTTCTCTCCTGTTGCTTGGCCTTTTTTTCTCTCTCCCCTTTTTAATTATTAAACAAAATGCGTACTGAACACCTCAGAGAATAGTGTATGCCTTGATGGATGAACCTTATGTGTCACCATTGCAAGCACCAAGCAGGTCCGGGAATAAGGCATTGGCAGCCACCCCGGAAATTTCCCTAATGGTGTCTGCTGTTCTTTTTTTCTTTTTTTTTTTTTTTTGAGATGGAGTCTCGCTCTGTTGCCCAGGCTGGAGTGCAGTGGCGTGATCCCAGCTCACTGCAACCTCTGGGTTCAAGCATTTCTCCTGCCTTAGCCTCCCGAGTAGCTGGGACTACTTACGTAGAGATGGGGTTTCCCTGTGTTGGCCAAGCTGGTCTCAAACTCCTGACCTCGTGATCTGCCCGCCTTGGCCTTCCAAAGTGCTAGAATTACAGGTGTGAGCCCCAGTGCCCAGCTCTTTATTCTTTCATTACTTGAGTATCTGTCCCTAGACACTGCCAGTTAGTCTTGCTTTCTAAGGAAATTTGTATGTCTTACGTCTTGTAATCTTCAGGTTCGCCTTCTATTTCTTTCCTTTTCTTAAAATTTATCTGTTGAGGAACTTGGTCCCTTGACCTGTAGGGTTTCCCACTCTGAGGTCTTGCTGATTTCATGTTCACAAGACACTTGCGCATTACCCTCTGTGTCCTGGATTTCCCGCCGATCCACAGTGGTTTACAGAGGCCTGACAGGCCATTCCCTCCGCAGGACCATGGGGTGCTGTACACCTACCTTTTTTTTTTTTTTTTTTTTTTGAGACAGAGTCTCAGTCTTGCTCAGGCTGGAGTGCAGTGGTGCGATCTCAGCTCACTGCAGCCTCTGTCTCCCCGGTTCGAGCGATTCTCCTGCCTCAGCCTCCTGAGTAGCTGGGACTACAGGTGCCCACCACCATACCCAGGTAATTTTTGTATTTTTAGTAGAGACAGGATTTCACCATGTTGGCCAGGCTGGTCTCAATCTCTTGACCTCAAGTGATTCACCTGCCTCAGCCTCCCAAAGTGTTGGCATTACAGACATGAGCCACCACGCCTGGCCCCCTGCCTTTGTTCTTTTTCTTTTCTTTCTTTCTTTTTTTTATTTTTTTCTTGAGACAGAGTTTCGTTCTTGTTGCCCAGGCTGGAGTGCAGTGGAATGATCTCAGCTCATTGCAACCTCCGCCCCGCCAGGTTCAAGTGATTCTCCTGCCTCAGCCTCCTGGGTAACTGGGATTACAGGCATGTGCCACCATGCCCAGCTCATTTTTTTTTTTTTTGAGACGGAGTCTCGCTCTGTCGCCCAGGCTGGAGTGCAGTGGCGCGATCTTAGCTCATTGCAAGCTCCACCTCCCGAGTTCACGCCATCCTCCTGCCTCAGCCTCCCGAATAGCTGGGATTATAGGTGCCTGTCAACATCCTGGCTAATTTTTTGTATTTTTTGTAGAGGTGGGGTCTCACCATGTTAGCCAGGGTGGTCTCGGTCTCCTGACTTCGTGATCCACCTGCCTTGGCCTCCCAAAGTGCTAGGCGTTAGCCACCGCGCCTGGCCTAATTTTGTTTTTTTTTTTTTTTTTTTTTTTTGAGACGGAGTCTCGCTCTGTCACCCAGGCTGGAGTGCAGTGGCTGGATCTCAGCTCACTGCAAGCTCCGCCTCCCGGCTTTATGCCATTCTCTTGCCTCAGCCTCCCAAGTAGCTGGGACTATAGGCGCCCGCCACCTCACGCGGCTAGTTTTTTGTATTTTTTAGTAGAGACAGGGTTTCATCATGTTAACCAGGATGGTCTCGATCTCCTGACCTCGTGATCCGCCCATCTTGGCCTCCCAAAGTGCTGGGATTACAGGCTTGAGCCACCACACCTGGCCTAATTTTGTATTTTTAAGTAGAGATGGGGTTTCTTCATGTTGGTCAGGCTGGTCTTGAACTCCCAACCTCAGGTGATCCCCTCCAGAAGTGCTGGGATTACAGGAGTGAGCCATCACACCTGGCCCCCTCTTTTTTTTTCTTTAGAGACAGGGTCTTTGTCGACACCATTGTGAGCTATGATTGTGCCACTGCACTGTAGCTGGGCAACAGAGCAAGACCCCATCTCAAAAGTATATAAATAAATAAATAATCTGATTATTTTTCCCCGTAAATCTGGCTGTTGGCTTCAAGTCCTCACAGGTGCCATGTTGCTCCTGGTTTCTCCTAGTTTCTGCTCTGCTGCCACGTTGGCCCACTGGCCTCCAGTGAAGACCACTGGGTGGTTGAGTGCTCCCCATCCGGGCTGTGAGACATGGGAGCCTGCCTCTTGGGTCTTGTGACTGTTGGTATCTGTCTGCCCCTACTTGTATCCCTGCCCCTACGTTGCTGTAGATGCATCGGTGGGACCTGGCATGCGGTCTAGCTGTCTGCAGGAGGGAGATTTGGGAAGAGCCACTGACTTTGGCACCTGCTACCTCCATGTCCTAGAATCCCGCCTGGTCATTTTGGATAGCCTCTGTCACTAACCCTCTTCTTCCATTTCGTTGTTCATTTAATATCCCATATAGAGGTTGATATTCTGTCTCATAATTTCTGTCCTTGAGTCTTTGCCAGTCTAACTCTCGGTTAATTATGTCTCTACCCACTCTTACTTGCGTGGTAGTGTATTACTCTTCTTTTTTTTTTTTGAGATGGAATCTCGCTCTGTCGCCCAGGCTGGAGTGCAGTGGCGCGATCTCGGCTCACTGCAAGCTCCGCCTCCCGGGTTCATGCCATTTTCCTACCTCAGCCTTCTGAGTAGCTGGGACTACAGGTGCCTGCCACCACCACCCCTGGCTAATTTTTTTTGTATTTTTAGCAGAGACGAGGTTTCACTGTGTTAGCCAGGATGGTCTCAATCTCCTGACCTCGTGATCTTCCCACCTTGGCCTCCCAAAGTGCTGGGATTACAGGTGTGAGCCACTGTGCCCGGTCCAGATTTAGCAGCTTTTCTACAGAGAAGGTTTGCATTTGCTTTTGTTGGCACAGGGGGATGTGATGGACCTACAACTCCTTCAAGTTAATTTCTGTCTTTGGACTTTCTGAACCAGATGTCATCATCCCTGGTTCTGCCCCAGATTCATGGCCCAGAAGGCCTTTAGTTACAGTCTCAGAGGTGACTTTTTTTTTTTTGCTATATACTAGATAGAGGCAGATGGGCTTCCTCCTTGGTTCCTATTTTCAGCTGGTAGGTTTTTCACAGCTGTTCAGGCATTCTTTGGTTATCTGCATTTATGTGGAAGTTTCAGACTCAGTTGCCCCCTCTGGGCAGGGAAGCTCAAGTCCTTGTCTCCCAGTGCCCAGCAAACTGCTGTAGGCCCAAAGATGTGAGTGAATTACTGAAAGTGGCCTTGGCCCCGCAAGCAGCTCTGAGCTCTGTGTTGCTGGCTGCTGTCTTGAGTGCACTGCTGGGTTTGTCCTCTGAGGATTTCTTCCACTTTCTTTAGAGCTCAGCAATTGATTTTAGAGTATATTTGTTGAAATTGATCTAGTGTGTAAGTCAAGTTTTTTATATTAGTAGTTAGAGGGTGTTTAGGAATATGTAATCTGCTATTAGAAACAGATGTCTTAACTGGATGTGGTGGCTCACGCCTGTAATCCTAGCACTTGGGGAGCCCGAGGCAGGCGGATCACCTGAGGTCAGGAGTTTGAGACCAGCCTGTCCAACGTGGAGGAACCTCGTCTCTACTGAAAATACAATAAGTATCTGGGCGTGGTGGCAGGCACATGCCTGTAATCCCAGCTACTTGGGAGGCTGAGGCAGGAGAATCGCTTAAACCCGGGAGATGCAGGTTCCTGTGTGCCAAGATTGCGCCACTGCACTCCAGCCTGGGTGACAGAGCGAGACTCTGTCTCAAAAAAAAAAAAGAAAGAAACAGACATCTCTGACTTCGTAATGTTCGGTAATGTTCGTCACCCCCAAATGAGGGAAGAAGAAGGGGAGGGAAGAAATTAGTTGAAGAGCTGCCCTGAGCCCCGGTGTCCATGTGTCCTTGAGGCCTCTGTTCTTCCTTCACTGTGTTGGTTTGGAGCTGTGGATCCTGCCCTCTCAGTCTGTGTCCTGTGTGTGTGTCTTGTTGGCAGCAGTTAAATATCCATCAGAGGACATGCTGCAGCCTTTCTTCCGAGGCTGGCCTGGAGGGTTAGTGTTGGCAGCCATCTCTGGTCACTTGGGACCCCAGGCGGCTTCTGTGGACTGTGAGTGGAGATGCTTGTTAGTCTCTGAGGTCAGCAGTTTGCCATGGCAGTCAAGCCTGGCACCAAGTTGGCAGCGTGACTCTTTAGACTGAAACTGATGGAAAACCAAATGTGACTTGTGGCAGCCTTTTTGGAAAGCAGTATGTCAGCAGCTTCAGAGACAAACAGAAACCCTTAAGCATGACTCTTGGGAGTTTGCCCTTTAGAAGGAAAACTGCAGGGACGTCTGTCCGTGGGTGTTTTTGGGTGGTGTTGATGGTGGCAGAAACTGGCAGACTGTGCATACTTGTCAGTGTGGGAGTGGCTAAGCAGCCTCGCTGGGGAACGTGCGGCCGTTGTCATAACAATTAGACGCGGACCCCTTATATTTGGAGGATTTTATGAGGGGTTGTTGAAGTAGAAAAGTATGTCTCTGCTAATCTCACTTTTTTTGTGTGTGTGTGATGGAGTCTCGCTCTGTCGCCAGGCTGGAGTGCAGTGGCGTGATCTCAGCTCACTGTAACCTCCGCCTCCTGGGTTCAAGTGATTCTCCTGCCTCAGCCTCCCGAGTAGCTGGGACTACAGGCATGCGCCACCACGCCCAGCTAATTTTTTTGTATTTTTAATAGAGACGGGGTTTCACCATGTTGGTCAGGATGGTCTCGATCTCTTGACCTTGTGATCCATCTGCCTTGGCCTCCCAAAGTGCTGGGATTACAGACATGAGCCATTGAGCCCGGCCCATCCCACTTTTTAAAAGTAGTGACAGCTCCCATGTGTGTCTGTGCTTCCGTGTGTATGTGAACGCCAATAAAGCAGTGGAGATACATGCAGCCAGCACATGCAGTGCTGGGGGAGGAGGGAGCCTCCCAGAGGCCAGAGGAATGGCTGAGGGAAGTGGGGGCCAAGCAGAGGGTGAGAGGTGGGAGGAGAGGCCCTGAAGCCCAGCAGGTCCATTGTGGCTGTGTGTACATGAAAAATCGTTTAGGTGTATGGAGGCTTCACGGACTTTAAGGTAAAATTGTAAGAAAAATTAAATTCCAGAGACCTGCATACTGGTCTTTATAATGCCAAGAAACATAGGGGAGGTGTTAGAAGACAATTCTGGTCTTAAAATTAGAAACCTCATTATTTAGGCCTACAGGGGTGGTTGTTGGCATTTGCTTTTTGCAGATATCCGAGTTGGGCTTCCATGAAGCTCAGGTGGTAAGGGAAGGCGTTGGCCTCTGTTTGTCATTTGAACAGGCATGGCGATTTGTTGTTCCTGTTTCCCTCGAGCCTTGCTGGGCCCTCATCTGAAATGGAGACGTCAGCTCCACCGGGCTTCAAGGTCTTTGGCGCTCCCAACGTGGTAGAGGATGAGATTGATCAGTACCTCAGCAAACAGGATGGGAAGATTTACCGAAGCCGAGACCCACAGCTGTAAGTGATCCATGGGATTCTAGGGTCCTACATGTGGTGATCTTAATGGGTGAATAAAGGGAAATATTTATAACATGTCCTGTTTTAATTAAATATCTGATGAAGAAATGTAAGTCTTAAGTTTTACTATCTTCAGGTTAAACTTTACTTCCAAGTTATCTTGTTAGCTTTTTATCAGGTTTTGTTGTTGTTTTGTTGTTTTTTAGCTTTTTATCAGTTTCAATCTCAAAATATGTTCCCATAAGAAGTTTTGAAGCATTGGGTACAAAGAGACTGGAAAGGTATTGGGGAGTTGGGGGCCTCACACCAAGTCTTTACTGTGATACCCTCTGGAGATGCTGACTTCCGTGCAGAGTGGGACGTTAGTCAGCAGCTGCAGGGGAGGGAAGAGGGAAGGGGCAGGTAGTTGTGTGTGTGCACCCGTGCGAGGTGTGTGCTGTGTGTCTCATTTCATAGTGGTTGGATGATTTTGACCTGCCACACTAGTGTGCGCTCTCCATCCCTGCAGTGAGCATTTCACTTGCAGAAGATGCTGTGCCTTGGAATATTCCCTCCTCACCTGGGGCTATATGAAATGTTTATGTGTATATATATTTGTTTTAGATTTTTTGCAATTCCTTTTAAATAAACCAGTGAGAAGGATCTGAGTTTACACTTGGCCATGTGAAATTGTCTGAGCGAAACTTGTCTCTGCAGTGGGGTCGTTTTCAAAATGCATCACTCTGTAGATGTGACGGGGTGCTGACTTTGAGATACTGGGATTCCAAATGCTGCATTAGCAACTTTTATGTCTTAGCTCAGAGAACCATAAATGGCACTCGGCTGCCATTGGCATGGAGCCACTTTGTAGCCATAGCCATTAGCCGGCATGCCTTTTCCATTTGTGTTTCCTCCCAGGGGCCTGGCTCTGGCTTGCTTGCATGATCTGTTTTCATTGCTTCATTAGCAACTTTTGAGAGAGAGAGAGAGAGAGAGAGAGAGAGAGAGAGAGAGAGAGGTGTGTGTGTGTGTGTGTGTGTGTGTGTGTGTGTGTGTGTATTCTGACCCGTCATCAGGTAGAGCCTGCCTGTTTATTAGGAAGTACAGAGACCACCTCTGTTTCGAAACACAGAGCCTGTATGCATCTAAGAATTCTGACTCCATTTAGAAAGGGATCTGATGGAGCCCCAGAAGGACTACCGGCGGCGTCTCACCACCCCACCGCTGCCTACACGTTGTGTGTGTTGTGCTCCCAAGGCTTCTGTGACTGAAAATGTCAGAAACCCATGGGACAAGTGTTTTTTTTTTTTTGGTTATTTCCCAAAATGCACATGAAGCAGGTATTTTCCAAACTTGGATTATTTATGCACTGCTCTCAGGCCCTTTGCCATGTTCACGTACCAGCTTTGTTATTATTTATTTAACGCTTTTCTTTAAATGGACTTGGCCAGACACAGTTGCTTATGCCTGTAATCCCAGCACTTTGGGAGGCTGAGGCAGGTGGATCACCTGAGGTCAGGAGTTCAAGACCAGCCTGACCAATATGGTGAAACCCTGTCTCTACTAAAAATACAAAACTTAGCCAGGTGTGGTGGTGTGTGCCTGTAATCCCAGCTACTTGGGAGGCTGAGATAGGAGAATCACTTGAACCCAGGAGGTGGAGGTTGCAGTGAGCTGAGATCGCACTACTGCACTCTAGCCTGGGTGCCAGAGTAAAACTCCATCTCAAAAAAAAAAAAAAAAAACAACCCAAAAAACTATTTTATTTATTTTTTTGAGATGGAATTTCACTCTTGTTCAGGCTGGAGTGCAGTGGCACAATCTCAGCTCATTGCAACCTTCTCCTCTCAGGTTCAAGTGATTCTCCTGCCTCAGCCTCCCTAGTAGCTGGCATTACAGGCACTTGCCACCATGCCCAGCTAATTTTTGTATTTTCAGTAGAGACGGGGTTTCACCGTGTTGGCCAGGCTTGTCTTTAACTCCTGACCTCAGGTGATCCATCCATCTCAGCCTCCCAAAGTGTTGGGATTAGAGATATGAGCCACCACCTTTGGCCAAAAAACTACTTAAATTGACTTTGAGTTCGTTCACTTTTATCTTTGGTTTGTGTCATTTTAAGCAGTCGATCCTCATGAAGTCATAGGTTTGATGTGCGGGTCAGTTTTTTCTCATTCATATCAACATAAATAGTAAACTGCTGGGTGTGGTGCTGCACACCTGGAGTCCCAGATACTCGGGAGGCTGAGGTGGGAATGCTTGAGCCCAGGAAGTCAAGGCTGCAGTGAGCCATGATCACCACTGCACTCCAGCCTGGGCGATAGAGTGAGAGCCTGTCTTTAAACAAAACAAAACAACAATTAAAATACAAACGTTCATCCATGTGCCATCTGGAATATAACTCCATGTGGGCACGGAAACACTCTGTTAAAGTAGGATGTACGTGTGAGGTGGTAGCAGCGGAACACAGACATCCTCACTGCTCTGCCTTTTTCTGCCTTGCTACTCTCCTCAGATGCCGCCACGGCCCTTTGGGGAAATGCGTGCACTGCGTCCCTCTAGAGGTGAGTCTCTGTGGAGTAAGTTCTGGGCCGGTGTGGGGGGCTGCGGGTAGACAGCTGTCTTAAGTGCTTTCCCTGAGTCCATGCACTTGGTTGTAGTGGTTCAAAGAACTTATCTATTTATTGCCCTGGGCCTCATATTCCCCCTAGTGCAAGCTGCACACAGGACGAGCCTTTATTTATGGGAGTGACCTTCTCGCTTGATTATGAATGGCTGAAGCATTTGTGTGGCTGTGATAAAGGGGCAGCATTTACAACAGGCTCCCTGGACAATCCTTTTCAGATCTGACACAAAGCTGAGTCTGTCGGCTTCCATGCTTATCATTGTTTTGATTTACTTTGCCTTGAATCTCACATCTCTCGTACTGGTTTGTCCTGGTGAGATTGAGAGTTACCATAATAATGCTGACTGGAGCTGTTAATGCTGGATTTACAGCAGGAAGGCCAACCTGATTTTCTTCATGAGGCATCTCTTGCCTCATCTTGTGGCATTTCTTTTTGCAAAATTTTCCTGAAACTCATTTTACTTAGAACGTTTTGTTTTTAATAGAGATTCATTTTAATCTTGAAAAGATAACTAGCCCACAAAGAAAAACTTGCTTCTGGCTATGTGCTGTTCACACCTGTAGTCCCAACACTTTGGGAGGCCAGGGTGAGAGGATCACTTGAATCTAGGAGTTGTTGAGCCTGGGCAACTCTTTTTTTGTATACCCTGTCTCTACAAAAAATTTAAAAAATTAGCTGGGTGTGATGGTTCACGCCTGTAGTCCCAGCTACTCGGGAAGCTGAGGCAAGAGAATCACTTGAGGCTGGGAGGTCAAGGTTGCAGTGAGCCGTGATTGTACCACTGTACTCCAGCCTGGGCAACAGCGTGAGACCCCATCTCTAAAACAATTAAACTGGCCGGACTCAGTGGCTCACGCTGTAATCCTAGCACTTTGGGAGGCCGAGGCGGTTAGATCACAAGGTCAGGAGTTCAAGACCAGCCTGGCCAATATGCTGAAACCCCGTCTCTACTAAAAATACAAAAATTAGCCAGGCGTGGTGGCGTGTGCCTATAGTCCCAGCTACTTGGGAGGCAGAGTCAGAAGAATCGCTTGAACCCAGAGGTGGAGGTTGCAGTGAGCAGAGATTGTGCCGCTGTGCCATTGTACTCCAGCCTGGGCGACAGAGTGAGACTCTGTCTCAAATAAACAAACAAAACACACAAAAACAACAATAACGAAAATCAATTAATTAAAAAAAGAAAAAGTTGGTTCTGACCTAGAGTGGTAAGGGAGACCCCAAGTACCTGCTTTGGCTGTGGGCCTTGACTTGCCGAGGCCATGCTGCCTGGCCTCTGTGCACAACGGAGGCTCAGCGCCTGGAGCACCCGGCAGGTGTGACTGCACTTGCTTACTCTGTGTCTTGGCAGCCATTCGATGAGGACTATCTAAACCATCTCGAGCCTCCTGTGAAGCACATGTCCTTCCATGCCTACATCCGGAAGCTGACTGGAGGGGCTGACAAGTAAGCAGCTCGCTATGACCTGGTTGTGCATAAATTCCTTTTTGTGTATCTGGCAGTTGTTGCTTATAGCCACTGAACGTGTGAATGAGAGAAGTAAAGATGAGAAGGGGCCACACGCCTTTGAATGTTACCCTGGTTCTATATTTATTTATATTTTATGTACACATATATGTTTTGGTTTTTGTTTTTTGTTTTTTTTTTGAGACGGAGTCCGGCTCTGTCGCCCAGGCTGGAGTGCAGTGGCGCAATCTTGGCTCACTGCAAGCTCCGCCTCCTGGGTTCACGCCATTCTCCTGCCTTAGCCTCCCGAGTAGCTGGGACTACAGGTGCCTACCACCATGCCTAGCTAATTTTTTGTATTTTTAGTAGAGGCGGGGTTTCACTGTGTTAGCCAGGATGGTCTAGATCTCCTGACCTCGTAATCCGCCCGCCTCGACCTCCCACAGTGCTGGGATTACATACGTGAGCCACCGTGCCCGGCCCACATATATGTTTTTAAGAGATGGGGTCTCACTATGTTGCCCAGGCTGGTCTGGAACTCCTAGGCTCAAGTGATCCTCCTGCCTTGGTTTCCCCAAAGTGCTGGATTACAGGTGTGAGCCACCTCACCTGGCCATCCTGGTTCTAGAAGGGAGCTAGCAAGGCAGTGACTGTGCAGGCACCTGGTTGTGTAGCCACAGTGCAGTGTCGGACAGAGGCTGTCCCCACACACACCGCCCCGGCAAGATAGCATCTGTGATGGTGGCCTGTTGTATCTGTGGTCTGAGTTCATTGTCTGCTTTTCAGAAAAACAACTACCCTATGATAATCTCAGCTCCCCCACTTCAGTGCCTGGCAATCCTTTCCCTAGAGCCCAGCCTCTGAGTCAGCTTGGTTTTCAGCCACAGCAGGGGCTGCAGCCACTTGTCCTCAGGGTACCACAGTAGTTGCCCACAGGCTCAGCCAGGTAGGCACAGGTGGTAACAGTGGCCAGAGAGGGGTGAACTGAGCATTTTGATTTCTTTTAAGCCATGGCAAGTCCTTGCCTGTACGACTTTCTCCTGTTGGCTCTCTGTACACCCTACCAGAAAGTAACAGGCTTCAGCTATTATTTTGTAATTCCTGTCAGTGCGACAAGAGGAGATGGTGGCTGAACTGAAGTCAGCAACATTTTGTGAAGGATGTCATATTCGCCTGATTGTAGCTTTTCTCTGACAACCCGCTGACATCCTAAAATGACTTTTTAAAGATGTTAGACCAGAAGAAGAAACCTACTAGAAACCCACTATTGCTTGTCAGTGGGGAAAGCTATGGAACTCTCTGGACTAAGGAGTGGGTGCAGATTGATTGTAGTGAAAGAGACTTGGTCAGCCTTTTGTCAGTCTAGGTCAAGGAACACAGTCTCTAGTGGGGGCATGTTTGTGGCTGCCATTAACATGCAGATTTGGTGACGAGTCATTTCTTCCTAGATGCTATGATACCAAAAATGGCTCACCACAAAAAATGATCAGTATGTGAGGTAATGCATATGTTAATTAGCTTAATTTAGCCATTCCACAGTGTGGACATGTTTCAGAATATCATTTCTTACACTGTAAGTATATAGTTTTTATCTGAAAAACAAAACCTCACGTCCACCTTAAAGATACAGACTTTTTTTTTTTTTTGGTCAATTACGTTTCAGTAAAGCTGGAGAAAAAGAAGAAGTTCAGAGTAGGGTCCAGGACTTTCTCATTGACAATCTTCAACAGTAGTTTTTATTTTAGCCTAAAGCAGTGAAGATGCCTTAATTCTATATCCTAATCAGATTTTTCACATGAATAAGAATTTTTTTTACAAATATCTAAGTACTGGGCTAATGTCAACGTTGCTGATAATTTAATGAAACCTGTGCCAGCCTCATGGCCACTCAGTGGCACAGCTGGTGTCAATAGGTATTCTGCAGTGTTCTTGCCAACTTTCTTGCATGTTAGTGATAGATAGTGAAAAAACACCACAGTTTGGCAGGAAAGTAGTTGTGTGTTTCTGTATGGTTGAAGTATATGGGACAAGCTAGGATTCGGAATGTGCTGGAACTGCAAGTAGAGCTTCCATTAGAAACATCCTTAGCACATCTTCCCTGCTGCTGCCACGTGCTTAGCTCCTGAGATGCTGTTCAGGAAGTGTAAGATACTTAACATGTAGCTTCCAGCCTCTTGCTCAACTTTTCACCAATGTGATGTTTAAGTAAGTTGCTTCTCTCCTACATAGGGGGAAATTTGTTGCCCTGGAGAACATCAGCTGCAAGATTAAGTCAGGGTGCGAGGGGCACCTCCCGTGGCCGAACGGCATCTGTACTAAGTGCCAGCCGAGCGCCATCACACTGAACAGACAGGTGAGATGTTCCCTATCTGTCTAGATTTGTTTTCATGGCTGAGAAATGAGTATTGCCAGAAGAGCCCCTTGGAGTGGAATGCCATTAGCACCTCCGTGTTGGGTTTTCAGTACTGTCTGATGGATTGAATGACCCTTTTGTGGAAGTGGTGCGCTGAATATGTCATTTTTAAGGCTTCTTGCTCTTGGAGGTATGGAGTATGAGCCCTCAGTTCTCTTTTTTGCTGGCTCATATGGAGGCAGAATGTTCCTGGTGATTATTTAAAATCCTCAGTGGTTGTGAGGAAACTGTCTCTGAAGGTTGGTAAAGGGGTACCCCTTGGACCAGCTCTGAGCACCCGTCCAGGCTGGCTTAAGGAGAGAATGTGGCTCAGGAAGGAGAAGGCATTCCGGCCTTTCTAGATGTTCTGCTCTCGTTGTCCCGCCTCTGAGAGTAGCCTACCTCGCCTTCCTGCTGCCACTGTGCCCTTAGAGAAAACGGCTTCTTAGAGAGAATTCTGTGGCCTCCTTGACTTTTTTGGAAATCTCCTGTGTTCTCCATTCCTTTTTTCTTCTTGAAAACTACTTTATTTTGGCCGGGCATGGTGGCTCACACCTGTAATCCCAGCACTTTGGGAGGCTGAGGCGGGTGGATCACCTGAGGTCAGGAGTTCGAGACCAGCCTGGCCAAATGGTGAAATCCCATCTCTACTAAAAATACAAAAATTAAACCGGGCGTGCTGGCAGGCGCCTGTTGTCCCAGTTGCTAAGGAGGCTGAGGCAGGAGAATCACTTGAGCCCGGGAGGCGGAGGTTGCAGTGAGCCGAGATCACGCCATTGCACTCCAGCCTGGGTGACAGAGCGAGATTCCGTCTCAAAAAAAAAAAAGAAGACTCATTTGTTTTTTGCCCTAGAGATTGTGAAAACCTGTATTTTAGGTTAAACCACAATGGAATTATTTTGAATTTATTGACAGATGAAAGCCATCTCCATCCTCCTATACCTCCCTACCCCACCCCACCACTGGACTCTGAAGTGGTCTAAAGGGCAGAGCGTTTTTGTTTTGTTTTGTTTTTTTGTTTTTTGTTTTTGTTTTTTTGAGACAGAGTCTCACTCTGTAGCCCAGGCTGAATTGCAGTTGGTGCAGTCTCGGCTCACTGCAACCTCCGCCTCCCAGATGCAAGCGATTCTATTGCCTCGGCCTCCCGAGTAGCTGGGATTACAGGCATGAGCCACCACACCTGGATAATTTTTGTATTTTTTTTTTTTTGAGATGGAGTCTCGCTCTGTCGCCCAGGCTGGAATGCTGGTGGCCGGATCTCAGCTCACTGCAAGCTCTGCCTCCCGGGTTTACGCTATTCTCCTGCCTCAGCCTCCGGAGTAGCTGGGACTACAGGTGCCCGCCACCTCACCCGGCTAGTTTTTTGTATTTTTTTTAGTAGAGACGGGGTTTCACTGTGTTAGCCAGGATGGTCTCGATTGCCTGACCTCATGATCCGCCCGTCTCGGCCTCCCAAAGTGCTGGGATTACAGGCTTGAGCCACCGAGCCCGGCCAATTTTTGTATTTTTAGTAGAGACAGGGTTTCACTGTGTTGAATAATTTTTGAGGTTTAACTCCTGGCCTCAAGAGATCTGCCTGCCTCGGCCTCCCAAAGTGCTGGCATTATAGGCATAAACCACCACACCTGACTGGTTTTTTTCTTTAGTAATGTTTATTGTTTTTATTTTTTTGAATAGAATAGCAGATTATTTTTTTTTATTTTTCTATTTTTTGAGATGGTGTCTTGCTGTTGCCTGGAGTGCAGTGGTGCCATCTTGGCTCACTGCAAGCTCTGCCTCCCAGGTTCACGCCATTATCCTGTCTCAGCCTCCCCTGTAGCTGGGACTACAGGCGCCTGCCACCACGCCCGGCTAATTTTTTGTATTTTTAGTAGAAATGGGGTTTCATTGTGTTAGTCAGGATGGTCTCGATCTCCTGACCTCGTGATCCATCCGTCTCGGCCTCCCAAAGTGCTGGGATTACAGGCATGAGCCACTGCACCTGGCCCAGATGATTATTTTTTAAGATACAGGGGTCTCATTCTGTCGCCCAGGCTGGACTTGAACTCCTGGGCTCAAGCGATCCTCTAGCCTCGGCCTCTTGAGTATCTGGGACCGCGAACATGCACCATCACACCCTAGTGGTTTGTTTTTTAAAGAACCAGGTAAAATATATGTATGAATGGTTTGTGCTAGAAAAACAAGTGATTTATTTTTGATGGCATATTTTCATCAGCCGACTCTTGTTAACTCTACAGAAGTACAGGCATGTGGACAATATCATGTTTGAGAATCACACCGTCGCTGACCGCTTTCTTGACTTCTGGAGAAAGACAGGGAACCAGCATTTCGGGTACTTATATGGACGGTACACGGAGCACAAAGACATTCCCCTTGGCATCAGGGCTGAAGTGGCTGCGATTTATGAGCCACCTCAGGTAAACATGATGGGATTCAAGTTCCTGAGTTTCTGTGTTTGGAGGCTGTGGGGGACGCCCTTTTGGAGAGGCCTTGCCCTGTTCGCTCTGTTGTTTGTGCCCCTTCTGTCACACGCCCGTGCATGTGCACAACATTTTCTGAGTTATTGGAGAGTGAGAGCATGGGTCCTAAAACCTTCAGTATATTGGATAGTTACTTCAGTTACTAAGGATAAGGATATTTTCTTAGACACCCGGTACATTTGCCACTATTGATCCAGTGTTTTTATCTCGTCTGCTGTCTGTGTCCAGGTATGCTCATTGCTTCCGTAGTGTCCAGGTGCTCAGTCCTCCTTGTGTCATTCTGTGTCTCTTCCGCTGTGCAGCAGTCACTGTCTTAGGGACCATGGAGAAGGCCACAGACACACCTCAGCACCAATCACCAGAGTGTCACCAGAATAACAAAACTGCCACCAAAATAGGACTGAAAACAACTTAAGATTTGTTTGGAGGAGAAAGAAGTGTCCTGAGGGTGTATCTGTAGGGTGTATACACAGCTAGTCACTGTGCTTGGAAGGCCCTCTCAGTATGATTATGCCACCAACCAGTTACACATTGTATTTCCGGTTTTTAGGAACTGGGCTGTGTGTGTATGTTTATATAAATTTTAATTTGTTTTGTAATTATGTATAATATTTAGTGTGTTTTACATACATTTTATTGCAAAAGTAAAAACTAAACATACTGAATACTAGTTAATGATACGCATGCTGTACTATTTAGGGAGAAGTACATTTATGTCTGTAATTTACTTGAAATCCAATAGAAAAATGGATTGATGGGTGACTAGAGGGACAGATTGTGCATAGGAAATGTTCATGCTGAATCTAGTGGTGGGTATATGAGTATTCATTGTAAAATTCTTTACATTAGCTGTTATGTTAGAAATTTTTAATTTTTATTTATTTATTTTTTAGAGATGAGTCTTGCTCTGTTGCCCAGACTGGAGTGCAGTTGTGCAATCATGGCTTACTGCAGCCTTGACCTCCTGGGCTCAAGCGATCTTCCTGCCTCAGACTTCTGAGTAGCTGGGACTACAGGTGCATGCCACCATGCAAGCTAATTTTTAAATTTTTGGTAGAGTCAGGGTCTCGCTATATTGCCCAGGTTGGTGTTGATCTACTGGTCTCAAGTGATCCTCACATCTTGGCCTCCTGAAGTGTTGGGATTACAGGTATGAGCCACTGTGCCCAGCTAGAAGTATTTTTAAAAGTTGGAAAAGAAAAAAAATGTGCACATTTCCAAAGTCATATTTACAAACAAGGCTTATTCATTTCCCTTTACCCTGCTTTCCTCTAGAGGTAGCCCCTAGAATTTAAAACCTGTTTTCTTTTTGAGACAGCGTCTCACTCTGTTGCCCAGGCTGGAGTGCAGTAGTCACATCACGGCTCAGTGCAGCCTCAATTGCATCCCTCCTGGGCTCAAGCAATCCTCCTGCCTCAGCCTCCCAAGTATCTGGGACTACAGGCGTGCACCACCACACCTGACATATATATCATATATATGTGTGTTTGTGTGTGTGTGTGTGTATATATATATGTTTTTTTTGTGTGTGTGTGTGTGTGTGTGTGTGTGTGTGTGTGTGGGGAGTCAGATCTCGCCATGTTGCCCAGGCTGGTTTGGAACTCCTGGGCTCACACAGTCCACTCGCCTCAGCCTACCAAAATTCTGGGATTACAAGTGTGAGCCACCATGCTCAGCCTAAAATCTTTTTAGTTGGTCTTCCCGAAGTTTGATTTTTCTTTTTTTTTTCCTTTTTTTTTTTTTTTTTAGTTTTGAGACAGAGTTTTATTCTGTTGCCCAGGCTGGAGTACGGTGTCGCGATCCTCCACTCACTTTAACCTCCACTTCCTGGTTCAAGTGATTCTCCTGCTTTAGCCTCCTGAATAGCTGGGATTACAGGCGCTGCCACCATGCCTGGCTAATTTTTGTATTTTTAGTAGAGACGGGGTTTCACCATGTTGGTCAGGCTGGTCTCAAACTCCTGACCTCGTGATCCACCCGCCTCAGCCTCCCAAAGTGCTGGGATTATAGGCGTAAGCCACTGCGCCTGGCCTGATTTTTTTAATTTTTTTTTTTTTTTTTTTTTTTTTTTTTTATACAGAGAGGGTCTCTGTGTTGCCCATGCTGGTCTCAAACTCCTGACCTCAAGTGATCCTACTGCCTTGGCCTCCTAAAGTACTAGAATTACTAGCATGAGCCATTGTGCCTGTTTTGTTTTGTTTAGTAAGGGATCTCCTGAGCGAGATCCTCTTATCTTTCTCTCAAGTAGCTGGGACTGTCAGTGTATGCCACTGAGCCTGGCTAGTTTTATTTTCTTTGTATGTGTGACATTTTTGGTGTAAGCAGATACACACACATATGCATGCACACACAATCATACTATCCCCCTTCTTTGTTTCTTTGTGCGTATACTATATTATGTGCACTTTTTCCACCTATCACTGTCTTGTGGAGATCACTGGATGACTGGCTTCCTATTTAAATAACCTGACTGGGAGGCGGGCTGGGGTGCCCTGCAGCTGCTCTCAGAGGTTGCTGATTAGAGTCTGAAACTGCACGTTGTGCATGGGTGATAGCTGGTGTGCAGGCTTGCTAGTGGCCCCTGCATGAAATGTGTGTCTTTCGTAGCTGTATTTATATGGATTTTCGGTGACAATTTGGTATCTTTGCGTAACAATAGACGTAGTGTTTCATGAGGCCTTTGCCATGGTTCTTTTAAAAAGAGACACTAGATGGCAGTAGAGACCCCGCCAGTGAAGTCTCAACCCTTAGGTCACTGTGCTGTACTCAGTATGCTGCTCTTCCAAGCACAAAGTGTTCAGATTCAGTTTTTTTAAGGGATCTCTTTCGTGGAGAGCTCAATGGTTCTATTAAAAGTATAATTGAGGCCAGGTGTAGTGGCTCACGCCTGTAATCCCAGCACTTTGTAGGGGCGAGGCAGATCACTTGAGGCCAGGAGTTCAAGACCAGCCTGACTGACCCAGCAAAACCCCATTTCTACTAAAAATACACACACAAAAATTTGCTTATGTTGCCACATGTCATTAAACAACTCCTTTTCCTTAGATTTTTCTCTGAGTTTGTGGTTTAACCTATGTTCTGGAGGTATTAGTGACCTCCATATGGGTAATACCCAGCAAACGTAAACTTCTTTGTGGTTTTGCCAGATTTTGACTAATTTGCAAGGATATGCCCAGTTACTGCAACTCAATTTGGGATTACCTTTACGTTTCCTATTCTTATTGCTGGGGTTTCTGCATGAAATGACACCTATTAATGACCCGCAGGTTACATTTAAGTGAACATTAACGATTTTGGTAAGCTTGGTCCACTCTGAGAAGTCATGTGCCGTGGCTGGTTTCATTTGCATGGGAGCCAGTCGAAGCCACAGCTCATCGACGACCCTGTGCCAGATGGAAGGAGGTGGTGATTTTCGAATGCCTTTTCCCTTCCTTAGGGTTGGTGAGCTCATCGCTCTCTGTGGAGTTCATAGTGTCTCTCCAATTCAGTACCTTGGCTGTGAAGCCAAGCGCATTGTCTCTGCGGAGTGGCACACAGATTGTCCAGGCCTGTTTTCTGGGAATGGATGTTACCTTACAGTTTGAGTCTTGCCTAATTTAGCCAAAGCTGTTTGGAGTGAAGCTACTTATCCAAGGAAGTTTGAAAATAACTTCATTTCCTGATGAAGGAACTTTTAAAACAGGCAGGAGTGTAGACCTTCCCTTAGCCCTGAGTGCTCCTGATGCAGAGCCGTGCCGCACACATCAGCTGGGCCCTGTGTGCCCCATGTTTTGCAGTCCTGGTAAAAGGCACAGCGCAACCTTAGAAGGAGAGAAGCCGGGAGGCGTGTCGCATGTGTTTTATCTGTGGCTGTAGTTCTCCTTTCTGACAAGGAGGCCCCCAGCACTCCTTGTGACCTGGAGCTGGAATTGGGAGGGCTTGGAGTGCTGCTTCCTGAGCCCTCTGCTCTAAGTCCATCTTCTCCCTTTGATTCCCTGCAGATTGGTACACAGAACAGCTTGGAGCTTCTTGAGGATCCAAAAGCTGAAGTGGTCGATGAAATTGCTGCCAAACTTGGCCTGCGGAAGGTACTGAGGCATCTGGCAGCCAAGCAGGGGGAGTGGCCAGGCTCTGTTGAGCATCCAGGCCAGGGAGAGTTGGGGGAGTGGCCGGGCTGTGTCAGGGACTGGCTCTCCCCAGCTGCACAAGGTCAGGTGCAGGCACCATACGTTTTGAAACTTCACGTGTGTTTATTGGGCACCAATAACTTTTATGTTCCTCTGACTTAAACTAAAATGAGAACGTTTTCTTGAGCATAAAAAAAAAAAAATCCCAGTGCGGATCTGGCTGTTGTATTTCAGCCTTCCAGCCACACTTGTTGAGGACTGCTTCAAGTGGGAACTAGAAGCAGGAGTCAGACCCCAGCTGCACCCCTGCTGGCTCCCCTGTGCATGTGTGTCCCTTCTGCCTGAGCCGTCCCTTCGTGTAGCTTGGAAGCCGAGGACAGTCAAGGCTGGCGTTCTGTTGACAGCGTTCATGTTCCGTGTCGTGCACTTGGAGCTTCTGCTATTCCGTCATCAATCATCGTTTCATTTCCTGTTGATAATTTAGCTCTCTGAGCCTACAGTTCTTCCTAGTTTCATGGAACAGTTAGAAAATGAGACAAGGATTTCCTTTTTTATTCAGTTGATCTGGTTTATCTGACATCATTGATAAAGTTCCCAGGAACGATTTTTATAAATTCATGTAGAGCCATGAATTTGAACATATCTTACAAGTTTAATATTAGTAAGTATGTTTTATCCTTTATTTCCTAATCATCTCAGACTGTGAAAAATAATCTCTAGATTATTTCATCCTCTCTGCAGATGAAGGGGGTGAGACTGCAAATGTGACTTAAAACCTAGTGTCAGTGAGCAGTCCATATGCAGTTTTACTCTCTTGTGAAAGAAACATCCTGTTTCTAACAAGGAGTCAGCATCTTCATTTAGGGTCATATTTTGGTTCAAATTCTGGAAATTCTCTTGTTGAAAAGAGATTGGTCCAATTTTTTGGCCTAATTTGTTGTAGTCTTACAGTTCATAATCTTGAAATTACTTAAATACTTTTCTTCAAAACATTAGTTTCTCTTTTTATTTTATTTTATTTTATTTTATTTTATTTTATTTTATTTTATTTTATTTTATTTTTAGGAGTCTTGCTCTGTCACCCAGGCTGGAGTGCAGTGGCACAATCTTGGCTCACTGCAAGCTCTGCCTCCCGGGTTCAAATGATTCTCCTGCCTCAGTCTCCTGAGTAGCTGGGATTATAGGCGCCCACCACAACGCCCAGTTAATTTTTGTATTTTTAATAGAGATGGGGTTTTACCATGTTGGCCAGGCTGGTCTTGAACTCCTGACGTCAGGTGATCCACCCGCCTTGGTCTCCCAAAGTTCTGGGATTATAGGTGTGAGCCACCATGTCTGGCCCAAAATATGAGTTTCTAAGCCCTTATATTTCTCAGTTTGATTTTGATTCTGCTTTATTTACTGCTTAATTACATTAATCCTTTAAGTCTCATTTTCTCTGTTGCCATCACCTTGGGTTTTCATTCATTGGGGCATCTTTAAAGACAGTGAAAGTCTCCCAGTGTGTGGTCATATCTGCTGGCGATGGATGGGAAGAGTTGTGTGTTAGGTAGTGCTGGGGAGAGTCATGGGCCACAGATCCTTCCCGAGGACAGAAGTGACAACTGCCGGGACCCAAGTGCTACTCCTGCGGCCTTGCGACAGGCTTCTGGTGCAAGAATTCACAGGCAGAGGCGGGCCTGAGGATCCCACAGCACACAGGCACTGCCACATTGAACGTGCAGGGGTGCTGGGTCGCAGGTTTCAGATCCCGATACCCTCAGATGCTTCCTTCTGACCTTGAACTGGAGCTCCCAGCAGCAACTATGTGAAGTCTGCATTATATTTCCCCTTTTATCTTAAGTGCCTTTCTCTAGGAATCCTTTTTCTTAGCTTGTTGGGAAAGGCCTGCTCTGCGAAATGTTGATTTGCTCGCCTGTTGTCTGTCTTCCTCTTGGGAGTTTAAGTGCCTTTTCCACCCACCTTCTGTTGGTCTCACTCACTGCTGTGTCTTTTGCATCCACATGGTGCTGGGCAGAGTTGGGGCTGAAGAAACTCATCTTTAACCCAGCAGCACCAGAGGGAGGGTGGCCTGTTTCTACTGAACAGAGATGGAGATCCCTGGGTGTGGCCTGGCATCTTACTTGAGGAACCCGTTGATGTAGATTAACCTGGCTCACAAAAAGGAGCTTCTGACTGAGAACATTCTTTTTGAGCTCTCTGGGCAAAAGCCAGAAAACATTCATCATCTATCTTTTTTTGAGACAGAGTCTCGCTCTGTCGCCCAGGCTGGAGTGCAGTGGCCGGATCTCAGCTCACTGCAAGCTCCGCCTCCCGGGTTTACGCCATTCTCCTGCCTCAGCCTCCCGAGTAGCTGGGACTACAGGCACCTGCCATCTCGGCCGGCTAATTTTTTTGTATTTTTAGTAGAGATGGGGTTCACCATGTTAGCCAGGATGGTCTTGATCTCCTGACCTCGTGACCTCGTGATCCGCCCTCTTGACCTCCTGAAGTGCTGGGATTACAGGCGTGAGCCACCGCACCCGGCCATGCCCAGCTAATTTTTTTTTTTTTTTTTTTTTTGAGACAGAGTTTCGCTCTTGTTGCCCAGGCTGGAGTGCAATGGTACAATCTCGGCTCACTGCAACCTCTGCCTCCCGGATTCAAGTGATTCTCCTGCCTCAGCCTCCTGAGTAGCTGGGATTACAGGCATGTGCCACCACCCTGGCTAATTGTGTATTTTTAGTAGAGACAGGGTTTCTCCATGTTGGTCAGGCTGGTCTCGAACTCCTGATCTCAGGTGATCCACCCGCCTCGACCTCCCAAAGTGCTGGGATTATAGGCATGAGCCACTGCACTCTAATTTCTGTATTTTTAGTAGAGACGGGGTTTCACCATGTTGGCCAGGATGGTCTCGATCTCTTGACCTCATGATTCTCCTGCCTCAGCTTCCCAAAGTGCTGGGATTACAGGCGTAGTCACCACACCCAACCATTCATCATTTATCTTAAAGAGATGTTTAAAAGATACTTTCCTTTTTATTAAGGTTGGCTGGATATTTACAGACCTCGTCTCAGAAGATACCCGAAAGGGTACAGTCCGCTACAGTCGAAATAAGGTGAGGTGGAGATAGGAATGTGCATGTGGCCCTGTGGCTTGGTTACAGATGGCACTGGCCTGCATTCTCAGGCTCTCTTTGCACCGCTGGTTCTAGCTTTCAGGCCCTATTATTATTATTATTATTATTATTATTATTATTATTATTTGAGACGGAGTCTTGCTCTGTTGCCCAGGCTGGAGTACAGTGGTGCAATCTCAGCTCACTGCAAGCTCTGCCTCCTGGGTTCATGCCATTCTCCTGCCTCAGCCTCCCGAGAAGCTGGGACTACAGGCACCCACCACCATGCCTGGCTAATTTTTTTGTATTTTTAGTGAAGACAGGGTTTCACCATGTTAGCCAGGGTGGTCTTGATCTTGACCTCGTGATCTGCCCGCCTCGGCCTCCCAGAGTGCTGGGATTACAGGTGTGAGCCATTGCACCCAGCCCTCAGGCCCCATTATTTTTCAAGAAGGTCTTCTTGATCAATGAAGGCCAGATCTCCTGGTCTCATAGAGCTAAACCCATCTTACCTTTACAAAACAGTGACTTTCAGGGCTCAGCCCATGGCGGGTGGTTTGCATAGTGCTTCTGGCCTTCGTAGTCATGGGTGGTTTTAGATGAGGAATTGGTAATGGTTAGGAATTGTAGATACTTGCTTCAAAGTGGTTTTGAGTTTTATAGTTTGGTTCTTATTTTTTATTTTTTTGAGACAGTCTTGCTCTGTCGTACAGGTTGGAGTGCAGTGGCACAGTCTCGGCTCACTACAGCTTCCTCCTGGGTTCAGGTGTGTGCCACCATACCCAGATAATTTTTTTTATTTTTAATAGAGACCAGGTTTTGCTCTGTTGGCCAGGCTGGTCTCGAACTCTTGTCCTCAAGTGGGCCTTCCACCTCCACCTCTCAAAGTGCTGGAATTAGAGGTGTGAGCCACTGCGCCTGACTTAGTTCTCATTTTTTAATGAAGAAATAGAAACATATTTGGCATGATGCTGTAAAATTGATAGGCTGCTTCTCTTGTCTTAGGACACCTATTTCCTAAGTTCAGAAGAGTGCATCACTGCAGGAGACTTCCAGAACAAGCATCCCAACATGTGCCGGCTCTCTCCCGATGGACATTTTGGATCCAAGTTTGTTACTGCAGTGGCTACAGGTATAACAGGGACAGTTGTAATGTAAATATTACCACCTCGTTAATATATTTTGTTCCTCTTTTTGGTAGCCTTTTATCCTTAACTTAGTTATAGTGGACTTTTTTTTTTTTTTTTTTTTTTTTTTTTTTTTTTGAGACGGAGTCTCGCGCTGTCGCCCAGGCTGGAGTGCAGTGGCGTGATCTCGGCTCACTGCAAGCTCCGCCTCCCGGGTTCCTGCCATTCTCCTGCCTCAGCCTCCCAAGTAGCTGGGACTACAGGCGCCCGCCACCACGCCCGGCTAATTTTTTGTATTTTTAGTAGAGACGGGGTTTCACCGTGGTCTCGATCTCCTGACCTTGTGATCCGCCCGCCTCGGCCTCCCAAAGTGCTGCGATTACAGACGTGAGCCACTGCGCCCGGCAGTTATAGTGGACTTTCTTACTGGGCTTGTGGGATGTAAATTCCTCCTTTCTTTTTATGGTAAAAATTCTGAACTTAACAGCATAAAACTATAAACACAAACCCCAAAACTCACAACAGGATCAGGACCTCCACAGAGCTGTCCTCTAGGCCAGTGCTGTCCTTAAAAGTCCACTATGTTGGCTGGGTGCAATGCCTCACACCTGTAATCCCAGCACTTTGGGAGGCCAAGGTGGGTGGATCGCTTGAGGTCCAGGAGTCCTGAGACCAGCCTGGCTAGCAGAGTGAAACACCATCTCTATTATAAATACAAAAATTAGCTGGGTGTGGTGGTGGGCACCTGTAATCCCAGCTACTCAAGGAGCTGAGGCAGGAGAATCACTGGAACCCAGCAGGCGGAGATTGCAGTGAACTGAGTTTGTGCCAGTGCACTCCAGCCTGGGTGACAGGGCGAGACTCAAAAAAAGAAAAGAAAAAAATATATATATATATGTATGTATATATGGACAAGGATGTTCCCCTGGGCAACAGAGTGAAACTCCATCTCAAAAAGGAAAAAGCGGGTTTTGTTTTTTTTTTGACAGTCTCACTCTGTCATTTAGGCTGGAGTGCAGTGGCGCAATCTCAGCTCACTGCAACGTCCGCCTCCTGGGTTCAAGCGATTTTCGTGCCCCAGCCTACAGCTGGAATTGTAAGTGCACATCACCACACCCGGCTAATTTTTGTGTTTTTAGTAGAGACAGGGTTTTGCCTTGTTGACCAGGCTAATCTTGAACTCCTGACCTCAGGTGTTCTCCCTCATTGGCCTCTCAGAGTGCTGGGATGACAACATCTGTAATCGTAGCATTTTGGGAGGTTGAGCCAGGAGGATCCCTTGAGACTGGGAGTTTGAGATCAGCCTGGGCAACATGGCAAGACCCCATCTCTACAAAAAATAAATAAATAAAACATATTTTAAAAAAAGAAAGAAAAGTGTTCAAGCTGATTGCAGAAGTTTTTGCACTTTGCTGCATATTCTTGAGCTTGCCAGGTTTTTGTGTCTTTTTGTTTGTTTTTTTGAGACAGGTTCTTGCTCTGTCACCCAGGCTGGAGCGCTGGAGCACAGTGGTGTAGTCACAGCTCACTGGTGTGACTCCTGGACTCATGTGATTCGTCCCCATCAGCCTTCCGTGTAGTTGGGACTACATGTGTGCGCCACCATGCCCAGCTAAATTAAAAAATTTTTTTTTTTTTCCCCCGGAGACAGAGTCTCTCTCTGTTGCCCAGGCTGGAGTGCAGTGGTGCAATCTCAATTCACTGCAAGCTCCGCCTCCTGGGTTCACGCCATTCTCCTGCCCCAGCCTCCCAAGTAGCTGGGACTACAGGCGCCTGCCAGCACACCTACATAATTTTTTGTATTTTTAGTAGAGACAGGGTTTCACCATGTTAACCAGGATGGTCTCAATCTCCTGACTCGTGATCCGCCCGCCTCGGCCTCCCAGAGTGCTGGGATTACAGGCGTGAGCCACCGTGCCTGGCCTAATTTTTAAATTTTTAACAGAAACGAAGTCTTGCTGTGTTGCCTAGCCTGCAGTTAGTTCCTTGATGTAAGGTGCATTTAGATGGATTTTCGAAATGAATATACTTTTTGAATAGTGATAGGCATCTTTCACATGTTAATTATTTTAATAATTAATACATGTTAACTATTTCACATGTGAATTAGTTGAGTCAGATTTATTTTCCTAAATTGTTGCTTGGGTTGAGCGCTTAAGGGAAGGGTTGGGAATTTGGGCTAGGATTGAAGGAGGGTCTGGGAATTCTGCGTTACAGAACCCGTTAGTGAGGGCACCCTGGGGAGGGGTGCTTTCATGGTGGGAGACTCAGGGCAGCTGGAGAGCAGCTGGGGCGTCGGGCAGGGGGCACTGGGCACCCAGGAGGGGAGCAGAGAACAAAGGCGCTCATGTCATTTAGAATTCTGCCGGGCTAGCATTGTATTTACAGACGGCGAGAAAGGTATCGTCATACTTTTCTCGGTGTCACATCCCCACACCCCTGCCACACGTAGGCTGATGTCTGGGTGCAGTAGTGTAGGCTGGTAGTTTCCAAGCCTATCAGACTCAACTCCTGTTTTTAGAACACTTTGTGATACCCCTTTACTATGCAGAAATAAAATTCATGGGTAATATAGCTAATGTAGGCTGCCGACACACGGAATTCTGAAATAGAAGGCAGAGTAATTGTAACATCAAGGGAAAGTGATAAGAAAGAAACAGAATAAAGTCGAACGTTTAGGTGTGTCAGTGCTTCTGGACTGACCCGTGAGGACAGCACAGTGGGATCCGTGCTGGCCTGTGTGGGCAAGGGCTGAGCACAGGGCTGAGTCCAGGCCTCTTAGCTGGCCTTGCTGTCAGCAACATGGCTTCCTGAGAGGCTCAACAGCTCTCCACCCAGTTCCAGGCAGAAGAGTGTGCCCTTACCTCAGCTTACACTATTATAGTCCCAGAGAATTCAGTGTACATTGAAACTGTGCCTGTCTGTTTTGTGGCTCTTTATAAAATAGAATTGCTTCTAATCTCACATGATTGTAAATAGTGCTTTTGTCTACACAAGTGTGTAGTGGGCATTCTGAGTTATGTGGGATATGGAACAGTTCCATAGTATTTCAGTGTGGTTTTAATTTCTATTTTATTCTGAGTGAAATCAAGGATCTTTTATTTTTATTTTTAATTTTTTTTGAGACAGTCTTGTTCTGTCACCTAGGCTGGAGTGCAGTGGCATGATCTTGGCTCACTGCAACCTCTGCCTCCTGGGTTCAAGTGATTCTTGTGCCTCAATCTCCCAAGTAGCTGGGATTACAGGCGCATGCCAACATACCCAGCCAATTTTTGTAATTTTTTTTTTTTTTTTAGAATTTTTTTTTTCTTTTTCTTTTTGAGATGGAGTCTCGCTCTGTTGCCCAGGCTGGAGTGCAGTGGCACGATCTCTGCTCGCTGCAAGCTCCGTCGCCTCCCGGGTTCACGCCATTCTCCTGCCTCAGCCTCCCTAGAAGCTGGGACTACAGGTGCCCGCCACCACGCCCGGCTAATTTTTCTTTTTTTTTTGTATTTTTAGTAGAGACAGGGTTTCACCGTGTTTGCCAGGATGGTCTCGATCTCTTGACCGCGTGAGCCACTGCACCTGGCTAGTTTTTGTATTTTTTATAGAGACGGGTTCACCATGTTGACCAGGCTGGTCTTGAACTTCTGGCCTCAAGTGATCTGCCTGCCTTAGCCTCACAAAGTCATGAGATTACAGGTGTGAGCCACTGTGCCCCGTCAAATTACTGTTTCTATGGAGAAATTATTCCATGGGCCAGAAGAACTGGCACATTTTTAGAATTACAGTTTCTAACTTGGAGGCTACCACCTTCAATTTGAGTCATACCTCTTATTGAGAGTTGAGAGATTATATAGATCATCCTTGGGCTTTTTTCGCCTCTGGAATTGGCATTTACTGAAAGATGTTAGAACTGAGAGACAATAAATAACCTAATTTATAAGCAGATAGGCAGTGACAGCCCCTTCGTGTCTGTGTGAATCACCCCTCTTGGTGCTCAGACTTGCCGTGTCTCCCTTTCCCGAGGGTGGTGGCCGACTGAAGAGTGCTCATCCTTGTGCGTGTCTTTAATGGCTACAGCCCGGATGAAGGTTTTCTAACTCAAGTAAAGTGTGCTCTTTCCCCTGGGTTAGGGTCTCTTGGTTGTGGCCATGTGGGGACCCCGTGGGGCTGTTGGAAATTGTACTTGCTGCATTCCTGTCCCACGTCCCTCCTTAGACAGGAAGGTGCAGACCAGGCCTGGCACAGTGGCTCATGCCTGTAATCCAGCACTTTGGGAGGCCGAGGTGGGCGGATCACGAGGTCAGGAGTTCGAGACCAGCCTGGCCAACATGGTGAAACCCCATCTCTACTAAAGATATAAAAATTAACTGGGCCGGGCGCGGTGGCTCAAGCCTGTAATCCCAGCACTTTGGGAGGCCGAGATGGGTGGATCACGAGGTCAGGAGATCGAGACAATCCTGGCTAGCATGGTGAAACCCCATCTCTACTAAAAAATACAAAAAACTAGCCGGGCGAGGTGGCGGGCGCCTGTAGTCCCAGCTACTCGGGAGGCTGAGGCAGGAGAATGGCATAAACCCGGGAGGCGGAGCTTGCAGTGAGCTGAGATCTGGCCACTGCACCCCAGCCTGGGCGACAGAGCAAGACTCCGTCTCAAAAAAAAAAAAAAAAAAAAAATTAGCTGAGTGTGGTGATGTGTGCCTGTAGTCTCAGCTACTCGGGAGGCTGAGGCAGGACAATTGCTTGAACCTGGTAGGCGGAGGTTGCAGTGAGCCGAGATCATGCCATTGCACTCCAGCCTGGGTGACAGGGCCAGACTCTGTCTCAGGAAAAAAAAAAAAAAAAAAAAAAAAGGAAGGTGCAGACTGAGCCATGTGGCACTCCTGCCGGCAGCACTCAGGTCCTGGCTGGGATGCGGAGGCCTCACCCCTCCCTCTGCATCTGTCCTTCCTCCCCTTTCCCCTTTCATTGTACACAGATATTCTCTGGCATGAGACTTGAGAGTGTAAGGGCCCCGATGAAGTGTGCGCTTTGCTTGAGTGACCCTGAGGGTCCTGTGGAAGGACAGTGCAGAGCTTACGCCCCTCACTGGGCTGGGTGTCTGTGTCCTCATAGTCTGGCATACTCTAAATTTACAGGCTGTGAAAATTACTTCCATTGGATCTGGTTTAAAAAACCAGAAATGCGTCTCAGATTCAATAGCAGCTGGGGTTTTTCTGTCACTGCCTGTTTGTAGGCCCTGTGATCCTTCCCACGTAAGGATTTCCTGACTGGCTGATTTGTGAAGGGAGTGATAGTTAACTTGTCCTGCCAACCGTTCCGGCAGGGTTACCCAAACCCATCAGGACACATATTTCCTGCTGCTCCACATGGGAAGGGGAGTTTGCAGTTCATCTCAGTGAATTTACCCTTGAAGATTATCCATATGGCCAATTTTGCTGTTGATAAACAGCCTTCAGTTTTATAAATACTGCTTTCCATTTTTCTCTTATTCTCAACTGCTAGATTTTTCTTTCTTGAATGACCTGTCATGTTAATGATCAATCTAAACACCAGTGCAGGTTTTTTGTTTTTTTGTTTGTTTTATTCTGGAGACAGTGTCTTATTCCATTGCCCAGGCTGGAGTGCAGTGGCATGATCTCAGCTCGTCGCAGCCTCTGCTTCCCGGGGCCTAGCAGTTCTCCTGCCTCAGCCTCCTGAATAGCTAGGATTACAGGTGCATGCCACCATGCCTGGCTAATTTTTATATTTTTAGTAGAGACAGGGTTTCACTATGTTTTCCAGGCTGGTCTTGAACTCCTGACCTCAGGTGATCTGCCTGCCTTGGCCTCCCAAAGTGCTGGAATTACAGGTGTGGGCCACCGTGCCAAGCCCAGTCCAGGTTTTCAGTGTCCTAACCGATGTCTGCACTATGGCTCCCTGGCGCTCTGTCCAGCCTTTGCCGCAGCTCTCTGTGAGCTCTGCATTCTTCTAGTGCCATTTACGCCACCAGGCACACGAGCGAGCGAGGTGCCTGTGTCTTTGCGGAGATATTAGTGCTCGTTTGCGCAGGGTTGGCTACCTCCTGAGCATTTGAGTTTGGGGCAGGGAGAATATCCTATGCTAGTGAACTGTGCCTTTGGAGCAAGTCTGACTCAGGGTTTTGAAGCCATCCATCACCTGCCTCCTGTGTGCATTGAGAGCTTCGTGGCAGCCAGCTCTGTCTCTTCCCTCACCTTTTTTGATTTTGTGGCTGTCAGGTTTGCTTTCTGATGTGTGTTTGAAAGCCACGTGCACTATTTCTGTTTTCTGATCATAAATAATTGTTTTTGTCAAAGGAACTGAGATAGAGGTATTGAGGGTTTTTTTTTTCTTCCAAAGCTATAACATGATGAGAGCCGGGCACAGTGGCTCATACATGTAATTCCAGCACTTTGGGAAGCTGAGGTGGGAGGATCACATGGGGCCAGGAGTTAGAGACCAGCCTGGGCCACACAGTAAGACCTTACTTGTAAAACAATAAATAAATGCCTAAAAAATAATGAGATTGTAGTCAGTGGTAACTTCAGTTCTGGAAGCACACCCTGCGGCAGTGGGCATCTCCCCCATGCCTGCCTCCTCCAAAGGCTCGGGCTGCCCCCATGGCATCATCTGGCCAACTCACTTCAGGGACCTGGTCTAACTGGACCACACTGCCGCCTCTCAGCCGTGATCTGTAGTCCCCTTGTCCCCACATGAAGTCAATCTGGAGGTTTTGGTGGAGTGGAGACTGGGAGAGAAGAATGGGGTGGGCAGTGTGGAGGGTGAAACCGTGGAGGATCTGGGCTCCCAGGTCTACCCACGGCCGTGGAGTGGCACCTGCACCTCCACACTGTGTGGTGACACCTGGTGGCATCGACTCTGCGTGGTGGCCGTGTAGGTTTCTGTAAGACAGAGGCTACTGTGTATACAATACAATGACTGGATTTGTATTAAAAATAGTTTCCATCTTGCTCTTCTCCAACCCCCTCCCCCATCTCTCTGCCTCCAGATGAATTTATCCACCCGTCCTTACCGTGAACCTAGGGATCTATCTGCCGTTTACACCCCTGGTGTTACTATGAACCAGGAGCCCAAGTGCTGATGACACTAAGCCTCGCTTTAGGGGCAGATGTTAGACAATGTTTAATCATCCTTTTTTTTTTTTTTTTTTTTAATTGGAAAAATAGGGTCTCACTATTTTGCCCAGACTGGTCTCAAACTCCTGGGCTCAAGCAGTCCTCCCACCCTGCCCTCTCAGAGTGCTCAGATTCCAGGCGTGAGCCACTGCACCCAGCATTTTCTTTTCTTTTTTTTCTTTTTTTCAAAAGTTTAACAATCTTGATTTCCTGATTCTGATAGAGTATGTCCGTGGTGGCACCTGTTTGTGGAGCTAAGTGTGTGTGGAGCTGCAGGGTGTCGTGACATGCATGTCTAGGTCTTGTGTTGTGGCCACCCATCCGTTGACTACTGAACTTTTTTTTATTGTTTTGAGATGGAGTCTCACACTGTCACCCATGCTGGAGTGCAGTGGTGCAATCTCGGCTCACTTCAAGCTCCGCTTCCCAGTTTCACGCCATTCTCCTGTCTCAGCCTCCCAAGTAGCTGAGACTACAGGCTCCCGCCACCACACTCGGCTAATTTTTTGTATTTTTCGTAGAGACGGAGTTTCACTGAGTTAGCCAGGATGGTCTCAATCTCCTGACCTCATGATCCACCCACCTCGGCCTCCCAAAGTGCTGGGATTACAGGTGTGAGCCACTGCACCCGCTGACTATTGAACAATTTTTAACTCTTACCCCGACAATCTCTTGAGGGTTCGTTTTTTCTGTTGATCAGAGGTGAAGAGTTAACAGATGTGGACTGGGTTCGAATGCTGTTTGGTAGGCTCTTTTTGAAGGTCTCTCTCTTGCAGGTGGTCCTGACAATCAAGTCCACTTTGAAGGGTACCAGGTGTCCAATCAGTGTATGGCGCTCGTCCGTGATGAGTGTTTGCTGCCGTGCAAGGATGCCCCGGAGCTTGGCTACGCCAAGGAGTCTAGCAGTGAGCAGTACGTGCCTGATGTGTTTTATAAGGTAAAAGTATGGTAAGAAAAAGAATTCTGTATAAAAAGAAAATTCTGTACAAAATAATAATAATAATGGTGTCAACCTGTCTTGAACCTTTCTAATGTGGGTGCATTCTGTCTATAACAGCCATTCGTCAGCTGTGGTTGAACCCTCCTTGTCACTAAAGGCTTCTGTCACGCTTCTGGGGCTGGATATTAGCTACTCATGCTTCCATGGCATTAGGGCTTCTCACCAGAAGTGGAGGTACATGCACTAGGTTTGAGATCAGTAAGACCAAATCCGACCATTGCAACACAGACAGTCTCAGTTTCTAAAGGAGAAGATGGGTCCTGGGCATGGTGGCTCATGCCTGTAATCCCAGCATTTTGGGAGGCCAAGGCAAGAGGATCGCTTGAGCCCAGGACCTCAAGACCAGCCTGGGCAACATAGCGAAACCCTGTTTCTACAAAAAATAGACGTGGTGGCATGAACTGTTGTCCCAGCTACTTAGGAGGCTGAGGTAGGAGGATCACCTGAGTCTGGGGAGGTCAAGGCTGCCCTTAGCCATGATCGTGCCACTGCATTACATGTAGGCCTGGGTGACAGAGTGAGACCCTGTCTCAAGGATGGGGGTGGAGATGAGAAGACAGTGGGAGATGTTTAGGGACCTTTTTTTAGAATCCTGTCAGTTGCAGCTATTCAACGTTTTTTCTTTTTGATGGTTCCTGCTCCTTTGGGAGCTCCAGTTGCACATATATTTGACTGCCTGGAGTTTTCCCACAGTTTATTGATACTCTCTTCATTTTGTTTCAGTCTTTTTCAGTGTTTCATTTTGGATAGTTTCTATTATGTCTTAACATTCATTGATCTTGACTTCTACAGTGTCTGATCTGCAGTTAGTCTCATGCGGCATATTATTAATCTCAGACGTTGTAGTTTTCATTCTAGAAGTTTAAGTTGTTAATTGCTTCCCGTGTTTCTACTTAACTCTTTGAACATAGAGGATACAGTTATATGAACTTTTTTCTGTCTTTTTTCCTTTTTTTTTTTTTTTTTTTAGAGACAGGATCTCACTATGTTGGCCAGGTTGATCTTGAACTCCTGGCCTCCAGCAGTCCTCCTGCCTCAGCCTCCCGAAGTGTTGGGGTTACAGGCATGAGCCACTGCGCCCGGCCCATATTAACTTTTAATGTTCTTATATACTAACTTATGTCACCTGCTATTTCTGCGTCAGTTTTAATTGATTTTTTTTCTAATTATGGGTTAGCATATGTAGGTCTACAGCTGCAGTGTGTTTTCTGTGGACTATCTGTCTGTCCGTCCTTGTTACTGGGGTGCTGAGTGTGTGCGGTGTGGTGCTCGTTGTGTATCACGAGCCAGAGACTCCAGCAGGGTGTCTTCTTCTAGAGAGGGCTTTCCTTTCCTTCATGGGAAACGTGGTAGTGGTGAGCTGTCCATCTCCATCCAGGCGGCAAGTAGCAGGTCAGAACTGACTTGCATTTTGATGAGTTGATCCTTCTGTTTTTCTACAGTGTTAGGGGTACCATCTGAGAGCCTGGTAGTGCTCTTTGTGAGGTGACAGTCTTCCTTAAATCTTTGTCTCACTGGCCCTGAAAGGCTGGGAGATACAGTCTGTGCAGAAGTTTCTCATGCCTCATACGCTTAATTATGTAGGTATCCCATGTACCTTAAAACTTTTACAAGCTTTTTTTTTTTTTTTTTTTTTTTTTTGAGACAGTCTTGCTCTGTTACCCAGGCTGGAGTGCAGTGGCGTGATCTCAGCCCACTGCAGCCTCCGCTCTCGGAGTTCAAGCAATTCTTGTGCCTCAGCCTCCTGAGTAGTTGGGACTACAGACATGTGCCACCAGACCCAGCTAATTGTTTGTATTTTTTGTAGAGACTGTGTTTTACCGTGTTAGCCAGGCCGGTCTTGGAACTCCTGGCCTTAAGCGATTTGCCCACCTGGGCCACCCAAAGTGCTGGGATTACAGGTGTGAGGCCACCCACAGTGCTGGGATTATACCACACCCAGCTGCAAACATCTTGAGGGGGGAGAATGGCTACATGTTTGAAATTCCTGTGTTTCTAGGGTCTCTGCCCGACTCTTGTCTCCCAGCACTCACTTCCTGCAGGAGGAGGGAGGGGGCTTTCTGTCTCAGTGCCACGGTCCCCTTTGCTGGGGGTCGTCTTATCTGGTTTGGATTCAGGCCCCTGCCTCCTCTTCCTCCCTCCTACCCAGTTGGGCAGGCTGGTCTCGAACCCCTGATCTCAAGTGATCTGCCTGCCTCAGCCTCCCAGAGTGCTGGGATTACATGCATGAGACACTGTGCCTGACCTGTATCTTTCTTCTGAAATAATGTCTCACTCGGTCACCCAGGCTGGAGTACAGGCTGGCGTGATCTCAGCTCATTGCAACTTCTGCCTCCTGGGCTCATGTGATCCTTCTGCCTCAGCCTCCCATGTAGCTGGGACTACAGGCACACACTACCATGCCCACCTAACTCTTTTGTATTTTTAGTAGAATCAGGGTTTCACCATGTTGCCCAGGCTGGTCTTGAACTCCTGGGCTCAAGCAATCTGCCTGCCTCGGCCTCCCACAGTGCTGGGATTACAGATGCTGGGTTTACAGATGTGAGCCACTGCACCTGGCCTCTGATTTCTTTCTTTTTTTTTTTTTTTCCCCTGAAACGGAGTCTTCCTCTGTCTCCCAGGCTGGAGTGCAGTGACCTGATCTCAGCTCACTGCAACCTCTGCCACCTGGGTTCAGCGATTCTTCTGCCTCAGCCTCCCGAGTAGCTGGGATTACAGATGTGCACCACCACGCCTGGCTAATTTTTATATTTTTAGTAGAGATTGGGTTTCACCATGTTGGCCAGGATGGTCTTGAACTCCTGACCTCATGATCCGCCTACTTTGGCCTCCCAAAGTGCTGGGATTACAGGCGTGAGCCACCTCACCCATCCTTGATTTCTTTCTTAACGTTGTGGATAATCAGCTATATGAGCACGGTTTTGGGAATAAAAACAAACTTTTGTTTCCCTGTTAATCTTTGATGCTTCTCTGTCGTCAGTCGTCTCCCTGAGTCATGGAGAATCATGGATGTTTCTGGACCCTCTTCTATTCCATTGGCCAGTTTTCCTAAACCAGAACTAATACTATACTCTTGTTTTTTTTTTTTTTTTTTTGAGACAGAGTCTCTCTCTCTCGCCCAGGCTGGAGTGTAATGGCGCAATCTTGGCTCACTGCAGCCTCTGCCTCCTGGGTTCAAGCAATTCTCCTGCCTCAGTCTCCTGAGTAGCTGGGACTGGGACTACAGGCCCACGCCCTCACGCCCGGCTAATTTTTTGTATTTTAGTAGAAACAGGGTTTCACCATGTTGCCCAGGCTAGTTTCGAACTCCTGAGCTCAGCAGGTAATCCGCCCGCCTCGGCCTCCCAAAGTGGTAGAATTACAGGCGTGAGCCACTGTGCCCGGCCTCATTCCCATGTTCTTTAACGTCTCTTAGAAAGGTTTTCAATTTTCTCTGTGGAGGTCTTACCTATCATTTATTAGATTATTCCTAGGTACTTTAATTTATTTTTAACCTATTACAAAATAGCACTGTCTTAAAATTATATTTTTAAAGTGTTGCTGTTTGAAACAGGTAAATTTTTGTATCCAGCAACTGCTATCTGTTCCTCAATATTGTTATTTCTAAGTTTAGTCTTTCGCATTTCCTACACGTATTATCCTTTCTATCATCAGCCCTTCTCATTCTCTGGGCTTATCCCGATTCTGCCTGGGATCTCCCAAACAGCACTGATGGCAGTGAAAGTCTCTGGCACCTTTGTCTTGCTTTTAATCGTAAAGCAAGTGCTTGTAGGATTTTATCATCAACTGTGAGTTTTCTGTAGGATTATTTTTAAATACCCTTTTCGGGTTGGAAATTTGCTTTTTTATTTCCATGTGTTATTATAAGTTTCTTGCACTTAGGAATGGAGCTCCCTTTTGTCATGAAATATGTGACATTTCCTTAATCATTCTGTTGTTTTCATAGAGGGCTTATCTGCCCGCTGTTAGTGAGAATAGGCTAGAAATACGTCCCAAAATTGTTTATAGCCCTGTAGGATTTGAGACAGATTTCTCATGTTTCAGGAAAATACCAGTTGGAGCAAAGAGAACTGTAAAAGCCAACATTAAAGTCATCCTTTTAGTCTTCCCATGGACTTTGAGGTTGAAGGTAAAATATGCTTTGTAAACAAAACTTGCACCAATATTTGTCTAAGGCTGTTGTTCATCATATTGTTGTCTCTGGCAATAAAAATTGGAAACAATTGAACAGCCCCATCCCAAGGGGATATTAAGTTACAGCTGGACTCTGGGATAGCATGTGGTTACTAAAGGTATGCATTTACAAATCATTGAAAGATAAGGGATAAAACTTAGAAAGTAAAATTAAAAGTGCATCTGTACCTACAGTATAAAACCAATTTTTTTTTTTTGTTTTTTGAAGACACATATAGGCATTTGCACATGTATGTGGGCATACATTTACATGCACTCACACACAGGGTGGGAGTAGAAGCTTCCTGACTGTCCTTCAGGAGGGAGAAGAATCTGCAGCTTTGCCCTGTCCCGTATGCAGCCAGTAAGAGAATGAGGAAGAGTTTTGTGGACAGATGAGGGGAGCTGTGCAGATACTGACCTTGGGAAGTGATTTGAAGGCACATCTGTGTCATCATTCACGTGTAGTTTTTTTTAGAAAGCATGGGTGTAAACATAGTCCTGTGAGGACCAGGAGCTTCCCAAGGGACTAGGGCCAGCCAGCCACCCTTGTCTATGGGGCAGTCGGGGGCAGGAAGTGGGGCTTTTCTCTTTCACCTTTCTTGTGAAAGGGAACGCTTGTCCCTTGCAGAGAAACATGAAGAAAACATATTTAATGATAACTACTCTTTGCATCTGGTAGAGTTGTTTCCTTTTCTATTCTTTTAACTTCAAAGACTTGTAATTATGGAGAATAAATGAGTGCATTTATTGACTACATGGGCAGATCAGAATGTATTTAATTGGTATTGTGTTGATGGCCTTTGGTTCTTCCTGGTTATTACAGAAAGTGCCACATTTAACACCCTCATACATCCTCATGTGACATCTTTCTTTTTTTTTTTCTTGAGACAGAGTCTGGCTCTGTCACCCAGGCTGGAGTGCAGTGACCTGATCTCGGCTCACTGCAAGCTCCACCTCCGGGGTTCACGCCATTCTCCTGCCTCAGTGTCCCGAGTAGCTGGGACCACAGGCACCCGCCACCACTCCTGGCTAATTTTTTGTATTTTTAGTAGAGACGGGGTTTCACCGTGTTAGCCAGGATGTTCTCCATCTCCTGACCTCGTGATCTGCCCGCCTCAGCCTCCCAAAGTGCTGGGATCACAGACGTGAGCCACCGCGCCCTGCCGTGGCATCTTTGTATATCATCAAAATAGAACTGCTGGGGAGGAAGGTTTTTTGAGTTTTGATAGATATTTCCAACTCGCTCTCTAAAAAAGTCACACTAATGTCTCTCTTGATAATTAGGAAGAAGAGTTTAAAATAACTTTTCAGACGTGAATGTACATGGGTATGTCACGTGCGCGCTGCATCATGAGGCAGTAGCTGCTGGTGCTTTTGCACATGGGTGCTGAGTCATGAGTGCGCAGGGGCAGTGCCGCAGGGAGGAGGCCTAGCCCTGGCGGGGAGGCTCCTTGGGCTTCTGTGTTTCTTCAGATCAGGAGGCTGGCTGTGGCTCACTGTCCATCCGCCTCGAGTCTGCAGCTGTGGAGCCGTATGTGCAGCCCCAGAGCCCAGCTGGTGGGGGTTTTGTTTGGGCAGGGTGGGACCTCCTGCCTATCACACAGTGACAAGACTCATACTCATAGATGGTTGTACAGCCAGGAGGCGCTTGACTGTCTCCTGTTTTTTCCTTTAAAAAGAACACTGATAGACTAGGTGTGGTGGCTTTCACTTGTAATCCCAGCACTTTGGGAGGCCAAGGCGGGAGGATTGCTTGAGCTCAGGATGTCACGGCCAGTCTGTGCAACATAGCAAGACCTCATTTCTGCAAAAAAAAAAAAAAAAAAAAATTAGTCGGGTGCTGTGGCATGAGCCTGTCGTCCCAGCTACTCAGGAGGCTGAGTTAGAAGGATCCCTTTAGCCCAGGAGTTCATGACTGCAGTGAGCTATGATTGTACCACTGTACTGCAGCCTGGGCAACAGAACAAGACTCCTCCAAAAACATGCATACATACATACACACACAGAACACCGTTAGATGCTTAGGTGTTCAGTTGCTTCCCACTGAAGGTGAAACTCAGGTCCATGCCCCTCATCGTGCATCATGTCTGAAAACCTCCTGGTATGGATCTGACGTGCAGGCATCTCCAGCTTGCCCTTTCATGCCCGTCATGCCACAGCTCGCTTACCTCATGGCCCTCCTGGCTGTGCTGCTGCAGCCTGCGGGACAACCACTGGGCCTCAGCTTAGGCTCCTAGAACCGTAAGTTCTCTGGAAACGTTCCCTGAGTAAGGCTTCCGACTGGCTCCGTCTATGCTCTATGTTTTCTGGTGATTCACTGTGGTGCCTGGGCCCCTCGGTGGGCCCCTTGGGTGTTCTTTGGTACAGAGGCGCCCTCCTCATGTTCCCTCTCTGACACCAGGTGCGGTGGGTCCGCCACGGAAGCATGTCTCTGCTGTCAGCACATCCTAGAGACGTTTTGAGATGGTGTGGGACTCCATCCAGGGTATAGCGGAGCTACTAGCTCTGCCCAGAAGGTGTAAGTTATCCGTGCACCTCTGCTTTCAGGAATGTTCTTTCCTGCTGCTGCCTGTGTGATGTGTGAGGATGTGGCAGGCTACGACCCTTCTGCCACAGAGATCACACAGCCCCCGGTCCTTGTATTTCCACTCCTCTGGACATGGGACAGTGACTCTAGTGTCTGGAATCTGACTTGGCTTTGTAGCTGTGCCCTTACCACCTTGCTGGCTGGCAACCCGGGAATACGCTGTCTTCCCGTGGACTGCCTTCACTGGCTGATTTCTGTAGTCGCCGTGGGGGAGCGAGGAGAGGTGGCCTTGGCGTTCTGGAGGACTGGCTGCTCCTCTCGCTGGAGCCAGTTGTCTTCTCACTGTCTGTACCTGTGCTAAGGGTCTGGCGTCCATGGGCTTATTCTTCTGGGGCAGGGAGAATTGGTTGATTGGGTTTGAGGGAGCCTCTTGAGGACAAGTAACAATTAGGCACTTTGACAAGGGGCTGGCTTCCAGTTCTTTTGTGACATGGTGATTTTATTAACTGACTTTTTTTTTTGAGATGGAATCTGACTCTCTTGCCCAGGCTGGAGTGCAGTGGTGAAATCTTAGCTCACTACAACCTCCGCCTCCCAGGTTCAAGCAATCCTGCCTTAGCCTCCCAAGTAGCTGGCATTACAGGCACCCACCACCATGCCTGCCTGATTCTTTTGTATTTTTAGTAGCAACGGGGTTTCACCATGTTGGCCAGGCTGGTCTCAAACTCTTGACCTCAGGTTATCTGCCCACCTTGGCCTCCCAAAGTGCTGGGATTAAGGTGTGAGTCACCACTTCCAGCCTTACTCTGTTTTAATTTTTTTTTTTTTTTTTTTTTGAGACGGAGTCTCGCTCTGTCGCCCAGGTTGGAGTGCTGTGGCCGGATCTCAGCTCACTGCAAGCTCCGCCTCCCGGGTTCACGCCATTCTCCTGCCTCAGCCTCCCGAGTAGCTGGGACTACAGGCGCCCGCCACGGCGCCCGGCTAGTTTTTTGTATTTTTTTAGTAGAGACGGGGTTTCACCATGATAGCCAGGATGGTCTTGATCTCCTGACCTTGTGATCCACCCGTCTCGGCCTCCCAAAGTGCTGGGATTACAGGCTTGAGCCACCGCGCCCGGCCACTCTGTTTTAAAATCTCAATTTTCTTCTCCTTCGGCCACAAGGAAACAGTCTGACGGGCGTGAGCCCAGGGATGGACTGGCCCAGGTCCGCTGGGGATTTTGTACTTCCACACCATGTTGTATCTCTCCCAGGCCCCCAGCTCTGGCCCTGGGCTTCTGAGCCTCCAACAGGCACCGGCCCTGCTTGGGCGTGGGAGTCTGGCCCTGGGCCTTTTGGAGCTGCGCAGGGTCTTCTCCCTGCTCCTCACCACTGGGGAGTAAGAGCTATTGTGTTTGGGTGGTCAAGCCCTTGGTAGCACTGACCTGATTCACTGTGCAGTGCTCTCACAGCATCCATTCTGTAGTGTTTAGAGAACACCTGTAAATTGCCAGGCCCCGGAGTTCATGGAGAATTGAGTAGGGCTCCCTGCACTGGGGACACTGCTGCAGCAGGGGAGGTGAGCCACTGCTGCGGAACAGGTAGAGAAGCTTGGAGTGCCCTGGAGGGTCAAGTCCTGAGAGGGGAGAGAAGGTGTTGATTGACAGAGCAGCTCTGGGGATGTCTGGAGGAGATTGTTCAGACAAAGGCAGCAGCCTGTTCCCAGCACAGAGAGTGATAAGTAGGGTGGCCTGCTGGGGTAGAGGTGGGAGGGGCCCCTGGAAGCTGAATCTATGGTTGGAAGTGAGATCGGGGCTCCTGAAAGGTGCTGAAGGGAGACGGCTGTGTCTGGGCTGTGAGACGATCACTCTGGCTGCTGGGCTAAGAGCTGGAAAAGGAGACAAGGGTACAGAGTAGAGATGGCCGTGCAGTAGTGAGGAGGCTGAGTGTGTGGTGTGATTGAGAGAAGAGGCAGGCAGACTCCAGGGTGTCCAGGCCAGGCTGGAAGGCCAGGGATCTGTTGGTGATGTGCCAGTGCAGGGGCACCACCCAAGGTGAGCGTATTGCTCGGGAGAGGCACATGGCACAGATGGTGTTGGGGTAGTGCTCAAGACCTGGTGAGAGGCCGAGTCGTCCATCCTGAAGGGAATGGTTGAGGAGAACCCCTCCTTGGGGGAAGGAGGTGGAGAGCACCAGGAGGCAGGAGCTGGGGGGCAGGAGCATAGTGCCCTGGAAGGCAGGCGAGAAAGGAGCTCCCTGGTGAGTCGGGAGAGGAGGCTTTGCCTTCAGCAGCTCAGGGATGTTGGGAGCTTTGATGAGCCTGGCTGAGTAGGGGACGAGCGGCTGCTGAGAGTGAGCTCATGGAGGAGGATGGGGGTGAGCTCACCTCAGCAAGCTGCATGATTCTTTCAGGGGGTTTCACTGCAAGGGAAAGAGCAAAGGACAGTCACTAGGGTGGGAAGTGGGATTGAGAAGTTTTCTTGTTTGTGTTTTTATTAACGTAAGGGAAATACTGGCATGGGCATATACTGCTTCCTGGTGTCCAACAAAGGAGCTAATTAGCACACAGAGAGGAAGGGGCATGGTCTGTGTGTCAGGGACAACTTTGGGGCATCTGGAGACAGGTCAGTACAATGAGGATGGGAGGCAGAGGTGGGCGGAGCTGGCAGGAACGATGGGATGCAGAAGGTTTGGGGATCACCTTGCTCACAGGAAGCCATAGGGTCAGCTGAAGCAGGAGGCTGGAGTGGAGACCACCTTTTAGACCAAGAACTTGTGAAGGGGATGTTGTCCAGGCAGGAGGGAGAGGCTGGCAACAGGAGGGTCTCAAATCTAAAGATGTACTTGCATCAGACTGCTCGAATTCTCTTTACCTTTTTTTTTTTTTTTTTTTTTTTTTTTTGAGACAGAGTCTTGCTCTGTCGCCCAGGCTAGAGTGCAGTGGCGCGATCTCGATTCACTGCAAGCTCCACCTGCCGAGTTCACACCATTCTCCTGCCTCAGCCTTCCGTGTAGCTGGGGCTGCAGGTGCCTGCCACCGCACCCGGCTAATTTTTTGTATTTTTAGTAGAGACGGGGTTTCACCGTGTTAGCCAGGATGGTCTCAATCTCCTGACCTCGTGATCCGCCCGTCTCGGCCTCCCAAAGTGCTGGGATTACAGGCGTGAGCCACCGCGCCCTGCCTCTTTACTTATTTTTGAGATGGAGTCTCGCTGTGTCACCTAGGCTGGTAGAGAGGGGTTTTGCCATGTTGGCCAGGCTGGTCTCAAACTCTTGACCTCAAGTAATCTACCTGCCTTGCCTCCCAAAGTTCTAGAATTACAGGTGTGAGCCACCGCACTAAACAGTAATGTGTGCAGTCTATGCTGTGTGCACCTGTGGCCCCAGCTACTCAAGAGGCTGAGGCAGGAGGATTGCTTGAGCCCAGGAGTTCGAGGCTGCAGTGAGCTTTGATTGCACCACTACACTCCAGCCTGGGCAACATGTTGAGACCCTGTCTCTAAATAAATAAAGATGGAACATTTTAAATATGAAATGAAATGTATGTTTATTATGAAAAAATTAAATATTGTAGATTGGTGAGAAGAAAATGGACACCTCTAGCACCCTTTGTGATGTGGATAGGCTTTGCGTCTGCACCCAAACCTCATCTTGACTTGTAATCCCCAGGTGTCAAGGAGAGATGAGGTGGAGATGATTGAATCATGCGGGTGGTTCCCCCATCCTGTTCTCGATGATAGTGAGTGCATTCTCACAAGATCTGTTGGATTTATAAGGGGCTCTTCCCGCTTTGCTTGGCACTTCTCCTTCCTGCCGCCTTATGAAGAAGGTGCCTTGCTTCCCCTTCCCCTCCAGCCATGATTGTAAGTTTCCTGAGGCCTCCCTAGCCATGCTGAACTATGAGTCAATTAAACCTCTTATAAATTACCCAGTCTTGGGCAGTTCATTATAGCAGTGAGAAAACGGACCAGTCACACCATTTATCTGTTGAGCGCTTCCCGTGGATCAGGTGTTAGGCGTAGGACCTGGGGCTCCATGGTGAGCAGGTCCCTCCTGGTCCCTCTTCTTGCAGACTCTGTGGAGGTGTCTTGTTGGGAAACAGGGCCCGCCGAGGTGGCCATTCACAGCACTGAGACTGGAGTGTGTGAGAGGAAGCCAGGTGGAGTGGAATCTGCTGAAGCCATGTACCTGGAGAGCACAGCATGCACCCGGGGGGGCCGTCTAGCTGGAGTGACTTGTGGTGGACAGTGGGAGGCCATGGAAAGAGATATGGAAAGTGGGTTCTGGAATGTTCCTACTGGAGGTGTCAGGAGGGGTAGTCTGGAGGCAGGAAGCTTTTGAACAGTCCAGGCATTGGATGCCAGTAGCCTGAGTCAGGAGAAGGCAGCAAGATTAGAGGAGTGAGTGGGGCGGAAATCCAGGTAGGAGAGGCAGTGGACAGGTGCTGACAGCCGGATGGGGTGGGCAGGGGAGGTCCCCACTGTAGAAGACCCATCCTGCGCTGCAGTGTGGGGAACGGTTTGGGGTTGGGGAGCCCAGTGAGAAGCTGGTGATGTTGGTAATCCAGGCCACATGTCAATTCCCTGTGGCCTTGGGGATGAGGACGGTGTGTTGGGACTGAGAGCTTCGGAGGCCTGGCAGGCGTGCAGAGAGGAGCACAGTCTCAAGCCAGGTTCCTGGTTTGGGGGAGTAGGGTTGCCACTGGTGCCAGAGTAGAGCCATGGGTCTGTGTGAGAGGATGGTGAGTCCAGGTGCCAACATGCAGAGTTTGAAGATGTAGCAGGACAGACATTTGCCAGGACTCAGGTCTGGAAGCTCAGGCAAGAGATACAGCCAATAATGTGCTTTTCAGACTATCTGCGGAGAAAGCCTAAATTAACCCAGAAGTAGACGAGCCAAGCCGTGGTTCAGAGGGAGAAAAGAAGAGGGTGTTGGCCGGGTGCGGTGGCTCACACCTGTAATCCCAGCACTTTGAGAGGCCAAGGCGGGCGGATCAGGAGGTCAAGAGATCGAGACCATCCTGGCTAACACGGTGAAACCCTGTCTCTACTAAAAATACAAAAAATTAGCCGGGCGTGGTGGTGGGCGCCTGTAGTCCCAGCTACTCAGGAGGCTGAGGCAGGAGAATGGCGTGAATCCGGGAGACGGAGCTTGCAGTGAGCCGAGATTGCACCACTGCACTCCAGCCCGGGCGACATAGCGAGACTCTGTCTCAAAAAAAAAAAAAGAAGAGGGCGTTGAGCTAACCTGGAGTAGATGAGCCAAGCTGTGGTTCAGTGGGAAAAAAGAAGAGGGTGTTGAGCAACTCCAAGGATTGCTGCTCTAAAGAGGTCAAGGAGAAGGGTCTGGGAGAGATGGGAGGGTGATGTCCTGGTGCCAAGGGACAGTGCTGGGGTCCCCCATCTGGAGAACTGTGCAGACAGGCAATCTGGCGAGGACCACACAGTGCTGGGGTGGGGCAGGTCAGAGTGCCGTGGGGAGTCGAGGGGGCATAGAAGCAGCAAGAAGGACAGCGTTCCTTCAAGGAGCTGGCTGTGGAGGGGCCAGAGGGCATCTTGGAGGAACCCACTGCCCCTTGCTGTGTCCAGGCATTGCTTATTCAGCAGGCCATGGGATTTGTTGGCATCTGGTGCTGTGAACAGCACTTGGTGGACCCTGTAACTCATTCTTAGTGCATGCTTTAAATTGCTTGGGATGAATTCCCAGAACTAGGATTTTGTTGCCGAAGCTTACTGTGTACTCGAAGGGTCTATGTGTCCTCCTACATTTCCTCTGGGAAGGTGTCAGGGTAGACACTTGTGGGTGGTGCTGCAGACCAGCCTGGCCCTCGTGCCTGTGACGCTGGCAAGAACCAAGCAGGCCCAGGACCCCTCTCTCTGTGCTTCTTTGGCCACAGGGAGTCTCCTGTGTTTACTGACTGTTTTCTTTGTGAGTCGCCTCTTTGTGTGCTTAGGTATTTATAAGGTGATTCATCATTTTTAGCATTCATTTGTGAGGTCTTTGTATATTAACCCTTTGTCGTATGTTGCAAACCAGGGTTTTTTTTTTATTTTATTTTTTATTTTTGAGACGGAGTGTCGCTCTGTCGCCCAGGCTGGAGTGCAGTGGCCGGATCTCCGCTCACTGCAAGCTCCTCCTCCTGGGTTTACGCCATTCTCCTGCCTCAGACTCCCGAGTAGCTGGGACTACAGGCACCCGCCACCTCGCCCAGCTAGTTTTTTGTATATTTTAGTAGAGACGGGGTTTCACCATGTTAGCCAGGATGGTCTCAATCTCCTGACCTCGTGATCCGCCCGTCTCAGCCTCCCAAAGTGCTGGGATTACAGGCTTGAGCCACCACGCCTGGCCAACAAACCAGGTTTTCATTCTTTGTCTTTTATACAAAGAAGCTGAAGTATTTTCTGATTTCAAAGATACCTTAACTCTTTTTCTTTTTTTTTTCTTCTTTTTTTTTTTTTTTTTTTTGAGGCAGAGTCTCACTCTCTTGCCCAGGCTGGAGTGCAGTGGCCAGATCTCAGCTCACTGCAAGCTCCGCCTCCTGGGTTTATACCATTCTTCTGCCTCAGCCTCCCGAGTAGCTGGGACTACAGGCGCCCGCCACCTCGCCCGGCTGGTTTTTTGTATTTTTTAGTAGAGACAGGGTTTCACCGTGCTAGCCAGGATGGTCTCGATCTCCTGACCTCGTGATCCGCCCATCTCAGCCTCCCAAAGTGCTGGGATTACAGGCTTGAGCCACCGCGCCCAGCTAACTCTTTTTCTTGTAATTTCTGCCTTTGTCATCGAACTTTGGAAGTACAACTATCCCTCAGTTGACACAGAGGATCGGTTCCAGGACCTCCATATACACCCGAGTCCGCTTGTACTCACGCCCCAAAGTGGGCCCTTCCAGGCTGCTTGTGTGTGAAGCTGGATCTCTGCATACAGGAGTTGCCAGCCCTTGAATGCTGTGTTTTCAATCTGTGTTCGGTTGAAAAAAGTCTGCGTATAGGTGGACCTGCTCAGTTCAAACCTGTGTTGTGCAACGGCTAACTGTAATTCTTTTTTGTTTTTTTGAGAGGGAGTCTCGCTCTGTCACCCAGGCTGGAGTGCAATGGTGCGATCTCCGCTCACTGCAAGCTCCACCTCCAGGGTTCATGCCATTCTCCTGCCTCAGCCTCCCGAGTAACTGGGACTACAGGCGCCCACCACCATGCCCGGCTAATTTTTTTGTAGTTTTAGTAGAGACAGGGTTTCACTGTGTTAGCCAGGATGGTCTTGATCTCCTGACATTGTGATCCGCCCGTCTCAGCCTCCCAAAATGCTGAGATTACAGGTGTGAGCCACCACACCCATCCCCAGCCAACTGTAATTCTTTACCCCAGAACTATGCATCTGCCTACATACTCTTTCCGTGCTTTTAGGATTTATTTTTACTTTGAGATCTTTAATCCATTTATGCATGATATTGGTAGAGGTAGGAATCTAGCTTTGTGCTTCTCCAGATGTTCGCCTGGTTGACCTAGTCCCACTGTTCGTTGTAAACCAAGGTATCTGTGTCTCCTCATGTCTTACTTCTGGGCATCGTCCTCTACCACTTACCTGCAATGTACTCCTTTGTTGTTACCAAACCGCTCTGTTCGCTATAGCCCTGTAACCCACTTTTGTATTTGTTGGGACAAGACCCAGCAGCACACAGCTTTTTAAAATAAGCATTTTCACCCGTAGGAGATTGTGTTTGCTTCCAGCATTTTTCAGGACAGTTTATCAATTAAGAAACTGCCAAGAGAAGAGATTCTGAATCACTTCTTATAGTATATTCCCAGTCTAAGAGAAAATTTCGCATCTTCCCTTGCGGTGGAGGTGGAGAGAGTCTTACTCAGTGTGAGACCACTGTTGGGGTCCGAGCCTCAATTTCAAGGTTCCCCAAAGGCAGGAGGGAGGTCTGCGTGTGTCCTGGCCCTGCAGCACCAGCACTGACTTGGGAGGTGGGGAGCCTGTGCACATGGTGTGGGGGGCCCAGTATCTACACAGCTGTCCAACTGTCCTCGCCAATCGCTTTAGGAGGTTCACTCATCTTTGTAACCCTTCCTGTCTTGCTGTGTGTCAGGGATAGCAGTAGTGCCTGTGACTGGTGTGGTTGTGAGAACCAAGTGGCTCTGTGCACACAGCTGGCCCGAGAAATAGCAGCTGCCCGTTCTGTGTGCAGCTGACAGGTGCTGTGTTGTTGCACATGGACTGGACTGTTTTCTAAGCAGTGGTGCTTTTAAGAAACCGAGTGTCAGTCGGGTGCGGTGGCTCACGCCTGTCATCCCCGCACTTTGGGAGGCCGAGGCAGGTGGATCACGAGGTCAGGAGATCGAGACCATCCCGGCTAACACGGTGAAACCCCGTCTCTACTAAAACTACAAACAATTGCAGGGCGTGGTGGCTGAGGCACAAGAATCACTTGAACCCTGGAGGCAGAGGTTGCAGTGAGCCGAGATCGCACTACTGCACTCCAGCCTGGTGACAGAACAAGACTGTCTCAAACCAAACACACACACACACACACACACACACACACACACACACACACACACACAAAAGCATGTGGGCTTTGTGCCAGGACAACAGTGAATTCCATTGATTGAATGGCATCAACCCTGCTTTAGAAAAGGTAAATGAAATCCTGAATGTGTTGCTTTTCTAAGAACTGGCAAGAAGAGGCACAAATGATAGCAGGATCTGAGCCACCACAGGATAACTCAGAAAAACAAAGCTTTCGGACACTCGTTTTCTTTTTTCTTTTCTTTTTTTTTTTTTTGAGACAGTCTCGCTCCGTGGCCCAGGCTGGAGTGCAGTGCCGCAATCTCAGCTCACTGCAAGCTCCGCCTCCCGGGTTCACGCCATTCTCCTGCCTCAGCTTCCTGAGTAGCTGGGATTACAGGAGTGTGCCACCACACCGAGCTCGTTTTTGTATTTTTGGTAGAGACGGAGTTTCACCATGTTGTCCAGTCTCGTCTCAAACTCCTGACCTCAAGCCATCTGCCCACCTGGGCCTCTGAAAGCCCTGGGATTACAGGCATGAGCCACCGTGCCCCAGGCATCCCCAATGCTTTTGAGCTAACAAAGACATTGATTCCTGGATTTCTCTTGGTGTCAAGACCTTGGCGCTAGTACTTCCAGAAGTGGCCTGTGGCGGGTGGTGAGGCATTGGGGGCCACAACCTCTGACCTCCTGGTGCCTCACTCCAGGTGGAGATAAAGCTGTTGACACTTTGACGGCTGCCAAACTTAGAATTAAGACATCCTCCTCCCAGCACATTCCAACTGACATTTGCTGAGGCCCATAAAAAGTAATTGCCTTTTAAAATGGTGTGTAGGCCTAGGGATTGGCTGGTGAAAACATCTGAGTGAAGGCTTGGGGGAGAGGTAGAAGTTACCTGTTTCCCCAGGGAGGAAAGGGGGCTACAACACCTTTATTTTCTTGGGGACTGGAAAAGGTACAGTTGGATAGTTAAGTTTGAAAGAGAATAGCATGACACAAAAAAGAGAGAGGGGCATTTAACAAGAAAAATCCCTAGAGGGGGAGATTAAAGTGAACAGGTGCTGGAAAAATGTTTCTGCATATTAGAGCTTAATTAGATTTGAAGATGAATTCCAGATGGGCTAATTATGTGTGAGTTGTTGCAGGTTATTTCTTGTAGGGGCAAGCGTGTATTTTTGGAAATGGTGATTTAGTTTGATTGGATTTGATTTTTGCCTCCTACCAAATTTCCATTGAAAAACCACCTCTTTTGAGGCCCCAGGACTCAGGCAGTAGTCCCCGTGTCTTTAGTGTCCCCATCACAGCCAGCAGAGCCCAGAATGTGGAAGCCTGTCCTTACTGTGGCAGCCACTCGTCACGTGGAAGGAGGACTCACGACCCTCACCCACGTCAGTGGAAAGTCATTTCAGTGTCCAAGGAAGGCAAACAGAGCAGAACTGTGTATTTGCAGGAACGTAGCCTCTGATGGGGTGGGGAGCAATATGTGAAATGGAAATAGAGTACAGGTTCGTTCTCCTGCCCTCCTGGAAAGATTGGTTGGATATATTTGGACCATTTTTCTCTGGGAGGGTAGAGGCAAGTTCTTGTTGGCTGCTCTCTAGCTGTGAGTTGAGAAAAAGTGTGAGGGTATGGAGACTGAGGTACATTTCAGGCCAGACATTGAATTTAAAAATTTTTTATTATTTTTTAAGACTAGTCAAGTACAGTAGTGAGGAAGGGGGAGAGAGTAGAACAAGGAGTTGGATATGTCACTGACTGTGAACAATCAACTGAGATAACTCATCACCTTCAGACCAGCCAGAAACTTAATTTTCAAGCAAGGAGGAGGGCCAAGGGCCACATGGGACCTGGGGCTTCTCATTAGGATAATGGACTTGGTTTGACTTGGGAACAGCTTGTGATGAGTGTCTCAGAAGACAGCAGGGCTCCCTGACGTCCCCAGGAAGGTGTGGTTGTGCCAGGGGTGGCCTCCCGCCAACCCTGCACACCTCAGGGAGATTTGCTTGGCAATCATTTCGGGTCTGAGAGCTCCAATAAACGTAAACTTTTATGTAAGGCCCTATAATTGGAAATTATGGATGTATAATTTACGTATGACTTAATGAATGATTTATATAATGTTAAGTGATGATTTAGATAGAAAATATGACCCCCTCTTGCAGAATCCTTAATGAAAAGCTTTGGTTCTTATGAATTTATTTCTGGAGCTCTGTTTGAACTCAGCATGTTTGACATAAATCAGATCTAATTGTCATTTTATGATTAATGAACATATGCTGGCCGTTTTTCCCCATAATTAAACTTTATGTTCCATGCATCTGACAAAGCAAAACAAGTTGAGACTTTGACAGATTGGTGTGGGGCTCCCGTGTCTTTGTGTGTGTGTGCGCTCATTTGTGCATGCCTTTACTCTGTTCATGTCCAAGTACTCGGTTTCTGGAAAGTCGGGTTTTCAGAGGTGTGAGCGAGATTCTAAGAGTTAGCATTCAGACTGTGAGGCTTCATGTGCTTTTGGAGGAGGGACAGGGCATGGGTCCAGCCTGAGGGGAACGCGGACCCTTTTGCCTGTCGCAGATCGCACCTGAGTGCCAGGCCAAGCGCCGTGGGTGGAGGGGAGGCATTTGATGTGCTCTCCCGGTGGGGAGTCCTAGTGCCCGAGAGCTTGACCGCTTTCTCAGGCTGTGGTTATAATAAGGAGCTCCAAGAAATGGTGGAAGGTGGTTTCACTGCAAAAATATGCATGTTTTCCTTTGTGCTATCCATACACTTCAATAAGATTTGTAGTAATTTAAAAAGTGAAGGCCGGGCGCGGTGACTCAGACCTGTAATCCCAGCACTTTGGGAGGCTGAGGCGGGCAGATCACGAGTTCTGGAGATTGAGACCATCCTGGCAAACACGGTGAAACCCCGTCTCTACTAAAAAATACAAAAAAAATTAGCCGGGTGTGGTGGCGGGCGCCTGTAGTCCCAGCTACTTGGGAGTCTGAGGCAGGAGAATGGTGTGAACCTGGGAGGCAGAGCTTGCAGTGAGTGGAGATTGCGCCACTGCACTCCAGCCTGGGAGACGGAGCAAGACTCTGTCTCTAAAAATAAATAGGCCGGGCGCGGTGGCTCAAGCCTGTAATCCCAGCACTTTGGGAGGCCGAGATGGGCGGATCACGAGGTCAGGAGATCGAGACCATCCTGGCTAACACGGTGAAACCCCGTCTCTACTAAAAAATACAAAAAACTAGCCGGGCGAGGTGGCGGGCGCCTGTAGTCCCAGCTACTCGGGAGGCTGAGGCAGGAGAATGGCGGGAACCCGGGAGGCGGAGTTTGCAGTGAGCTGAGATCGGCCACTGCACTCCAGCCTGGGCCACAGAGCAAGACTCCGTCTCAAAAAAAAATAAATAAATAAATAAATAAATAAATAAATAAATAAATAAATAAATAAAAATAAAGGGTGAGACAAGCATGCGAAAGGAAAATCATCACCACTGATCACCTTTGCTCACTGCTGTTCCCCTCTGACTATTGTAGGACGTAGACAAGTTTGGCAACGAGATCACCCAGCTGGCCCGGCCCCTGCCTGTGGAGTATCTCATCATAGATGTAAGTGCCCCCCATGCACAGCCTGGGCAGACAGACCCATCGGGCGCCTTGGAGGTGGGACTGCTGGGTGGTGGCTGCTCAAGGGAGGAGGCTGCAATTTAAGGTACCCTCTGCCTTGTGCTGTGCCCACCCCATAACAGGCACCCAGGAGTGGTTGTAGAGTCACTGAGCGTGCGGTGTTGCTGTAGAGTCACTGAGCGTGCGGTGTTGCTGAAGTGCTCACAGCTTTAATGGCTTTTTGTTGTAGTTTCAGGTTTTTATTTCCTTGACATCAGCCTAGGGGTTAACTGTCCCCATACTAAAGTACAAAGGACCACCGACCCCAGGCTAGGGAGCCTCTGGAAGGCAGCGAACCGCCATTGCTTGGGTCTCCAGTCACCGGAGCATCAAGCAGTCTTGTCCAGATGTGCTGTGCTTGGTGTGTGGCTGTCAGCTGTCCTGCACGTGCAGGTGCTGCCCTGGCCCCAGCACAGCTGCCACAGCCCACAGTGCGTCCGGGCCACTTCGTCCAGGGTGGGCCCCAGGGGACGCACCTGACTCAGTGTTCTTGAGTGAGGGATCAGCGTAGTTTACTGGGTGGAATTCCAGGAGCCACAAATGCCCCTGGCTCTTCCACATCTTCCCAGTGTCTCAGCTCCTTTCTGGAGGCATTTTATGGTCATGGAGATATGGCTGTGCCATTGGCCACAGGGCAGCAAGGATGGCAAGATGAGTCTTTGCATCAGCCCCACCAGAGCTCTGTCCAGAGTGGACGGGACGCAGCTCATTTGCTATGCTGCTGCCGTGCCAGGATCTATTCAGGCTGCATTTGAGCTCGAATGGGCATGTGATTCAGGCAGTAAAATATCATTGCATTCGGAGCAGCAGGTCCCCACGAGCCAAACCCATCGATGCACCATTCCAACTGACAGCTCCCGAGAACATATTTATTACGTAGGCCGTGGAGGCATCTGGTTTTTAGACTACCTGGGGTGTAATTAAGATGAAAACAGATTGATGGAGCATACACCCAGGAGGAGCCGGCATGATCTAAAACCAGCTTTCTCAGGTCTTCTACCCCAAGCGGCCTCCCCACCCCTTTCCTCTTCTTTTATAAAGGAAGTTAACTTTTTGCCTTAGTGCAGTTTTTCAGAAGTTCTTATTTTTGGGAGAGCATTTTGCTCTGTGATGCCCAAACTCCTTGACCCTGTGGAAGTGAGGCATGAGGAGTCCTTGAGAGCAGGTGCCCAGAGGGGTGTGTCAAGCTCCATGCCCAGCCCTGGGTCACAGGCGCTGGCCTGGGTCAGGGTTCTTAAACCTTGGGATGGTATGGCTGGGCAGGCAGGAAAAGGCACCAGCCAGTGTTCCTGGGGCTTCTTTGTGGGTTCTGGGGGCATCATCTGGCTGATAAGACGATGGGTAGGGTAGGGAAAGGGCTTCAGTGTGTAAGATGGGAACTGATGCCCTGCCTGGGACATCTGGGATGGGCTGTGTGGACTTCGGTTCTGTTACCCTCCAAGGGCCAGTTACAAGGCCAGCAAGACCCCGTCGGTCCCACTAGCTCGCTCACTAGCACGTGTTCTGGGGGTGCTGCCCTCCCCATTTCTAGGCCTTCCCAAAGGAGACGCCTGAGCAGGCCAGGCTTTTGTCTCTGCAGGAGGTCAGCACCTCCACTCTCTTCACCTGATACCCGGCACTGTGTGTACCAGCCCTGTGTGTACCAGCACTGTGTGTACCAGCCCCGTGCTGGGCACCCAGGAGGCGAGTACTCTGATCGTCTTCATCTCGAGGAAGAGTAAAGTGAGGCCCAGGATCCCTAACTGACGAGGCCATGTAGCCGACATGTGGCACTGCGGCCCGAGTCTTCATGCCCCGCCCCACCGCGTGCCCATGAAGGGCCAGCTCAGGCCAGAGATGCTGCCGGTGGCTCAGCTGTCCTTCCAGAGCGGCTCGTGCTGGCACAGCACATCCTGGGCCAGCCAGCTCAACAACAACTCACTGCCTTTGCTGATGCAGAAAACAGACCAGAACCACACTCATTCTTTAGAAATAGTCCCAAAGGAACCAGAATAGTTCCCCTAAATCTGGAAGAGGTGTGACCTCGACTGCTGCTGTTCTGTTGCAGAGAAAAGCAGCATCAACTCAGCTCGGGTGCTTCTTTGGGGAGGGGTGTCTGTCACGAAGAATGAAAGTTGTATTTCTATTGATTCTTGTACATTTAACCACTGTCCCTGTAGCTTCTATTGATTATATGTTAGGTGCAAAATGCACTATGTTGTCATTAAGGCCTGTCTGAGCCAGTGAAGTACTTAGCTGGCCTTTGGGTATCAGCTGTGAGGGAGAGAGAAGAGCTGAACCCTGTGTTCCTCAAGGGCCTTATATTCACCCCTGCCTGGAAAAGCCCACAGCTCCATGGAGTGGCTCCCAGCATTCAGACGGGGCTTAGCAAGCTGCTGGAGGGTGCTTTGTTTCTTGAAAGCTGGCTTATTTCCTCATGTGCCCTCCAAATCCAAGGACACGAATTTCGCTTCAGCAAAGTCAGCTCCTGACAGCCTCCTGGCCCCTTCCATTCCCTTCTTGTCACCTGGACAAGGGGTCAAACCTGCCTTTAGTTCCTCCATAGCAGAGGGAGAGAACCTGCGTGAAGGGAAGCTGTGCCGCGGGGGAGTCCCAGTGCCCTTTTTGTAGGATGTCGAGGCCAGGGCACAGGCCAGAGGCCGCCCGGATATGGTGTAGTTTGCCTCCAGGATGGCAGAGTTTCAAAGTGTTTGTTTAGAGATGACACTAATAGATAACGGTTCCCTTCGACGGAGAGCTTGTAGAACTCTCTCAGAACTGCTGGGAGTTGTTAACTTGGGCTCTGGGAGATGCTTTGGGCTGGCTGGGAGTTGGCCACACCTTTTTCAGCCTCATTAATCATGGGTTTATGTTTTTCTTCATTAGATCACAACAACTTTCCCCAAGGATCCAGTTTACACTTTTTCTATTTCGCAAAATCCATTTCCTATTGAAAACCGGGATGTATTGGGTGAGACACAGGTGAGCTCTTTGTCTTTAGAAACATAATTTAAGGTAACTGCTGATCGCTTATCCAGTGTCAGTATTGTTTTTCCAGAAAACATCAAGCTTTCGAACGCTCCCAATGCATTCTCGTGACAGGTCAGCTGGGGCCTGCTGTGGGGCACTGTTGGTCAGGTGGACGCCCTTCCTGTGGCTGGGTGATGGACAGCCACAAAGGCTAAGCCCCTGACGTCCTCAGGCTGGTCCCATCCTCAGTGGACCTCGTAATTTTCCCAAATGTGTCACTTTGTGTCTTCTGCCAGCAGCCTCGTCACTGTTGGTTTGGCCTGGCCCTTGCCTGGTCACCTGCTGCCCTGCTCAGGCACCGTGGGGCTGTGTCGCCCCTCTGGTCCTGGCCTCGGCTTTCCCGTATGTAGTATTGATCTGCTGTTTAGCGTGGCTCCGTGTTGGCCTCTGCTCTCACCGGCAGATCAGGCCAGATCCGATTTGCTGTCATGCCTTCTGCATACTGTGTAGACAGGCTATGTACACACGGTTGTTCTTAAATCATAACTTGCTAACAGACATTTCAGAAGGTGGTCAAAGAATGTCTATAATGAGGTTTTCTTCAGTGGCTGACAAAGCTTCTATGCTTTGGTCCCCTCAGTGCCCATCCGCCCAGGGAACTTGGGGTGCTCGTAGAGGCGCAAAGCCAATTATTAGGGTGCACTCTTGAAGCTCTGTGTTTCGTTCTGCTGAAGATGTCTGTGCTGCCTCACGGCTGCCCTGCACATTCCTCCCTCTTGCCACCCTATATGGAGAATACGGTTCGACAGGAAAAGCCAGACGCATCTCCCTGCCCTGAAGGGGGCCCCAGGCCCCTCCCACAGCCCACTCTTCACCTGGGGGCCAGGGTGCATTGCCCTCTGTTTGACTGTGTCTCTGTCTGAGTCACCTTTTTTTTTTTCTTCTTCTTCTTTTTGAGACAGTCTCACTCTATCACCCAGGCTAGAGTGCAGTGGTGCGATCTTGGATCACTACAACCTCCGCCTCCCGGGTTCAAGCGATTCTTCTGCTTCAGGCTCCCAAGTAGCTGGGATTATAGGCACGCACCACCAAGCCTGGCTAATTTTTTAAAATATTTTTAGTAGAGACAGGGTTTCACCATGTTGGCCAGGCTGGTCTTGAACTCCTGACCACCTGCCTGCCTCTGCCTCCCAAAGTGCTGGAATTACAGCGTTAGCCTCCGTACCTGGCCAGTCTGAGTCAGCTTTAGAAGTGTGTCTTCTTGCACATCTAGGTAGTCAGGTGTGCTGAGAGCATCTTCTTGGGAGAAGAGGGCAAGAGCTTGCTTTGCAGCTGCCTGCTCCTCTTTCCTGGACCCTGTTCGTGGTTGCAGAGGCAGAGGGAGAGGTGCCTCTCAGCATTCAGTGTATTGAGTTGCATCTTAGTAGGAAACGGCTCTGTTTCGGGGTCTGGCACTGGGGAACTGTACGGAACATTCATGTTTATTCCTGTCCCTCTAGGACTTCCATAGCTTGGCCACCTATTTGTCCCAGAATACCTCATCCGTGTTCTTGGATACCATCTCAGATTTCCACCTCCTGCTGTTCCTGGTCACCAATGAAGTTATGCCTCTGCAGGTTCGTGCCCAAGTGTGGCGTCTGCCTGAGCAAGTGGGCTTTGCCCGCCAGGAGATGCCTGTGTCTTGCTTTCTGTCCTCACAGACCAGAGTGTGACTGGGAAACTGGGTCAAAGCTTGGGGTCACATGTTGTCCCCCTCATTTGTCCTGTGGGCAGTGTGTAGGCAGCAGCTTTTCACAAGAAGCTTGTTGATAGAAAGATGAATTTTTTCACCTTTAGCGTTTTCATTGAGTGTCTGCACCTCTGTGAGGAAGTATGGTTTCATCTGTTACAATTGGATGGCAGGCAGAGGTGATTTAGCTCTGCCTCCAGCATTAGAGTTAGACAGTTTAAAAAATTCCTGTTCTAACAGTTTCAGAGTCACAGCCTCTGCTTTTTACTCATATCTCCCCTCCTCCCGAATCAACTCTGGTTTTATTGCCTTGGCCCAGAAGGCTTGGCCAGCTTCCAGACCCCAAGCTCACAGCTGCACAGTTGGCATTTTTAAGAGGCACTGTTGGGGGAGAAGAGGGCGAGTGCTTTGCAGAAGTGGCTGCTCTGGGTAGTCGGAGGGCAGTGGGCAGCAGCTCCCAGGAGGTTCTTGCATGTGCCATGTGTGGGGGTCCAACTTTGGTTTTTTCTTCACTGTTCAAGCCGACAGGAAATGCCAAAGAGAAAGGAGCAAATTCTTTCTGAGCTGCTCCGCCACTGACTCAGGACCTTTCCCTGAAGGAGACAGAATGGAGAGGCTCCTCCTCCCCCGGCCTTTCTCTGTCAGGAAGCCTATAGCTGTTCTTGTATCCTGCTAGTTTATTTTGTGTCTGTATTTTGTCTCAAAACCACTCACTCGGGTATTTGACATCAGGCACCGTGTGCCTCTTGCCTGCCTGTGCCTTCCCCAGTCAGCCCAGGGAGCTGTACCTCCTGCTCCCAGGTTCAGCTGCTGCCCATCTGTCTGGACAGGTGGTGAAAGGTGAGGCTCCCCTGCACCAGAGCCACCTTGCTAGTCTACTGCACTATTTTTGCAGTCATCTGTTGGAAGACATTCTCTGGAGGTACTGAGAGCTCCTGAAGGCTTTATGTTTCTCATATATAATTTTTTTTTTTTTTTTAAGACGGAGTCTTGCTTTGTTGCCCAGACCGGAGTGCATTGGCACAATCTTGGCTCACTGCAACCTCTGCCTCCCGGGTTCAAGTGATTCTCCTGCCTCAGCCTCCCGAGTAGCTGGGATTACAGGTGCCCGCAACCACGCCCATCTAATTTTTGTATTTTTAGTAGAGACGGGGTTTCACCGTGTTTGCCAGGCTGGTCTCAAACTCCTGACCTCGTGATCCATCCGCCTCCGCCTACCAGTGTTGGGATTACAGGCACGAGCCACCGTGCCCATCCTTAATGCATTAATCCCCTGCACTTTGACCCAGAAGGCTAGGATAGAGTGCCTTTTTCCAGACACAATGGAGAAGAGAAAGAGGCAGGGGGATGAAATGTAAGGGAGGAGGACACGTCTCACAGCCAGGGTTCCGCCCTCCATCCCAGCCTCCAGGACGAGAGGCATGAGCTCCTATCGTCTGGGCTGTTGAGCACTGTCAGTGCACGGCAGAGGCACAGATGCCTGCTTGGGCCTATTTGGGAAGAATTTAAATTCTATTTCAATTTAGCACTTGAGTTTATAGATGTAAGTTGTGGCAGTTTACATTTTATAGTGATATCCTGCAAGATTTTTAAAATGTCCTCGGAAATATGTCTTAGTGTTGGGGAAAAAGAAACCTGTCCCAGCAGGAAGCTGCACAGCAAAGTGGAACCTTCCTTTTGGCTTCTTGTAGGACAGCATCAGCTTGCTGCTGGAGGCTGTGCGGACCAGAAATGAGGAGCTCGCCCAGACATGGAAGAGGTCTGAGCAGTGGGCCACTATCGAGCAGCTGTGCAGTGAGTACCCCCACCCCCTGCCCTGGTACCCCGTGGCTGCGGCTGGAGAGCAGTCCACTCTGCACAGCTCCCCACTGCCTGTCATGCCCTGGATTCTGTACCCCAGCTGCATCCTGGCAGCTGCTGTGGGCAATGAGACTAGAGACTCGACCTCCCTGCCAGGCACGTGGCAGTTTCCAGTGATGTAGCATACGTGTTGTCCAGGCCATGCATCTTAGGTACACAGCCCTGTACGTTTTACAAATCTACATCAGAGATACTAATCTCCAGGCATCCGAGGAGCACTTTCAGCATCGTTGTCTTAAGAGAATCAGAAACTCTGTGGAAGTGCAGGACCTTTTGGTCTCCTTGAGCATTTCCCTTTAGTGCTTAAAGCTGTAAGGAGGAGAAGCCTACAGCATGCATGTTCTTCCTGGTGGACACGACAGAATGACTGCAGGCATGGCGTGTCTTCAGGACCCTCAGTCACCAAGTCCTGAACAACTCCCCACCCGCGAGAACCTTTTGTCAGCATTGCTGCAGGGACTCCTCACGCACTGTGGTGCCCTGTGCAGCCCGAGTGCCTGTCCTGAGTCTATCAAGCTGAGAATACCAAAGTGCCCAACAGCTGCTACAGCCTTGGACAAACACTAGAATCCTTCTATTAACAGAGCCTTCAAAATAACATATCAAACACCTTTATACCATTTTCTCTTTTTTTTTTTGAGACAGAGTTTGGCTCTTGTCGCCCAGGCTGGAGTGCAGTGGCATGATCTCGCCTCACTGCAACCTCCACCTCCTGGGTTTAAGCGATTCTCCTGCCTCAGCCTCCCGAGTAGCTGGGACTACAGGCGCGTGCCACCACCCCCAGCTAATTTTTGCATTTTTAGTAGAGACGGGGTTTCACCATGTTAGCCAGGATGGTCTCCATCTCTTGACCTCGAGATCTGCCCATCTCAGCCACCCAAAGTGCTGGGATTATAGACGTGAGCCACTGCACCTGGCCTGTTTTTTGTTTTTGAGATAGAGTCTTGCTGTGTTGCCCAGGCTGGAGTAAAGTGGCAGGGTCTTGGCTCACTGCAACCTTCCCCTCCCGGATTCATGGGATTCTCCTGCCTCAGACTCCTGAGTTGCCGGGACGGCAGGCGCGCACCACCACGCCTGGCTAATTCTTGTATTTTTAGTAGAGACTGGGTTTCGCCATGTTGACCAGGCTGGTCTCAAACTCCTGACTTCAAGTGATCTGCCCACCTCAGCCTCCCAAAGTGCTGGGATTACAGGCGTGAGCCGCTGCACCCAGCCTCACTCTTTGTTTTTATCCAAGAGAAATAAAAACACAGATCCACAAAGAAATTGTATAAGAATGATCCTGGCAACTTTGTTCATATTAGCTCAAAACTGGAGGCTGGGCACAGTGGCTCACACCTGTAATCCTAGCACTTTGGGAGGCCAAGGCGGGCGGATCACCTGAGGTCAGGAGTTTGAGACTAGCTTGGCCAACATGGTGAAACCCTATCTCTGCCAAAAAATAGATAAAATTAGCCAGGCATTGTGGTCTGCACCTGTGGTCCCAGCTACTTGGGAGGCGGAGGCAGGAGAACCGCTTAAACCTGGGAGGCAGAGTTTGCAGTGAGCCGAGATCGCGCCACTGCACTCCAGCCTGAGTGACAGAGTAAGAGCCTATCTCAGGAAAAAAAAAAAAAAAAGCTGGAAATAACCCAAATGCACATCTCCCAGGGAATTATGTTATTCACAAGGAGAGTCACCCTCTGCAACAAAAAGGAACCAGCAAGCACAGGCTCCCTGTTAGTCCCCGTGGTGCAGGAGGCATTTTTCTGAGTCTGTCACAGCCAAGGGCATTAAGGACTTCAAAACATGTCTGTGGTGGGAGTGCTGCGTGGGCAGGACCAGCGTGGGGTGGGAGGTGGAGGGTGGGGAGCTCTCAACTGCCTGCCCCTGTCCCTGTGCCCACACTCTGGACAGGTCTCTGGTGGGCCAGAAATGATGAGTGCCCATTTCTCTCCCACCCTGCAGGCACAGTTGGCGTGCAGCTCCCAGGTCTCCACGAGTACGGCGCCGTCGGGGGCTCCACACACACGGCCACTGCGGCCATGTGGGCCTGTCAGCACTGCACGTTCATGAACCAGCCAGGCACGGGCCACTGCGAGATGTGCAGCCTCCCCAGGACCTAGGGTGCCTGCCCTCTGCTGGCTAGGACCGGGCCCAGCCCAGCCCTTCCCTTCCTGAAGCCAGAAGCGTTGCTCAGTGTGTTCCCTGTAACTGCCCCACAGTGGGCAGCCCTGGAGGGACAAGGGGCTGGCTGTCCTGGGCTCCCTGACCCACTGAAGCTTCTCAGCACGTTCCTCCTTGGAGAGCGGGTGCCACAGCTGGTATTCTGCACGCTGAGTGCAGTCCCAGACTGGAAACGCAGAGCGGCCCCTCATGCCTAATCCTGTTGACAAGCCCCCCACTGTGTTGGAAGGACCTCTCACCTCTATACGGCACCTGCAATTGGGGAGCATAGGGAGGGGCTGATGCTGCCACCACCCAGCCTTTTCCTTCCTTTCAATGCTTTTTGTTTGGCCTCCCCGCCCCCCGCATTTTTCTGGCTGGGAGCTCTTGGTTGCCCCTGGTCTGACTGCTTGGTGGCAGACACCCTGCCTGTGAGGGCCACTTTCCTCTGCCGGGAGCTGTTTGGGGGGGATGCCGTGGCCCTGGACACAGCTCCCCTCTGCAGGTCTGCAGGTCAGTTTGCTGCCTGCCCTCCGCCTCTCACCCGACGTCCAGGTGGGATTTTAAAGTCTGCATTGGTTATAATAACAGTTATCAGTAATTCCTGCCCAGAAGACTTTTATTTATTTTTTTTTAAGATAAAAACTGCACAAAAGGGGAGTGAGAGAGACTAGTTTCCACATCCTTCCCTCCTTTAGTGAAGCCCCCGAGGTTGTGTCCAGGGTGATGAGTGTGGACGGGGGTACCAGTCAGTTCTCCCTTGAAGTAAACCTCAGTGCCTGAGACTTTTCTACCAAGCCACACAGCTGCAGCAGCTGCAGATACTGCAGGCTGAGCAGGAGCAGTGGGGGCGCCTGCCCTGAGGCTGCCCTGCGATGGCCTGGGTGGGAGAGCTGGGTCACCGGTGTTGATGCTCTGGCCCTCCCCAATACGCTGCTTCATCCCACTGCACTGCCTGGCTGAGGGTGTTAGGGGCTGTGCCTCTTGTGAGGGCCATTTGGGACCTCTCTGGGGCACTGCACAGTTGATAGTGTACCAATGGAGGGAGCCTGGGCAATCTGGAACAGCACCTGGTGGGGTCCTGTGTGTGTGTGCTCTGTGGGCTCTGCGTTCGTCTGTGGCCAGGCCGGGGCACGGCTCTTACCTGGGGAGTAGTGGGCATCTCGATGCTTCTTTGCCTTAATGATGGCCACATTTGGGTTGCTCTGCACGCACGGGAGAGGCTGGCCCAGCTACAGACTGCTTAGGGACTTCTGTGTCCATCTTGGGGGTAAGCCCATGTGACCCTCCCACATTCTTGGCACTATGAACAGAGAACACTTGCCTGTTGGCTTCTGAAGTGGTCAGGACTGTGGCTGGCACCTCCAGGTCCGCCTGGCATGGGACACCAAGTGGAAACCCCAAGCAGCTCATCTGCTCTTGGGACCAGGGGCCAGTTGGGTTGGGTCCGGTTATGGCAGAGCTGTCGAGGAGGGTCTGGAGGGGTGGAGAGGAGCGTGGTTGAAGCGGACTGCTGCGGGTGCAACTCCCAGCTTGGCCACTGCGGGCTGTCTGCTCTCCCTCCTAGCAGCTGTCACGCTGAAGTTTTGTCCTCTGCTGTCTCCTCTGGTCCTGAGATCAGCTGTGAGCTTAGGTGGCCAAGGCTTCCTGCATTGCTTCCCTGTGAGTCCAAGGCCTTCCCCACCACTGGGCAGGGGCTGGACAACACGGACTTCTAGAGACAGCCGCGTTGCCAGTTCCTCCTCTCCCACTTGCTCATCCTTATCTGCCATGCTATTATAGTTTCCATTGTCCTCCACCAGCATTTCCCTTACTCTGAAATTCCGGCATTCACATCATTCATGTTTTCTTTTGTCTTTCAGCTAAAGAAAAAACATTGGCGATTTGTCTGCTTCTGGTTTTGAGTTACTCTTTGTTCAGTAATGCACTTTATTTTATTGTCCAAAGAGAGTCAGAGCTAAGCATACAGGCTTGGGGGTGAGCCCTGCTATAAGAGTTCAGGCCCTGGGAGGCTCAGCCACCTCCTGTTGTGGGAGGGAGGTCTCAGCCCCACCTCGCATCTTCACCTGCCCTTGGTGTGGACACACCCTCTCATGCTACCAGCACCATAACCCAGTGGGGGTGACCGGGTGCACACCTGCCCAGGTGAACACAGCAGCTGCCAGTCTCCTGGCCCAGAGAGGAGGTGGGGCCTGGCCCTGGTCTCTTCCAACCAGGCTGCTCATGGGGCACAGGTGCTCCTGCTTCGGCTCTGTTTCGGCTCACAGGTGTGCATCACTGGGCTTGGATTCGCATTACATTGACCCCAGCCCTGCAGTGGAACCTAATAAAAGCGCCTGAAGCAACGGCCTGGTCTTAGTGTGTCCTTCCGGCGCACTCAACTGTTGTCTGGCATCTGCTCACTGTGTGGGGATTTGATAACTTGTCCCCAAGAGATCACCGTCTTACGCGTGTGTATGTGCATGGACCATTTAAAGGTGGGGATTCTACTTCCCCAGCCAGTCCCTCCCAACCTTGACTCCTCGATAAGTTTCTTAGAGTGTTAACATCTCGGAGGAGGAGGAGAGTGCGTCAGTGTTTGACGGCCCGGCCGCCCTTGGGTGCCTCTTGTGCATCTGCCCCACCTGTCAGCCCCGCAGCTGCTCCTGAGTCACTGCTCTGTGGATAGGTGCATGTGACCAAACAGCAGGTGAAGGACAAAGCCCAGGAAGCCCAGGCTGCACAAGTGCAGCAAGGAGCGAGGCCTGGGGGTGACACGCCTATGCTGCTTGAGCTGTCTTTCCTGTGACAATAGAAAGCGTCTAGAACAAGTGCCCTCTGAGCCTCAGGCAGGAGCCCTGGCAGCCACCGTTCAGCACCACTGTGTCCTTTGGCCAGTGACTCATTGCTGACTTGAGCAGTTACTAAAAAACAAAACCCCTATTTTCTGAAGAGGGGTCTTGGGGTGAAACAGGCCACAGGGCAGTTACCAAGGGGTCCTGGCTTCTGGACTCCAGGAGCGAGACGGTGGGCCCCCAGCATCCGGCCTCCAATCCTGCACCTTCAACACAGTGCAGTTCACTCAATTCCCCACAGCTCCTGGAATCGCTTGGGCCCAGGAGGTTGAGGCTGCAGCAAGCTGTGATCGCAACTCTAGCCTGGGCCACAGGGTGAGACCTTGTCTGAAAAAAAAAACACTGAGGTGGGGAGGCTCGGGGAGGTTGCATCAGAGAAAGCACAAGTGCAGCAGCAGCCTGGGCCATGCAGGGAGCCAGTACCTGGTCGTGGCAGTCTCTGTGAGAGCCAGTGAAAATCCTTGGTGCTTTCATCCTCTCTGGTTCTATGTAAAGATAAAAGCTGGGCACAGTGGCTCACACCTGTAATCCCAGCACTCTGGGAGGCCGAGGCGGGTGGATCACCTGAGATCAGTTCTGTCCAACATGGTGAAACCCTGTCTCTACTAAAAATACAAAAACTGGATGTGGTGGTGCACACCTGTAATCCCAGCTACTCGGGAGGCCTAGGCTGGAGGATCACTTGAACCCTGGGGGGCAGAGGTTGCAGTGAGCCGAGATTGTGCCACCGCACACTCCAGCCTGGGCAACAGAGCAAGACTGTCTCAAAAAAAAGAAAAAGGCCGGGCGCGGTGGCTCAAGCCTGTAATCCCAGCACTTTGGGAAGCCGAGACGGGCGGATCACGAGGTCAGATCGAGACCATTGTGGCTAACACGGTGAAACCCCGTCTCTACTAAAAAATACAAAAAAAACTAGCCAGGCGAGGTGGCGGGCGCCTGTAGTCCCAGCTACTCGGGAGTCTGAGGCAGGAGAATGGCGTAAACCCGGGAGGCGGAGCTTGCAGTGAGCTGAGATCCGGCCACTGCACTCCAGCCTGGGCGACAGAGTGAGACTCCGTCTCAAAAAAAAAAAAAAAAGAAAAAAAAAATGCTGGGTGCAGCGGCTCATGCCTATAATCCCATCACTTTTGGGAGGCCAAGGCTGGCGGATCACTTGAGGTCAGGAATTCAAGACCAGCCTGGTCAACATGGTGAAACCACATCTCCACTAAAAATACAAAAAATTAGTGTGGTGACATGTGTGCGCCTGTAATCCCAGCTACTTGGGAGGCCAAGGTAGGAGAATTGCTTGAACCCAGGAGGCAGAGGTTGCAGCGAGCCAAGATTATGCCACTGCTCACCAACCTGGACAACAGAGTGAGACTCTGTCTCAAAAAATTAAAAAAAATTAAAAAATGGTTCTGGATGCCAATCCCCCATGAAATCAAGCAAATCGTACTGCTTAGAAATAGAAAAGCCCAGGGTTGGAGACCAGCCTGGCCAACATGGCGAAACCCTGTTTCTATTAAACAATACAAAAAGCCTGGTGTGGTGGTGTGCACCTATAGTCCCAGCTACTCGGGAGGCTGAGGCAGGAGGTTGGCTTGAGCCTGGGGTGTTGAGGCTGCAGTGAGCCGAGATTGCACCACTGCAAAAAAAAAAGGGCGAACTCAGGTTCCTGGGTCCCTGCCCCACCTTCCTGCTGTGTTCTTATTGGGCTGTGCTGCTCTGAGGAGAGGTCCCTCAAAGCCCAGCCCTCCTCACCCTCAGCACAGCCTGAAGCTTCATGGTTTCTCTCTTCTCAGTCTGACCTTCTAAATTGACTCCTTCATATAATTTGTGCTTAGGGAGATGATACCACCTACAGGTTGGGCATAGAAACACAGTGTCCAGCGGTGTGCTCTGCTGTGTCGAAGGCTTCCGCTAGGATTGTGTGCATCTTCCACACCCACAGCAGAGAGGTTGCCTCAGCCCTCATCACCCTTCGCCAAGTATAGGTGGGGCACGGCACAGCCCAGCAGCTGATGGAGAGCCGGCCTTGAGCCCTTTGCTGGTGTCTAACTCACCCCCTTTCCCCTGGGATCCATGCTTAAGGTCCCCCACATGACCACTGATCATAAATCTTGTCGCAGATAGGAGCTGGGCTTGGCGTGGGGCCAAGAGCCTGCCAGCCCCCGGAGCAGAATGGAGTGGGCAGCGGAGTAAACTGCCGGGTGAAGCTGCTGGTTTACCGGGCCTCCTCCCACGTTCTTTCCTCCTCCACGTGATCGTGATCATTTCCTCTAGGACGGTCTTGGCATGTTTCCATCCATATGGAAGAGAGGGCCTGGGAAGACTGGATGGGAGTTGGTGTGTGTGAGCGAGCGAGCGACTCAAGAGGCTTCAGAGGGTTAAAACTAGCAGTCAGAAGACCGGCAGAGGATCCCCTGTGGGGGAAATTCGGTCAGAAGACCGGGGAGGATCCCTGTGGGGAAATTCACAACGATGCGGCATCTGCACTTCCTGACTCTGAAGGCCAAATGGGATGCCCCTGGCCCTCCTCTTCCCACTCCCCAGCATCAAAGACAGCATTTCCAGCCCAAACACCTTCAGAGCAGCCCTGGCGACAGAGAGGATCGAGGAACTGACTCCAGGTGCCGCACCTGAGTCTGTCTATCCCAACACCCAGAATCAGACATCCCCGTTGTCCTGGGGTCAGTCCCCACCCCAAACTCAAAGGGGGGGGCGGTCAGGACGCCTGCACGTGGTGCTTTGTGCTCCGGCAGGTGCACCCGGACTCCACGATGTCTGCCCAACTTCCAAGCCCTGTTTTGCAGCCCTGCCCGTAGACTCTCCCTCAAGAGTGTCTGGCCTTAGCGGTCTTCAGATTGGCTTCTTAAACGGAGGGAGGCGGACCGGGGGCGGGGTTCCTTGGTCATTTACTTGTCAGTGGTGTGCCTGGTTTCCGCTCTCTTCCGGGCGTGGAGGAGGTGTCATCGCAGGCCCCTCCACGGGCGTCCTCTGGTCAGTACTTCTCTCCTGGAGGAAGTGGAGAGCTGCCCGGAGGGAGAGGGTGGAGGTGTCTTGCCCTGTCTCACAGTCATTTTCTTGTCCTTTGCCCCCAACCCGTGGTGTACTCCCCGTCCCCACGTGTTCAACCACGGAGGGAGGGACGCACTTCCACCTAAGCAGGCTCACACCGCTGGGCCCTGAACGTGGGGGCCGCCGGAGGGCGGCTCACGGAGCACAGGGCAGAGATCCATCGCTAGGATGACAAGAGCCGGCGCTGCCCCACCCAGTCCCCGGCTGGAGTGCGCTCCGGCAGGACTCAGGGGCTCTCCGAGAGCCCAGAGAATCAAAGGGTTTACGCAAAAGCCAGAGGAGCGCAGCGCGGCCTTTCCCGCCCGCCCCCGGCACCGCCGACCGCTTTACGGCGGAGGTCGCGCCGCACAGCGGGCTGCCGTAAAGCGCTCCGAGGCGGAGCCGCCGCCGCGCGGCCGGGGCTCTTCACCCTAACCGGCCCGCGCTCACGATGGCCAGCGCCGCGCCGCGGGTCCGCTACCTGGCGGGCTTCTGCTGTCCTCTCGGGGGCCTGGCGGCGGGCAAGCCCCGCGTGCTGTACCACGAGGCGGAGGTCTTCCTGTCCACCGGCAGCGAGCTCGTCTACGTGTACGACCAGGAGGGCGGGCTGCTGACCGTGAGCGCCGGCCCGCGGGGGCGGGAGGGGCCGGGCGGGGGCGGCGGTTCGCGTGAAAATGAAGACCGCGGGCCCGCGCGTCGCCTCGGCCTGACCCGCGCCCCGGTCCGCAGGCGGCGTTCCGGTTCCCCGACCAGGTGTGGCACCTGGAGCTGCTGGCGCCGCGCAGGTTGCTGTACGCACTGTGCGCCCGGAGGGGCCTTTACTGCCTGTCGCTGGACCACCCGGGCAGGAGCAGGTGAGGGCGGGCCCGCGGCCTCCCTCCCGCACGCTCCTGCTGCCCCCGGACTGCTTCAGAGCGAGCAGCCGCACCTCCTCGCTCTTGGGGACCCGGGCTGCCACCAGCTCTGAGCCTTGGCCGCCATCCCCGCCCATATCTGGAGCCCCTGCCCCCAGCACTCTTGCTGCAAGTATCTTGCTCACAGTCCTTAGTTAAGTGGGGTTCACATGGTTAAGCCTACTTCGGGGTGCGGGATCCTGTCCTTTGGGCCCTGGTGGCCCGGTGCTGTCTGGTGAGACACGCCCCCGAGGTTGGGTGTTTATTAGAGGGAGGAGACAGCAAAGGCACCGTGACCCCGAGCCAGTGATCAGTGGAAACCATCTGGGTGGAAGGAAGCGAGCTCCGGGCAGCCAGGCCTGTCTTCAGTGCACAGCCGGCAGCTGCTGACCGCGGCCCAGGCTGTAGAGCGGGGGCAGCCTGTGCACTTTGCAACCTGGACCTCAGCCGGACGATTCTGTGCTGAGGGGTGTCCGTTCAAGCTGCTTTTGGATGTCTGGTACTTCCTGTCAAGCGTGTCCTCCGTGGGGAAGGTGGGAGGCCATGTGGCAGATGGACTGCTGAGGGCCTTGAGGGTCACTGCGGGGACCCCTGAGCCAGACTGCTCCATGCCAGGTTATGGGAAGAGAACGTGGGAATCCCACCCTGCCCAGGCCTGACCAATGCATCCCTTGTTCTCAAAGGTCTACAAGCCGGGATGACAGGGACAGCGAGGACGGTGACCAGCCTTCCCCTGTGATCCCTGTGGACCCTGATGCCTGCATCCTTCCCGATGCTGCGCTGTGCGCATTCACTGTGCTGGACAGTGTACTGGTCACCCTGGTGCAGGGTCCCGCCCGGTGGAAGATGCAGCTGTTTGAGCAGCCCTGTCCTGGGGAGGACCCCCGGCCAGGAGGCCAGATCGGTGAGGTGGAGCTGTCCACCTATGCCCCCCCAGCCGGGGTCCCAGGAAAGCCTGCAGCCCCCCACTTCCTTCCAGTGCTGTGCTGTGTGTCACCGTCAGGCTCCAGGGTGCCGCGTGACCTCCTTGGGGGCCCTGGGGGCTTCACGCTGGAGGACGCCCTCTTCGGGCTCCTCTTTGGAGCTGATGCCGCCCTCCTGCAGTCACCTGTGGTCCTCTGTGGTCTCCCTGATGGCCAGCTCTGCTGTGTGATCCTGAAGGCCCTGGTCACCTCCAGGTCAGCCCCTGGCGACCCAAATGCCCTTGTCAAGATCCTCCACCACCTGGAGGAGCCTGTCATCTTCATAGGGGCCTTGAAGACAGAGCCACAGGCTGCAGAAGCTGCAGAGAATTTTCTGCCTGACGAGGATGTGCACTCTGACTGCCTGGTGGCCCTTGGTCACCATGGCCGGATGCTGGCCATCAAGGCCAGCTGGGATGAGTCTGGGAAGCTGGTGCCCGAGCTGCGGGAGTACTGCCTCCCAGGCCCCGTGCTCTGCGCTGCCTGTGGCGGGGGTGGCCGTGTGTACCACAGCACCCCTTCTGATCTCTGTGTGGTGGATCTGTCTCGGGGAAGCACCCCGCTGGGCCCCGAGCAGCCCGAAGAAGGCCCGGGAGGCCTGCCCCCCATGCTGTGCCCAGCCAGCCTGAACATCTGCAGCGTCGTCTCACTGTCCGCCTCTCCCAGGACGCATGAAGGTATGAGCTGCTGTCTAAAATGAAAGATGGGAGCCCAGGGTGGAGCATCTTTTTTGGCTGTCTGCTACTATCAGGCCGCTTTCCTTTCCTGGGCTTGTTCTTTCACAACGCTGACGGGTGTTGATACAGCCTAGTGGTTAACTCCCTTCTTGTCTCAAGGTCAAGCAGGGGCTGGTGGTGGGTCTATGCATTGTTCTGCCTCTGGGGTCTAGGGTGTGGCCCTGGGCCTGGTAGGACCTGAGTGTGCTGCTTGCTGGCTGTGGACTCGGAGGAAACTCGGGGGTCGGCCGCAAGTGCCTCCTCCGCAGGTCTTATGTGGCGAGCAGCCCAGGGAGGTCTGTTCTGGACTCGCCTTTCTTTTTTTTTTTTTTTTTTTTTTTTTTTTTTTTTTTTTTTGAGACGGAGTCTTGCTCTGTGCCCCAGGCTGGAGTGCAGTGGCGCTATCTCGGCTCACTGCAAGCTCCGCCCCCCGGGTTCACGCTATTCTCCTGCCTCAGCCTCCCGAGTAGCCGGGACTACAGGCGCCGCCACCTCGCCCGGCTGGTTTTTCGTATTTTTTAGTAGAGACGGGGTTTCACGGTGTTAGCCAGGATGGTCTCGATCTCCTGACCTTGTGATCCGCCCGCCTCGGCCTCCCAAAGTGCTGGGATTACAGGCTTGAGCCACCGCGCCCGGCCATGGACTCGCCTTTCTTCCAAAGGCTGCAAACGCCTGCTCGTGTCATGGTGTGGCCTGTGAGTCTGCTCTGGACCGAAGGCAGATGACACTGTGGAATTCTAGTTTTGTGTTTTCCACAGAAAAAGCCAGAGAGTGTTTTAGCTGTGTGTGCCCAGTGTTGGGGTGAGAGAAATAGAGCCACACACCCCCAACCAGTGCATTTCCCCGAGTGTGCTCACATTGTGAGCATGCTACGTACACAGCAGGAGAGGAGGGCTTTGAAGGGAAACACCAGACTGTCTCCACTGCGGAAGAGAGGGCTTCAGATGGGGTCAGAGATGGCAAGGCTCGGGGCCACCGACAGAAGCCCGGGGTGGGGACAGCGCCTTTGTCTCGGGACCTTCTCTTCCTCACTGGACACTGGTCTTGTCTTCCGACTTCTTTCCTGGAGCCTGGGGAAGCACCTCTGAGTGTCACGCTGCTTGCCTCTCCCAGTCCGCCGACCAGGCCCCTTGTGTGTCTGTCACCAGGTGGCACCAGGCTCCTGGCCCTGTCCGCCAAAGGCCGCTTGATGACCTGCAGCCTGGACCTGGACTCTGAGATTCCTGACCCGGCCAGGATGACCACAGAGAGTGCAGGCCGGAAAATTAAGGAGCTGCTGTCTGGAATTGGCGACATCTCTGAGAGGTGAGCAGTTTGGCTTGGGCCGGGCAGAGGCTGGCGCTGCCATCCTTGGGAGGTAGTGTCCCTGTGTGGGGTCGTCCTGAGTCTGGGTGTCCTCGGGTGGCAATGGTCCAGGAGAGGCCATTAGTTGGCCTTTTTTTTTTTCTTTTTTCTTTTTTTTTTTTTTTGAGATGGGGTCTCGCACTGTTGCCCAGGCTGGAGTGCAGTGGCGCAATCTTGGCTCACTGCAAGCTCCGCCTCCTGGGTTCACACCATTCTCCTGTCTCAGCCTCCCGAGTAGCTGGGACTAGAGGTGCCCACCACCACGCCCGGCTAATTTTTTGTATTTTTTAGTAGAGACAAGGCTTCATCTCGTTAGCCAGGATGGTCTCGATCTCCTGACCTCGTGATCCACCTGCCTCAGCCTCCCAAAGTGCTGGGATTATAGGCGTGAGCCACCGCACTCTACTTGGCCTCCTTTTTTGAGAGGGAATTTCGCTCGATGTCACCCAGGCTGGAGTGCTGTGGTACGATCACTGTTCACTGCAACCTCCGCCTCCCGGGTTCAAGTGATTCTCCTGCCTCAGCCTCCTGAGTGGTTGGGATTACAGGAGTAATCCACCACGCCCAGGTACTTTTTGTATTTTTAGTAGAGATGGGATTTCACCATGTTGCCCAGGCTGGTCTCGAACTCCTGGGCTCAAGTGATTTGCCTGCCTTGGCCTCTCAAAGTGCTGGGATTACAGGCGTGAGCCACCGCATCCGGCCGTTACTTGTCCTCTTAAGATATCTTGAGAGCCTCAGGTGTCCCACTGTTTGGTGACAGGCTACCCAGCTGCCTCTGGAAGATGAGCCGGGACTGCCCCCCAGCACCCCACCCTTTCTCCCTAGTGGGCCACAGGAGACATCCGCTGCTGAGTCCTCACCCTCCCTGCTCTGAGTGCAGGATCCAGTGTGCTTTTCCTCCCGCAGCACTGGCCTTGGGATGTTCAGAGAGAACACACTGCGTGCATGCAGCATCCCCTGCACCTCTCACGTGACCACTGGGGTCCTGAGAGCGAGGGGCCTGTCACCCCAGGTCCCTGTGGTTAGGGCTGTTTCTGTAGTGCCTGCCACCCTCCTGGCTTTCGCTGTAAAGGCTGCAAGGGAGAAAAGAGACCCGCTAGGAACATTTTGGGGAGCGAGGTGGGGGTAATGCACCACCTGGCCCCTGAGTGGCCCAAATGTGGGTGGTGGGCTTCTCGAACCTGGCAGATTAGCCTAGGCCCCCCGAACACCAGCTCCATCCTCTGTCCGCTTTCCTCCTGTAGCCCAAGAGGAGAGATCAGGTCAGATGGCTGGAGGCAGCTTCCAGAGAGGCTCGATGTGGGTGGGACCGGGAGAGACATGTTCCTGCGGCGGGAGCCCCCTCTCTGGTGTGGCTCCACGCCCACTGTGTGCTTGTGGAGCCAGGTTCGGTGCCTACTGGGCCTGAGTCAAGATGTGGCACCGGGTGCTGTGGGTGTCCCCCCCTCTCCTGGGGGTCATGTCTGTCTTTCGCAGAGTGTCTTTTCTAAAGAAAGCGGTTGACCAGCGGAACAAGGCCCTGACAAGCCTCAACGAGGCCATGAACGTGAGCTGTGCACTGCTGTCAAGCGGCGCGGGCCCCAGGCCCATCTCCTGCACCACCAGCACCACCTGGAGCCGCCTGCAGACGCAGGACATGCTCATGGCCACCTGCGTGCTAGAGAACAGCAGCAGCTTCAGCCTGGACCAGGGGTGGACCCTGTGCATCCAGGTGCTCACCAGCTCCTGTGCCCTTGACCTGGACTCGGCCTGCTCGGCCATCACCTACACCATCCCCGTGGACCAGCTCGGCCCCGGTGCTCGGCGGGAGGTGACACTACCCCTGGGCCCTGGTGAGAACGGCGGGCTCGACCTGCCTGTGACCGTGTCCTGCACGCTGTTCTACAGTCTCAGGGAGGTGGTGGGCGGGGCCCTCGCCCCCTCGGACTCTGAGGACCCCTTTCTGGATGAGTGCCCCTCTGACGTCCTGCCTGAGCAAGAGGGCGTTTGCCTGCCCCTGAGCAGGCATACAGTGGACATGCTGCAATGTCTGCGCTTCCCTGGCCTGGCCCCGCCACACACACGGGCCCCCTCCCCACTGGGCCCCACCCGCGACCCCGTGGCCACTTTTCTGGAAACTTGTCGGGAGCCTGGCAGCCAGCCAGCAGGACCCGCCTCCCTGCGGGCCGAGTTCCTGCCCCCATCTGTGGCTTCCATCAAAGTGTCAGCGGAGCTGCTCAGGGCTGCCTTGAAGGACGGCCACTCAGGTTGGTGGCACTGATTGGCTTTGCTCAGCCTTGGGGAATTTTTTTTTTTTTTTCTTAAAGAGACAGGAACTTGCTGTGTTGCCCAGGCAGGAGTACAGTGGTGCAGTCATGGCTCACTGTAGCCTCGAGCTCCTGGCCTCAGGTGATCTTCTCATTTGGGCCTCCCAGAATGCTGGGATTACCTGCATGAGCCACTCCACCCCACCCACCTCGGGCCTGTGGACATGGGCTGTTCCTCCTTCTCCCAGCTGCTCCTGTGGGGCAGCCTGGCCCCCCAGCCCAGCAAGCTCTGCTCAGGAAATGAGCTTCGCATCCATCCCGTCCACTGTTGGGGTCTGGCCTTGTGTGGGGCCCTCTCACCATGTATTTCTTTTCAGTTTTGTTTTTTAAACCTATATATGGAAGCATAACCTAAATACAGCAGAGTCACAAAGGAGCCAAACTGTGAGCTTCATATCGCAGGCACCCGGGGAGGGAGTCAGCTGCACTCACCCCAAAGCCCCGGCACCATTCATCAGGCGTTTGTGAGCTCCACGAAATGGAGTATGCGGTCTCTTCTTCATGTCTGTCCTTTGCTCCCCCATGTGTGTGAGACCCTCTGTCACAGGTGCAGATGTCTCCGTTCTACTGCAGATGGGTATTTGGATGGTTTCTGGATTTGGGCTTGTGCAGAGAGGGCAGCCGCAGCCATCCCCTGGGGTGTTTCTGCCCGGTGCCGGGGCGGTGCTGCCTGCTCCTAACCTCAGCCCCCAGGAGCATTGCCAGGCCCCCCAAAGTGAGGTTTTCACCTTCCACAGATTGTAACTGCCCCCACCCATCGTAGGACTTGTTCAGCAGAGAGTTGAGCAGCGGCCTCCTTCCTTTCTCTGAGTCAGCTGGCCGTGCCGCAGCTTAGGGTGGGGCTGTGGATAGCTGGGATGCTTAGATGGCTCTGGGAAGGGCACTTTGGGGCAGCCATGCAGATGCCCACCTGGTAGGATCGTCTGAGCCCGCCTGGTAGGATCGGGCTGAGCTCTTGGCTGGTGCCTCCCCTCCAGGTGTGCCCCTGTGCTGTGCCACCCTGCAGTGGCTCCTTGCTGAGAATGCCGCTGTGGACATCGTGAGGGCCCGAGCGCTGTCTTCCATCCAGGGAGTGGCCCCTGATGGCGCTGATGTTCACCTCATCGTCCGAGAGGCAAGCAGGGGTTCAGGCAAATGAGCCTTGGCACCAGCAGTTCTTGGGGTGGGGCCCCTGGGCTGGAGCTCGGGAGGACCCCTCACCCTGGGCGGGGGCCCGGCAGCCTTTTCCTGAGCTCCCCAGAGGACTGTGATGTGACAATTTCCCCTCATGCCAAGCAGACCCCACTCAGGCGGGGAGGGCCTTGCAGCTCAGATCCCCGAGGACTGGCCCTGTCCAGCCCTGCCTGCCATGAGGGCCCCCTTCCCCTGTCCAGTACTGAAGTCATAGCAGGTTCCACAGTGCTGCTGGCAACACCCGTACCCCAGGAGCAGCAGCCCCGCTAACCCCCTGCACTGCTAGAGGGCTCCAGACCCGTCGCGGAAGCTGCTGAATGGCGAATGGCACTGCTGGTCTACAGCCCGTCGTGCATACCTTTCCAGAGACTCATGACCTCCAGCACATCCTCACGTCCCACCAGCAGAGGCTCTTGCAGGGTAGCACAGGCTGCCAGGACACCTGTGTCTCTGAGGATGGGCAAGGCTGCCTGGGGCTCAGAGTCTGCACTTGGTTTTGGTTTTCGTTTTAGTTTTGGTTTTTTTTGAGATGGAGTCTCGCTCTGTCGCCAGGCTGGAGTGCAGTGGCACGATTTTGATTCACTGCCATCTCCACCCCCTGGGGTCAAGCGATTCTTCTGCCTCAGCCTCCTGAATAGCTGGGATTACAGGCGCCCGCCACCACACCCAGTTAATTTTTGTATTTTTAGTAGAGACAGGGGTGTCACCATGTTGGCCAGGCTGGTCTTGAGCTCTTGACCTCAGGTGATCTGCCCGTGTCGGCCTCCCAGAGTGCTGGGATTACAGGCGTGAGCCGCCGCGCCCGGCCCAGAGTCTGCACTTGGAATCGAGCCTCGGCCCTCGGGTGCCTTGACTGCCCACTGCCTGGCCCTTTCCCCCGGATGCTGGGTCTGCTGGTGGCCCTGCAGGTCGGTGCTAACAGCCCCTGTGGGAGAGCCACAGGTGACTGTGTCCTTTCTGGGCTCCCAAGGCCCCTGGCGTCTCACCACCTGTGTGGCGTGTGGAGAGTAAGTCTAGTTTCCCGGCTCTCGGCCTGTTCTTGCCGTTCTTTGTTGTCCAGCTCAGCTCAGGCCAGCCTTCCTGAGGGACAGGTGGGTGTCCCATAGATAGGCCCAGCAACTCCCAGTGCCCACAGCGATGCCCTGACCCTGCTGCCAGAGGTGATCTGTGATGCCTGGTGTGGGGGAACACATGATCAGGGCCCCCCAAGGGGCATGCAAGATCTCCATGTAGGTTGTGCACAAGGCCTGGCACTGCAGTGGCCTCCTCCTGGAGCAGCCCCCGTCTGGCTCAGGGCCCTTCGTGAATTCCACAGGTCTGAGGGACGGGGTCTTCCTGACTCATCTGGGCGCAGAGCAGGTTCTTGCCACTGGTTGGTGGCTGGTTCTTCAGGTGGAAAAAGTTAAACTAGGGTACTAAGCTCTGCCTCCTTCAGGGTATAGGACAACCCAGGGCAGGGGGTTGGCCTCACGTGCTGCCAGCTGGGGAGGCTTCTGTGTAGCCTGAGCCCCCCAGGCAGGTGGGGGTGCCACAGGCAGGCAGTGAGGTGGCTCCTGTGTTGCAGGTGGCCATGACTGACCTCTGCCCAGCCGGGCCCATCCAGGCCGTGGAGATCCAAGTGGAAAGCTCCTCTCTGGCCGACATCTGCAGGGCGCACCATGCCGTTGTCGGGCGCATGCAGGTATGTCGGCCCGCTCAGGAAGGCGGCCAGGATCTGTGGGTCGCTCACTAAGGTCCGTGCATGGGACCCTGTAGCTGCTGGCCACGGGGTCTGCAGCTCCCTGCACGAGAGTTGTAGGAAGATCCAAGCCTGCTCTGCCGCTGAGTGCAGTGTTGTGCAGTGGGGCTGTGGGCGATGAGAGGCATGAGGTGGACCCTCTCAGGAGGCCAGTACTGCTCCCCAGGTGTGCCGTCACCCCCGGGCACCTGTGAGTGCAAGGACTGCCCAGGCTACGTGGCCAGTGGGCTTCTATTTGTGGCCTGCGAGGTCAGCCCAAGGTTTCCTCCCTTCTCTGGCTGGGCAGAGGCTGCATAGAGAGGCCGTGGCCTGGGCGTGGATCCTAGAACAAGGTGCTGGGAGCCTCCACGTCTTTGCCAAGAGAGTGGAGTTTGCAGCTCCCCCCACTCACAGCCCCAGGGGTTCCCTGGCACAGGAATAGCTGCTTCCATGCTGTGCCCAGAGCCAGCTTGGGCCAGCGGCTGCCAGATCTGAGAAGAAGCTCTCCAAGTTCCAAGCTAAAGTCTAAACTTGTGCCCTCAGCAGGGCAGCCGTCACACCTACCCACTAGGACTGTAGCGCAGCTTTGGCCCACACGGTGGGTCTGCAGCAACCCTAGAAACTGGTTCTGGAGTTTCTTGTTAGGGGTGGTCCCTGCCTCGGCTCCACCTGGAGCATGCCCAGGCCTCCCCAACCCTGAGGCCCAGGGCCTGCGGCCTGATGCCAGCTCAACTCCCGTGGGCACTGTGGTGACGCTTGGAGACGAGGCCCCTCTGCGAGCAGTGACTCTGCCCAGCCCCAGCAGGTGGCTCAGATGGCCGATCCCAATGAACACGTCAGCTCACACAGCACCATGACCCAGAGATTTCATTTGGTGCAAGGACCTTGCACCCTACACTTCCATGACCCTGATGAGCATGTTACGCAGCACTGTGACCCCAATTATCTCACGGCACCACGATGGGGGGCTGCCTGGGCTTGGGGGTCTTGTCCTGAGTGCTGGGGGCACCACGGGGATCTCCAGAGCTGAGGTGTTGCCTGTCAAAGGAAGCTCTGCCCACTGGGCCATCTGGTCCCCAAGAAAGTCCCGTTCCCTGCCAAGAGCAGAGCTCCAGCCCCTGGGTTTGTGTCTAGGTTTTTCTCATCTTACAAGGACACAGTCATGTGGGGTCAAACCCACTCCCGCGATCTCATCTTGGTCATCTGCAGAGACTCCATTTCCAGACGCAGCCACGCTCTGAGTGCCGGCACTAGGGCTTCCGCATGAATCTGGGGGGGCCTGAGTCAGCCCACAGGAGCCCACGCAGTGCTGCTGCCTCCTGGACACAGATCTCATATTGGGCTGCAGACCTTAGTGTTCCCCAACAGCTAGGTGCCCACCTCGCGAGCAGGAGTGCTCTCAGGACCCTACCCAGCACACGGCAGCTACCAGCACTTCTGGGACCCCAGGCAGGCCAGTGCTGCCCCTCAGGGTGTCAGGATCTCTTCTCAGTTGCTTTGCTCCAAGAGCCTGCAGGAACCTCACTGCCCAGGCTCATCTGGAAATTTAGTTGTATTTATTTATTTGTTTGTTTGAGATAGAGCTCCGGCTCTGTCACCCAGGCTGCTAGGCCAGTGGAGCGAGCTCGGCTCACTGCAACCTCTGCCTCCCAGGTTCAAGTGATTCTCCTCCCTCATTACAGGCTCCTGTCACCAGGCCCGGCTAATTTCTTTTTTTTTTTTTTTTTGGAGACGGAGTCTCGCTCTGTCGCCCAGGCTGGAGTACAGTGGCTGATCTCAGCTCACTGCAAACTCCGCCTCCCGGGTTCCCGCCATTCTCTTGCCTCAGCCTCCCGAGTAGCTGGGACTACAGGCGCCCGCCACCTCGCCTGGCTAGTTTTTTGTATTTTTTAGTAGAGATAGGGTTTCACCGTGTTCGCCGGGATGGTCTTGATCTGACCTTGTGATCCACCCGTCTCAGCCTCCCAAAATGCTGGGATTACAGGCGTGAGCCACTGCGCCCGGCCGATTTCTTTATATTTTTAGTAGAGATGGGGTTTCACCATGTTGATCAGGCTGGTCTTGAACTCCTGATCTGAAGTTATCTGCCTGCCTCAGCCTCCTAAATTGCTGCGATTACAGGCCTGAGCCCATCTGGGAAGTTTAGATCCGAGCCCAGGGAGCCAGTGCCGCAGCCCACACTGGACTGTGCCACGTGACTGAGTGAATGGCCAGGCCAGGGTCTCTGCACAAGATGCTAAGGGAGTTCCCTGGCTGGTCTGTGCTCCTGAGCGGCCTGAAGCCCAGGATGGGAGAAGGGGACAGCAGGCAGGTCTGGATCTGCATAGAGTGTGGCTCTTGGGGACAAGGAAGGTCCCACTAGTGGAGAGAAAAGAACCAAACAAGTTCATTTCCAAGAAACTGTCAGGCCAGGGGCTCTGTGCCCTGCTGCTCTGGAGGGCAGGAAGTCAAGGTGAACAGTGGGGTGGAAAACAGCAAAGTGGCTGGGGGGGTGCCAGGCAGGGAGGCAGCGCTAGGCAGATAGAAGGAGAGGGTCACCCTGCTTCAAGGGGTGTGGGGGCAGGTGCTGGGGCACACCCTCTCCAGCATGTCCCCTGTGTCCCCCCCAGACGATGGTGACAGAGCAGGCCGCCCAGGGCTCCAGCGCTCCTGATCTCCGTGTGCAGTATCTCCGCCAGATCCATGCCAACCACGAGGTGAGCACCCGGTGCCCTGGGCAATCCCCTCCACCTGGGTAGCCAGGAGCGCCCATCGGCAGGCCCTTCTCCAGTCACCCGGAGTCTGCAGAGTCCTCGCAGTGCGTGGGCTTGGCTCTCGTGGGCCTGGGGCAGAGTCCGAGTGACCACAGCCCTTCCTGCCCCTCATCTTCCTTGAGGGGCCAGGTGTCCAGGCCAGGCTGCGTGTCCCATGTTTTAAGGTTCCAGATGAGTGTTCATCCTTGGACCACCTGTCACTTCCCAAGTATGGTCCTGCGAGTGGTGGGTCCCCCAGAGACATCCAGTGACATCCCCAGGGCCAGGTGGGGACCTGAGCTGTGTCTGCTCCACCTGCAGACGCTGCTGCGGGAGGTGCAGACCCTGCGCGACCGGCTCTGCACAGAGGATGAGGCCAGCTCCTGCGCCACCGCCCAGAGGCTGCTGCAGGTGTACCGGCAGCTGCGCCACCCCAGCCTCATCCTGCTGTGACCAGGCGGGCCTGCCCTGGCCACGGCTCTGGTTACGCTTCCAGCCTCTGTAACAGCCCCCCAGGACTTTGTGGTTTTAGAGGAAAATGAGTTGGCCTGGTCAGAGCTGTCAGGGAAGGTGTGGCCTGGCCACGTGGGAGCAGAACACTCATGAAAGTGCTTGAAGGCTGTGAAGCACAAAGCAGATTCTGATTGGGAGCAACCGAGGTGGGCTCTGAACCTGGCCGGTCCAGCTTCGCGTCCTCTGCTGGTCTCTCTCCTCTGACCGCGGCCGCAGCCCCTGCACTTGCCTTCCTCACTGCTGGGCAGCCTTCCCACCGCAGCAGCAGCCCTTGAGGCCAGGAGGCAGTGCGGTGCATTCTGGACCCTAAGGGCCGGAGAAACAGGATTTCTGGGGTTTGGACTTGGGGTGAGTTTGTAACTGTTGCTGCCACACCACCAGGAGCACCAGCTGCCCCTCTGGGTGGCGCCACCAGGCGCCCCACGGTACCCTTGTCACACTGTTCACACCTGCCCGGCTGCCCACTCTGGGACCCCGAGGTGGGAGGGTGCTCCCTGAGACCAAAGCACAAAACAGCATGCAGGGAGCTCCTGCAAGTGCCCGTGGCCTTGTGCCACACCAAGGAAGGGCCATCGGGTGGCCTGTGGCCGGAATGCTCAACAACTAGGTGCCCCCGGCCGGGGCTGTACCCAGCACTGTGCACTATTTTCAGGGCCACTCGGTGGTGCTGTGGCCTCGGGGTGCCCTGAGCCCCAGCCCCCAGCCCCCAGCCCCCTCCCTCAGACTGGGCTACGGCCCGCCTCCTGGTGCTGGTGTTTTCATCTGGGGAGGGTGCTCGTGCCTCCCGCTGCAGGCACTGTCTGCCAAGAGTGCGGGTAGGAGCCGTGAGGTGCTTCTCTGCTGTGACAAACGACCCTGTCTGTGAAACTTCAGGCCTCGGCTGTGTTTTCTCACCCCTTCCCAGCCTCTCACTGGGCTCCCTCCAGAGTCATGGCACTGCTTGGGAGCCCCCAGCACGGGGGTGGCCTCCAAGGAAAAAGTGTTCGCTGTGACCCAGTTACCCCTGAGGAGGGCTCTGCTCCACGGGGGTGTCTGGGAGGCCTGGGGCCACTGCCTGGCTCTCCTGCCTTCCTCTCCATGGAGTGGGAGGGGCCTGTGGGGTGCTCCGAGTCAGGGTTTGTCTCCCTCAGTGGTCGCCACATCTCAGGGAGCAAGGCCCCCTGGTGACACTCCAAATCCGGCCTTTTCCGTGCGGCCACGGCCTGTGTTGCTGGGAGAGCGGGGGCCGGGTGAGCCACCCACCAAGGCGGTCCTGCACCCCTTAACGGTCCCATCCATGCTGTGCTCCCCAACTGTCCTCTGCGCCCCGCCCTGCCCCCTTCCCCCCCCCACCCCCCCACCCAGGAGCCTCTGGCTCTGACCTTTGTCCAACGCTTGTGCCTGTGTCTTGCTCTGAGAGTCAGGGGGAGAGCAAGGGGTTGCCAGGGGCTAGGGAGGGTTGAGGACCTAGGTTGGGGAGGGGTGGTGTCCAGTGAGGTCATCTGTGATATGTGTTGGTGGCCTCAGCCCGCCCAGGCTCAGTCCGCCACCCACCCCCAGCCCCCATCTTCCCCACGTCCTCAAGACCTCCCCTCCGCCCCACCCCCACCGGGCTGGGTCACCCTGCCCGGTCACCCTGCCCATCCACAAGGCCACCTCCTGGATGCGAGTCCTTGGGCACTGGGAGGTTCTGGGCACGCTCTGGTTTGGGGGAAACTGTGGGCTTCCTCCCCCTACAGCTGCAGGACCCTCAAGCGGCACCCGGAAGCCTATGCGCGGCTGCGGGACAGACACAGTGTAATGCGCGATAGGCTGGTCCGGGCGCGGCCTCAGTACTCCCAAAGCGCGGTCCCGGCCGGTGCGTCGGCGTCGGCGCGCAGCAGGCCCGAGGCGCCGCCGCGCAGGTACTTGCCGCTCCGGGCGCGGATGGCCAGGCGGCCGCGTTCGCGGAACTCGAAGACGAAGTCCTCGGCGCGTTCGCCGTCACTGCACACGCTGCCGTGGCTGCCCGTGTACCAGAATCCGCCGCCGCGGCCTGGAGGACGGGACGGCGTTGGCGGGGGTGCCCACCTGCCCGCTGCGACCCGCTCCCGCGTGCCCACCCTGCCCGCCGCGCACCTCGGATCTGGTAGGCGCCGTCGCTGAAGCTCAGGTGGAAGACGTCGTAGACAGAGCGGTTGGTGTCCAGCTGGTTGGAGCCGCGGCGGTGGCAGACGAAGCCGTCCAGGCCGCGCAGCACCAGGATGGGCCGGTTGATGAGCTTGAGGGTGAACTCCTCGTCTTTGCCTGGCAGGGAGAGCGTCTGCTGCGCTGCCCCTCCCGCCACCTTCCCTGTCCAGGCCGGGGGGGTGGGGTCCCTGGGAAGCGCCACACCTGGACTTAGGGGCCCAGGCCTGCCATTGCCTCATGTGCGACCTTGGCAAGGTGCCTAGGAGGTTCCCGGCAGCGGAGAAAAGGACACTCCCATAAGGACCTAACTGTTTCCCTTGCCAAGACGGTTATCTTGACTAGCAAGTATGACTCCATGACAGCAGCCGTTCCACGGGCTAGGGAGGGTCCAGCTCTCGGTGGAGATGGGGTGTCTGGGCAGGCGCTGTCCCTGGGTGGAGACAGCCCCTGCCCCGGTCCCTGGCAGGCGGAGTGCTCACCCACAAAATCGCTGATGGCCGCCAACTGCCCATTCTTCTTCATGCACACGTAGCGCCCATTGCTGGCTTTGAGTGCCACCCGCCGGCCGCGCCACTCCATCTCAAACATGGTGTTGGCGGAACTGGAGGGAGCAGCGAAAGGTCTCCTCAGGACAGCAGGAGATGGGGGTGCAGGGTATCTCTTCCCTATCCTCCTCAGGTTCCAAGGAGTGGAACAGGAGCCTGCCTTCCACTGACACACCCGCCACCATCAGGAGCTACCTGGCCCCAGTGGGCTTTCCTCTCTGAGCTGCCACGGCAGTCCTCACGGCCGAAGCAGTGATGGTGGCGGAAGTGATGGTGCAGGTGATGGGAATGGTGATGGGGATACAGATAGGGATGGAGATGGAGATGGACATGGGGATGGAGATGGAGGTGGGGATGGTGGTGGGGATGATGGAGATGGGGATGGGGATGGGGATGGTGGTGGAGATGATGGGGATGGTGGTGGAGATGATGGAGATGGGGATGGTGGAGATGGGGATGGAGATGGGGATGGGGATGGTGGTGGGGATGGAGATGGAGCTGGAGATGGGGATGATGGTGGAGATGATGGGGATGGTGGTGGAGATGATGGAGATGGGGATGATGGTGGAGATGGGGATGGTGGTGGAGATGATGGAGATGGGGATGGTGATGGGGATGGTGGTGGAGATGATGGAGATGGGGATGGTGATGGGGATGGTGGTGGAGATGGGGATGGTGGTGGAGATGATGGAGATGGGAATGGTGATGGGGATGGTGGTGGAGATGATGGAGATGGGGATGGGGATGGTGGTGGAGATGGGGATGGTGGTGGAGATGATGGAGATGGGGATGGTGATGGGGATGGTGGTGGAGATGGGGATGGAGATGGAGATGGGGATGGGGATGATGGTGGAGATGATGGGGATGGTGGTGGAGATGATGGAGATGGGGATGATGGTGGAGATGGGGATGGTGGTGGAGATGATGGAGATGGGGATGGTGATGGGGATGGTGGTGGAGATGATGGAGATGGGGATGGTGATGGGGATGGTGGTGGAGATGGGGATGGTGGTGGAGATGATGGAGATGGGAATGGTGATGGGGATGGTGGTGGAGATGATGGAGATGGGGATGGGGATGGTGGTGGAGATGGGGATGGTGGTGGAGATGATGGAGATGGGGATGGTGATGGGGATGGTGGTGGAGATGGGGATGGAGATGGAGATGGGGATGGTGGTGGAGATGGGGATGATGGTGGAGATGGTGGAGATGATGGAGATGGAGATGGGGATGGGGATGGGGATGGGGATGGTGGTGGAGATGATGGAGATGGGGATGGTGGTGGAGATGATGGGGATGGGGATGGTGGTGGAGATGATGGAGATGGGGATGGTGGTGGAGATGATGGAGATGGGGATGGTGGTGGAGATGATGGGGATGGTGGTGGAGATGATGGAGATGGGGATGGTGGTGGAGATGATGGAGATGGGGATGGTGGTGGAGATGATGGAGATGGGGATGGTGGTGGAGATGATGGAGATGGGGATGGTGGTGGAGATGATGGAGATGGGGATGGTGGTGGAGATGATGGAGATGGGGATGGTGGTGGAGATGATGGAGATGGGGATGATGGTGGAGATGATGGAGATGGGGATGGGGATGGAGATGGGGATGGTGGTGGAGATGATGGAGATGGGGATGGGGATGGTGATGGGGATGGTGGTGGAGATGGGGATGATGGTGGAGATGATGGGGATGGGGATGGTGGTGGAGATGATGGAGATGGGGATGGTGGTGGAGATGGGGATAGAAATGGTGATGGGGATGATAGTGATGGTAGAGATGGAGATGATGGTCATGGGGATGGCGATGATGGTGGGGATGGTGATGGTGGTAAGGGGGATGTTGGAGGAGGGAGGGATGTGTGCACTCACACTTGTGTGGCTGTGGCCTGAATGCCCCCATGGGTGACCAGGGTCCAGTAGCCCCCAGTGCTGGAATAGAAGGTGCACTTCTTTGTCTCCTGGTCAATTTGCATCAGGAAGGTCTCATGGTCTAGTTCATCATCCTGATTGGCTGAGACGTTGACCCCTGGAGGGAGGAGATGGGGAAGCCCCTCACGCCTCTCCTGGGTAGGGAGCAGGAGATGGGGGCATGCTTTTGGGGGCACCCCTGAAGCCAGAGGGGTCTCATCTAGAAATCTCTTGACTTGAGAAGATTTGGAAGACACCTCTCAGAGAGCCTGGGAACCCTGCCCCAGGGCCATGTGTGCCGTCTGTGGACCCTGCACACTGTCCCCAAGGGAGCCGTGACCTCCCTCCACACCCCCAGGAGCCAGGCCCTTCTGCTTGGCACAGCCCCCACTCTCTGCTAATCAGTAATCAGCTGGTAATCTCCTTGCCCTGCTCTCTTGACCCAGGGCTTACACCAGCCTCTATTTATAATTCACCCTAAGCTGCTGGGTGGGCACAGGCAGGACCTAACGATGGGGATGGTGGGGATGGGGATGGTGATGGGGGCACCCCTGGGCACCAGGCAGGGGCTGGTCCCTGTCACCTCTGCAGAAGCCCCAACTATCCGTGTTTGGTCTCCCGGGACCCCTGGGGGAGGACAAGACTGCCCTGGGCTCCATCTGGGGTTCCTGCAAGGGGATGGAGGGGCACCCATGCCCAGCATGGGGACAGCAGACACTAGAGCCACCCCAGGATCTTCTGTGAACTGAGTCCCTGGCTCTTCCCACAAGCCACCTCCCTGTTTCCATGGCAACTGGCCACTGGGAGTGATGTATCAAATTGCGGAGCCCCCCACGAGGCCCAGGGACTCTGGTGGCCTGTCCAGCTGGGGACTGGGAGGGAGTGGTGGGCAGAGCCCCACAGGGCCTGAGGGTGGGGCCAGATCCCATCCCACTCTGTCCCCAGGGGAGAGGGCACCAGGCTACCAGGCTATGACTGCCAGAGAGCTTGGGACCTGTTCCCTTCTGAGAGCCCCAAAGCTGCCCCTCACACCCCAGGCTGGGGTCTCCCTCACACTCACCACTGATCAGATGCAGAGGAGCAACCAGCATGTCCCCTGCACTGTGGCCGAGCATTCGTGCCAGCACCCCACTGCCACCAGCTCTAGATCCTGGCAAATACTGAGCTAAGAGCAGCTGTCTGGGCCCAGTGGAGGGCAGCACTGACATGGTGCCCGGGGGTAGCAGGACCCCTCAGGAGGGGAGGCCCATGAGGGGCGTGGCAACGCCGTCCCTGCGGGCACTGAAGGAAGAGTGGGGTAAAGCCACAGCATCGCAGGGCTGCCCCCGCCACCGTGCCTCCCGGACCAGCACTTTGGTGTCCCTAGTGTTGCCCCCACACCTCCTTCAGACAGAATGCTGTCTGGGGCTGCCTCATTCAGCCATTTGCTTCCAGAGAAATGACCTCAAAATAGGAGAGGAGTGCAGCTGGCATTGGCCTGGGCAACACTGGTTTTACCCAACTCCAGAGGGGCTAGTTGAGCAGCTGGGGGACTCAGTTCTGGCCAATGAGCGTGAAGAAGTGTCTGCTAGGACTTAGGGGAGAAGTGTTCTTACTCCTGAGAGGACACAAGCAGAGCCAGTGCCTCTTTTTTCTCTGGACTTGGTCCTGCCTGGATGTGAGGCCTGGAATACCAGCAGCCACATTACGACCATGAGGGCGTCAGGCTAAGGTCAGAGCTGACCCAGGAGAGTGGTTCAGCAAAGAGGTAAGAACGGAGGACCCCGGGGAAGCTGCTGAGCGGGTGATGGTGGCTGCCTGGGAACCCACCATGCCCAGGGCTCTGGACTCCCGTTTCAGATGATTGTGTCACTGCTGGAGCCAGCCTGTGGCCAGTTTTCTGTTACAGCATCGGACACTGCCTGCCACGCTGTCTGCTGGCAGAAATGAGCAGGCTCTGGCTGATGGCGGGGGATACATGCAAGCCTGGGTGCTCACTCCCCTCCCAGGGGGAGGAGAGGCTTAGGGGCCACCCAGCCAGGGAGATGCCTCAATGAAGGGCCTGCCATGTGGCCGCTCCACAGAGGCCGGGTGGGGGTGACACTATAGCGCCTCCCACGCTGCAGCTGCCTTGGAAGCTGGGGGGGTTCCATGCCCCAGGACTGAGATGCCACGTCCCACTCCCCACAGCACTGGCCGCCAATCCAGAGCCTGAAACACCTGGCGGCCAGGTCCTCACCCTTGGCCCTGCTGAAGGCAGGGAGGTGAGTGGCTGCTGCTTCCTGTTTCTAAAGTGGGAGATGGGAGCCAGTCTTGAGTAGGGGATTCTCCCCTCAAAAGGACAATGGGGTCAGATGCAGGGTGGTTGAGGATCAAGAGACTGAAAAATGGTCCATACAGTCCCCATCCCTCCACCACTCTATCAGCACTCCTCCATCACCATCACCATCACCACCATCACCACCATCATCACCATCACCACCAGCACCATCATCACCATCAGCACCATCACCACCATCACCATCATCACCATCACCTTCATCATCACCATCACCATCAGCACCATCATCACCATCACCTTCATCATCACCATCATCACCATTACCATCACCTTCATCACCACCATCATCACCATCACCTTCATCATCACCACCATCACCATCATCACCATCACCTTCATCATCACCACCACCATCAGCACCATCATCACCATCACCTTCATCATCACCACCATCACCACCATCACCATCAGCACCATCATCACCATCACCATCAGCACCATCACCTTCATCACCACCATCATCACCATCACCTTCATCATCACCACCATCACCATCATCACCATCACCTTCATCATCACCACCACCATCAGCACCATCATCACCATCACCTTCATCATCACCACCATCACCACCATCACCATCAGCACCATCATCACCATCACCATCAGCACCATCACCTTCATCATCACCATCACCATCATCACCATCACCATCATCACCATCACCATCACCTTCATCACCTTCATCATCACCATCACCACCATCACCTTCATCATCACCATCATCATCATCACCATCACCACCATCACCATCGTCGCCGCTGCCACCACACTGTCACCACGGCCCTCACCTCCACCTCCATGCCACCATCCACATCACACCACCAATGCCATGGCCACTGCCATGGCTGCCGCTTTGAGTCTGCTTCCCAAGCCGTCCACTTACAAATGGCTAAAGGTCCAGTGTCTTTGGCTCCCATGGAGGAAGCATTCTCACTACCACTGTCCCACTTACCCCCTTTAACCTCCTAAGGATGGCCACATGCCCGGGCCTAGGCCCAGGCCAGCAGGCATTGTAGCTGGACTGTGGGCTGTGATGGGAAGGAAGGGCCATGACCATGCATCCACAGTTGAACCCTCACTCCTGGGACCCTGTCACTGTTGGGATAGGCCCGAGGACACTGACTGCAGGTGCAGGACCCCATAGCCATGGCCGGGCTCCCCTCTCAGTGTGCAGGGTGGGGCCTCTGCCGTCTGGCCCCAGAGTATCCGTGTGCCCAGGGGGCCTGAACATCCGTCAGGGCAGGGGCTTGGTGGGCACCTGGGAGCTGCCAGGAGATAGAGGAGCTCCATTCACCCTGCTCTCCCCACCTTGCCTCTTCAGACTACCTCAGATCCACTCTGGGGTGCATGGAGCCAGGAGCCCAGGTGGGTAGTGACTGCCTGGGCCAGGGCGTCTGCCTCAGAGCTCAGCTAGTGGGGAAGGAGGAACTGCTGGGGTTCACCCCACAGGCGGTGGAGGGAGTCACGCAGGGAGGCAACTGGTGACCCAGGAACTGGGGAGAGCCAGGCCACGCCCCACTGGAGCACGGAGGTGCCTCCCCACCAGGAGCCCAGGCCCCGGGTGAGGCCGCCTGCCCACTGTGTCCTCCAACACTGGAGCTGACCTTAAGCTCCCCCAACTCCTGAGGACATGAGGCTCCACTGGTCAGGCACATGGTGGTGCCATCCCCGCCCTACCCCGGGCTCCCTGCCCTGCCCTGGGCCCCTCCCCAACTTCCTTTAAAGTCCAGAAATTCGGCCGAGTGCAGTGGCTCACGCCTATAATCCCAGCATTTTGGGAGGCCAAGGAGGGTGGATCACGAGGTCAGGAGATCGGGATCATCCTAGCTAACATGGTGAAACCCTGTCTCTACTAAAAAATACAAAAAAATTAGCTGGGCGTTGTGCCGGGCGCTTGTAGTCCCAGCTCCTCGGGAGACTGAGAAAGGAGAATGGCATGAACCCGGGAGGCGAAGTTTGCAGTGAGCCAAGATCACACCACTGTGCTCCAGCCTGGGCGACAGAGCAAGACTCCCTCTCAAAAAATAAAGTCCGGAAAATGGGGTGGAGGAAGAGAAGGGGAAATATGGGCCCCCCACAGCCTCCTGCCCACATGCCCCTCATGGCACCAGGTCAGGCCTCCTGCCCCTGCTGGGCACTGCCCATCGCCTGGCCCACACCTCTGCAGTCTGAATCTGCAGCTGCCCGGGGCTTGGCTGAGACATTCTCCAGCTATGTTGAGAAAGGCCGGGAACCCTTGCCTCTGACCCTGAAGCCACCACCCCTCAGTGGGGGTCCCCTGGGCATGGCCGGAGGGCCACCCACCCGACCCTGAGTGGCCACACATGTCCCACATGGACCCCCAGCCCAGAACAAACACGCGAACACATAGACACGATGCCACTCCCCGTGAGACGCCCACGGCCTCTTTCCCGAAGCAGGGGGAGGTCCCAGCACCCCTCAGGAGGTCACCACCTGTGCCCTCCTTACCTTGCCGCACAGAGACGTAGCGGTGGTTGGCAGCCACCAGCACCACCTGAGGGTGACTCTCCTCCAGGTCGAAGAGCTCGTCCTTGCTGGGCCGCGTGTTTCGGCCGGCCTTGAGGGTGCCAGCAGGCCCCATGGGTGCCAGGTAGCGGCCGTTGCAGTCCTTGAAGGCCAGCTTGCCCGCCTTGAACTCCAGCGTATAGCAGGCCTGGGGCTCCGGCTCCCAGACCAGGCGGCCGTCGCTGCGCAGGTAGCGGCTGTCACAGGACTTGAGGCAGTACTGTCGGCTCCGGAAGATGAGGGTGAGGAGGGCGTCCACGCCCCAGGGCTTGTCACCGTCCGCAGCCATCTCGTCCTCCCGCGGGCACAGGTGCACATAGCGCCGCCGGCTCACGCTCAGCAGGTGGGCCTGCGGGTGGATGGCCAGGTGCACGGTCCACAGCTCGGCCGGGGAGATGGCTGTGGCAAAGCAGGACAGCTGGTCCTCGGTGCCTCCGAAGAAGCGGCCATGCGGCTCTGACTGCAGCACCCAGCGCCCATCTGGCTGCGGCAGGACCAGGAAGCGGCAGTCACGGCCCGGCTGCTCTGCCTCGCAGGCCACGCGCCCGTCCTCTTCTGCCGACAGGTAGCGGCCCAGGTGGCTGCTGCGGAGCAGCACAGCCGACCCTTGTCCAGGGTCGGGCTCCAGCACCCAGGTCTGCTTCCTCTTGAGGCTAGGCGCCGAGGCATTGACCTTGAAGCCGAAGCTCTCGGCTGTCAAGTAGCGGTCAGTGTCGTTGACGAGGCCAAACTGGATCTTCAGCACCTGGTGCAGGCCGTTGGTCGGCATCTTCAGGCTGGCCAGGTCCCCGGAGGGGCCTGGGACGCTCCCTCTGAGTGCTCACGGCCCCCGCGGCCCCCCAGAACCCCAGGTCGGCTCAGCTGGCCCACGGCCCCCAGACCCAGCCGGTGTCATGGATCCCCTGTGTGCTCTGACCTGCCTCTGACCTGCGGCAGCAGCCTGGGAAGCTCTTAGAGGGCTCGAGGGCAGCAGAGGGCGGGCGGGGAGAGCGGATCAGAGACTTGCAGCTTAGGAGCGGTACTTTTCATTACTCTGAGCTTGGATTTCAGCCACTCCTGGATTACAGAGTCCAGAGCCTGAGGGCCCGCAGGGCTGGAGGGCAGGGTTGACCCTTGTTTCCTCACAGCGTAGGCCCAGCGCCCCTCTTCATGGCCCTGCACCTTTTGGCCTCTCTCGTTCCTGCCCACCTCCTCCAACCCCGTGTGGGCTCCCAGCCTGGGCCGGCCCTTCCCGATGTAGAGCTGCCCGGTGGAACGCTCACGGCTTGGCCGCAACCCGATCGCTGCGTGTACCCTCGGTGGCCGCCAGGCCCTCAGCCGGATCCAGTTACTGCTTCTCTGATTCCTGCTGCCAGGAGCACAGCAAGGACCCCACCCACAACCTACAGCCAGGTCATCTCCACCCCAGGCCAGCCTCTGGCCACGCTGCTCAGGCCCCAGAATGACGCGCACTGGACTGCTGCCCACACTGGAAGGTGGAACACAGTGGCCGTGCAGCCCTGCAGGCAAGAGTCAGGGTCAGAGGCCCCAGTCTGGCCTGGCCCCGGCACACTCCTGTGCACTCTGAGCAAGTTGCTGGTCCTGAGGCTGCCCCTTCCTCTGCTGTGAGCTGGAGTGAAGCCAGCCTCACTTCACTTTGGAGTCTTTACGGATGTGCATCCAGGAGGCTGGTGGGACGCTGTCCACCCCGTGCTCCCAGGGTGACCCTTGGAATCTGGGAGAGGATGAAGGCCAACAGGCTGGGAGAGACTGGAAGTGGTCACACCTGTCCCCAGCACCTCCCTGCTCTGGGCCACCTAGCTGCACCCCTTCCCCAGAGCCTGAGGGGCACTGGGCCCTGCTCACCATGCCTGGCGCCTGCACCTGCCTCAGGGGCTCAGAGCCAAGTAGTGAAACCAGAGCTGCCCACCCTGGGCCAGGGCCAACCTGGTGTCCTCTTCCTCATAACAGCATGTGACCCTCAGATCTCCCTGGGGACTGGGAACAGGGGCCGCAGGGCACTTCCGGTCATGGCCTGGAGTCAATCCCCTGACCTCCTGGGCCCCCCATCTCCTGAATGGCTATCATGGGGGTCCCCATATGGCAGGAGTCTAGCCAAAAGCAAGGGGCCTGGGCTGGGCACCTGTGGGCCCCAGAGATGGGCGGGGCCACAGTGGCAGAGTGTGCACAGACTCAGGGACTCTCCCTCTGTCCTGTAAGCTCTGGATGGCAACTGTGCCAGGCACCTGCAGACACGGGAGGAAAAGGAACCTGTCCTCACTGTCCCCGTGCTCAGGGCCCGGGTGGGGGCAGAGAGACTCCCACATTCAAATACCGCCTAAGGGCACAGTGCACGCCACGACGCCAGGGCCTGGTCTTGCCTCTCCCTGTGCACTGGCCTCATCCGCCTCTGTGATTCACACGCTTTTATGAGGCACCAACTGTGTGCGAAACCAGGTCATGTGCCAGGCACCATCCTAGGAAGACGCAATCTGGGGTTACACCCCCTCCCCAGAGACGATGCCCACACACTCTCTCCCACAGTTTCAACGGAACTGAGGACCCAGGCCTAGCACCGATGCCAGGGAAGTATCTCTGGATTAGGGGCACAAGCTGGGGTGCTGCCTGCACTTCAATTTCCCATTGGATCTTTTCTTAAATTTTTTTTCTTGAAACAGGGTCTCGCTCTTCACCCAAACTGGAGTCCAGTGGCACAATCTTGGCTCACTGCTACCTTCGAGCTCAAGCAATCCTCCTGCCTCAGCCTCCCAAGTAGCTGGGACTACAGGCACTTGCCACCATGCCCGGCTAATGTTTGTATTTTTAGTAGAGATGGGGTTTCGCTATGTTGCCCAGGCTGGTCTCCAACTCCTGAGTTCAAGTGATCTGCCTGCCTCGGCCTCTGAAAGTGTTGGGATTACAGGCATAGCCACTGTGCCCAGCCTCCCGTTGGATTGTGAGGGCACAGCTCAGTTGGTCTGTGAGTCGTAGACGCCAGAGGGACAGCTGTGCCCATGGTCCCCCCGCCTCAGACACAGACACTGGCTTCACCTCCACTCCCCAACACCCAGCCAGGCTGTGAAGGAGCCCAGGCGGCCTGTCCCTCTGATTGGCATGACGGCCTCATTAACACTGCCTGGGCTGGCAGGGTGCTTAGGCATCGGGTGCCCAGCGGGAGGACGCCTGGCCGCCAGGGGCTAAGTGGGCCTGGCTCTGGGCAGCCTGTCAGTGGCAGAGCCAGGAATGATGGCGGCCTCTCAGTTCTGGGGCCTCACAGCTCCACCCTGGGTGGGGCTGCCTGGAACTGACCCAGGTGTGTGAGCTAAGGGGGACTCTCAGGCCCCAGGGGAGGGTGACTAAAGGGTGGGTGCCTGGGCCGGGCTTCCTTGGAGGGAGACCGTTGGCAAGGATTCCAGCCCCTCCTGCCTCCACGTCAGGACCCCAGACTCTTGCCCAGCCACCTGCTAGGACTGTTTCCTCTGGATCCCCAGCAAGGTTTCTGGCACACAGCAGGTACTTAATAAGTGCCTGAGATTGTTGGATGTGGGGAGTCTGGTTGTTATTATTTTTTCAGATGGAGTCTCACACTGTCACCCAGGCTGGAGTGTAATGGTGCAATCTTGGCTCACTGTAACCTCTGTCTCCCTGGTTCATGCGATTCTCCTGCCTCGGCCTCCCGAGTTGCTGGGATTACAGGCGCCCACCACCATACCCGGCTAATATTTTGTATTTTTTAGTAGAGATGGGGTTTCATTATGTTGGCCAGACTGGTCTCGAACTCCTGACCTCATAATCTGTCCTCCTCAGCCTCCCAAAGTGCTGGGATTACAGCCATGAACCACTGGGCACAGCCTTTTTTTTTTTCTTTTTCTTTTTTTTGAGATGGAGTCTTGCTCTGTCGCCCATGCTGGAGTGCAGTGGCATGATCTCGGCTCACTGCAACCTCTGCCTTCCGGGTTCAAGCAATTCTCCTGCCTCAGCCTCTGAGTAGCTGGGATTACAGGTGTGTGCCACCACGCCCGGCTAATTTTTGTATTTTTAGTAGAGATGGGGTTTCACCATGTTGGCTAGGCTCATCTTGAACACCTGACCTCAGGTGATCCACCTGCCTTGGCTTCCCAAAGTGCTGGGATTACAGGCGTGAGCCACCGTGCCTGGCCGTCTGGTTCTTTTTTATTTATTTTAGAGACAAGGTTTTGTTCTGTCACCCAGGCTGGAGTGCCGTGGTGCTATCTTGGCCAATGGCAGCCCGACCTCCTCGGCTCAGGCGATCCTCTCACCTTGACCTCCTGAGTAGCTGGGACCCCAGCACAGGGCCGGGTTCTTGTGTGATGGACTGAGCCTCTGCCGATGGGTGCAGCATCGTGCATGTGTGCGAGTGTGGTGTGTGTGTGTGTGTGTGTGAAGGTGCTCATGGACGAGGGTGGGCAAAGGTTGCCAGCAGGGTCGCCTGCTGGGCCAGCTCTGGACCCTGGGAGTGTCATCCTGGATCCCAGCCTGAGAGCCTACTCCGGGCTGCCCAGCAGGGAGCCCAGGTTGTACACTGCCCAAGGGAGGCTGTTTCCAGGGTCCCACTCATACTCCAGACATATGCAACTCAAAAGAACATGTGGTGGGCTGGGGCGCTCTAGCCCCCCACAGCGTTCTCAGGCAACAGGGAGCACCCCCTCCCATTGACCCCCACCAAGCCCTGTGGTCACACCTCCAGAGGTGCCATGCAACCACTCACGCGGGGTACACACGCGCCTGCCACCCTGACCTGTGCAGGCTGCACTGTGGGGAGAGCTCCACGCCCCACCCTCACCCACCTCGGACGCTGGTGGGTGGAAGCCCACGCCCAGTGAGGCCAAAGCTGAGGTCTGCACCTAGGAGGGGGTGCCTTGTTCTGGTGGGCACTGAGAGGCTGTTTGGGGTAGCAGTACCCCTGATCCCCTGGTCCAGGGAGCAGCCAGCTGTGACAGCCTTCCTGGCCTCGCCTGAGCCCAGAGGCAAGGAGTGCCTCAGCCATCAGAATCCCCCGACAGCCTCCCCTGAGGCCCGAGTCTCAGCCTCCATCCCTCTCAGCGCAAGGCCAGCTAGGGAAGGACCAGGAAGCCATGTGCCCCCACCGGCCCCTGGTGTCCACCCTCAGGTTTCCTGAGAGCCCTCAGGAAATCGTTCCCTTTCTGAGGTGCTGGAGGACGGGCAGTCCTGGCGCCGCAGGGTCCCCCTTCCCCTCCCTCTCACCCAGCTGGCCCCTCTGGTGCTACAAGGGGAATGACCCCAGCCCCTCCCCGCCGCCATGCCTAGACCACTGATCCTGGATGCTAGAGCCCAGCCTGGGTTCCTGCTGGCACGCTGTCTGCTGCCATGGTGACCGGCACGTGCTCCAGGCTGGGTGCCCTGCAGTGCTGGTGCTGGTGGTGTGAGCTGGTACAGGCCTGCCTGTGTGCAGCTGGGGGAGAGGTCGCTCCTCACCCTGCTGGCCTGGAGCCCTGGAAACTGGAACATGGAGCCCTGGGGCAGCCCCGCGGCTGCGGACCATGCCTTTCACAGGCCAGCAGCACCTTCGGCCCTCCCTGCAGGCATCGGAGGAGCCCCTGCCTCAGTGCCAGGCCCTGACTGCTGCCACTCCTGTTGGCATCCCTGTCTCCAGTGATTCCCAGGTACTCCACTCTCCTCCTCGTCCCCATGCCAAGCCCCTGCCCAGGCTCTGTTGTCCCCTTGGCCCTGCAGCCAGGTGAGGGCCACCCTGCTGGGCACACCGGGACTTGATGTCCTCACTGCTGGCCCAACACCAGGTCCCAGGGGCCCAGCCCCGGGTGTTGTTCCTGAGAACAGACCTGCAGCCTGGCGACCTCATGATTTTTTCATGGCTGAGCTATCGGCTCTGCTGCAGTTCCACTTACACGGGCAAGGGGGCCGCACTTCTCTTTCTCTGGCCTGGGTTGGTTTACTGAGGCCGGGTTTAGGGTGACAGGCTCCATCGGCAAGGCAGGGGGCAGGGCAGGGCTGGAATGAAGAGCTTGGGGAGGGGCTCTCCAGCGTGGCTGCCTGCCTGCTCCTAGAGAATCCCCCTCCCCTCCCTCCCCCTCCCCGCAGGCAGCTTCCTGAATTGTAGTTGGGGTTCATGGCTGGCTGCTCTGGAGCCTCCCCTTGGAACTGTCAGGGCGGACAGCCTCCTGGCTTTTGTTTTCCGTGAAATCATAAGGTGCTGGTGGGGGGCTGTGCCTGGAAGAGGAGGGGAGGAAGAGCACCTGGCAGGGGACTCTAGGCCTTGCCAGAAAACTCCGGACCCCAGCAAGGACAAAAGTCCCCAAAGGGAGCCCGAGGGCAGAAGCAAAGGTGTCTTGACAAGCCCAGATGCCCCACAACCACTGGGGCAATGGAGCCTGTGACCCCTGAGCCCCAGGACCTTTGCACATGCGGGGGTCAGGAGGGGAGTGTTCATGAAGACCCCATGAGCCCCTGGCTGCTTGGGGCTTAGAATGACCAACAGATCAACTTTCAGAAAAGAGATGGCTGTTTACAGCCCAGCTGGACTTACACACAGGTGCACACCACGGACATGGACACCTGGCGTGGACGAGCCCACAGCTCTGCAGGTGGCAGCCTTTGCCCAGTCCCTGTCCGCCTGCATCTACACACACACAGGCCCGCATATGCCCTGCCCACGTGTAATGCCACTTCCACCTGCAAGTCCAGTCGTGCAAGAACTGACCATCACAGGCACTCAGGGAGTACCTACTGTGTGCCGGGAACCATGCTGGAGAAAGGCAAGGAATTAACTCTACCTCTGACTTCTGGGACCAAACAGAAATGGACCATTTATCACTCTACAGTGAGAAGGGCTCCGCATGTGGCCACCATCGTGGTGTCACCCAGCTCACAGAAGAAAACATCCTTGTTCTTAGCAAACACACACTGAAATAGTAAGGGCATCGTGCCTGAAACCTGCTTCCAAAGGGTTCAGAAATAGAAGGAGAATGATAAGCAAATGTGTCAAGATGTTTAAAACTAGTTAAGTTCAAAATTTCAAAACAAAGCTGGGTGCAGTGGCTCACACTTGTAATCCCAGCACTCTGGGAGGCCAAGGCAGGTGAACTGCTTGAGCCCAGGAGTTCGAGATGAGCTTGGATAACATGGCAAAAATCTATGTCTACTACAAATACAAACATCAGCCAGGCGTGCTGGCATACACCTGTAGTCCTGGCTGCTGGGGGATGGAGAGGGGTGAGGTGGGAAGATTGCTTGAGCCTGGGAGGTCAAGGTTACAGTGAGCCGAGACAGTGCCAATGCACTCCAGCCTGGATGACAGAGTAAGACCTTGTCTCAAAAAAAAAAAAAAAAAAAAAAAAACAAAAAACAAAACACAAACCAGGGGCGGTAGCTCAGGCCTGTAATCCCAGTACTTTGGGAGGCCAAGGCAGGCAGGTCACCTGAGGTCGGGAGTTCGAGACCAGCCTGACCAACATGGAGGAACCTCGTCTCTATTAAAGATACAAAAATTAGCTGGGCATGGTGGCACATGCTTGTAATCCCAGCTACTAGAGAGGCTGAGGCAGAAGAATCGCTTGAACCTGGGAGGTGGAGGTTGCAGTGAGCTGAGATCGCGCCAATGCACTCCAGCCTGGGCAACAAGAGCGAAACTCCGTCTCCAAAAAAAAAAAAAAAAAAAAAATCAAAAGGTTAAAAACCATAATAAATAAAATGAAAAATTCTACTGAAGGGTTAGAAGTCAAGGAAATATCCCAGAAAGTTTAAAAACAGAGACAGAAGAAAAAACTGGAATATTAGAGAATAAATCCAGAAGGTATAATACCCAATTAACAGAAATCCCAAAACAGAAGAATAGAAAACAAAACAAAGAAATTGTAAAAGAAATAATACAAGAAAATTACCAAGAACAGGGCCTAGGAAGTAGCCAAGACAATGAATGCAAAAGCATCACCAGGGACATTAAGCAATGTTAGATCAGCAAGAAAAAGCCTGAAGGCTCTTAGAGAAACACAAAACCTGGACTCTGGATCAGGAATCCAGTGACATTAATTTCTCATCAGCAGCAGTGCCAGCAAGAGACAGGGGCTAAGCCTTCAAAATCCCAGGCCAGTTCTCAACTTGCAATTCCATCCCTCACCAAACTGCCAGTTCCAGGGGTGTGAGCTCAAGGCACTTGCCGATACGCAAACTCAACACTGACTCAACACTGACTCGGGGGCTCACCTTCCCAGCTAGGTGATGCCCCCAAAGGATGCTTTGTCCTAAGGACTGGAGGAAATGGGGCCTGCCAAGGTGCTGGACACAGTTAACCTTCAAGAGAGCCCAAGGTGTGTGTGGGTGGGGGCCAGGCATAGGGGGCTCCCTAGGGTGATTCCCTCCCACAGACCAAGTGGACACATGGGTTGAGCCAACCGCTATCCTTCCCTAGTCATCATGTGACCCTAGCTCGGGCCTCTCCACCTTCAGGGTCACCTCCTGCGTCTGTCTTCTCCCCCCGCCCCTCCCGCAGGCCTTCCTGTGTCCCCACGGTTCCAGGAGGAAGTGTGACTGCCCTGGTGAGGCACTGGACATCCCCTATCCGGCAGTGCCCCCTCTTACTTTCCTGAAGCCAGCCCAGCCCCCTTGGGGCACAACTCTGGGGAGGTCCCTGCCAAGGCCTGGCCCAGTCCTGGGAAAGCCGGAGAGGCCTCTGTCCCCAGCAGGTGTGTGTAGTGAGAGCTCTGAGTCCCACCCCTCCAGCCCTGGAAGGAGCCACCTTTTTCTGCTGTGTGGCCTCCAACCAGCCTCTCAGCCCCTCCCTTTCCTTTTCTGGGAAGTGGTGGTTAGCAGGGGCCATCTGCTGGGGGAGCAGAGCACCGGATAAACGCCCGCACCCAGGGCCAGGGTCCTCGTGTTGGGGCCCTCTGTGGCTGCCTTCTGTCCCTGGTCGCAGGAGGGACCTCGGACATCTGGGGTGGGCAGTGAGTGGAGGCTCGGGCCACCTCCCATCCACTGCCCTGGGTGACCCCATCCCACCTTTCCGCGTCAGCCCTGGCTGAGGTCACCGGCCGCTCCCCGGGCAGCCCTGCCTCCGTCACCGTCGGGTGTGCGGCGGTGACTCAGCGGCCGGCCCCGCCCAGTGGCCGGAGGGAGGAGCGGGGGTCCCTCCTGGCGCTCTGGGCAAGCGCGGGCTCCGGCAGCGCGGCAGGTGCGGCCTCGCGGCGATAGCGGGACCCACCTGGCGGCCTACGGGGGAACAACACGGGCCCGCCATTCCTGGCCTTCCCGCGGGGCCCATTCCACGGGCGCCATCTCCCGGCCCGGGGCCTCCGAGCTCGTGGTCCTGGGGGTGCGTCCCCGCTGCCAGACAGTGCTCGGCAGGGGCGGTGCGTGCTGAGTGCGGGTCCTGAGCCCACCCGAAGCCCCGGTGCCGCGTCCCCGGGGGAGTGCGCGGAGCTGAGGCCCAGGCCCGCGCCCTGCGAGCACCTGGGGGTCAGGAAAGGCCGACTGTGTGGGGAGGGGACGCAGCAACTGGCGGGCCGGGCGCTGCAAGGGGCGCGCGACGACGTGCAGCCCGGCTGGACCGCCGCGACCCCACACCAAGTTAGGGCATGCAGCCCTGGGCCCGGCCTGAGAAACAGCCCGAGGTTCACCTTGCCCGAACGCAGACCCGCTCAAGTCCCAGCTTCCCGGGCTGGGACGGGCAGGGCGGCCACGCAGCGCCGGCCCCCCAGCCACACCCGCCCTGCTGTGCCCGCCCCCGCGGCGCGCTGGGGAAGGAGGACGCGATTAAGGCTCGGATACCCTGACCAGAGTCCGGGCTTGACCCCCGGCACCCTCCATTCTCCGCATACCAAAGGCAGCCCTTGGGACAGAGGGCCCACAGCAGTGGCCTCTTGCCCTTGTCCCGCCCTGACCCGCCTCCCCCGCTTCCGCGTGGCGCCAGCCGTCCCGCGAGTGGGGACACCTGGAGAGGCCCTGACCTAGTCGCTGTGCAGAGCTCTTTGGGCGAGCTGCAGGCCAGAGAGAGCTGGAGGAGCTGACCAGCTAGGCGGCAGGAGAGGGTCCGTGGGGAGAGTCAGCAAAAACGACCCCCTCCCTCCCAGCCCTAGAGTCACAGCCCCTTCCACGTTTTTGAGATAAGGAGACAGCTCCGAATGGGCCTGGCCTTCCTCGTCCCCTCCCTCTCTATTTCACCCCTACTTGGGCTTCCTGCACAAGCAGCTGCGGGGAGGGTGCTATGCCAGGTACGGGGGCACCAGCTTCACTGTGGAGGACAAGGATGCTGTGCCCTGAGAACCAATGCTCTAGGGCAGACGGTGGGTGAAACAAGCTCATAATCAATGGGAGTTGATGAGAGGTCCTGGGTGGCATGGGGGCCTGCCAGGAGGAGGCAGCCAGTGGGAGAGCTTTGGGGGCAGAGGAACAGCTAGGCGGTGGTCAGGGCGCTGAAGGAGTGGAGGGACAGGCAGTGCCCACTCTGTGCGCCTCCAGCACCAGGGGAAGAGGCTTAGAGCCTACCCCCAGGCAGCAGGTAGCCTTGGGAGCAGCAGGGATTCGGGACATGGGGATTGATTGTGGAAGCTCAGGCCCTGGGGTGGGAAGGGTCGCAGGATGCGCACTGCCAGGGAGCAGGCATGGCCACATGAGGCAGGCTGTGGCCTGGGAGGGGGTTTCTGGCTTTAGCCCTGTGAAGAGGGTGGGGGCTCCTTGGTTTCATCTCCGCTTCTGGCTCCTCCCCTGCAGCTAAGAACCACCCTGAGGGGAAACACAAACTTCAGGCCACGCAGCCTGTGGGAAGGAAGGGGTGGGGCTGAGGGGGCAGGAGCTCCTGGGGTGGGGCCCACAATGGCCAGGTGGAGAGCAGACCCTCCCCACTCCATGCAGCTCCAGGAGGCCAGAGGGGACTGAGGCCTGGGGAAAGGAGCCGCCTTCTTGGGCCCAGCGGAGGGTCACAGCGGGGCCTGGGGCTATGCCCTTAGGAACGGAGGGAGGAGCGGTGCCGTGTGGTCTCACACTCGACACACGGAGGCGCTGAGCACGTCTTACTCATCACCAAAAACTGAACCCCTGGGCATCAGGCAAGAAGCCTGGGGGGTTTGCTGGGCCGCCTGCCGGCCTCCTGTCCCCAGACTTCTTGTCCACACAGGAGGGCAGGCAGCCTCAGAGCCCCTGATGGGCCACACATCTCATCGTTGACCCCTCTCCTCTTTTTTTGACAGGAAATGGGGTAGAGAGGTCACATGACAGGTACAAGGCTGAGCCGGGCCCAGAACCCGGGTGTCCAGCTCCCAGCCCAGGGCTCTTCCAGGGGCCTCCTTGGTTCCTGCTGCACAGCGGGGATGGGGAGTCTCAGGTAAACTGCAATGGGAATCCTGTCTCCAGAAGGCCTGGAGCAGCGGGGGTGGGGTGGGGCAGGGGGGTAGGGTTGAGTGACTCTAGGCCTGAGTGTCCAGTGACTCTGCAGGGGTGGGGGCGGGGGGGACGGCCGGCTGAGCCTTCTGGGCTTCAGTCTGCGCAGTGGGGCAGGAGAACCAAGCCCCAAGCTGGGCACCAGCCAGGAGACGGAAGTGTGGGACCCTGGGCTTGTTCCTTGAGCCAAAACTCAGAGGCAGCCAGGCCGAGCTGCAGGAAACCAGCCTTGCCCACCGGGACCAGCCTTGGGACCACTGTTCCTGAAGAGGCAGAGCCCACTCCAGGCCTGCCCGAGGGAGCCAGCCAGGCCCTGGAAAGAGCTTCAGGAAACAGGGCCATCATCTTGTACTTGATCTGTCCAAAACAGTGCGGGAGAACAGGGAGGTGAGCTGAGAGTAGGTAAGCTTTGCTTGCCTTGGATTCAAGTTAGCTTTTTATTATGGGATAACTTTAGACTTACAGAAAAGTTGCAAAGACAGTAGGAAGGTTCCCCAGTGCTCTACTCCCAGTGTCCCCTAACCTGGCATCTTACAGGGTCATAGGACAACTGGCATAACTGAGAGATTAACCTTAATACGACCAAACTCAAGGCTTTGGGTTTGGCTAGTTCTTCCACCACTGTTCCTTTTTCTGTTCAGGGTCCATCGTTTCATTTAGTGGGAGAAGATGACACATTCCAGGCTGGGCAAGGTGGCTCACGCCTGTCATCCCAGCACTTTGGAAGGCCTAGGAGAGTGGATCACTTGAAACCCTGTCTCCACCAAAAATGCAAAAATTAGCCAGGCGTGGTGGTGCATCCCTGTAGTCTCAGCTATTGGGGAGGCTAAGGCCCGAGAATCGCTTGAATCCCGAGACAGAGGTTGCAGGTAGCCAAGATCACGCCACTGCACTCCAGCCTGGGCGACAGAGTGAGACTGTCTCAAAAATAAAATAAAATGGCCGGGCGCGGTGGCTCAAGCCTGTAATCCCAGCACTTTGGGAGGCCGAGACGGGCGGATCACGAGGTCAGGAGATCGAGACCATCCTGGCTAACACGGTGAAACCCCGTCTCTACTAAAAATACAAAAAATTAGCCGGGCGTGGTGGCGGGCGCCTGTAATCCCAGCTACTAGGGAGGCTGAGGCAGGAGAATGGCATAAACCCGGGAGGCAGAGCTTGCAGTGAGCTGAGATCCGGCCACTGCACTCCAGCCTGGGCGACAGAGCGAGACTCCGTCTCAAAATAAATAAATAAATAAAATAAAATATAAAGGAAAAAAAAGCCATTCCAGCAGGTACAGTGAAGAGGCAAAGGCTAGGAGTGGGGACCCATGCCCAAGCTCCCATGTCTGTAGCCGGCCAGCTGAGAGGCGGTGGGGACTGTCAACAGGTGTGGAGGTGACCCAGAGTCCAGGGGCTGAGCTGGTGCAGAGGAAGGAACAAAGCAAGGACCTAGAGGTGGGGCAGTGCAAGCCGTGGGGGGCGCAGGCCCTGGGTTAAGTTTCAGCTCTGCCACACCTCCCTGGGCCACTGTTGTCGTATCCACTAAATGGGCCGAAACAAATAAGACACAACAAGTTCATAATAAAAACCACCAAAGCCAGCACTGGACTAGCAAAGAACAATCACAACGCTTCTCTGAGCCCCAAGTCTCCCTTCCGGAAATGCAAAGGACACACCCACCTCTGGCGGAAGTGCAGCTGCTGACTCTCCCGGCTCGGCGGCCGCCCAGCTCCCCCCAGTTCCATCCATGCGGTCCCCCCCCCAGGCCCAGCTGCCCGGCCCTCTCCGGCACTGGTTCCAGAAGGGTGGTGGTGGCCACCCTGCGCCACCGGCTTCCCAGAGCATAGCCCAGGACGGTCCTGGCGCGACCTTGGGCGAGGCCCCGCTGCAAAACAGAAAAATCACAGCGCGCGGTCCGGCCCCCTGCGCCCCGTGGGCTCCAGGCCTCGCCCTGCCCGCTCCGACTGCCCGCCCGCTTCCCAGGGGCAGGCAGCCCCGCATCCCCCGCCGCCCTCGGCACCGGGACTCCCCACGCTCCGAGGCCCCCCACGCCCGGCTCCCGCCCCAACCCCTCGGAGGCGCCGGGCCACTCCAGCGCCCCGGGGCTGCCCCGCCGCCGCCCCTTTGTCCCGCGCGCCAATCGGCGGCCTCCTTGACTAAATAAGGCCAGGAGCGCCGGGCGGGCGCCCCCCGTCCGTTACTTCCGCCCCCCGCCCGCCGTGACTCAGGGCCGGCGGCAGGCGGGGACGGCGCTGCCCCGGGCCGGGCTTCCCGGCGGCGGCGGGCGGGGCTCCGGCGGCGCCGAAATCGCCAAATATGGCCGCGCCGCCGCCCCCCGCCGCACACCTGGGCCGCACCTTGACCCCCGCCGCGTGACGCGGCCGCAGAGGAGGAAGTCGCTCCCCGCCCCCCGCCTGGGGCGGCGCCCCCTCCCCACCCCTCCCTGCGGCTCAGGCCCTGGGGGTGGCGGGGAACCCCGGGGTCTCGAGGCGCCAGCCCCGCCCCCATGACCCTGGCGGCCTCGGGTCCGCAAAGTGGGGAAGAAGGGTGGGGACGGGGACTCGCGCCCCGGGCCGGCGCCTCCCCGCACTTCCCAGACAAAGGAGCTTCGGAGGAGGCCGGAGGCCGGGAGGGGCAGGCTATTGCCCACCCGCCCCGTGTCCCACGGTGGGGCACGTCGCATCTTGGGACCCCCCCCAAGTGGAAGTCCCCACCGGGGATCGAGCAGGCTGTGTGGTTCTGACCAGGGACGCGACTCCGTGTGGGTTTGTTGGAGGCCCAGCCCCGGCTTCGCCACGGGAGGGAACACACCTGACATCCTTGCCCGGGCCCCCGGAGAATCTGGGCCTGGAGAGCGCAGTACCCCCGGGAGGCCTGGGGCACGGGGACCTTAGGCACGGGTCTCGGCGTCCGGGGTGACTGCAGCCCGCAGGTGAGCTGGGCCGGCCGCCGTGCCCTGACTCGCTGTTCTCACTTCCAAACATGGGGTCGCGAGCTAACCTTGCAGGGCTCGGGACTCCGCGTGGGGACCCTGGCCCCGTCCCCCAGCCTGTCGGGTCAAGCTGAACGCCCCGCGACCTCGGGCGAGTCCGTCGCCTCACTGCGCGGCCTGACTGCCACCCCACCGCGGCCGGCGCTCCAACCCTGAAAATTCCAGCAGTGCACAAGGAAGCTTCAGTGCCGGGCGCCTCTCGGGGTGTGTAACCAAAGCACCGGCGCCGCTCCGGGCAAGCAGTGAGCGCCCCGAACCAGCCTGTGCCGAAAACCCACGCAACCCTGACCCCTGCCCTTAACTAGCATCGTAACTAGCATCGTAAAAAGACGAGGGGATCCCCCCGACCGCCCGAGACTGCGGAGCCGACCTTCAAGAAAGTCAGGGTTCCCGTTATCTACCTCAGTTTCCCTATGATGTCTACAGGTGACCAGAATGAAACAAAGGCCTCGCTCCACACCACCTCCTCAACACACAAGGGGGCGGGGTGGCCCCAACCCGGAGCGCGCGCCTGCGGACAATCGGGCCTGTGATTTGAGGGGCAGGGATGAGTCGGGTAGAAAGGGGTCTCGGTCTCCAAAACAACGTAGACCCGGGGCAGGGCGCCCCGTGGAAGGACCTGCATAGTGGTGGCTGCGCTCGGGGACCAGGGCGAAGTGAGGGCTCCCCCAGCGCCCAGGGATGCAGAGTGTCGGGGACCCCCGCCGCGCCCCTTCCCAGCCCGGCACTGGCGCCCGGGCTCCTCGTGGAGCCCGAGGGGACAGGCCGCAGGGACGTCCCAGGGAGCAAAGCCCCGCAGCGTGGCCCGGGCCTCGGGGACCCACCCCAGCTCCGGCGCGGCCCCGCCCCGGCCAGGCAGTTTCGGGGAGCAGCCGCGCCCTCCCCACGGCGCGACAGTCCCGGGGCGAGGCCGGGCCCATCAGCCCTTCGGTCCTCCCGGCGGCCCCCGGAGGGCGCCCCGACCCAGCCCCGCCCGATGACCGGCCCGCGCAGGGTCGCGAGCGCGCGGGGGTGGCGCGGGCGGGGCCGTTGGGAGGCGGTGCGGGCTGGGGCCGGGGCCCCACGTGTCCCTGCCGGGCGGGCCAATAGGCGCCCGGCTTTCGGAAAGATCGCCATATATGGACATGTTCTGGGGCCGCGCGCGCCGCCGGGCCGCGCGGGCGCGCCGCTTCCGCTTAAATAGCAGCGGGGGAGGCCGCGGACGGTCTCAGTCGCCGCCGCCAGCTCGCTCACCTTGTTCTTGTGCCGCTCAACTGTCCTAGTCCTCCGCCGGTAAGCGCCCCGCCCCGGGGCCTGAGCTGGACGTCTCAGGTCTGCGCCTCTCGACCCTGGCTGGCCTTGCTTTCAGCTGCGGAGGCCTCGCCGCGCCTTCACCGGGAACAAAAGGCGGGGTGGGCCGGGCCGGGCGGACTGGGGCTGGGCGGGGGCCGGGGGTCCCGGGCGGGGCCCGGCCGCAGTGCAGAGTCCCGAGCCGCGGACGTTACGTAAAAGTCCCGGCCGCTGGTTTTAGGTGGTTGCGGTCTTGGAGGCTTGTGTCTCCGGGGTCGGGGCGGAGCTCACTCTTCTCCGCGGAGGAACATTAGTTGGCTGTGGGGTTTGTCTTCGAGAGGCGCCCGCCTGAATCCGTCTTTTCCCGGGCAGGTCGCAATGGAAGAAGAGATCGCCGCGCTCGTCATTGATAATGGCTCCGGCATGTGCAAAGCTGGCTTTGCTGGGGACGATGCACCCCGAGCCGTGTTTCCCTCCATCGTCGGGCGCCCCCGACACCAGGTGAGTGGAGGGCGCCGCGGGGCTCCTGGGTTCTGCGCTGCGGGGTAGGCTCGGTGCCGCCGACGAGGCTGACGGGTCAATCCCTGCAGGGCGTGATGGTGGGCATGGGCCAGAAGGACTCCTACGTGGGTGACGAGGCCCAGAGCAAGCGCGGCATCTTGACCCTGAAGTACCCTATCGAGCATGGCATTGTCACTAACTGGGACGACATGGAGAAAATCTGGCACCATACTTTCTACAATGAGCTGCGCGTGGCCCCAGAGGAGCACCCGGTGCTGCTGACCGAGGCCCCTCTGAACCCTAAGGCCAACAGAGAGAAGATGACTCAGGTGAGGCTCGGGGGACGCCCGCGCTCCCGTCGTTTCCCTTGTCATTTTCTGCCCAGCTTGATTTCTGACATTTAAGTGTTTCTTTCGCTGTTCCAGGCTCTGTTCCTCTCCCGGCATTTCCTCCCTGAAGTCTCCAGGTTTCTCGTTTGGTTTCTGCCTGCGTTCTTTTCTTTTCTTCACACATCACACTGGCATGCGGCATGTTGTGGCGTGTGAGCATGGGGTGGCCGTGGGTCTCTGTCCTTGACTAAGCCGCCCCTTGTTCCTCCTCAGATTATGTTTGAGACCTTCAACACCCCGGCCATGTACGTGGCCATCCAGGCTGTGCTGTCCCTCTACGCCTCTGGGCGCACCACTGGCATTGTCATGGACTCTGGCGATGGGGTCACCCACACGGTGCCCATCTATGAGGGCTACGCTCTCCCCCACGCCATCCTGCGTCTGGACCTGGCTGGCCGGGACCTGACTGACTACCTCATGAAGATTCTCACCGAGCGTGGCTACAGCTTCACCACCACGGCCGAGCGGGAAATTGTGCGTGACATCAAGGAGAAGCTGTGCTACGTCGCCCTGGACTTCGAGCAGGAGATGGCCACCGCCGCATCGTCCTCTTCCCTGGAGAAGAGCTATGAGCTGCCTGATGGTCAGGTCATCACCATCGGCAATGAGAGGTTCCGGTGTCCGGAGGCGCTGTTCCAGCCGTCTTTCCTGGGTAGGTGTTGTGAGCTAAAGTTTTCTCCTCTTTTCATCCTGGGCAATTCAGCACCACTAAGGGAGGGCTTTGTCCCCTAGGCATGGAATCTTGTGGCATCCACGAGACCACCTTCAACTCTATCATGAAGTGTGATGTGGACATCCGCAAAGACCTGTATGCCAACACGGTGCTGTCTGGCGGCACCACCATGTACCCAGGCATTGCCGACAGGATGCAGAAGGAGATCACTGCCCTGGCACCCAGCACCATGAAGATCAAGGTGAGTTGAGGGGTTGGTGGCCTTCTGCCTGGCTCTGGAGGCCTGACTGGGGGCACTGTGTGAGCTGAAGCCATGCCTGGCTGTCTTTGCAGATCATCGCACCCCCAGAGCGCAAGTACTCAGTGTGGATCGGTGGTTCCATCTTGGCCTCACTGTCCACCTTCCAGCAGATGTGGATTAGCAAGCAGGAGTACGACGAGTCGGGCCCCTCCATCGTCCATCGCAAATGCTTCTAAATGGACTGAGCAGATGCGTAGCATTTGCTGCATGGGTTAATTCAGAAGTATAAATTTGCCCTTGGCAAATGCATACACCTCATGCTAGCCTCACGAAACTGGAATAAGCCTTCGAAAAGAAATTGTCCTTGAAGCTTGTATCTGATATCAGCACTGGATTGTAGAACTTGTTGCTGATTTTGACCGTGTATTCAAGTTAACTGTTCCCTTTGGTATTTGTTTAATACCCTGTACATATCTTTGAGTTCAACCTTTAGTACATGTGGCTTGGTCACTTCGTGGCTGAGGTAAGAACGTGCTTGTGGAAGACAAGTCTGTGGCTTGGTGAGTCTGCGTGGCCAGCAGTCTCTGATCTGTGCAGGGTATTAATGTGTCAGGGCTTGAGTGTTCTGGGATTGCTCTAGAGGCTGGCAAGGGCTCCTGAACCAGTTTCTGCCCTGCCAGTCTGTCAGGGTTGGAAAGTCCAAGCCATAGGACCCAGTTTTCTTAGCTGACGTTTTCTGCCAGAACACCGTGGGCTGTTACTTGCCTTGAGTTGGAAGCGTTTGCATTTACACCTGTAAATGTATCCATCCTTTTAATTTATGTCAGGTTTTTTTGTACGCAATTCTCAATTCTTTAAAGAGATGACAACAAATTTTGGTTTTCTACTGTTATGTGAGAACATTAGGCCCCAGCAACACGTCATTGTGTAAAGAAAAATAAAAGTGCTGCCGTAACAGATGACTGGCTCCTGTGTGGGGAAGTAGCAAGTGGGCTGGGAAACCGACCTGGAAGGATTGGGTGGTCTGGGGTGGGGGAAGGTGCTGCTCATCTTGGCTTCATGAACTGATAATAAAATGGCTTACAATAATTTGAACAATTCGGTTTCTTCCAAACCGAAAGTGCAAGAACAAGGCGGCCTAGTGAGTTTGGGTGTTGGAAATTACTGAGGCAGCAGCATAAGGCTGGGAAGGAAGTCCTGAGATGGCTTTTCCCATTTTTGGGAAAAACTAGATAACTTGGTGACATTTTGGGTAAATATTTGGCATAAAACTGCTAAGAACCACCTGAATCAGCAGGGGCCTTCCTAGCAGTTTCCCCCCAGCCCTCAGGTGGACATAGGATATGAGAGTTTCATTTTGTGTCAAGAGTGCAGTAGTCATGGAGTTGGCTAATTACTGAATCCTGGAACACAGTATCTGCCACACCTGGTGTAAGTGGCTCTGCGAGTTCCCTTTGTACTTTCAGCTTTTCTCCCCGCATTGCCAGGGGCGTTCCTCTGTAGATGGGATTGGGAGTCCAATGCGTAGCTCCTCTATGCTGCTTACAGCTGCAGAACAGTCATTTGGAGGTTGGGTCAGGGAAGGGAGATTACCAATTGAAAAATGTTCTTCCAAAACTATTTCATGTTAAGTCGGGTCTAAGGGATTACTTCTGCTGTTGGGAGATAGATTTTACCCAGGCGGGGTTAGTGGTGCTTCCTAGCTCCCCGTCTGATATGGGGTTGGGGGAGAGGAGGCTCAGGCTGGGTGGGGGTGGGGGTGGAGGCAGGCATGACAAATTACAAGTTTCCCCAGCTCCAGGCCCCCACCCTACTTGGTTCTGTGACCTCACATCACAGCATGACTCTTCTCAGCGACTAATACCTGCAAAAAATAGAAATACTTACAGGACAAACCAAGAGATGCTCATGGACGCTGGGCATCAGCAAATGCACATTAAAACAGATGACAGTTTATATCAGATGAGCAGAAACCAGGAGATGGGTAGTTGTGAGCATTGGCCAGGGCATAGGGACCAGGGACAGCCCCGCACTCTCCAGGCGTTGAAAGCTGCAGCTCTTCTGGAGTGCCCAGTTGCAGGTTTCCAGCCAAAATGAGAGGATGAGTACATCCTACAGCTCCCAAGCCCCAGTCCTGGGCATACACCCTAGAGGAACCCCAGGGACTAGGACATGCAAGCTGCTTGTGAGGGTGGGGGTTAAGTGACATAGTGACGTGGCAGATGTGCACCTACGGCAGTGACGCGCTGAAGCTGGGTCTCAGTAACACTGTTGAATGAAGGTTATGAACAGAGTGAGCTGTATTTCACAGCTCCATTTATGTAAGTAAAAACAGATCCAAAATATTATGTATAATGCCAGCACTTTGCAAGGCTGAGATGGAAGGATCATCTGAGCCCAAGAGTTTGAGACCAGCCTGGGCAACTTGGCAAGACCTTGTCTCTACAATTTTTCTTTTCTTTTCTTTTCTTTTTTTTTTTTGAGATGGAGTTTCCCTCTGTTGCCCAGGCTGGAGTCCAATGGCGTGATCTTGGCTCACTGCAACCTCCGCCTCCTGGGTTCAAGTGATTCTCTTGCCTCGGCCTCCCGAGTAGCAGGGATTACAGGCATGTGCCACCACACCCGGCTAATTTTGTATTTTTAGTAGAGGTGGGATTTGTCCATGTTGGCCAGGTTGGTCTCGATCTCCCAACCTCAGGTGATTCGCCCGCATTGGCCTCCCAAAGTGCTGGGATTACAGACATGAGCCACTGTGCCCAGACATATATATATATATTTTTTGAGATGGAGTCTCACACTGTCACCCAGGCTGGAGTGCAGTGGTGTGATCTTGGCTCACTGCAAGCTCCGCCTCCCGGGTTCATGCTATTCTCCTGCCTCAGCCTCCTGAGTAGCTGGGACTACAGGCACCTGCCACCACACCCAGCTAAATTTTGTATTTTTAGTAGAGTCGGGGTTTCACTGTGTTAGCCAGGATGGTCTCGATCTCCTGACCTCGTGATCCACCCGCCTCGGCCTCCCAAAGTGCTGGGATTACAGGCGTCAGCCACCGCACCCGGCCCAATTTTTTTTTATTAGCTGAGCATGGTGGTGCATGCCTGTAGTCTCAGCTACTCAGGAGGCTGAGGAGAAAGGATCACTTGATAGAAGTTTGAGGTTTGAGACTGCAGTGAGCTGTGATCAAGCCACTGCACTCCAGCCTGGGTGACAGAGTGAGACCCTGTCTCAAAAACAAAAAAACCCCAAACCCCACAAAATTACGTCTAATAAGGATCTAGTATATACAATATGTAAAGAACTCCTACAAATCAACAAAAAAGAACCCAATTTAAAAATGGACAAAGGACCTGAATAGCCATTTTCTCCCAAGCAGATATACAAATGGCCAACAGGGAGATAAAAAAGATACTCAACATCATTAGGGGATCATTAGGGAAGTGCAAATCAAAATCACAGTGAGATATCACTTCACATTCAGTAGGATGGTCACAAAAAATTAAAAAATGGAAGATAGTAAGTGACAGTGAGGGCCAGGGGTGATGGCTCACGCCTGTAATCCCAACACTTTGGGAGGCTGAGGCAGGCAGATTGCTTGAACCCGGGAGTCCAAGACCAACCTGGGCAACATGGCAAAATTCCACTACAAAAGATACAAAAACAAAAAATTAGCCTGGCTTGGTGGCACATGCTTGTAATAACCCAGCTACTCAGAAGGGTGAGGTGGGAGGATCACTTGAACCTGGGGAAACTGAGGCTGCAGCCAGCTGGGATTGATCCACTGCACTCCAGCCTGGATGACAGAGCAAGACCTTGTCTCAAAAAAAAAAAATAAAAGAAAGAAAGAAAGGACCAGGGGACCAGTGAGGATGTGGAGCAATTGGAACTCTGGTACAGTGATGGTGGGAATGTAATATTATGTTTTTTGTTTTTTTTTTGAGACGGAGTCTCGCTCTGTCGCCCAGGCTGGAGTGCAGTGGCGCAATCTCGGCTCACTGCAAGCTCCGCCTCCCGGGTTCACGCCATTCTCCTACCTCAGCCTCCCGAGTAGCTGGGACTACAGGCGCCCGCCACTGCGCCCGGCTAATTTTTTTTTTTTTCTATTTTTTAGTAGAGACGGGGTTTCACCATGATCTCGATCTCCTGACCTTGTGATCCGCCCGCCTCGGCCTCCCAAAGTGCTGGGATTACAGGCGTGAGCCACCGCGCCCGGCCTGGGAATGTAATATAAAATGGGGCAGCCACTGTGGAAAACAGTTTGGCAGTTCTTCAGCTACACATAGAATTACCATATGATGCAGGAATTCCACTGTTAGGTACATACTCCCAACATTGAAAACTATTATTCGAACAAATACTTGGACATGAATGTTCGTGGCGACACTACAGTCAAAAGGTGGAAAAACCCAATGTCCATCAGTTGATGAATGAATAAACGAAATGTGGTCCATTATGAAATAGAATATTGATCGGCCGGGCACGGTGGCTCACACCTGGAATCCCAGCGCTTTGGGAGGCTGAGGGCAGATCACAAGGTCAGGAGATGGAGACCATCCTGGCTAACACGGTGAAACCCCGTCACTACTAAAAAGTACAAAAAAAAAAAAAACACTAGCTGGGCGCCTGTAGTCCCAGCTATACTCGGGAGGCTGATGCAGGAGAATGGTGTGAACCCGGGAGGCAGAGCTTGTAGTGAGCTGAGATCACACCACTGCAGTCCAGCCTGGGTGACAGTGTGAGACTCCATCTCAAAAAAAAAAAAAAAAGAGAGAAATAGAATATTGATCAGCCACGAAAAGAAAAGGGTGGATCTTGGAAACATCACACTCAGTGGAAGAAGACAGACACACAAGGTCACATACTGTATGACTCCAGTTCTAGAAACTGTCCAGAACAGGCCAATCCATAGGGACAGAGAGTAGAGTATGGGTACAGGGGAGGGAAGGAAGACGGGGAGGGACTGCTTAATGCGGCATAGTTTCTGTTTGGGGTGAAGAAATCGGACAGAGATGGTGGTTGCACACAACATTGTGAATATGCTTGATACCACTGAATTGATACCACTGAATTGATACCACTGAATTGATACCACTGAATTGGACTTTTTTTTTTTTTTTTTTTTTTTTTTTTAAGACGGAGTCTCGCTCTGTCACCCCGGCTGGAGTGCAGTGGCCAGATCTCAGCTCACTGCAAACTCCGCCTCCCAGGTTTATGCCATTCTCCTGCCTCAGCCTCCCGAGTAGCTGGGACTACAGGCGCCCGCCACCTCGCCCAGCTAGTTTTTTTTTTTTTTTTTTTTTAGTAGAGACGGCATTTTACCATGTTAGCCAGGATGGTCTCAATCTCCTGACCTCGTGATCCACCCGTCTCGGCCTCCCAAAGTGCTGGGATTACAGGCTCAAGCCACCGTGCCCGGCTGAATTTTTTTTTTTTTTTTTTTTTTTTTTTTTAGATGGAGCCTTGCTCTGTCATCCAGGCTGGAGTGCAGTGGTGCAGTCTCAACTCACTGCAACCTCCGCCTCCCGGGTTCAAGCGATTCTCCTGCCTCAGCTTCTTGAGTAGCTGGGATTATAGGTGCGCACCATCATGCCCAGCTGACTTTTGTATTTTTAATACAAACGGGATTTTGCTTCGTTGGCCAGGTTGGTCTCGAACTCCTGACCTCAGATGATCCACCCTCCTTGGCCTCCCAAAATGTTGGGATTACAGGCATGAGCCACCGCACCCGGCCATTTGTACACTTGTTTTTGAGACAGAGTCTTGCTCTGTCGCCAGGCTGGAGTGTAGTGGTGCGACTTGGTTCACTGCAACCTCCGGCCCCTGGGTTCAAGTGATTCTCCTGCCTCAGTCTCCCGAGTAGCTGGGACTACAGGTGTGTGCCACCACACCCGGTTAATTTTTATTTTTACCAGAGACAGGGTTTCACCATGTTGGCCAGAATGGTCTTGATTTCCTGAACTCAGGTGATCTGCCTGCCTCGGCCTCCCAAAGTCCTGGGATTATAGGTGTGAGCCACCGCACTTGGCCTGTACACTTTTATTTTTTTATTTTATTTTATTTTATTTTATTTTTGAGACGGAGTCTCGCTCTGTCACCCAGGCTGGAGTGCAGTGGCCGGATCTCAGCTCACTGCAAGCTCCGCCTCCCGGGTTTATGCCATTCTCCTGCCTCAGCCTCCCAAGTAGCTGGGACTACAGGTGCCTGCCACCTCACCCGGCTAGTTTTTTGTATTTTTTAGTAGAGACGGGGTTTCACCGTGTTAGCCAGGATGGTCTCGATCTCCTGACTCGTGATCCGCCCGACTCGGCCTCCCAAAGTGCTGGGATTACAGGCTTGAGCCACCGCGCCCGGCCGCCTGTATACTTTTCAATGATTAAAATGGTAATTTTTATGTTCCATATTTCCTTTTCTTTTCTTTCCTTTTTTTTTTTTTTTTTTTTTTTGATGGAGTGTTGCTCTTGTTGCCCAGGCTGGAGTGCAATGGCGTGATCTTGGCTCACCGCAATCTCCACCTCCTGGGTTCAAGTGATTCTCCTGCCTCAGCCTCCCAAGTAACTGGGATTACAGGCATGCACCACCATGCCTGGCTAATTTTGTATTTTTAGTAGAGATGGGGTTTCTCCATGTTGGTCAGGCTGGTCTCAAACTCCCGACCTCAAGTGATCCGCCCACCTCGGCCTCCCAAAGTGCTGGGATTACAGGCGTGAGCCACTGTACTCGGCCTACATATGTCTTTTATCACAATGAATGTTTTAGGTTATATGCCTGTCTGAGGACATGTAGCAAGCACACAGTTTGTGTCTATGGGGAGAGAATAGGATGGGAGGGAGAATGAACTGTGTGTTGGGGAGGAATAAAAGAAGAAAACCAAGGAGGATTGTGTAGAAGCGGCTGGTTGGTGAACTGTGAGCTGGAGGACCCAGTTTTCCAAGTCTGACATCTGAAAGCAAAGCCAATCAGATCAAATTGTTTCCAGGCTTGGAGCACTCCCCAGCCTTGGCGGGGTCCCCTGCCCACTCCACCGCAGCCAGCCCTGTTGCAAGCTCTTGACTGGCGAGGACCAGGTCATGCCTTCAGCTCCAGACCAGACCAGGCTCCATGCCAGCCCTCAGGGGAGCTCTGTGGAGTGCAGCAGCCGCTGGAGGGTGCGACCTCCAGCCCAGTACATACCTGGCCTGAGGTCAGCCCCATGCGTGTTTCCAGGTCACATGAGATGCTAACGGGAAGGCTTTCATTCAGTTTTGTTTAGCAAGCAGTATATATATGTGTGTGTGTGTGTGTGTGTGTATGTGTGTGTATATATATTTTTTGAGACGGCATTTTGCTCTTGTTGCCCAGGCTGGAGTGCAATGATACAATCTCAGCTCACTGCAACCTCCGCCATGTGGGTTCAAGAGATTCTCCTGCCTGTCTCCCGAGTAGCTGGGATTACAGGCATGTGCCACCGCGCCCGGCTAATTTTGTATTTTTGGTAGACATAGGGTTTCTCCATGTTGGTCAGGCTGGTCTCGAACTCCCGACCTCAGGTGATCCGTCCGCCTCGGCTTCCCAAAGTGCTGGGATGACAGGCGTGAGCTACTGTGCCCAGCAGCAACAGCAACATATTGACTCAGAGGAGGACAGGTGCTGCTGAAAGGGGCTGAGAGAATCAGATCCTGGCTCAGCATGGCTGGGGACTGGCCTCTGCCCTGGCTTTTTGTTTGTTTGTTTTTCTGTTTTTTTTTTTTTGGAGACAGCATCTCACTGTGTTGCCCAGGCTGTTCTCCAACTCCTGGACTCAATAATCCTCCTGCTTTTTTTTTTTTTTTTTTTGAGACAGAGTCTTGCTCTGTCACCCAGGCTGGAGTGCAGTGGCCAGATCTCGGCTCACTGCAAGCTCCGCCTCCCGGGTTCACGCCATTCTCCTGCCTCAGCCTCCCGAGTAGCTGGGACTACAGACACCGGCCACCTCGCCCGGCTAGTTTTTTGTAATATTTAGTAGAGACGGGGTTTCACCGTGTTAGCCAGGATGGTCTCGATCTCCTGACCTCGTGATCCACCCGTCTCCGCCTCCCAAAGTGCTGGGATTACAGGCTTGAGCCACCGCGCCCGGCAATAATCCTCCTGCTTAAGGCTCCCTGGGATTACAGGCGTGAGCCACTGCACCCAGCCTAAGACTCTTTTCAAAAAACAACCACAAGCCGGGCGCGGTGGCTCACGCCTGTAATCGCAGCACTTTGGGAGGCTGAGACGGGTGGATCACGAGGTCAGAAGTTTGAGACAAGCCTGGCCAATATGGTGAAACCCCGTCTCTACTAAAAATACAAAAATGAGCCAGGCGTGGTGGCAGGCGCCTGTAATTCCAGCTACTCCAGAGGTTGAGGCAGGAGAATTGCTTGAACCCGGAAGGCAGAGGTTGCAGTAAGCTGAGATTGAGCCACTGCACTCCAGCCTGGGTGACAGAGCAAGACTCTGTCTCAAAAAAAAAGAAAAAAAATCTCAGTATCATCATGCCCCCCACCCACCAATTATTGATTGATACTTGGTATCATCTAATGTCCAAATTTCCTTGGTTGTCTTAAATTTTTTGTTGCTGTTTTGTTTGTCTGTTTTTTTGTGAGGACAGGGTCTTGCTGTGTTGCCCAGGCTGGAGTGCGGTGGCACAATCACAGCTCACTGCAGCCTTGACTTCCTAGGCTCAAACAATCCTCCCACCTCAGCCTCTTGAGTAGCTGGGACTACAGGCGTGCACCACCATGCCCAAATACTTTTTAAACTTTTTGTAGAGATGGGGTCTCCCTATGTGGCTTAGGCTGGTCTCAAGCTCCTGGTCTCAAGAAATCCTCCCACCGGCTGGGAGCAGTGGCTCACGCCTGTAATCCCAGCACTTTGGGAGGCCGAGGCGGGCAGATCATGAGGTCAGGAGATCGAGACCATCCTGGCTAACACGGTGAAACCCCATCTCTACTGAAAATACAAAAAAAATTAGCCGGGCGTGGTGGCGGGCGCCTGTAGTCCCAGCTACTCAGGAGGCTGAGGCAGGAGAACGGCATGAACCTGGGAGGTGGAGCTTGCAGTGAGCCGAGATCCCGCCACTGCATTCCAGCCTGGGCAACAGAGCGAGACTCCATCTCAAAAAAAAAAAAAAAAAGAAATCCTCCTGCCTCGGCCTCCTAAAATGCTGGGATTACAGGTGTGAGCCACCATGCCCAGCCTTAAATTTCTTTTAACTGTTAGTTTGTTTCCAGTCATTGCATTTGGCCATTATGTCTCTTAAATCTCTTTAAACCGCTGGATTTACCCTCTTTTATTTTTCTCCTTTCAGGTTATTTGTGGAAGAAGGCAGGTCTTTTGTTCCAGAGGGTTCCACTTGTCTGGATTTTGCTGATTTCATCCTTGTGGTTGATGTGACATGTTCCTCAACCCCTTGTGTTTCCTATAGTTTGTTAGATCTACGTGTAAATGTCCAAATTGGTCTGTTTAATCTCATTCAGGTTGTTTTTTTTTTTTGCGAGAAGATGACCATATGGTGGGTGCAACTTCATGGAGAGGGAGAGAGTCCCACAGAGCCTGATTTTGTGACGTTAGTAGCTATTGGTAATCCCTGCCAGGACCTGCTATTTCACTAGTGGTTACAAATTATTCTTCCCCTCCTCTCCCCTCCCCTCCCCTCCCTCTTTTCTCCTCTCATCCTTTCCCTCCCTCCTTCCTTCCCTCCCTTCCTTCCTTCCTTTTTTGACAGAGTCTCACTCTCTCGCCCAGGCTGGAGTGCAGCGGCACGATCTCGGCTCACTGCAACCTCTGCCTCCCAGGTTTCAGCAATTCTCCTGCCTCAGCCTCCCAAGTAGCTGGGACTACAGGTGCATGCCACCATGCCTGGCGTTTTTTTTTTTTTTTTTTTTTGTATTTTTAGTAGAGACGGGGTTTCACCAGGATGGTCTCGATCTCCTGACCTCATGATCTCGATCTCCTGACCTCGTGATCTGCCTGTCTCGGCCTCCCAAAGTGCTGGGATTACAGGTGTGAGCCACTGCACCCGGTCAATCCTATCCTTCCTTCTTTGTTTATATATTTGGAATTCTTATGCAAAGTGAAACCCCTTTATCAACAATTTCGCTCCCCCAAGCTATAGTTTGTGCTGGAAAGGGAAGACACATGGGATCTTCCCTGCGATTTCCGGGTATAGACGAATGAGCTGGTACCCAGCATCTTCCAAAAGTGGCCAGCTATCTTTTATAGTGTTATTATGAACTCATTAATTTGCATTTTTTTTCCAGGCAGGATCTCACTCTGTCACCCAGGCTAGAGTGCAGTGGTGCAATCACAGCTCACTGCAGCCTCAAACTCCTGGGCTCAAGTCATCCTCTGGCTTCAACCTTGTGAATAGCTGGAATCGCAGGCATGCGCCACCACGCCTGGCAATTTTTTTTTTTTTTTTTGAGACGGAGTCTCGCCCTCTCGCCCAGGCTGGAGTGCAAGTGGCGCGATCTCCTCTGCTCACTGCAAGCTCCGCCTCCCGGGTTCCCGCCATTCTCCTGCCTCAGCCTCCCGAGTAGCTGGGACTACAGACGCCAGCCACCACGCTCAGCTAGTTTTTTGTATTTTTAGTAGAGACGGGGTTTCACCGAGTTAGCCAGGATGGTCTCGATCTCCTGACCTTGTGATCCGCCCGCCTCAGCCTCCCAAAGTGCTGGGATTACAGGCGTGAGCCACCGTGCCCGGCAATTTTTTTTTTTTAGTAGAGATGGGGTCTCACTATGTTGCCCAGGCTGGTCTTGAACTCCTGGGTTTCTCTCACCTCAGTCTCCCAAGTGCTAGGACTACAGGTGTGAGCCCCCACACCGGGCCGATCTACACATATTTCGTGTTTCAATCTGCTACAGTTTTGGCCTTGGTTCTCGAAGCATCCTCCTCCTGTCTGTTGGTGCCTGAGTCTGGCCGGACGATCACCAACAGCGTCACTGCTCTGTGGAGTCGCGTCCGTTTCCCTCTCCAGAGCTGAAACCAGCCACATCCCCAGTGGCCTGGGCCTTTCTTAGGTAATGGTGTTTTAGAGACCACAATCTGGGCACACCTCAAGTTTTCAATGTCTTTTTTTTTTTTTTTTCCAGATGGAGCCTTGCTGTGTCGCCAGGCTGGAGTGCAGCGGTGCGATCTCGGCTCACTGCAACTTCCGCATCCTGGGTTCAAGTGATTCTCCTGCCTCAGCCTCCCAAGTAGCTGGGACTACAGGCATGCGCTACCACGCCCGGGTAATTTTTGTATTTTTAGTAGAGACGAGGTTTCACCATGTTGGCCAGGTTGGTCTTGAACTCCTAACCTCAAGTAATCTGCCCGCCTCGGCCTTCCAAAGTGCTGGGATTACAGGCGTGAGCCACCGCGCCTGGCCTAAGTCTTCAATACCTTAAATGCCATTCAGCTTAGTTAACAGAAACTTCTGGAAGGGATGCCTGCTCTGAGAAGTGTCACACATGCTGGGGGACTTCAGGGCACTCCTGAAAGGGCTCTCCTTCCCCAGGATCCCCGGGTCCTGATGGTAGGCAGAGGTGGAGGATGTTCTCCAAGGGGTGCAGAAGGCTCTCCAAGCCGAACCTTCCTGCAGCATTTGGAGCCTGTCCACACCACGGGCATCCCTCTACCCAGACCCACTTTCCCCGGCAAGAGATGGACATTGTGTTTGTTGGATGCAATTTCAAGCCCCTTTCATGTTTTCATAGAGGATGGAGACCAAGGGGGAAGTTCAATGGTTCATGTTGGTAAATCCTGGCTCCGATGACTGAGAGATTTTCTGACTTCCAGGACCGTTGCTTGGCTAGAGGTGGTTCCCAAACTTCAGAGCCAGAGACAGCTGTGGGCAGGTGCTTTCCTCTGCGCAGCACGCGAGCTGCCAAGTGCTGGGGCTGCCTGCCATGCCCAGAGCCCCTCATGGCCTCCCATGGCTCCCCTCAGCTATGCTTGGCCTGCCCGCCTGCTGGCGGTTGTTTGGAATCCTTTCCTGCTGGAAAGGATGTGTCCCAACCCTGTCCTGCTGGCGGCCCTTCTCAGGGCTCCCTCCAGAGAGGACTGCCATGGCGCATACTTCCCACGTGATATAGCATCATAGTCTATGTGAATGGCATCCCCTGGAGTTGTGCAGTGCACCACCTGTGCAGCCGTCCACAGCATCCCCACACAACCCAGTCCTCCCCCGGGAAGCACGCATTCCTCCACTTCCACCCTCTGTTACTTGTCCATCTCCATCCCTGGTATGCAAGATTTAAAAAAAAAATTTTTTTTTTTTTGAGACAGAGCTTTTGCCCTGTTGCCCAGGGTGGAATGCAATGGTACAATCTCAGCTCACGGCAACCTCTGCCTCCTGGGTTCAAGCGATTCTCCTGCCTCAGCCTCTTGAGTAGCTGGGACTACAGGTGCACACCACCACATCTGGATAATTTTTGTATTTTTAGTAGAGACGGGGCTTCACCATGTTGGCCAGGCTGGTCTCCAACTCCTGACCTCAAGTGGTCCACCTGCCTCAGCCTCTGGGCTGGGATTAGAGGCATGAGCCACCGTGCCTGGCCCTTCCTTTTTAAAGCTGAAAAATTGTCTATACTACATTCTGCTTGTGAAGTATGTGTTCAGGGTCCTGCCTGCAGTTCTCTGGGGTCTGTGGCCGGCATGGGCTGCTGGTCATAGGGTCATTCTGTGCACCTTTCTGAGGAACCAACAGTTTTCCACAGCAGCTGCCTCATCTTGCATTCCCATCAGCAGTGGACAAGAGTTCTAGTTGCTTCACATCTTCAGTGGCACTTGTTTTCTGTGTTTTGGATAATTGCCACCCTGGCGGGTGTGCTGCAAGCCCCTGAGGACAGGGCTGATCCGCTCACCGGGCCGCCCACCCCTCACCCAGGACCTGCCAGGCTCAGATGGAGCCTCGCAGGAAATAGCTGAGATTCCTCTGAACGAACAAATAGACCCCGTCCAGCCTTGCAGGGTCATAAGACCCAGCTGCCCAGGGACACACTTAGCTTGGAATTCGGGGAGCAGAACGGAAACAGGAAGGGACAGGAGGCCTGTCTGCCCCCTGGCAGGACGGGTGGTCCAGAGGAGCCTGGGATCTTCAGGCATGGAGGCCTACCTAGGACCAAAGAAAACCTGAGCTCGACCTACTTGGAGAACTTCAGCCTAGAGGGTCCCAGGCTCCAGAACCTGCAGCCAGGGTGGCAGGGCTGTTGGCAGCCTGGCTTCCCTGACAGTGCCCGAGGGGGCTCTGCTCCTTCCACGGTGGTTCCCCAGACAGATGCTCAGGGTAAAGCCAATGGCCCGGCTGTGGCTCAGCAGTGGGGTCTCCTCCTCGGAGGCCAGCGGAGGCCCTCCCTGTCCTCTCACCACTGCCCCTGCTGCTCCTCACTGCCTCGGGGTGGCCTGGACCTGGTCGCCCAGGCAAGCGTCCAGCTTCTCTCCTGGGGTGGAGGGTGGGGGAACTAGGGGGTGGTGTCTGTCCGAGCTGGGCTCCCATCCCTGGGTCCATCCCGTAGGACCCCCACTTTGGTGGCCAAGGGCTGGAGAGGCTACAGGGCCGGCGGGATCAGAGTAGGCCTGGGTCCCAGCCAAGGCCCATTTCGCGACTCTCCTGGCAGGGGTCAGTGGATTTGTGGCGTCCCCTCCCCTCGTGGCTGCAGGACAGCAGGGCTGCCTGGGGAGGCCTGGCCAGGCCCTGCCTTCTCTGGGCCGCTCCCTCCTCAGATCCTGGACGCGTCCAGCTCAGCTCCGCGGCGCTAACAAGCCTCCGGCGGGGATGCAGCAGGCTGGGGTCACAGTGAAGCTGCAGGGCTGGGCCTGGACAGAGTGCGGCGCAGGCGCGAAGCAAGGGGAGCCGCAGATGGCCGGGGCGAGGTGGGGCCAGCAGCGAGGACGTTGGTTCTGCGCCCGCGCGTGCCCGTGCCTTGGTTTCCCCAGAGCGAGGCCGACGTCAGGTTCCCCCGAGAGGCTCGCCGTGCCCGGACCCCTGAGGGCTCCAGCACCCTTCCCTGGGCTCCCATCTGCCTCCCGTGAGACCCACGCCTCCCGTGCCCAGGGGTGGGCCCTGACCCCGCCACCACGGCAGCACACGTGGGGCTGGTGAGGAAGCTGGACGCCTCCGCGGTGCCAGGGGCCTCAGAACTGTGGGTCACTGGCTGTGACTCTGACATCTGGGCCGGTCCTGGTCAGAGTCGCATCCTCCAGGAGGCTGGAGCAGGCCAAGCGGCGAGGAAATTCTGCTTGTAGGCAACAGGCATCGCTTCCTTTCCTTCTTTGAAATTGTTTTAAATTTTGAGATAGGGTCTTGCTCTGTCGCCCAGCCTGGAGTGCAGTGGCAAGATCACAGCTCACTGCAGCCTTAACCTCCCTAGCTCAAGCAAGCCTCCCACCTCAGCCTCCTGAATAGCTGAAACTCAGGCACGGGCATGTGCCACCACACCCGGCTCTTTTTTTTTTTTTTTGACAGAATCTCGCTCTGTCACCCAGGCTAGAGTGCAGTGGCCTATCTTGGCTCACTGCAACCTCCACCTCCCGGGTTCAAGCAATTCTCCTGCTTCAGCCTCCAAGTAGCTGGGATTACAGGCACGCACCACCACGCCCGGCTAATTTTGTACTTTTAGTAGAGACAGAGTTTCACCATGTTGGCCAGGCTGGTCTCGAACACCTGACCTCAGGTGATCCTCCCACCTCTACTTCCCAAAGTGCTGGGATTACAGGAGTGAGTCCCCGCACCCAGCCGTCCACTTTTGAGCATACAGTCGAGCACTGAGCATCTGCACTGCTGTTCAACCAATCTCCAGAACTTTCATCTTGCACAGCCGAAAAGCTGTACCCGTCAAACAACTCCTTCTCCACCCAGCCCCTGGCAGCCCCATTCCACTTTCTGTCTGTAGGAATTGCGCTGCTGCCCTCGGTGCCTCCTACATGTGGAACCATACAGGATTTGTTCTTTTGTGACTGGCCTATTTCACTTAACGCACTGTCCTCAAGGCAGACCCATGGTGCAAAGTGGGTTGGAATTTCCATACTCTTTTTTTTTTTTTTTTGAGACGGGGTTTCACTTGTCAGCCAGGCTGGAGTGCAGTGGCGCGATCTCGGCTCACTGCAACCTCTGCCTCCTGGGTTGAAGTGATTCTTCTGCCTCAGCCTCTTGAGTAGCTGGGACTACAGGAGTGCACCACCACGCCCAGCTAATTTTTGTATTTTTAGTAGAGACATGGTTTCTCCATGTTGGCCAGGCTGGTCTTGAACTTCTGAGCTCTTCAGCTTCCCAAGCTTCAGCTTCCCAAAGTGCTGGGATTACAGGTGTGAGCCACCGCACCTGGCCTTAACTCTTTTTTTGTATATATTCAGAGGTGGAATTTTTGAATCATAGGGTGATTCTATTTCTAATTTTTTGAGGAAATGCCGTGTCAGTTAATTTCTTTTTTTTTGAAACGAAGTCTTCCAACCCAGGCTGGAGTGCAGTGGTGCAATCTCAGCTCACTGCAACCTCTGCCTCCTGGGCTCAGGCGAATTATCCTGTCTCAGCCTCCCGAGTAGCTGGGATTACAGGCATGTGCCACTACACCTGGTTAATTTTTGTATTTTTAGTAGAGATGGGGTTTCACCATGTTAGCCAGGTTGGTCTTGAACTCCTGACCTCATGATCTTTTTTTTTTGAGACAGAGTCTTGCTCTGCCACCCAGGCTGGAGTGCAGTGGTGTGATCTCGGCTCACTACAAGCTCCGCCTCCCGGGTTCACGCCATTTTCCTGCCTTAGCCTCTCAAGTAGCTGGGACTACAGGTGCCCGCCACCAGGCCTAGCTAATTTTTTTTTTTTTTTTTTTTTTTTTTTTTTTTTTTTTTGAGACGGAGTCTTGCTCTGTCGCCCAGGCTGGAGTGCAGTGGCCAGATCTCGGCTCACTGCAAGCTCCGCCTCTCGGGTTCACGCCATTCTCCTGCCTCAGCCTCCCGAGTAGCTGGGACTACAGGCACCCGCCACCTCGCCCGGCTAGTTTTTTGTAATATTTAGTAGAGACGGGGTTTCACCGTGTTAGTCAGGATGGTCTCGATCTCCTGACCTCGTGATCCACCCGTCTCCGCCTCCCAAAGTGCTGGGATTACAGGCTTGAGCCACCGCGCCCGGCCGCCTAGCTAATTTTTTGTATTTTTAGTACAGACAGGGTTTCTCCGTGTTAGCCAGGATGGTCTCGATCCCCTGACCTCGTGATCCGCCTGCCTCGGCCTCCCAAAGTGCTGGGATTACAGGCGTGAGGCACTGCACCCGGCCAATTTTTTGTATTTTTAGCAGAGACAGAGATTCACCATGTTGGCCAGTCTGGTTTTGAACTCCTGACCTCAGGTGATCCACCTGCCTTGGCTTCTCAAAGTGCTGGGATTACAGGCATGGGCCACCGTGCAAGGCCAAGCAAATGTTTTTTGATTTTTTTTTTTTTTTTTTTTTTTTGGAGATAGGGGCTCACTTTGTCACCCAGGCTGGAGTGCAGTAGCAGAATCACAGTTTACTGCAACCTCCGCCTCCTGGGCTCAAGCAATCCTCCCACCTGAACCTCCCAAGTAGCCAGGACTACAGGCATGTGCCACCACGCCCCACTACTTTTTGTATTTTTTGTAGAGATGGGGTTTTGCCATGTCACCCAGGCTGGTCTCAAACTCCTGGACTCAAGCAATCTGCCTACCACTGCCTCCCAAAGTCCTGGGATTACAGGCATGAGCCACCTCACCTGGCTGAAAGTTTATTTTTATTTTTTATTTTTTGAGACGGAGTTTCACTGTGTCGCCCAGGCTGGAATGCAGTGGCACAATCTCGGCTCACTGCAACCTCCACCTCCCGGGTTCAAGCAATTCTCCTGCCTCAGCCTCCTAAGTAGCTGGGACTACAGGCGTGCACCACCATGCCCAGCTAATTTTTGTATTTCTTTTTATTAGAGATGGGGTTTTACCATGTTGACCAGGCTGGTCTCAAACTCTTGACCTCAAGTGATCCACCCGCCTCGGCCTCCCAAAGTGCTGGGAATACAGATGTGAGCCACTGTGCCCGGTCCAAAAGTTTTAAATTTTAATAATATCAATTCAGCTTTTTCTTTAATAGATAATGATTTTGGTGTTGTATGTAAAAACTCACGACCTGGTCGGTTGCAGTGGCTCATGCCTGTAATCCCAGCACTTTGGGAGGCCTAGACGGGCAGATCACTTGAGGTCAGGAGTTCAAGACCAGCCTGGCCAACACAGTGAAGCCTCGTCTCCACTAAAAATACAAAAAATTAACTGGGTGTGGTGGTGTGTGCCTGTGATACCAGCTACTTGAGAGGCTGAGGCAGGAGAATCGCTTGAACCCAGGAGGCGGTGGTTGCAGTGAGCTGATATCGTGCCACTGCACTCCAGCCTGGGTGACAGAGGGAGACTCCGCCTCAAAAAAAAAATTATCCATCTGCACATATAATTGTTCCAGTACGATGCATTAAAAGATTATTTGTCCATTGCATTTTTGGCAAAAATCAGTTAGCTATAATTTTGTGTCTACAATAGACTTATCCATTCACTCACTGATGAACTTTTGAGTAGTTTCCAGTTTTTGGCTTTTACAAACAAAGCTGTTCTGACCATTCATGCACAAGTCTTTTTTTTGAGATGGAGTCTCACTGTGTCACCCAGGCTCGAGTTCAGTGACGTGATCTCGGCTCACTGCAAGCTCTGCCTCCCATGTTCATGCCATTCTCCTGCTTCAGACTCCCGAGTAGCTGGGACTATAGGTGCCCGTCACCACACCCGGCTAATTTTGTTGTATTTTTTAGTAGAGACAGGGTTTCACTGTGTTAGCAAGGATGGGCTCGATCTCCTGACCTCGTGATCCGCCCATCTCGGCCTCCCAAAGTGCTGGGATTACAGGCGTGAGTCACCGTGCCTGGCCCATGTACAAGTCTTTATGTGAACATATGCTTTTTTTTCTCTTGGGTAAGTACAAGTGGAATTGCTGGATCATAAGGTAAGTGGACATTTAACATTATAAGAAACTGTCAAATGGTTTTCCAAAGTGGTTATATTATTTTACACTCACATCAGCAATGTATGAGAGTTTCAGCAGCTCTCTTTCAACATTTGGTATTGTCAGTCTTTTAAAATTTTTTGGCTGGGTGAGGGATTACAGGCATGTGCCACCACACCCAGCTAATTTTTGTGTTTTTAGTAGAGACAAGGTTTAGCCGTGTTGGCCAGACTGGTCTTGAACTCCTGACCTTAGGTGATCCACCCGCTTTAGCCTCCCAAAGTGCTGGGATTACAGGCGTGAGCCATTGTGCCCGACCTTAGATTGTGTGTTTATTCTGGGATAGTTTAGATTTGCTACCAAAGTGAGACACTTCTGTAATCTTCACTCTATGCCCTGAGTGCTGAGGAAGTCTGTTGGAAACCCAAATGTCTCTCAGTCTTCTGTGAGCCCTGTCACTCACTCCGTGTCACAGCTGTCCAGCTGTCACTCTTTGCTGAGTCTTATGGGTTTTCCTTGTACATATGCACAGTTTAAGATTCAGCAAAATCCTTAAGGGGACCTCTATACAGATTTCTATAATTCATCATCTGCATTGCTACCTCCACACAGGCACACTCGCTGTGCAAATTCCAATCACCTCAGCCTCTTCAAACTCCAGTCTCCACGTCTCAGTTCACGAGATGTCTGTGTTCTGTGTCTCAGTCCAGAAAGGCCTGCAGGTGGGAAGCCATGATAACTGCAGGGCTCACATCAATTGTGATCTCTTAGGGGTCATGGTCCTGCGCTGCCTATTGTCCTGTGTTTAAAAACAGTGATTGCTTCATGACTTTTCTTTCTAGTTTTCTAGTTGTATACGGCAGGAGAGCAAGTCCCATACCAGTTACCCAATGACGGCCAGAAGCAGAAGTCCCTTCTATACTTTGTAATGTGTGTGTGTGTGTGTGTGTGTGTGTATACATTTTTTTTTTTTTTTTTTGAGACAGAGTTGGTTACCCAGGCTGGAGTGCAATGGTGAGATCTCGTTCACTGCAACCTCCTTGGCTCCTTGGCTCAAACGATTCTCCTGCCTCAGCCTCCCGAGTAGCTGGGATTACAGGTATGCGCCACTACGCCTGGCTAATTTTTTTTTGTATTTTTAGTAGAGACGGGGTTTCACCATGTTGGCCAGGCTGGTCTTGAACTCCTGACCTCAGGTGATCCACCTGCCTCAGCCTCCCAAAATGCCGGGATTACAGGCGTGAGCCACTCTGCCTGTCCTGAAACGTATATTTTAAAATATTGTGGGCACCTGTAGTCCCAGCTACTCAGGAGGCTGAGGCAGGAGAATGGCGTGAACCCGGGAGGCAGAGCTTGCAGTGAGCCGAGATAGCACCACTGCACTCCAGCCTGGGCGACAGAGCGAGACTCTGTTTCAAAAAAATAAAAAAATAGCGGGGCGCGGTGGCTCAAGCCTGTAATCCCAGCACTTTGGGAGGCCGAGACGGGCGGATCACGAGGTCAGGAGATCGAGACCATCCTGGCTAACACAGTGAAACCCCGTCTCTACTAAAAATACAAGAAAATTAGCTGGGCGTGGTGGCAGGCGCCTGTAGTCCCAGCTACTCGGGAGGCTGAGGCAGGAGAATGGCGTAAACCCGGGAGGCGGAGCTTGCAGTGAGCCGAGATCGTGCCACTGCACTCCATCCTGGGGCACACAGCAAGACTCAGTCTCAAAAACAAAAAAAATAAAAAATAAAAAAAAAAAAGGCCGGGCGCGGTGGCTCAAGCCTGTAATCCCAGCACTTTGGGAGGCCGAGATGGGCGGATCACGAGGTCAGGAGATCGAGACCATCCTGGCTAACACGGTGAAACCCCGTCTCTACTAAAAAAAAACACAAAAAACTAGCCGGGCGAAGTGGCGGGTGCCTGTAGTCCCAGCTACTCGGGAGGCTGAGGCAGGAGAATGGCGTAAACCCGGGAGGCGGAGCTTGCAGTGAGCTGAGATCCAGCCACTGCACTCCAGCCCGGGCGACAGAGCAAGACTCCGTCTCAAAAAAAAAAAAAAAAAAAAAAAAATTAAATAAAATAATAAAAATAAAATAAAATAAAATATTTTACACATAAAGAATATATTCTTGCAGTCAGGTTCGGTGGCTGACTCCTGTAATCCTAGCACTTTAGGAGGCCAAGGCAGAAGGACCACTTGAGCTAAGGGGTTTGAGACCAGGCTGGGAAACATAGCAAGACCTCATCTCTACAAAAAAGAAATAAAATTAGCTAGGTGTGGTGGTGTGTTCCTGTGGTCCCAACTACTCCGGAGGCTGAGACAGAAGGATCACTTGAGCTTTCGAGGTCAAGGCTGCAGTGAGCCAAGATTGTGCCACTGCACTCCAGCCTTGAACCACAGCGTGAGACCTTATCTCAAAAAAGAAAAAAAAATGATATATTCTTCCACGACCTGATACTTATGTATGTATTTATTTATGTAAGAGATAGGGTCTCATTCTGTTGCGCAGGATGCATTGATGCAATCATGGCTCACTGCAGCTTTGACCTATTGGACTCAAGTGATCCTTATGCCTCAGCCTCCTGAGTAGCTGGGGGTACAGGTGCACACCATTACACCTGGCCAATGCAATTACTTTTTTTTTTTTTTTTTTGAGATGGAGTCTCGCTCTGTTGCCCAGGCTGGAGTGCAGTGGCGCGATCTTAGCTCACTGCAAGCTCCGTCTCCCGGGTTTACACCATTCTCCCGCCTCAGCCTCCCGAGTAGCTGGGACTACCGGCGCCCGCCACCACGCCCAGCTAATTTTTTGTATTTTTAGTAGAGACGGGGTTTCACCATGTTAGCCAGGATGGTCTCGATCTCCTGACCTCGTGATCCGCCCGTCTCGGCCTCCCAAAGGAGGCTGGGATTACAGGTGTGAGCCACCGCGCCCGGCCTTTTTTTTGTGTGTTTAGAAACAGTGTCTTACTGTGTTGCTGAGGCTGTCTCAAACTTCTGGCCTCAAATCTTGCAAGGAACTGCACCTAATGATCCAATTTTTTTTTTTTTTTTTTTTTTTTTGAGACACTGTGTTCCTCAGTCCTTGTCTGTCTTTTTTTTTTTTTTTTGAGATGGAGTCTTGCTCTGTTGCCCAGGCTGGAGTGCAGTGGCACAATCTTGGCTCACTGATATAGCTGCCTCCCAGCTTCGAGCGATTCTCCTGACTCAGCCTCCTGAGTATCTGGGACTACAGGCATGTGGTACCAGACCCAGCTAATTTTTGTTGTATTTTTAGCAGAGATGGGGTTTCACCATTCTGGCCAGGCTGGCCTCCAACTCCTGACCTCAAGTGATCCACCCACCTCGGCCTTCCAAAGTGCTAGGAATACAGGCATGAGCCACTACGCCCAGGCTCCATTTTTTTTTTTTTTTTCTCTTTGAGATAGGGTCTCACTCTGTCACCCAGTCTATAGTGCAGTGGTGCAAACATAGCTCACTGCAGCCTTGACCTCCCGGGCTCAAGCATCCGCGTGTAGCTGGAGCTAAAGGTGTGAGCCACCATGCTCGGTGAATTTTTAATTTTTTTGTAGGGTCTCACCATGTTGCCCAGGCTCGCCTTGAACTCTTGGTCTCATGCAATCCTCCCACGTCAGTCTTCCGAAGTGCTGGGATTATAGGCATAAGCCATTGAGCCAGGCCGCAAGCATTCTTATTTACAGCATCATTGTGAACTTGTCTGGGACATTTTCAAACCTCTCGGCCAATCATCTTCAGCTTTCTCCCAGGTATTTTCATTTTCAGGCTTTTCCTAATTTTCAAGGGGAAGTTTTTTTAAATATGAGGAATTTTCCAACCATTCCTGCCAACTAATTTCAAATCAGGCAGGCTTGCACAACTGACTTGTTGCTTTCAGTAAATAATACCTTGTAAGACTTTGCCAAGACAACTACAGGTATATCCTAATCTTTCCATTTGCCATTAGAACTTAAGTTTTTTTCCCTGGGTTATTAAATATTCATTGCAGGATGGCTGGGCTGAGATTCACTTACTCTCTTCATTGGACAAGCCAGTTGCTCCCACATGATTGTGGTTATAATCAACTCTCAACTGCGTCATGATGTCATGAGTGTTAAAGGTTTCCCACCACTCCAGCCACTACCTTTTTTTTTTTTTGAGGCGGAGTCTTGCTCTGTAGCCCAGGCTAGAGTGCAGTAGTGCGATCTCTGCTCACTGCAAGCTCCGCCGCCTCCCGGGTTTACGCCATTCTCCTGCCTCAGCCTCCCGAGTAGCTGGGACTACAGGCGCCCGCCACCATGCCCAGCTAATTTTTTGTATTTTTAGTGGAGACGGGCTTTCACCGTGTTAGCCAGGATGGTCTCGATCTCCTGACCTCGAGATCTGCCCACCTCAGCCTCCCAAAGTGCTGGGATTACAGGCGTGAGCCACCAAGCCCAACCACGCTATGGCCTTTTTAGGATGCTCATATGTATTGCCACATTACTTTCCAAAAAGTTGTGCCAACTTATGCTCCCTGCACGTATAAGGAATCTCCTTCTCACCTAAAGTTAATCTCCAGTTTGCAAAGCAGGACTCATCCTTCTGTATAAATTGAAAAATGATAGATACTAACTTTCCCAGCATCCCTTGCTGTCAGGACTCAGTCACATGGCCCAGGCTCCACCAATCAGGTGCATCCACCTCCAACCTTCAGTTGGAAGCCTGTGGTGTCTTCACACCATAAGCGGGAGCAGCATAGAACAGGTTGTGGCAGTGAGGCTAGTGGACATCTGGTGGCTGGCATCTGTGACATCCATGCTGTTGCTGAGGGGACTAGAGCAGCAGCAGCAGCAGCAGGGCTCTTCCCTCATCCAGCTGTGCAGCAGGATCTCAGGTATTGTACCCAGCCAGGCAGCCCTTGATCTGATCCCCACTCCCGTGGGTAATCTGCGAACCTCCCCGTTTCTTGTCTTTCCACCTGTGGCAGGCAGACCTGCCGCCCACCAAAATCTGCTCCCCTTCTTTCCTGCCTATGGAACTCTACTTTTTGGAGGGCTGCCAAGACCCTGGGAATGAAGCATGCTTGGCCAATGCTGTCATGACAACCTGGCTCTCTGCCGTCTCCAAATCCCTCATACGATGCCCGATCATGGGTGGCCGTTGAGGCCTGGGGGAATCCACTGCAGGGGCTTCTAGGCAGGTTTGTCTTTCCCTATAAAAGGGCACAGATGTGACTGGCCCTGTCTCTTCATCCTTTCTTTGTGCCTTGACTGTAGAAGTGTGTGTGGTATATGGAGTTCCAGCAGCTGCCCTGTAAACAACGTACCAAAGCTCACCTGCCAAGGATGTCGGAGCAGAGAGACTGAAGGGGTCTGGGTAGTGATGGGGATAACTCCCACCTCCAGATTTCTAGTTACACGAAAAAGAAGAAAAGCCTCCATACATTGAATCGCCTGTCAGTTGGATATTCTGCTGCTTGCATCTGAATTTATTCCTCACTAGCACCACGTTCTTACTTGGATACCCCATGGGCCTGCCTCTGCAGACCAATGCATGTATTTGCATGAAGCTCTATGGCAAACAGAGGTTCTCACTTTTCTTTCTCTCTCTTTTTTTTTTTTTTTTTTTGAGACGGAGTCTCGCTCTGTCACCCAGGTTGGAGTGCAGTGGCATTATCTCAACTCACTGCAACCTCTGCCTCCCGGGTTCAAGCGATTCTCCTGCCTCAGCCTCCTGAATAGCTGGGACTACAAGTTCACTACAGCCACTACGCCCAGCTAATTTTTGTATTTTCAGTAGAGACGGGGTTTCACCATATTAGCCAGGCTGGTCTCAAACTCCTGACCTCGTGATCCGCCCGCCTAGGCCTCCCAAAGTGCTGGGATTACAGGCGTGAGCCACCTACTGTAATCCCAGGTACTTGGGAGGCTGAGGCAGGAGAATCGCTTGAACCCGGGAGGCAGAGATTGCAGTGAGCTGAGATTGTCCAGCTGCACTCCAGCCTGGGCGACAGGGAGCGAGACATCTCCAGGCCACCACGCTGGGAAACCGCAGAACCCAGGCGCTCCAGGGGAGCTGGATCAGAGAGCTGCGTTCTGATTGGCTGAGGCCTGGATTGCCTGAACCAATCATGATGGAGCAGAGGCCGCACTGACCCGGTTGGCTGGCGGGCGTGGGGCAGGCGCTGATGGAGGCAGGCACCCGACAAGCAGGTGGTTTTGTTCCAGGAAAGCAGCAAGTGCAGTGATTAAGAGTGTAGATGCAGAGCCAGCCTACCTGGATTGTGTCCTGGCTCTGCCACTTAATAGCTGTGCAATCTGAGTCAAGTTATACAACCTCCTTGTGCCTCAGTTTCTTAATCAGTGTGGTGGCAGCTTCCTACCTCACCGGCAGGTTGTTAGCCTGTGTAAATAAGTCTTGTTACCACCACACCCCCCACTTTCTGGTTCCTAGCAGAGACCAGAGAGTCGACCTGCACGCCCTGAGTCAGCAAATATTTACTAAGTGCCATGGTGTTCCAGGCGTGTGGGTGGGTCTGCAGACAGCCCCTCTGGTGAAGGGCAGCTCCCTGAAGCCTGTAGTACTGTCTGCTGCAGGGGATGGCCCTCCTTCCATGTTGGAGGAAATGCTCGTGTGGGCAGAATTGCCTGGAAGGTAAGCGTGTGGCTTCTGATACATGGGAGGGCCAAGAATTTTCTGGGCAGAAGGAACACCATGTGCAAATGAATGAGGGGAGGACCAGACAGCTGACTCCTGCCAGGGACCAGATAGCTCGGGCCTGCAGCCCCCAGGAAATGGAGACATGGAGAGGAGGGTGTTTGGGCTCCATCTATCCCAGGGCTATGGCCACAAATGCGGGGCTTCCCCTGATGTCCTGGGTCAGAAAAGGAGAGCTGCGCAACTCTGAGGTCTCCTCTCTCCCTCCTCTTCCCTGTGTTTTCTTTCTTTCTTTCTTTCTTTTTTTTTTTTGAGACGGAGCCTTGCTCTGTCCCCAGGCTGGAGTGCAGTGGTGCGATCTCAGCTCGCTGCAACCTCTTCCTCCGACTTCAAGTGATTCTCTTCAAGCCTGGCTAATTTTTTGTATTTTTAGTAGAGGGGGTTTCACCATGTTGGCCAGGATGGTCTCAATCTCTTGACCTTGTGATCCGCCCGTCTCGGCCTCCCAAAGTGTTGGGATTACAGGTGTGAGCCACCACGCTTACTTCCCCCCTCTTTATTTTCTTTTCTCTCTCTTTCTTTCTTTCTTTTCTTTCTTTCTTTCTTTCTTTCTTTCTTTCTTTCTTTCTTTCTTTCTTTCTTTCTTTCTTTCTTTCTTTCTTCTTTCTTTCTTTCCTTTCTCTTTCTTTCTTTCTTTCTCTTTCTTTCTTTCTTTTCTTTCTTTTCCTTCCTTCCTTCCTTCTTTCTTTTTCTTTCTTTCTTTCTTTTTCTTTCTCTCTCCTTCCTTCCTTCTTGCTTTCTCATTCATTTGTTCTTTCTTTTTTGAGACAGGGTCTTTCTCTGTTGCCCAGGCTTGAGTGCAGTGGTGTGATCACAGCTCACTGCAGCCTGGACCTCCACGGTCCGATTGATCCTCCTGCATTAAGCCTCTGGAATAGCTGCGTCTACAGGTGCGCACCACCCTCAGTAACCAGATGCCCAACCCTCGGTAACAAAGTGAAAAAAGGCAGTCTTGGGGATGTGATCAGGTCCCACTGAAGCCACAGTCGACAGAACCCTTTTCTTTCTTTTTTTTTTTTTTTTTTTTTTTGAGACAGAGTCTCGCTCTGTCACCCAGGCTGGAGTGCAGTGGCCGGATCTCAGCTCACTGCAAGCTCCGCCTCCCGGGTTTACACCATTCTCCTGCCTCAGCCTCCCGAGTAGCTGAGACTACAGGCGCCGCCACCTCGCCCGGCTAGTTTTTTGTATTTTTTTTTTAGTAGTTATTAAGATGTCTCAAGTTCACTTGGAGCAGATTGAGGGTCACACTTATAAAGCGGAATGTGGTTCCTCTGAATCCCTTCTTGGGAGGTCCCGAGCTCAGATGGCCTCTGCCCGTCCAGAGTAGACAAAGAATTCTTGTGGAAGCTGCCTTCGGATTTATTTTTGAACACACTCATATTTGCTGTGAATAACTCCCTTTTTTGTGATGCTCCCAGATCCTGACTGTCCTGGCGATGTAGGCAAACGAATGAGCAGCATCCAAACTGTCCCCATGAGCTGAGGTCACAGCCTCGTCAGGCCCCAGGAAGGGGCAGTGCCCCTACCCCCACCTGGCCCCCAGCCCCCTGTAAGGCATGGAAGAGAGATGCAGAGGGCAAGGCCATGCGGTCCAGATACAGGTCCCAGACGGATGGGCGTCCCAGGCTTCAGACAAGTCACCTGTCAAGGACAGCATTAGTGACATCCCAGCACCAGAGAGTGGCCCCAAGCCAAACTGAGGAGGGTCTGGGAGCCAGGGACATGGGTCTTCAGTGTGGGGAACTCATTACATCAGCCACTCGAGGGTCAGGAAATAATTTGTCACTCTCTGCCCCACGTGGCCTCTGTGGAAATCAAACAAGCAGTGTTGCCCATTTTTAAAGATAAATTAATGCATCAATATAAAAAACGTCAGGCAGCGATGTGGAGGGGGTAGGCAGACAGGGCTGTGATTTATTGGCCCTTTAAGGAGTGTTTCTGGGCCCACTCTGGCTTCCTCCTGCCACCTGCAGGGTGCCCAGGGACCCCTCCACCGAGGTCATGAGCCAAGCCACCCACCCCAACTGGGGGGCCCCTGACCAGGCTGAAGGGCCACATGCCTTCGAGCTGGTGACTCAGAAACATCCAGTATTAACTGCACTGGGACAGAGAGACAGGCAAGGAGCTGGGGCAGGAAGGAACAGTCCTGGCCCTGGAATAGGTCGTAGGCCTGTGCTAGGGCTGAGTGCTCCTGCGTCCTCACACTGAGGGGCTTCTCCGGGCCTAGCCGCAGTGAGGCTAATGGGGTCCCCAGGGGGCTGTGGCTCCTGATTCCTTGGCACGAATAGGTGCCCTGCAGGCTTAGATGGTCCCCCAGGGCTGTGCCCTCCCTCCCTGAGGGCACCTTGCCAGCATCCCCACCAACACCCAGGACCACCCTGGTCCATGTTTGCCAGTTCGGAAGGTGAGAAATGACACTTCCTGGCTGTGTGAATTTGCATGTCTTTGGTTTTTGGAGGGCGTGAGCTTCTTTCCATTTGTTTGGGGCCATTGTGAATGTCTGCTCAGTCTTTGCCTGTTTTCTATGGAAGGGTCCCCGTTTCCCTTGCCGACGGATGCAGCACTCTGGCAGCTGAACTGGTGGCGTTCAGCCGTGCTCATGTGTGCTTTAGCTGTGGTGCATGCGGGTGAGGAGGGCTGACGCTGGCCTGGAATCTTATGGGGCATCTGCAGCCGCAGCTTTGTTGTCAGAAAATGCTTAGAGAGGCCTCCTGGGAGCCAGGCAGGATGCGGCAGGAAACAGAGGGGCAGAAAGAGCTCAGGTCCTCAGCAGCGGGGAAGGGGGCGCCAGCTACCAGAACCCAAGCAGGAATTGGGCTTGAGGGGAATGAGGAGTGGGAGAGGGGACTGAACATTTAGACAGGGCTGTGGGGGCCCTCTGAGAAGACATGTGAGCAAAGATTTGTGGGAGGAGATGGGGGCGCCTAGAGCAAGAAGAAGAGCAGTCCTCAGAGGGATGGGCACGCAGAGGCCCCGGGGCGAGCACAGCCTGGGTGCATTCCAGGAGCTGCAGGGAGGCCAGGTCAGCGCCGTGGGGGCTGGGGCAGGGGGCCAGGCTAGCTGGGGTCTGTGGGTTCCGGGAATGCTTTGGCTTCTGCTCCGAGGGCTGGGCGTGTAGGCTGTCAGTTCTCCAGGTGCAGGGCAGACAGGTGGTATGAGGCCCAGTTTGCCAGAGCATGGAGCTCCAAGCCTTGTGACCCGCAGAGGTTTACATGCCGGTGAGAGCCCTGGGTCCGCAGGCCAGAGTTGGCTCCTCTGCAGAGCTCCTGGTCGGCCCGCCTCTGCCCTCCTCTCCAGGACCTGGGGGTCCTGCTCTACAGCCAGGCGGCCCTTGGGGAGCAAAGGTCCGGGCCAGTGAGAATCTAACATATCCCCAAGCCCCCACAGCAACAAGGGTTGAGGGAGCAAAGGACAGTCAGGATGATGGGAGGTGGCAGTGGCCTTGGTTGGGGCAGGGGCGTGCTGCTGACTTTAGTGCCCTCCCGTTACTACATAGGGGTGAAGTGCTTGCCATCCCCCACCCGTGTCCCTCTGCAAAGTGCTCCTGGCATCAAGCTGGGCTCCCCGGAGGCTCAGCCTCCATTTTCTCCTCTGGGCAAGGGGAGTCCGGGGCCAGCGCCTGCTGTCCAGCCTCGCTGTGCCCCGCAGCCCATTCCCTTTCCGTGAGAGGCCTGGGGGGCCCAGGCGTCGGGGTCGGGTCAGCAGGCTGCCCAGGTCAGCTGAGGCCCGGTCAGTGCGAGGGGTTTTGTCGGAACCAAGGCCGCGGCTACCTGAGGACTTTGTGCAGAGCTCCGCTCGGGCCACCTGGGGGGGCCGAGGCCGGGAGACCCGCAGGGCCCCCTAGCAGCGCCCTGCGCCCCCTTAGCGACCTCTCCCAGGCCAAGGTAGGGCCAGAGGGGACAGTGCCCGACGGCAGCGGAGCCGGAAACGGGAGCGGGCACAACCCGGCCCCGGAACATCCCGGCGGCCCCGGGGCCTTTAGAGCCCGCGAGGGGCCGTCTCCTCGGGCGCGGTGGGGCCTGGGCTCTCAGCCTTGCCGCCGACCTCGGGAAAAGCCCCCCAGCCTCTCCACCCGGCAGCTGGAGGAGGCCCGTCTGGGGTTGGGGATAGCGCGATAGACCCGCCTGGGGCTAGGCCGAGGGTTGGGGGTCGCGGGCCGCGGGGAGCGCATGTACGAGACGCTTTTCCCGGCCCGCCGGGAAGCAAGACAGCTCCCCAACTCCAGAAGCCGGCGCTGCGTCCGCCCGCAGACCGACGGGGAAGGCCGAGTGCGCATGCGCCTGACGCTGTCCCCCGCCGCGCGCCCTGTGATTGGCCCGGGCGGCCGCGCTCTCGGCCAATGGGTGCGTGGCTTTTGGCTCGCCTCGAGCCTCTCGGGCTAGGGGCGGGGAGGGTCAGTCTCCGGCCGGGTCTCGCGGCCTGGGGAGGCCTGCGCCGGCCCGCGGGGTCGTTCCTTCAAGCCGCCCACTGCCGCTCCGGAGATGAGGCCAGCGAGTCCGTGATCCCGGCCGCCCCCAGTAGTGAGCCCGTGCGCAGAAGCGCCGGCAGAGAGACGCGGAGCCCCGTCCCACCTGGCCGGGCCTGTCCCTCGCAGGGCCTCCCTGTCGACCCCCGGCCAGCCCCGCTCTCCCTGCTCCCATCCTACGGGTCAGAAAAACAATGCTTGACTGGAGGGGGCCCGTGCCTGTTGTCCCAGCCACTCGGGAGGCCGAGGCGGGAGGATCGCTTGAGTTCGGGAGGTGGAGGCTACAGTGAGCCGTGACTGCGCCGCTGCACTCCAGCCTGGGCCATAGAGCGAGACCCTGTCTCTAAACAAAACAAAACAACAGTGCTTATAAAGCAAACAAGCCTGTTGCCAAAAACTTATCAACAAAAATTAGCAGTGGCCGGGCGCGGTGGCTCAAGCCTGTAATCCCAGCACTTTGGGAGGCCGAGTCGGGCGGATCACGAGGTCAGGAGATCGAGACCATCCTGGCTAACACAGTGAAACCCCGTCTCTACTAAAAAATACAAAAAACTAGCCGGGCGAGGTGGCGGGCGCCTGTAGTCCCAGCTACTCGGGAGGCTGAGGCAGGAGAATGGCGTAAACCCGGGAGGCGGAGCTTGCAGTGAGCTGAGATCCGGCCACTGCACTCCAGCCTGGGCAACAGAGCGAGACTCTGTCTCAAAAAAAAAAAAAAAAAAAAAAAAAAAAAAAAAAAAATTTAGCAGGGGTCATCTCTAGGTGGTGGGGTTGGAGGTAAATAAAAAATATTTTGACTGGGCGTGGTGGCTCACAGCTGTAATCCCAGCACCGCAGGCAGGAGTTCGAGACCAGCCTGGCCAACATGGTGAAACCCCCGTCTCTACTGAAAATACACACACACACACACACACACACACACACACAAATTAGCCGGGTGGGCGTGGTGGTGCGCACCTGTAATCTCAGCTACTCAGGAGGCTGAGGCAGGAGAATCATTTGAGCCTGGGCAAGGTGGAGGTCACAGTGAGCTGAGATCGTGTCACTGCACTCCAGCCTGGGTGACAGAATGAGACCCTGTCTCAAAAAAAAAAATTTTTTTTTCCATCTCTGTGAATTATTTCAGTTAGTGTTAGAATATTGTTTGTATGAAAATATTGCTTTGGGGCTGGGCGATGTGGCTTACGCCTGTAATCCCAGCACTTTGGGAGGCCGAGGTGGGCGGATCACGAGGTCAGGGGATCGAGACCATGCTGGGTAACAGAGTGAAACCCTGTCTCTACTAAAAATACAAAAAATTAGCTGGGCATGGTGGCGGGTGCCTGTAATCCCAGCTACTCGGGAGGCTGAGGCAGGAGAATTGCTTGAACCTGGGAGGCAGAGATTGCAGTGAGTCGAGATTGTGCCACTGCACTCCAGTCTGGGTGACAGAGTGAGACTCCGTCTCAAAAAAAAAAAAATTGCTTTTTAAAAATGAAAGCTGTGTAACAAGAACGATAATAAAAACAGTAAGTGTTGGTGAGGATGTGGAGAAATTGGAGCTCTCACACAATGCATGCGCTGTGAAAAACACTTTAGTGGTTCTCAAAGAGCGGAGGGTAGAATTACCCAGCAGTTCCATGCAGTCACACACCCAGAGAACTGGAGGCAGGAACACGAACAGTGTCCTCAACACGGGTTATTCCAAATGTTGACAACGATACTCACCACAGAGAAAAGGTGGAAACGACCCATGTGTCCATCCATAAATGGAGTAACAAATGTGGTCCCTCCATACAATGGACTATGATTTAACCTTAAAAAGGAAGGAAATTCTGACGCACACCACACACAGATGGCCTGAAAACATTATGCTAAGCGAGATGAGCCAGTCACAAAGGACAACTTCTGTCTGATTTCACTTATAAAACACCTAGAATAGGCAAGTACAGAAATAGAAAGTAGGTAAGAGGTTGCCAGGGCTTGTGGGGAGAGGGCAAGGCCAGGGGCTGGGGAGGGAGGGCAAGGCCAGGGGCCGGGAAAGGGCAGCAATGCTTCACCAGGTGTGTGCTTAACAGTTCTCAATCCCACTGGGAGAGCTGTGAGGGAAGGATGGCTCATTCGGAATGCACGCAGAGGCGGCTCCAGTACAGAGAGGGCCCTGAAATGCTGTGCTCCTCCCAGGACACACAACTCCAGGTGACAGGGATAACACGCGACACAGCTCCTGCATCGATGCTCCCCCAGCTCCTGTCCTGATGCTCCCCAGTTCCTGCCTGGCTGCTCCCCTGGCTCCTGGCCGGGATGTTCCTCCAGGTCCTGGCCTGTTGCCCCTCAGCCCCTGCCTGGCTGCTCCCCCAGCTCCTGCCTAGGTTCTCCCCTATCTCCTGGCCTGATGCTCCCCAGTTCCTGCCTTTGTGCTCCCCCAGCCCCCCGAACCCAGAGTGCTCCTTCCCTCTGGCCAGGCCCCCTTCGGGGCTCAGGCGGGAACCGAGCTGGCTTTTTCCTCCCAACCGGAGCAGCTCCCTCTGGTTCCCAGGTTGCCTGCCCATCCAGCTGGGAACACCGGCCTTGCGGGGAGGGGCGGGGGCGCTCACCACGAGGCGGCCGCACAGGGTGCGAAGGGATCCCAAGGCCCACCCAGGAGGAGCTCCTGGCTTTCAGTTGCCGGCTGCGCGCGCTGCCCACGCGGCCACGCTTGAGGCCTGGCAGGCGGCCGCCATCCCGGTCACGGCCGCTGGAGGGCGCCCCCGCACCGCTCCTGCCTGCTGGTTCCCGCGGGAGGGCGCCTGTGGCGGGCGCCGGAGGTTGATCTCCCGGTTCACGCCAGGATTGCGAACCGGCGGCTAGAGCGGGAGGCCGCAGAGGCGAGTTCAGATCGCGGTCCCGGCCCACCTGGCAGCGACTTCCTGTCTCGCGGCTGCGCTGCAGCTCTTCAGGTTGGCGTGAAAATGCAGAAACGGTTCCGTGGACTAAGTCACGGACGTTCGCTTCTCACAGTGCCGCGTGCCTGCCTGTAGACAACCGAGCCACGCACGCCGAGGCCACCCCACCCCCCGGGGCCTGAATGCGCCGGCCCAGACCGGCAGCCCCCTCGGATCCTAACACCTTTGCACCGCAGCGCAGGTGTGGGGGTCCTCAGCCCGCGCCATCCAAGCAAGAACCAAGAGCGCGAGCGCCACGCCTTCCCCCACCCTCTGCCCTGCGCCCCTGGCTGGCGGTCCCTCCTGCAGCAGCTGGGCCTGGAATTCGGGCTGCGGAAGGGGCTGCACCCACGCAGGGCTCACGCCATGGATGTGGGCGCTGGGAGGGTCTCCGCCCTTTCCAGCCCTGGTCCCCGGCTGTTTCCTGGTGCCTGCCAGTGCCCTCAGCCTGCGGGCCTAGGGGCCAGAATGCTGGCAGATGGGCAGGCCCTGACCATGCTGTCCTCCCTGGGAGCTTGCTGGTGAGACGCTCGTCTGCCTCAGGGGACCCAATAATGGTCACCTGACATGAAGGGACAGAGGTGGTCTGTCCAGGGTGACGGTGACCACTATCCTGGCATGTGACGGAGTCCAGGCCCTGGGCAAGCGCCATGCTGAGAGGGGCTGGCCGCCCGCTGCCGGTGGCCTCATTCAGGAAACCTCACTCCCCTGAGCGGCAGCCAGAGGAGAGGCAGTGGCACTGGACCTCTGGGGACGGATTAGAGGGGTGGCCCTGTGGCCTTGCTTGGGCAGGAGGGACGCTGCAGCAGCTGCTGGAGCTCCCGGGCAGGGGCCGTCCCTCGGTCAGCTGGGTCACAGAGCAGCCGGCGCCTGCGTCATTCTCAGCCTGCCCAAGGGGGAGGCTTCCGCTCCAGGTGGGTGACCCTGGGCCCTTGCTATTACCCCCACAATGTTTCCTCTTTCCTTTCCACCTCCTCCAGCCTCCCTGGGCAGCCTCCTCTCTTTCTCTGGTGGAGCCTTCCAGCTTCCGGAGGCCTCCTTGTGAAAGCAATAAAATGCCTTTGAAAGGAGGCTGGGGTGTCTTGGGAGCTCCGGTGCCTCAAAGGGTCACAGGGCTGGGGGCTGAGAAACCCAGAGGTGGCTGGGTAGGAGACACAGGCCTTGGTGTGCTTTCAGGGGATACACAACAGGGACAGTCCCTACCGACTTTCCTCCCACTCCACCTCCACTAGCTCACCTCCCTCTTGTCAATACGAGGGTCTCCTGCCCTGGAACATCCAGGGAAAGAGGTGCGTCTGAACCCCGCCTGGGGAGACAGACGCCCTCAGGCTGTCCTCTTGGCTCCACTCCCCTCTTCCCTCCTGTTCACTGCTCCCAGCCACCCCGATGGGGCCTGTTTAATTGATTCAATTTGTTCAACAGTAAAAACACTCCACAGATGTCAGCCTCCCAGCACCCCACCCCTGGGGAGCTGCAGACACCTGCCAAGGCTCTGGGGCTGGGAGTCCTTCCATGGGCCACTAACACCAGGATTTGGGGGAGGCCTCTGGGCCTGGGAGCTCGCGCAGGTGCCCCCGCTCACCAGAGCAGTGCAGCCACTTCAGCCCAGGGACTGCTCCTGCTCTGTCAATGGCACCAGCGGCGTTCTGAACAGTGATCTGACGCAAACGTGCCATTCTGAAGGGTTTAATGTTTTTAGACTCCCAGGTCTGGGAGGATGACCTTGGAGATGACCCCCGTTTTGGTCAAGCTGCCATCCCAGGCCCAGGCCACTGTCAGGGTCTCACCTTCTTCATCAACCTGGGCTTGGGGGGTTTTCCAGGTAATAAGTGTTGGGAGGGGGACTGGGGGCTCCCAGGGTCCTGATCCTGTCCCCTGCAGGGGAGAGGCCCCTCGCCTACAGATTGGGGGCCCTGTGTTCACAGCTTTAGTGCGGTGGCCCGTCCTACTCCCAGGGATGTGTGTGGCCACAGTGGCGCTGGGAGATGCTCTCAGGTGTTGTCTACGGGAAGACGTGGGCCTGGAGGTCAGGAGACCCAGGCTGAACCCCTGACACCCCGGCCCGGATCACAGCCCTCTCTCCCTGTGAAGGTCCCTGGTCCCTGGGGTCACCACTTTCCACCCCAGAGGGAGGCCCCTGCTATGGACTGATTGTTTGGTTGAGTGACTGAAAAGGGGGACAGTTTAGGGAGCATTTGCACAGCTGGCCAGGCTGTGGCTGTGGGGGCCTCTGCCCACCCCCATCCAGCCCCACCTTGGTCGAAGACGCCCCAGCCGTGATTAGGAGAAAGCTCACCCTGAAAACGGTCCCAGGTTAGGGTTACCTGGACACCTGCCTCTCCGGCTTGGGGGTCTCTCTCAGGCAAGATCGGGCCTGTCTATCATTGGCTTAGGTTTTAGGAAGGTCCCAAGCTAATTTGCCAAGGGCTGCGCTTCTCCATAACTCCCAGGACACAGAGAGAAGACGAGGGGAGGGAAACTGAGGGACGGAGATGAAAGCGCTTGTCCCAGCGCTTCAGGCGCTGGGCCCTGGCGGCTGTGAACAAGCTGGGGGTGGGGCGTCGGGCTGCGCCCCCGCCCCCTCCAGACCCCCAGCGCTGACCCCGGCTCCGGGGCGGGGGCGCTCGCAGTCGCGCGAACCCCGGGGTGCGGAGAGAACAAAAGGGGCCCCGCCCCCTCCCCCGGGCCGGCCCGTCGCGGCCAATCGGCGCCGCCGCTACCTCCTCCGCTCTCTAATTGGCTGTGCGGCGGCCAATCGGGTGCGGGGACCGCCAGCTCGTGCGGCCCCACGTGGGGCGGTGCGCGCGGCTGTTCGCGGACCGCAGCGGGCGGGGCGCGTGGTTCGGTCGCGCGCTGCGCGCCTCGGGGACGCGATCCGCGCCACCTCCAGCCGTCCCTGCCGTCCCGAGGCCGCCAGCGAGCGGCGCCGTGGTTTTGGGCGCGCGGGGCTCGGGTCCATCGCCGGGAGCTGTGCGGTTCCCGGCTCGGAGGCGCTGGGCCGGCGTCGCGGCTGCCCCCTGCCCACGCGGGAGGTGAAGCGAGCGGCGCTCAGGGACCAGGAGCGAAGGCAGTGCCACCTGGCGAGACTGGGAGGCCGAGGTGGGCTGTGGAAGGAAGAGGCGGGCCTGCAGCTGGTGGTGGTGGGATCAATTCATTCATTGATTGAGTCCGTCATTGACACCTCCTACTCCAGGGCCCTCGGGACACAGACAGCGGTGGCCCCAGCGGAGGCTTGGGGGCTCGCCTCCCCCCAGTTTCCATTAGTCTCCCCTCCAAACTACTCCAAGTGGAACGTACAAGCATGTTTTTTGATATGGGCAATTGACACACTCTTACATTTTTATGGCACCCTCAGACAGGGTATTTGAGGAGAGTTGAATAAATGGAAAATATGTGAATTAAAGGAGAGCTGTGCAGTACCCAGGGCCAGCAACAAAGGGGAGCTGTTACCCCCTGAGACCTGGAGGGCAGCTACAGCCATAGGAGAGGCCGTCTCCAGGAGCCGTGCCCTTGGAGATGGATACAGCGACCCAGCAGGGAGGAGCTGCTGCTGTACACTGACCTCATCCCTCCTGCCTGCTTGGTTCGTCTGCCAGCTGCACATTGGTTGAACTAGGTTGGAGGCCAGGGAGCAAGGAGGTCCCATGGATCCTGTACCTGCAGTCAGCTCCCTGGGACACAGAGTGGGGGCTGGGGTGGGGCAATGGGAAGGTGTCCAGCACCTGTTTTGAGGTGTGAATAAAAGCATCGTGGAAAATGTTGCTGTTTTGCTTTGTTTTCTGGATGTGTAGCCCATGTAGAGGCAGCCTAAGATGGGGCAAGGCCAGGCTGGGCCCCGCCTCTTATAGATCCACTAGGACCCACACACCACAGAGCCAAGGGGAACTTCCCTGGAGGGCTTCCCATCCTGTAAGTGATGAGTCACAAAGCCAGGCAGGACTGTGGACGAGGAATGCCCCGTGTCAGTGTGCGTGCATGGTGCTGTTCAGTCGCCTCTTCCTGGGGGTCCTCCCGGATGCTCTGATGCTTGCCGATCTTAGCAGCTGTCACAAGCCACTGCTGGGACCCTAATTCCCCAGGGCAAGGACTGATCCTGTTCACTGTTGCCCCTTCATGGGGCCTGCATCTGGAAGGACGATGAATCTGCCTGGGTGAGGCCTGAGACGAGGGGTCCCTCTGAGGCAGGGGACGTTTATTTACTCACCAAACCTTCTCAGGGGAGCCTTTCTTTGCCAGGTTGGGCTCAGCCCCGGGGAGCCCAAGGAAGAAAGGATGTAGTCCAGACTTGGAGACGTCTGTGGCCCAACAGTGAAGCCACGCACAAGTTCCTGATAAGGTGGCTCGGGCCCAGGTCCCCTGAGAGGCTCAGCAGGGGAAGGACTCTTGGATAATGAGGACGAGAGAGGTGGCTTTGAAGGGCAAGGAGGAGTAGGAGTGGTGGAGAAGCTGAAGAAAAGCAGGGAGCAAGGAGGTGCCACCATGGGGATCAAGGACGTGGCGTCCGGGGGAGTGTGGCTGTGCACAGCTGGGCCTCTGCCTCTCGGGCATCAGGAGGCCAGGGCGAGGCACCCCGTCCCTGGCTTCTCTGCCTGTGGTATGGCAATGATGATAGGGTTGTTGGGAGGGTGAGGGGATGTAGGTGACGTGCAGCACAGTGTCTTGGTAATTACAGGCTTGATAAATATACGTGAGCTGTCATTACAAGCATTCGTTGCAGCTGAGGAGGTGGTGGTGGGCTTGGCCGGAGTGAGTGAGCTGCCTGTGAGGGGCTGTGAGGTTAGCGCGAGGATGGCCCTCTTTCAGGGATGTGGAGGCTGCTTCTTATTCCTGCAATGCACGTGGCAGACATCACTAATCCATCAGCCACTCTCTCCCACGGAGCCCAGCGGTGGCCTCAGGCCCTCAGCTCATTCTCCAGGCAGCCCCTGCTAATCAATCACAGCTGATATACAGATGGCCCTGCCTGCCATCTCCGATTCCACTGACATCAAAAGCTGGGATCTGGGCTGGGTGCAGTGGCTCATGTCTGTAATCCCAACACTTTGGAGGCCAAGGTAGGAGGATTGCTTGAGCCCAGGGAGGTTGAAGCTGCAGTGAGCCGTGACTGTGCCACTGCATTCCAGCCTGGGGAATAGAGGGAGACCCTGTCTCAAAAAATAAAATAAAATAAAAAAGTTGGGATTTAATGGCTGGGAACCAGAAGTGCCCCCCAACCCTGGGCCTGTTTCCCATGTGGAAGGGAGTCCTGGGCTAGTGGATGGGATTTTATTATTTTTTTGAGACAGGATCTTACTCTGTTAGGCTGGAGTAGGGTGGCGTGATCTCGGCTCACTGCAACCTCTGCGTCCCAGGCTCAAGTGATCCTCCCACCTCAGTCTACCGAGTAGCTGGGACTACAGGCGCACCACCATGCCCAGCTAATTTCTGTATTTTATTTTATTTTTGAGACAGAGTCTTGTTCTGTCACCTAGGTTGGAGTCCAATGGCACGATTTCAGATCACCGCAACCTCTCCCTCCCGGGTTCAAGTGATTCTTCTGCCTCAGCCCCCCGAGTGGTTGGGACTACAAGTGTCGCCACCACGCCTGGCTAATTTTTGTAGTTTTAGTAGAGACAGGGTCTCATCATGTTGGCCAAGCTGGTCACGAACTCCTGACCTCAGGTGATCTGCACTCCTCAGCCTTCCAAAGTGCTGGGATTACAAGCATGAGCCACCACACCCGGCCTAATTTCTGTATTTTTTGTAGAGATGGGGTTACGCCCTGTTACCCAGACTACTCTCAAACTCCTGTGCTCAAGCAATCTGCCTGCTTCGGCCTCCCAATGTGCTGGCATTACAGGCGCAAGCCACCACGCCCAGCCTGGGATCTTTCTTAGGAGTAGAGAGGCTGGAGGGTTCAGAAGCCTGTCTCTAGAAAACAGTGTCTGGCTTGAGGTTCAGGATGTGCGGGTGCCCTTGGTGCTGTCAGAACAGCCCGGACTGAAAGCCAGGGAGGGCAAGAAGGATGGCACCTGTCAGGGTTGGGGAGAGAATGGACCAGAAGGAGGTGTTGGAGTACAGGAGCACTGGACTGGGCCTGGGGACAGTGCAGAGCCCCGGGCCTCAGGGAGGGAAGCCCAGGCTATCCTGAACAGGGGACAGAGGAGGAGGAACAAGGGCTGCATTGTTGGCCAGGCGGCAATTGGTGGTTACAGGGATGAGAGCGTCCTGCAGAGTCACACTCTGCATTCTCAGACCACACCTCCTCCATCTTTATATTCTTATTAAAAATGTGGGCCAGGCGCAGTGACTCACGCCTGTAATCCCAGCACCTTGGGAGGCCAAGGCAGGCGGATCACTGGAGGCCAGGAGTTCAAGACCAGCCTGGCCAACATGGCGAAACCCTGTCTCTACTAAAAATACAAAAAATTAGCCGGGCGTGGTGGCGGGCACCTGTAATCCCAGCTACTCGGGAGGCTGAGGCAGGAGAATGGCGTGAACCTGGGAGGCAGAGCTTGCAGTGAGCTGAGTTCACGCCATTGCACTCCTGAGTGAGACTCCATCTCAAAAAAAACAAAGAAACAAAGAAACAAAAAAACGTGAAGTAGGTGCATCTTTTTTTTTTTTTTTTTGAGACGGAGTCTCGCTCTGTCGCCCAGGCTGGAGTGCAGTGGCGCAATCTCAGCTCACTGCAAGCTCCGCCTCCTGGGTTCAGGCCATTCTCCTGCCTCAGCCTCCCGAGTAGCTGGGACTACAGGCACCTGCCACCATGCCTGGTTAATTTTTTTTGTATTTTTTAGTAGAGACGGGGTTTCACCGTGTTAGCCAGGATGGTCTTGATCTCCTGACCTCGTGATCTGCCCTCCTCGGCCTCCCAAAGTGCTGGGATTACAGGCGTGGGCCACCGTGCCCAGCCAGGTGCAACAATCTTAAGCTGCAGATCACTGGACTTTCACATGCACGCACACCCATGCAACCACCAGTGCAGTCTAGAGAACTCCCAGCCCTCAGAGGCTCCCTCATGCCCCTCCCATGCAAGCCCAGGAGCCCTCAGACACCCATCCTGGAGACTGCTCCACCTGATCCTTACTCCATGCCAGCGGAACTGCACAGCCGTCCTCTGTGAGGCTGGCACCTTCACGCAGCACAGTGCTGCCCCGTGTTCACTGCATCGCGGGGTCACTGCATGAGTCTGTAGTGTGTTGTAGTCCATTGTATGGATGTAATGCTTTATCTATCAAGTCTCTTGTTGACAGACATGTAGGTCATCTCCACAGTTTATGAACAGTGTTGCTACAAACGATCTAGTGTGTGTCTAGTGCCCGACAGTGGGGATTTCTGGCGGATGTTAGCAGGCACCACCAGCTCTCCAAGCTGCCATCCTGCCCGCTGCTCCCACCTGCAGTGTGGGTGGGTTCTGATTGTCCCACACGGTGCCAGCACTGGGACTGTCTGTCCTTTCCTATAGGCCGTTTGTGGGGTGGGGGAGACACTTCACCTCTCCATCCTTCCAATGTCCCTGTGGATGGCAGACTTACTGGGGGGCCTGCGCTACCCCCCACACAGCCACCAGCGGGACCTGGTGGCACTCCTGGAATGCCAGCCTCAATTCCTTCCTCATGTTTGAAACCGAGTTCAGAAAATGAAACGTGGCTGGGTGTGGGTCACTGGAAGGCCCTGAGGCCTGCAGCCTCAACGCAAGGTCAGGAAGGGGGCAGAGAAAACAATGGGGTGGAAGAAAAGGGCTGGGAGGGGGACTCTGGGCATGAGGGGAGGGTAGAGAGAGGGACAGGAGTGGCTGGGCCAGGCAGGAAGGGGTGGGGAGGGTGGTGGCTCACGGAGTCGGCACTCACTAGGACGAGACTCACCTGCCCAGCGTTCACTGGGTACCTGCTTGAGCCCAGACCCCCAGCCGGGAGCTGAGGATATAATGTGAATACCAGGCAGGGGCCCTGCCCTCACATTAGTGACAGTCCTGGGGAGGCAGCAATCAAATAAACCCACAATAAATACATAATTACAGGCTGCGCGAGAGCTCTGTGCTGTGAGAGGGGCTGGCTTGGCAGCAACATCAAGCTGAGAGTGGACCTCAACCTCAGAGACCACGGGGCCCTGGGAGTCTCAAAGGGGGGTCCCAGCAGAATGAGAGTGGGGAGAAGTGGAGAGTGGATGTTGGGTGTGGGCCGGCAGGGCTGGTCACAGAGGAGAGCCAAAGAGACTGAGGGTGGACGGAAGGGTAACCAACACAGACATCAGGATTCGATTCAGGCTCCACAGAAATACCACAGAAATAGTGACTTAAGCAAGGAGGATGCTTCTTATTCTTTTACATAAGGCCTCCAGGGCCACTCTGGAGCCTCTGTCATCATCAGGAACCCAGGCTCCTCTGTCTTGTTGCTCTGCCATCCTCAACTGTGGCTTCTTTCTCATGACCCAAAATAGCTGCTTAGGATCCAGCCATCACACCTACATTCCAACTAGCAGGAAGGGAGAAGAGCACAACCTTATGCTTAAGGATACTTTCTTCTGCACATGTCATTGCTGTTCACCCTTGTTACCCAGCACTCGGACCCATGGCTGCATCTAGTTGCAAGGCACGCTGGGAAATTAATTTTCACTCTTAAAGGCCAGGTGCCCAGTTATGAGTTGGGGGCTCCATTACTGAGGAAAAAGCGGGGGCAGGTACTAGGCAATATAGTTCCCCCCACCCCTGGTAACTGGAAAGGAAGAGCTGATGCTGGAGAAGAGGCGCCAGCAGGCCCAGTGCTCAGCTGCGTCTCCCATGAGCCGTCCTGCTGCTGTCACTTTCCATGTCATTTTCATGGACAAGGAAATCAGGTCTCAGGAAGGCCAGTGGCCTGCCCAAGGGCCCACAGCAAAAGGCAGGCCAAGAGAAGCAGGCGCAGCTAGGAACCTTCCAGAACCTCCATCTATCTGGTGGGGAGAGGGCTCCAGACCATGAGGCCCCCACTGCTCTCTTCCCCGAGATGCTCCTTCTCCCCGGGTCCCTGGATGATCAAGGCTGTGATGTCACCACCTTAAGCAGGACACAGGTGTGGCCACAGACCCCTTCCCATCTTCCTGGAGCACAGCAGGCATGGCAGGGACCCATCACGGGGTGACCATGCTCTGGATGGCCAGGTGTGCCCTCAACACTGGTAGCCTCCTGCCCCCAGCACTGGCAGCCTCCTGCCTCATGCAAAAACCCAGACTGATGAGAGAAGAGGCTGGACCTGCCACTGCCCTCTATCCTGGCCTCAGTCCCCATTTGGGCTCAAGGATAGTGTCCTCCCCAGCACCAGAGCTGGGCGTGATCCTCCCGCCTTGGCCTCCAAAAGTGTTGGGATTATGGGTATGAGCCACTGCACCCAGTCCAGAGCATTTTCTATGCGCACACAAGGGCTGCATTCACACACACACGTGTACGAAACAGGACAGGATGTGGGTTTTGTTTTTTTTTGAGACGGAGTCTCGCTTTGTTGCCCAGGCTGGAGTGCAGTGGCACGATCTCAGCTCACTGCAAGCTCCGCCTCCCGGGTTCATGCCATTCTCCTGCCTCAGCCTCCCAAGTAGCTGGGATGACAGGTGCTCGCCACCACACCCAGCTATCTTTTTTTTTTGTATTTTTTAGTAGAGACGGGGTTTCACCGTGTTTGCCAGGATGGTCTCGATCCCCCGACCTTCTGATCCGCCCACCTCGGCCTCCCAAAGTGCTGGGATTACAGGCGTGAGCCACCGCGCCCGGCCTGGGATGTGGGTTTTGTGCTGCCACTGGCCCTGCTCACCTCCCTGACCGAGTGGCTGGGCCGTCACTCATACTGGATCAGTGAGGTAGACCCTGCTGATGGAGGAGCATCCAGTCCAGTCTTTTGAGGAGGTCTTTGTGTTGGGTACTTGTGGGTACTCGGGAGGGAGGGCTACCTTCCCCCTTCGTCAGGCCTCCGTTGGCCCCACCTGCCACCACAGTGTTTGTGGGATGCCGGGAACCCGGAGACGCTCAGAGCACACACTGTCACCAGGGGCGGTGGATCCGTCACTACTCCGTGCAGGGCAGGAGCTGACAGCACCAAGACCCTTAGGATTTTAACTGATGCAATCAGCTCAAATGCCGTCAGCACAAAAGGAAGCTACGGCCGGAACTGCCTGGGTAGCGTGGGCCTCTGAGCCTCTGAACCTCCGAGGACCCAGCTGTCATCTGGGTTCTGTGTCTTTACATTTGTCTCTGTGTTTCTGTCCCTCGCTCTTGTTCTGTGTGTTGGCCTCTGCTTCTCCACTACAAACACGTGTTTCCCTGTTCTTCAAGGGGAATAGGGGAGGAGAATGGGGGAGGGGAATGGGGGAGGGGAATGGGGGAGGAGAATGGGGGAGGGGAATGGGGGAGGGGGATAAGGGAGGGGAATGGAGGAGGGGAATTGGGGAGGGGAATGGGGGAGGGAATGGGGGCATGACCCAGGCAGGGCCAGGCTGGTTCGTTTCCAGTGTGGCTGCCCAGTAGGGATGCAGGGTCCTTGCTCATGCCAGGAAAGGGCTTGCTCCCCTGGGCCAGGGGACATGGCTGTGTGATCATCCAGGCCTGGGGGTCCGGTAACAATTCTACCAGAAGCACGTGGGTCAGGTGAGGGCAGTTCCAGCACGAAACAGGGGCATCTGTTATCAGGAGAAGGTGGCAGGAAGGCCTTGGGGCAGACATGGCAGCGGTGGCCACACTCAGCCCCCGTGGGAGCCACACATTTCCCCTGACCCACTCCCACGACTCCAGGGGCACCGTGCAGCCATCTGATGGTCAAACAAACACTCCCGTTCCCCCCAGGAGATAAGCCGGGCCACTCAGCTGTGGCTGCACGGGTGACAGCTGTGCCTGCTATCTGGGATGTCCACCTCCCTGAGTTCTCGGGAGGGTCTGCCGGGTGTCTGCAGCTGTGGAGTGGATGCTGGAACTACCCACTGCCAACCTACCTGACACCCAACAGAAGGGGAAGAAGAGGAGAAAATAAAATACAAAGCACACAGTCCCAGGCGAGAAAGTCAAGGTGCCCTCCTTTTCCTGAGGGGGCCCCGAGCTACCATGGGTATCTGCAGGGCCTTCACTCCTGGCCTTACCACTGTTGCCCTTGTCTCCAGCCAGAGCCTTGCACGGGTGGCTTCTTTCCCTGGTGGGGAGATCTAACTTTTATTCCTGGGGTGTCTGAGCCCCTGTGGCTCTTGCCCTCTTGGAGTTGCAGAGGTCTCCCACCAGTGCATTGGTGTGTCGTACGGGTATGTTCTGAGGTCCCCAGCTCCACCCACGTCCCCTTGCTCAACTGCAGGCCAGAATGGCAACCACACACCCTCTTTTTCCTACTCACCTTGTGGCCCACGGAACCTGAAATGGTTCCAGATCCCTGGGCTGTAACGATGTCCCCTCTTGGGTGCCACACGGCAGACCAGTGCAGCTCTGAGTCAGGACCGGAGGCAGAGCTTAGGGGCACTAATGTGACAGTGAGAGGCTGAAACTCCTCCTCCAACTCCTGCCTCCTGAAGCCAGGACTGGAGCTTCTGCTGGCTCGTGGGGTGCCCTGCCTCAGACCAACCAGGCTGTGTGGCTCCCGGGCTGCAGACGCCAGGGACAGAGGGTGAGATGGGGAATGGCCATGACTTAGTTCCTGGCTGTGCTTGTGCCTGGAAATGAGTTCCTTGGTTGCAGGGGCGGGGTGGGGTTCCCTGAGCAGGTCTAGAGGTTCTCGAGGCCCATGGCGCGACCTCACCCAGAGCAGTGCCCATTCCTGATCAGGACAAGTTGCTGCCATGCCATAACGGAAGGGACCAACGTCACCAATGTGCCCCACAGCGCTGCCAGGTGCCCGTGAAGCATGGCACTGTGCTGGGATTTCAGGTCCGCTGTGGCTTCTACAATTGAGCCTTCCTCAGTGCGAATCCAGACCAGCCACGGGGACGGCAGTTTGAAGACGGAGTGCCTGTGCTTGACCTTCCTCCCTGCACGCTGCGAATCTGTGGGGCGAGCTGCAGACTGGCTGGGGGGAGGGAGGTGATGGGCACCCCTGGGTGGGTCATGTGCCCACCTGACTCTGAAGAACTCTTCTGCAGTGGGGCTTCTGGTGGGCTCACATGAGCCTGCACGTGCTCAGCCTGCCGGCACAGCCCAAATGCCCGCGGATCCTCCTGTTCCTCGAACTTCCCCGACTCCTGTCCCTGACTCGTTTGCCATGTGTTTTTTCCAAGTCCCTCGCGTCTGGCCAGATGGCCAGGCACTGCCCAGGACCCTGTGTAGGCCTCGGCCTTGAACATGGAGACGTCCACTCAATGTGCTGCTCCCTGGAAGGGGTGTCCTGCAAGGTGGGGCTGTGAAGGTGCAGCCGTCCACTTGGGGCTGGGGCTGGCATCCTACAGAGCATTGTCTGTAAACCAAGGCTGCTGCCTCCTCGGTCAGCAGGTGATGGCGCTTTGCAGAGGCCATGAGTTTGAGGTGAGGGAGGGTCAGTGTAGCAGGAGTGGGCTCCAGCAGCTTCCTGAGCCTTCAGGGCCTGCATGGGTTTTTTCTGCCAGCGATGGATGGCTGGGTGCAGCTGCGTGCAGCCAGGTGGGCTGAGGAGACCCACTTTATGTTGGACAGCTGGGTTTCAAGGTCAACCGCAGTTGTGAAGACAGGCTGCCAGATTTAATGAATAAAATACAGAAGCTGGGTGCGGGACTCATGCCTGTAATAGCAGCACTCTGGGAGGCTGAACCGGGGGTTCGAGGCCAGTCTGGGCAATATAGCAAGACCCTCCCTCACCCAACTCTACAAAAAATAACATAAAAAAATTAGCCGGGCTTGGTGGCCTGTACCTGTAATCCCAGCTACTTGGGAGGCTGAGGTGGGAGGATGGCTTGAGCACAGGAGGTGGAGGCTGCAGTGAGCCAAGATCCCACCACTGCACCCCAGCTTGGGTGATGGAGTGAAACCCCCTGTCTCTAAATAAATAAATAGGACATCAGGTTAATTTAAATTTCAGATAATGAATAATTTTTAGTATAAGTATACCCCTCATATTGCATGGAACATGCTAATGTTACAAAGTACTTGTTTGTTACAAAGTACTTGTTCTTCACCAGTAATGTGAATGACACTGCGGGTTCTGCAACCCCATCCGGACTCCCAGGTTCCGCCGCGGTCAGAGCCCAGCGCCGGCAGAAGAGAACGTGGCGAACGAAGAACTGTGCGCTCACTGGGTCCCAGGGGTGAACCCTGATTGGCTCAGCTTAGGTCACATGCCTGGCCCAAAGCCAATCACAGTGGCAGAGGAAGCAGAGGTGTTGTGATTGGCCTGGCTTGGGTCATGTGACCAGAGAGTGGCATGGCTGTCCTCGCAGCCACGTGCGTGCATGGCGTGTCTGTGCCCCTCCTCAGAGGAGGCTCTTCCAGCAGCTTCCAGGGCCCTGGGACAGTGGCCTTGGACACCCTCTGAGGACTTTGGCTTTTCGGAGCCCCACATGTCTGGGGGCAGCACTGTTTGCCTGCTGATCCTTCAGAATCCCCGGCTGCCCCACAGAGCTTGCAGCCCTGAGCAGAGGCTGCCTGGGCTCTGGCTGTGCAGACCTGCCTTGTCAGTGGATGCTCGTCCCCTTCCTGTCCAGGCCCCCCGACATCACCTCTGGCCTTCTGTACCCTCGCTGTAGATTGGCTTTCCAAGCCCACCCCGCAAAAAGACGGGCCATAGTGGGGGCTTCCGGGAGTACCAGGCCAGGGGTGCTTTGCCCAGGACCAGAGTGGAGAATAACCGAGCCAGTGGTGAAAAATATAATTAGCCTCTCAGTGTGGAGTCTTCCCTCACTGGTCTGCTCACCGCTGGCCCCTGAGCCAGCCTGTTTCTTATAAGTGAAAACAGATTTCCTGACAAGGGGCAAGATCATAAACTTGTTCAAAGGCTCCCAAATAAAAAGGGTGGTTTTAACTTTCCCCTCTCAGCAAACCAAATTGTGAGGAGGTTTCTAGACCATTCCATCACCGCAGGAAGGGTTTGAGAGCCTGAGGCTCCTGACTGCTAGGAACCTTAGGGGAGACGGGCTCTGGGAGGCCTCTGGCTTAGCCCACCCCACTGCCATCTGGAACACTTTTTCTCAGTGAAGTCTCAGCCCCCAGCCCCAGTCTCAGTGAGACCAGAGTTCCCACTGGCCTCGTAGCCAGTCTGCCCCGGGGCTGAGGGCCCAGGCCTGGAGACTGTTCTCTGAGTCAGTTTTCTGAGGCGATGCCAGTGGAAGATGAGTCCTACCTAGCAAGCCCGTAGTCCTGCCTTTCTCTGCAAGCTGCCTTAGCTCAGCTTTTGTCTTCGGATTAAACTAGTTAAAGGAAGCAACTGTGGATGCCCCCAGAAGTGCATTCTGCTAGGAGCTGAGCTTCCCGGAAGGGCAACAAGACGGCTCCTCTCCCTGGGGGCCTGAAGCCAGATTCCTTGGCTTGCAGCTGCTCTGTACTGCGGAAAGACCCCGTCCTGTACCCTTCGATGTGGCTTCTTGGAGTTCCTGGTGTGCCAGGTGCCAGGGCTTCTGTGTCCTGGCCTTCTTCCCTACTGGGCTCTGAGTTTCTTGAGGGTGGGGGCTTTGTGTCATCTTCTCAACACTGCATCCTGGTGCGTGGCACAGGGCCTGGCACACAGTAGGTCTTCAGTTTGTATTAATACTTGTTGAAATGACGGACAGATGGATGGGCAGATGGACAGAGGAATGGATGTCTGAGAAGGAAACAAGATGTGTCCTTGCCAAGAAGGGGTCACATCATCAGGGGTTGAGAACCAGCATGCACTGTCCCCTGCTTTGATGGGACAGGGACATCACAGGCCTCTTCTGGCAGGACAACAGATTCTAGGATATTTGGGATAGGCTGGAGGTGTTGAGTTTTCCCACCAGCCCTGGGTATCATGAGGGACCCTGCTGTCCTCTCTGTCCAGGGAGACAGGACTGGAGATTTTCCCTGAACAGAAGGTGTTGGCCCAGGAAGCCTAGGGCGCTGTGTCAATCCCCTGCCTACAGCCAGCCTCAGGAGCCTCCAAAAAACAGACAGGAAACGCCCATCAGAGTGGGCCCTGCTGACTCTAAAGCACAGGATAGAGCCTGCCTGAAAACTCCATCTCAGCAAAGAAAAGGGGCAAAAGACTCCAGGGGGACGTGGAATGTAAGAAAACAGATGCTTTTCTCAGTTCTGCGGTGACATCAGGCCCAAGACCATGTGGCATACTCATGGCAAACCCTGCTCCAGGCTCCGAGTGGCGGCTGTCTGTGTCTGCTTTTTTCTTTTTTTTTTTTGAGACAGAGTTTCGCTCTTATTGCTCAGGCTGGAGTGCAGTGGCGAGATCTCAGCTCACTGCAAACTCTGCCTCCTGGGTTCAGGCAATTCTCCTGCCTCAGCCTCCCAAGTAGCTGGGATTACAGGCGTGCGCCACCACGCCTGGTTAATTTTGTACTTTTAGTAGAGACAGGGTTTCTCCATATTGGTCAGGCTGGTCTTGAACTCCCGACCTCAGGTGATCTGCCTGCCTCAGTCTCCCAAAGTGCTGGGATTACAGATGTGAGCCACTGCACCCAGCCTTAGTGGCTGCTCTTGGTCTGCTGCTGCTTCTTGCTTCGGGAAAGCCTTTGCTCAGGTCCTCAGGAGTCCAGGGGGCTGAATGGAAGTGGAGTGTGTCTGGCCTTCGGAAGTGATGTAAGTGGCCTGAGAGCCTTGACCACAGACCTGATCTCTGTGATGAGACGCTGACAGAGGGGTGGCTTGGAGGCCAGCCCTGCTCCTCTGTCTGCCTGAACTGGGCCTCTCAAGCCTCCCTTGGGTGTAGGTGGGGACACAAGGCCTGGGGGTTGAGGTTGGGGGCCAAGGGAAAGGGGCTGAGACCACCATGCTGACTGGGCTCTGCCTGTGCATCTGTCCAGAAATCCCCTGGGCCGCGTGTGAGCCTCATCCTGGTCTCATGGGTGGGGAAAGAGACCAACGTCTGTATTCACAGACAAGGACACTGAGGTCTGAGCTACTGGAACGTCAAGCTGCACCTAAAGGCCTGGCCCCAGGGCCGCACCCGAGACAGGCAGGCCTGGTCCCCCTGGCAGCTGTGCTGTGGTCCCAGGTGGGCACTGAGTGGTGGCTGGGCCTTGAACAATCCACCCGCCTGTCCCTGGGAAGCTGGCTCCCCTAGACGCGTCCTCATCACCATCATGGCTCCAGGTAGCCTGAGGCGGGTTACAGAGGCTGCACTGACAGGGAGGGCACGGGAAGCTCAAGGCCGGGTCCTCTGGCTCTTACAGGAGGGAGGTTCTGGCTTCTCACTGGGACTCCTGGGGAGCGCTAGAGGGGTGGCTGTTGGGGGAGAATGGAGGCCGAGAGGCCCAGGTTCCTGGTAGGGGCTTGGTGGGAGGCAGGGAGCCATTCAGTTATTCCCCTGGGATGCTGCCTCTGCTTGTTTTCTTAGCCTGCACCCAGGGGCCAGAGGCAGTTCCCTCCTCACCCTGCCTGGTACAGACTCAGGAGACCACTGAGGGGCCCGCCCGGCATGGGCATCTGGCCAGCTCCAGTGCCCGGTGACCCTGTGATGGCTGAGCAGTGCGGGTGCCTCTCCCCCACTCCCCACCAACCCCCAGCAGCCTCGCCAGGCCGGGGACGAACAATTAAAGCCCCCGGTCCCCAATTGGTTTGTGGTATTAAAAACGAATTGCGATCAGCCAGGTTGTCATTTCTACCTGATAAAACATCACTTTTATTGATCTTACTCACCCAGCGCCAGCATTCATCTTGCTCCAGCATTTCACATAATGGCCCGTTTGTCTTGATCAAAGTGTAGTCTTACATGTTTAACCCTTGGGGCTCTGCAGCTGTGTGTGCCCAGCCCCTAGACCGTCCTTCCCACAACACCCCGTCCTTTGTCCAAGCCCGGTTCTGGGGGCAGGAGGTTCTGGAAGGCAAGGATGGCTGTGTCTGAGATAAGGTGGGAGGATGAGTGGCAGAGAGATGGTGGAGGGGAGGGTAGCACGGTGGTGTTTTGAGGCCAAGCCCAGGCGCGAGTCCTGCCGTGAAGACTCAGCAGTGCGCCCTGCAGGGCTCCTGGGGAGGTCAGTCCCTTGAGGTCGGGGGCTCACCTAAGCCTGTGGTCAACCAGGTCACCTGCCTCCTGGGCTCACCCAGACCATTCCTGGGCCCATTGGTGGCACCCCCTTCAGCCAGGCCCCCCCGTAGCCATTTCCAGCCCTCAGTCCCACCTGGACCCCTGGCCCTGTGCCATCCTTAAAGCGTTTCTTCTTGGTGCTAGCCCTTCCCTGCAGGTACCTGTGCTGGCCTGGGCCCTTTAACCCTGACCCCCAGGTGTCTAGTTGACCTGGCCCCTCTAAACCTGACCCCCAGGCGCCTGGCTGGCCTGGGACCTCCAACTCTGACCCCCAGGTGCCTGGCTGGCCTGGGACCTCCAACCCTGACCCCCAGGTGCCTGGCTGGCCTGGGACCTCCAACCCTGACTCCCAGGCTGCAGAACGAGTGCCTCAATTTGACTGCAGACTCTGCTTAGAGCTCTTGGGGCATCCATTGTCAAAGAGAGAACACAGGCTTCGTGCTGTTCTCAGGGGCTTGCGATTTGGACTCTGCCACCCTCTAGCTCTAGCATCAGTCCCCTACCTCCCCCCGCCCCTACTCACCACCTGCTGGCCACCCCAGCTGTTCCTTCACTACCCTCTCCCCTGCCCTGGGCTCTTCCAAGACAGCCCAGGTATTACTTCTTCCAGGGAGCCCACCTGGACTGCCCCAGAGACAGTCAGTTGTCTGCTTTGCCAGGTGTGATGTCCCTGCTGCCACATCCAGTGGGGGGGGGGGGGCAGGGAGCTGCAGTGCGGCCCCACCAGGGCTGGCTCAGCCCTGATACCACACTTTTGGCTGAGATGGGAGTGGTCGACCTTAGGGTTCCATGGGCGAGGTTATCTCGGCTGTGTAGCCCTGGGTATAGCTGCTGGGCCCCACTGTTCTCTCTCTCCCATCTGCCTGTCATGAAGGTGGGGCCATGGGCGGCTCACTCCCACCGTGGCTCACTGCTTGGTACACTGCTAGCACCAGGCAGTGCTGGATGAATGGAGGATTTGAACCCAAGACCTGCTGGCAGAGGTTTCCTGTGGGCTTCCCAGGCAGGTGTCACCTCTCCGGCCTGGGCGTCACCCGGCTCTCTTGCCCCAGAGTCCCTGTTGGCTGCCTGTGGTCTCTATGTGCGACCTGCTCCATCAGGCAAGCTCCTGGGGTGGGCAGGAGGTGGCAGCAAGGCCTGGCTCAGGGCTCCAGGAGCCGGGGCAACAGCTGCAGGCCTTCCTCCCCGTTCCGGGCTGGCTTCTGCCCCAAAAAGTCACTGAGATGACAGAAGTCAGGGTCTCCTGAGCCCACAGGGAGTGTCTGGTCCCACCCATCTTTCCTTCCTTACCACAGAGGACCCCCGACCCGGAAACCTGGTCCAGCAGGCCCTCCTTACTCAGGGTCCGGCCAAGGTCCTCATCTGCTCCCTGCCCTCGTGGCAGCCTGAGGCATGGTCGGTCCCTGAGCACCTCCCTCCGCACTCACTGGCCCAGGGAGGCGCTGCTGACTCAGGGACTCCATCCTCCAAGGACCGTGTTTCCTGGCCGTGGGCACAGCTGTGACCAGGCACTCGGGGCCCACTGGGACAGATGCACACCAACTTCACGCAGCTTCCCGAGATCCCGGTGGCAGAGGGGGGACAAGGAGGGTCCTCCACCCCCTGCAAGCATCCAGCTTCCTCTGGGTCTGCAGCCTCATCAACAGGGCTCCCTCCAGCTGGGGGTGCACTGATCTGTGTTCCCACAACCGGGCCGTGGGCTGGTCCTCGCAGGGTGGCCATTCACATCGGAGGCCCTGCCCAGCGTGGTGGTTTGGAGACTGCTCTTGCCCTCGTCCTCTCCAGCGGAACCTACTCTGGCCCCGGACTCTGGCTCAGGCTGGAGGGACCCCACCCCTAAGACCACCCTAACCCATTCCAGTCACATGACCCTTTCCTGGCCTGAGGCTCCATGCCCTGAGGGGCTACACAGGGGGCAGTGGGGAGGCCTGGTCCAGAAGCCCCAGCTCTGGGAACGAGAGGCTTCTGCTGAGCCCCGGGAGCCCTGGCCCCCCCAGGAGTACCGTGGGACACAGGACCCTGGACCCCCGAAAACCTGTACAATAGTCCATATATTTATTCTTAAGCAAGTTATCAATAAAAAATTTGATACTAAAATGCTTTTACATAGTCTGCTGTTCATAAAACCTTTGTGTGTTTTTTTGTCCATTTTGTTTTTAGTGTTTACATTGGAAAAAAAAATCCAACCATCCCCTTAGTTTACACATTTACAGGAATCGTGCTTTCGTCACGTTAAGCACGGCGAGAGGGGAGGGGCCACACCAATCGCACGCACACAGAAAGGAAAAAAAGAAAAAAACAAGGGACAAAGCGGAACCCAGCAGAGGTGGGACAAAGATGAGGTGGCTGCGCCCTCCTCAGCCTTCCCTGGAACTCCAGTGGCTTGGCGTACCCCCAGTGTGTTTCTCTTCACTTGACGTTGTTCTGATCCCCGAGCCTCGAGCAGGACCTCGTACAACCACCTCCCCAGACAACCACCGGGAATGAAATATTGCACTCATGTGAGACAAAGGCTAGGCTCGGGGGTGGGAGCGGGGGGCTGGGGGCAGGGACCCCTGACCACAACGTAAGCCCCCAGCCTTGAGCTTCCTGGGGAGCCTCCGGGAATGGCCCTTCAGGGGGTCTGCCCAGCAGGTGAGAAACAGGCCCTAATGGGCCCAAGAAAAATAGGGGGGCCAAGGGGACCTGGGATTGGAGCACAGGGCACCCGCCAGCACCCCTGCTTCCGAGGCCTGTGGTGTGTGGGTGACACAGAGCTTGTCCTAGGGCAGCGGCTAACTTGGGGGGGCTTTCCTGAAGCTCCCGTGGGGCCAGGGGAACCTTGGTGTGGGAGGACACGGGGAGTCCGTGGTCCCCCATGCATTTCTGAAGCTGAAGGCTGTCGGGCTCAGGTCCAGACGGCCCTATGTATCCTGGGCTGTGGGAGAAGGGGAGGGGTATGAATTCTCCTGGGATACTGGGGTAGAGCCCCTGAGGGGTGCTCCTTGCACCTGGGGCCAAGATGTGGGTTCGGGTGGTCAGAGGGACCCTTATTCTATGCCCCGAGCACGCCCATCTGCCCCACCAAGTGGCACTGAAAAGACCAAGAAACCTCTAAAGGCGTTGGGGCAGGCAGAGGGGTCCGAGGGCCAGGCAGATTCGGCTGGTGGAAAAGGGGGCCCAGGAAGGGGCTTTCCCCTGCTTGGGGTGGGCCGTGGGGCAGAGTCTGCACTTTATTTTCTTCTCCCTTGGCCACAGCACTGCTGGCCTGGCCTCACCACCATCTACCCAGCAGGCCAGGGGTTTGGGGACACCGATAAGGTGGGTGGGAAAAGGGGTGTCTTTTGCATGCACTCTGCTGGGGGTGAAGAGACAATCTGGCTGGACTGTGAACCTGCCCTCATAGGCCCAGAGCCCTGCCCGGTTCAGGATCCTGGCCAAGCTGCCCCTTCACGCGGCACCTGCTACTTTCAGGAAAGTTAAGACCCCAGGGGTGAGGAGGGCTCAGAGCTGGGCCTTGCTTCCTGAGTGTGCCAGGGTGGCGAGGGTGAAGGGGGCGAGGGGCCAGCCCCTCCCTGCTCTGGGTGGAGGCCAGACTCCTCGGCCTCAGACCAACTGGCCCCGGAAACAGAAATCAGATATAAGTTGGAGTATGATTCAGGAAATACAATCCAAACATCACTTTTTCTTATCAATACTTTAAAATATTTGTTCGTCTTTGTCTTGTTTTGAACAGAGGTGAGATGCACGCGGCTGCTGTCACACTCCCTGCTCTGGGCTTTGCCTCTTGAATTCTTTCCCTACACACCCCTCATCACCAGCCCCTGCTCTAACACTTCTTTTCTAGGAGACGCACTGACAGCAGATAAACTCGACTGACTTTCATCTTACACGGTTGTCCCCCCAAGAGATTGGAGGGTGCCACCAAGGGTCCCACCTGACCCTCCCGTGGCCTCTGCCCCCTACCCCGAGCTGCCTCTGTCATCCCAGGTGCCCCCATTAGAACCCAGCTGGGCTGAGAACAGTGCATTTCCAAAGGAAACCCCAGGACAAAAATCGCCACACACAAGTACACACACACACGCGCTCACACACACCTTGTCACACGGACGGGGAAAAACCCTTTTCCACATTTTTCCATAAAACTTCCCCGCAGAAATACAATATTTACATAGAGAAATAAATAGACAACACACCTGATTTCTGCTTTCCCTGGTGGGAGACAGTCGGAGGTACTAGGGAATATGGCTTGGATTCGAATCTCCCGTGAACTGCCGGTGCGGGAAACGGAGGGTGCTGTGGGCGGGGCGGGCCAGGGACCCATCAGGGCCACAGCCCGACCCTCCACTGCGGATGGGACGGGACTGGGTTCCGACACCTGGAACGCTCTTTCCAGGGAAAACCTAAGAAAGCCTGGTCTTGCCCTGTGGGCTTTTGCATATTTGCTCAGACTCGCCCCTGGGAGGCTGGGGCTGCCTCCTGCCCGGCGGCTTGGCTGATGCCAGGCTCCGCACACAGGGTCCCTGGCACAGGTGGGAGGCATCTGCGGTGGGCGGCTCAGCATAGGATGGGCACGCCATCGGCTGTCACGAGGCGCCCGGTGGTGGGGTCGTAGGTGCCCGCCAGGTAGTAGAGGTCCTGCCGGTCCTGGCACTTGCGGCTCCGGGCCATCTGCTCGTACTGCTCGCGTGCCACAACCTGGCACTTGTGGGAGATGGTCTGCACGTCGTTCTCATCCTCATGGCAGGACTGGTACAGTGCGTTCTGCGGGCAAGGCGCGTGGGGCGTCAGCGGCCAGCCAGGAAAGACCCCTGCCCCCCCATGCTCTGTAAGGGTCACCGGACGGGCCTCCCACTGTGTGACCGGAACAGGGCAACCAGTCCAGAGGCTGAGGAGCCTGCCGGGGACCCTCTGGGGACTGTCGGAGTCAGAGAAATACTAATTTCCCTGGAAGATGGACACGTCACACGGTCTGGAAAACGGCTTCTTCTCAGGGAGGAGCAGAGGGCGTGCTGAGGGCAATTTTTGTCCTGGGCTGGCATCGCAGGCAGGGAGGACCCACGGGGTGGGGGCTGCTACACATCCCAGGAGTGAACTGGGCCTGCCGGATGCTGAGCACTGCCGTGGGCCACAGCCCCCGACAGTGGGGAGGGACCCGGGGGCCCTGCTCTAGGGCATGGCTACAGGCTGTGTGGCTCCCCGCGGGGCCGTGGCACCTGCTGAGCGGGAGATGTGTGGTGGGGCCAGGTGCCCTGTGTTGGAGCACAGCGCTGGCTGCTGGCGTGCCCCCTCCCCAGGGCCCCAAGGGGGGCTGGGTCCCATAGCTGCCTGGGCCTCACCTTGCCGTCGCACTGCCTCTTGCCCAGCTTGGTCTCCTCGGGGTGGTAGAACCACTTGACCTTGACCACCATGTTGCTGCCCCAGGACTCCCACATGCTCTCGATGCGGCCGATGTAGGGGAGGTTGGGCCGGCCAGCTGACAGGAAGACGGCGCAGTCCCCGACACGCAGAGTCTCCTCCCCCCGCACGATGGCCTTGTAGAACAGCTTCCGGGCCTTCCCCTTCATGCCACGCCGCTGTGGGGGACATGGGCAGGGTGGCTCTGAGAGGCTGGGGGCGGGGGGGACAGGTGGCAGCCAGGAGGCCTGGAGGACGTGGTGTGGTGTGTGTCTGAGTGTGAGAGTGTGAGTGTGCAGGGCGCCCGCAAGGACGGGAAGCGGCAGCACCGCGGCTGAAGGCCATGGCAGCCATGGATCCGGAGCAGGGGCTGCGCCTCCCCTGAGCCTGCACGTGGAGTCATGACGTCTGGACACTGGATCTGGGGCAGGGACGTGTGGACGAGACATTCACCACAGTGTTATTTACGAGGGCAAAAGACCCATGAGCAGCCCCACGTGCGTCCCTGAGCAGTGACCTGGCGAGGACAGACGCTGGCATCTGAGCGTGGGGATCCACAGCTCTCCAGCTGGCCGTGCCACTATTGACGTGGAAAAGTGAGGCCATAACATGTGGAGTGCAGCTCGGGCCCGGCGCTGACATGAAGTCGTTTCCACTGTCACGCAGGCCGTGGGCTCCAGCGAGGGGCCAGCGGAAGTAGCTGTCTGCCTTACTGGGTCATGGATGGGTTTTTGTTCTTCCCTTGAGTTTTCCACATTTTTTAACTTGAAATCAAGTAGGAAGATGCAAAAAGGAGAGGAAGGGCAGCAGGGGCGCGTGAGCCCGCCCTGGTTTCCTTGGGAACACGGAACTCCTCCTGCCACCCACTGGGGACCTACCTGTGTGGGGTTCCCCGACCACTTCCAGAGCTGCCGGGCGGGCAGGAAGGCTGAGATCTTTGGCCGGTTTTCCACGGAGGGCAGCCGCTGCCTCCGGGAGAGCTCTTTGGCTTTGGAGAAGCTCAGGGCCTCTTTGCGCTTGAGCTTGGATCTGCTGCTGCTGGGGCCTGAGCCCGCACCGGTGCCAGCCACCGTGGCCCTGGACAGGAAGCAGCGCTGGGCATGCGCGTGAGGGCCGCCACCCTTGGAGCGCAGGGCCTCGGGCTGGGCCAGGAGGGTGGGCACGGGGTGGGTGAGGCAGGTCTGCAGCAGCAGCGCTGGGTCCTCGTCGTCTGAGCTGTAGGACGAGTCCTCGTTGTCAGAGGAGCAGAGGCTGGAGGTGGACATAGAGCCTGAGGAGGAGGAGGTGGACGAGCCAGAGGAGGACGACGACACGGACAGGCGAGCGAGGAAGCGGGAGGGCACACCGGCCGCCAGCCCCGGCCCGTCCTCGTCCTCGTCCGAGAAGGAGCTGTGGCAGTCGCTGTCGTAGGGCAGTGGGAACTCTGCCTGGCCCGCGTACTTGCGCAGTGCCAGCCCCATGGACAGCGGGGGGATGGGTGCCCGCCCCTTCTTGTCCTTGCCCACAAGGGCCGGGTGCGCATAGCTGGGGCTGGGCAGGGGCCGCCCGAGCTTGGGGCCGAAGTCCTTGTCCCCCATGAGCAGCGCCCTGCAGGTTTTGTTCTTGGGGGACGTCACACCCTCATGGTCCAGCTTGACCAGGAACTCGCCGCCGGCCCGCCGCCGCCCACCCTTCTCGGCCTCCACCCTCTCGGCCTTCTTGGCCCGAAGCAGCTTGTGGGCTCCCCCGGGGAGGCCCGGCCCAGTCCCCCCGACGAAGGGCGCGTAGGAGCTGGCCAGGCTGCTGAAGGAGTCAGCGCGGAAGCCGTTGCCGAACACGGGCGTGGCCATGCTGTGCATGGGGAACAGGGCCTCTCGGGCCCGCAGCTTCTTGCTGCTGCCGTTGAGCTGGAAGAGGTTCTGCAGCACCCCCGGCCCCTTGCTGGCCGCTGCCACTGCCTTCCGCTTGGTCTGTGCCACTGCGGACCAGCTCAGCAAGGGGCTGCCACGGCGGCCCAGGAAGTGGTCAGAGGCCCCCGTGGGGGATTTGGCACCTGAGGTTAGGAGTTCGGCTTTACCTGAGGGCAAAAGCCCAGCGGAGTCAGCCCCAGCTGGGCCCACAAAACTGCCTCCACCTGCCCCTCCCTGGACCCTGCGTGCCCCATGGGTCTCCTCATTCCCCCAGCCCCCAGAGGATGCCTTCCCCCATCTGGGTTCTGGGAAGTCCAGCAAAATACCAGCTTTGTCTTTGCTAATGGATTTCTTCCCGGGTGTCTTCAAAGCTTCGGGGCCATCCTGTGCTTTGGGGGACAGGCTGGGGGTGGTGGCTTCACTGGGCGGGGGGGCCTCGCTGGACGCCTTCTTGGTCCTCCGGCAGCTGCTAGACACTAGCAGGGCTGGAGAGGGCTCTGTGCCTGTGGACAGCATGGGCCAAGGGCTTCAGTGCCATGGCTGTGGGGTACTGCCACCCCAACCCTTCCTTGGGAGCCTGTCTGGACACAGTGGAGCCCAGGCAGGGCCCTGCCCCACGCAGGTCCCCGGCTCACACTGGATCTTGAAGTCAGGCGGCAGCAGCCTGACATTGGAGACAGCGATGTGGCCGGTGTCCCCATCGTCAAATTCCACCACTACCGAGTCCAGGTCCTCATCTTCGTCACCAGAAGCCCCTGTGGACGGCACACCTGAGCTTGTGGCTGGAACCCCCAGCAGGTGCCCGAAACAAGGAGGCGGGGCTGCCAAGGCCGGTCGGGAGCGTGAGGGGAGGGCTCCAGGGTTCTTCTCCTTGACCACACGGAGGGTGGAGCCGCCCTGCAGCCGGGGCCTCCTCTCCAACTCCTGCAGTGCCTCCCATGCGATGCCACCGTCGCCCCACCCCGACCGGAACCTGACCTCCCCACACGTGCTGATGCCCACGTGCCCACCTCCCAGCTGAGTCCCTCCTGGAGGCACCTCCCACCTGCCTGGCCACTTGCCTGTGGGATCTTTGTGCCTTTCACCCTAGGAACCTACATGCCCTGCCTGTAGTCAACCGATTTTGCCCAGGGGAGCTGGTGCCCCCCGATGTACTCTGTGACCCCCAGCAACAGTGCTCTGGGTCCCTTCCTGCTGGGCCCTTTCTGCTTGGCTGGAGGCCGGAGCCCCCTCCCTCCCTCCCCACACACACTGTGCTTTTTCACGGCGCCTGGGGAGCTCATTTTATTGTCGTACTCTGTCTAAGCAAAGAGCTGGTTCTGCCCTCGCCAGCCTCGGAAGTCAGGCTTTTGGGGCCAGACACGAGCCTGTGGGTCTCAGAAGGGCCTGCCCCAGCTCCCGCCTTGGGTATAGCTTACCCCGGACCACGTTGCCCGGGTACAGACATCGAGACTTCTGGCTCCAGTAGGCGCAGACCCGCGTGCCGGGCGGGAGGTACCGGCTGGATTGTGGCCGCACGTCAAGAACCTGCAGGAACGCGGGCGGCGGCTGTGAGCAGGTGGGGTCCAGCCCAGGGTTGCCCGAGAGCCTGGTCCCTGGGCCTGGGAGTGGCTGTGGCCCAGGCCAAGGCCTTCCTTTGTCCTGGGGCGAGTCAGCCAGGAACCTCCCCAGGGCAGGTGAGCCCGGTCCTCACCGCTTCCTGCAGCAGCTGCTCCAGCGAGTAGATCCTCTGCCGGTTGCCCCGCTCACCCTCGATGACGATGCTATAGCTGGGGGCATTGGAGAGTGTGAGGCGTCATGGGTCTCGGTTGCCCTCCAGGCCCCTGCCCTGCCCCACCGTGCCCAGGCCTCACATGTCGGGTGGCTGCAGGGTCCTGACGCTGCCCGCGTACAGCAGGCTGTCTTCCTTGGGGATGAGCACGGGCAGCCCGTCCCGCAGGTCCTCCTTGTGGATGGCACATGAGCGCGCTGTGGGCACAGGGTGTCAGCAGCCAGCATGGCCTACCCACTGTCCCTCCCCAGGTGGCTGGCACCTTTCCTGGCCCTGCTCACCCAGGGCGGCACTCTGCTCTGCGCTCAGGGGGCCGCTGTCCTCCTCCTCTTCGTCCTCGTCCTCCTCCTCTTCTGAGAAGCTGCTGTTGTCAAACTCAAAGTCGTCCTCCACAGCGAAGCTTTCCAGCAGGCGGCTCACGGCCCGGCCCTTGCCCTGGGGGCCAGAGGGGTCAGGCTTGGGTGGGGCGCAGGTGGGGTGTAGGTGAGTGCACAGTGGGCTCCCAGGGTTGGGGGCGCTGCTACCTGCTTGCCGGCCTTGCGCTTCACCTTGCTCAGCTTCCGGCCCTTCCCCAGGATGGCCTTGGCATTGCGTGCAGCCAGTGTGATGGACAGGGCCCCGTTCTTCCGCTGTGCATGGGCAGGCAGAGAAGGGGCTGAGCCGAGGGTGGTGGGACAGCTTCGGGCTGACCCAGGGCTCAGGGGCCGGCATGTGGGGGAGGGCAGGGAAGGCTTTTCCTCACAGGCACCCACCCTCTTGGCCCAGCACCCCAGAGCCCAGCCTCACCCGCAGCACTGGCTGCAGCACCGTGCCCTTGCGTGTGGCCCTCTTGAGGCGCTCGCTGGCCAGCTGGCTGCCCTCCTCACGGCAGGTGAAGGCCCGAGAGGGGCTGAAGAGGGTGTCCCTGCTAGAGGTGGCCCCTGGCTCTACCCGCAGGCCGCCCTTGGCCTTGCCCTTGGCTTTCTTCTTGCCCAGCGCACCTGGGGGCCTCTGCCCTGAGGCCCGCTCCAGGGTGGTGCCCACCTTGGCCTTCACTGACCGCCTCTTGATCTTGACCTCACTTTCAGGGCTGGACAGGTGACAGGCCCCTGGGGGAGGGAGGGAAGGCCGTCCCAGGGATCCCCATCCTGGAGACCTGGCTGGTTGGGCTGACTGTACCTGTCCTCTCCTCTGGTTACCTAGCAACCCCTGCCCTCCCTCCTGGTTACCTAGCAACCCCTGCCCTCCCTCCTGGTTACCCAGCAACCCCTGCCCTCCCTCCTGGTTACCTAGCAACCTCTGCCCTCCCTCCTGGTTACCCAGCAACCCCTGTCCTCCCTCCTGGTTATCTAGCATTTCCTGCCCTCCCTCCTGGTTACCTAGCAACCCCTGCCCTCCCTCCTGGTTACTTAGCAATACCTGCCCTCCCTCCTGGTTAGCATTTCCTGCCCTCCCTCCTGGTTACCTAGCAACCCCTGCCTCTCCTTCTTCTTCTTGGCCTTCTGGTTGGCCTCCATCTTGACCACAGAGGAGGGCGAGGGCCCCAGCACGGCCACACTGGCCCCGGCACGCAGCAGCAGCCCTGCCTCCCTGGGTGGTGCCTCTGTCCCCAGGAGACCCTCACAGTCCTCACTGTCATAGCCACTGCCTGGGAGAGAGGCAGAGGGGTCCCGATGACTTGATGTTAAGCTGTGCCATTGAGAGGTGGGGGAGATGACCCTCTGGGCATGCGGTTATGGCGGGGCTGTGAGTGGAACCAGTCACTGTCACCCTCTGGGCTGCTCTGTGGGGCTGCTTTGGGGGCAGGCGCCTGAGGTCCTGGCCTCCAGCCTGAAGGGATTTGTATGGGTGTGGGGACATGGGATTTTTTCTTTATACCCTGGGCAATGGGGCACCTGCCTGGCAGGGCTGGTGCCCCCTCCCCAGGAAGTCCCTTCCCCTCTTTCTGCTGTCCCCCACCCGCCCAGATGGCCCTCTGCCCCTCCCCCAGCCCCAAGCAGCCCTCCCTTTGTTCTTTCTCAGGCGTCTGAGACCTTGGGGGAAGGGGCTGGCAGAAGAAAGGAAGCTTCTATTTTTCTAGGCTCCTGTTTCTGGACACACGTGTTTGCTGGGGGGTCAGATAACGCCTCAGGGTCAGCCCAGCCGGACGCTACAGTTGCAAGGGCTGGGGCCACTGGGAGGGCTATTTTTAACCTGGACGCTTCCAGGGGGCGTCCTTCCTTCCCCTTCGGCCCCGACATGGGGGTGAGGCACACTGAGAGCCACTGAGCTTGCCTTGCGGATGGGGGTCTCCTGTGAGACATTCGCTTTCTTCCCCAGCCTGTCTAGTGAGAAGGTCTCCTTGGACCTGTCACACCCCACGAGCCCTGACCCAGCCCTGGTGGTGGCCGTGAACCTGCCGCCCCCTCCTCCAGCCCCCCAGTGACCATGACCGGGGCTCCTGGCAGTGGCCACTCACGCCAGCAACTTGCCTGCCTCCCGGGACGCAGCCACGGACGGCTGGGCTGGGCACCTGGGTGTCTCCCGGTTGCTGTGGCCCTTGGGCTGTGGGTGCCGCGTGGCCCCAGACACCTTGGCACTCTTGGCTCGGGACAGCTTCTCCCGGATGCGCCCCCCGGGGGTGGCCTCCTTCTGCTGGAAAGAGCTGAGGCCTGCAGGCAGCCCTTTGCTCTTGACCGTGGGCTTCAGCTGGGCCACCCTGTGGGCCACAGAGGGTGCCAGCCCGCCGGGGCAGCTGCTCTTCTTACACTGTGCCTTCTCCTGTGAACAGGGAGGGGCAGCTGCATTTTCAGGGTGCCCTCTGCAAACCGCAGCCCCTGGGTGGTTAGGTGCCTCTCCGTTGATGCCCAGCTCAGAACTGGTACCTCCCAGGTCCCTGCCCTCGATCCACAGGGACTGAAGGGATGTCTGGCCCAGAGACACAGGGCCTGCCCCGGAGCCTACGCTTGGGCCTTTCCCACCCACTCCACTGCCTACCAACTGCCCACCCCACTTAGGGGGCACCGAGGAGGCTGAGGGCCCAGTGGCTGTGGGTTGTGGGGCCAGGCCATTAGCTTTTCTCAAGGCAGAGATGAAACAGCATCTGGACAGACAGGCGAAGCATGCTGGGGCCCACCTCTCACCCGGCCCCGAGGCCACGGAGAGGGGAGGGCAGGAGGCATCTGCTGTGCCAAGAAGGAAGGGGTGCCGGCAGACGGGGGAGTCCCCGCCACACCAAGTGTGCCCCGGGCCACCTGAGGAAAGGCAGGGCCCCGCTCCGGGGAGTCTTTGTGAGCAGAGCGTGGCCTCGGCATTTGCTTTCCTGCTAGGGTGAGACGAGGAGGGTGGAGACACACGGGCAAGTGGCAGCAGGGCCACCCGGTCAGACCTTCCCACACCACAGGGTCGGGCTCCTCCTCCTGCCATTGGCACTCAGAGCTCCCCAGCCTTGGTTCGCTTGGTTCTGAGCAACGGGTGTCAGCACAGGGCTGGGGAGAGTCCGCTATTTGCTACCTGCCCAGGAAGGGACCTGAAGGGCCCTGGGGCCAGGCGGGTGCTTCGGCACTCACTACAGAGGCGGTCTGCAGGCCCGCGTAGACGCTCCTCTCCAGCTTGCTCCGTTTCTTTGCAGGCTCGCCCCCGCTGCCCCCTCGCAGCTCCGCACACAGCAGATCCAGGCTTGTCCGCACCGCCCTGGGGGAACGGGGTGGGGGGTGCAGGGCAGATGCAGTCCTGGCCGCCCCAGCCTTGTCCCCCTACTGTCTCTGTAGTGGGTCACACTCCTCCAAGGGCCCTACGTCTCAGGCAGACAGAGCTGAGGGTGAGGGGCCCCGGGGGCTGAGCCAGCTCTGACTTCCCCTCAGCACTTGCCTCCAGCCAGCCCCTCTGCCTGCCAACCACCAGCCCTCAGCAGTCCCTGCATCCTCAAATCCACCCCATTCCCCACTAAGCTATATTGGAAGCACGCTTCTGTTACCCGAATCCCATCCTTCCAGCCTGCTAGCAAGGAACGCCCTGGCAGTGCTGTCTGGTCCTAGCTATAGTGACCCAGAGGCCAGGTGTCCGGGGCTGGGGCCGCTGAGGGCTCTGAGGGGACGCCCAGTACTCAGGAGCCAGGGCTCTGCTGCTACTGGGGCTCTAGTGGGGCTGCAGCCTCAGCCTTGGCACCTGGAACAAGGGACAGCCGCACATGCGCCGTCTGTGAGTCTGAGGCAGGGCTTATGCAGGCTGGGTCCGGCCCTTGGCAGGTGTTCAGGGCCTGATGCTACCACCCTTAGGAGTGGGGTGGGCACCAGGCAGGTTTGTGAGAACTGCATCCACATTTCTGCCATAGCTGGAAGAGGACACGCCAACTGGAGTCCCACCGGGGCGGCGGTAGGGGCAGGCGGGCGGGGCAGGGTCCAGAGAAGCCTAGGCTTTCCCCTGAGTCCCCAGGGACCCCACTGCCTGGCTCAGGCCCTCCCAGGAGCCCGTCCTGTCCTCCACGCACGTCTTGAGGACGGAACTATGCATCCTCAGCCCCTCCCAGATAGAGCCCTGGACACTGCTGGCGCCGAGCCTCAGTGTTCCCCATGCCCCACAGCTGTGCTGTCCCCTAGGCTGGGAGCTGGAGCAGAAATCGACTCCAGCCAACATGGGCCTAGCAGCTACCTCCAGATGCCCCCAAACAGGTCCCACCTGATTCCCCCACATCCCGGACTCCCCATCTTGTGCGGGTGACCCGCTCTCCCCAGAACCTCCCACTGCCCCATTTCACATGGGGAAGCCAAGGTTCACGGTCTTTCTGCCTGTTCCTGGCTAGACAGGGGCTGGGGGCTTGGCCTCTCACCTTTCAACCCCCTGACTCACAGGTGCAAAGGGAGCCCCAGCTGCTCATGAAAATGAATCACAGATGGAGACAGAGAGCCCTGCCTGGCCCTGGCTGGCGCGGCTGGACATCCCTTTCCACCTTCCTGCCCACCGAGGAGGCTGGGCTTCTGAGGGCTGAGGGGCCAAGCAGGAAGCCGTGGGCCAGAAGACGCCCCTGGGCCCCCACTCCTCAACTTCCTGCCCGTCCCGGGGCCAACTGCCTCCGCCACCACTGCCTGGATGAGTGAAGGCAGGAGGTGGAAGGGTGAGATGGGGCCCTGACCCTCAGGAAGAGGGGTCCTGGACTCAGTTTCCCTGAGGTCCTGAGACTGCTGCCTTCTAGCCAGACCCTGGCTTCCAGGGGCCCTGTCCTGCCCAGCAGCTCCCACAGTGCTGGCCGGTTCTCAAAGGGAGACCCCAGGAGACCCCCCAGGAGACACCTGGGCAGGGCAGGGGCAGCTCTGGGGGGCTGCCATATGGTGACCCCCTCCACTGCCCACAGCCACGCAGCCCCTCCCTATAACCTTCCCTGCATTTGCTAATGTTTTGTGACATAAAGCCCTGAGATTAATTTTTTGCCTCTGTCTTAATTGAAGGAACCATTTAGTGCCGATTTAACTATTATTACCAAATCATCAGGATTGATGCAGTGCGCACACGCACGCGCCAATCGTGTTTGGAGGAGCTCGGAGGATTTATGCAAATGGGCCTGCCGGGAGAGGCAATTTGTAGCCGAGAAGGACAATTATACCAGGCCCGGGAGTGCACCAACGGCTGTGCCGGGCGGGTAATGGATAATAACATCGCGCCGGCAGCCGTGAGCAGCGCCGCAGCGTGACCAACGACTTTATACAGTGCAGATAAAGAGGCCTGCACGCAACGCCGCCTCACACTCCAGGGGGCCGGGTGGGGCACGGGCGGGGACGATGCCACAGCCAGGTGTGCAGAGCCAGTGTGGCCGGGCCTGGGAGCTGTGGCTTCCAGAGTGGGACCTGGGCCAGGGTGCTGCTGGGAGCTGCCAGCTAGGCAAAGCCTGTCTGGAGGAGGGCTCTGTCCACTGGTCAGTCTCGATGGTCTAGGAGGGGCAGGGCCAGGCCTTCAGAGTGGCTGTGAAGGGGCACCAGCAGCCCCGGAAGCCTCAGAGGAGCTGGACCCTGCTGCCCCAGCCTCGAGGGCCCAGGGCCAACCACAGGTGCCCTGCGATGCCAGTGCCCAGGACTCACTTGACTTTCTTGCCATCGCTCCTGGGGAGCGGCCCCGTGGGACGTGGGGCAGCCAGTGAGCTTGAGTGTTTGCGCTTCCTCGGCCGGCCAGGCCCCCGCCGCACAGGGCTCCGCGAGCTCTCGTCTCTCCTGGGGGCCACAAGGGGGATGGTCAGAGGCTCATGCAGAATCCAGCGCCCCAACAAGGTTCCAGCCGAGGGCATTGGCCTTAGATGGCTACTGGGTGCCGGGAAAGGTGGGGCCCAAACTTGGCCTGGGGAGCCTGACCCCTCAAGCAGAAGGCAAGGCCAGCCAGGGCCCCCGCCGCCCCCACCTCCCACCAGCCACATACACTGGTCAGGCGCTGCCCCTGCCCTCGTTGCAACTGCGGGGTGTCCCCTCCCCCAGAGAAATTTCCAACTTCTGCCCTGGCCCCCCAGCGCCCCTAGTCCTCCCTACTCCCCTTTCTGCCACTGTCCCCTCACCCGCCACCCTGCGGCCGGCCTCCTGCACACCAGGCTCTGCCGAGCGGCTCTTCCAGATCCCCAGTTCTGCCGCTTGGTCCCACCTGGCCGAATGCCTCCCTCCTCGGGCCCCACTGCCTCTGGGAAGGCCTTCCTGACAGACCCCAGTGTCTGCCCACAGGCAGGGTGCAGAGCCCAGTCCTGGCCCGTTCCCACATCGGCCACAGCACCGTGGGCACCTCCCAGGGGTGGAGGTGCAGCGACCCTCCCAGGCCCTCCCACCACGCCGGGCGTACTCATGGTCGTGCCTGCGCTGCAGGCGGGCCAGCTCCCGCTGCTTCTCCTTGTAGCGCCGCTGCAGCTCCGCCAGCTGCACACGCATCCCCACCTCTTGTGTGTCCAGCCGGTCGATGGCGGCCTTCAGGGGGCACACCTGGTGGGCAGGGGCACAGGGGCCTGTGAGCCAGGCCAGGGCCCAGGCTGGGGCTGTGTGGCAACACATTGGGCAATGTGGGCACTGGGACCCCTACTCACAGGCTTGGTCTTGGGGGTCCAGGTGTCCTTGCGCTGCAGGATCTGCATGCGGGGGGTGAGCCTGGGGCCGCTACAGGGGTCGGCCGTGAGTGGCTGTGCCGGGGCAGTGGTGCTGTCTAGGCCAGCGGCCTCCACCAGGGACCAGGCTGTGGCCAGCGTGGCCAGGTGCTGCAGGTTGAAGACTAGCACGTCCTCTTCCTCCTCTGTAGGGCATGGGAAGGTCAGAACGGGCATAGCTGGGCACACACTGCCCCTCAAAGGCTCTTGATGTCAGCCGTGGCCCCCTGAAGCCACCCAGCCGTGAAGACCAGGATGAGGGTCAGGAGGCCGGGAAGAATGAGGTGGGCATCAGGGTTGGCATCCAGCACCCGTTTGGTTCCAGGCTGGTTGTAGGGCTGGGCCAGCTGGGAGGACCCAGCGGGCAGGGTCCTCCGTGTCACAGAGCAAAACAGGCCCCAAACCATCTAAGTAAAAGCAAGCTGCTCATTACTGCTTCTAACAGAAACACCTGGGGGTCCCCCCACCGGGGGTACGCTGCTTCGAGGCAGCTCTGGGAAGGGACACTCGCTCTGGGGCCCTCAGAGACAGGCAGCGCTGCAAGAGGCCACTGAGGCTTCCAGCATGGAAGCTGTTGAAGTTCAACCAAGTTCCATTCAGTGGCTCAAGCCCGCGGTTCCCTCAGACGTCTGTCCATGTGGCTTTAACCAAGTTCAAAGTCACATGGAGAGATGGCTTTGGAACTGTGGGCTTCCGTACCGGGGCATCATTCAACCCAGGTAGTGGAAGCTGGTGTCCCCCAGCAGCTAAGATGTGCCACTGCCCGTCCTTCTGCCCATCAGTCCTTCCATCTACTCGCCTATGTAGACACCTAAGGAGCAGTGGCTGCAGGGAGGCCAGTGGTCAGTGCAGAGGGAGGGACAAGTCCCTTCGATACCTTTAGCTTTGAGACAGGCCCTGCTTTATTGCCCGGGTTGGAGTGCAGTGGCTCCATCACGGCTCAATGCAACCTCGAACTCCTGGGCTCCAGCACCTCCCACCTCAGCCTCCTGGGTAGCTGGGACCCCAGGCCCTCAATTCCTTGTGAGGAGGGCAGCGGCAGGGGTTTCTGGATGCAGCCTTACCTGCTGTGACCCTTCTCAGAGGGGCCCCCACCATTCCTCCATCCTCCCTCAGGGCACCAAACCCCTGCCCCTGCCCCGTCTCTGAACACAGTGCTGGGCTCTGCCAGGCCCTTTCCACACACTCCAGCCCTGTTGCAGGCAGGAGGGCCAGGGGTTGAGCACAGGTCAGGAGGGGGGGCTGCCAGGGCCGCATCCTCTGGGACCTCAACCTGGGGGCGGGGACGGGGGAGCTACCCTCACAGTGACTGCAGGAACAGCGGCAGCCCAACAGCCCAGGGGGTGGCCCGGGGAAGGGATGGCCCATCTCGGGGTCAGAGCTTGGGCCAGCAGAGGCTGGCATCATGCAGGGGAGGGCCCAGCATGAGGATTCAGGGCCTGAGTAGGGGGACCCAGCCCTGGGGGCTGACAACACAGACTAGGAACAGGGCCCCCATGGACTGATCCCACAAGGACATCCAGCAGGAGATAGGGGCTAGACAGCTTGCGGTAGGGGTTATGGCCAGGAAGGCGGGAGAATTGGGGGACCCCTGTGGGGTCAGAGTAGAGGTGCTGGCACCCCCGGGAAAGCCTAGGAGTAACGATAACCTCACAGCAATGAGCACCCTAAACCTGGTCTCTGCCTCTGAACCCCATGCTCCACTTAACGGACTTGGGCTCCCTAGAGACATAGTTGATCTCAGCCAGAGGCAGGAGTGCGGGGTGACCAGAGCAAACCCCTTCCCTAAGGGGGCACATCAACGCCTGACCGCTGGGGGATGCACCTGAGATTCCACCGAAGGCATCGACCTGAACGCCCCGGCCGGGAGGCGCTCCACGGTGTGCAGCCAGTTCCCTCCTCAAGTACAGGGGAGGGCCCGGAGGCCACAAGCCCAGCCCAAGGGTTGATCCATCCCCAGAGGTCATTACTCAGAAGCCAGGAGGAGCTCGGAGGGGCAGATGCTGGGGTGCAAAGCTCTGGGCCGAGAGCACAGATCTGGTGGGGACCATGGGAACGCTCAGGCTGCTGGGTCCAGGGTCCACAGGGAACGGGAGGGGAGAGAGGGCCGAGGGGGGTGGACTGAGCAGCTGTAGCCATCAGCAGCTGGGAAGATGCATCTGCAGGCCCCTTCCACTGAAGGCCCCAGGTCTCCTGGTCTCCGGGTCACTGCAGTTGGCCAGAAGTCTCTCTGTGCCTTCCCTGCCCTTGCAGGCTACAGGCGTGTGGCCCCCACATGGCCTCACCCAGATGGCTCTGCCAGGCCTGGGGGCTCTATGCCTGCCCGGCCCCGATGCTGGGGACTTTTTCCCCACTTTCCCCTCTGCAAATCCTGCTGTCTGAAATCCTGCTGTCTGGCACAGGACAAAACCAGTCTCCTAATTAATTTCAACCAAAGTGGTCACTATACTTGTAGAATTGAGCTCTGAGCCCAGCAGCTGCACAGACCTGCCCATTAATTGGGACAAGGAGAGGGGAGGGGCGAGGGTGGGGGCCCAGGAGGGGACCGTGAGGTGGAGACCCGGAGGGCAGAGCTGGCCCTGACTCTGCCTCTGCACACCCTGGTGACTGGGACACCTGGTCTGGCCAGTGTGTGATAATATCCATGCTGGGTTAAGCCACATGGCTCCCCACCTGGGACACGTGGTCTACACCTGATTATTCATGCAGTGAACAGGCTCCTGTCCTGCGGGCGTTCACACAGGCAGACGGGCCACGCTGGCCACACACACGGCACCTGCTTTCTGTTGACGCCTCCTCATGCTGCCGGGTGAGGGTCCCCGGCAGCTCAGGCCATGCCCCGAGGTGCCTCCACCTCGCCCTATCTACCTTCTCATACACCGCCGGCTGGAGGCCCAAGGGAGGGCCTCTGGGGGGTCCCGGTGGAGCCCACCCTGACTGGACTCCAAGCTTCCTCAAACCCTCTGCACAGCCCCACCCAGAGGCAGAGACTCTGGGCCAGATACCCCCGAGGGCAGGCAGCTCCCAGCACTGTGGGACATCCCTGCCGGGTGCGGGCCAGCAGCCTCGTCCAGCAGAGGGTGACCAGAGGCCCCTGGGGAAATGCACTGTTCGAGAACATTCTCTTGATCGTGGTGGTGAGATTTATGCATCCACAAAGCAGTGGCCAAGCCCTGAGGACTGTCAGGTTCGTGCTGTGAACAACCACGGCACCGTGCCCGGCTGGGGGACACCCTCCACCCTGGGGCTTTCTCTGGGGTCCACAAGGAAGACGGCAGGAAGCAGGGGCTTTCCCGGGAGCGCTGGACCGCAGGGAGTGCCCAGACCAAGGGCTGGGGTGGGCTAAGCAGAGACCCGGCCCTTAGGTGTCTCAGGTGATCTGGCCCCGCCCACCATTGTCCAGCTGTCCTTGGGGCCTCTGGGTGGGTGGAAGAGCCCAGGAGCTCCCGGTCCCATAGGCCTCCCTGCAGCAAGAGCCCCAACCTCCTGCTTCCCCCCCTGGGCCTGAGTGGGGAGCCGCCGGTTCCTGAACTGGACCCCCAGGCCAGGGCAGCAGCCATGGAGCCTGAGGAGGTGGAGGCCTAGCAGAGCAGGAGGCAGGCTCTCCTGTCCTCTTGCCAGGACACGGGCCCCTGTTCAGCCACTTTCAATAGGAGGTGCTGCCCGAGAGGCCCTTCCTCTGAAACCACCATGCAGGTGAGTCCCGCTCCCAGGACCCCACCTGGGATAGGGGGATTTGGAAATGGCACACCTGCCTCGGACTTCCACGGATGAGGGTCGGCAAGGGGAGGTGGACACTCTCCAGGGGACCCACCACACTTTGGGGACAACTGAGCGGGGCCCAAGGCTGCCATCTGGCCAGGTGACCCTGAGCCAGGCCTGTGGGTCCCACCGCTGGGGCTTTGGGGGGTGGCGGCAACCACCGGGCTTACCTGGCACAGCCCCCTCACTCCTCTGCCGCTGGATTGCCAGGTCGGCCAGCTCGCTGAGCAGAGCGATTCCATGAGTCCCTGAGCTATGGGGCAGGGGGGCTGTGCTGGGGGGCCCAGAGGCTGCTGGGGGCTGAGGGTCTGGTGGGCTGTCGCTGGGCAGGTCCCCCAGGTCGATGGTGGCGGCCACCAAAGCATCCAGGCCTGGTAGTGCCCTGGGTGGGTGGCTGTTGTTGGGAGCTCCCCCACAGTCCTCCTCTGAGTCCTCCATGCTCTGCTGCCCCAGCTCATCTTCCTCCAGCTCGTCCTCCTCAGCAGTCGGCTGCTCTCCCTCGTCCTCAGGGGCACCCGGGCTCCCTGCTTGCTGCTGCACGACTTGCGGGGAGGCCCCTGATGAGGGCTCCTGCTCCCCCTCCTCCCTGCTCCTCTCTTCTCGTGCCCCTCCCTGAGTAGAATGAGCCTGGCCGGTGGCCTCGGGGCCCCCTGCCTCGAGGAGGGCCCCACATTGCAGTTCTTGTAGCCCCTCAAGTGGGCTGGGGTCCGCTGCCTTCCCCTGGGGTCCCCGCTCGGCAGGGTGGGGGGGTGGCGGCAAGGTCCTGGGTGGCCTCCCTGGCCCCTGAGAGCAGCCCGGGCTCCTCCAGGCTCCTGGGGCTGCAGGAAGGTGGCTCCCCAGGCAGGAATGTCCTTGTGGGCTCAGGCTGGGCCCCCAGGGTGGCGGTTTGCATAGTTTCAGGGTCCTCGAGGTCAGAAGAGTGCACGTCTGAGGGTAGGGAGAAGCCCAGGCCAGCCACGGGGCGCAGGTATCCGGGAGGCAGGTCTGCAAAGGAGGGGACAGGTCAGCAGGGAGCTGGGAGTGGTGGTGAGGGGGTGTCCTGCGACAGGACGGAGGACAGTGACCTCGAACCCTCAGACCCAAGCCCATGTGGAAGGGTCCTGGGCTAGCTGCAGGTCTGCAAGACTGGTGGCGGGGAAAGTGTTAACGTTAATTAAGGGGGCAGCCTGGCCGGGCACAGTGGCTCACGCCTGTAATCCCAATACTTTGGAAGGCTGAGGAGGGAGGATCATTAAGGCCAGGAGTTCAAGACTAGCCTGGGCAACAGAGTGCACGAACCACTACAAAAAAATAAAACAACAATTAGCTGGGCGTGGTGGTGCATGCCCGTGGTCCAAGCTACACAGGACGCTGAGGTGGGAGGATGGCTTGAGCCCAGGAGGCCGAGGCTGCAGTGAACCATGTTCGTGCCACCACACTCCAGCCTGGGCGACAGAGGGAGACACCCTGTCTCAAAAAAATAAAGGAAAAAAAAAAAGTGTGAGCAGCCTGAGGCCAGCCCCTCATTCCCCTGCCGAGTGGCTCTAACGCTCCCCCAACAATCCTGGCCGCCTGGGCTGGGGTGGCCTCAGGAGCCATCTCTGGCATGCTGTGCTGTGGGCAACCAGAAAAGGGGAAATTTGTAAAACATGATGCTTGAATCAGGGTTTTCCCTGAACCAGAACGAGCCGGCAGCATGTCAGAGGCATCACGTCCCATTAACTGCAGGAAAGAAAAAAAAAAAACTAAGGGAGAAAAACTGAAAGCCTCTGCTGGCTCCGTCTCCTGACCGTGAAACTAGGACGGGTTTTATGTTCGCCACACAGTTTCCAGTGTGAACTCAGCCCCATTCAGACAGAATCAAATAGGCTGGCGGGGAGCGGATGAGCGGGTGGCAGGGGCCGAGGCCAGGTCCGAGACCCCCCCACCCGGGCACCCCGCCTCACTACCCCGCCCTCACCCAGCTTTGCTGAGACCCTGAATGGCAGCCTGGTCAGGTCCCACGCCCGGTGCCCCCCAGGGTGCCAGCACCACCACCAGCAGGCCCTGCCTTCATTGCTGGAGCGTCCCCACGACGGCCAGTGGGACCGTCCTCATTGCGCCTTCGTCAGCCCAGGGCCAGGAAGGAGGCAGCTGGGCCGCTGTGTGCTTCTCCCATGCCCATTGGGAGGGTTGGGAAGAGGGAAGAGAAAGGAAGGGAACAGCCACGCTGCCCTGGGCCTGGGCCGGTGTGGAGCAGCCCTGCAGGCAGCCCGGATTCAGCCCTGCCAGGCAGGGGTGGGAGGGCTTGGAGCGGAGCACAGCAGACCAGGCCAGCCGGCTGCTCTCACCTGGTTCGGACGTGACGATGTCAGCCGTGGACTGCGGACCCTCCCCAGTCTTTTCCTCGGCGCTGGGCACCCGGGAGCCAGGCCCGGGGCTGCTGGCAGGGCAGACATTTAAAGTGCACGGGGCGCTGGGCCGAGGTGGTGGGGTGGGGCAGCTGGCAGGGGGCTTTGGGGCGGGCGGGTGGCAGCAGGGTGGCAGCTTGGTGGGGCCTGCAGCGGGTGAGGGGGCGCCTGGGGCCGTGGGGGTTAAGGCAACTGGCTTGTGAGCAGACTTCGGGGCCTTCTCCTGGGCGGGCTCCTCCAGATCCAGGTGCTGGTCTTCGGGCTTCCGCTGTCAGGGATGGGGGAAGCTCAGGCAGGCTCAGGCTACCCTGACCCCATAGGGTCCCCTGCTTGGGTTCATCCTGCCGGAGGGCAGGCGTGCAGGGGTCTCCCGGAGCCAGGCTCAGCCAGGCAGGGAGGGGGAGAAGTGCCTGGCCCAGGCAGGCGTGGCTGGGGGCGGTACCTGGAACTGGGTGGCCCTCTGCTGCTGCAAAGCATAGAGCTCCTGCTGCCGGAGGAGCTGTGGCCTCGAGTACACGGGGAGCTGGCCGGGGTGCTGCATGTGAGAGGCAGGGCCCCGGCCCCCATACATGGGGGGCCACAGCGAGGCCTGGTCCATGACATCCGCTGCGGGCAAGGCCCAGGAGGGGTCAGCCTGGCTGGGGAGGGGACAGCTACGGGGCTGCTTCCCCGAGTCCCCGTCACCCTTTCCTTAGCCCACCAAGCCCACTGCTCCCTCCTGAGCCCTGGCCAGCCCACCCCCAGCTGCCCCTCCTTCCAACAGCCCCCCGAGTGTGGCAGCCTAGACCAGGGGCCCTTACCAAGTGCGTGGGGGGTGCTGTGGGGTGTGGGCTCTGAGGGCAGGATGACCAGCTGCGTGGGGGCGTCCTGGGGAAGGGGGAAGACAGAGGGCACGGGGCCAGCCACGGAGGCGGGGAAGCCGGGGGGCAGGTTCTGGTGCAGGGCAGGGTGCCCCAGGCCTGGGAGGCAGAGGGCACAGTAGTCAGGCCTCCCACTCTCAGGGACCAGGAGGGAACCCCCCGTCAGCCCCAGGCCAGCCCCCGCCCTGGGATCACTGACCGTAGGAGTGCCCCCCCATCCACAGGGAGGGGCTGCGGGTGCGGGGCAGCCAGGGGGGATGCGGGTGGGTGTGGGGGGCTGGGTCCCCGCCCAGCTGGCTGCTCTGCATCATGAGGTGGGGGGCCAGGTCCCCAGGGCAGCTGCTCGGTGGGTGGATCCGGGCGAACTCTACGCGGTCTTTGCTGTCCCTGTAAGACCCGGGGCTCAGCCCTGCCGCCAGCGCCAACGCCCAGCTCCCCATCCCACCCCCGGCCCTTTGCTGTCCCTGTAAGACCCGGGGCTCAGCCCTGCCACCAGCGCCAACGCCCAGCTCCCCATCCCACCCCCGGCCCTTTGCTGTCTCTGTAAGACCCGGGGCTTAGCCCTGCCACCAGCGCCAACGCCCAGCTCCCCATCCCACCCCCGGCCCTTTGCTGTCTCTGTAAGACCCGGGGCTCAGCCCTGCCACCAGCGCCAACACCCAGCTCCCCATCTCACCCCCTGCCATCAACCTGGGAGAGAGAACGGGACCTGGAGGCTCAGGGAAAACCCCAGGCTCCAGCCTCAGTGCTCTGCAGGGCTGACTGGGGGCCCTCTCCTGGCCCCTGAGAGTGGTAACCTGACTGTTGCAGGGGGTTAGCTGAGACCCCCAACTCAGGATGAGACCCCAGAAAGGCTCTAGGGGTGGGTAGAAACCCACCCACAGCCAGCCATAGAATCTGCTGCCCACAGCCAGCCATAGAATCTGCTGCCCCAGCCATGACCACCCTCTTCCTCCACATGGCTGAGTGGGGAGCCCCAAGCCCAGGCCCAGCCCCACTTCCCAGGGCCACAGGCCCAGCTCTCACTGCAGCAGCAGCTCACGGCCGGCGAGCCCCAGGCGGTCATCACATAGCCGGGTCCTCTCCTCCTCGGCCTCCAGGTCCAGCGCGTGTGTGGAACGGGGCCCACCGCCAGCTGCACAGGGTCAAGAGAGCAGAAAGGAGAGGGTTGGGCGGCCAGGGAGCCACCAGCTAAGGCAAGCAGTGACCCCGCTTCGAGCTGGTGGGCCTGATGCCCTGAGGAGGATCCCCTGGTCCTGGGGCATCGGAGGGTCTGCCAAGGGCAGGTGTGGGAGCTGGGGAGCGGGGGCGCGGGGCAGGGCCAGCTGGACATCCTAGACTGGCCCGGCCTGCCTCCCTCTCTGCGCAGGGCCTGTACCTTTGAAAGCGGGGGCGGCCCGGCCCTGCCGCGCGGTGTTGGTGCCGTAGGCTGCCTCAGACCGGCTTGCCGTGTCCTTCTGCCTGGCCAAGGCCACTGCGATGCCCACAGGGGGCTGCCGCACCTCCCCGTCACCGTGCATGGTGTCATGCTCCCGGCTGCGGGCACAGTCCGGCCTCTCCGACTGGCCTGGGGCCTTAGAGGACAGGAACTTCGCTTCCTGCTGGACACAGCTGGCCTTGAGGCTGCCCAGGCCCACCAAAGGTGCCTTCTGGCCCACCACTAGGGCCTGGCTGCTGTACTTGAGCAGGTTCTTCATGGCCGAGACCTCATCCGGTGGTGCAGGCAGTTCCTGGGGCAGAAGGGCCGCCTGCTGCAGGCCACTGCCAAAGGGGTCCAGGTAGGTGCCAGCCTTGCGCTCCTCGCTGATGGCCATGGCGGTGCCCGGGCCTGCCTGGACACCCCATGGGGGCAGGTGGGGCCCGCTGTAGCCCAGGGATGCCAGCTCCAGGGACTTGCGCTTGGCCTCAGCCCCAATGCCCCCCTGTTCCACCTCGGGGGCCACCAAGTGCTGCTGGTGCCGGATCCGGGCCACCTTCTGTGCCCCTGGGGGGCCGGCCGGGGCTTCCTTGCCGGCAGTCTTATCTAAAGTGCAGCAGGCCTGGGGGGCCTTCCCGCCCAGTGGGTCCTGGTGACCAGGCCGGGCACAGTCCTGTGAAGAGGTGGGCAACTCGAAGTAGCCGCTTTTGTCCAGACTACCTTTAGGGAGTCCAGGGAAGGAGGCCTCAGGGCCTGCGCTGCCGAGATAGTCTAGGCCCTTTAGCCGGGGGTTGAGGGCCGCCTCAAAGCCCCCAGGCCGCCGCTCGCCCTTGCTCTCAGCCTTCAGGTGGGCATAGGAGACTCCATAGGCTGCAGCGTGGTCAGGGGCCATGGTTCCCTCCAGGTGCCGGTCCTTGCCCTCCCCTGCCACAGCGCAGGCCTCAGTGGCCTGGAAGGGGCGGCCTTTGTCGGCCAGGTGTCCCACAGAAGGCACGAAGGTGGGCCCGCTGGCCTTTAGGTCCCGGGGGACTTTGTCCTGCAGCGGGCAGAGCCCATCAGGGCCCCCGTGCAGCTGCAGGCAGGGGAAGGAGCCAGCGGCCGTGCTGAGGGGCGGGGGCGGCCCGGCGTAGGACGCGGTGTGGTGTAGCATCTGCCGCCGCTCCAGGCACTCGCTGAAGGCCGGCCCGGGCTCCGGGGGGCCTGCTGCCTCCTTCGCACAGCGCCCAGAGGTTGCCACCCCCCGCGCCAGGCCGCCCCAGCACACCCCCTGCACAGCTGGCTAGCGCGGCCCTGCCCATCTCGCCATTGAGCACCTTGGTGTTGAGGAGGCAGGAGGTGAGGTGCTTGGAGCGGCCCTCACAGGCTCCTCGGGGTATGGGGCCACCCTCCCTGCAGTGCCCGTCAGCCGGCACGGGCAGCACCAGCTTGTGCCGCTCCTTGCCACCACCGTCCTCCTCTGCCGCCGGCCGCTCCTTGCCCTCAGCCGCCTTGCCCGCCTTCTCTCTGCCCAGCTCTTTGCCCACGAGGAAGCGGTCGAAGTCCTTGGGGCCCTTCTGCAGGGAGCCAGCCTCGCCCCGGTCTCGATCCCGGGTGCAGGAGCCCATGGGGTGGGCAGGGGCGGCCCGGGCCACGCTGGGGAAGTTGTGGTTGGCCGGCAGCAGCGTGGGCTGGGGCGGTAGGTTGCGCAGGTAGAAGTTATCTGTGTGGGAAAGAGCCAAGGTCGATGGGAGGCCTTAGGGGTGAGGCTGGAGGAAGACTCCCTGAGACAGGTGCTCCAGGTGCCTCCCGGACACCAGCTGGCACTGACCCCCAGGTTACAGCCTAGGGAAGGTTTTTGCTGTTTTTTTTTTTGAGATGGAGTCTCACCCTGTCCTCTGTCACCCAGGCTGGAGTGCGGTGGCGCGATCTCGGCTCACTGCAAGCTCCACCTCCTGGGTTCACGCCATTCTCCTGCCTCAGCCTCCCGAGCAGCTGGGACTACAGGCGCCGCCACCACGCCCAGCTAATTTTTTGTATTTTTCGTAGAGATGGGATTTCACCGTGTTAGCCAGGATGGTCTCAATCTCCTGACCTCGTGATTCGCCCACCTTGGCCTCCCAAAGTGCTGGGATTACAGGTGTGAGCCACCACGCCCGGCCTATTCTTTTCTTTTCTCTTAAAGACAAGGTTTCACCATGTTGCCCAGGCTGGTCTCCTGAGCTCAAGTGATCACCCGCCTCGGCCTCCCACAGTGTTGGGATTACAGGTGTGAGCCACCGTGCCCGGTCATTTTTTGCTTTTGTTTTTATAAAATTATAGTGAAATATGGATAACATAAAATTTCCCATTTTTGGTGCACAGTTCAGGGGCACTGGGCACATTCCCCCTGCCGTGCAGCCGTCACAAGCATTCATGGCCAGAACCTCTCGCCTCCCCGTACTGAAGTTCTGTCCCCGTGAAACACTCACCCTCCGCCCCCATGTTCAGCCCCCACACCTCAGAGATGGGAGATGCAAACCCGAGGCCCGTCTCTCCCCGACCTGGCCCAGTGCCAGTAGGGATTTTCGGGGGACACGGGGCAGGCAGTGAGTGTTACAGGGCATCCCCGCTGGGTCTTTACAAACAGGCACCAGGACCTTGGAAACCAGGGACAGGTGGCAGGCACAGCTCCTGGAGCCCCCGGAGAAGAGGCGAGAAAGGACAGGCGGTCATGGAGGAGGGGCTCACCCACCTGCTGGACCCCCTGGGAGCTCCCAGCCCCTCGGCCTCTCGTCTGGGTCTCAGTCTGGTGGGGCTAGGGTAATGGGTTGAAATGGAGAAAGGCCAGCGGCTCCGGGGGCAGAGAGCAGCAGCTATGCTCACCCTGCCTGGTGGCTGGTGGGTGTCTGGGGGCTCCCTCTGCCAGTCCCTGAAACAGTTGCCCAGCCTGGGCCCTCGGCCTGGGCCCGCCCTTCCCGGCTAGGGTCTGCCCCAAGCTCTCCACACTCCTGGCTGCCCTGGGGGTACCCATCACCCCCACAGAGGGGGCCAGGTCACCGCCTCTGGGGACCCTGGGTGGGGGGGGCTGTCCCTCTCCACGCCCAGCTGGGTGGGTGGGCAGCAGGGTGGTGCCAAGAATGGAGGGAGCAGACAAGGGGGGAAACAAAAGAAACATTTGGAACTTGTAAAATTGTCCTCAGGCATGTAAATTCCTTGTCAATTTCCTGCTAATTAGAAACAAGGGGGAAGGGGAGCGGGAAGGGGCTAGCCCCAGCGAAACCTAATTAGCTCCATTTCCAAAACCAAATACTGTTCTTGGACGTAGCTGCACCACAATATTGTGAAAGCCGAGAGGCCTGGCCGGCCCACTGCCCGGAGGGAGTCCCCTGTGCTGGTGGAGGGGTTGAGTTTCTGGGGCTGGGACCAGCCACCTGCCTGCCCTTGACAAACACTGTCAAAATAACTGCACGCGCAACCGGGCTGACGTGGGTCTGGGGGAACGGGGCCTGCGGGGCCGTCCTCTGGGCAACAGAGCCCCTCAGCCTGCAGCCACAGGAGCTGGGATGTAGGGTGAGGAGACGGGTTTAGGTGCCTGTCCTGGGTGAGAGCTGAATCCCCTGGGTGGGGCTGGTGGTGAGTTCCTGGCCCCCATGCCTGCTCCCCTGCAGCTGGCTGGCACGGGCAAGGCCAAAGCCCTCCCGAGCCTGAGCAAATCTCGGGCTCCTGCAGGTGCGGAGGTGCAGGCCACACAGAGGTCCTGGAGTGAGTGTGAGGTGGGGAGAAGGGGCTGATGGGCAGCCAAGCGAGGGTAGGCAGACTGGCCTCAGGTCCTCACCCCTCAGCTCACTCAGAGTTGGGGTCATCACGACCACAGGCTCACTGGGGTCCCCCACTCTGTTCTCTGCAGGGTGTCTAGTCTGCCTCTCAGGCCCTGCAGGGGCTTTCTGGGCCTTTCCTCTGCCCCGACCCGGAGCTCCAGCCCTAAACGCCAGGGTTCCTGAGCTCCCAGGGGCTGTGCGGAAGCCATTTGTCCCCACCTCCCTTCTCACCCCCCACAGCCTGGGTGTCCCTCTCCACAGCCGGGACAACCTCCCAGTCCACCTCTCCGCACTGACCGCACCCCGTGTGTTCAGACACCTCTCAAATCCTCCTGGGGAGACGTCCCAGCCCCTCTGCACTGAGGCAGAACTCACCCCCCATCCAACTGCTCCTCCCAGGTGCACCCTCCCATAGCCCAGGCCGGAAACTCAGGGTCACCTAGACCCCTCTATCCTTCCCTGCCCCCAGTCCCCCTCCTAGATACCACTGATGCCGGCCCCTGTGGGACCCCACACTTGTATTGCTTCTCATTGAAGCCCAGTAACTAACTGTCGGCTTCCTGCTCCAGCCTCCTGGTGTCACCCCAAGGGGAACTTTTTAAAATGCAAATGAGATGTCACCCTACCAACTTGGAGATAAGGACCCACACCCATCCCACCTCCAGCCAGGCCGTCTCGGGGACTCCGGGGGGGGACTCCCTGCCACCAGGACTTGGCTCTGCTGGGCCTGCGCTTCCTCTTCCCCAAGGCCCCACCGATTCTGATTTCTCAGCAAAGACTCAAACTCTGCAGCCCATCTTCGGGGATGCCTGCTGCCAGTAGGGTAAGCAGCCCTTCTATCCACCAGGACACGGGGCTGGGGGCTGGGGGCTGGGCCTCCTGCAGCCCAGCTCTAGCCCAGACCACTGAGTGTGTAAGCCAGGAAGTGCAGGCTTCTGTGGGCTTCCTCCAGCCCCCACCGGATGTGTCCTCCTCCTGAGCCACCCCACGATCCGGGAGCTGTTGGGGGCTGCAGGGCAAGGCCAGGTCCTGAGGAAGCTGGTGGGACTAGGGTGATAAGGAAGGTGAGCACCAGCTCAGCTGCTCCCACCTGAGCAGCGAGAGGTCTTGAGACAGCGTGATCTGGGAACTGAACCTGCGCCTGGGGGTGGTCCTGGGCCCCGGCTTTAAATCCTAAGGGGCAGACCCACCCTCTCCTCTAGCCCCCACCCTGGCCTCGATGACACCTGTGGGAGGGCTCACCTAGGCTGGCCTTTCCCTTATGACCCAGAAGCTCCTGTGCCCCCTCCCCACCTCCAGCATGCCTGCTCCCCACAACGGCCCCATGCTGCACTTGCCTTTTTGGGTTCCATAGAAACGGTGCTGCCCATAGAGAACGTTGCTGTTTCCATGGTGATCCAAGTGGCTCACGGGTAGGAAGGTGGATGCCAGACTCCCCGAAAATCTGGGGTACCCCGGAGCTAGAGAAGCAAGGAGACCCAGCTGCAGAGGCAACTCCCAGCCCCCGGCCCACACTCGCCCTGACCCCAGGGAGGCAAGAAGCCGGCAGGCAGCCCAGGAGTGATGCCCCGCAGAGCCCAGCACGCCGCCGCCGGCAGGGAAATCAACCCGTCAATACATCATATTAACTCTGACTGGACTAATGCCGTCCCTCCGGTGCGGCACAAATTGAATTGCTGATGGGCTGGGGAGAGGGGAGGACGGACGAGGGGGCCTCTGTGCCCTCCCAGCAGCACTCAGGATCACAGAAGCTCCCAGGCTGGGCAAGAAAAGGGACTCCAGGGAAGTTTTGTGGAAGGAGGGGGCACGGTGGACAGACACTGTGCCAAGGTCCTGCCCAAAGGACAGCCAGGCCCGGACTTGGCCTCCCCAAGGCAGGCCCCAGGGCCCAGTGGACAGCCCAGGCCAGGGACCAGTGCTGCTGGGGTGTGGCCAGCCTCCCCCGACCCTGGCTGGAGGTCACAGGTGTGTCCATCTGATGCCGAGTTCCCACCACGGCCAGGCCTCTTCCGGCTCTGAGATCTGCACAGGGTGGGAAGGGGACGGGGGCAAAGAGTTCCTTGCACAGGCCCCAGCCCCCAAACCCCAGGTGGTGACTCCGAGTCATGCCAGACAGTCCCCTCTCTAGGCTAAGGAGTCTGTCTGTCCCTCAAGGCAGCCACATTTCTGAGCGACCTGCCTCTGCCCAATACAGGAAAGCCAGCCACACCCAGCCACCCACGCAGCTGGCCCTGGGCCTTGGGACAGCTCTGGTTGTGTGGGGCACACTTGCCCCCACCCAAGGGGTGAAGCACAGCTGGCAGGTCAGGACAGGGCTGAGCATGACCTGGGAGGCCTGCGGGCACCAGAACCCAGCCCAAGGGCTGCAGAGAGCATGTCTGCTGGACACCAGAGACACCAGTCACAAGGAGTGTGGCTTCTGGTTCCCCAGCAGGAACCCAGGCCACGGGCAGAGTTCTCAGACTCAGACCTTCCCAGCCCCATCCCCAGCCCTGCGTGTAGTCCCGGTGGTGCTGGTGCTGGCCGGCCCGACACAGCAGCTGCCTGAACATGAGGGCCGAGGGGCTGGCTGTGGCTGGGGGTCTGGCAGCCCTCTATAAGCCTGAGGGGAAGACATTTGAGGCAGCAACCTAAAGCTTCAACCTGCCAGAAGGAGCCAGAATGAACCAGAACGAACGCAGCTGGGCAGGGCAGGACGGCAGGGTCCTCACCTTTTTTTTTTGAGACAGAGTCTTGCTCTGTCCCCCTGGCTGGAGGGCAGTGGCGCCATCTCGGCTCACTGCAAGCTCCGCCTCCCGGGTTCACGCCATTCTCCTGCCTCAGCCTCCTGAGTAGCTGGGACTACAGGCGCCCGCCACCGCGCCCGGCTAATTTTTTTTTGTATTTTTAGTAGAGACAGGGTTTCACCTCGGTCTCGATCTCCTGACCTTGTGATCCGCCCGCCTCGGCCTCCCAAAGTGCTGGGATTACAGGCGTGAGCCACTGCGCCCGGCCATGGCCTCACCTTCTAAAACTCCTGCTCCGAATCTTTCCTGGAAAATGGGCCCCCGAGTCCAACTGGTGCACCCCATACCCCAATCTCACTGGGACCCCTAGCAGTGGCAGGCACCACCCAGCTAGCGTTTGATCTTCTCTGGCTCAGTGGATCCCAGGGAAATCTGTGGAGCTTGAGCCCCAGGAGATGCTCCAGGAAACCCAAGCTCTGGGTCACCAGCTCTAAGCACGCACCCCACACCCACCCCATCTGGAGTCTTGTGCAGGGCATGAGCACAGGGAAGGCTCTGGGAAGTCCTGAGACACGGAAGCCTGCTTGACAGGGCGAAGTCCCATCTCCCTGTGAGGCCGCACATCCCAGGCCAAGTCTGGGGACCTGGGGAAGGCGCCCTGGCCCTGGTGCGGCCCTGCAGCTGCCCTCCAGCTGAGGACACAGGGCTGAGGCTTGAGCCTGGCCGACTGGCCTGGTCTGTGTGGGAGCTGCATCTGGAGCAGCTGTTTACCAGACTGAACTCTGCTCCTGGAAGACTTGACCAAAGCTGAGAGGGACTGGGTGGGAACGAACTGGGGCGGGGGTAGGGGAGTGGCAGGGAAAGGGGCAGGGCCTTGGGGGGCACTGGCTAAACCTCCGCAGCTGTCCCCCTTTAACTGGCTGCTGTTCAATGTTTTACGAGGCCTCGTTTTGGTAAACAGAAGTCTGTAAATTCCTCCTTCCCAGACATCGTTTCCCAGGCACGGAGCCCCTGTCCTCCAGTCCATCCACTCTCAGGGGGGAGCAGCACTCAGCTGGCTGAGGAGTGGGCTCCTTCCCGCCGGTCCCCTCTGCGGGCAGCTGAGGGTGGGCAGCTATGCATGTCCCTCAGCTGCTGGGCCTTGACTGGTGGCCCCTGGGCTGGGGAGCAGAGGGCAGCATTAGTCAGGGCCCTAAGACCAAAGGCCTGGCCGGTGCCCCCATCCTTGCCTGCTCAGTCCCCACCTCTGAGGCCCCAGAGGGGAAGTTAGGGAGCGGGGAGGAGGAGGGAGTAGGCAGATGGGATGCAGGGGCAGGGAGCAGAGAGGGAGGGGCTGGGGTGCCGAAGGGGCCCAGCCGGCAGGGTGGGGTCCTCTTTGGGCAGGGGGCAGAGAGAGGAAGGGAAGAGGTCCTCCTGGCCCAGCGACAGAAAGCCCCTTTCTTTTTCCCAACAAGACTGTACTCTCAAAACTGAAAAAGAAAATAAAAAAAAGATTTTCATGAATCAGAGCAGCTGTTTTGAGACCAGAAGCCAGAAGGCAGGGCTGCTGTGGCTGGGCCGGGGACACACCAGCATCCTGGAAGGGGCTGCCACTAAGGAGTGGGGGTGGTGGTCCTGGGGAGGGCTCCAGGGGGACCGCAGAGGCCCCAGATGGCATGGAGGAGACACTCCAGGGCCAGAGACCAAGAGGGCTCAGCCAGCAGGGCCTCGGGGCACATGAGACCAGAGCCAGAGGTCCTCAACTGCAAGTTCCTGCTAGAACACCAGGGCCCCAGAACCTCCCCTTCCCACACCCCTTTGAGACGGGAGCTTTTATGATCACCCCAGCAGACAAGGGCAAGCCCTGTGCTAAACGAACCTCCCAGAGAGGCGGGCAGGACTCAGGCTGCTGGTGCCCTCAGAGCCTGGCAGAGCGTAGGGAAGAACCCTGCGCGCAGTGGGGGTTGCACCGAGGTCCCCACATCCTGCCCCTGCTACTGTGGCGGGCAAGAGCCTCCAAACTCAGTCCCATGATGGGACGGACTACAGGAGACAGAGGCTCAAGGTCACAAGCACCTGATGGGTGAGTAAAGCCGGGAGGCCACACATGGGCTTGGCGGGGGGCACAATGGCCACATCCCCAGACCCCTCCCAACCTCTCCCAGGCCTGAGCTCACCATGTCTGGGGAGGTCAAGGGTTGCAGGTAGGAGGCCTGTGGTGTGGGCAGGAGAGACAGTGGACAGTCGGGGGGGGGGGGGGTCAAGGCTGCCCCTGGGCAAGGCTGAAGGACAGAAGAATGGGAGGGCACAGTGCCAAGAAATGGGGGCTGGGGGCAGCCAGGGGTGAGGGGACCCTTCCTCTCCTCCTGCCCACCTGGAGAAGGGAAGCCTGGAGGCTTCTCACCCCTGGGGAGGGAGAAGCAGCCCCCACCCACGGCACACAGGGCCTGGCCCAGTGTCTCTGCTCACACCAGCCCTGGCTGCCTGCCGGGCACCCCCACTCTAGGCACCTCATTTCCCTCATCCGTCCTGCATTCTGACACATTTTCCCGGCAGCCCAGTGCGTTGAGGCCCTGCCCTCTCCAGACCAGCCCTGCGCCTTCCTCCTCTTGCAGACTGGAGAGGTGGCCACAACCCACTCCCCCAGGGAACATCCCTGCAGTGGAAGACCAGGGGGCTGCTCCTGGGTCTCTCAGGATGCTGGACTTGGGGTGTCTTCACGGCCAGGTCTAGGAGGGAGGACGCCAGCCAGCAGAAAGACTGAGATCACCCGGGGAGGGTCAGGGGACTTCCCACTGCAGGGTCATCCAGGGAGCTCCACTTGGGGCCACGGAGCTCAGGGCCCGGATGCTGCAGGCTTAGCAAACTTCTGGAGGTGCTGAAGTGCACCTCAAGCACCCTGCCCCAGCCCCCACGCCTTTGAGGACAAAACCTTCTGCAGCGGAGACCCCACCATCCTGACAAACAGCAGTGCCTCCTCCCTGGGGGAAGGACTGGGCACCTGCGTCAGCCACGCCGGCCTCCCACGGCTGAGCCTCGACCTGTCTCCCACTGTGGTACCACTTCGGCTCCCACATGCAACTGGACGGGCGGGCAGTGGTCATGCAGCCAACTGAGCGTGGCCCCAGGCCTGAAATCTGCACGTGGGCAGCCAGCCTGGGAGGCCCTGGGGAACATGGGAGGCTCTGGGGACTGTCTCAAATGTCCACCGTCCAGTAAGGGCCCATCCTCCGGGCTCAGAAGCAGACAACCCTCCTCCACCTCCTGCCAAGTCTGCCAAATCCCCTGTTACTCCTCCCACAGTGACCCCAGGGGAGTCCCGGGAGACCCCTGGCCTGGCAAGTGGTCCCTGCTCTTCTTGTGACCCCATACGTCCCCCGTCACGTAGGATGTCCCTGCCTCCCTGCCATGCAGCCACATGCATGCGGCTCGGCCTGGCCTCCACCAGCCCGCAACTCGGCACTGGCTTTTCAGGGGACACCCCCTTCACTCAGGTGTCAGTGGGTTTCAGGTGCAGTGCACGGGTCTATCTGATGACTGCTAGTCCCCAAGTGCTGGGCTGACACGGATTCTGAAACCCTGTCCGCATGCGGCACACAAAGCGCAGTAGTCGACTGATGACGCCTGCCCTGGGCACATGGGGGCCTCGGTGGGCTGATGACGCCTGTCCTGGGCACAGGAGGGGCCTTAGTGGTGACCACAGCTGCAGGCAGTTGTCACTCCCACTCTAGGGCTAGAAGGGCCTACAACCTTCCAGTGGCCCCTTCCCTAGTCCTGTCTGCTCTCTGCCAAACAGGCCTGCTCCTACACACAGGCCCCTCACCCCAGGTGGGCAGACCCCTGGGCGTCCAGGCTGTGTTTCAAAGTGCAGCTCCCAGGACCTGAGTGGTTGGTGGGGCCATGGCAGGAGAGTCCTTCTTGGAGCAGGACTGCCAATCTCTGGGGCCCCTTCCCCATCCACAGGCCTGCAGGGAACTGGCCCAAGTGGTGACCCACAGCTGCCTCAGGGGCCAGCTGCCGGGCCAGCTCCATCTGTTCCTAGGCTAAGAGCAGGGGCAGGTGCCAGGTTCCCATGGGAGCCTCTAGAACAAACGCAGCGAGCAGCCTGCCCAGGATCCAGGCACCAACTCCACAGGGAGGAGCACAGCCTTCCTGGGGATGTTGGGGGATGGTGGCCTGGGGATTGGGGGTACGGTGGGCCCGGGGATGGGAGGGAGCGTGGGTCCGAGGCTGGGGCCGTCCTCAAACCACGGGAGGTAATGGACAATCCTCAGAGTGTGGAGCCAGAAGCAACCGCATGACCCCCACAGCCTTCGCTGGCACCCTGGACAGCAGCTCTGACTGCCAGAGAACTCCCTCCCACCTGCCACCCGGACCTTCCTCACGTTCTCCAGGCAGCGTCCTTGACACACAGGTCACAGCCCCCGGGCCACACGCACAACACCAGCCAGCCCGACACACAGGCACACGGTGGACGGTGCACCTGCCGGGAGGGGCTGCACCCCCACCGGTCAGGTCCAGGGATGTCAGCCCAGGAAGGTCGCACCCCACCCCCAGTGACCAAGGCCACTAGCCCCAGCAGTGGACAGCCGCCACCGGACACGGGAGGGAAGTTGCTCTCTGTGCGTATATCACATGGGGTCTGGACAGCTGTTCTCACTGGTGTGGCAGATGGAGAAACTGAGGCTGGGCGTGTGAACTCGAGGCTAAGGCAGCTCTGGGTCTGTGAAGACCCCTGCACTGCCCACCTGCTCTGCACATGGCGGGGCCCATGCCGCATCCACCACCGTCCCGCCCTGTCCTGCGGTGCCTGGGTGTGGGCAGGGCCTTGGGTGCAGCCTCCTAGGTCCCAGAGCAGCCTCTAGCCCAAGTCCCTGGCCAAGTCCCCGGCTCTTGGAGAGTGGAGGGGGCACCCACTCCAAAGCACGGCAGGTCCGAGGGCAGGGAGAGGGTGAGGGGACAGGCTCTCAGTCACACACAATCCTCAGCCTCAGTTTCCTCACCTGTAAAATGGGCGCAAGCACCACTGTGCTGTGCGGTGTTGCCAGAGGGAGGCAGGTGCCGTCCCAGGGCCAGGCTCATGACAGAAGTGTTGTCATCCTGCCCAACCTCGAGCCTGGGCTGGCCCTGGGAACCCTGCAGCTGCAGGGACCAGGCCCTTTATCCAAACTAGGGTTGGACCCCTCCCCAGCCTCCCTGGGGCTCAGGTTCTACCACCTGGGATGCCCCTACCCTGGCTTCCCCAGGCCTGTGTCTCCCCTAGCCACCTCCATACAGCCCTCTGCCAGGTGAGGACCTGGGTGCTGGTCACCATGACCATGAGATGAAACCCCTGCCCTCAACAGTGACTGGCAGCACTCAGCCAGGCCGTGAACATGACACTCATAAAGTCTTAGCGGGCTGGGGTTCGGGAACTGCCAGGGCCTGAGGGTAGACTCTAGTGGGGACAGGAGAGCAGGGCAGCTGGCCAGGGCAGGCCATGGTGAGGGGCCGAGGGTATGGGAGGGCTGGCTCCAGAAAGCCACAGGATGCCTCCGGAGCGGGGATCACAGGCTTGGATGATCGCAGCCGCCCTCTGGCTGCGAGAAGCTGGCTGGAGGAGGGTCACGGACCTGGACGGGGCGGCTGCCCTCTGGCTGCAAGAAGCTGGCTGGAGGAGGGTCACGGACCTGGACGGGGCGGCTGCCCTCTGGCTGCAAGAAGCTGGCCAGAGGTAGCCAGTCTGGCAGAGCCCTTCTACCCCAACGCCAGGATCCCCACCCTGTCCTCCCATCCCCACGCTGGGACCCCCACGCTGTCCCCGCCATCCCCACACCGGGACCCCCACGCTGTCCCCTCCATCCCCACACCGGGACCCCCATGCTGTCCCTTGCATCCCAGGGGAGCCAGCTTGTCCTCACTGGCCCAATTCTCCCTCGCACATGGGAGGGGACAGAGGTCCGGGCAGGGCAAGTGCTCCCCCTCCCCCGCATAGATGTGGGGGGCCTGGAGTGAGCCCAGGTAGAAACGTCAGTGCTGGGGTGGTCAGCGGGCCTGTAGAGGACAGGTCAAGAGGCCGTTTTAGCCACTGAGGAAACCGAGGCCGGGAGAGGAAGGAATTGCTGAGAGGTCTGGGAGGAAGCGGCGGGTCCCGGGCAGGCATCACAGGAAGGATGGAGCTGGGGCTGCAGCACTTCTGAGGGCACTCAGGGTGGGTGGAGGCTGGTGGGATCTCTGTCCCTCAAACAGATGTGGTCCCAGCTCCTGCTCACTCCCAGCAGCACCAGCGAATCCTGAGACCTCAGAGGGAATGAAGGGGACGGGGGGGCAGCCAGCAGGACGTAGGCAGCTGCAGGGCTCTGTCGGCAGGGAGCACTCCACATGCGTAGCCCCGGACCCCTGGGAGCTGGCCAGGCCCAGTGAGAGGTGGCTGCTGGGGGGGGCGTAGTTCTGACCAAGAGGCTGGCCAGGCGGACAGCCAGCGCATGTGTGTGCCTGTCGCCGCCATGGCTCCCCCCAGGTGGCAGAAGAGACCACGAGTGGCCTCAGTGGGCGGCTCAGCAGCCCCTGCCCCCACCCTTCCCAGCTGAGCCCCCCAGGAACAGAATCCTCTTTCATTGGCCCTGTGGGTGGTCCTGGCCCGGCAGCTGGGGGGCGCGGTGGGGAGGGACGGGACCAGGCCTGCCGACAATAGGACCAGCTGTGCGTGCCTCCACCCCCGCTCTCACCCACCCAGGACAGGCTGGCCGACAGAAGCTCACCTCTGCCCCTGGCCAGTTCCGCTGCCCACCCCACCCAAAGCCCCAGGGAGGCCCACCGCTGGCGGGAGACCAAGCCTCGTGTGAGCTGCGGGTTGGGGGGAGCTGAACTGGCCAGATGTTTCAGGCGGCTCCTTCAGCTCCAGGCTGCCTCTGCGGCACCCCGGCTGCTCCCCCAGGGAAGCAGGAAGCCCTGGACCGCTCCAGGGGCTGCCCTGCAGATGGGGAGAGAGGAGACCCTGCCTGGCGTCGGGGGGTTCCTGGAGCTACCCCAACCTGGGTTTCTGCTGGCTTGCCCCATCCTGGCCTCCCTGCCCTCAACGAAAGCCCTGGGCTGGGGAAGGGGTGGCAAGCTGGCCTGGCGGGGCACTTGCCTCCTGCCCATCCTGGGCCACTGGAAGGATACGTGGGCGAGGCCAACCACCCAGGCAGCCCGCTGTGCCTGCTGGCCCCCACCCTCCAGCCGAGTCGCGTGCCCCCCGCCCACCTCGCTCCCCTTCCCCCATGAACACACACGGCAGAGAAACAGGCCCTGCGCACGGGGAGCCAGCTGGCACCCTGTCAAACTAGCAGCCAGGCATGCTGCCCGGGCAGCCAGCCAGCCTCTCACCCTGGCCCGCCCGCCCTGGCCTCTGCCGCTCAGCTCACAGTGCGGCAGCTCCATGCGGTCTGTGGGGGAGCACGGCTGCGTGGCAGGGAACCCCTGCAGGGAGGGGAGGGGATGGGATCCCGGGGGTGGGGCAACTGAACTGAAGACAGCGCAGGGGACAGCAAGCCGGAGCACAGGCCACACACCTGTGAGGCTCTGCCACCCTCGGGGGGTACCCACACCCATCCTCAGCCCCGGGTGGGCCCTGCGTTTTGGGGCCCAGGCTGGCGGCTCAGAGGCTACGTCCCACGTTCTCTTGTCCTGCCTCCACCTGTGCTGGTCCACCCAGTCCACTGTCCCGCACACATGTCCGCCCCAACCTGACACAGATGGCGGCAGATGCATCTCGCCCAGCCAGGGTGCCAGGTGCCCAGCAGGCTAGACAGGTGAACCTCCTCGGTGTGACACAGCCAGGGCCACTGTGGGCACAGTCCTCTCCTCCTGCTCAGGCCACCCCTGCCTGGAGGAGCTACTTCCCTGGGACGCAGACAGAAGGGGCTCAGAAACCCAGACGCCAGAGGCTCATGTCGACCCTTGTGGCAGGACACTGGTCTCCCACCCAGCCAGGGGGACTCCCAGGGGCTCGGGACCAGATGGAACCCGCCGATGCTGGGCCCCACGTGAGGGGCTGAGAGGTGGTGGGGTCCCCGGGGTGGGATGTGGTCAGCTCCGCCCAGGCAGCCGTTGGCACTAGGGGAAGTGAGTGTCTAGAGGCCGTTGTGGGTGCTGTCTGCCTGTGGGCCACCGCACACCCACCCTCTGAGCAGCCCCCAGAGGGGCGGGACGGGGGCTCCAAGGCAGGTGGTGCTACCCACAAACGGCCCTCCTTGCTGCTGGGGTCCCCCAGGGTGGGCAGAGGGAGTGGAATAGGAGCTCTCTCCTGGTGCAGAGAACACTGGGGATGGGTTAGTGCCCCTTCTGGGCCCTGACTAGGGGCCACCACTGCCAGGAGGGGAAACCAAGTCAGCGGTCCCAGGTGGATCTGTGCACCTGTGGCTGGGCCAGGACCAGGCAGCAGCCGTTGCATCTGTTGTGGGGGGGTTCACCACGGCTGCCGCAGGCATCGCCTTCCTGCTCCCCCCATGCCAGGCCACCCTCCTCCCTCCCGAAGACATCCTGGGAGCCAGATGCTGTGGCTGGCGGGGGCGTTTGCCCACAGACACAGAAGGCTGAGGCGGGGTGGGGGGTATGAGCCAGGAAGGCGGGGCCCCCACAGCCAGCCCAGGAGCCATGGCCAGCCTGGTCTCCCCTCCAGGAGGCCGCTAGGAGTGCAGGGGTGGGAGGAAGGGGCAGGGGAGTCTGGGCAGGGGAGTCTGGACCGAGGACCCCATGCTGCCCACGGCATCCCAAGGTAGCGGCCTCCCCTGCACCCAGGAAGAGGCTGTTCCTTGTCGCCTGCCCAACATGTGCGCCCTGCGCCGAAAGACCAGATTATTTCAGCAACTGCCCCTCACTCATCACCTGTTCTGCTTGGAAAACAGCCCCTTTCTTGTTGCACAAAGAGAGGTTTCTCTGCTTCCAGCAGTGCCGGGTGCTAATCTCCCTGCCTGGAACGGGGCGGTGGCGTGGTGTGTGGGTCCGCAGCGCTCTGTAAACACGACGCCTGCCGCTCAGCAGTCATTGAGTTACGGCAGTGCCGGGTGCCAGGAGCAGAGAGCCCTGTGTGCCCGCTGCCAACTGCAATTACCTCTCTGCGTGCCAGCCGCAGGGGGCGGGGGGAGCTTAACCCTTCCCACACTGCAGGGTTGGGGTAGCCGAGGGAATACCAGCAACTGTGGGCCCAGGGACATGGGGGCCCGGGGCCACTGCCTAGGCTGCAGGGCAAGGGCTCTGAGCAAGCAAGGGGATCCGGGCAGGGGTGCCCTGCCAGGGAAAGGCTGGGGGGCCTCCAGGGGCCTCCTGCTGGCCAGGCAGCCTGAGAGTAGCCAGTATTCGTGAGGTGCCTACTGTGTGCCCAGGGCTGTGTCCCATGGAGAGGCAGGTGGCCTGGGAGGAACTCTTTGTCCTGGGCCAGGCCCCACGGTGGCAGCCTGTGTGCACTGACAGCTCTCCCCGCCCCCTCCCCTCCCGGCTGGCAGATCTGGAGCCCACCTCCTAGCATCTGGGAAAGTGGGGTGCGGCCACTGTGAGGGTGAGCCCAGCCCGGCCGGCCCAGCTGTACTCCACATTTTCTCAGCTCCCCAGAGCCCCTCCTGGCTCCCCCGTTCCCCCTTGCTGCCCATCTGGAGCACACATCTGGTCAGGACCACTGCTGAACAGGCCGCCCTTGTTTCCAACCAATCACCACTTCCCCCGGGGCTTCCTCGGCAGGGAGGCAGCCTCACCAGAGCCTGCTTGTCAACGTCCACCGGCCAGGTTCCCACTGCCCTCGTGGGAGCCCCTCACCCGCCCCTGGCCCGGGCACCAGGGTCAGTCTCTTGGCCACCACGGCGTCGCTGAGAGCCCAGTCTGCCAACTTACCTTCGTGGGAGTGGGAGAACCAGATCTGGGAGGTGGCGGGGTGGGAGCCACGGTAGGCCTGCTCAGAGGGAGAGGAGCTGGGGCCGCTGGGGTGCGTGGAGGCTGCCGAGCCCAGGCTGCTGGAGAGGAAACTGCCCATGAAAGAGGAGGCCGGAGAACTTCCCATCAGGCGGCTGCTGGCTGTGGACACAGGGCAAGAGTGAGTCTGGGGGCAGCTCCCAGGGCGTGGCCTGAGGCAGGGCAGGGGCAACAGTCCAGCCCTTCTCCATGGGGGACCCTCAGGCCCCCATCGCCCCTGGAGTCTTTGTCTTTCAATATCCAAGAAACCGATGATGGGAAAGGCTACCCACATAGGCCTTTGACAGCCACACTCAGAGTCCTGAGTCTTTTGGTGCCTCAGGTGTCCCGGTACTGACACCCTCCTGCTGGTGCAAAACCCAAGAATGGCATCTTTGTTACAACCACATCACCACCCCCAGCCACATCACCTACCACTATCACCCCCAACCACATCACCCACCACCATCACCCCCAACCACATCACCCACCACTATCACCCCCAACCACATCACTACCACCTCACCCCCAACCGCATCACCCACCACCATCACCCCCAACCACATCACCCACCACCATCACCCCCAACCACATCACCTACCACCTCACCCCCAACCACATCACTACCATCACCCCCAACCACATCACCCACCACCATCACCCCCAACCGCATCACCCACCACCATCACCCCCAACCGCATCACCCACCACCATCACCCCCAACCACATCACTACCACCACTATCACCCCCAACCACATCACTACCACCACTATCACCCCCAACCACATCACCCACCACTATCACCCCCAACCACATCACCCACCACCACCAACCACATCACCCACCACCATCACCCCCAACCACATCACCCACCACCATCACCCCCAACCACATCACCCACCACCATCACCCCCAACCACATCACCCACCACCATCACCCCCAACCACATCACCCACCACTATCACCCCCAACCACATCACCCACCACCATCACCCCCAACCACATCACCCACCACCACCAACCACATCACCCACCACCATCACCCCCAACCGCATCACCCACCACCACCAACCACATCACTACCACCATCACCCCCAACCACATCACCCACCACCATCACCCCCAACCACATCACCCACCACCATCACCCCCAACCACATCACCCACCACATCACCCCCAACCACATCACCCACCACCATCACCCCCAACCACATCACCCACCACATCACCCCCAACCACATCACCCACCACCATCACCCCCAACCACATCACCCACCACCATCACCCACCACCACCAACCACATCATCACCACCACCCCAACCGCATCACCATCACCACAACACACCAACCACGTTACCACCAACCACATTACCACTAACCACATCATCATCACCAACCACATCACCTCCACCACCATGCCCCCAAACACATTACCACTACCATTACCACCAACCACATCACTCACCACCAGCACAACCAACCACATCATTCACCACCATCACCAACCACATTCAATGACAACCACATCACCATCACCATCACCAACCAATTACTACCACCAACAACCATATCACCATCAATAACCAATCACCATCAATAACCACATCACTCACCACCACCACCATCATCATCGTCACCACCACTACCACCCAGGTGCTGGGTACTGTGCCAAATCAACTTTCATGGCCTGTGGATGGGCCTCCTCTTCACAGGGAGAGCACCCCGACTCTCCTAGCCCACAGTGGTGGGCAGCTCCAAGGCCCCTTAGACACTGGCGAACTTGCTAAAAAGCCCAAGGTGACACATGAGGCAGCAGGGTCAGCGGGGCCCCAGCCATAGGCCATGTGTCAGTTCCACGGTCCCGCAGTCTCAGCCCCTCCAGGCAGCGGTGGGAGGAGCTGTTCTCTCTCCTGAGTGGGGTCTTCATTTCTCTACCCAGACCCAATAAACTGACTTGTCAGACAGAGGAATGCCCCAGTCCCAGGTGAGCGGAGAGAGAAACTGAGCCAGGCGGAAGACCGAGGGTGGGGGACAGAGGAAGGAAGGGCAGCACTGGGGACAGATCTGCTTCTAAAATCCCTTCAGGGTTCCTAGGGCTGGGCCCCAACTGGGCTGGCACAGAGCTGCGAATGGAGCTCACCTCTGGGTCAGGTGGAGGCAGCGAGAGGCTCCTTCCTGGGTACTGCCAGGATACCCTGCACTTCCCCTGGCAGCCTGAGTGTGGGAAATGGTGAGCCCCCAGGACCCCAGGCCCCGTCCAGCCCAGCCCTCCAGCCCATTGACCCGCCCGCATGCTCGCTTGTGGCCCATTGGCCGTGACCCCCTCTGCCCAAGTCCAGTGGCCAAGGCCAGCCCGAGGGAGCCTCCCAGGGTTGCCATGACTACCAGCTCCTGCACACGGAGGACAGCACACACAGATTTCTGCACACGGTGGCCCTGCTGCTCCATGGGTGGTCTGAGGCTGTCACTGAGCGGCTGCCACCCCAGCCAGGCACCCTGGCACCTTGTCATCTCCACTCCACGGGCGGCAAGCCTGGCCTGGGACCATCCCAGGAACCCAGGGCGGGGGCACTGCCCCCTCGGGAAAGAGGGGTATGAGGCTGAGTGTGGGGACACTGGGGGTCTGCAGGGGCCCAGCCCGAGGTGAGTCAGGACAGCCATTCCCCTGCCCGGGAGGCAGGGGGAATTTGTGAATTTCTGATGCCTCATCCAGCCTGGCTTGGCCCTGGGAACTTCCCAGACATGAGGTGACTCAGCAGAGGCGGTGGGGCCAGGGGGGCGGCGGGGGCTGCCCTGCAGGGCCCTGGCAGGCTCCTGCTGTGCTGAGCCAGTTCCCAGCCCAGGGCCCCCAAGGCCCCTTCCCCTCTCATGTGTGAACGCAGCCACGTGGACTCAAGGGGCCTCTCCCGGTCGTGGCAGCAGAGGAGGGGTCTGTGAGTGCTGGTGGGGGCCGTGGGGTGTGAGCTGGCCTCTGTGGCGGGTGGGCGGGTGGAGAGGAAGAGCCGGCCCAAGGGACTGTGGAGCAGGCCCAGGTCCAGGCCCAGGGCAGGGGGCGAAGGTGCCCGCGAGCCAGGGGCTTCCCGGACCACAGGGCTGGGACTGCCATGGGCCAGGGCCAGGGCCAGACCACAGGCCCGGCGGCCAGGGAGGGGACTCTGGGTTGGGAAGGGAAGTGCTGGCTTCCCCTGCTTGGGGACACTGGGGCATGCCTGTGGGGTGAGTGTGGGCTCCCCTCCGAGTTGGAAGCTTGCCGCTGCCTCGCCCAGGCCCGCCTTGAGTCCCCCAGGCCTTCCCACCCCCACACCCTCCTGGGGAAGTCCCTCCCGCCTCTTCCTCCCTGGGATGGTGGGAAGCAACTAAGTCCAAAAGTTGGGTCTGGAGAAGGGATTTCTCCAGGATCCTGGCCTGAGAACCCCGTACCTTGAGCTCTCCCACACCATGTCAGGCGGGGGCGGGACACACCCCGGTGTCCCACGGGGCCCTCAGTAGGCAACCAGCCTGTCTCCAGACTTGGGGGACCCTGCTGTGCTGCCTTATCTGAGCCCACTAAGGAGGGTCCCCAGCCCCAGAATCTGGGGAATGAGAGGGAAGGGGATGGGGGCTCCAGCCTAGCCCCTCCCTGCACCTGACCAGCCTCACCAAGCTGGGGGCCCCGACTCTGTGCCCAGAGTCAGGCAGGGTCGCTGACGTGGGGGTCTCTTTCACCTCTTTTCCCTTTCATTCTGGAAACGGGCCAGCTGGATTGCTGTCTCCTTGTCATACAAACATCATGTCTTTGTATTTTCACCATAATAAGCTCACGTAATAAAGCACAAGAGAGACCAGACACGGTGGCTCACACCTATAATCCCAGCACTTTGGAAGGCCAAGGTGGTGGATCACTTGAGGTCAGGAGTTCAAGATCACCCTGGCCAACATGGTGAAACCCTGTCTCTACAAAAATGCAGAAATTATCCAGACATGGTGGTGCGCGCCTGTAATCCCAGCTATTCGGGAGGTTGAGGGTGGGAGAATCGCTTGAATCTGGGAGGCGAGGGTTGCAGTGAGCCGAGATTGTTCCACTGCCCTCCAGCCTGGATGACAGAGTGGGACTCTGCCTCCAAGAAAAAAAAAATCACGAGAGAGGAAGCCGAGTCACCCAAGACCCCTGCCCCGAGGCCCTCGCGTGAGCATTCTAGGACCACTGTGGGCACAGCGGCATACATACTTCTCCGGTATCACACGGGGTCGCATGCTGCACCCCAATTCCATGCCCGGGCATCCTGGGTACTGAGCCTACCATGAGAGGCCTACCATCCCCCACAAGGGACTGGGGTGGCCTCTTTTGCTTCTGGAAATCCTGACTCGGGCGGCAGCTGCTGCCAGGGGTCCTCACTGGCGGCTCAGCAGGCCAGCACCTCCGAGACGGGACCAGGCAGGGGAGGAGGCTCTGCCCGGCATCCCCCTTGCCCCAAGAGCACAAGCCCTGCACATGGCTGGGGGCTCAGATGCTTACTCTAAAGGGGGGATTTCTCCCCCATGGCCCTGGCCTTGGCTTGAAACTTGGAAGCAGATTCTGCAGGCCCTGCCAGGTGGTCACTACTGTGGTGACCCCTGCGAGTGTGGGGGATGGGACTGCTGGCCACCTGAGGCCTTCCCTATCCCACCCAGCTCCTGAGGAGTCCAGGAAACCCCAGGACAGAGCATCACACCTCTACTGTCACCCCCACCTCCACGTGTTTGGGGATGGCACTGTGACTGGCCGGCCGAGCCACAGGCAGACCAGGCTGCCACCTCCCCAGCCCCCGCCTGCCGACCAGTGGCCAACCCCAGACAGAGCCTGGGCCTCAGCTGCCTGGGAGCCGAGTGTAGCCTGGGCTCCAGCCAGGGCCAGACCGCGTGGGACAAGGCCAGCCGGGAACTGGGCTGAGGGCTCTTTCCTCTTGGCAAAGTCCCTGTCTACCAAGTGCTGTGGTTACCAGCCCAGGAGGAGGCAGCTGGGGGCCGGTCTTGACCTAGGCCTCCTCAGGCCAAGTGCCCCATCCTGGCACTGCCTGCAGTGGCACCTTCCTCGCCTGGGGCTTCAGACTCATGTGACCTAGTGCCACCATGCTCCCAAGGTCGGTCGTGGGCCCACCATGGGACTGGTAAGAGATGGAGCATGACCGAGTCTAAGTTGCTGGTCCAGGCCCACAGCCCCAAGTGCTCTGCTGGGGGCTGAACATGGCCTGTCCCCACCTGCGTGCACGGTCAGGGTGCCCTGGCCCCGCAGAGAGCCTGCCTGGGGCCGCTCTGCCAGGCTTCCCATCAGCTCTCATCACAGAGATGCAGCACAAGTTTGGATGTTCCTGGGGAAGGGACCAGGAAGCTGGACGCGGTATCAGCAGGACCACCGAGGACTGCACATTGGCCTCCAGCCGGCTGCCCCCACTGCCCAGCCAGCCCAGGCCGGGTTTGCAACTCTAGATCCGGACTAGGCTCTGGCCCCAGCTCCAGGGCCACCTCAGCTCTGCCCAAGATGCTGCAGAGGCCTGGTTCGGACGCCCGGCTAGCTGAGGAAACAGTGTCGGGAGGCGGCAATGCCCGGAGGGCTGTGGCCACCCCCAGGTGGCTCAGGTCCTCGGGCCAGCCCCATCCCTGGCAGGCCGGTCTGACCTGGCGCCCAAGGTCCAGCCAACTAGACAGGGAGGCAGGCTGTGCCTGAACCTGCTGTCCCAGGGCGGCCCAGCAGCGGGAGGACTGGGGAACAGCTGCACAACAGCTGGGCTGGAGTCTCGATGCCCACTGAGCCCGGCCCCGGCCCAGGGCTGCTGTATGAGGAGGCTGGCACACAATAGGTGAGAGCTAGCCACATGGGCTTGCAGCAGAGGTGGCCCTAAGTGGCCAGGACGCCGATGGGAGCTGGCCTACCTCCTGCCAACCTGTCTGCCAGGCTCCCTGCCATGGATGGCCAAGAAAGGCAACACATGCTGGGCAGCCCGAGGGGTACAGAGCATGCTGGGGCCCTGGAGCCCAGGACTCCCCGGGGAGCCACTCCCTCCGTAAGGGTCGGTCCAGCAGCCATGCCAGCAGCTCCCATCCAGGGTTCCCGAGGACCCACACACCAGAGGCTGGGCCTGGGCAACCGGATGGCCAGGTGCCCACTGTGCCCCACCCCACTCTCCTGCCAGGCTGACCCTGCTCTGCCCTGTGGCACCAGACTGAAGACAGACGGAACAAGAGGACGGCAGGGCCTGGGAGCCGGGAGAGGCGGGCGCAGAGCCGGCAGAACGAGCATTTGTTTTGAGTTAAGTGAGCCGCCGAGACAGCCTCCTTTTCTGGAAACTGTGAAATGGGTTGTAAAAAAAAAAAAAAAAAAAAAAAAGCCTCACTGAGATGGCGGCAGCTCCAGAGAAGCAGCGAGGCCCTTCCCAGGCTCCCAGCTCCCGCTGTTTCCGGAAGCCCAGCTGCCGGGCTGCTGGCATGGGTCTCCCCAGCTCCGAGTCTGGCGGCTGCACCCGCCGCCTGCGCCAGCTCCCACCCCCGACCCACACCCGCTCAGGCTCCCCTCTTCCCTCAGCACTGGCTTCCGCTCCACACCTTCCCCGCCCCCGACAGGGCCCGCCCAGGCGGGGGACACCAGGCTCCCCTGGGGCTGTCCCTTGGTCTCCCCCAAGACACCAGGAGTGGCTGGGAATGGAGCGATGGGCGGTCTCAAGCACCCTTCCCACGAGCCAGGCTCCCAAGGGAGCTGCGCAGGAGGGGAGGGGAGGCAGGAAGGAGGAGCAGCCCGGCTGCTGGCCCTGCCCCACATTCCTCATTCCGGGAAAGGCGGGGGAGGAAGCCACGCTGCACAGGTTCCTGGTGGATGCAGAGGGGAGGTGCAGCCTGCTTGGAGGCAGGGGTGTAGCATCTGACCATTTGGCTGCCAAGGAAGAGGAGTGAGGGACAGGGGTGGGGAGACCAGGCCCTGCCTTGGGGTGAGAGGCCACTCTGGGACCGCCACCCGCACCAGGAGACCAGAAGCTGCTGTGGCAGGGGCTAGAGGCCCAGCCACATGCCACTCCAGGTGTGCAGATGTAGCTGAGACAGGCAGGTGCACGCTGGGTGTGCAGGTGTTTGCAGGCTCAACCCCCAGATACAACCCCATGATGCTTCCCCCACCCTGGCTGCAATCACTAGTGGTCCAAACTGGAGAAGATGTGGGGTGCACCTCACACTTGTGCACGCTCACACTTGCATGGAGGCAGGGGAGAGAGTGTGTGTGAGACTCACGGGGTGTGTCTGAGTGTGTAAACCTGTCTCGGCATGTGCACGTGACTATGGATATGAACACAAGGTCTGACTGTGCTCGCATGTCTCGGATGAGTGGCTATACACACACACACACACACACGTCTGTGGGTATGCACACCTTGGCAGACTCTGTTCTCGGGCACGGGAGCCACGTAGCTGGGCAAGTCTTCAAAGATGCTGCTTCCCAGGGCTCAGGCCTCCACCAGGCTTATCCCGTTACTGGCCTGAACCTTGGCAAAGGCTCTTGGCCTCCACTGTGCACAAGGTGGCATGGAAGGGGCACCGGGATGAACAGCTGCCCTGGGTCAGGGCACGTCCCAGTCCACTGGTGGTGGAGGGGGCCTCAGATCTGCACCAAGTTGCAGCTCCAGCCCCCAGTCCCCTGCTGCATGGGAGCCAGCCCCCCACCCAGCACAGCTGCTCAGTTCTGAGCTGCCTCTCCTGGGGCAGTGAGACCCCAGACCCTAGAGTGGCCCCCAGGAGTCTTGTAGATTCTGGGGCCGGCCAGCAGGTCATGTGGCCATGCCCAGTTCTCCTCTGCAGTGGAGCAGCAGGCCCCAGCGTTTCTTGGGCTGTCCTGGAGTCCTCTCCAATCTGAAGCCCTCTCCAGGGCCCGCAAACTGTCCAGATCCGGGGCGGCCCTCTGTCCCGACTGCACACCTGCTGCCACCAGATGTCCATCTGTCCAGCACGGCTCCCTCCACGCCTGGCGGGACACGGGGCCTGCCCTGCATAGCGTTGCCTCTTCTGCCCCCACAGCCTGGAAGTGTCTGAGGGTGTCTTGGCCCCCTGGGGTCACCAAACCTCCCCACCCACCCACAGCTCCACGAAGGAGGCTAGACAAGTGGAGACTGAGGCAGGCACAGGGAGAAAGGAGTAACAGAGAAGAAATGGGGCACAAAAGGACAGGAGCCAGCGTGGGGGCAGCGAGGGAGAGGCTGGAGGGAAGGCCAAGAGCACGCAGCCATGGGCTCAGCCCAGGATCTGGAGCAGCCTGTGGGAGGGGCGCCCGCCCAGGAATAGGAGCACGTCACCCGGGAAGCCCCTCGGCTCGCTCAGGAGAACCTTCCAGAAGCCTGCACTAGCCCAGAGGCAGCATCTCTCAGGCCTTAATAGGAAAACTCTGTGGTTTCTGTGTACCCAACCCAACCAGCGTGGAAACGGCCGGGAGCCGATGATGACAGAGGATGGGCTCAGCCACCGACAGCCCAGGACTAATAAAAGAAAAGGAAAATCGGATATAAGTCTGGTTCTTATTAAAAGGGTAAATTTAGCTTTTTGGCTAGGGCGGGGTAGGGGTGGCCGATGCTCCCCACGGGGTCCCTCCTTGGTCTCCCTCCCCCCAAGAGCTCTGGGCCAAGTGACTCAGAGCAGCCATAGCGGGGGCTGAGGGCGGGGCGCAGGCTGGCTCCCGCTCTGCTTCTCCGGTTCTTCACACCTTCTGCCATGTCTCTCACCCGCTCTCCTGGGTGGGCAGGTGGCCAGGACCTCCCCTTGCCCCCAAGACACCCTGGAAGGCCGCGAGGTGGCTGGCCAGGGGCGTGGGAAGGCATTCAGGTGGTCAGCGCCACTCCCTCGGCGACCCCCCACCACAGCTGGATGAGTCTCCCCACCCCAGACGGAACACGCCCCATTCCACCATCCTGAGAGAGTCAGTTGCGGGAGACGGACACGCCGGTGAAGATGTCAGGGGCACACGCACGCACACCCCAGCCCAGGTATCCACCCTGGCCCACAGGTCCCCGCAGAGCAAGGGAGGCCATGTGGACACCCACCCTGCCCTCCTGCACTCCGGCCTCTCAACTGGGGCCCCCGCCCCCTGCCCTGACCCAGGACGTGTCCACTCTAGCTGTGGACGTGGAGGGGACAGAGGGCAACGGATGGGGACCCAGGGCCTGCCCAGGCATACCAGCCACAGACGAGCCCCAACAGAGCCGGGCTGTCGGGAGACTCTAGTGCTCTTGGCCCTGTGTCCACACAGCCATGTGGCCTTGCTGGCCGGCCCCTCCCATCCTCCAGTGGACTAGCCACAGCCGCGGCTGGGAGTGTGCTCCTAACTCCTGCCACCTGGCCCACACAGGCGACATCAATGACACAGGCTCCATACCAGAGCAGCTGAAGAAGAGTGGGCAGAGGCACGTGCAGGCTCGGGGTGGCCGGGGGGCAGGCTCTCACCCTCCGGCATGTTGACCCATCCTTGTGGACATGCACACGCGCATACACCCATTCTCATGGACACACACACACACACGCATATACACCCATCCTCATGGACACACACACACACGCGTATACACCCATCCTCATGTACACACACGTACACACGCACATACACCTATCCTCATGGGCATACACACACATACACACACGCATACGCCCATACACACTCACATACACCCACCTTCATGAACACACACACACACGCATACACACCCATCCTCATGGACACACACATGTACACGCACTTACACATCCTCATGGACACACACACGTACACATGCGTATACACCCATCCTCATGGACATGGACACACACATGTACACAGGTGTATACATCCATCCTCATGGACACGGACACACACACGTACACATGCGTATACACCCATCCTCATGGACATGGACACACACACACACGTACACACGTGTATATACCCATCCTCATGGACACACACACATGTACACATGCATATACACCCATCCTCATGGACATGGACACACACACACGCACATGTACACATGCTCATACACCCATCCTCATGAACACACATGTACACATGCGTATACACCCATTCTCATGAACACACACAAATACACATGCATACACCCATCCTCACGGACATGGACACACACACACATGCACATGTACACACGCTCATACACCCATCTTCATGGATACACACACGTACACACACGCATATACACCCACCCTCATGGACACACACACCCACATATACACCCATTCTCATGGACCTGGACACACATACACATGCACATATACACACGTGCATACACCCATCCTCATGAACACACACATGTACACACGCACATACATCCATCCTCATGGACACACGTACACACGTGCATATACCCATCCTCATGAACACACATGTATACACCCATTCTCATGAACACACACATGTACACATGTGCATACACCCATCCTCATGGACACACACACGTGCATACACCCAAACTCACTGACACACACATGTACACACATGTACAACCATCCTCATGGACAAACACATGCACACACGCACACATGCATACACCCACCCTCATGGTATACACCCATCCTCATGGACACACACACATGTACACACGTGCATACACCCATCCTCAGACACACACACACGCATATACCCATCCTCATGGATGCACACACACGTGCATACACCCATCCTCATGGGTACACATGTACACACGCACACACACACATAAATACACCCATCCTCATGGACGCACACATGCACACGTACACATGCACATACACCCATCCTCACGGACACACATACACACATGCACACACCCATCCTCATGGACACACACGTACACATGTGCATAATACACCCATCCTCATGGGCGCACACACGCACATGTACATATGCACATACACCCATCCTCATGGGTGCACACACACACACTACTTGTTTCCCAGACTGGCCTGCCTGGAGGTGTGAGGCCCGTGGTTTCCCTGGCAGGGTGGGGTGCTCTGCCCACAGCCAGCCTGGGCTGTCTGTGATGGTTCTGTGGGTAGTTGCAGCCCCCAGAGCTGGGGTCCCTGCACCCAGGCGAGAGAAACGATGGTCTGTGTCAGCTTACGCAGGGCTGGGGGTAGGTCAGGGAGCAGGGACAGCTTCACATGCTGTGGTCACCACGTCCAGTGTGGTCACCACGTCCAGTGTGGAGGTGGCTGCTATGTTGGCCAAGAGAGTCCACCTGCCACCGAGAGGGCTCAGGTCACCCTTGCCCCTGGTGCTGAGAAGGACCGGGTGCCAAGGGCCTGACTCCCAAAACGAGGTTGGCTCAGGGTGCAGTATCCCAGGAAGGGGCTAGGTGGGGGCTGGGGCCAGGACAGGTCACTGGAGGCTGAAAGGGCAGGGACCAGCCCCAACTGAGGACCAGCCCCACTGAAGTGCCATTTTGTTATTTCCCAGCCAACTGCTTTTGCTACAGCTGGCTCCAGCCACATGGGGCCTCGCAGCTGTGTTACCCTTCCAGGGGGACGTATGCCCCTTGCCAAACTCTGTTTCTCAAGGCTTGGTTCACACCCAGCCACCTCCAAAAAGCCCAGCCTGCCCTCCTTCACAATGAAGGTCCCCCTTGGAACTCCCCACCACTGCAGGACCCTCCAGGCAGCAACCTGCTGTGACCCCAAGGGGCTGAGCACGCCTACTGCTGCTGTGTGGCACCGAGCCAGGTACGGGCTCTGGGCTATCCTAGGGTCCAGGGAGATGGGTGGAGGAGAGGAAGGAACCAGGAAGCTGCCAGCAGACGGGTCTCAGAGGGCGGGGGTCACCCGGCCAGGTGCCCTCCTCCAGCCCCCTCACCTGGGCCTGTCCCCAGCCCCCCTGTGCAGCATCTGGTGGCCCTGGAAGGGGGGCTGGGCGGAAAGGGCAGAGCTCCGATGGGAGCCCAGAGCAAACGTGTAGAGTGCACAGCCTCTGGCGAGGACAGGGCGCCGTGGTGGGTGACGGCCAGCCGGGTGGGGACAGGACAGGCTGGGGCGGGAAGACAGAGACCATGCTGGGATCCAGGGAACCCACGAGACTTCTCAGCGCAGTGTGGCAGCGACGGGAGTAAGCAGGGCTGGGCCCAGGGGGTGCCTGCCACCTCCACCAAAGCCTCACCCTGTCCCGGGGCTTTGGGGTTTGGGGACACGTGGTGAAGCTGTTATGAACCCCAGAGCCTCAGTCCTTCCTGCCCCGAGAGATGGGGCAGCGGCACACCAGGCCCTCCTGATGGCCAGCGCTCCTGCTGCACGGGTCCCACGCCCTCACAACACACACGTTCATCTTATTCATCTTATTTTTCACCTCAGCCTTCCGAGGTAAAAACTCGGCATTCCTAGGAACTCTGCAAGCGGGCGGGCAAGGCGAGTGGCTCAGGCAGGGACCTCTGGGATGGGGCAGACAGGGCTGGCCGAGGCGGCTTGGGGCCCGGGTGGGAGGCCCAAGGGAGAAAAGGCCCTGGTGAGGTCCGGCAGCTCCTGGTGCCCTCAGCACCTGGCCCTGCAGCTTGAGCTCCACCTTTGTGGGGTCTGGGCAGCGATGCTGGCCGCCTGCACACCCCTGCCGGCCTCACGGACCATTGGGAGAACCAGCACACTCCTGAGCCTCTGCTGCCCAGACAGGACCTGCCCCAGGGACCAGGGCGCCAGGCAAAGGCCCTCGCAGAAGGAGGTACCCCCACACTGTTGCCCCTGCCCCAGGACAGGTCCTGCCTTGGGAGGAGCCACTTTGCTGTCAAGGGGGACATCAAGGGGGCCATGGCTGGTCCTGGGCAGGTGGCTTGGGATGCTGTGCTGGGGCTCCCTGGTGGGGGTCAGGGCCCAGAAGGCACCCCCACAGCTTCACAGGAGAGTCCAGAGACATGCTCAGGAGGCCCAGCAGGCCAGGGCCAGGGCCAGCTCCCCATCCTGAGGGCACCCAGGTGGGCTGCCAGTGTCACCCCAAGGTGGGCTGGGGGAGCCCCCAGGGCGGCTGACGCACCTGCGCACCCCACCCAGGCAGGCAGCTGATGCAGAAACAGAAGGAGAAAGCGCTGCCTAGATCAGAGAACACAGCGGCCCCAGCACCCCACAGCAAGCCCTGCACTCCATCCAGAGAAGGATACCTTAACCCGGCTGGTACACGAACAGTTGCTGAGTGCCCATGACAGGCCAGGGTCACCGACCCTCGCCCTGAGTCCAGCCTGGAGTCCAGGGAAACCACAGGTGGTCTGAGCGGCCTGCCTCCTGCACGGGCCCTGGGGCCTTGCTACAGACCCCTGTGGCCTCGTGGCTGTTTTGGGTTCGGCTCGCTCCACCAGTTGGCAGAACATCTGGGAACGGACCTCCCACAGGTGCTGAGACGACACTGCGCCTGCGTGGACAGCACTGCCCTGGCTGGGGTGGGGACGGTCCACGGGTATCCAGGGGCCTGCTGCTGCGGAGGGGACAGCCCAGAGTGGAGGTGGTGGTGTGGTGTTGGGGGAAGAGAGAAGGGGGAGGAAGAGTGGTGAGGGATGAACAGGGCCAGCCTCGCCTCAGATGTCCAGGACCAGGCTGGCACAGCGGGTACAGAGACTGAGAGGGAGCAGGCTTCCAGTGAGTCCGGGGCTTGCACTTGGCCAAGTCACATGGAAGGAGGCCGAAGGCATGGGGCAGAGGACAGGCACAAACCCCTGAGGGCAGGTCTCCCCCAAGCAGCAGCCAGAGCCTGGGGAGGGCATGGTCAGCACAGGGGAGGCAGCCACAGCCACGGGTGGGGTCCCGATGGCCCACTCTGGGGTGGGGGAGGCTATGACTGCTGTGGGTGGCCTCAGGGAAGGTCCCGATAACCCCGGACCCTGGTGTTCACATTTATGTAACCAGCCCTTGGTGTGGACAGGACCTGGACTCATTTCTAGAAATAGGATATGGTAGAAGTGACACCACCAACTGCCCCCCAAGGTGAGGCCGCACCACACCGAGCTTCCGTCCTGCTCTCTCACTCTCGCCCTCCTGCCAGCAGCCAGCAAGAATCTGACACCCACGACACCCGGAGGGTGGCCTTGGGAGGCAACTCCCCACAGCTGGGTCTGGATATGTCCGAGGCCCCAGCCAACACCTGGCCCTGAGTCAGATTCCCGACTCACAGAAGCTAGGAAATAATCAATGTTCACTGTTCTAAGCCACCGAGTTTTGAGATAATGGGAGAGAGCCCCCGCTACTCATGCAGAGAAGAGACAGAGCCGCAGGGTGGGGCGGGGGGCGCAGACAGGGAGAGCCCCTGGGAAGCTATGGGAAGCACCAGGAGGGCGAGTCGGTGACTCCAGACAGACCTGCCTCATGCACGAGTCAGCCACTGAAGCCTGGTGGCTGTGCCCTGCCCTGGCCGACAGGCCCCAAGGGTCTCTGACCAAGGTGTGGGAAGCTGCCCCCAGGCCTTCGCAGGCCATGTGTCTCTCTCTGGCTTTTCTGGCTTTCAGCATTTTCAAGGGTGTCCACCCAGCCGCCTCCCACCTGAGGCCCTCCAGACTTAGGCACTTTGGATTTCTGCTAAGTATTTACCATCAAACTCTCAATGTGTTAGGAAGGATGGCATGGCCTCACATACAGTTTTCGAATTTTCTTTGATTTTATCTGTATTTACACACACTAAGAGCTTTTTAAGGGTTAGTCAAAAAATGCATTACAATTTAATTTTGGTATTACATTAAAATAAATTAAAAGTTTATTTTCAGATACCAAAGTGATGTGAAAACTCTCAGAGAGGGGACTGGCTTCCAGGAAAACTGGCCACAAGGCGACCTGCTGGACTGGGGTGACCAGGGCCCATAGCAGGGCCGGCTCGATAGGGTAGTCGTCCCACCACGGAGACCCGGCATATCCTGGGCGACCACAGAGCTGGGCTCTTTCCTATCACTCCAGGGCCAGTTCACCGGCCAGGGACGGGGGACCTGCCATCGGGCCTCCTAGGGGTCACTAGCTGAAGCCAGAAACCAGGAGGCCACAGGGCCCTGGTCCTACCCTCACCGTGGCCACACGTGGGTCTCTGTGCACCTGTGTGTCTCACTGAATGTAAATGCTTCCTGCAGCAAAGCTACCCTCGGACGCAGGGATACGATGCTGAGTGCGGAGCTGGAGGGAAGAGTGACCAGGGTGCGGAGGGGCAGGGACCAGGGCGGCACGGGGCTTGTTGGGAAGGACCTTGCTGAGGTGTGCAAGTGTGGGCAGAGACAAAGGCCCAGAGACCCAGGGAGGCTGGACTGGGGTCCCCAGAGCTCAAGGACTATGCTGAGGCCTCCCTGGCAGAGTGGGCTGGGCAGAGTGTAAGGGGAGCTGCCCAGAGGGCCTCAGGTCTAGGATGCCCCAAACCTACACCCCGGGCCACCCCACACCCTCTCCGGGTGGCCAGCAGCTCACCCGTCTTTGTGGGTGCTGGGTGGAGAGGCCTCTCAAGGAAGGAAGGAAGGAAGGCAGGTGGGGGTGGGGCTGGCCGACGACCTCAAGGACCCCGCTCCTCCCCAACCCCACCCTCCCTGATCAATCTGAATGCAGTGGAGGATGGAGCCAGCCGTGCTCCCACCCACAGGGCAACGGTGCCTCCCGTCTCCCCAGCCTCTCTTGGGCCTGGGCTGACTGCAGGTCCACCTCCTGCTGCCTGTCTGGGGTCCCGGTTTGGGGGCTGCCAAGAAGGGGAGCAGGCCAGGTGTTGACTGGGGAGCTACTCAACTGGGGGTGGCAAGTCCTCATGGGGCCCCACCAGGCACATGGCGCGGACCCTCGGCCTCAGTTTGGGGCAGAGACAGGACACGGGCACCTGCAGGCACGCGATGAATGGGCTCAGGCGGAGGACGGCTGCACGACTGAGAACAAGGGAGCGTGACCCCAGAGAGAGGGACCACCGCTCAGGCCTGAGGGGAGGCGCACGGGGGCCCCAGGTCTTCACACAGACACAGGGAGAGCAAAGACCCAGGCACAGCTCCGAAGCCCTCCTTCCCTGGGAGGGACCTAGAGAGCTCTGAAACCCACCCCCGGGAAGTGGAGTGTTTGATGAACGGCCTTCCACACCCCTGGACTCGGGGGAAGCACAGCCTGCTTCACTGTCCCCCAACCCCAGGCAGACAGCCCCACCCCGCCCGAGACTGGAGGTATACAGGGACATCTTTGCTCTTCTGGCTCTGTTGTCCCGTCGCACGTCATGTGCTAGTGTCTACCCTGGGCCAGTCCCCCTCTGCCACTGGGAAGCTCTCTGAAGTCCCAGAGCCCGGCAGACCCGGAAGGTCACGAAGGTCCCCCAGCACCCAGGCCCCATCTGGGGGTCCAGAGCGCCTGCACTGCCTGGGGTGCCCATGCACCCATGGTGCCTCAACCCGTGGTGCCTCAGAGCAGGGCCACATCTGCCCATCCCAGTCACATCCAATGCCCCAGGACACGCTGGAAGGTGGGCGTCCACCTTCATGCCAAGCCCATGCCAGCCCCTGCACAGGTGGGTAAGTGGGGCAGCTGGACCCCCATGCCAGGGCACAGGAGCCAAGGGCCCAGGTTTCCTAGTTCTGTGGCCAGACTGAGGCCTCAAGGTCACAGAACCCCTTGATGGACACACAGGGGAGAGGGCCTGGGCCTCTGAGGCACGAGGTGGGGTCCTCAGGAGTCTCACTGCCTGCCAAGAGCGGAGGTCCCACCAAGGGGCCCCAGACACAGCCGCCTCCTCCCCAGGCCTCTCAGTCTCCACGAGGGAAGGGCCGTGCACAGGCTGGCTGTGTGCCTCCGGCAGCTCGTGCAGGCTCCCAGGACCCCGCAGGTGACAGGGATGGCCGCAGTGCCCCCGGGAGGGCACCAGGGCCAGGACTGCATCCCCCAATCCCACTCAACCCTCCAGCAGGGCAGGGCCACTGCCCATTTTAGAGGTGGAAGGCCTAGATTCAGGGAGGGAAGAGGAGGGGCCACCAACCCCTACCCTAGGCCGGGACAGCTTGGCAGGGCCCCATCACGCATGTTCCCCTCAGCTCGGGCAGGCGCTGAGGCCAGGAGCTCTCCAGGGACTGAAGTCTGGAAGGCAAAACGCACAATGTGAAGGGCCTGAGGCAGCACTGTGGCCTGGTGACATGAGTCCCAGGGCCACGGCCTCCCCGTCGCTGGCACAGCCCAGCCTGCTGAGGAGATGCTTGCAGGACCAGCCTGTGCATAGAGACGTTGCAGAAGGTGAGGTAGCTGATTCGCACCCGGCCTTCTCCCCAGGCCCTGATTTCCCTCTGGTCGGTGGGAAGGGGAGCAGGCCCATGGGTGGGGAAGGAGCAGCCCTCCCCAGGTGTCCCTTCTCACCCACCAGTGCCCTATGACCCAGATGAAGCCATTGGCTTTGCTCCCAATCCTAGCTGTACCCCCACAACCCCGCATGGACAATCGGGGAGTCGCCTCACAGCCCCAGCCAGGGCCACGAGATGAAGAGGAACTGGCCCCCACCCTGAGCCCACTCCTGGCCCTCCATGGCTCTCCTTCACAGCTGTGGGCCGCCTCCCTCCACTCACACACACTTCCCCCCTTCCCCAGGCCACTCAGCCAGCAAAGCTCCAACTAGTCTTCGGGGGACAGGAGCCCCACCCCCACTTCTGTCTCCCACCACTTCATGTGGTGCTAATCACCAGAGGACAGCTCCATCTGTCAATCCCCTGGGCTCTGACACCCTTTAAGGTGTAGGGCACGCAGCCTCGGGAGCCGCCATGACAGCTGAAGACACTACAGGAAGGCCAGGGGACGCTGCCATGTCCCCCAGGCAGGTGGCCACACAGCCTGTGTCCCCATGCCACGGTTCAGTGTTGGGGGAACACCTTGATTTTTAATAAAGAGACCAGAGACCCTGGCTGGGCCTCTCGCCACTGCCACCTCCTTAGTTTTCCCAGAGTTAATCGTTCATCTTTTCCAGCATGGGGGTGAAATCCTAGGGGAAAAGCAGAGCTCTTCACACCCACACGTGTGCCTGTGTATGTCACCCGAGTGTGGATGGGCACTTATGTACCGCGGCAGGCGACGGAGGTCAGCGTGGCTCAGCCCAGCTCTGGGGACAGGAAGGGACAGAAAGACATGCCCCCCTAGACTCGGGAGCCTGCAGTGCCCCAGGAAAGGTGGCTGATATCAGGGGAAAGGCACTGGCCCCAAGCAAGCCAGAAAGGGGGGCTGGGCAGGGGCCGCTGCCAGACTTTGTGGGACAGATCTAGGTGGGTGGTCAGGGCTGGGAGGTCACAGAAGGGGACAAGAAGGGCTGCAGGCCCAGGAGATGCTGCTGCCAAGAACAGCTCAGCTGGTGTGGGGCATGGAGGAAAGGAGAGGTGGACATGCAGCAGTCAGGGGCCCCTCTCCACTTAGGGTCACATGGGGGCTCTGAGAGGATGTGACGCCAGGATCAGACCTCCAGGGTGGCAGGGGCAGGCACTGGGAATTGTAGAAGGTGACCAAGTGAAAGGCCGGGCAGGGGTAGGCCCCAGGAGGGCAGAGACGGTACCGGGGGCAGCTGAGAGGTGGGAGTGCAGGGTGGAAGCCTAGGGGGTGGGAGGAAGGTGGGGCCTGGGGTAGCCGAGCATCTAGGAACCTCTAGGACCCCACGCACAGAGGCCAGGGGTGGAGGCGGCCACACAGGACAGGAAGCAGCGCCCAATGCAGGCTGTGGCTTCCAGGACACCCAGACAGACTCAGAGCAAGCCCAGGACCAGACCTGACCCCAAGGCATTCGCCATGCACTAGAATTGATCTTGACGGGAATGTCCTCCTGCCGAGCAGGAGCTCAGGACAGGGCAAGGCCAAATTCAGCTGGAGCCTGAGGACAGGGTCCACAGGCACACTGTGGCAGCAGGAGGAAGGGGGCCAGGGAAGGCGCTGAAGGGAGGCTAAGCTGCAGAGGGTCATGCGGATCTGGGGCTCTGCTCCCTCCTGCAGGTGGCCAGGAACCATGAGCCAGGAGACGGAGGATGGAGCTGGTGCAGAGGACGTAGGGGACAGACAAATGCCCGTGCCAGTCACTAGGCAGCCTGGCTTTCCCAGGGGCCACTGGAGTGGGACTCCTTGCAGGCCAGTTGTGAACAGTGGGAGTGGGAGTGTGTGTGAGTATGCAGGTGAACGCCTGGCTCGTGGTGTGAGCACACAGAAGCAGGTGTACGTTGCCACATCTGTGAGTGTGAGCAGCTGTGAGCTTGGTCAGTGAACCTGTGACTGGACCCCGCTGGGATATCCTTCCTGGGGTCTACAGAGTGGGCCTCACCCAAGAGGGGGCCACAACTCCACCATCTGCAGGGCCAGGAAACCCCTGCCAGGCGGCAATGTGTGTTCATGCCTGAGGGGCAGCTGCCCTGCAGCGCCGCCCCTTCCCCCACCCACCGTGGCACCCCCATCCTGGGCTCAGGTCCCTTGGGTCTCCGGTCTGGGCATCCCCCATCTCTTCTTCCCTGGATCTGCTCACTCTCACCTATGCCATGTGTAAGAACAGGAGGGGCCTCTGCTTGCAGAAGTCTCAGGGGAAGAAAACAAAGCTTCAACTGTGCCCCAAGGACCAGAGGAAGAAGGAGTCGCACTGAGACCGGACTTCCCTTGAAGACGCCAGCAGGCTGGTTTCTTTCTTACTTAATATGGCTAAGGCTTCTCTTTTTTGGTGGGGTACGGCCCCACCAATATGGGGCACTGCCCCCCAATGTCACCCTCTGACTCGGGGAGCCCAGCCTGCCGCTCAGAGGACCCTACCGGAAGCACGCCCATGCCCCATTTCTGGAAGTTTCCACTGGAGAACCATGTCCCTGCACTGAGCTGGGAGACAGTGGGTCTACCACAGACCCCAGAGAAGGGGCAGCACTTCCGGACAGCCTCAGAGTCCCCACATGTCAAGACACTGGACTTTTTGTTGGGGGATCCTAGGGGAGAGGAGGGGAGGCAGGAACCCAACCCACCTGTTTGTCCCTCCCTTCCTCCCCACAGCAGGTCAGAATGAAAAAAACCCACTTCCTGGCTGATCCGATCTGGAACCTAATCGTGTGGATAGCTGCAGCAAGCCAGCCCGGCTGCCTCCCAGCTTGGGCGCTGGACGCCTCCCCACCAGACCTGAGGCTCGCTGCAAACCCCACGCCGACCTCGTAACAGGACCTGGGCGCCGCCTGCCCCCAGCGCCTGCCACCACATCCCCTCAGCCCACACCTAGCGCCCACCGTCCCTGGATTCTCCGGCGGCAGCTGCTCTGGGGCCACGGGAGGCAGTAATATCATAGATTACAACAAACAGGGGCAGCCCACTGACAAATAGGCCTGCGTGAGCGAAACGGTATATTATCCCATAAAAACGTCAGCGGGCAGAGCAGCGGAGCCAGAGCGGAGTGCAGCCCCACGCCCAAGGCCCTTCCAGGCCCCATCCTTTGCAGAAGGGCCTGGGCTGCAAGTGATTTTCCAGACACTGCACACTGGCTCTGATTTTGTTTTTTGCTTGTTCTACTCTGTCTTCGGTGAGGGGAAATGAGGTCCCAGAGGTTAATGGGGACCGGGGAACCCCAGGGAAGCTGTTCCCAGGTGGGCAGGGAGCGGGGGTCGGGGGGTGAATGCAGAGCTACCCAACAGACAGGGGCGTGCCCTGAGTCCAAGTCCATTCACAGCACATCTGCGAGGCAGAGGACACCTGGGGAGGCCACCTCCCCTCGAGGAGGCTGCCCAGGAGCTGAGGGTTTCGGACCCTCCCCTTCCTCCTCAGGGGAACGAGGCAGTGCGTCTGAGGGCAGGCTTCTTTTTGGAAACCTTCCATTCAGGATGAACCCATCAAGCAGACAGACAGCTTCTGTTGTTCGCGGGTGTCAGGAGGGCAACAGGGCACCCCAAAGGCTGGGAGGTATTTTCTCGAGGGACTCCCTAGGCAGAGGCTGGCCCCGCTGCCACCCAGGAGGAGTCCTGGTATCACTTCCACAGCAGCTGCTGGGCGACCAGGTCCCTCTGAGAAGGCCGTTCCAAAAGAGGGCATGTGCCATGTACTGAGCTCAGGGGGTCGGGGAAAACTCTCTGGTGGGGCTTTGGCCATGACAATCACAGTAGCTGCTTCACAGGATCCAGAGGGCAGAGGACAGAGGACAGGTCCCATTTGTTACGGGCCTATATTCAGATATTTATGGTAGGGAGGAAGCCAGGCTAGGGGGTGGCCAGAAGCCTCTTCCAGAAGGAAGGGTAGGGGGGCACAATGGAGCAAGGATTTCTTCCACCAGTAAAGTACTTATTCCCAGCGGGACTGGCTGAACTCTATCTGTGCTTGGGAATTCCCAGCCCAGGGATATGGGCTGTCTCGGCTCTGACCCTGAGTAAGATCAGGGTATTCTGGGAAATGTAGTCCTTTGGGAGTTAGAAGGGCCGGCCAGGATTTCTGGGCGGGGGAGGGGTATTGAGTTAAGAAACAGCCAAGGAAGAGGGGGGAGCATTGAGTTAAGAAACAGCCAAAGAAGAGGAGGGAGTAAAGGGAGTTACCATTACTCCAACCCCAGGGTGGATGTTCAAAACTCCTGGCAAGTGGCTGTATATATAAACATCTGCTGCCTCAAAAGACACCAGAGACCGGGCACAGTGGCTCACGCCTGTAATCCCAGCACTTTGGGAGGCTGAGGTGGGCGGATTGCTTGAGCTCTGGAGTTCAAGACCAGCATGGGCAACCTGGTGAAATCCTGTCTCTACTAAGTAAAAATACAAAAAATTAGGGCGTGGTGGTACATGCCTATAATCCCAGCTACTAGGGAGACTGAGGCACGAGAATGGCTTGAACCGGGGAGGCAGAGGTTGTAGTGAGCCAGTGAGCTGGGATCGCACTACTGCACTTCAGTCTGGGAGACAGAGCCAGACTATCTCAAAAAACAAAAACGAAAAGAAAAACAAAAACAAACAAAAAAAACACCAGACAATGCTGCCATTCTAGTCTCAGATCATATCCACATATGGCTTTTCTGATCAAGTAATTTTGAGGACTCTTATTTTGGTAGGGAGACCTAGAAAGTCCCCAGAGAGGAGGGACCCCAACCAAACCATCCAGGATGAAAGCAGCATTCAGTGATTCCCCATGATTGTTCTCCTCTGGCCCCTGCCTCCAGACACACAGAGAGAAGGAAAACAAAGGTGCCCGCCAGGGGACAGAGGTGCTACCTGCCATGCCTTGGCCTCCAGGAGAGAATGCAGCTGTCCCAAGCGCTCACACATTATTTATGCTCACAGCCAGCTCTGATGACATATGTAAGTTGACAGCGAACATCCTATCAACTTGCTGGAGTGTATCTTGATTGTTAAAACACTCTTAAAGGTGTACAATCATTTATCAAATTAAAATAGCCGTGCCTTGCCAGTTCTTTTTCTACCTTCCTGGATGGAACCCCCAATAGTCTCCATCCTCCTCTAACCTCCTGGGTAATCTGCCCTTGCACCCAGGCCCTGCTCCTCAGGGGACAGTGTCCCTGCTGCCAGGAGCCCCAGCCTCAGCATCCCCTCCCCACTCCGGCCCAGGCCAGGGCAAGCCCACTAATCGCCAAGAAGTGACAAACGCCAGAAGCCTCACCAATTAAATTTAAACTCATGCAAAGCTCAGTGGCTAGTAAATTATTATTTTTATTAGCTTGAACCAAGTTCCCGTAAGAGAGAAAGTCAACTTGCTCCCATGAATGGCTCTTGTATAATTTATTTAACTCTGTGCTCTTTGCCAAAGCCTGGAATATTTTTAGCTCGTTCTGTTGTTGGATTTGGCTTTTTTATGTGTGTTTCTGAGGGGTATTTTTAGCCTCATCCATGTTATTCTAACAGCCTCCTATGCATTTTGTCCTGTCTGTGGGGGCTGTTGAACCCTGTCTCACAGGGAGATGAGGGAAGATTTCTAAGAATAACCGGGGAGCGTTTGGGGGGACGCGCGTTTTCCAGGGGAGATGCGCTATTTGCACAACGCCGTTCTCTGCCTGGCTCACTAATTTGCCTTATTACTCACGTGACCTGGATATTCCTACAGAAAGCGCGGCGGCTCCGTACAGGGATAATCAGACATGGTGGCAGCACGAGCCCCACTGGGGGAAACCCACATTCCCAACAGGGCTTCGGCAGGGCGGGCGTGGCGGGCCACCGCTGCGGGTCCACGGGCCTCACATTCCCGGATTCCCGTAGCTCCTTTGGGCTCCAGGCAACTTTGATGTCTACCTCTGTCACTTATGGAGCAGGACGGGTGACGTCTTTGGAAAGTAACTCTTTTCACACCTACTTAATGTTGGTAACTGTTGCAGAAACACTCCATCGTGTCATGGAGTTAATGAGGTATTTAAGAAAATGTATTTTTTTTTCTTTACGAAAAAATACCACATGATGAGGGAGGGGAACCTGTGATGGGGTCTTTCCACACTAGGAAATTATCTTTTTTTTTCCTCTACCGAGTTGGGGGTATTTTTTGGTTTTGTTTTTTGGTGTTTTTTCTTTTCCTTTTTTTTTTTTTTTTCTTTTTGAGACTGGCAGTAGGAAGCACTTTTGTAGCAGGAAAGTAGTTTGCCCACCAGAAGGAGCCTCGCCTTTCTCCCACAACCACCCCAGGCTCAGAGCACCTGGTTTCCCAGGCCCCAGCAATTTACACCCCAAAGAAGACAAGAGAAGGGGTGGGAGGGGAATCTGAGCAGATTACTGAAACCAAGATGAGAAAGAGTGCCTTGGTGGAGGCGGAGCCCTGGCCCCTGGAGAGGGGAGGCCTACAGACCAGGACAGACAGGAGCTGGCCCGGTCAGAAGCCAGGAGGACGGTGGGCTGTCTATGTGGGCCTCTCCCCAGGACGGGGCTGCCTCTAGATCACACACACACTCCCAGCAGAGGCGCCAGCCCCAGTGGCTCCAGGCAGTAGCACTGATGAAAAATCTTGGGTTGGTTCTTGTTGATTTCTCTTTTTTCCCCCCTAGATTTCACAGCTTTGCCTCCAGACCATCTGTATTAGAGACAAAATCTAACACTGAACTAAAAATAATGATTCCAAACATTTTAATTGCACCTTTTGGTGACAAGGTTACTGGAACGGCACTTTACCATAAAACCCTACAGCCCGAGTCTACAGCTCCCAGCACTTTCATTTTTAGAAAAACAATGGAAGAAGCCGGACAGCCCCATATCCCAGTCATCAGGGCCCCTCAGGCTGACATTTTGAAAGTGCTGGGTGAGGTTGGGGAAGGGCAGCCCAGGCAGCCAGCAGGGCAGCCTCAGTCCAGCTGGGGTGGCAGTGCCAGGCCAGACAGGCACAGAAAGAGCAGCCCAGCAAAAAGAGGCAGCCTCGCAGAGGCCAGGGCCTCCATCCCCAATGGCTGGATCCTACTCCCAGACAGGCAGGAAGAATCCGGGTCAATTTTCCTTTCTGAGGGGCAGTCAGCAGAGGGAGGGGCGGGCCGGCTGCAGCTGTGGCCTGCGGACTGAGGCCATCCAGGAAAATGGGAAGCAAGGCGGCCAAACCGGCCATTTGGAAGTCTGCACACGAGATCCAAAAAAATTGTTTAACTTAATTATACTTTTTTCTCTCTAAACTAGATCATATATAGACACAGACCAAAGCAAATAATCTGGGGTATAATTCTTTTTTCAAAAAAATACATGCAGCTAAATTTTAAAAACCAATACAATATTTTGGCTCTTAGCAATTTCAAAAAGCTTTCTTTGAGCTACAGATGCTTCTAGCTGGATGTCTGTGTGGCCAAGTTGCCCATCACAAATGGGTTGAACATCTCCGAGCACAAGCGGTCTCTTCGGTCTGCAGTGGGGAGGAAACAGGGCCTCCAGGGACAGGGGACACATGGCCCTTCAGACCCTGAATGAGGTAGCCCCGAGGGGCCTCCAGCGCCCTCTAGAGCACCCTGCACTTAGGGAGGCTGGGAGGGCCTGGGATCAAGACGAAGCACGGAGGACACAGGCCAGGCCAGAGCCCAGAGCCGTTTCTCACAGCCCTCCTAGGCCTACACACCAAGAACCACGTGGCCAAACTTAGAATGAGCAAGACAAAGGGCTAGGCCACCCGACCCAGCGCCCACCTACCCGGGTGCTGCCTAGACCTGGAAGTAAGGGCAGAAAGGGGAGAATGCGGCTAGCCTGGACCTGGCCAGGATGTGAGCTAGGGCATGGGGTCAGGAGGCAGTGCTGACCTGACCTGATGGGGAATCTGGCCTGGCCTCCCGGAGGGGACAGCTCCAGCCCCAGCCTACCAACATGCAAGCCTCGGTGTCAGGGGCCCCTGTCTCTGTCGTGCTGTTACTTGCCAGGCTGGAGGGCACAGCACAGTGGAGATGGGGTGCACACGCTCCCCCTACCCCCAGTAGGGGCCACCCACCTGCAGCCAGAATTGGGGCTGGTGGGGAGGCTGGTGAGCTGTCCCTTCTGCCAGGGCGGCCCCAGCCTCAGCGCCCCGTGCACCTGAGCCGGGTGGGCAGCAGCTCCCATGCAGGGGCAGGAAGACAAGCTTGATAACCACAGGGACAGCGGAAGAGATATTTTTAAATCACCCATCGCTCAGGCAAGTGCTTTTTCTCCTCTTTCCAGTTATAAATCTAGAGGAGAAAAAAAAAGGGAGAAAAAGAAGGAAGGGCAACAGAGAGAAAAGGGCAGCTTCACCAAAGGCCCAGGCAGGGAGGGAAGCGGGTGTGGGCCAACTGGGGAAGCACTGGGGAGACCCCTCCAATGGGCGGCTCCCCGTTCCAATCTCCTGCGCTGCAAATGCTGGAAGCCCGTTAGCAATTAAGCAATTTCGAGTTTGTTTTTTTTCTAGGAAACGTACGTTTTTCTTTGAGTGCCCTCCCTTCTTCCGACGTTTTTCCTTCTAGCCCCGTCTCTGCCATCCGTTTTAATCCACACACTAATTGTAATCCCATTAAAGCAGATATAATTTTATTAGTATTCACAGTTCATCAAGCTACCAATAATAACTGTTACTGCCAATTTTTTTAAAGCGGTAAACATTTCTGATGTTTAGAACAAACTGTAAACAAAAGCCACCCATGTACGAGGGTGACCCGGCGGGTCCCTAGCGCAGCCCTGCGCGCTTCCCCTGAACTCCACGCGCGCCGCCCCGGTGACCTCCCAGGCTTCAGGCGTGGTAGCTGCCTCTTCCCTGACCTCCCTCGACACTCATATCAAAGACACCAGGAAGAGAGCTGCCCTGAAGGCCTGGGCCCGCTCTGCAAAGGACTGACCCTCTGGGGCAGGGAGTCCGAGGGGACGGCCACCGGGGGCCCAGCACCGGCGCCCCGCGCTCTCCTCTTAGAGCAAATCCACCGCGCTCTCCTCTTGGAGCAAATCCACCGCACTCTCGCCTGCACCGAAATCCTGAGCGCCGCCCCGCGCCACCCCCAGCCCGAGCCCGCGCTGCCCTGCTCCCCGGGCTGCAGGCTGTGAGGCTGGGCCGCACTCCGGCCACGCTTTGTCCGGCTTTAGCGGGATACCAGAGGCACTCGTTAAAGCAAATGCATCCCTGCAAACCCATTCTCGCCCTGACACTTCAAGGCTTTATATAGAAACAGGATTTGCTCGTCTTACACCGGCAGTCCCTATTAACGCTCGCCCGGCGCACACACCACCCTAATCCGCGAGGCCGCGGCGTACCCTGGTCCCCTCCCCCCGCCACAACAGCCGTTTTGTTCCCGCAGAAAGCGCCTCGTTGTCCCAGCCCCGGAACGTCTTAAGGAGGTGAATGCAGAATGCAGAAAAGAGGTTTCCGTGGAATTTAGATTTGCAGGAGGGGGCGGGGGAGGGTGGCGAGGCGCGGAAAGGCTTTAATTTCAGCCGGCTCCGGGGCTGCCCCTCCGAGACCCCCGGGGGAGGGTGGCCAGAGAAGGGCCGCTCTAAATCGCGGCGATGCAGTGTTGGGGGCTGGCTGGACGCGCAGCCCCGCTCAGCACCCAGGCGGCCACCGCGGCCGGGGCCGGGAAATGAAACCAAAGCTTCTCTCCTCCCGGGAGCGGAGCGGTGGGCACCCTGTTCCGCTCTCGAACGCTCCCGTCCCGCGCCCGCCCCGGCCGGGCACTGACCTGTGTGCGAAGCCATGGGCAGCGGCGACGGGAAGTACTTTCCCGGCTGGAAGTGCGCAGGGGGCTGCGCGGCGGGCCCGGCCGGGGCGAGGCGCGCGGCGGCGGCGGCACTGCGGTGACCCAGGCTCCCGCGCTCCGACAGCAGATGCGGCGGCGGCGCAAAGTCGCGGCCATCCATGCCGGGCCCCGGCCCCGGTCCGCCGCCGCTTCCTCGGAGCAGCGCGGCCGGGGCCCGGGGGCGGCTCGGCGCAGAGGCGGCGGCGTCCGGGATCACAGGCGGTGGTGGCGGCGGGGCCGGTCAGCACACGGGAGGACTGGGCTTCTCGGCGGGTGGCCGCGCACCGAGCCGGCGGCCGCTGTGCGGGTTCATGGTCTGTGGAGGCAAAAGCAGAGGATACACGGGTGACTGGGGGGCTCGGCTCGCCCTGGGGTCCCCGCCCCGCCCGCTCGCCCACTCCCCCCCCAGCCCCCACCCCCGCCGGCCCGAGCGAGCGGCGGCCAGGCCGGGTGGCGGGGCCGGGGCGCTCGGTGTCTTCCCGCGGCACGCGCGCGCAGCCCAGCACCTGGGACCCCGCGCGCGCACGCACCGTCCCGGCCACGCTTGGCCCGGGGCAGCTGGGGGAACCCAGCCGCGCTGCTAGCCGCCTCCCGTTCTCGTTCCCGCGGGTCCCTGCAGCGAGGGCACCGCGGCGAAGAGGCTGCTGGCTCTGCTGGGTGATAAAAACCCAAATCTGCGAAGCCATCACGCACACTCGCGCACACACACACACACACACTCACACGCACACCCTCTCCCCTCCCCCGCTGCCCAAAGGTGTCTCGGAGGAAAAGGCCTGGGGTCCACGCTCGCTCACTCTCTCTCCCCACCTCATGCCGAGATCCAGCTTTTACTGCATTCCGCTTAACCGAATAACCATGCTAATTAAGCGAGTAATTTTATTGATTGTAACTCAAGAGTTTTTTTTTTTTTTAATAACCTTCCTTTTCCCCCACTCCCATCCCCCCCATGCATCTTTCGGCCCATTCTTCTGAATCCGCTGTCGTCCTCCCTCCCCAGCCCCAGAGGGACCAGCTCCTGTCCCCAGAATCGCTCCAGGACCCCAGGCCGGCTCCTCAGAGCCCCAGGCGCCCCGCAACCGCCACCGGCATCACCTGGGCCGCCACGCCGCAGTGCCCGGCCTGCTGTCCCGGAGCCGGGAGCTTCCTGTTGAGGCTGTAACAATCACCCCGCCCCCCAATCAAATTCGCCCAGGATCTTCCTCTGCGGATTGGGGGCTTGGGGGTGGGGGGGGATGCTTTCAGAGTCAGAATGCTGCTCTCTCAACGGCCCAAATCGGCCCTAGGATTGATCTTCCTTCAGCGCCTGCCGGGGACCGCGAGCAGAGGCCGGTCTCTGCATGGCGGGGCGGCCTGGGTACGCGGGGTCTGCGGCGCCCAGTTCGGCCCTCCAGCCGGGGAAGGTGGGCCCGGCCCAGCACAATCTACTGCCAGCAGACCCCGCCCGGACCTCTGGCGGGGCCACCTAAAATGATCCTCACTTCCATTTTCTTTCACCCCCACCCAACGCGGAACATTCACTCAGGCGAAATTCGGGACAATTTCAGACTCTGGGTGCGGAGGGTCGGAGCCAGTGATAGAAGCTACGTGCACCACCTTGCTCCCAGGCGTTCCTCCAAAGGCGCTCCCCGGCCGCACTTCACATATTCCTCCTCATCTCCTAAATACGTATTGTTTTTAATGTTTATCGTCTCCAACAAAAGGGAGATGGATAGGCTTGATATTCTTAATTAGGAACTTTGCAGAAAACCTTGTGTTTTTGTAGCCATCCCACCATGACAACAAAGCGATTAAGATGTTTTCCATCTCCTGAATACCTTTTTAAATTGCGATATTTTATGCTCCCGGTTCTAAAACGTCTTATTTGCAGACTATTTTGTGTCTGATTTAATCTATAACCGAAAACATAATGTATTAAGTGAATACATATTTGCTCAGCTGATAAGCTTTTTTTAATATTTATTCGGAGAGCTTTTGCATTGTAAATAAATGGGTCTACACAAAGAGTTCTCTTTGTCTGGCAACTACATACAAACGCGTTTGGGGTTCCCTTCCCTCTGGGGATCGCCAGCTCTCTCCCCCGGTCTAACAAACAGCTCGGCTCCCAAGCTCCGAGCCCGGCCTGCAAAGCGAGTGCCCGGCCGCCAGGGCCGGGAGAGTACTCTGGCGAGGGGGCTGCGAGCGCTGGGGTCAGGGGAGGGGCTGCCCGGGCAGGACTAGGGACGTGGGGGCCCCCAGCACCGGCCGGCGCCTCCCGAGCTCCGGAGGGCGCCGGGCGGGACAAAGGGAAAGAAGCAAAGAGAGGGAGGTCAGAAACCTGCAGCTTCAAAGGCGCCGAGGGCCGGAGAAGCGCCGGGGGCGGCGCACGCGGGGGTGCCAGGCTTCCTGGAGGCCTCCGGGGAGTCGTGTGTGCTGTGCTTTTGTTTTGCGGTTGTTTTTTTTTTTTTTTTTCCAATGAGAAATTTCAAACTCGAGAAAGCGTGAGCTGCTGGCGATTCTCGGGACGCGGGCTCGGCTACGAAGCAGCAATTTTAATCTCGCACCCCCTGCGGGCGGATCGCAGGCCCGATTGTTCCTTTCTCACCAGCCGGCTCGACTTTTTAAGAAAACAGGAGGCGGATTACTGTCGCCTGCCTGCGCCGCCACGGCTCTGACCGGATTGGAGGGGGCTTTTCTTTGTGTTCTCTCCTCCCGGGGAGAGGCCGCGCCGCGGCTCCGCGTCTGCCAGCGCCGGGCTTCGGGGGCCTGGGGAGCCCGAGAAGGCCAGGAAGCGGGGCGAGGAAGGGCGGCCACACGGCCCGGGCTGGGAGCCCCACAGTCCCGCAGCCGCGACGCCGCCACCCGCCGAGTGCCGAGGCCCGGGGCCCACCCCCAGCCCAGCTCCAAGAGAGGCCGCGCAGGAGGACCGCGAGGACGGCGCCGCAGCGCCAGGTCAGGCTGAGCTAAGGGAGGAAACGGAGCGAAAAGTGATGGCGGGCAGAGGACCCCGGGCGGGCGGAGAATCGCGGACGAGGGCATTTCGGGAGGAGCTGAACCTCGGAGCACAGGGCTCCTTCCCGGGAAGGCAGGGCGTGACCCCGGAGTCGCGGGTCCCTCTTCCCGCGGCCCCAGGCGTGGCTGGCGCGCTCCAGGATCTGGGGCTTCTACAGGTTTGCTTTGTTTTCTGCTTTTGCATCTAAAAACCCGCTCTCTCCTCGCCCGCCTGTCGGAGACCCGGACTCCGACCCGTCTGCCTCCCTCCGGCGCCGTCTCCGGGAGCGCGGGCGCGGTGGGGCCTGCAGGCCGGGCTGGGACCTGGCGCGCCCGGGGGCGCTAGTGGCTCGGCCGCTGCCGCAGAACCCGCTCCCTGCGAAACAGCCGCACCCGCTCCCGAGGAGAGTCCTGAGAACTAGGGTCGCGCCTGACCCCCGCGCCTGAGGAAAACCAGCCCGCGGACCCCGCCACACGGGCCGTGACCCGAGCCCCGCGCGCTGTCCCGAACGCGCGGTGAAAACGCCCCGCTGCGCCAGCCTCGCTCGGCCCCCCTCCTCCACCCCTTCTCCGAAAAAAAAATTCTGAAATGGGAACGAAGACCGAAAAACTCGCCATGACCGTTTCCCTCCCCGGCCCCTAGCTTCGGCCCAGAAGGCCCTTCAGGGCAGCGGCCGTGGGTACCACGAGCCGGCCGGTTCCCCTAGCCGCGGACCGACCGGGCGGGGCCAACTCAGGACTGCTCCGGGGAGGGGAGCAGGGTAGGGGAGCGAATAGTAGGGGTTCGTTCGTGGGTCACCCAAAGCTGGGAGCACGCTGGCGGCGCCCGGACTTCGCCGACTGTCCGCCCGGTGCCACCCGCGCGGCTCGCGCCAGACGCAGCCTGACGGTCCCTGTCCTGTCTCGAGTATTTATTTTTAATGCTGGGTGTCGATCGAGACAACAAGCGTCCAGAGCAAAGCAAGGACGCATTACGGGGGGAATTTTAAACCGATCGATAAGATTTTTCAGAGAAAAAAATCGCTTATATAGTCCATATTTTTTAAGAAAAAAAAAGCTTCGACATTTTAACGGATTTTGTTAAAAGGGAAGGTATATATTTCTTAACATCACAACCCTGAATTTTTTGCTAAAAAAAAAAAAAATTGTAAAACCCCAAAGCCAGAATAAAAAATAATAATAAAAATACCAAAAAAAAAAAAATGAAAGCAATTTCAGTTACTTACTGGAGGCTGTTTCCTGGATACAACTGAATGCAATACAATTAAATCAGTAAATGTGACTTTGTTTTGTATTCCTATTGGTATTTTCAATGTGCTGACTGTTGCACTGTAAATGCACCGCTTCCACAACAACGACTCTAGCGAGCCCATCCAGAGCGGCTCTCAAACCTGCAGCCTGGCGCGGCGAGCCACGGGCCCTGCATACTAATAAGCTCGTGCCACTCAGCCCGGAGCAGCCAGCGCGCTGATTGGCCGCGCAGCCCTCCACGGCCGGGAGCTCGTGCCACTCATTCGGCGTAAACAGGCCTCCCAATAGGCTGGCGCCGGGCCAGGGAGCTGCCAATCAGGAAGCAGCGGGGCTACTACCAAGCCCGATGGCGCCTAATTCAAGCCCGGCGACTGCGCAGCTCCTCTGCGCAGATCATTGCTGCTGAATGGGAATGTGGTGGCGCAGGGCAGGGGAGGGAGCTGGAACCAGCGAGTGCGCGTGTCCCGGCGGAGGGGGAGGTGTATACACAGACACAGACACACACACACATACATGTTTAATCCAGCAGGTCTAACGTTTGGCTTCTGCCGCACAGAAGGCCAAAGGAAGAAACACCATCACCCCTTAAAAGTAGCTACTTTTTCTCCCTGCGATCTGTCTGGCAGGTGGCAGGTAGGCCAGACCTCCAAGCCCAGAGGCCTCCGCAGGTTGCCTGGCCCATCTACCGCTCTGAGGCTGCTGCCTGCCCGGACCCGAGCTCACGGATGCACGCACGTCCGCTGCTTGGGCAGTACAAGCTTTGAATAGCCCGCCCGGCCCTCTCCTCCCCCTGACCTGGGGATCAGACTCTGGGAAGTGAGTTCTGAGTCTCCAGCCGTCTACATTACTGGCTCTCAGTTTTATCTCCCCCTGCCACACTTTGCAACAGAGCAACTACTAAAATGAAAATCAGGGATTTATTGCGAGGACAAGGATTGCCCTTTCTTCATCTACACCTAAATTTAAAAAATATTTTCAGCTCGATAATGGGGGAAGGGGATATGGTGTGGTAAACCATGTATAGTATTTCTCAATGCTGCTCCCTGTCTGCATATCTGCTAAATCCTCACTCCAACTAAAGCAAGCTACTGAACAATTTTTATCGTAATCAGATGCAAACCACTTCTAAAATATTCTGCAAACAAATATTTCTGTTAGAATTTGGTTTCCCACCCAAATGCTATTTATTCTCAGGGAGTCGAGGTGATGTCTTAGTGGCGATGGATACATTTATTTTTGCTCCTCTTTCTCCCTGTGAATCTCTGCCTCCCCCTCTGGGGGAAAAAAGGATATTTAAACTAGAAGCCAAATGACAGATTCACACGCATTCGAAATTCTCCACCGTCTCATTCCAGCAGGGACACGAAAGAGTTAAACTCAAAGCCTGCTGTCTCTCTGTTTCCCCGCCCCCACTCCCGCTCCCGCGGGACCGCTGGGATTGGTTGGCACTCCGCCAGCGGACTGTCCATCACCGAGTGTAAACAAGGCGCTGATTGGCTGTTGTCCAGTCCGCACTGGGCCTCCTGAAAAAAGCAATTACTGGCTCCGCGGTTTCAAGGCGGCCCAAGGCCGCTTGATGAAAGGAGATAAGCTGGGGACCGTTTCCAGGATCCCCGCGGGCCGACCCGGGCAGCCCGGGAGCCGAGGTGCGGCGGAGAGCCCGCGGATCAAAGGAATCTGGAGAGAAAGGGGAAGCGGGCGGCCGGCCCCGGCCGGCCTTCCCCCCCGCAGGCCACGCCGACCTGGGGTGGGGGGCTGTGGGCCGCGGGTGGGGACTCCGGGATTTCCCGCCTGCCTGAGTCGGGGCCTGCGCCGGCGCCGGCGCCGGCTTTGGGCGGCGCGGCCAGGAAGGGAGCTCCGGAGAGCCCGGGGCTCGCAGGTAAGCGCCAGGGCTCCGCGGGCCGGGCCGGGGGCTCAGGACAATGCGCGGGGCCCGTCCCGCTGGCTCGGGAGTGGCGGTCGCGCAGGCCCGGGTCCCGGCTCCGGCGTCTCCCGGCTCCGGCGGCCAGGACCCCAGCGACCGAGCCCCTGGCCAGGCCCCAGGCCGGCGCCTTCGGAAGCGACGTCTGGCGGGCCGCGGGGCCCGAGGGGCAGAGTCGGGAAGCGTAAATCCCCGTTGCGCGCGGAGATGAGATTAGCGCGCGGCTATTCATTAGGGCGGGGACGATTGAATTAGGTCTCTGGGCGCGGTCGCCGGCTGGGGGTGTGTTTGGCGCCGACCCCCGGGCTTTGGCCGTGACATCGGGAGGCTGGAGTAGCGGCCCCAGCGAGTGTGTTGGGGAATCGGGCGCCTCTGGGTCCCAGCCCCGCGGGTGCAGGCGGAGGCTGCCCGCTTCCCGCGTACACTGAGGACGGCCGGCCCGGCTCCGGAGAAATGGCGCTTGGGAAAGGAGGGGAGGGGAAGTTCCCGGACCCTGCACAGGGACGGGTCGCCAGGGACCCGCGCAACCCTCCGGGGATGGAGGAGGCGCGAGCTGGAAGCGGCACGCGGGCCCGGGTCCGGGCCCGGGGCTAACACCGTGGGGCCCAGTCTCTCCTGGCTCGGGTGGGTAGACGCGCCCCGAGGCCCCGGGTCCACGCAGGGCGCCCCTCACAGACGGCGCGTTTCCTCCTCTCCTAAGGAACCGAGTTCCCATCACTGCCTCCGATGAGCTTGTTTCCGGATCAGGAACCTTTTTCAAGTTAATTTTTAAAGCCTCATTTGAATTTTTTAATATAGGAAAATATGTAGATGAGAAAAATCTTGGTTCCAACAAAGAGAACACCGTGGTGTCCCAGGACTTGCTCTGAGCTCCCCGCGTCAGGGCAGGGGCTCCACCTCAAACCGACCTGTGGGGGAAAGGGAGGCCTCAAGCCCCTGGGAGTCCTGGTCCCCTCCAGAATGTGTTGCAGGGAGAGTGGCTGGAAAGGCCCCACAGAGCCCCTAAACCAGCCTCCCCTCCCCCTTGGGCAGATTGTTCTAGGGTCCTGGAGCCTGAAGGATGGACCCTCAGCTTGCCTGCCCCCATCCCCAGTCATCGTTCACCATCCGAGAAATGCCCACTGCCAGGGACATGGGAGGGCAGAGAGTAGCTCACAGGTGCGTGGCCCCTATCTCCTGAAGCTAGTTTAGACCCTTCTAGCTCAGCCTCACCAGATTCCTAGGATGAGCACTGGCTTCACATCCCCCAAGTGCTGGCCCCTTCGTGTCCCCGAGAGAGGCTGCTCGGGCGGGCAAAGGCCCGAGGCATTGAGTGCGCCTTCCAGAGCAGTGCAGAGGCTCCCTGCGCTTCTCCTTCCTCCCCATTTCTGCCTCCTCCTCCCCCAGTGTTCACTTAAAACAAATTGTAGTGGGCTTTTTGTTTTTTTTTCAATACTGTTTCAAAACAGTTGTTACAGCAAATAACTGCAGACGGGTCTGCTGGACTCGATGGAGAGGGGCTGGCAGCTGCCCAGCACGGGCGCCTGGCCGCTGGGCAGCTCCCGCAATACCAAAATAAGCTCCCGAGTTCTCCTGGAAGACTTGGGCCGCCGGGAGCTCAGGCTGGCGATCTGCTTGGAGGAAACCTCCCTGGTTTCCTTTTTTACTCTTCCTGCTGTCCAGAGCTAACAAATGTTTTTAATTTTAGAGGAACATGGTGTGGGGATCTGTAGACTCGCCATCCACTGGGGAGAGGACCAGGGAGGGGACAGGAGGAAGAAAAGAGGGGGGATAATAAACCCACGGTCAGTCTTGATGCTGGAGTGCCCAGGTCTCCGAAGTTCCTGCAGCTTTGCAGATGAGTGGGCTGCAAGTGAGGCTGGGCCTGTGGATAGCCAGTGGGGCCTGGAACAGTGCCAGGAGTGGCCTTGAACCCCACCTTGATCCCTCTTCAGCAGGATCTGGGGTCACTGCCATGGGCCTGGCAGACACCACTCCAGGTTTGCCCTCTGGCCTGGGTAGAAGATAAACCCCCCACCCCACATAACTAGCTGCGCTTCTACACCTGGCAGGCTGGCTCACACATCACACTTGAATGCATACAGACACTTGTGCACAGTTTTGAGTGTGTGCACATACGTCTGCCTGTACACATTCATGTGCCAACATGTGAATCACTTGGAAGTGTACACACCCAAACCCACAGCACAGATGGGCAGACAGGTGAGCCTCACGCAGCATGTCACACTCCCACATGCACAAAACATGCCTGCAGAGGCACATGACACACGCAGAAGCACTCCCGAGAACCACCTTCTCCCTTCCAGCCTAGGGGCCCCTGTTCCCCCAGAACTGGGCCCAGCCCTGGAGCCCCCTCCAGCACTCCTCTCCCACCCCCACGCTCCCCAAGAATGGCAGCAGATGTAAGTCTCCCGGCTCCCAAACCACTGAGATCCTGCTCTGTCTGAAATAATCATATAAATAATTATTTTTTAATACAAGGGGGTGGGGGTGTCAGGTAAGTTACATGAAATTGTGAATTAGCCATTGCTCCAAATAAATGCCTGCTTCGGCCAGAGAGCAGCAGCTCGGTGCCCCCAGTAATCCTGTGTTAGATGTCTCTCCATTGTTCCCTGGGCCATTAGTCAAAGGGCAAATTAGAAACAATTTCTTGATGACAAAAATTGACTCTTAATTCTTCCCACCAGAGGCACAGGGGGACAAGTCCAGGGGCCAGGCCTGAGACTGGGACTGGCATCAGGAGGGGTAGGCAGGGGTCGAGGTGGGGGGCCTAAAATGGTTCACAGCAGAGACTTCCCTCAACCGGAGGGCGGCAGCAGCTCACCCCCACCCCAGAATCAGTGTTCGGGAGGACAGCTGGGGCGGGGGTTTAGGAACAATCGCACTCCCTCCCGGAAGAGGTCCTGACCCCCCACCCCACCCATCTGCCTGTAGAAGCCCCTCTGCTATGGACTGGGGGGAGTTCTTTTCATCAGGGTCTTTCCTGGTGCCCGGAGGGAAGAGGGTGTGGGGGAAAGGTCCGTGTGTTCCCCCCTCACCTCCCCTGCTCAGCAGTGTGACCTCTGGCTCTGGGGAGGATTGGGAAGCCCCAGGGTCTGTGCCTTGGAGTGGGGGGCAGCCTTTTCTCTGCCACAGCTTCTGCCTTCGGGAGCTTACCCTTCAGAGGAGCAGAACTGTTGTGGAGGGGAGAGGACAGCGAAGGTTCCGAAGCGAAGGGGGCTGCCCCGACTGAAAACAAAGCTTCCAATCACAGCCCCTTCATTTATCAGGACCCAGAGGATGAGGTGGCAGGGGAGGGGGCTGCATGGAGGGAGCACCGCACCCTCGTCCCCAGCGCCTGGGCTGAGGCAGGCCACAGAGGAGCAAGGCTTGTCAGCAGCCAGGCCTGGGTGGGAGATTGTCTTCCAGGCACACACAGCTCCCAGCCCGGCGCACAAGGCTGTCTGCCCCTTCTTGGGCACTCCCAGAGGGTCCCTGGCTCCAGCCTAAGCAGGGAGCCAGGTTGGAGATGTGGGAAGGCAGAAGTCCCAGGGATCCTGGGAGAGGCTCAGGTTGTACCTGCAGGCCATGGTCTCCTCGACAGACTCGGGAGGAGGTTGTAAGTTTTTTAAAGAAACCGGAGCAGCAGAGGAAAGGGACTCAGAAGCCCGTGGCAGGACTTTCTGGACTCCCCGTCCAGTGAGGGGGCTCCATTGCTGCAGTTGCCAGTTTTGTCCAACCAGGTCAGGAGGCTGCCCGGCCCCCTCCCCGCTCTCAAAGTTGCTTGTTAAACACAGAGTCGTAATTTGTGGCTAAATATAACCAGTGTGTTCGCACGGAAAGTATAATTCAGGGTGCTTGTTGTATGAAGTTATCAAGGAGACCCATCTGGGTTAAATTAAAGTGATTTTCATAAAGGGCAGAAGCACCCCTTTGCCTGGTTTCCTCTGCCTTTTTATTAGTGACAGTGTGATTGTTGCAATTATTAGAGGGGATCAAGGAAGGTGGGAGTTGCCAGGGACCCCCCTGCTGAGGAGGGATCCTCCCAGCCCCCTTCCACTCACCATTGTCCCGCTGCCCCTCCAGCCTCCTGGTCAGTCACCTCCTCTGCGGCTGGAGGACTGGAGAAAGGCCCAGGAGCCCTGGGAATCTCTACTGTGCCAGGCTGCCTTCCCTAAAGGCCGGCTCCTTCCCCACAGGCAGCCAGTCTGGGGGTGGACTTGGAGGGGCGGGGTTCTCTGGGAATCTCTGGGCCAAGGGATGCGCTTTGGGGATCCGCTGGAATAAAGAGTAATTGGTTTTCCCCACAGGAGGTTGACCCCAAACAGCCCTCAGTCTTCCTGCCCAGGAGGACAACGAGGACAGGAAGCCAGACCCGGGAGAGAAAGTCCAGATCAGACAGATGGGGGTTGGGAGGGCCTAGTGGCTGAAACTGCCCTGCTTGGGGACAGTGCTCAGGCAGGACCAATCCAAATGAGGGCACTGCTTATGTGGTCCTTCTGGGAGCATCCTCCAGAGCAGAGCCTGGCTTCAGGCCCTGCCTGCAAGGACACCTGCCTCCACTCCCTGCCAGACCAGGCCTGGCTGCAGAGGGGAAGGGGCGTCAGGGCTGCCTGTCTCCACTATTTGGCTCTCCACTGTTTGGCTGTGTTTACACATATCGCTGTCAGGGTGTCTGGACAGTGGGGCTCAGAGGGCCTTGCCGGCCCAGACTTCCCCAGGCCTATTCTCACATTGGTGGGAGGGCCCTAGTGGAGGGGTGCAGGCTGGATGGCGGGGCCAGGCCAGCGGAGACCTACAGGACCATGGAGCATTTAGGTCTCATACCCAACCCCACCCTGTCCTCTGAGCTTCAGTTACAGAACCCAGGCAGCAGGAGGGCAGGGCCCAGCCCCTTCTCACCCATCCTCAAGGCAGGCAGGAACTCTGAAGCCAGCTTCCACCAGGGGTTCCCTTAGCCCCCACCCTCCAAAAGCCCCAGACCCTGCCAGGCCTCACCCTGCCAGCATCGTGGCCCCAGCTGAGGACTCCCAAAGGCAGTTCCTGCTAACACAAGCAGGAGGCCTCAGGGCATCCCGCAGGGCACACACCAGATCGACCTGGGCTCCTCACGCACCTCCCAGATCTAGCCCTCTAGTGGGTCCTGGCCCACAAACCCCCACGCCCCGCCCCTGAGATGAGCCCCACCGCCCACCTGCCCTCCAGCCCTGGAGACTTTTCTCTCCTTTGGCCATGGCTCCCATTGGGAGGCTGCAGGCCCTCCCTGGGCTGGACCAGAGGGGACAGACTGTCTCTCCCCCGCGACTTCTGGGGGCACTGGAGTCCTTGGCCTGGTTACCTACAGCATTTATAGCCCTCCAGTAAGTTATTTGGAGTTGTCACCGAGCAGCATGTGCCTGGGGCAGAGCCTTCACCTCCAGCCCCTGGACCACCTGACTGCTGCCTCCGCCTGCTCCAAATACGGCCACCGCCTCTTTTGTTAACGGGACAGTTGATCCATTAAATTAAAAATCATTCAATAGATCATTTTTTTCCTGGCCTGCACAAATACGTATTCTACTTCAATTCATGAAGCATCAGTACTCGCTGCAGGGATAATTCCCCAGGCGGGAGAGGAGTTTCGGGGAAAGTGCCCCGAAAGGGAGACTCCCCAAAAATCCCTTTCCCAACAGCCAAGGCAGGAAGGCCAGAGGAGCCTGCCCCGGGCCAGGGCCCAGACCCGCCGCACAGCAGCCCGCTCTCCCGGCCACTTCCGCCGGGGCCTTTCCGAGCGAAGTCCATTAGGGCCAGAGCTCTGCGCCTCCCCTACCCGGGGTCCGGGCAATACGCAGCCCCGACCACCGCCCGCGGCCCGCCCTCGGCCCGGGGGAAGCGCAGAGACACACTGGAGGCATTTTCTTCCCTCTGGAATTGATTGTTTTTTGTTTTTGTTTTAATAGCAGGACTTTTCCAAGCAAAAAGTCTCCTGAGGCGGGTGGTAAAAAAAGCGTCTACATCCAAGCTCGGAACAAAAGCCCTTTGGAAATCCCGCGGCGGGGCCGGGCGCGGGCGGATGCGGCGGGAGGGGCGGCCGAGCGCGCCCAGGACCTGCGTCGGGAGAAGCTGCGCAGCGCCCACCGCGGGGGTCAAGTCCCGGCGGCCCCACCTGCTCCGGAGTCGGGCCTGTCCCTCCGTCTGGGGAGGCGGCCGGAGGCGCCATCACCGCAAATTTATGGCCCGGGTGACGTGCTTCCTACTCCCACAGTGGGGCCCAGTGACATTAAACAGAAAATTGACGAGAACGGAGCGAAGCCGAATCCCTTTCCCTCCAGCCCGGTCCCCTTCGCTTTTCGGGGAGGGAACCAGGGACCAGAGCAAGGGCGTCCCCGAGTTTGTGCGCTCAGGAGCCCGTGCCGGAGACTTCTCCCGGATTCCAGAGCCCAGGCCGCGTGCCTCGGCCGCGCGACCCCCGCCCGGACCGCACCCCTTCGCCGGCCGCAACCTCAGCTCCCGTTCCACGTGCCTGGGGTGGCCAGGCAAAGTGGGGTCCCGCACCGGGGTCGCTCCCGCTCGGAGGGCCCAGGCCGGATGAGGCTCCGACGCGCCCTCGGCCCTCCCTCCGCGCCCCAGCTCCGGAGAGCGCCCCAGTGCCTCCAGCACAGCTGGGGAGGGAGGACCCCGGTTGCCCAGCCCCCACCCTCGCCGCTGCGCCCCGCCCTCGGCCGGCGCAAGTGGGAGAAGAGAGCGGGAGATGAGCAGGGCGCGCCTGGGTGGCTGCCGGGGGTCGCTCCTCTGGCCTCGAGCGCCCGCTCCCTCCGCCCCCCGGCACCTCCTGGCACCGAACCCGCCGCGCCGCGTCCTTAAAGGCGCCGTCTGCTCTGCTGGCCTTTGTCCGCGTGTCAGGGAAGGTCACACTGGGGGGTGGTGCGGGGACAGCGACACTGCCGGGCGCCGGCATACCCCCTACCCCCCTCCCCCGCCCCTGGGGCACTTGCTGCGGCCCTGCAGGCGTTGGTCTTGTCGCACTTGTCCTGGCGTGCTGGGTTACACACAGCCATGACCGGAGCCAGCGCATGTGTTTCTCAGAGAAGAATCCAGGGAGCCCTGTGGGGGCTGCTTGGGGAAATGATGCTGCCATCCCTACGCCCCTGGTGCCAAACAGGGAGAATAAAGGAGCCCTGGCCTGAGGGAGACAGCCCCAGGGGACGGACAAAACCCTGGTTCATAGCCCAGAGAGGGAACGGGAGGGCCAGGCCTCAGCCACCTCCAATCCTGCGCTGCCTGAGCCAACTCCATTCCTCACCCCTCTGGCCTGCGTGGTTATCGTGGGCAGCAGGGGTACCAGATCCTGCCCTGCCTGTTCAACCCTCTAGACAGCCTGGGACACAGAGGGCATGGTGGCCATGCCTGTTTTACAGATGAGCAGAAGGAGACTGTGAGAACAAACAACATGCCCTTGTTCACACCTGGGGCCTGGGTGCATAGGCCCTGGATTCTTCTGGAAAACTAGTCCTAGGGTTGGCTGGCTTGTGGGCCTCGGACCACCCTAAGACTCATGGCTGGGGCAGACATGATGCATCCCGACTTCTACCTTGTAGACCAGGAGCAGAACAAAATGGGCCTCGTGACCAGCCATTGGGTGTCTTGGCCACAGCACCCACGGACAGATGTGTCAGGGTCCAGCTCTCCCTGGGAAGCCCTTCCGAAAGCTGGCGGCTGGCCTGTTTCTCTGTCACTGGGATGAGGCCCCAGCAAGGCAGATCGCAGCCTGCAGCCGGGAGGAACTGCTAATATATGGCAAGAGTCTGGAAAGCAGATTCCAAAAGGTCACCTTGGACTGAAACCAACAAGATTAGGTTGAACAGGCTGGATGTGAACCTCCACTTTCAGGTTCAAAAATCAGTTGTAAAAATGCAGGCAGCTTCCCACTGAAGACTTGCTGGGCCAAGCCACAGCTGTCTGCACCACTCAGGCAGCTCATCCACCCCCTGTCTCCCCGACACAGGCCCCCTTGTGAATTTCCCTGAGCCCCAGCAGCTGAGCCTGCGCCCTGGGGTGGGAGTGGGAGCTCCCAGGATGTCTGACCCGCTGTCTCTGATGTCAGGTCCGCTGGGGGAGGGGATGCAGCTGGGGACAGTAGAGAATGGGGTCCTTGTGCCACTGTCATCAGGCCCAGGGCTTCCATGAACACGGCTTTGTCTGCACCCATACCCCGTGGTGACCATGGGACCAGCGGATCAGTGGGCCTCTGAACAGGAGGGGCGTGCAGAGCTGCTTTTTGGCCTCAGTTAACTCTTAAATGGGTGTCAGAGGCACTGTCTTTCCTGAGCTATGCGCCTCGTGCCTGGGAGCCTTAGGGCCACGCGGAAGGGTAGAAATCAGTTTCAGGTCCCGAGGTCTGGAACAGCTTTTTTAAACCCAGTTTTTTTCCTATGAAAATAGCTGCAGACACTGGGGGAGGGAGAGGGTGGTCCTGAACCTGATGACTCTGAAATATGCTTGGCCTGTCCCAGAGATTCCTGCTCCCAACCCAGGCCCAGATGGCAACAGAAGCTCATGGTGAGTATGCACTGGTCCTGGTCTGGTTCCAGCATGCACCGCATTGCTGGGGAGGTCTTGGTGGTCCAGAGGAGGTAGCCCCCACCCTGGGCATCCATCCACGCAGGCCCCAGCCCCTGCAGGACGACCCCATTACAGAAGGGAGAAGTATATGGAGACCCCCGGCCGAGGTTGGGAGACCTGGAAGCTGGAGGTGGTGCACCTGGATATAGTGTGATGGGTTGATGGGTGGGTTATATTCTCTTCTTTAGAATTTTCTATGTTTTTCAAATTGCCCTTTTGAAATGTATTCATACTGTAATCAGAAAACAAAACAGGCCGGGCGCGGTGGCTCACAGCTGTAATCCCAGCACTTCGGGAGGCTGAAGCGGGTGGATCACCTGAGGCCAGGAGTCCAAGACCAGCCTGGCCAACTTGGTGAAACCCTGTCTCTACTAAGAATACAAAAATTAGCCAGGCGTGGTGGTAGGCACCTGCAGTCCCAGCTACTTGGGAGGCTGAGGTACGAGAATTGCTCAAACCCGGGAGGCGGAGGTTGCAGTGAGCCGAGATCTCGCCACTGCAGTCCAGCCTGGGCAACAGAGAGGGACTCCGTCTCAAAAAAAAGAAAACAAAGCAAACCAATGAACACTATTCCAAACAAATGTCCAGCCTCCCTCTGCCAGAGATCAGAGGCTGCAAGGTGGGCTCTGTCCCCAGCCACACAGCTGGGGAACCCACAGGGTGCCAGGCCCCCTCAGCCCCATCCCTGCCCCACAGGCTCCTGGAGTGATTGTAGGCTCTGGACTGTCTCAGTTTGCCCACAGCCTCCCCTAGGTGCCTGGGGAGCCACTGGCCAGCACTCCAGTCAGGGCTTGACGGGGAGACAGAAACCAGGCTCGAACTCCTTCCCATGGCCCAAAACGCCAGTGTGCACAGTGAGGGGAGCCCTGGCCAGACAGCACAGACGGCATTCCTGCCCTCGAGAGGCCCAGGGCCCCAGGGAGCCAGAGGGGCAGGGTGCCTGGCAGTATCCAGGCACATGGGCCCAGGCCCCCCGACACCGGGCTGAGGCCAGCCTCCCCCAGAGCGGTTTGGAGCCCCGCCCTGGAGGGGGAGTGGATCGCCCAGCATGGGAGCCACCAGGTGGTGAGGCTGCCTGGCAGGGCTGGACCCCCTTTTGGATCCCCCTTCTGATTTCTGCACCTCTGAGTCTTGCCCATGCCATAACCTCACCCTGCCAAGGCCAAGGGACAGGGGGGCAACAATGCCCTCACCAAGCTTGCCCTGGGACAGCCACCTCACTCGGGGGAAGCTGGGTTGTGCCGAATTTTCTGCATGGTGTGGGTCCGGGGGCTGGGGGCCACTTCGCCTCCCTGCACCCGTCCTAGGACCCTGGGGCCGAAGCAGGCTGGAAACCCTGTGGGGACAAGTGGAGCCCAGGGACTTCTAGGAGAGGGTCGTATGTGACAAGCGGCTCCGGCAGACATGGGCTTGTGAACTTGGGGGCTGGGGTGGGGTCAGGGGTATGAACAGTGCAGGCCTAGAAGCCTCAGACTCTGAGGGGCAGGAAAGAGTCCCCAACACAGAATCAGAGAAGGAGCCCCGAGTGGGGGAAAGAGGAAACAGGCGCAGTGGGCGCTGCCATCCTTCCTTGGGGCGCATTTCCTCCCTGCCCTGACCAAGAGGAAGGGACCCTCCTGCCTCCAGAAGGGACTTCTCCAAGCCCAGGACACACGAGGAAACCGAGGCTCAGTCACCAGGAAGCCCTCACTCCCTGTCAAGGCCACCCAACAGGAAGAAGGGGAGGCAGGATTTGATCCCAGGCTTCCCTCCCAGCCTACACGCTGCTGCACTACCCAACCCTGAGGACCCCAAGAGCCTCCAAGAATGTGGGATTTTGGTTCTGAGCCTCCACAGGGGCCACTGGTGGCCTCTGGTTCAGGACCACCAGAATTGGCCCAGACGCCCGAGCAGCCAAGCGGAGGGCTTTGTGGAGTGTGGGGGTGTGTCCTCCCCATGGCCACAAACAAAGCCCACCCCTCAAATGCAGGTGGGGTGGGGCAGGGGAGCGCCTCGGCTTGGTCATCTGGCCTCCAGTGAAGCTGCCTGCTCCTCCTCACCCGCACGGGAGGCTGAGGGTGGGGCCCTGGGGGAGGGGCTGCCCCAGGCTGTAGTGCCTGGGAGAGCTGGGGGTGGGGAGAGGACAGGCGGATGGCCCTCCTGCCTGGCCCTGGCTGCCCAGGTCTTGCTGCCTCTCCCTGTTGGGTGATTTAGATGATTATAGACCTGAGGTCCCGCTAGGCGCGTTGGCCGATGCCTGTAATCCCAGCACTTTGGGAGGCTGAGGCAGGTGGATCACTTGAGCTCAGGAGTTCGAGACCAGCCTGACCAACATGGTGAAACCCCATCTCTACTGAAAATACAAAAATTAGTGTGGTGGCGCGCCCCTGTAATCCCAGCTACTCTGGAGGCTGAGGCAGGAGAATCGCTTGAACCTGGGAGGCGGAGGTTGCAGTGAGGCGAGATCATGCCACTGCCCTGCAGTCTGGGCAACAGAGCGAGTCTGTCTCAAAAAAATATAAATAAATAAATAAACAAACCTGAGGTGCAAAGTTTAAAGGTTTGGGTGACACATCAGAGGCAGGCCTGGGGAACAGGCGTCTGTCCCACCCTCCCAGACCACATCCTCCAAGGGCTTGGGCCCCGGGGATGCTGGGTGGCCCCTTGGAACTGTGAGGAGCTGACACATGGGTGGGGACCAGAGGAGGGGCCGTGGAGCGCCCTGGTGAGGGTGTGGGCGCTGGTGGGGCCTGCCTGGTGTGTGATGGGGATAGGCACAGGCATGGGGGTGGCCCACATCCAAGAGAGTGGGCTTCTGCGGCCACCTCCTCTCCACACGGCGGCCCCAGGTCTAGCTCGGGCCTAACAGCCCAGCCATCCCTGAGAGCCAGCGCAGAGGGTACAGCAGCTGCCTCCTCTCGGGGCCCGCTGGACGGTTGCCATCCTGCCAGAAGCACAGGGCGGGAACTCCCGTGCCCATCACCAGAGAGGGAAATGCTCCTTGGTCTCAGGAGGTGGCGGGGCCCGAGACTCACACGGACCTGGGCGCAAGTCGGCCAGTTCCAGCTGGGCACACTGGGCAGGTCACCCACCTCCCGAGCCCTCCGTGTCCAGGCCATTGTGGGAAAACCCTCTCCAACAGGGGAGTGAAGGAACAGGATGGAGTGGGGGTGGCCCCAAGGCACGGGGAGAACCAGAGGCTGCGGGTGAGGCCCCACTGTGGGTGAGGCCCCACCGTGTGCCCTGTCCCGTCTCTTCCTCTGAGGGCAGGTGCCTCACCCAATCACCCTCCCGGCTTTCTCAGCCGCCTCTGCCTGGGCTTGCTCCTGTCTGGTGTTGGGTGACCTGCCTGCTGCTCTCAGGCCCCACACCCATTTGTGGTCTCGTGGCCATGAGTGGCCCTGTCCCCGACTCTGAAGTAGTGTAGGAGCTCCACTGCAGTGGGCACAGTGGTGGCCCCCAAATGATTGGTCCACCTGGAGCCTGTGAACACAACAGGCTTATTTGGGGAAAGGGTCTTTGTCCAGAGACAAAGGCCCTCAGAAGATAGAGGTCGGGGGAGATTTGAGAGGGAGGTGAGAGAGGCCGCATGAAGACGAGGCAGAGACAGGAGTGACACAGCCAAGGCGACAGGACACCTGGGGCCACCAAACGCCAGAAGAGGCGGAAGGAACCTGCCCTGCAGCCTGCAGACAGAGGACAGTCCTGCCGACAGCTTGATTTTGGTTCCGGCCACCAGGACAGGGAGAGAATAAACTTCTGTTGTTTGCAGCTGCCCCATTTGTGGTCCTTTGTTGGGTGGCCCCAGATATAATCCCAGCACTGGCCTGGCCCATGGGCAGCTGTCCCCAGCCCGGTGGAGGGTGTGGCTGTGACTTTCCCCCCAGCAGATCCAGGACCCCAGTCTCCGTCTGAGCTGCCATTGGGCTGTTGGGCGCCTGCCAGCCTGTGGCGGAAGGACCAGGACCTGGGGGCGGGCAGGGAGCAAGGGCTGCGTGAACTGGCTGGGAGGAAGGACTGAGGCCACACCGGTGCCCGGGGGGATGCAGACGTCACCAGTGTGGAGTCTGGGGCCGTTCTGACAGGCTTTAGATAGAAATTTCTTTTTCTCTCTGGAAAGGGTGGCGGGTGGACCTGAGTGCAAGGGAGCGTGGACTGGGAACTCGGGGAGCCTTGGGTTCTGCCTCATCCCCTACATCCCTGTGGGGCCACGCCCACTCACCGAGGGGTTCTTGCCGCCTTGACTGAGGGTGGCCGGGCACCAGCACCTTCGCAGCTTTGCCCCACACTTCGGCATGGGGGGCGGGTGGTGCAGAGTTCTCCTGTTTTACAGAGAAGGGAACTGAGGCACAGGGAGAGGACAGTTAGCCGCTGGTGCTGACCATGGACTCACCTTGTCCGGCCACCCGTGCAGCCCCTGCCCTCCATGACGAAGTGCTCATGTGTCCTGGCTGCCCCCCGACCCCACTCCCACCTCCCTGGCTAAACAAAGGAGACCTTGGCGCGAGTTCTCCTTTTTCCTTTCTGGAAGGAATGGCAGACTCTGGACATGCTCCTAGAGATGGGAGGTCAAAATGATCAATGTCCAGGGTCCCTTCATTGCAGAGGGTCTCGAGTCACCTCATTTAAAAGTGGGAAACTGGGGATCCTGGAGCCTCCCCTGCACCCTAGATGCTTCTGGGGCCCTTGAGAACTTGCCCTGAGCTGTCACTTGGCCTAGACTCCCAGCCACTTTCAGGGCACAGAGAAACTGCCCCTACTCTGAAAATGTGGAGACCAGGACCCAGAGAGGTAGAGTGACTTGCCCATGGCCACACAGCCTGTGAGGGATGGCCAGGTTTGGTCTCTGCCAGTTGTTCTGGCTCTGCTCCTGCAATCACAGCCACCACCCCTGAGGCTTGCCTGGGGTGGGGACAGAGGGTGGGGACCCGGGAGCGAGGGGCAGGGAGCTGGTGGGGAGCGGGGAGTTGGGGAAGAGAGGCACAGCCAGGTGCACGTTATGAGCTCAAGGGCAGCATCCCGGTCCATTTGTCCTTTTCAAAGCGTGGCCTGGGGCTGGGCGCAGTGGCTCACGCCTGTAATCCCAGCACTCTGGGAGGCTGAGGCAGGCGGATCACGAGGTCAGGAGATAGAGACCATCCTTGCTAACACGGTGAAACCCCGTCTCTACTAAAAATACAAAAAATTAGTGGGGAATGGTGGTGGGCACCTGTAGTCCCAGCTTCTCAGGAGGCTGAGGCAGGAGAATGGTGTGAACCCAGGAGGCGGAGTTTGCAGTGAGCCGAGATCTTGCCACTGCACTCCAGCCTGGATGACACAGCGAGACTCCATCTCAAAAAAAAAGAAAAAAAAAAAACCCCCACCAAAAAAACAAAGTGTGGCGTGGGACATCTCCCATCCACCCATATGTCACCCAGGACTGGCTCAGCACCTCCCACCCGCCACCACTAGCTCACCCATGACACATCACCTCCCACCTGTCACTGCTGGCTCACCTGTGACACCCCAGGCAGCTCAGATGCTCAGCAGGTCCTGCTGGTGAGAAGGAGGCAGCAACCTGTGCTGTCTGGGACCCAGGCATTGCCGGGCGCTGGAGGGACCTGGGACCTCTGCCACGCTGGAAGCTGGCCTCTCATACAGACGGTGCCTGCCAGATGTGGACGGGCTCCTCAGGCTCCTGGCGGCCCACCCCTGCATTCTCACCATTCCTCCTAGAAGTCTCCTGGCCAAAGAGGACTCGAGGCCTGTCCCATCTGTGCCTGGGGCTCACTGTGGCTCCCTTCAGTGGGGCTCTGCTCTCTCCCCACCTGCTTCTCCTCCAGCTCCCGAGCTCTGCCCCAGCACCCCCCCCCCGAGCCTCTCCCATTCCTGGCCCCAGCCTGGCCAGGGATCCCAGGGGGTGCCTTCGCCAGCCCAGCCCCTTGCCTGGTGGATCACCACCAAAGTGCTGGGATTACAGGTGTGAGCCACCGTGCCCAGCCTGCTCTATGACTCATTTTACATTAATTGTGGGGATGGGGTCACTTTCTTCTGTCAATGTCCAACCGATACTGGATACCTGGCAGGGAAAGGTCACCTCTGCCCCCTGCTCTGCAGAGGCCTTTGTTACCGATGGGCAGAGGGGAGGCACCGCTTTCTGGACCCGCCCTCTGGTCCAGGGTCTCTTTGCTTATTCCTGCGCCAATCATCCAGGCCCCGTACCGCCGTCAGTGCACCGCGGGCTTCAGCAGAGGAGGCTGAGGGCCGGGCTGTGGGGCCAGAGAGTTCATCGTAGTGTCCTAGGCCCCTAGGACAACTTGCTTGTCCTGGCCACGGAGCACAGCTACCTTGACAGCAGCCTCTGCAGTCATCCCAGGCGCTCCAGACAGGGGCCTAGCCCAGGGCCAGTCTCTGAGTATCCTGTGGATGAGGAAAGAAGCAGCTCTCAGGGAAGGGGCACCCCATGGGTCAGCCGGCTGCCTGGTTCAGTCACCACATGGGCACATAGGGCCAGTATGGGTGCACAGGAGCTGGGACACGGCACGGAGCCAAGCGCTGGCGCCTATGTTGTCAAGAGTGTGCATAGCTGCTCGAGGGGCTGCATGGGGGCTGCAGTGTTCAACCGGGCAGCCAAGGTGACCTTGGAGCACAGTACTGCAGGCAAGGAGGAGGCATACAGCTGGGGGGCATTTCTGATTAGGGGACTGGAAGGCACAAAGGCCCTGGGGCTTCCAGGAAGGAAAGGAGGCAGCGGGGCCTTCAGTGGGGCAGGAAATGGGGAGGGGAGAAGAGATGGGGTCAGAGGGTTCAAGCCGGTGGCTGGATTCCAGAGGTCTTGGAAGGCCGAGGGGAAGACTTTGGCTCCGGGACTGTGCCTTGGGGGGCCCGTGGAGTTCTTGGAGCCTGGGCTGCTTACAGGGAGGGAACCAGAGGTGGTCCCAGTGGAGGGGATGCAGGGCCAGGGAGGAGGTGACGGTGCTGGCTCGGGGAGCGAGCAGACTGGCTGGGAAGGCCCAAGCTGGACATTGCCTGAATTTTGAAGATGCCCCAGATCTGTTGTGGGTGTTCATGTGGGTGTGGGGGACACAGCCACGGGCCTGTGTTCCTGGGGCGGGGGGGCCCTCACTGAGTTGGGTGCCAGAGGGCCAGCAGATTCCATGGCAACTCAGGGCTCTGCATGGCCGTCTGCCGGGCTTAAAGAAGTCGTCAGGCGGCCGGTTCGAGCAGGAGCATGTGAGGGACGCCTACTTGGCTTGGAGATGTGGACTCCGGAGCCTGCCGCAGAGCACGGAATGGGAAACCAGTGTGGATGAGGTCATCTCAGGGACGCTGGACACAGGATGGAGCTTCAGGAGGGAGGAGGGGCCAGGAAGCAGAGACCAGAGACACAAGAATGCCTCCTGGAAGCCTCAAGAAGGGAGGTCCCACCAGGAAGGAGTCGTCCCCGGGTTGACTAAGAAGCCGAGCGGTGTCCCTTGGAGCTGACACCATGGAGGCCACGTGACCTGCACAGGCCCTGGTCCCCCCGACACTCAGGCTAAGTGCCCAGGCACAGGCCACATCCCTCCAAGCCCGTGTGGCCACAGTCCCAGGGCCCCTCCCTGGAACAGCCTGTTTTCTCCAGCCGCAGCATCCAGAGCTTTCCGGAACCCCACCCTGCGCTTCCTGGGCCCATGGGCATTCCTGGCAGGTGGAGCTCCCCGAGGCCTCCCAACCTGCCCTGGAGGAGGGAGGAGCCCTGTCCCATCCTGTTCCTGGGAGATCCCCCCCAAGCACTGACCCTGGGAGCAGAGTCCCCCTCACCCTCTGCTTCCCCAGGGGGCACACATAGCTGGGTCTGGGCCTTGATGTCCTCGGCTATGCAACAAATGGCCACAGACTGGGCGCTTCAATGGCAGGAAGTTCTTTTCTTACGGATTGAGGAGCCAGAAGCTGGCTACCGACGTGTGGTGGTGTGAATCCTTCCGGGGGCTCTGCGGGGAGGCCTGTCGCAGCCTCTGTCCCAGCTTCAGGTGGTCTCCAATCTTTCTCTGCCTCACTCTTTTTTTGTATATTCTTTCTAAAATTGTATATTGTCAGTGGCGAAACTGAATGAAGTATTTCAGTAACTTGCCTGGTAACAACGCCCGGGTTTGAATTTGTCCATTTGGCTTCATATACTCAAATGCCCTGCAAGCAAACTAGCACTTACCCTCGAAATCAGAACCATTTGCAATTTTTCCTTTTTTTGGTGGGTGTGTGTTTGTCTCACTAGGAGTTGACAGATGAAAACTGCCTGCGGGTGGTGCGGTCCCTGACTGTGTACACGCCCCACAATTTCAGGCTCCTAAAATTTTATGTGGTTATTTTTAAAATTGTGGTTATATATATAATTTACCATTTTAACCATTTTTAAGTGCACAGCTCATTGGCACTGGGACTGTCTCAGTGTCTCACTCATTTATTTATTTATTTATATATATATTTTTAAGATGGAGCCTTGCTCTGTCGCCCAGGCTGGAGTGCAGTGGCACGATCTCGGCCAACCACAATCTCCGCCTCCAGGGTTCAAGTGATTCTCCTGCCTCAGCCCCCCAAGTAACTGGGACTACAGGTGCACGCCACCACGCCCAGCTAATTTTTGTATTTTTAGTAGAGACGGGGTTTCACCATGTTGGCCAGGATGGTCTCGATCTCTTAACCTTGTGATCCACCCACCTCAGCCTCCCAAAGTGCTGGGATTACAGGCGTGAGCCACCGCACCCAGCCTCAGTGTCTCACTCTTAGAAAGACACCAGGCACTGGATTAGGACCCACTCTACTCCAGTCTGACCTCATCTTAGCTTGATTACAGCTGCAAAGACCATATTTCTTTTTCTTTTTTTTTTTTTTTTTTTTTTGAGATGGAGTTTTGCTCTTGTTGTCCAGGCTGGAGTGCAATGGCATGATCTCAGCTCACCGCAACCTCTGCCTCCCGGGTTCAAGTGATTCTCCTACCTCAGCCCGAGTAGCTGGGATTACAGGCATGTGCCACCACGCCCAGCTAATTTTTTGTATTTTTAGTAGAGAGGGGGTTTCTCCATGTTGGTCAGGCTGGTCTCAAACTCCCAACCTCAGGTGATCCGCCCGCCTCGGCCTCCCAAAGTGCTGGGATTACAGGTGTGAGCTGCCACACCCGGCCGACCCTATTTCTAAATAAGGTCACGTTCACAGGTATGAGGGCATCAGGACTTGGACATATTTGGGGGGCACAATTCCACCTTCTGAGTCAGGCTGAAGTGAAGGGGATGGATGACACTCTGGGCCAGTTCCTGACTCCGGCAGGACGTCAATTATGATATCACAAACTCTCAAAGTCCATTTCAGGAAGGGCTGCCTGCTTCTGGTGGAGATGGCCGGCTTAGCCCTGTCCCCCGCACCCCTGCCCCCGAGGCCAGCACCTCCTCTCCTTCCTCCTCCTCTGGGACCCGGCTGCCTCTAGCATGTACCTGACCTCATAAGGCACTGCAGTTTCCATCCAGATGTGGCTGCCCCTGGCTCCAGCAGGTTCCCAGGAACCCTGAGGATTTTTTTTTTTTTTTTTTTAGATGGAGTCTCACTCTGTCACCAGGCTGGTGAGCAGTGGCCCAATCTCAGCTCACCACAACCTCCGCTTCCCGGGTTTTAGCGATTCTACTGCTCAGCCTCCCGAGTAGCTGGGATTACAGGCACCTGCCACCACGCCCAGCTGATTTTTGTATTTTTAGTAGAGACAGGGTTTCACCATGTTGGGCAAACTATTCTTAAACTCCTGACTTCGGGCGATCTGCCCACCTTGGCCTTCCACAGTGTTGGGATTACAGGCGTGAGCCCCTGCACCCGGCTGACCCTGAGAATCTTTGCTCTAGGACCCAGCCTTGAGAGGGTTGTTTTGAAGGAGAAGGTTTAGAAAATGGGAAAAGAGCCTTGAGGGAAAGAAGGAAAAGGTGAGAGGCTTGAGGGTCAGAGGCCAGGCAGGCTCTGGGGTGCCAGGGACCAAGGGCCCAGGAACTGAGGCTCGGCGACTTCCCCAGGTATCCAGGGCTAGGCCCCCACCAGGAGTAGGGTTAGAGGCTCTGTCTGCAACAGGTCCCAGGACCCCACAGGAAACCACCTTCTCCCAGATCTGCCTGTGCCTGTGGGTGACCAGGTAGCTCCAGGACCTGCTGAGCCTCATTTGAAAATCAGACTTGGCTGGGAGGGGTGGCTCACACCTGTAATCCCAGCACTGTGGGAGGCCAAAGCAGGCAGATCATGAGGTCAGGAGTGCAAAACCAGCCTGGCCAAGATGGTGAAACCTTGTCTCTACTAAAAATACAAAAATTAGCCAGGCGCGGTGGCAGGTGCCTGTAATCCCAACTTCTCAGGAGGCTGAGGCAAGATAATCACTTGAACCTGGGCGGCAGAGCTTGCAGTGAGCTGAGATTGTGCCATTGCACTCCAGCCTGGGTGACAGTGAGAGTGTCTCAAAAAAAAAAAAAAAAGATCAGACTAAGCCAGGCACGGTGGCACATGCCTGTTATCCCAGCATTTTGAGAGACCGAGGCAGGAGGATTGCTTGAGGTTAGAAGTTCAAGTCCAGCTTGGGCAACATGATGAGACCCCCCACTCTACAAAATAAAAACAAAAATTTGCCTGGGTGTGGTGGCACGTACCTGTAGTTCCAGCTATTCCAGAGGCTGAGGCGGGAGGACTGCTTGAGCCCAGGAGGTTGGGGCAGCATTAAGCACTGATCCCACCACAACCTAGACAACAGAGTGAGACCCTATCTCAAAAAAAGAAAGAAAGGGCCGGGCGCGGTGGCTCAAGCCTGTAATCCCAGCACTTTGGGAGGCCGAGACGGGCAGATCACGAGGTCAGGAAATTGAGACCATCCTGGCTAACCCAGTGAAACCCCGTCTCTACTAAAAAATACAAAGAAAGGCCGGGCGCGGTGGCTCAAGCCTGTAATCCCAGCACTTTGGGAGGCCAAGATGGGCGGATCACAAGGTCAGGAGATCGAGACCATCCTGGCTAACCTGGTGAAACCCCGTCTCTACCAAAAAATACAAAAAACTAGCCGGGCGAGGTGGCGGGCGCCTGTAGTCCCAGCTACTCGGGAGGCTGAGGCAGGAGAATGGCGTGAACCCAGGAGGTGGAGCTTGCAGTGAGCTGAGATCTCTGGCCACCGCACTCCAGCCTGGGCAACAGAGCAAGACTCCGTCTCAAAAAAAAAAAAAAAAAGAAAGAAAGAAGAAAATAGGACTCACACAAGTCTCTCTCAGGGGGTGCCTGGGAGAATGAGGGGGGTCATCGGCTCCCAGCAGTGACCAGGAGCAGGGCCAGCCATGAGGAGGCACTGGCGCCCCTCTGCTGGGGTCAAAGAAAGGCTGACCAAGATCCACCAGGCCCGTGCTGCAGGCCATAAGACACACCCTCTGGGCATTTATCTTGCGTTTTGTTTGTCCTCGCCAAGTCTGCCAAGGGACCCCATCTGGATGCCAGCTCCTCACAGCCCGTTTCTCTGGAGCCTTCCTGTCCGGTCCCCCGGAGTTTCTGTGAAGCCAGATCATGGCCGGGGAGCTCCAGGGTACATTTGTGCACATGAAGAGCCAGCCCAGGAAGGGCCTGCAGCTGCCCCAGGACCTCCAAGCCTCCTCGTCTCCACAGAGAAGGCCTGGGGGCACGAGGGACCCTGAGCTCTGGTGAGGGTCCTCTGCCACCCCTCTGTACCCTGCCTGCCCGCTAAGGCTGCCATGGGCCCACTGGGCAGAGACAGCAGAGCTGTCCCTGGACCCTGGGGCTCTGTACTCTCCGCCCACCCCCAGCAGGGTGCTGGTGCATCACAGAGCTCCAGCCCGAGCCTGCATCCAACATGGAGAAGGAAGTTCCAGAGCCTTGGTCAGTGGGACCCAGGGCCCAGCCTTCCTGCACCACCTTGTTCTGCAGACCTACACACAGGGACACCGTCACCAGCCCCAGACTCCAGGGCAGACCCAGCCGGGCTGGGAGCGCAGAGCCTGGACAGCGGCCACCTGGTTCTCTCGGCACCACTCCGTGAAGGCAGCAGCAGGACCAGATCAGTCCCACCCGAGAATGACCGCCGGGGCCCGTCTGTTGAAAGGTGGCCCCTGGCTGGGCACAGTGACTCACACCTGTAATCCCAGCACTTTGGGAGGCCGAGGCGGGTGGATCACTTGACGTCAGGAGTTGGAGACCAGCCTGGCCAACAATGGTGAAACCGCATCTCTACCAAAAATACAAAAATTAGCCAGGCGTGGTGGTGCACACCTGTAATCCCAGCTACTGGGGAGGCTGAGGCAGTAGAATTGCTTGAACCCGGGAGGCAGAGGTTGCAGTGAGCCGAGATTGCGCCACTGCACTCCAGTCTGGGTGACAGAGCGAGACTCCGTCTCAAAAAAAAAAAAAAGAGTTGACCCCTGAGTTGTCCCACTGGGTAATCCCACCAACCCCGAGGCAGCCACCGTGATGCCGCTGTCCAATGAGCACCAGAAGTCCCTTGTCAGAGGCCCCCCAGCTGTGGACAGAGCCCAGGCAGCCCGACCCAAACACTGCACCTGCTGGCTTTGGGGTTGCCACGTGGGAAAGCACCACACGAGGTGGGCGGGGACTCCCCAGGGGTGCAGTCTGGGATAAACCGCCTCAGCTGCACCAGGCCTGGCCAGCTGGTCTTTGCATGGTCCACACTCTTGGCTGCACTCGGTTCTGAGGCCTCAAATACACATCGATGCCTCAGTGGTAGCTTCCGACGCCTTCCTTCTTACCACCACCCCTCCTCCTTGTGGGCCCTGGACACAAGGCCAGTCGGGGAAGCCTGGGCTTGGGGAAAGGGGCGTTGTAGGGGTGTCGAGGTGTCCTAGCGTCCAGATGTCCAGGCTCCAAGTGTCCAGACACCCGGGTTCCCTGGTGTCCATGCGTCCAAGTCCCGCTTGGACTGTCACCGCCTCCCAGGACATAGACCCTGCATTCATAGAGCTGGGGCCCCATTAATCTCCAGCTTCTAATTGACATCTAATTTCCAGACGAGGTCACCCTGAACTTAGGTTGGGCCCTAAATCCAATGATATTTAGACATTGGAGAAAGGGAAAGTCAAAGGGTGACTGAGACCCAGAGTGGAGACTGTGCGCCGAGGTGGGGGCGGAGGCTGGAGCCATGTGGGGGCGGTGCGCGGAGGTGGGGGCGGTGCGCGGAGGTGGGGGCGGTGCGCGGAGGTGGGGGCGGTGCGCGGAGGTGGGGGCGGTGCGCGGAGGTGGGGGCGGTGCGCGGAGGTGGGGGCGGAGGCTGGAGCCATGTGGGGCTGCAAGCCCAGGAGCATCTGGGGCCCCCAGAAGCTGGAAGAGACCATGAAGGATCCCCCCGACCCCGCCTCCCCGGGCGCCTCCAGAGGGAATGAGGCCCTCAGGCACCTTGATTCTGTACTTGTGGTCTCCAGACCCGTGAGAGAATGGAATTTTGTTGTTTAACATGAACAACTTTGTGGAAATATTTTACAGCAGTTTAGGAAAGTAAAACAACGTTGCTTTTACACCTCAAAGGCATAGAAGATTATACTGTTCAGGGACCCTCCAGGCACCGTTCCCCTCCCATTTGGTTTTAGGAAAGTCCCACCCACGGCACGGGCGTGGCACCTCACCTTTGTCCGGCGTAGCACCTCACCTTTGTCCAGGAGCAGCACCTAGAAGGTCTTTAACCGCTTGTCCACGTAATCTCCTTCTTCTCGATGGCTACCAGACTCCATGGCCTTGGCTCACCTCTCCGTTACCCAGCCGCCCCGTCCCAGGCACTTAGCCTGCGTCCAGCTCCAGGTGCCACCAGCACGTTCCCACAAATGTCCTGCCTCTACATCGTGGCACCCTCGTGGGACTTGGTGGTGGGAGAGATCCCTGGAAGTAGAATTGCTGGGTGAAGAGCATTTTATTGGTTGAGGGTGGCTGGAGGAGTCTCTCCAACAGTCACAGGCACCTCCCTTCCCACCCCCAGCTGGACTACTTCACAGGAAGGACTGAAGGACGGGGGACCTGCAGCCCAGGGCAGGCCTGGCTGTAGCATCTGGCACGCGGGGCTTCCTGCGGGGCTGGCACTCGCCGCAGCCCCTGCCCACGGGCCAGAGCGCTCTGGCTGCAGGAATCTGTGGCCATGAAGGCGGGAGGGAAGGCTTGGCTCGCTCCCCGGGCGTGTTGATGGACACGCAATTAACCTGCCTGTGGTTATGTTGGCACTGAACTGGAACAGGAAGTTAGCATATAAACCAGAGCCTTTCAAGTTATGACAAATTCATCAAACGAATGAACCTGTGAGCGCAGAGGGCGGTGTGCGTCCAGCCTCTGTGCGCTCCGGTGGAGATAAGCGTTCACTCCAAGGCTCTTTCCAGCCTTTCCCCTGAGCTCTAGGCCCACGTCTTCCCGGCCCCAAACAGAACCTTGCCCAGGGCAGAGACGGGGGCTGGTCCGGAGCAGACACAGGCAGGTGGTCCCATCCCACCAGTGACTCCACACGTCTCTCTGGGCCTCAATTTCCCCAGCTCTCTGGGGAGAGGCCGCTTCCATGATTGGCCCAGCAATGTCTGATTTTCCTTCTGAATTCCAGACGCCAGCTTTGACCCAGTCCTGCTAAAACGCGACAGCATCCCAGCTAACCCTGCTGCGAGAGCAGGTTCCAGAGCCTGTTCCCTCCAGGGGCGGGGTGCTTAGCAACACCCAGGGGGCAGCCCTCTCCGGCCTCCATGCCAGCCTGTGCTCAGTGACGGTGCTTATCAGGCTGGGGGTGTTCTTTAAGTCAGGGGTCCTCAACCCCTGGGCCACAGACCTGTTGGTGTCCTGTTAGGAACTGGACCATGCAGCAGCAAGTGAACTGCGGGCGAGCCAGCGTCCCGGCCTGAGCTCCGCCTCCTGCCAGGTCAGCGGTGGCGTTGGATTCTCATAGGCGCGGAACCCGAGAACCCTACTGTGAACTGCGAACTGCGTATGCGAGGGATCTGGGTTGCACCCTTCTTATGAGACTCTAACGCCTGATGGTCTGAGTTGGAACAGTTTCATCCCGAAACCACCACCACCCTCACTGTCCGTGGAAAAACTGCCTTTCACAAAACCCATCCTGGGTGCCAAAAAGGTTGGGAACCGCTGCTTTAAGTTGTAAGCCCAGCACAGGGTTCTAAATGGCCGGATGCTGCCGCAGAGCTGGAACAGCGGCCTCCGAGCAGGGGTGCTTGTGGGCACCAACTCAGGTGGGGGCCTCCAGTCAGCCCCTTTGCTGGACATGAAGGAACTGAGCCTGAGAGGTCTTGGCTCTCACTCAGGGTCACTCAGCTCACACTGCGGGCAGCGCTGGGACTGGGGGAAGCCCCCTCACAGACCCCCTGGGCAGTCCAGGAAGAGCCGCTCTGGCCTTCCCAGCCTGTTGGACCTGCGACCTCAGGCCACTGCGGTGCTGAGGCCGGAAGAAGTAAAGGCCGGAGCCTCTCTTGGGGCTGAGGGTGGAGGCTGGTGGCGTCGTGAAAGGGTCTTCAAGCCAGTGTCCCCCAGCTGTCACGAGGTGAGGGGCCCTCATCCCTGGGCAGGGCTCCTGCATCCCTGCCCTGTCCCGTGTCTGTGGTGCTGCCAGCAGCCCTCCTGTCCCCAACACAGCCGCTGCCCTGGCTGCCCCGATGCAGTTCTGGGCCCCTCTCTGGCTGTTGAACTCAGACACCACACCCAGGTATCTGGGATGACGGTGCAGAGAAGCCCTTTGGGCCTATTACAGATGAGGTTCCACCCACTGTGTTCCGGCACTGGGTCCCCCCAAGAGGTGCACTGAAGTCCTGATCCCCCGCACATGAGACTGCGGCCTTATTTGGAAATAGCATCTTTGCAGATGTGACCGAGTGAAGATGAGAGAACCTGCCTGCGACTGTGTTGGCAGCTGAACTGGAAGGGAATTTCGTTTTATTACCAAGGCCCTGATCCAGTGACTCTCATCCTTACAGAAAGAGGGACATTTTGACTGGGCGCGGTGGCTCACGCCTGTAATCCCAGCACTTTGGGAGGCTGAGGTGGGCGGATCACGAGGTCAGGAGATCGAGACCATCCTGGCTAACACGGTGAAACCCCGTCTCTACTAAAAATACAAAAAATTAGCCGGGCGTGCTGGTGGGTGCCTGTAGTCCCAGCTCCTTGGGAGGCTGAGGCAGGAGAATGGCGTGAACCCGGGAGGCGGAGCTTGCAGTGAGCCGAGATCGTGCCACTGCACTCCAGCCTGGGAGACAGAGACTCTGTCTCAAAAAAAAGAAAGAGGCCGGGCGCGGTGGCTCAAGCCTGTAATCCCAGCACTTTGGGAGGCCGAGACGGGCGGATCACGAGGTCAGGAGATCGAGACCATCCTGGCTAACACGGTGAAACCCCGTCTCTACTAAAAAGTACAAAAAACTAGCCGGGCGAGGTGGCGGGCGCCTGTAGTCCCAGCTACTTGGGAGGCTGAGGCAGGTGAATGGCGTAAACCTGGGAGGCGGAGCTTGCAGTGAACCGAGATCGTGCCACTGCACTCCAGCCTGGGAGACAGAGACTCTGTCTCAAAAAAAAGAAAGAAAGAGGGACATTTTAACACAAAGACAAGATGGAGTGGGGTCTACAAGGATCGCCAGGAGCCGCCAGGAGCTGAGGGAGAGGCCTGGGCCAAGTTCTCCTGCAGAACCTCAGACAGAACCAGTCCTGCTGACTCCTTGTTCTCAGACTTCAGGCCTCTAGAGCCACAAGAAAATGAATTTATGTTGTGGTTTTTTGTTGTTGTCGTTGCTGCTGTTGCTGTTTGGAGACGGAGTCTCGCTCTGTCACCCAGGCTGGAGTGCAATGGCGCAATCTCGGCTCACCACAACGTCCACTTCCTAGATTCAAGTGATTCTCCTGCCTCAGCCTCCAGAGCAGCTGGAATTACAGGCACGCGCCACCACGCCTGGCTAATGTTTTGTATTTCTAGTAGAGATAGCGTTTCTCCATATTGGTCAGGCTGGTCTCAAACTCCCGACCTCAGGTGATCCACCCGCCTCGGCCTCCCAAAGTGCTGGGATTATAAGCGTGAGCGACTGCACCCGGCCAAATTTCTATTGTTTGAAGCCCTCAGTTTGCGGTCGTTTGGTACGGCAGCCCCAGGACGTGCATATGACTCCCTCCCGTTTTCCCTTCCCTTCCCTTTAGTGCGAGCCAAAGAACCAGCTAGTGCCTTGCATGGTGGGAGGAGAGACAGGAGGTCAGAGAGGAAGCCATGCAAGCAGGGGAGCAGGGAGGAGGCATCCTGAAGGAGGTGAAGCCCGCTTCTCCCCATGGGCAAGGGGAGTCACAAAGGAGGAGGTGCCCAGCTGTGCTGGTCAGTGGAGATGAGAGTCTTAATCAAACATGGAAAGGAGGAAGGCTGGAGTCAGCTCTCTGGTGCTGGACTACAATTGCAGTATTGGTGTGAATGCATGTAACTTTTCTTTTCTTTTTGTTTTTCTGAGATGGAGTCTTACTGGGTCACTCAGGCTACAGTGCAATGGCACAATCTCAGCTCACTGCCACCTCCGCCTCCTGGGTTCAAGCGATTCTCCTGCCTCAGTCTCCTGAGCAGCTGGGATTGTAGGCATGCACCACCACGCCCAGTTAATTTTTGTATTTTTAGTAGAGATGGAGTTTCACCATGTTGGCCAGGCTGGTCTCGAAATCCTGACCTTGTGATCCGCCTGCCTCGGCCTCCCAAAGTGCTGGGATTACAGGCGTGAGCTACCGTGCCCGGTCTCTCTCTCTCTCTCTTTTTTGTTAAGGGTCTCACTCTTGTTGCCAATGCTGAGGTGCAGTGATCAAGGCTCACTGTAACCTCGAACTCCTGGGCTCAACTGATCCTGTCTCCTCAGCCTCCTGAGTAGCTTGGACTACAAGCATGAGCCACCATGCACGGCTTCATGCTTTTTCATACAGTAAATGAATATAGCGAGGTAGGGTGTGTGTGTGTGTGCAGTTCCCAGCTCTGCCTGTCAGAAGGGCCCAGAAACAATGAAGTCCCAGTAGTCATGTGCACGCCCAATGCCCTGCCCAGATCTCAGTTCCGTTTCCCACTAACAGGAACAGAGGTTCTTTGGAGCGAAGGCTACATCCAGGGCTGGGGCAGGGAATGTTTGAGATGAGCCTGGGATATCCTGTTGTGCCAGGAAGTCAGGAAGCACTCAAGGAAACAGGCTGGGCGTGGTGGCTCATGCCTGTAATCCCAGCACTTTGGGAGGCCAAGGTGGGAAGATTGCTTGAGCTCAGGAGTTTGAGAACAGCCTAGCCAACATGGCAAAACCCCGTCTCTACAAACACACACGCAAAAAAATTAGCCGGCAATGGTCTGTATTAGTCTGTTATTACGCTGCTAATAAAGACATACCTGAGTCTGGGTAATTTATACAGGAAAGAGGTTTAATGGACTCACCGTTCCACATGGCTGGGGAGGCCTCATAATCATGGTGGAAGGCGAAGGAGGAGCAAAGTCACGTCTTCCATGGAGGCAGACAGAGTGTGTGCAGGGGAACTCCCCTTTATGGAACCATTAGATAGGCCGGGCGCAGTGGCTCACGCCTGTAATCCCAGCAGTTTGGGAGGCCGAGGTGGGTGGATCACGAGGTCAGGAGATCGAGACCATCCTGGCTAACACGGTGAAACCCCGTCTCTACTAAAATATACAAAAAGTTAGCCGGGCATGGTGGCGGGTGCCTATAGTCCCAGCTACTCGGGAGGCTGAGGCAGGAGAATGGCATGAACCCGGGAGGCAGAGCTTGCAGTGAGCCAACATCGCACCACTGCACTCCAGCCTGGGTGACAGAGTGAGACTCTGTCTCAAAAAAAAAAACCCATCACATCCCGTGAGACCTATTTACTACCTCATGAAGACAGCATGGGAAAGACCCACTCCCATGATGCAATTTCCTCCCACTGGGCCCCTCCCACCATACAGGGGAATTATGGGAGCGACAATTCAAGACAAGATTTGCATGGGGACACAGCCACACCATATCAGTGTCACATGTCTGTGGTCCCACGTGCTCGGGAAGCTGAAGCAGGAAGATCACTTGAGCTGGGACAGTTGAGGCTGCAATGAGCCAAGATTGCACCGCTGCACTCCAGCCCAGGCAACAGAGCGAGACCATCTCAAAATAAAGATGGAGATGTGTCAAAAGGTAAGAGATGGCTCAAGGGGCTTCCCTCTGGCCAAACCTAGGACAATTTATACATAAATGGGGGGTGCAGCAGAAGGAATAATGGAATTATAAAACTTCCATTTGGCATGGCTGGGCATGGTGGCTTACACCTGTAATCCCAGCACTTTTGGAGGCTGAGGCAGGTAGGATCACCTGAGGTCAGGAGTTTGAGACCAGCCTGGCAAACATGGTGACACCCTGTCTCTACTAAAAATACAAAAAATTAGCTAGACATGGTGGCATGCACCTGTAATCCCAGCTACTTAGGAGGCTGAGGCAGGAGAATCACCTGAACCCAGGAGGCAGAGGTTGCAGTGAGCTGAGATTACACCACCGTACTCCAGTCTGGGCAACAAAAGTGAAACTCCGTCTCGAAAAAAAAAAAAAAAAAGTAGGCCAGGCATGGTGGCTCATGCCTGTATTCCCAGCACTTGGGGAGGCAGAGGTGGGCAGATCACAAGATCAGGAGTTTGAGACCAGCCTGGCCAGTGTGGTGAAACCCTGTCTCTACAAAAAATACAAAAAATTAGCCAGGCATGGTGGCACACCCCTGTAGTCCCAGCTACTCAGGAGGCTGAGGCAGGAGAATCGCTTGAACCCGGCAGGTGGAGGTTGCAGTGAGCTGAGATCACGCCACTGCACTCCAGCCTGGGCAAAAGAGTGAGACAAAAAAAAAAAAAAGAAAGAAAGAGAACTTCCATTTGGCAACCAGCATATTAATTGATTCAGGGAAGTGTGAACTCCAGCACTTAAACTACTGGTGAAAGGCCGGTGGAAGCAGGCAATCTGTGTAGCCTCAAATCTCCTCACATAGCATTTACTCTTTACTACTTGTTAATTAGTAAGCACAAAGTAAATTCATTAACTGTACAGTGAAGGAACCTGGCAGATACCACCTTAGCCAGATAATAAACTGTAGTATCACCGGGGTGGAACAAGTCCCAGCATATCATCATGTGGCTCGTGACACACTGCACCGAGGAGAACACCATCACTTCTGAGCTGTGCCTGCCCAAACTGCAGAAATGGTATCCAATCATCAGGAAGCCCTAGACAAACCCAAACTCAGAGATATTTTACAAAGTAACCAGTCTGCGCTGTTCAAAAATACCACAGTCATGAAATACAAAGAAAGACAAATTCAAAAAATAAAAATGGATCATGTTTTAAATTAGATTTTCAAAGAGTGGTCCTCTTGCTCTCTCACCTCACTGGCCTGCCTTATCAGTCAACAGTGACATTCAAGAGTTCCCAGTCCAGGCCGGCGCGGTGGCTCACGCCTGTCATCCCAGCACTCCAGGAGGCCAAGGTGGGTGGATCACCTGAGGTCAGGAGTTCAAGACCAGCCTGGCCAACATGGTGAAACCCTGTCTCTGCTAAAAATACAAAAATTAGCCACACATGGTGGTGCATGCCTGTAATCCCAGCACTTTGAGAGGATGAGACAGGCGAATCACTGGAGGCCAGGAATTCGAGACCAGCCTGGGCAACATGGTGAAACCTCATCTCTACTAAAAATGCAGATTAAATACAAAATACAGATTAAACACCAAAATACAAATTATAGGTGATGGGTGGCTATAATCCCAGCTACTCGGAAAGCTGAGGCAGGAGAGTCATTTGAACTCAGGAGGCAGAGGTTGCATTGAGCCAAGATCACACCAATGCACTTCAGCCTGGGTAACAGAGTGAGACTCCATCTTTAAAAAAAAAAAAAAAAGAGTCCCTGCTCCAGCCCTCAGTGGTCTTAGGGAAGGGCCAGTGAGCCCCCAAACCCTGCCACCTGTGTCACCTTGCAGTGAGAGCCTGAGCAGGCCTCTAAGCCTTCTGGCGTCAGTTTGCCTACCAGCTAGACACGCTCCCCTTGCCCTCCCCACCAGACTCCGAGCAGCCGACTCCAACTGTCAGACTCAAGTGTGGAACAAAACCCTTGCAGGACGAGCCACAGAGAAAGCTGTGAATTCCTCATTGAAGGAGGCGAAAGAAACACATTACAAACTACCACGGGGGCCTGGATTGGATCTGGACCCATAAAAGATGTCACTGGGGCCGCCCGTGAAATTCTCCTGGGGTCTGTGGTTCATGGTGATGTCATGTCGATATCTGGCCCTGGTTGCGATGGTCTGCGGTGGTTAAGGGGAGACACGGACGCTTTCCCTGTTTGAGGAAACACGCCCTCCAGTGATAAGGAACAATGGGCATTAAGTCTGCAACTTACTCTCAAATGGGTCAAAAAAACAGGGAGAGAGGACCAGACGCGGTGGCTCACGCCTATAATCCCAGCACTTTGGGAGGCCAAGGCAGGCGGATCACGAGGTCAGGAGATCGAGACCATCCTGGCTAACACAGTGAAACTCCATCTCTAGTAAAAATACAAAAAATTAGCCGGGGGTGGTGGTGGGTGCTTGTCGTCCCAGCTACTTGGGAGGCTGAGGCAGGAGAATCACTTGAACCTGGGAGGTGGAGCTTGCAGTGAGCTGAGATCACGCCGCTGGACTCCAGCCTGGGCCACAGGGCTAGACTCCGTTAAAAAACAAAACAGGCCGGGCGCGGTGGCTGAAGCCTGTAATCCCAGCACTTTGGGAGGCCGAGACGAGTGGATCACGAGGTCAGGAGATCGAGACCATCCTGGCTAACACGGTGAAACCTCATCTCTACTAAAAATACAAAAAAAACTAGCCGAGCGAGGTGGCAGGCACCTATAGTCCCAGCTATTCGGGAGGCTGAGGCAGGAGAATGGCATGAACCCGGGAGGCGGAGCTTGCAGTGAGCTGAGATCTGGCCACTGCACTCCAGCCTGGGCAACAGAACGAGATTCCGTCTCAAAAAAACAAAACAAAACAAAACAAACAAACAAAAAACAAAAACAGAGAGAAATAATTTAAAAAGGTGGTAAACTGCGAACGCTTGGTGATTCTGGGTGACCAGGATCTAGGAGCTCTTTGTACAAATCTAACCACTTTTTTTGTAAGTTGGAAGTCATTCAAAAGCATGAAGTTACAAATAACAAAACCTTGTTTAGGTATGAAAAGACAAAGTACAGACTGGAAGAAGATTTCTGTAAACCACAGATATCAAACCAAGGGCTAGTACCTAAAATATGTAAAGAATGCTTAAAGCTCAAAGGTGAAAAAACAAACAATTCAATTGGAAAGTGAGCAAAAGACATGAACAGACATTTCACTAGAGAGGTTAGACAGATGGCAAATAAGCACACGAAATATGTTCAGCATCATCAGTGGTCAGGAAAATGCAAACTGAAAACCACAGTGAGACACCAGCACACCTATCAGAATGGTTAAAGTAAGAAATAGTCACGAAACCAAATGCTGGCAAAGATGTGGAAAAACTGAATTACTCATGTGTTGCTGGTGGGAATGTAAGATGATGCAACCTCTCCAGAAGACAGTCCGGCAATTTCTTTTTTTTTTTTTTTTTTTTTTTTTTTTTTTTTTTTTTGAGGCGGAGTTTCGCTCTGTCGCCCAGGCTGGAGTGCAGTGGCCGGATCTCAGCTCACTGCAAGCTCCGCCTCCCGGGTTCACGCCATTCTCCTGCCTCAGCCTCCCGAGTAGCTGGGACTACAGGCGCCCGCCACCTCGCCCGGCTAGATTTTTTTGTATTTTTTAGTAGAGACGGGGTTTCACCAGGTTAGCCAGGATGGTCTCGATCTCCTGACCTCGTGATCCGCCCGTCTCGGCCTCCCAAAGTGCTGGGATTACAGGCTTGAGCCACCGCGCCCGGCCTGGCAATTTCTTTAAAAATTAAACATGTTAGAGAAACCCCATCTCTACTAAAAAATACAAAAAGTACCTGGGCGTGGTGGCGGACGCCTGTAATTCCACCTACTCAGGAGGCTGAGACAGGAGAATCATTTGAACTTGGGAGGTGAAGGTTGTAGGGAGCGGAGATCACGCCACTGCACTCCAGCCTGGGTGGCAGAGTGAGACTTCATCTAAAAAACAGCAGCAACAACAACAACAACAACAAATCAAAATTAAACATGTAAATACTAAACAGCCCTGCAATTGCATTCTTAGGCGTTTGTCCCAGAGTAAAGATTTATGTTCACACAAAATCCTAAACACCAATGTACATGCAGCTCTATTCATAAGAGCCGAAAGCAGAAAGAACCCAGATGCCTTTCAGTGGGTGAACGGTCAAAGACACTGTGGTGCCTCCACACCCTGGAATACTACTCAACAAATAAATGAATGAGCTCTTGGCCAGGCACAATACCTCACGCCTGTAATCCCAGCACTTTGGGAGGCCGAGGTGAGTGAATTATTTAAGATCAGGAGTTCGAGACCAGCCTGGCCAATATGGCGAAACCCTATCTCTACTAAAACTACAAAAATTAGCTGGGTGTGGTGGTGGGTGCCTGTAATCCCAGCTACTCAGGAGGCTGAGGCAGGAGAATCACTTGAACCCAGGAGACAGAGGTTGCAGTGAGCCAAGATCGCACCACTGCACTCCAGCCTGGGCGACAGAGCGAGACTCTGTTTGAAAGAGAAAGAGAGAAAGAAAAGAAAGAGAGAAAGAGAGAGAGAGAGAGAGAGGAAGGAAGGAAGGAAGGAGTGAGCTCTTGACACCACAGCCCGGATGGATTTCCAGAGAATTATGCTAAGAGAAAACAGCCCATCCCACCACGGGGCTCAGGAGAGGATAGAGGGCCGGTGGGTGTGGCTGTGAACAGGCGACACCGAGACTCTTATAGCAATGGAAAGCCTCAGTGTCTGGATGATCCCTATGCCAGCATCCTCGCTATCCTTGCTGGGGCATTGTAGTATAGTTTTGCAGGATATTACCATTGGGAGAAATGGGGAAAAGGGTATGTGGGATCACTGTGTTATTTCTTTCTCTTTTCTTTTCTCTTCTCTTCTCTTTCTTTTTTCTTTTTTTCTTTTTTTTTTTTTTTTTGAGACGGAGTCTCGTTCTGTCGCCCAGGCTGGAGTGCGGTGGCCGGATCTCAGCTCACTGCAAGCTCCGCCTCCCGGGTTCAGGCCATTCTCTTGCCTCAGCCTCCCGAGTAGCTGGGACTACAGGCGCCTGCCACCTCGCCCGGCTAGTTTTTTGTATTTTTTTAGTAGAGACGGGGTTTCACCATGTTAACCAGGATGGTCTCGATCTCCTGACCTCGTGATCTGCCCGTCTCGGCCTCCCACAGTGCTGGGATTACAGGCGTGAGCCACCACGCCCGGCCTTTTTTTTTTTTTTTTTTTTGAGACAGAGTTTCACTGTTGTTGCCCAGGCTGGAGTTCAGTGGTGCGATCTTGGCCTACTGCAACCTCCACCTCCCAGGTTCAAGCAATTCTCTTGCCTCATCCTCCCGAATAGCTGGGATTAGAGGCATGCACCACCACGCCCAGCTAATTTTGTATTTTCAGTAGAGATGGGGTTTCCCCGTGTTGGTCAGGCTGGTCTCAAACTCCCGATCTCAGGTGATCCTCCCACCTCAGCCTCCCAAAGTGCTGAGATTACAGGCCCGAGCCACCGTGCCCGGCCTACTGTGTTACTCTGATAACTGCATGTGAATCTACAATTATTCCAAATAAAAAAGCTTACCAAAAAAATCCTGGTGTGTTTGCATGTGCCCGTGTTCACGTGTATGCGTGTGTGTGTGTGATTTTACATAATCGTTACATATTGTTGGCCAAGGCTCTCCCTGTTGGCAAAACAAAACAAAACAAAACAAAAAACACATTCACAGCCAGGTGCGGTGGCTCACACCTGTAAGCCCAGGACTTTGGGAGGCTGAGGCGGGCAGATCACGAGGTCAGGAGATTGAGACTATCCTGGTTAACACGGTGAAACCCCGTCTTTTCTAAAAATACAAAAATACAAAAATAAAAAAATTAGCCGGGTGTGATGGGGAGCGCCTGTAGTCCCAGCTACTTGGGAGGCTGAGGCAGGAGAATGGTGTGAACGCAGGAGAATGGTGTGAACCCAGGAGGCAGAGCTTGCAGTGAGCAGCGATCATGCCACTGCATTCCAGGCTGGGTGACAGTGTGAGACTCCATCTCAAAGGGAAAAAAAAAACCATGTTCACCAGTTATTTGGTGGTACTCCCATTGTGGGTGGGTCTACACCCTTCCCTGGAATCAGAGCTGGCCTTGGTGACTGGTTTGGCTGGCTCAGAGAAGCCCTGTATCTTCCCTCTGGTTCTTGCGGGATATTTGCCTGCAGAGCCCGAGCCACTGTGTGAGAAGCCCCAGCCCCCGAGGCTGCCATGTTGTGAGGAAGCCCAGGCAGTGTCGAGGGGCCAGGGGCTGGTCCTTCAGTTGCTCCGGTAGACAGTTCAGCCAAGTGCCCCACTAATTGCCAGGAGCAACTGTCAGACATATGAAGGAAGAGGTCTCCACGTGATTCCAGTCCCCAGGCAGTTCAAGTCACTCCCAGCTGTGGAGTCTTCCCAACGGAGGCCTCAGACCTCATGGAGCAAAGACAAGTCAGCCCCGGTTGCCCAGTCCAAACTGCAGGCCCACAGAACGTGAGCACCATGACGTGGAGGTTCTAGTCACTCAGCTGTGGGATTGTTTGTGATGCTGCATTAGTACCTGGAACACAGAAGACACATCCCATGGTACAGCCCAAGTAGGTGCCCCGGGCTCCCCATCTGGATCTCAGGAGCAGCCTCGCCTCCTGTGTTGTTGGATGCCAGGATGTGCAGCTCTCTCCTCTGATCTGTGAGCCCACCTACACCCTCTCAAGTTAATTTCAAGAATTCTAACTGGTGCGGCCATGTTGGCCGCCAGGTGTCACGGCTATGCAAGTAGAGGCACCAAAGGACAGGAAGGAGGTTATGGCTGGGAGGATAGACTTACAAGTCCTCAACACGGGGGTGTGGCTGGAAATCAGACCCTGATGATACAGTCATCCTGAGAGAGCGGCAGAGAGAGGAGCCTTGGGCCCAGGGTACCACTGTTCAAGGGCTGGGCAGAGAAAGAAGGGCCCATCCAGGAGATCGGAAAGAAATAGAGACGTGGCGGGCGGGGAGGGGGGCAGGAGAGAGCAACGCCAGCAAAGAAAGCAGCAGAAGCCGCGTGGTGGCTCATGCCTATAATCTCAGCACTTTGGGAGGCTGAGGCAGGAGCATCGCTTGAGTCCAGGAGTTTGAGACCAGTTTGACAACATAAGAGCACCTCATCTCTACAAAAAATACAAAAATTACCAGGCGTGGTGGTATGCACCTGTGGTCCCAGCTGCTCAGGAGGCTGAGGTGGGAAGATCCCTTGAGCCCAGGAGGTCGAGGCTGCAGGGAGCCGAGGATCCCACCGCTGCACTGCAGCCTGGGTAGCAGAGCGAGACCCTGTCTTAAAATATATATATAAAGTCTGGGTGCGGCAGCTCACGCCTGTAATCCCAGCACTTTGGGAGGCCGAGGCGGACGGATCACGAGGTCAAGAGATCAAGACCATTCTGGCCAACGTGGTGAAACCCCATCTCTACTAAAAGTACAAAAATTATCTGGGTGTGGTGGTTCACGCCTGTAGTCCCAGCTACTTGGGAGGCTGAGGCAGGAGAATTGCTTGTACCTGGGAGGCGGAGGTTGCAGTGAGCTGAGATTGCACCACTGCACTCCAGCCTGGGTGACAGGGCGAGACACAGAAAATAAAAGGAACAAAAACAGTCAAGGAGGTGCCTGGAGATAAAAGCGGAAAAATCCTGGAAGCCTTGGAGGACTTTTGCCCTAGCAAAGCGGGGAGAAGCAGAAGCCAGGAGCTGCAGACTCAGGAGGATATGGGTGGCCCAGAAGTGGACGGGATGTGCGGAGCAGCGCTTCTCCCCAGGTGTGGCCTCAGAACAGGCCTGTCCTGAGCTGTGTGTTTAGTCCATGTCAAGATAAGCCCAGGAATGGGGAGGGCAAGTGTTCAGCGACTTGGATAGCCGGCAGGCAGAGTGATCCACGCCTGCTGAGCCGAATCTCACAGAATGAGGCCTGCATTTTGGGTCTTTAGGGTTCTTACTTCACTTTTCCAGTAATTCATTTTATTATCTTTTGCAAAAGTATTAGTCTGCAATGGCTTGGGAAAAAAACAAAAACACACGGAAGCCCTGGTGAAGACTGTTCTTTCCAGATGTTCTGCTGAGAAGAGAGGGAGCAGGACAGATGAACGGGGCATTTAGTGTGAAGGGAGGTATTTTTCATTCGTTGGTGTATTGTTGTTGTTTACTTTTAGGATGAGAGAAACTTGAGCATGTTTATAAGTTGAGGAGAGAAAGCAAGTAGAGAAAAACAGACATGACGGGATACAGGAGAGAAGAGAGAACCGATGGAGTGAAGTCACCTCCTGCACGGTGGGAAGAAGGAGGGTGTTTGTGTGCACATTACACATGGTGAATGAGAACGGAGGCCGAAGATACCAATGAAAAGTTTTGTTTTGTTTTGTTTTGTTTTTTAATTATGAGAACTCTAGGTACAACTCTGTGTCAACAAAATAAAAAAAAATGTAGACCACTTTCTAGAAAACAAAATACTAAATTTGACTCAAGAAGTAGAAATAACCGTGAAAGACGCTGGAAATGTGATCATGATCTACCCATAAAAATGCCACCAGGGCCGGGCGCGGTGGCTCACGCCTGTAATCCCAGCACTTTGGGAGGCGGAGGCGGGCGGATCATGAGGTCAGGAGATCAAGACCATCCTGGCTAACACGGTGAAACCCCGTCTCTACTAAAAATACAAAATATTAGCCCGGCACGGAGGCACGCACCCGTAGTCCCTGCTACTCAGGAGGCTGAGGCAGGAGAATCGTTTGAACCTGGGAGGCGGAGCTTGCAGTGAGCCAAGATTGTGCCACTGCACTCCAGCCTGGGCAACAGAGCAAGACTTCATCTCAAAAAAAAAAAAAAAAATTTTTTTTTTTGAGACCATCTGGGCCTGGTGGCGTTGTTTTTTGTTTTGTTTTGTTTTGTTTTTTTGACAGTCTCACTCTGTCGCCCAGGCTGGAGTGCAGTGGCACAATCTTGGCTCACTGCAAGCTCTGCCTCCCAGGTTCAAGTGATTCTCCTGCCTCAGCCTCCCAAGTAGCTGGGACTACAGGCAGGTGCCACCGCGCCCGGCTAATTTTTTGTATTTTTAGTAGAGATGGGGTTTCACCATGTCAGCCAGGATGGTCTTGATCTCCTGACCTCATGATCCACCCACCTTTGCCTCCCAAAATGCTGGGATTACAGGCATGAGCCACCGGGCCCGGCTGACCAGGCTGGTCTTGAACTCCTGGCCTCAAGCAGTCCTCCTGCCCTCCCAAAGTGCTAGGAGGAATTATAGGCGTGAGCCACTGCACCTGGCTCTTACTCTTAATTTCTAAGTGATTTCATTATAGTCAAAGAATGTGAACTGTATGGTTTCTGCTTGTAACCTATTGAGATTTCTTTTGTGGTCCAGTAAATGTTCAATTCTGGGGACTGGCTTATGTGTGAAAATAATACAGTCTGTGTTCAATGATTATAAAGTTCCATCATATAGATCCATTGGATCGTTGGCTATTTGTGCTTTTCTTTTCTTTTTCTTTTTCCTTTGAGACGGAGTCTCGCTCTGTCACCCAGGCTGGAGTGCAGTGGCACAATCTTGGCTCACTGCAAGCTCCGCCTCCTGGGTTCACGCCATTCTCCTGCCTCAACCTCCTGAGTAGTTGGGACTACAGGCGCCCGCCACCACGCCCAGCTAATTTTTTTGTATTTTTTAGTAGAGACGGGGTTTCACCATGTTAGCCAGGATGGTCTCGATCTCCTGACCTCGTGATCTGCCTGCCTCAGCCTCCCAAAGTGCTGGGATTACAGGCGTGAGCCACTGCGCCCAGCCTATTTGTGCTTTTCAAATCTATTATATCCCTAATTGCTTTGGGTCCGCTTGTGTCTCAATTTCTGAGACTAAATGTGGATTTATTAATATGTGTGCTTCTATGATTTTTTGCTCTCTTTGTTTTGAAGATATGTTGGTTGGCCCATGGTAGTTCATACCTGGTGTGGCAGACTCTGTAAGAAAGAGGCGGCCGGGCGCGGTGGCTCAAGCCTGTAATCCCAGCACTTTGGGAGGCCGAGGCGGGTGGATCACGAGGTCAGGAGATCGAGACCAACCTGGCTAACATGGTGAAACCCCGTCTCTACTAAAAATACAAAAAAAAAAAACTCGCCGGGCGTGGTGGCGGGCGCCTGTAGTCCCAGCTACTCGGAGGCTGAGGCAGGAGAATGGCGGGAACCCGGGAGGCGGAGCTTGCAGTGAGCCGAGATGGCGCCACTGCACTCCAGCCTGGGTGACACAGCGAGACTCCGTCTCAAAAAAAAAAAAAAAAAAAAAGAAAGAGGCTCGTCACCTACTCCCACCCTTCTCTTTGCCTTCCTCTTAAGGGAATTGTCCAGATTCCTGGTCTCCCTCACAGATAGGGTTGTCCATATGACCTGGTTCTGGCCAAGGAGATGTAGGTAGAAAGAGAGAAGCTTTGCGGGGATGGCCTGTTGCTTCAGCTCTTCCTTCTTCTGGAACAGGATATCTTGACTGGGGGGGCAGCAACCATCCCCCAACCACAAGGACAGAAGTCAAAAACCACCAAGAGACAGAACCCTTATCTGAGATGATGTCACAGGTGGCTGCATTCACCTTGGACTTCTACCCTCTTCCACTGTACTGCAGTAGACAAACCCGTGCGCTGGGAAGTTTCCTGTCATTTGCAGCTGGACGGTTACAGAAGCAGCCGATCCAGCCGGCATATCTCTGCGAGGGTTGTAGCGGAAATCATATGGGTTTCTACCCATCCCATATTTGTGGTCTTTATTTCTTTGTGTCTTTTATTAATATTATGATATCTGGTCCTTTTTTTGCTAGCAGTTGTCTGTTTTATTGAAGGATAATAAACATATATCAAAGTACACCTATTTTCAATGTACCGTCCTACGAATGCTCACGTAATGAACACACCCTTGCAGCCTACATCCGGGTCAAAAAACAGAACCTTTGTGTGGGGCGACTTTTTCCCTCTTTCCAGTTTCAGTGTTTCTGCATTATCTTCTTCCGGGAGGTGTGTGCGGGTCACAGAGCCTCTGCCTCAAACGGACCTCTATGATTAAGAAGCAGAACGTTTCACACGACTGAGATGGGCAGGTGCAGGGGCAGCACCCAGAGGCTTCTCAGCTCTGACTCAGGACAGGAGCAAGTCAGTTGGCAGGCACTGTGGCAGGGGCAGGTGTCCCATTTACACCCGGGGGATCCAGAGGAAGGGAGAGTGTCTCCCCCAGCAGCCCTGGGGCACACTGCCCTTGTGTCCAGTGTGCAATTCTTGCCCCACATCCACCCAGTCCGGCTGTGACCATGGTCACCATAATTGGCCTGGACCCCTCTTGGCACTGATGAAGTCGGTGGACCCCATCTCAAAAGTGTTTTTAAAATAAAGTATATAGGATTATAAAGAGAACCAATTACACTGAAATAATAAATGTATATGAGTTTGCATATATATATATTTTTTCTTTTCTTGCTTTCTTTCTTAATTTCTTTTTTGAGACAAGGTCTTGCTCTGTTGCCCAGGCTGGAGTGCAGTGGCACAATCACGGCTCACTGCAGCCTTGAACTCCTGGCCTCAAGCAATCCTGCCTCAGCCTCCTAAGTAGCTGGGACCACAGGCATGCACCACCATGCCTAGCTAATTTTTAAATTTTTTGTAGAGATGCAGGGCCTCCCCATGTTGCCCAGCTGGTCTTGAATTCCTGGACTCAAGCAATCCTATTTCCTCAGCCTCCCAAAGCAGTGGGATTACAGCATGAGCCAGCATGCCCCGCCCCTGCATATATTTTTTATACTTGTACACATTAATGCATATTAATTATACATATTAATGCATCACTAAAGTTCTGGTTCATGCAGTACATGTGTTTATGATGAACAGAAATAGTATTTTAAGGTATCTGTGGCCGGGTGTGGTGGCTGATGCCTGTAATCCTAGCACTTCGAAGGCCAAGGCAGGTGGATTACTTGAGATCAGGAGTTTAAGACCAGCCTGGCTGGCCAGGCACGGTGGCTCACGTCTGTAACCCCAGCACTTTGGGAGGCCGAGGCGGATGGACCATGAGGTCAGGAGATCGAGAGCATCCTGGCCAACATGGTGAAATCCCGTCTCTACTAAAAATACAAAAATAAACCAGAAGTGGTGGCGTGCACCTATAGTCCCAGCTCCTTGGGAGGCTGAGGCAGGAGAATCACTTAAACCCGGGAGGCAGAGGGTGCAATGAGCCAAGATGGCACCACTGCCCTCCAGTCTGGGTGACAGAGCAAGACTCCGTCTCAAAAAAAAGATATCTGCAATGATCGCAGCATGATTTGAGTCATTTTAGTTATTTCAGTCACGTCGTACATTCGTCACTGAAGGGAATGTCAAATTTTAGTTGGAGATCAGTGAAAATGAATAATGAGTTGGGGCTGATTAAAAAAAAAAAAAAAAGAAAAGAAAAGTGGGACGGGGTGTGGTGGCTCACGCCTGTAATCCCAGCACCTTGGGAGGTCAAGAAGGGAGGATCACTTGAGGCTAGGAGTTTCAGACCAGCCTGGACAACACAGCAAGACCTCATCTCTACACAGCAAACATGAAAAATTAGTTGGGTGTAGTGGCTCAAACCCTCTGGTCCCAGCTACTTGGGAGGCTGAAGTGGGAGGACTGCTTGACCCTGGGAGGTTGAGGCTGCAATGAGTTGTGATCCTGCTGCTGTACTCCCTGCCTCAAAAAACTCCACAAAACCAAACAAGCCCCCCCCAAAAAATTTTTTTTTTTTTAAATTTTTTGAGGCCGGGCGCGGTGGCTCAAGCCTGTAATCCCAGCACTTTGGGAGGCCGAGACGGGCGGATCACGAGGTCAGGAGATCAAGACCATCCTGGCTAACCCGGTGAAACCCCGTCTCTACTAAAAAAAAAATACAAAAATCTAGCCGGGCGAGGTGGCGGGCGCCTGTAGTCCCAGCTACTCGGGAGGCTGAGGCAGGAGAATGGCGTGAACCCGGGAGGCGGAGCTTGCAGTGAGCTGAGATCCCGCCACTGCACTCCAGCCTGGGCGACAGAGCGAAACTCCGCCTCAAAAAAAAAAAAAAAAAAAAAAAATTTTTTTGAGACGGAGTCTTGCTCTGTCACCCAGGCTGGAGTGCCATAGCGCGATCTCTGCTCACCAAAACCTCTGCCTCCTGGGTTCAAGTGATACTTCTTCTGCCACAGCCTCCCGAGTAGCTGGGACTACAGGTGCGCAGCACCACACCTGGCTCATTTTTGTATTTTTAGCTGAGATGGGCTTTTACCATGCTGGCCAGGCTGGTCTCTAACTCCTGACTTTGTGATCCGCCCACCTTGGCCTCCCAAAATGCTGAGGTTACAGGTGTGAGCCACGGTGCCCGGCCCTCCAAATAATTTTTTAAAGATGATAATGTCCTATTCAAGTCCACGTACCCTCTGGCTCTCCCATGAACTTCCTGCCTGCGGTCTTTCTGTGGGGTTAGGGACACTGGGCCGAGGCCAGCACCTGGGGCGGGCAGTGGTTGGGGTTGGTGGTTGGGGTTGGCCTCAGTGACAGTGCACGTGTGGATTGTGAATTTTTATCTAACCCGTGCGTATCTGTTGTTTCATGCATGACTGTGATTTGCTCACATTTGTTGAGATGACTGCATGGGGCCTCCTCCTGGCACTTGGCTCTGGGGTTTCAGTTGCCACATTTTCTTACTGCTCCTCTCTGCCTGACAGCCCCCATTTCCTGCTTTTGTTAGATTCATCAAGTCTTCTTTGTTCCATTTTTTTTCTCTTTTTTTTTTTTTTTTTGAGACGGAGTCTTGCTCTTGTTGCCCAGGCTGGAGTGCAGTGGCGCCATCTTGGCTCACTGCAACCTCTCCTGTGTTCAAGTGATTCTCCTGCCTCAGTCTCCTGAGCAGCTGGGATTACAGACGCATATCACTACGCTCAGCTAATTTTCGTATTTTTAGTAGAGGCGAGGTTTCACCGTGTTGGCCAAACTGGTCTCGAACTCCTGACCTCAGGTGACCCGCCCACCTAGGCTTCCCAAAGTGCTGGGATTATAGGCGTGAGCCACTATGCCCGGCCTGTCCCATTTTTTTCTTCTAATGGTTTGGAAGATTTACATATTTCTATTCATCTAGTGGTGACGTTAATTTTTTTTTTTTTTTTTTTTTTTTTTTTTTTTTTTTGAGATGGAGTTTTGCTCTTGTCCAGGCTGGAGTGTAGTGGTGCAATCTTGGTTCACTGCAACCTCCACCTCCTCAGTTCAAATTATTCTCTTGCCTCAGCCTCCCAAGTAGCTGGGATTACAGGTGTCTGACACCATGCCCAGCTAATTTTTGTATTTTTTAATAGAGACGAGCTTTCACCATCTTGGCCAGGCTGGTCTCAAACTCCTGACCTCAGGTGATCCACCCACCTCAGGCTCCCAAAGTGCTGGGATTACAGGCATGAGCCACCACACCCAGGCGGTTATTTTAAATGTTTAACATGTGCACTGTATTTCTCTCTTCCTACCCCCGTCCAGAGTTCCTCAGTCGTACATGATCCCCTCTGAAAAGACGCGGCCACTGTGCGGTTTTCCCTCCCTCCTCCTCCCCTCCCACGGCCCATGCTGGCATCATCCAGAGCCTCCTTGCAGACAGTTGTGTTTCCAGCATGAAGCCCCTCGCTGGCCCATGTATCCCTCATCTCCCTCTTGGACTTGTGTTTTGTTTTGCTAGGGTACCTCATCTAGTAATGATTTCAGATAGTACTTGTTGGAAAGAAACTCTCTGAGCACTCGGCATGACTGAAAATAGTGTTTGTTCTTCCTCCCCACTGAATGGCTGTTGGGCCTGGCATCGAATTAGAGCCTCCAAATTCTCCCTCTGAGCCGTGAAGGTGCCCCCTCCACAGTGTCTGAATCCCAGCTTGCCAATGTGTGATGTCAGATGAAGGCTTTTTCCTCTCTCCTTCCCCTCCTCCTTTCTTCTTTCTTTCTCCTCCTCCACCTCTTCTTCCTCTTCCTGCTCCTTCTCCCCTACTTCTTCTTCATTGTCTTTTTTGTTGTTGTTTAAACTCACAGGTTTTTTCCCCACTTGACACTTTTCTCTTTTTTCCCTGTGTTCCAAAACGTCTTCAAGTGTCTTTTCGGCTCTGGGCAGTTTTCTTTCTTGATTTCCTTTAACATTCTCTCCCTCCCGTTCCCTCTCCCCTGGAATTCCATTTCAGTGGATGGAGAAAACTCTGGGCCTGTTTTCCATGTTTCTGATCTTTTCCTTCACACATTATAACCTTTCTGCCCTGTGACCTGTGTTCCACTGAATTCTCTGGCTGGACCTCCCAGCCCACTCACTCGGGCTCAACTGAGGCCCATCGATTTGAGGATTTCCTGTTTCAATGCCCCATGTTTTAATTTCCCAAGATATCCAGTGGACTTTTGGGAAGTCTTCCTAAGTCTTATTTTTATTTATTTATTATATTTTTTGAGGCAGAGTCTTGTTTTGTCATCCAGGCTGGAGTGCAATGACGCAATCTTGGCTTACTGCAACCTCTGCCTCCCGGGTTCAAGTGATTCTCCTGCCTCAGCCTCCCGACTAGCTGGGATTACAGGTACCTGCCACCACACCTAGCTCATTTTTGTATTTTTAGTAGAGACGGGGGTTTCACCATGTTGGTCAAGCTGGTTTCAAATGCCTGACCTCAAGCAATCCACTCACCTTGGCCTCCCAAAGTGCTGGGATTACAGACGCAAGCCACTGTGCCCGGCCCCAAAGCTTATTTTTATTTGTTCACATGAATGTGGTTTTGTTGGTTATTATTTCTGAATCTTCTGTAAATTTTTGAATAATACCTAAAATTATAAGGAAAAAAGCAAAAATCTGAGTTCACGTCCCCAGATTCTTTTTTGAAAGAGCAAAATATCTTTCTCTTCTCTCTGAAGCTATAACTGGTGTTGTTTTTGAACATTGTGTGTTCCAAGACTCTTGCTCAGTGCAAGTTACACAACTGTAGCAAACAGACCCCAAACATAGCTGCCCACGCCAGCCAGCGGCTCATTTATCCCTGACCTGCCTGAGCAAATGCTCCTGCAGGGTGGGGCCTGGGTGGCCCCAGGCTGAAGGCTGCCCTGTCATCTTGCACATTTGCCTTCTACAATCTCTCTGATGTCCCCATTCCAGCCATCAGAAGGGGGAACCCTAAAAGCCTCCTGGAAGGTTCACGTACTCCTGAAACCGGCGCACGTTGCTTCTGCCAGATTCTGTTGGACACCACCAGTTATTCAGCCACACCTCCTGCAAGGGAGCCTGGGAGTGCAGAGCAGCCAGGGGCCCCATGAGAAGGGGTAACGGCTTCTGTTGGACAGCCGGACGGCGGCCAGCCAGCCCTTGGCCTCTAGACATCTGTGAGACCCACCCTTCCTTCCACACCTCGTGTTAGAAAAAGTCACCATCGTCTCCAGGGAGCAGACCCAGCCCAAAGCCTGCCTGTCTAGGATGGGCGGAGCCTTTCCGTGGGTCCAACTGACAGATGATTCATTAAAGCCATCTGCTCCCCTCCCCCGCAACCTGAGCCTTCATCTGATCTTTGCCGCAGGCCTGCACACTTTTGTTGGACTGAGCTGCCTGAGTGACAGGCCTTGAACAGCCACCATCTTTTCTCCTACTGTTTGAGGCATAAACAGTGGCTCTTTCAGCCTGGGAGTCTCATCTTTCTGGGATAACTCTAACTGCAAACCAGCCCTCACTTTCTGGAAACAGTGGCCAAGCTACAGGGAAGGGGCGCCTCGCACTAACCTTCTGGCTCTTTCCTCCCCCTTCCCAGCGTTCCCAAGCCTTTGCCTCGGCACACCAAGGGACGTGTGGCGTCATCTCCAATTCACCACATCCGTTTCCCTGTATCCCCAGTCCAACCACCGAGCCAGCGCCCTGTGTCGTGACTTCTGTGTGATTCGGGGCAGGCATATCAGTCGGCTATTGCCACACCAATGCTGCATAACGAGGACCTCAAAGCTTGGTGGCCAATTCTCATGCTCACAGGGCTAGGGCCGACCTCCACCCGGCCGAGCCCCTGGCCTTCGGGTTCTGGGATGTGGGCCGGGCTGAGGTCCACCCAGGTTTCTCGCTCCTCCTTGGAGCCCCCGTCAGTATCTGTGTTCTCCATCCTTCTCCATTCTTCTCTGGGGCACCGCCTGCTTGTAGTGGGTCCCTGGCAAGCAGGCTGCCCTTGCTGGCACATTCCAAGCCTTTGCCCACTTTGAATCTGCTACCTTCCTACTGGCCAGAGCACATCACTCGCCAAGTCCAAAGTCAAGGGAGGAGAGTCCACCCACCACCCAGAGGCCACGGCAAGAAGACGGAGGTAAAATTCTGCTACAGGGGAGTGAAAAACCAATGGTGAAATCGCTAATTGAATTGTAAGTTAAACTGCTCTAAGGCATAGACTGGTGTAAATGCCTAAACAAAAGAGAAGTGGATTTCTCTCTTGACAACCATGGCAGGGTTTCAGTTTGACAATGGCCAGTCATTCAGGGCCCCAGGCTGACGGTGACTCTGTTGTCCTCCAGCAAAGCTTCCTGTGTCACCCTGGTTGTTGCCAGGCCCTGGGAAAGGGAAAGTGAACAGAGGGCCTTTTGGACCAGTCACAGGAGAGGCACACGTCACTGCTGTCACCTCCACTGCAGGTGGCCACCTGGGCACACCCCTTGCCAGGGAACCTGGCGGATTCAGTCTAGCCCAGGCCCAGGACGAGGGGCACCCAGTCTCGCTGGACAGCGCCGGCTCTGCGCTGGTTTGTGTTAGTTCTTTGGTTTGTGGTGCGTCCTCGGGGTTGGTGATCCCAGCTTTGTGAGGAATCCCTGCTTGTCCATCAGCACGTGGTCAGGCACCTCAACTGTGACTGACGGCTTGGGGCCCATGACTCCCCGCTCCCATAGGTGTTATTCCACAATGGGATCTCTTCTCTGTCCACCGCCTGTGCTGAGTGTACTCAGCCAAGAGTGAGGCTGCCCTCCCACAGACACCCCCAGCCATCCCCCTACAACTGTCCCAGGGCCCCTCGGCTCCCCTGGGAGCTGCCGTCACCGGCCAGCAGGTTTCACTTCTGGGCACCAAGGCTGTCGTTTCTTCCCTCCAGCCAGAGCAATGTCCCCCACCCGTCTCCCCACGACTCCTCCAGATTTCTGGGCCACGGAAGGCACCCTTCTTATCCCTCCGGGTTATAACAGACTTAGTTTTTTTGTTTTTGTTTTTTTTGAGACGGAGTTTCACTCTTGTTGTTGCCCAGGCTGGAGTGCAATGGCACGATCTCGGCTCACCACAATCTCCGCCCCCTGGGTTCAAGCAATTCTCCTGCCTCAGCCTCCTGAGTAGTTGGGACTACAGGCATGCGCCACCACGCCTGGCTAATTTTGTATTTTTAGTGGAGATGGGGTTTCTCCATGTCGGTCAGGCTGGTCTTGAACTCCTGACCTCAGGTGATCTGCCTGCCTGGGACTCCCAAAGTGCTGGGATGACAGGCGTGAGCCACTGCGCCTGGCCTCAGTTTTTTTTTTTTTTTTTTTTTTTTTTTGTCATCTCCAGGGACTGGAAACAGGAGAGGAGTGTGTCAGGTTTTTTGGTTTTTTTTTATTGTCATCTTCAGGGACTGGAAACAGGAGAGGAGGGTGTCAGGAGGAACTGTATGGAGGGCTACCTTGATTAAATCCCTTCTCAGCTTCTACACCTATCCAGGTCTCTGGCCTTGGCTGCTTAATCCCTGGGAGCCACACCATTAAAGCCATATTGATCTGGGTCTGTGGGCTGCAACCAGGGCTGGAGGAGATCAGGATGTTAGAAAGTCCTGCCTGCGTCCCCCAGACCCTGGGGCTGCTGTGGACCTCAGGGGACACAGAGAGTGCCTGCCTCAGAATTCCGGTGACCCCTGGAGTGGGGAACCCCAGGGTGGAGCCTTAAAAGTTGCTGTCTAGTGGCTTTGGCAACAGCAGTTGAGTTGGATGGTAGCTTTGGTGACAACAGTGCCAGGGACGTAAGGACTGAGAAGGTCCAGGCTGGCCCGGCAGGACTCCAGCAGGTCCTGGGATGTTTGTGACAAGACTGTGTTCCCTGGTGCTGGCTCCTCTGCCATGCTGTGCCTTATTTATGCCCAGGGCTCCACTTACTCTGCAGGGATGGACTGGACCCTGCAGGGAGAGGCCCTTTGAAATCTCACAGTCAGGGGCTGCTTTGCTCCTGTTTTTATTCTGGTTTGTGATTTCACTTGGACAAGATTCAGAAACTTAGGAAAATGTGAAAAGCACGTTCCCTGAGGCCTAGGACCACTGACACCCACGTGTGCCTCCTTCTCAGGGAATTAGGACTGTGTCTGTTACTTTTAAAGAAGATGCAGGACGCAGCGGACTAAAGTCCTCCACCTCGAAGCAGACAACCCCCTTCACATGTTTCTGTTACAGAGAAGGCGACACTCACCAGCTCTTTGGCATCCCAAAGACAGTTTTGTCACTTTTTCCCCAGCCATGGTGCAGGCAATCAGGGATAGCAAGATAAGAAGGTCCGGGCATTCTCCTCCCCTGCTGCCCTACAGGGCCGGACTGAGGGCACAGGAGGCCCTTCCTTCATCTCCTGCTCCAGGGGAGATGTGCGCTCCAGCCTGGAAGAAGACCCCCTTTGGGGAGGGCGGAGGGCACAGGCCACGCCGCCTGGCTGTGCTCCGCTCCAGATCTCAGTCCCTGGGCCCTGCTGAGGGTGTCATGGCATTTGCCCTCAATGTGACCCAGCTCAGGCGACAGGGGTCACTCCCCCATTCGGGGTGAGCCTGGCGCAGCGGACGCCAATCTCACGAACCCTGTCCGGGCTCGGGGCCTGGGACGCATTTCCTGGACTCCAGGATCCCTTTGTACGGAGTCACAGAACACAGCGTTATCGCTCGTCCGAGCCCAGGCACCCTCCTTCCTTCCCGGGGCCTGCGTCGCCTGCACGTCTCTCTGCAGATCCTGGCGGAAACGTGCACAGCAGGGCTCTGAACCGAACCCAGGCTGCTCTGAGCCGAACCCTCTCCGGCCCCGGGGCTGACCACGTCCATTCAAGCCGCCGTCCCGCTCCCCGCAGCCTCGACGCGGGGTCACCTTCTCCCACCTCCCTCCCGACTCGGGCGCTTCTCTCGACAGCGGAGGGAGGGTCGGAAACCCACAACACGGCGGCGGGATCCTGCTGGCTGTAGCTGGGCGTCCAGAGAACACCCGCGGGCGCCGCAGTCTCCAGTCTCCGCGCACAGATCCCGGCCGCCTGCAGCGCCTCCCGCCAGCCACGCCCCCTCGGCCGCCCATTGGCCAAGCCTCCCGCGCCTCTGCGCGATCCCATTGGCCTGCGCCGGCGGCTCAGACAAAGGGAGCGGCCGCGGCGGGCGGTGATTGGGCGGGTTGGGGGGCGGGTCGGGCGAGAGCGCGGGTCGGGCGGGAGCCGCGCGCTGGGGAGGCGGGGAGCGCGGCCCGGGGGGAGGGGCGCGGCGTTTCGGGCTCGGGGCCGGGAGTTGCTGGTGTGCGGCGTGGCTCGGGCGCCTTCCCTCGCGGGGGCGGGGCGGTTCCACGTGGGTGGGGCTGGGCGCCCCAGAGGGCGGTGGCCGCGGGGCGCGGGGCGCTGGGATCCCGCCCGCTCCTCCGCTCGCCTTCTCCGCCCTGCACCCCTCCCGCCCCGGGGCTCCTGCCCGGACGGCGGCCGCCGCCGCCTCGTCTTCCCCGAGGGCTCCGCGTCCGTCTCCACATCTCGGCCGGCAACCTGGGAACGCCGGAACTCGAACCCAGAAGGACGTGCCCGAGCCAGGACCAGCCGCGGGGACCCTCTGGCCGGGAAGAGGACTCGGGCCCTGGCGGTCGAAGACGGACGCAGCTCCCGGAAAGGCGAGCCGGGTCTCTGGCTCCTGGAGCTTCCTGTGAGCTGACTCGGCGGGGTGCGTCGCCGGGGAGGGAGGGACTGGCCGTGGGGCGAGCAGCCGGGCGGGGAGTGGCTTCTGGGGGCCTTCGCCAGCGGAGGGCCCGCGAGGCCGCCCTCGGAGCGCCGCCAGGTACGTGCGTTTTCCTTGTTTCCCGCGCTCCCAGTGCGCACTCTCGGTAGGGAACGAATAAAATCCCGGTTGGTGTGTAAGAGCCTTTCGCTGCAAACGTGTCTTTCTGCGGGGTTCGGGGGGCCGCCGAACTCGGGGTAGACCCCGGCCCAAGGTATTCCTGCAGCTTCCACCCGGGACCCTTTTCCACCCTCACCGTGGGCTCGGAGCGGGTGCCAGTTTGGAAATGCTTGTCCCTTTTCTGCAGCTCCGATTGAATTCGCCCGGGAGGAGGTGCGCCCTGCCTCGGCCTCAGAGCTGGAATGACCGGGCTTTGTTCTCCGCAGCCCTCCCCACCCCGTCCTCCTGGAAAATCCGGATTTTCCAGGGATGCTCAGTTTTGAGGCGGTTATGTTCGGAGGAAACTTGGTTGGGAAAACCCGATATTGGCCCCAGTCTGGTGGGCAACTCCCCTTGTCTTGGAGCAGCCCCTCCTGGCTCCCGGAGCCCCGGACTTAGACGGTTAGAAGACGCCCATGGGTTTTGCAGGTATTCTGCGGGGTCCGAGGAGGCCGGGTAGCCTGAGCGGGCTCCTTCCCCTCCCCCATGCGCACGTCTAACAAAAGAATCTTCTGACAGTTTTGGGGACAGAACTCTTCGGAATGTGAGCCTGTAGTCCCCCCCGCCCCCCTTCCCAGGAAGGCAGGAAGGACAGGAGTCTCACAACAAAGGCAAGGCTGCGGTCGAAGCGGGCTGAAGGGAAGGAGCGCTGTTATTTTGGGGTACTTGATGAAAGAGAAACTCACTTTCTCTTTCTCCTCCCAAAATTAGAGGCAGCTGAGTCAGAGCTCTCCCTACTTTCTTAACTGATGAATGGGGTTTCACACGATGTTTGCATTTGGGGTGACTGGGTTGGAAGACTTTCAGAAGTGGGAAAGATGCTGCCTGTGTGGGAGATTGGAAAGCTGGCCTCCACCCGGTGGGGGATAGAACTGGAGTGAAATGGATTCCTGGCCATTTTGCGGAAGATTGGAAATTTAAGGCTTTGACGGGGCGGGGGTGATTTTGTGTCCTTTTCTCTCCCCTCTCCCCCCTCCCCAATTTAGAACAAAGGGTGGAGGCGAAGGAGGCACGATGGTCAGTGGGCTCGGAAGCCGGAGTCTAAGAAGAACGTTATAAAAATCTGCCACTTCCCAGTCCCCGCGCACTCCCAAATAGCTCATCAGAGTTTGGGTGGGGACAAAGTGAATCCCCGCCTAGAGTCGGGTTTGGTACCCATGGCCTGGTTTTCGGCCCGGGCGTCGGGAGCCCCGGGGAACCTCCCCCAGCTCGTCCCAAGTCGCGGTTTCCGAGCTGGGGAGAGAAGGGCCCTGGGGGCAAGAGGGGTCGGGGCACAGCGCGCAGTTTCTCCTGCCGCCTTCGAGGACCGAGACTCGGGGTTCGCAGCGCCCTGGCTGCGCGAATCTCCTCGCTCCCCCCTCCCCCCCGCCCCACGAAAGACGCGCGGAGTGCACACCCGCCTGCACCAAAGCCAGGGATCTCATTTCTCTCAAAATAAAACTCAACAAGCCATAAAGGCTCCTGATTCCAGTGGAAAAGGCGCCGCAGATTTATGGTCCCTCCAAATCCCCACACTCTAATTATCCCTGTTTTTAGTTTACTTATGGGTGGTGACCAATAAAATGATTTTCCATTTTGAATTTTTTTTTCAACATGAAAAATGCAAGCTTCGCTTCCCTCTTACCCGCTTGGACGGATCTTTTCCGTGCGGGAAGCAAAGAAATCCCGTTTCCCTCGGCCTTGTCGGCCCAGGGCTGAGCTGCTGCCTGCGGTTGAGCGAACCCGGCCTGCCGCAGCACCCCCCAGCACCGCCGCCCCGCATACCCTAATTGCAATTTAAGGGAGAAGATTCTTTCCGTCCTCTCTTCGTCCAAGGGCATTTGCAGGAACCCCTCCCTAGAAGTCCTGCCGTCGGCCTAGCGGCTGGAAGAGTCACCCCGCAGAGCGGGTCCCCGACAGCCCCAGCCCGGTCACCTTTCCAACTGCGCCCTCCTGGGCACCGCACTGGGCGCGAGCCTGGGGCGCCCAGGGGCCCCCACGGAGGAGGAAGGTCGCCGGACCCAGCCCTCGCCACCGCTTGGCGCCCCCATCCCCCATCCTCCTCCCTTTGTTCCCCTTTCCGGATGCCGACTTGGAGATGGCAGGAAAAAAAATAACTAGATGGAAATCAAAGATTAGCCTGGGTGCGCGGGCGGCCTCCGCCGGGCCGGGCCATGCTCGGCCCGCGCCTCATAAATCTTCTTCGCAACTTGACAACAGCCGCGGCCTCGCTTCCCTGGGAACTTAGGAACATATCGATCCTCCTCACTGTCCGTGCAACTCCCCTCTTCGGGAGCGAGAGCTGAGAGTCCCTGGTGACCCCGACTTCTGGCCAGCGCAGGACGCCCCCGGCCCCAGCCAGGGTATCATGCACAGGAGTGGAGGGGAAGGGGCCCAACCCTCACCCAAGAAAGCTCAGCAAATACCCACACCCCGTGGGTTAAACCAAACACATATTAGGGGCCGCATCTCCCCTCCTCCATGCCGCCTGAGAAGGGGCGGAGGGGAGGACGAAGAAGGGTGAGGGGCGGATTAACCCCTCCCTAGCGACTCCTTTGTTTGGCCCGGCTATTGCTGAGCCGAGTGAGGCCCCCAGGAGCCAGCAAGGGGCTCCCCAGGCGGCTCCGGCTCGGCCCAGGTGTGCGGGCCACGCTGGGGCGCGGGTTCGCCGCCGAGCCACGAGACCCCCGCGCCTCCGGCTGACGTCCTGGCGCCCGGAGTCTGACGGCCCACGTGCGATCCACCCGGGGGCTGCGCCCCAGACGCCTCCTGGAGCGGGGGAGAACCTGAAGGAGGTCGTGGCGCGTTTAGATGTTTTAAAAACTCCAATTAATTGGGAAAATAGGGCGCTTCCAAACGCGGAGAAGACGTCCGGGGGTGGGGAAGGATGTCTTTTAAAAATTATATCCCCTTGTTGTGGCGGTTGTTTTTGACCTTTCCTACTATTAAAAGAAATGTTGCCACGTTTAATTTTTGTTGCCATGAGATATGGAGGGGGTAGCCCAGCATTTTGAAGTAATTTGATAAGCCTTCAAGTAGTAAATCCGAAAGGGAGGCCGGCGGCCCAGGTATAGTTTCTTTATAACCTGAATTTACAATGAAAGCATTCTTCTTTATGGATATAATAGATTAGATTTCACAACTTAATTCACCGGAATGGCTCCGTTTAAGGGAGCTCCGGCTGATTTTATTACGCCAAGCCAAATTGGATGTTTGTGGTCTTAACGAAAAGCGATCGTGACATAAAATATATAATTTTTAAAGTAAAAAACCAGCGGGTTGGACCCTGTCCCCTCCCCTATCCTTGCTCCTTACTCCCAAACCCCCAGTTTGGGAAATACGGAGAATTATTTTTGTGTGTTAGTTTCTACCGGGGAGACAGGCGCTCACGCGGGGCGGGGCTGGGCTCCTTCCCCGGCGGGCCAGAGGCCTCGCCGGCCAGTGCGCACGCGGCGCCGGTTCCCGGACAACGCTCGGGCCCGCTCCGCTGGCTCGTATGAAACGTCGACATTCCCAGCGCAGGATCCGGGGTCTCGGGGGTACCCATGAGGCCCGAAGCCTCTGCCCGCCAGTGGCGACCGGACAGCTCCCCCGGGCGCGCAGAGTAGAGGAAGCGCCCTCGAAAGGCCCTCGAACGCGTTCACGAGCTGGCCCTGCGCGGGGTCAGCGACAGCCGCGGCGGGACACCCGGCAGGGTCTTCGGCGCTACTTTGTGCCAAACAACTGCGCTCCCGGAGACCCGGGCATGGCCGGCGGCAGCAGCTAGAGCAGGACCCAGCGCCCACCGCGTCCTCCACCGGGGCCCCTTTCGGCCCCTCGGCGAGTGCGGCCCGTGGGGAGTGGGCGTCGGCGCGAGGAATTCCCCGGCCCGGGCGACCCCCGCCTCTGAGCGGGCCCTCCCCACGTCGCCGCCCGCCAGGCCGACGGAGGACCAGGGCGGGGACGGGGGTCTCAGCGGCCCATTCTGCTGTCACTTCTGACCTATTCTCCAGCAACGGCGGCGTCAACCCCCACCCCCGGCTTTTTTGCGAGGTTTGTTGAAGACGGATTTAGCCCCCGCAGAGTTGGGGAAGGACGGACGGACAGAAGGCCCAGCGCGGCCCACCCCTTCCCCTGGTCGTCTTCCGGCGGGCAGGAGCCGCAGCAACAGCCTCGGGGAGCGGGGCCTGGCCCAAGGCCCCCTTCGCGACATCGGTAGCCAGGCATGGCCGGAGGGACCGCGGCTGCTCCACGTGGCTCCCGCCGGCCACCACCCCGCGCGGGGAGGACGCGTGCGTGCGGTGAGTGGCCGGCGGGCTGAGGGGACGCGCCTGAAATTAAATCTTCCCAGTGCCTGACCTTGTTTTTTCCTCGGCCCCGATAACGGCAGCAGCTGTTTTTTCCAGAATCCCTGCTGCTGGGGGAGGGGCGATATTATTATTATTTTTGGTTGTCACAACCTCCTGGAAAAATTCCCTGGCCTCAGAAAGTGTAACAATGGCCTGGCGGATTTCTGGAGGAAGCGCCCCCTCCCCCTGCTTTCTCCAGGGATACTTCTGCCCTGGAGCTGCAGTGGGGACCTCCTCTCCTGCTCTGGCCCTACAGCCCCCTCCCAGGCCTTCAGAGCCTTACAGCAGGCTCCTAAGTATGTGGCCTTGGGGTCCTGCTGGCCCCTTCTGCCTGCCGTGCCTGCCGTCCCTGCCCCTGGTCACACCTGGGGAGTGAACTGGGGAGAAGCTGATAGTGTCCAGCATGAATGAGGCTTGGGGGGCACGAGGCAGAGGCCTGGACACCCTACCCACCCGGAGCCCTCCCCGGTGACCCTCACCCAGTGCCTCCTTTAACACACCACTGCAGGCTGGACTCAGTGGCTCATGCCTGTAATCCCAGCACTTTGGGAGGCCGAGGAGGGCGGATCACTAGGTCAGAAGTTTGAGACCAGCCTGGACAATATGGTGAAACCCCATCTCTACTAAAAAAACAAAAACTAGGGTGGGGCGCGGTTGCTCACGCCTGTAATCTCAGCACTTTGGGAGGCCAAGGCGGGCGGATCAGGAGGTCAGGAGATGGAACCATCCTGCCTAACAAGGTAAAACCCATCTCCACTAAAAATACAAAAAATTAGCCAAGCGTAGTGGCGGCCGCCTGTAGTCCCAGCTACTTGGGAGGCTGAGGCAGGAGAATGACTTCAACCCGGGAGGCGGAGGTTGCAGTGAGCCGAGATCACACCACTGCACTCAAGCCTGGGCGACAAAGCGAGACTCCATCTGGAAAAAAAAAAAAAAAGACACCACTGCCCAGCCCTATTTGGAAGACTTACCTCCTCCCCAGGAATTCTGCTGTGTTTGCTTTTGGGGTCAGCGCTGGCCCAGAAGCAGTTAAAGATTAACCGACCCGGGCCCTGGGATAGAAGAGGGGGTTGAGGAGGGGGAGGGGAAGGGGCTCCAGCACAAGTGGTGCCTGATTCCTGGGCCCTCCCTGGCGGCCAGGTGACTGCTGGGCTCTGCACACTGCCCATCCCCCCAGTGCTGCTGACCCCACTCCAGCCTGCGCCCACCTGGCAGGCTGTGCAGTGGGTTCAGGTGGGAAGCAGTTGCTGGGCCCGCCTGTCTAGCAAGGGCAACTGGGGAGCCCTGACTGCTTAGCACAGCTTCCGGCTCACACATCCTTGCAGAGTGGGTGCTTGGTGTGGAAAGAGGACGGACCTCTGCCCTCCTGGCCCTTCCTCCAGTGGGAGGAGAAGCCCAGGAAAGAGGCTGAACCCAGGAAGGGCTCTGGGCAGCCCAGTCAGCCAGTCCTATAGTGTGTGGCTGGTCTTGGCCTCCTGTTCTGCTTCCCTGTCACAGGGGTCCAGGGTGTGTGTGTGTGCACGTGCATGTGTGCGCTTGTGTGTGTGGACTGCTGGGGCCCTCATACAGCCAATCCTGTGCCTGCATCTCCTCCTCCTGCGTGGGTCCTCCTTGGTCAGGAAGGGGAGGCAGGAGGGTCTCAGCCCCTACCTCATTCTATCCCAGTGGGAGTGGCCTCTTCATGTCCAGTTGGTCCCAGGATCCGTTACCCCATCATCAGTGTCGTCCTCATTTCGGGGCAGCGGCTAACCCTGCGGGCAGCAGGGCCCTCCTCTCCCAAGCCCCTCATCCTGCCCATAAACGCATTTACACTTGTATTACCCCAGGTACGTGGCTGTGACAATGGCATCCCCAGCCTGCATGGAAGACAGGAATTGAACTTTAGTCTCCAGGCAATTAAGGTGCAGGGACTATACTTTATTAATGGTTGTTATGCAATAAAAAACAATAAAATGGCCCCTATTTGTAGTTTTTAAATGCAATGTTTTAATTTACGTTTCTGAGTACTTCTGGGGCTTGATGGGGGCTGTTGGGACGTTGCTGGAGGGGCTGGGCCACAGTGCCTCGAGGCACCGGAGATGAGGTGAGCCTGGGGTAGTGGGAAGTACCGGGACGTGGAGGGCACAGCCACGGCCTTACTCTGGCAGAAGACAAATGTTCTGGCTGCCTTTTAAAAAGCCGTGGCCTTGCCCATTCTGTCCCTGGCCACTACAGAGTGGGCCTGGGGAGACATTCCTGAGCCTGACATCCGGAAGCCTGCTAGGCAGGGCCATTTCCCGGGGATGCTGTGACCTTGGGTACGGTGGCTCCCCTCACTCCCTGCACCCCCACAGGCATTTGGACAGGTCCCTTGGGTCCAAAAGCAGCTGGCCCGGTGTCTCTGGCCCCTCTTCAGGAGCCCTGCCTTGGATCTGGCCACAGAGGAAGCAGCCTTGTTGTGTGGGGACTGGATATTTCTTCTACCCTTGGGAGAGTCCGGTGTCCCTCCTGGCGCTATCTGCCCAGTCAGGGCCTCGTAGTCAGTGCCAAGGCCTGAGGGCCCAGAAACCTGTCCAGGTGGGTCCCCTTGGCTTCCTTCTGCACCTGGCATCTGCCTCCCCGAGGCTGCACACCCACTGTGCAGAGGCTGCTTGGCTGGGAAGGGGCACCATCCCGCTGCCCCCCTCCCCAACCCACACACAGACCTCAGGGCAAGGCAGGAGCTGAAATTGTGACAACAACATTTCACCCCTAGTGACTGAGCCAAAGCAAACCGCTTCCTGGGAAGAGAGGGGAAGAGAGGGGGAAAGCCTTCTGGGAAGTGTGGAGCCCAGCACTGGGGTTGGGCGGGGGGCTGGCTTTGCACAAAAGAAGGGGCCGGGCCTGGTGGCTCATGCCTGTAATCCCAGCACTTTGGGAGGCCAAGGCTGGAGGCTCACTTGAGTTCCAGAGTTTGAGACCAACCTGGGCAACATAGGGAGACCCCCATCTCTACAAAAAATAAAATTAGCTGGGCTTGGTGGCACATGCCTGTGGTCTCAGCTAATCAAGAGGCTGAGGCTGGAGGATTGCTTGAGCCCAGGAAGTTAAGGCTGCAGTGAGCCATGATCACGCCACTGCACTCCAGCCTGGGAGACGGAGCACGAACTTGTCACAAAAACAAAAACAAAACAAAACAAACAAATAAAAAAAGAAAGTGTGAGAAGGACCGGAGCTGGGGACTGTTGGATGGGACCATGTCCAGCCATGGTGGTCCCAGGATCTGCCTGCTGCCCTCAGCCCCTTTTATTTCAGACCCATCAATAGCCTGTGTGTTCAGCGTCCAGATGTGGACACTATCAGAACCAGGGCCCCCAGGTACCCGTGCATCCCACTTCCAGGCCCCCACAAGTTTTAGCCAGATGCAGCGCAGCCCTGTGTGGGGCCACCCTTGGTATGGTGGGTGGTGGGGGGCTGCAGGGTACCTCCTCATTCCACTTTAGGCCACTCCCAGCCAGTGGCCCCGGCCCTGTCCGAGGCCACCCCACCCCTGCTCCTGAGGATGGAGTCTGCACCTGCTGCCCCTCCCACCAAGGACCATCCCAGTGCCTGTCCCTCCCTTTGCCTTTTATTCTGGGAGCCTCAGCTTGCCAAGTTAATTGGCAAACTTTCCCAGAAGTAAACTTGAGGGATGGAAATTAATAATTTTCCCAGTGTTGCACTCATTGCTAATCAGGCCAGCTGGGAGGAGGGGCCTGGGTGCATCAGAGGACCCCTGAAAAGCCATTAGCACGAACGAGATCTAAGGGTGAGGGTCCCCCATGCAATTCAGCAACTCTGCAACCCCAGTGCCCAGGTGCAGGAACATGGGGGCACAGGGTGAAGGCAAGGGCACCTTGGAAGGATTCCAGCCCTTCCCATGCCCACACCTGGCCCAGGCAAGCAGTTCCCCTCTTGCTGTGTGGCCTGGGCTGGATGGGGTCCCCAGGGTGTCTCACTGACCCTGGAAAGGCCCACATGAGTGAGACAGGGAAGGGTGTGAGCCGGACTGAAGCTCAGGCCTGGCGGGGGATGGGCCCTTGGGGAAGGGGCCTGAAAGGAGAGCCAGGAGGCCAGAGCAGGGCCCAGCTGGGACCCAGGCAGCCTGCCCTGACTTTGGAGCCCTCCTTTTGGAGACAAGTGCTGGCCCACCAAAGGGTGCACAGGGTTGGGGACCTTGTCCCCAGGACTCCCCTGTCCTATAAGGAAGTGTAGCCCCAAATCCCCCACATTCCAGAACTCTGGCCTTGATGGACCTTGTGCCAGGCTGAGTGGGGAATGGGCGGAGCTTAGAGGCCTCTGCTCAGGTCTCTGCACCTCCCGAGCCATGGCTGGGCCCCTGGCAGAACCTTGCCACTGTCCATTGCTTTGTCAGCTCCTTGGCTGGGCCTTCAGAGCCTGTGGAAAAAAGCATCCGTATGTGGTCCTCAGAGGACCTCGGTGAAAATGCAGATGCCCAGGTCCAGCCCTGGAGAGTAGAGCCTAGGAGGTGTCGATGTGACCACCAGGACCCCACGTGGTCTGACCCAGGCAGTCCAACGTCCACGCCAGGAGACCTGGTCCGGGCTGCAGGGTCAGCTCTGGCGGCTGGGTCTCTTCTCATGAAGCGTTTATTGAATGGAAGGACAGATGGGTGGATGGATAGAATGGATGGGGTGGATGGGTGGATGGGTGGACGGTTGGATGGGTGGATGGGTGGATGGATAGAATGGATGGGGTGGATGGGTGGATAGGTGGACGGTTGGATGGGTGCATGCTTGGATGGGTGGATGGGTGGATGGGTGGATAGGTGAACAGGTGGATGGATGGGTGGATGTGGTAGATGGGTGGATGGGTGAGTGGATGGATGGGTGGGGTGGATGGGTGGATGGATGGGTGGATATGGTGGATGGGTGGATGGATGGGTGGATATGGTGGATGGGTGGATGGGTGGGTGGATGTGGTGGATGGGTGTATGGATAGATGGTTGGTTGGGTAGATGGTTGGATGGTTGGACGGGTGGATGGGTGGATGGGTGCATGGATGGATAGTTGGAAGGGTAGATGGTTGGATGGGTGGATGGTTGGATGGGGTGGATGTGGTGGATGGTTGGATGGGGTGGATATGGTGGATGGGTGGATGTGGTGGATGGGTGGATGGGTGGATGGTTGGAAGGGTAGATGGTTGGATGGTTGGATGGGGTGGATGGGTGGATGGATGGATGGTTGGAAGGGTAGATGGTTGGATGGTTGGACGGGTGGATGGGGTGGATGGGTGGATGGGTGGATGGATGGGTGGATGGGGTGGATGGGTGGATGGATGGGTGGATGGGGTGGATGGGTGGATGGGTGGATGGATGGGTGGATGGGGTGGATGGGTGGATGGATGGATGGGGTGGATGTGGTGGATGATTGGATGGGGTGGATGTGGTGGATGGGTGGGGTGGATGGGTGGATGGGTGGATGGATGGGTGGATGTGGTGGATGGGTGGATGGATGGATAGTTGGAAGAGTAGATGGTTAGATGGGTGGATGGTTGGATGGGGTGGATGGGTGGATGGATGGATGGTTGGATGGGTGGATAGGCGGACGGGTGGATGGATGAGTGGATGTGGTGGATGGGTGGATGGGTGAGTGGATGGATGGGTGGGCGGATAGATGGGTGGGTGGATGAGTGGGTGGATGGGTGGGGTAGATGGGTGGGTGGATGGGGTGGATAGATGGGTAGGTGGGTGGATGAATGGATGGGTGAATTGGTGGGTGGAAGGGTGAATGGATGGATAGATGGGGAAGTGGATAGAAGGGTAGGTGTGTGGGTGGGTGGATAGATAAATGGGTGGGTGGATGGGTGGGTGGATGGGTGGATAGATGGATGGGTTGGGGGGTGGATAGATGTGTGGGTGGCGGGTGGATAGATAGATGGGTGGGTGGGTGGATGAATAAGTAGTGAATGGTGGGGGTTTCCTAGGTGCAGAGATAATATCCTTAGCCTATTATAGGCCCCACTGTCGGTTGTCAGCAAAGTCGACTCCACTAACTCCACAAGGAAATTTCCCCTGGAGAGCCAGAAATCAGAGCCAAACCCCAAAGGGGGACAGAGAGTGGAGGAGGGGGAGGGGATTCATGCTGCTTCTCATGGGTGGGGGCACGTGGGTGGCCCTGGGTGCAACCCGGCCCGGCCCCGGCCCCCCAGCATTCCTGTACTGGTGGAATGTGACTGCCTGAGTCTGGAGGAGCTAGGCATGCTCAGGGAGGGCGGGGGCGAAGCTCGCATTAGGGGAAAGAGCAGGGCAGGGCCACCGATGCGCTCCCAGCTTACTGCCGTGGCTGGGCAGGGCTTCTCCTCTCACCAAAGGCCAGGTAAGAGGCTGCCCTTTGCCGCCGGCAGCTTACCTGGGACCACCTCCGGCCCTTGACCGTGCCTACCCATCTGCCCACTCTGAGCAGGGCTGACCCTTCCCAGAGCCTGGCGGGCTTATGCCGGCCAAGAGTGCCAGCCCCAGGTACCTCACGGAGACCGCCAACCACCTTGTCCCTTGGCCACAGAGACATGGGGTAGGAAAGGAGAGGAGAAGGAAGAGAAAGTTGGCACAGGCCAGCACCTACCTGTACTTGGTCCATTTATAGCATTAGCACATGGGGTCCCCATGACTGCCCTGCCATGGAAACGACATTAAAGATGAGGCACAGAGAGGGTCAGTAATTTACCCAAGGCCACACAGCAGGATTGACACTAGGTTTGTCTGACTAAGAAGCCTACCCTTATCTAAGACACAACATTTTGCAGATTAATGAAAATCATCATCCCAGCAGGGCACATGGCAGGTCCCTCCTCCTGCCCAGGATAGTGCCCATGGCCCTCAGCCAGGTAGCTGACCCGGCTTCCCAGTCGAGGCAGACTGGGGAGAGCAGCTTCTCAGGGCCAAGGGCTCACACTGCACCCCACAGCTCTGGAGCCTGCATCAGGCCAGGGCAGCGGGGCCAATGCCTCTAGGACATTGCTGGGAAGAGCACGCTCTGACCCCGCCCACGTTCTGCAGAGCCTCGCTGGGGCCTGGTTAGATCCACCTGATGTGCTAGTCCAGTGGTGACTCTGTAGCATTAGCTCAGGAACTCAGGGCTCCTGTCCCCTCTGCTCTCACGCACCTCCCCCCTCGAGGACTGGAGACCTCGGTACACCAGGTGTGGTCCCCATTGCTGCAGATAATGTCCCCGGTTAATGTCCCTGGTCTCAGGAAAGCTTTGGCGGTTTCTGTGGACTTAAGGGCATTTTGCAGAGACTGCTATCCCAGCAGGGGTCCCGTGGGATGTGGAGTGAGGGCGTGGATGGTAGAGGGGGGCTGCTGTCTCCCGAGCAGGGTGGTCTCCCTGTCCGCACCCCACCCTCGGGGTTCAGCAAGTCCTGCTGAACCTGCCGCTGGCACAGCTTCTCCAGCTCCAGGTGTCTCGTGTCACACCGGGCCCCTGCTCCACCCTGTGCCCAGCTTCCCTGACCTCTGGCTGGCTCCCTCCTTGTTCTCATCCATCCCAGGTCCACAGCCAGCTGGAGAACTGAGACAAGCCATGAGCAGATCCCAAACTCCTGGGGAAGCTCAGCAGTCCCCTCCTCCCGGGCCTTACCTGCTTCGTCCCAGGCTGGGGTTGGCTATTCCCAGGCCACAGCACTGGGGGGATCAGAAGGGCGGTGCTGGCCTTGCAGGGTGACCTGGGAGTCAGGGTGGACATCAGGAGGCCCATGACTCCTCCCCTTCCCCCTGGGCGGGTCCTAACAGGTGCCAGAGCCGGCCCACTGGGGGCCCTCAGCTCCGCAGAGTTGGCCGTGGACCCAATCCCAGGGCTTGGGAATCTGCTCTTTATTGATGCTTTCACCGAAATGGAATTCGTTCCTACACTTGTTTACTGATCTGAGTGAAGGGGCCAGGCTGGAGTGGCTGCTGGGCAGGAGAGGCGGGGGCCATGGCTGGGTCCCCACCCTGCTCAGAGCCTGGAGGCTGACCCCATGCCTGTGCCTAACGGTGGCTTCTGGGCCCTGGGGCCAGAGGGAAGCCTGAGGGCAGGGGGAGGGAGTAGGGCGTGCATGCCTCGTCCACCTCGGGCCCCCGTGCTCAAGGCCCCTCTTGCCAGTTCCAGCAGCACCTTCTTTCTTCACCCTCTGCCTGAGAAGGTGATGGGCCTCTGCTGTTGCCAAGTGCTGGGGCCCCTCCTCGGGCCCTGACAGCTCCAGACCACGCACCACCTGATGGCCAGAGCTCCCTGCGAAGGGCTCTGGGTCCAGCCACCAGGTCCTTTCCACTTGGGTCCCACGCAGCAGTTCCAAGACAGAGATGAGAGGGCCTTGCCTGAGGAAGCGTCCCCTCTCCTCCACCCACCCCGATGGGCGTCCACCCTAGGATGTGGTGATACCTCCGCCTCTGTCTCCCAGCACTCCTGGCTGCCGGGCCGATTGAGGGCCGGTCCCACCTTCCTTCTGTACCCAACTGGACCACAGGGCCACCCCATGCCCCAAGCGGCCTCAGCTGGGATGCTTGCCATCTCTGTGAGCCTTTTCTCAGGAGAAGGTGGGCCGGTTCCTGTCCGGATGCTTCCCGGGCCTGCCTCTGCACCCGGCCCTCCTGCCTGACTCTCAGACACTCCCCTTGGTTTGAGGGTCAGGCAGTGGCCAGACACCCAGGGAGAGTTCCCCATCTCGAGCTGTGCTCTCTGCACTGTCCCCCTCGCTTCCAGCCATCAGGGATCCCCTCTGCTCTCTGCCAGTCACCCTCTGCCTGCTTAGGGGAGAAATAAGAGGCAGGTGCCCCTGAAGGAGCCCCAAGTCCATCGAAGGGACAGATCTGAGAGGCCACTCCCCAGGCCTGCTGTCCAGCTCTGGGGTAGGAGATGGCAGCAGGGGAGAGGCCATGAGAGGCCCCCGAGTGGCAGGCCAACGGCTGTGGGACTGCCTCTCCCAGGCTTGCCTTCCCTCGGGTGGCTCAGCAGCCCCTGAGTGATGCTCCTGCCTGGGACGCCTGACCTGCACTGAGCACAGGGGAGTTGGATCCGGAGGCGTTCTCGGAATCGCCACTCCAGATGCTCAGAAAAGGACAATGTTTTTAAAAAGGCAAAAGGGTGCGGTGCGCGTTATAGATGAGAGGAGGCTAACGGGAGACTCTGGATAGGATCCTGAATGAGGCTTGGTGTGGGACTGCTCTGGCGGGCCACGGAGCTGACGGGCACGTTTACACCCAGCAGGCGGGGCCGCGGGGCTGTGCTTCGTTCCGAGTGGCATTGCGTTTCCCCAGGCATGCTGCTGGAGGCAACGTGGTGTTCTCAGACATTTGACACTAAAGTATTTAGGGTGAAGTGTCAAGGTGTCTGCAACTGACACTCAAAAGATTCTACAGTTTTACATGAAGGAGGAGCAAGAAGTGAGAGAGGAAGCCAATGTGACACAATATTTTTTAAAAGGGCTGCTGGGTACAAAACCAGTGTACGTACAGAAATACATTTTATTTGTGTAGATGTGCAAAGACACTTTTGGCTGGCATGGTGGTTCACGCCTGTAATCCCAGCACTTTGGGAAGTCAAGGCGGAGGATTGCTTGAGCCCAGGCTGGGCAACACAGTGAGACCCCGTCTCTACAAAAAACACAAAAATCGGCCAGGCGCGGTGGCTCAAGCCTGTAATCCCAGCACTTTGGGAGGCCGAGACGGGCGGATCACGAGGTCAAGAGATCGAGACCATCCTGGCTAACATGATGAAACCCCGTCTCTACTAAAAAAATACAAAAAACTAGCCGGGCGAGGTGGCGGGCGCCCGTAGTCCCAGCTACTCGGGAGGCTGAGGCGGGAGAATGTCGTAAACCCGGGAGGCGGAGCTTGTAGTGAGCTGAGATCCAGCCACTGCACTCCAGCCTGGGCGACAGAGCGAGACTCCGTCTCAAAAAAAAAAAAAAAAAAAAACAAACACAAAAATCAGCCAGGCGTGGTGCTGTGTGCCTGTAGACCCAGTTACTTGGGAGGCTGAGGATCGCTTGAGTCCAGAAGGTCGAGGCTGCAATGAGCCTTGTTCTCACCACTGCCCTGCAGCCTGGGCAGTAGAGCAAGACTCTGTCTCAAATAAACAAATAAACAAACAAACAAACAAACAAATAAATAAATCTGACTGCAGGTGCCGAAGTGGACTCTGACTAACTGAAGCCGGGAGCAGGTGTTTGGTTGGGGCTTGCAGCTGGGAGGGCAGGGGGAAGGCACTGTTCAGGCCCCAACAGCAGCGGCTCAGGAGTGGCCCCAGCACAACCCCAGTGTCCCTCAGCTCAGCGTTTAAATTCCAGGAAAAGAGCCCTGATGGCCTGGCGTGGTCCAGGGCTGTGGCCCGTGGCAGGTCCCCAAAACCACACCTGCCGCTCCAGTGCCCCCCAAGGCTACATGACCTTTGTGTGGACAGGACCGTGGAACACATGACCTCAGCCAAGCCTCCCAACCATGCCTTGATCCAGCACTGTTAGAATCACTCCCATTGCACAGAGCAGAGTCGAAGTGTTGGGTATCCAAACACTGTGCCCAGGGCTGTCCATCCAGGGAGAAGAATCTGGTCCCGACCCAGAAGGCAGCAGCCTCACCCAGGCCACCTACTCCAGGTCCCCAGGCTCCACACACTTTCACATCTACTGCAGAGGTGCAAGGATGTTCCCCGGCATCAAAGCCCTCACACCCTGGTGCCAGCCATGTCGTCACAGAACTTATAGACCAGAGCCAGAGGACACCCTGTGGAGAGAGGGCCTGCCTTGGGCCTGCACCAGGCTGGGCACATTGCTGATGTCCCTGCTCTGTGCTGGCAAAACCCAGACCTCGGGAGAGGGACAGGCAGGCTCCGAGAGGTTGCAGCTGCCCAGGGCCTGCAGCTGGGAGGAGCAGAGCCAGACCCCCCTCCCCCTCCCCCAGGACATGGCTGCTCTGCACCACACAGCCCTGCTCCTGGTGGCCCCTGGCTTTGCCGGGGTGGCTGACCCAGCCAGTCAGGCCCCCACCCCCTTCCCCACAGGTGGCCCTGTGCCACTGAGGATAAAGCATGCTGGGCCAGCTCTGCTGATTAGAGTTGCCCTCGGCTGTGGGCTGGGGGCCCCTATTCTGCCCTGGAGATCCCAGTCGGCCTATAGAAACCCTCCCCGGCTCCCCCAGGGGTCCAAGGAGGCCTAGGAGGCCCCTGTTCACCCTGGGTTTATCTTCTCCCTCCTGTAATTTTCTTTTCTTTTCTTTTCTTTTTTTTGGAGACGGAGTGTCGCTCTGTTGCCCAGGCTGGAGTGCAGTGGCGCGATCTTGGCTCACTGCAAGCTCCGCCTCCCAGGTTTACGCCATTCTCCTGCCTCAGCCTCCGGAGTAGCTGGGACTACAGGCGCCCGCCACCTCGCCCGGCTAGTTTTTTGTATTTTTAGTAGAGACGGGGTTTCACCGTGTTAGCCAGGATGGTCTCGATCTCCTGACCTCGTGATCCGCCTGTCTCGGCCTCCCAAAGTGCTGGGATTACAGGCTTGAGCCACCGCACCCGGTCTGTAATTTGCTTTTCAAATGTGAAGGGGAACTCAGCAGGAGCAGAAGACGATGTCGCCCCCCGTGGGACGGTGGGAGAGCCGGGACAGGGCGTGGGGAGGAGCGGGGACCCGGGGACAAGGGCTCTGGGTCCAGCCACCAGGTCCTTTCCACTTGGTGCTCTCTGTAGCCTCAGCTTCCCCTGAGAGTCAGAAACTCCAGGCAGGGGTGTGGGGCAGCTTGGAAACCTTCCTGAGCCCCTTCCCCTGGCAAGAAGCAGGCCAGGCAGGTGAGGGCTGCGCCCTGTTCCTGGAGCTCACATCCCAGCCCTGGCCAGATCCAGGCTGAGGGCGGCCCAGCCCCCTGTTCTGCCTGGTGCAGAGGACACGGCCTCCCTGGCCAGAGCCCCAGCCCCCTCCTCTCCTTCCTTAACGTCTGCCCTGGGCACCCCCCACCAGCAGCACCAAGCCCTTGTTGGTTCCGCAAGCTGGCGGGCACCCCTTCCTCCCTTCCTCCAGGTGCCCATTGGCAATGGCTGGTGGCTTGGGACAGGGCCCGTATTCTCTGAAAATGGTGGCTAGGCTGGAACCCGGGGGTGATTCTCAGACCTGCATCATGCGGGGTCCTGGATGCTTGTTACGAATTCGGATGCTGGCCTGTGCCTGCTGCCTGGTACCTCTGAACAGGGCTTTCTGCCCTAGGGGTGTAGAGAGGGCCAAGTCCCTCCCCGACCAGGGTCATGCCTGCCTCCTGTCAGGACTGTGAACGCTGCGTCCCAATCAGCTCAAAGCATACGCGTGGGGATGAGCCTGGGGCTGTCTGAGAGTCCCTCAACCCTGGATCCCCACGGCAGCGCCCAGCATTGGGCTTTTCAGTGGCCGATGTGCCCCGGGCCGGTCACCTCTGCACTGTGCTCCGCTGGGAGTTTGCTCCTGGCCCTCCGACAGCGCGTCCTCTGTGAGGCCTCTGCTGGCTCTGGAGGCTGGAGTTCCCGTGCGGGGCCCTCCAGGGCGGGCTCTCTCTTGCTGCTGCCAGTACCCTGCCCCTCCTGTCCTTCTGGGTAGCCTGGGAGGAATGGTGAAAGAGAGCAGTGAAGCCAGATAGCAGTGGCCTAGCCACCCCACCCAGCTCTGCTGCAGGCTCTGGGCTCTCAAGGCAGCTGCTGCAGGAGAGGCCCCCTAGGAAGGGACTGCCACATCCCTGGGAGCATTCCTGGCCCCCTCCAGTGTGACTGACCCTGGGCCCCAAGGTTCCGAACACCCGCCCCTCTGCTCCAGGTAAGAGGGAGATGTGGGTGGTGCCTGGGCTATTGTGTACTTAGGTGGGGGAGTGGAGCCTCCAGGTCTCAGGAGCGCACAAATGCTTGTTGAGCTGATGAACCCTGCAGGGACGAGAAGCTTAGGTCTACAGAGCTGATGCAACCTGCCTGAGGCCACAAAGTCCACTGGGCAGAGAAGGGTGGGAACCCCAGTCCTCGGCCCCACTGTCAAAGTGGGTGCTTCCCAGGGAGAGCAGAGCCTGGGGTCAGCACAGAGGACACTGGATCCCCAGTTCTGGGCTGGGGAGAGGCAGCTGGTGTATCAGTGCTGCAGAGAAGACCAGGCTGTTCAGACACACTCCCCGAGGCCTGTGTGGGGATGGAGGGCGGCCGCCCAGCCACACCTGTCCCACTGCGGGCCCTGGGGTGGGGTTTCCTGTCTGCGCTGGAGCATGGTCAGGTTTCTCACTTCGCCGGGGGCAGGGGTGCAGGGCAGATGGCCCAGCCATCCATGAGTCACCAGCCCAGCCTGCCAGCCTGCCTGACAAACGGGAAAGACTGGCGGGTGGGAGCTGGGCTGGGAGCATCCTAGCTGGGCCTGGGCCAGCCCCTTCCTGGGAGAGGAGGGAAGCTGCCTCAGGCCTCTGGGGAGAAACTCCCACATGGCCCAGACCCTCCTCCCTCCTCGGGCGGGTTGAGTGGGCTGAGGGCCAGCTGGGCCCCTGCATGGTGGGAAAGGGCGGGGAGGGGAGGGGGTTTCCAAGCCTCGGCCGTCCAGGCCTACGCATCCCAGACCTCACTCTCTCCACAGCGCTCTGCCATGTCATGGCCTTCTTTTTTCCTCGTCCGAAGTGTTAGTATCTGCGAAATAGCAGGCTTGATGTGTTGGCTTTATTTTTCTAACACACACTAAAATAAATCATGCGTGTTTTACAGTGTGTTGGGGCCATCTGTGGGTCACGGCAGGCCCTTCTGGCCTGGGGGCTAGCCAGCCCTTCCTGTAGGGCCCAAAGAGAGTCTGAGTCCCCAGCTGGGGTAACCCGGGCAGGGATTTTCCCGAGGTGCAGCCCCGAGCAGGGAGGCTGTGGCTTTGAGAAGAGGTGGAGTCCCCAGCCCAACCTTCCTCAGGCATCCAGAAGCAGCCTCACCAGGCAGCCCGGGTCCGCCACCCTGGACACAGTGTGCAGGGCAAGGGAACAAGGACGGGCCTCTTTCCAGCCCCACACCCGCCCACGCCTCTCCCGGAATTGCCCCCATCACAGTCCCTTGGGGGCTCATCTTTAAGTTCCCTGCCCCTACTCTGTGGACCCAGGTAGCCCTGGGCCAGCCTCTCCTCCCTGGGCCTCACCGTCCTCATACACAGCTTGTCCTTAAGCTGCCTTGGCTCCCAGGAGTGCTAGTGTGGCCATGGCCGATGGCCTTGGACTCTTACAAATCAAGGGAGATACGCGAGGCCCCACCCACACCCCGGGCCTGGAGCCAGGTGTCCATCAGGAAAGGGCCACTGCAGGTCTGCAGGAAAGTGCAGAGGCTGCCGTGCAGGAGAGATGCCCACACTACTGCCCAGCCCGGGCTGCTGAGAGCCTCTGAACTCAGGCTCTGGGGCACACAGAATGCCCCCGCCCCCTGCCTGTCCACCTTTTGCCCAGTCTCTCTTGCGGGTACTGCGTCCTCCCTATGGGGCTGTGAGCTCTGTCCTTGCCAGCCCTGCCCTTGCCAGCCCTGCCCCTGCCCTGGAGACCCTGGGGGTGATTCAGAGGAGAAGATGCATGGGGTGAAGGGTGGAGGCTTCCGAGGAGGTGAGGGTGAGCTGGGTGGGATCAGCCTTGCTGCAAAATGGATCTGGGGGCTGATCTGCGCCTGCCTCCGCCAGGCAAGCGTGTGGCGAGTGGGGACTGGCTCTATTGAACGTCCACTGCATACCAGTGCGGGCCTTAGCTGCCGCCATGATCGCAACTAACTCTGAGAGGTAGAGGCTGCTCCGTCCCCAGATAAAGATGAGGAAACTGAGGCGCAGAGTGAGGAGACCTCCTGCTCAGATCCTGCAGCTGGGGAGGAGCGGAACTGAGGCCCTCCAGGCAGTCCTGGCTGCTTTGGTCTGCTTGCCATGCTGTGTCCAGGCCATGTGGTCTTGGAGGCCACCGCTCCCACCTGAGCTGCTCCTGGGTGTTCCTCACCCCACAGGCCCCCCCCTTGGCCCTATTTTGTACCTTGGAAGAGATACAAAATCTTTCTTTTCCCCCAAAGATTAAAATCTGGATTGAAAAAGCAAGTGGGGTTTGATGACCTCTCAAAAACTGGAGCATAGGCTGGGTGCGGTGACTCATGCCTATAACCCCAGCACTTCGGGAGGCCAAGGCGGGTGGAACACCTGAGGTCAGGAATTTGAAGCCAGCCTGGCCAACATGGTGAAACCCCATCTCTACTAAAAAGGCAAAAGCTAGCCGGGCATGGTGGTGGGGACCTGTAATCCCAGCTACTTGGGAGGCTGAGGCAGGAGAGTCACTTGAACCCGGGAGGTGAAGGTTGCAGTGAGCCAAGATCATGCCCCTGGACTCCAGCACTCCAGCCTGTGCAACAGAGCGAGACTCTGTCTCAAAAAAAAAAAAAAGAGCAGACCATAGGATTCCCATATGACTCAACGATGCCACTCCACCTACAGACCCCAGAGAACTGAAGGCAGGGGCTGGTGCAGATAGGAGAGCGCCAGAGTCCACAGCAGCCCCGGTCACGGTCACCAGGAGGTGGAAGCACCCCAGTGCCATCAACCCACGAATAGACAGACACACAAGTCGTGGTCCAGTCACATGCGGAACAGCGTTCAGCCTGGAAAAGAAAAGAAATCTGACAGCAGCTACTGCGTGGATGGACCTCAGGGGCGTTATGCTAAGTGAGGAATTCCAGACAGAAAGGGACGTGGTGTGTGGTTCCACTTTGTGCAACGTCTATAACAGGCCATTCACAAAGACAGACAGTAGATTCGGGGTCACCAGGGACTGGCGGGGGGTGGAGGGTGGGAGAGATATTGCTTAACAAGTACAGAGTTTCTGTTTGGAATGATGAAACGTTCTGGAACTATTAATAGAGCTGGTAGTTGCACAACATCGTGAATGGACTTGATGCCATTGAATTGTACACTTGAAAATGGTTCCGTAGGGGCCGGGCGAGGTGGCTCACACCCGTAATCCCAGCACTTTGGGAGACTGAGGCGGGTGGATCACCTGAGGTCAGGAGTTTGAGACCAGCCTGACCAATATGGGGAAACCTTGTCTCTACTAAAAACACAAAAATTAGCCAGGCGTGGTGGCGGGTGCCTGTAATCCCAGCTACTGGGGAGGCTGAGACAGGAGAATCGCTTGAACCCGGGAGGTGGAGGTTGCAGTGAGCTGAGATCACACCACTGCACTCCAGCCTGGGTGACAAGAGCGAGACTCCGTCTCAAAAAAAAAAAAGGTTGGGGGACCCTGTGCAAGGCCAGGAGGGGCCCACCTGTGGCACCCAGCAGCCCACACCTTCTGAGGGCCAGGCCTATTGGCAGCAGGGATAGCAGGCAATGCCTCCACTTTGCCTTTTTTATTTTTTAAAGACAGGGTCTTGCTGTGTTGCTCAGGCTGGAGTGCAGTGGCACAATCATGGCTCACTGCAGCCTCAAACTGCCAGGCTCAAGTGATCCTGCCATCTTAGCCTCCCAAGTAGCTGGGACCACAGGCATGTGTCACCATGCCCGGCTAATTTTTGTATTTTTAGTAGAGACAGGAGTCTTGCTGTGTTGTCCAGGCTGGTCTCAAACTCCTGGGCTCAAGCAATCTGCCCACCTCAGCCTCCCAAAGTGCTGGGATTACAGGCATGAGCTATGGTGCCTGGCCCACTTTGCTTCTCATTCAAATGTTGGATGGGGAAGGTGAAATCTCCAGGGCAAGGAAGGCTGGGATCAGCCATGGTCTCTTCCTCTCCCTCCTCTGCCTGCTCTCAGGGCTGCTGGGCGGAGATGGCTGTGGTTGGTCAGGCAGCGTCCTTCCCCCGTCCTGCATCTTCCACTTTTTCCCACTGCCAGAAGCCTGTTGGAGGTGGGCCCCAGCCTCAGGCAGGTGCTGGTGGACATGGCCTCCCCTGTGACTGAGGCCGAGGCCTTGCCTGGTTCGTGGTTTGGGTTTTGGAGGGCCTCAGAGTGTGAGCCTGAGACAGAACCTGGTCCTGTCACCACTGGCCCCACAACCCTCCTGGCCGCCAAGTGCACGCATCGCCCCTCAGTACCTGTGCCGAGAATAACATCTGCACACGTGTTATGAGACACACAGGCTCACGGTGGCACTCGGGGATGCCCAGGCATTAATGATGCTCAGCCTCAAGTGACATCAGTTGTTTGGGGATGGCCCAGCATCTCTCCAGCATCTCAGGGTCCCCCAGAAGGCAGGGGCCTCATCAGCTGAGGTTGCAGGGGTGTGCCTTGTGCCCACCACCTCAGCACTGTCAGATGGGCAGCATGGCCAGCCGCTGTAAAGGGGAGTCGCAGACCGCGGCGGCTCCTGGTCAGAGCATGGGTCCCTGGCCACGCCACAAGGCTTCTGACCGCTGTCGTGAGGCACCTGTTGTGGCCTTTCAGGTTTTACTCTTTGGCTGTTTCCCAGCTAAGCCTCCTCGGGGCAGGCTGCTTCACATCTCTGATCCTCACTTCAGGATCTCCAGTTGAGATCCTCCTGGGTTAGTGTGGGCCCTAAATCCAATGACATGTGTCCTTAGAAGAGAGGGGAGAGACATCAGGGAGGAAGGTCTCTCGAGGCCGGCAGAGATCGGAGTGATGCCGCTGCAAGCCGGAGATCACCGAGAACTACCAGCTGCCCCCAGGAGCTGGGACAGTCAGAAGCAGATCTCCCTCCGAGCTGCCAGAAGGAGCCAGCTATGTGCCATCCTGACTATGGGCTTCTGCCTGTGGCCCTGTGAGGCAATAAAGGTCTGCTGCTTGAAGCTACTGGGTTGTGGCTACTCATCACGGCAGCCCCAGAGCACTCACAGATCACTCTGCTGTGTCACGGCAGCTCCAGAGCACTCACCGTTGCTGCAGGACCAGGCACAGGTGCGGGAGCTCCAGGCACAGGTGCGGGAACTTGAGTCACCACTGCTGAGTGACCAGTGGGTGCTGGGACTTCAGAGAGACTCACTGAGCAAGTGGCCCAGGCACCAGGTAGGGAAGGATGGCAGGGGCCTGTGCACCCTCCAAAGCCTGAGACTGGCTTCCCCTCCACAGCGGCGGCCACCGACACCCACCCAACTGCGCTGAGGTGGTAGGTACCAGGCACACCCTTGCAACCTCAGCTGATGAGGCCCCTTCCTTCTGTGGGATGCTGGGAGATGCTGGGCCATCCCCAAACTCACAAGGAATTTATTTGCAACCATATGTGAAGCCCATGTGAGTGGAACCAGTGTTATGCCATCTTTCCTGCCCATGGGCACCCCATTTACCCCCAAGTCCAAGCTGAAAGGCCGCCATGGGGGCCCCCAGGCTCTGGGAGAAGTCAGGGCTGCCTGCTGCCCCCGCACTTACTAGTGGAATGTCTGCTGTCCTGGAGGCCTGGGCCCGGCTGCCGGCTCCCTGAGCAGGGCCTGTTTCCAACCCAGCTGGGCTTTGGTGTGCAGGCTGCCGGGCAGAGACCCAAGTGTGGGAGGCCCCACCTGCCAGCACCAGGCCTGGGGTCCAGGCTCCAGGGTCTTCAGTGAGCTTCCATTTCCTCCTTAGCTCTTCTGAGTATTGGAGGAATTACTCAAATCATAGTCACCAAAGGCCTCAGTGGCCTTTAAGCCTGTCTTAACTGTCACCGCAGGTGGACGTGCAAATGTTCCTGCACGGGTGAAGACCCTCAGGGTCACCATCTCAGGAAAGAATGATCAGGGTGGAGAGAGGACACTGGAGACTCCCTGGGCTGTCAGATCCTGAACAGACCCCCAGCGCGGCCCCCCACTCCCTGGCTGAGCCTGTCGGGCCTGGGCCAGCTGTGACATGAGGGACTGCTCCTTCTGACTCTGCCTCCAGCGTGAAGTGGGGCGTCACAAAGAGAGGAGGAGTCCCCTGTCATACCACACTTGTCCTGACAATTCTTGCCCCAACAGGAAACAGGCCCCGGCAGCAAGCCGCCTGGCCTCCGTCCGAGCCCGGGCACCCGGGTTCACATGCTGGGCTGCCCGGCCCCAGGGTGTGGAACCGATTTATTCGGTAGCTTTGCCGCTGATTAGTTGCAGGTGAGTGGATGGCACGTGGTTTGTGTTGTAACAATATTTTGGGACAATTAGATTGAAACCACATTGCTGGCGGCCCCGTTGGCGGCTGGCCGCGGCACTGCACTCTCTCTGCCCTTTGTGGCTCCCGGCTGGCCGGGCCACTCCCACCCCTCCTGGGGCCTCCCCATCCTCACCCCCACCCAGGCTCCAAACCCTCCTTCTGACCTCCAGCTGACCTCAGCCATCAGCTGTTCCAGAAAACAGCTGCTGGGAGATTTCCCAGGGCAGGTGGGGAGGGGGCGACCTGGGGGGCCCATGTGGGAGTTTGAGGATAGACAACCCCCAAGATAGTCTCAGCACGTCTGTCTCTACCCCCAAGGAAGAGTCCCTCAACTACCCGCTCCTCAGCCAACAGCCCCCTCTGCGTCCACTGCATCCTGTAGGAGGGAGCGCCTGACCCAGTGGCCCCAGAGTGAGAGGGGACAGCCAAGGCCAGGTGTTCCGGGCCCAGCTCAACCACCAAGGGCTTGGCTCAGGGCTCCCCCGAGGCCCGGGCGCCAGACCCACCCAGAATCCCCGGCAGTGCGAGTCAGGGCTCGCACCTGGTGTGCAGGGGCTGAAGGCACCCGGCTCCCACCCCAAAGCAAGGCCTGGTGGGCGGCCACTCACAGTGCCCCCAAGACGGCCAATCAGAGGAGGCCCTGCTCTATCACGTGACTGGGTTTGACATAGCTGGGCCAATCAGCCTTCTCAGCAGTCGGACTCCGGTGTCGGCAGAGGGCGCTGTGGTCTTCGGGATGTTCAGTGGGGATGGGGATGGGGGTGAGCAGGTCAGGGTTAGGGGCTGCGTCAGGGCCGGACTCGGGGGCTTCCCTCCATGGGCAGCTAGGATGAGGCGGAGGGGCTGGTGGCAGCAGCTGGTGCAGGGCCCCTGACCTGCTCCTGTCACAGACTCCAAGTGCAGCTTCCCTTTCTGCGTAGTGGGGGGTTGGATCCCGGGGTCTGTGCCGGGGGACTCGGTGCCGGTGAGGGGTGGGTTAAGCGGGGCCACAGGTGACAGGTGTCGGCCACCACCCGGGGAGCCCATTCTCGGAGCGTGGTCTGCAGACCCATAGCAGGACTCACAGCGGGCGCCCCTGAGCAGCACAGGTGTGGGACGGTTCCCAGGAGGCCCATGTGCGGAACCCGGGCTGGGCCTGCCGTGGGGCTTCCCACGTGAGACCCTCTAAGGTGTGCCCCACTGGGGAGTCCAGGTGTGAGGCATGAGCGAGACACTGGGGCGGGGAGGGTTGTGGTGAGAGCGATGGGCAGAAGCCGGGCGGGACTGGGGCCTCCAGAAGGCGGGTGGGCACCGGGAGCCAGGCTGCGGGGAGGGGTCCCAGCAAGGGTGGTGGGGAGTGCCAACTGGTGCCCACCCCCTTGGCACAGGTCTGAGCTGCTCCCACGTTGATTACTTTGATGCTATTTGGAACCATCAAATATCCAATCATTTCCAAGAGGCCCACGGTGTCCTGGCTTTGCTGGTGCCCGTCCCTTACCTTTGTCAGTTCCTGGGGGTCCAGGCTGGTCGGGCGCTCACGCAGCCTCCAAAATGGCTCCCGTGGTCCCCTATCCCACCCCACTGGTTTGCAATCCGCTGTCCATAACACAAGGTCACCATGGCCACAGGGGGTGCTGGGAAACGCAGCCCTGCACCCAGGAAGAAGGAGAATGAATGGGGTCCCCTGAGCCCCAGTGACACAGGTAGCTTGGACTCACTGCTCAGGGTGAGACCTCGCTCTGTCTCCCTGCTGGGCGGCCTTGGCTTCTCCCCACAACCAGCTCTCTCCCCTTGGGGCCCTAGCTTCCTGCGCGTGGGCTCATGCCCTGGGTTCCAGAGCTTTTGTCTGGAAGGAAGCTCTGTGAGTGAGAAACAGGCAAAGCGGTTTCAGGTGCAGCATGAACGCTGTCTTCTGCCCAGACTCCTGGAGGGCTGTGACCCCAGTAGCTGCAGGACAGGCCCTGGCATGGCATCAGTGCCCCAGGTGGACAGAGGTGTCTGTCTGTACAGCTTTCCACAAAGCCCTGAAGACAAGCTATGTGGCCAGAGTGAAGAAAGCTGGGTGGGGATTGTGAGCGTGGGCACCGGTTCCATCACACTGGAAACTCCTAAAAGTAAATGCGGGACTTAAGCCATTGTCACTGGGTTTCTTTTTGTTTTGTTTTTGTTTTTGTTTTTTGAGACAGAGTCTCGCTCTGTCACCCAGGCTGGAGTACAGTGGCGCAATCTCGGCTCACTGCAAGTTCCGCCTCCCGGGTTCACGCCATTCTCCTGCCTCAGCCTCCCGAGTAACTGGGACTACAGGTGCCTGCCACCACATCCGGCTAATTTTTTTTTTTTTTTTTTTTTTTGTATTTTTAGTAGAGATGAGGTTTCACCGTGTTAGTGAGGATAGTCTCGATCTCCTGACCTCATGGATCTGCCCACCATACTGGGATTACAGGCGTGGGATTACACAAAATGTTTGACATTTCTGCATGACAAAGACATCATCCTTTATTTTATTTTATTTTTTGAGACAGAGTCTTGCTCTGTTGCCCAGGCTGGAGTACAATGGCACGATCTCGGCTCACAGCAACCTCTGCCTCCTGGGTTCAAGGGATTCTCCTGCCTCAGCCTCTGAGTAGCTGGGATTACAGGTGCATGCCACCATGTCCAGCTAATTTTTTTGTACTGTTAGTAGGGACGGGGTTTCACCATGTTGGTTAGGCTGGTCTCAAACTTCTGACCTCAGGTGATCCACCAGCCTCGACCACCCAAAGAGCTGGAATTACAGGTGTGAGCCACCGCACCCTGCCAAAAGAGATCACTCTTAGCAAATGTCAAAACACAACACACTGATCAGGGAAATGCAAATTAGAATCATAGTGAGATACCACCACACCCTTGTCAGTGTAACTACCTTCAGTAGGGCCGACACTATCAGGTGTTAGTGAGGATATGGAGGAACTGGAACTCTCATATTATGGTGGGGACGTAAATGGTGCAACCACTTTGGAAGGCGGTTTGGCAATGAGAGAAAAAATTAAACATCCACCTACCGTGTGACTCAGCCACTCCACTCCTAGTTGTTCACCCCAAAGTGAAAACATGATTCATACAAACCCTTATACACAAGTGTTCATAACAGCTCTATGTTATGAACTGGAAGAAACAACCGAAATGCCCACCAGCAGGTGAGGGCTGCCACATGCCGGGCACCCAGACTATGGGGGCTGCAACATGCCGGGCACCCAGACTGTGGGGGCTGCCACGTGCTGGGCACCCAGACTGCGGGGCTGCTCGGCAGCTGGGAGGTAGAACTGTCAGTGCATGAAACAGCACGGATGAATCTCAAACCGCTGTGCTGAGCCAGCGAAGCCAGAGCGTGCTGCCTGACTCCATTTCTGTGAAATTCTAGAAAGGACAAAACTAAACTATAGTGACGGAAAGTAGACCCACGGTTGCCTGGGACTGAAATAAGGTGGGAGATTGAAAAGGACCCTGGAGGAACTTTCTGAGGTTCTGAGGTGCTTGGTATGCTCTGTGTCTTTTTTGTTGTTGTTGTTTAAGAGATGGGATCTCGCTCTGTGACCCAGGCTGGAGTGCAGTGGTGTGATCATGGCTCACTGCAGCCTCAAACTCCTGTGTTCAAGTGATTCTCCCCTCTCAGTCTCCCAAGTAGCTAGTGTTCTGTGTCTTGATTGTGGTGGTGGTTCCACAAATGTAAACATTCGTCAAAACTCATCCAACTGTACACTTAAAATGGGTGCATTTTCTTGTATCTAAAGTGTCATCTTGGCTGTGCACAGTGGCTCGCACCTGTCATCCCAGTGCTTTGAGAGGCTGGGGTGGGTGGATCACCTGAGGTCAGGAGTTGGAGACCAGCCTGGCCAACATGGCAAAAACCCATCTCTATTAAAAATACAAAAAAATGGCTGGGCATGGTGCAGGCACTTGTAATCCCAGCTATTCGAGAGACTGAGGCAGAGAGAATTGCTTGAACCAAGGAGGCAGAGGTTGCAGTGAGCTGAGATTGTTCCATTGCACTCCAGCCTGGGTGACAGAGTGAGACTCCGTGTCAAAGAGTAAAAATAAAAATAAAAATAATTGGCCAGGTGCGGTGGCTCATGCCTGTAATCCCAGCACTTTGGGAGGTCGAGGAGGGCGGATCATGAGGTCAGGAGATCGAGACCATCCTGGCTAACACAGTGAAACCCTGTTTCTACTAAAAATACAAAAAATTAGCTTGGCATGGTGGCAGGCGCTTGTAATTCCAGCTACTCGGGAGGCTGAGGCAGGGAGAATTGCTTGAACCCGGGAGGCGGAGCTTGCAGTGAGCCGAGATCACGCCACTGCACTCCAGCCTGGGCGACAGAGTGAGACTCCGTCTTAAAATAAATAAATAAATAAATAAATAAGTAAAATAATTTAAAAATTAAAAAATAAAGTATATCTCGCCTGGGCGCGGTGGCTCAAGCCTGTAATCCCAGCACTTTGGGAGGCCGAGACGGGCGGATCACGAGTTCAGGAGATCGAGACCATCCTGGCTAACACAGTGAAACCCCATCTCTACTAAAAAATACAAAAAAATAGCTGGGCGAAGTGGCGGGCGCCTGTAGTCCCAGCGACTCGGGAGGCTGAGGCAGGAGAATGGCGCAAACCCGGGAAGCGGAGCTTGCAGTGAGCTGAGATCCGGCCACTGCACTCCAGCCTGGGCGACAGCGTGAGACTCCATCTCAAAAATAAATAAAAATAAATAAATAAATAAATAAATAAATAAAGTGTATGTCAATAAAGCCGATTAAAATTAAAATCCAAGATTCTATTTGTCACCTATCAGATGACAAGGGTCAACATGACCGACAATATCCTGCTTTGCCGTAGATGCAGGGAAACAGGCAGGTTCTCATCGCTGGGTGGGAGCGATGTGCACGTTGGCACACATTTGCTGGGCCATTTGGCAATATCAATCCGAATTTGAAATCTGCATAGCTTTCACCTGGCAATTTGTTCTTCTAGGAATTTTATCTTCCAGATATACTTGCATAAGGTCACAAAGCTACATGAACAGAGATGTCCTTTGCAGTGACATTTTGTTATGCTGAAAAATTAGAATCAACATAAACGTCCAACAGTACAACTGGCCAAATACATACAAGTTGCCAACCATCCCAGTTTGCCCAGGGCGATCCTGGTATTAGTACGAAAAATCCCAGGCCCTGGGAAACCCTTTTTTTTTTTTTTTTTTTTTTTGAGATGGAGTCTCCCTCTGTCGCCCAGGCTGGAGTTCAGTGGCACGATCTCGGCTCACTGCAAACTCCGCCTCCTGGGTTCACGCCACTCTCCTGCCTCAGGCTCCAGAGTAGCTGGGACTGCAGGTGCCCACCACCATGCCTGGCTAATTTTTTGTATTTTTAATAGAGACGGGGTTTCACCATGTTAACCAGGATGGTTTCGATCTGCTGACCCCATGATTCACCTGTCTCGGCCTCCCAAAGTGCTGGGGTTACAGGCATGAGCCACCGCGCCCGGCCGGCTCTGGGAAACTCTTTAATTCCCTAGAGCCCTCAGGCAGCTGGTGACTCCAAATACACTACAGTGTGGACAGGCAGAGAAATACTACAAAGTCATGAAAAACGGCGTGTGGGTCTCGGTACTACTACGGAAGATGTCCATGTGACAGTAAATGAAATTAAACTAGACGCCAAGTTGCGAGTGGCAGGTGTGGCAGGATTCGAATTGTGTGAGGGTTTGATGTGTGTGGAATCGACTTCTCCGCGTGCACAGAGTGCCTGGGAGGGGGAACAAGGAGCCGGCCATTCGTACGTGTCTCTCTGGAGTCTGCGGTGGGAGGGGTTACTACGTTTTGCTTTAAATCCCATTGTGCCATTGGATTCATTTACTTTGTGTGTGCATGGATTTTATAATTAAAAAAATATTTTCTAAAGGAAGTGTGACCTTGATCTGCAGTGAAAGGCAGGTGGGTGGGGCCTCTGGATCACAGCTGCAGTAAGGCCAACTCCAAGGGGTCCAAGGCTACTGAAACCTTTAGCAAGGCAGGGAGATGGGGGAGAAGGAGGGGTGTCCCAAGGTCAAGGTCCCGGGGCAGGCGGAGGCAGCAGACTCCTCCCCTGAGGGGGACCCCTCGCCTGGGACCACCTTCTGGCATCGGCTCTAGCCCCTCTTGCCGCAGGCAGCCCCTGGTCTCCACCAAAACACGGCCAGCCTGGGATTGTTAAACAAATTGACTGGCTGGGCCCTGAGCCCGGCTAATTCTTGTGTCTTAATGAGTGGGAAGATGAGGTTTTATTCATCACTGGGGCTTTAAAAATTGCAGCAAAGTGGCCCACTTTATAAAGAAAAAATCAATAGCAAAAAGAAAACAGGAGTATGTAAATGGACGGGGGTGACAAAAAGCAGGCCAATTACCCCCAAAATGAGACATAGTTATGGCTCCATTAACTCAATTATATTTTCAAAAGGATTTCTTACGAGGCCCCCACCCCACCCCACCCGCACACGCCTGTAATTTTTACATCAACTTCAAGCCATTAAATTGCATTAAATTATTTTGTGGGAGAGAGAGGTGTGTTTCGGAAGACAGAGCTGCAGACGGCCCTGTCCGGCTGCACGGGGGGGATGGGGGTCAGGGGTGCGCAGGCAGGGAGCCCCCACGAGGGGCCGTCCAGGGGGCAGGCTCCGGGGAGCCAGTCCTGAGGGGTGAGAGGAAGAGGAGCCGTGGGCTTTCCCAGGTGTGGCAAGACCAGAGCCCAGCCAGGGACAGCAAGGGACTTGGTTGTTCCCAAGACCCTAAGTCCCCGTGACATGTTTACCTCCAGATGGTTCCGTACTCTATCCACACCCCCAGACAGGTGGACCGGAATATGCCAGTCCACACGTGGGCACCTAACCTTGCTGGCCTCATGAGTTTCTCTTTGTTCCATTTGACTTAGAAAACTTAATTTTTTGGAGATATGGAAAAATAAAGTTGTATGAAAACACATCAGGCCGGGCGCAGTGGCTCACGCCTGTAATCCCAGCACTTTGGGAGGCCGAGATGGGCGGATCATGAGGTCAGGAGATCGAGACCATCCTGGCTAACACTGTGAAACCCCGTCTCTACTAAAATACAAAAAAAAAAAAAAAATTAGCCGGGCGTGGTGGTGGGAGCCTGTAGTCCCAGCTACTCGGGAGGCTGAGGCAGGAGAATGGCCAGGAGGTGGAGCTTGCAGTGAGCCGAGATCGTGCCACTGCACTCCAGCCTGGGCGACAGAGTGAGACTCCATCTCAAAAAAAAAAAAAAAAAAGAAAAGAAAACACATCAGAATGGGGGACTACTCAGGGGTATGTTTGAAGCCTATCCTTTTTTTTTTTTTCTTTTTTTTTGAGACGGAGTCTCACTCTGACACCCAGGCTGGAGTGCAGTGGCACAGTCTCAGCTCACTGCAACCGCCACCTCCTGGCTTCAAACCATTCTCACGCCTCCCGAGTAGCTGGGATTAAAGGTGCCCACCACCACGCCTGGCTAATTTTTGTATTTTTAGTAGAGACGGGGTTTCACCATGTTGGCCAGGCTGGTCTCGAACTCCTGGCCTCGGGTGATCCACCTGCCTCAGCCTCCCAAAGTTCTGGGATTACAGGCGTGAGCCACCACGCCCGGCCTGATGCCTATTCTTCATACCACCCTTTGCAGGCATAGAGTGAGTCCCTGGAACTCGGGGCTTTGAAGTGACACTGGGCATGACTCACTTATTCAAGCATGGATCACCCTGACCATGCTGGGGAGGCCTTGAAATCCCAGAGTCCATGCACAGTTCCTGGCTGCTTCTATAAATGTGCCCAGCCCTGAGGCGTGGTGACTGTAACCTGCTTTTCCCCGTCAGCCAGGCCCTGGGGAGCCCAGGCCTGCCCTACATAAGTCTGCACCTGGGCCGCACGGGACTGAGTAGTTAATATCATGGATTTCAGGCAGAGTGGAGGAGGAGGAAGGGCTGGGATGTGGAGGGGACCCTCAGACAGGTGTCCTGGGCAGAACACCGAGGGCCACCTGGCCAGGGTCAGCGGCCAGAGACAATAAACCCAATGGCAGTGGACACACAGAGGGTACAGAATTGGGCTGAGCGGTGGGGTTGGGGACGACCCTGAGGCAGAAGCCAGGGCCCCTCCAGGGCTCAGGGCCAGGGAGCCAGGGTTGGCATGATGAAGCTTAAACCACAAAACAGAAGAAAGCAAATCTGCCCCATTCTGCCTTTCGGGATGTCCCACCCACACAGCAAGAGGACCTGCACAGGACAGGACCCAGGGGGTGGGGCTGACCTGTGCAGGGTGTGCAGACCAGTCCTGAGGGGCTGCCCTTCAGGGTCCCTAGGCCGCCGGCCCTGCCAGGGGCTGTAGGAGCAGCAGTGAGGAGGAGGGAGAAGGCAGCCGAGGCAGAGGGACCCCCTCTAGCCGGCTCCCGCAGGGCTACGGCTCTGCGTTGCTGCTTGCCTGTGCTCCAGCCCCTGTAGCCTCCATCCCTCGAACAGCACCCCAGACTGGAAGAGCCCATGCAGCTGCAAGATAGTCCCCCGTCCCCTCACAGCCAAGCACACCCTCAGCCCCAGTGTGAGGGTCTGGGACAGCAGACTGACGGGGGCAGGTGGGAAAAGACCACGTGCATGATGTGTGCATGTGAGTACATGTGTGTACATGTGTAAACACACACGTAAGAGACAAGGATATACCCTCAACTCTTACTGCTCCCCGCACCAGACCCTCAGGGGAGGCTCCGGACCCCAGCATGTGCTTCCAGGTGGATGGCGAGACTGCTTAGAACAGTCTTCACTCCAGGCAACACCTGGGGAGGATCCTGGGGCAGGAGAGTGGGTGCCACGTGTGGGGGCTAGAGGACGGTCTGGGAGGTCCCAGGGGAGGGAGTGACACCTGGGGCAGGGCAGGGCAGGGTGAGGGGAGGCTGAGGCTGGGAAGCTGAGGAGACCCGGGCAGCTCTGGGGCCCCAGAGGCCTCAGCCTGGGGGAGGTGCCAGGTGCCGGGGAGAGCGTGGGTGCAACCCAGCCCTGCCCTGTGCAATGTTCCTCAACCCGTGCCTTGTCACCACCCCAGACCCTGGGTCCTCCCCACTCTCCCAACCCTCAGGGACTCTCTTTCAGCCCCCAGCCCTAAGGACAGTATGTGGCTGCCCTCCCTGGCTGCTGGCCACCCCTGGGCTGGAGCTCCAGCCTCCTTCCCGCTCCTTCAGGCCCTGTCAGTCATTTGCCTGCTCCTGCCGGCCAGTGACCTCTTGCCCATGTGCTAAAAGAGCCATTGTTCAGGAAGGGATGGAGGGCAAGGGCCGGCTGGTCAGGCCTGGGTACTGGTCAGACTCCGGCGTGTGCCAGTGGGTGGACTTGGTTGTCCCCTGGGGCCAGCTGGGCAGCCCGTGGGCTGTGGAGGCAGCGTCAGGCGGCTGGGGAGGCCTGAGTGAGCTCGCAGGCCACCGCCCCTCCTCTCAGCTCCTTCCTTTCCAGCTGAGCCTGAGGAAGGCTGAAGAATATGCATTTTGCCTGGTCAGCTGCTACAGCCTCTTGTCCAGTGGAGACCCTGGGGGGCGGGGGACACGTGGGGGCTCCCCGTGCAGCCAAAGAGGCATTGGAGAAGGGACTTCCCTGAGGCGGCCTGATGACTCTGGCTGGCGGCGGCTGGGAGCCCTCTGCTTGAGGAGCGGCCGTCACAGCATGGCCCCTGCAGGCCGTGGCTCTAACGCAGTGCTCTGGGGCTGGCAGGGCGTGGGCATGGGGATCAGGCAGAGCTGGGGTCCCAGGCCCTGCATGGTGTCGACTGACAGGACACTGGGCAATCTCCCGAGCCTGCCGAGGCCTTCCTGGCCTCAGCCATAAGATGGGCTGAGAGAGAGCAGAGGCTCTGTGGCGGGATTGGGTGAGGAACATTTGAGCCAGAGGCCAGCCTGGCTCTGCGCCGCCCCGGGAGGCCAGAGGTGCCCCTCTGTCATCTGGAGGAGCCGGCTGCAGAGGCCTCCTGTCCTGTTCCTCAGGCAGCGACCCCGTCTGGCGTTCCCAGGCCACCCCAGTGCTGGGGGAGTTGCAGGTGGTGGGGTCACCTTGGAGGGGGTGCAGCCCGTTCACATCGGCTCTGCTTCCCTCTCTCCCCACCCCCAGGCTGGCTTGGCTGAGCCCGACGCTTCTCAAGGTGAGGAGGGCGTCCTTGAAGGCTCTGGCCGCCCCACACCAAGGTCTTTGCACCAAGGTCATGGCCGCACAGGAAGCGGGGAGGGTGGCGGGGAGGTTATGGTCCGAGGGAGGAGGGAGGGCAGGGGAGGGAAATAAAAAGAGATTACAATTTTTAAAAGGTACTCTAGCTGTCTGCTGACACCGCCCCTGGTCTCCATCGGTTTTATAGCCTGACGGGCTTGAGCAGCTGGGCCTCGTCTGTCCGTCAGGGGCATGCAAAAGGTGGGGGCTGGGAGCAGAGCCCCCGCAGGAGACCTGGATGGGGGCCACCTCTCTCCAGGCCTGGGTTCCCTCTGGGGCTGCCCAGGCCGGGCAGGGGCGCTCTGTGCAGGTGGGATGGGTGGAGGGAAACTGGCTCGGGGCGGGCGGCCACTATCTGGGCCCATCTATCCCCCTGACAGGTCAATTTTCTCTCGTGTTTTACAGGAGCTTTCAGGGCAGGAAATGTGATCGGGCAGCTGATTTATCTCCTTACCTGGTCTTTGTTCACAGCCTGGCTCCGGCCCCTCACCCTGCTGCAGGGCCCGAGGACGTCTCCCCAGGGGTCCCCACCTCGGCCTCCTTGGGGGGACTATGCTGAGCCCAGCTGCCTCTGTGAGATGAAGATAAGAAGGAGAAGACATGAAGGGCCTGCCTGGGGGCAGTCTGGCTTTCTCGCAGAGGGGCTGCACCTGGCTCCCTCCTCCCTCTCTCCGGCAGCCTGCGGGGTGGTGAGGATGAAGGGGCCGTGGGGCCAGGGTGCAGGGATTAGGGGGAGGTGACTCCCATCTCTTCCTCCTCGTCGTGTTTTTCACCTCTTAAGTCAACTTTGGTTTCTCGGACTCAGAGTTCTCTCCTGACGGCGGCGGGGTCCTCAGATCACCGGTGCAGACAGGGCCAGACAGGGCCAGTGTGGGGACCCACTCAGCCTGTGCCCTCTGCAGGAGGGAGGTCGGAGGCCTCAGCAGCCACCCTGGACACCTCCTGAAATAGTGAATGTCCTTCGTTTTCAGCTGACAAGCTCTGATCTTATAACAAGGTACGGAAGTGTTCGGAAAACTTTCAGCAGATGTTCGAGGAAAAACAGCTCAGCTTCCCATGCCCCTCACCTCTGCTAGGAGCGACCCCATCTCCCTCAAACAGAATTCTGGGAACCTGGGACCATAGGGTCTTCCTGTGCCTCCCCTGCCAGCTCTGCACGACTTTGTTACATACTAGAGTGCTGGCTGGGGTGATGCTGCTGCTACCAAACAGGTGGGAGGCCAGCCCCAGCCCCAGCCGCAGCCCCAGACCCGCCGGGGCTGGAGCTCCCGGTGAAGAAGCATCTGCCTGGTCTGCAGGTGTCCAGGACACACCAGTCGTCTGACTCCAGGTCAGGTGAACGCACACATCAAATCCTTGCAAGCCAGGGCTGTGCTGGCATCTCCAAGAAGAGGAAGGGTCCTGGCCCTGACCACGGGGCTCCCTTGATGGGAGGGGTCACAAACTTGGCTTCCTGGGGGGCGTCATGGGGTGCACTGCTTGCCAGGAGACCCCATTCCTGGTCACGGGGTTCTGTCCCACACAGTGGCAGGAGCCATGCATGATTCTTGGTGGAAGAAGGTCCGCACAGCTGTTTTTTTTTTTTTTTTTTTTTTTGAGACGCAGCCTCGCTCTGTCGCCCAGGCTGGAGTGCAGTGGCCGGATCTCTGCTCACTGCAAGCTCCGCCTCCCGGGTTCCCGCCATTCTCCTGCCTCAGCCTCCCGAGTAGCTGGGACTACAGGCGCCCGCCACCTCGCCCGGCTAGTTTTTTGTATTTTTTAGTAGAGACGGGGTTTCTCCTTGTTAGCCAGGATGGTCTCGATCTCCTGACCTCGTGATCCGCCCGTCTCGGCCTCCCAAAGTGCTAGGATTACAGGCTTGAGCCACCGCGCCCGGCCAGGTCCGCACAGCTGTGTGGTCTCTGCAGCCCAGCAGGGAAGCCCCCACATCAGCTGCGAGGGAACTTCCCAAAGTTCAGCAGGTGCCTCTTCCAGCCGTCCCCCAGGTCTTCTCTTGGCCACTGTCCTGAGCCTTGACCCATAGCTGACACTTCTAGAAAAGTCTTTACCAAGAAACAGACAGGCTGCATGAGTGGTGGGGAGTGCAGTCGCCCAGGGCCTGGAATCGGAGGGGCCTGTGGCAAGGCTGTCCTGAAATTCTTAATCATTTTACCTCTGAACTTGTGGGGTTTTTTGTTGTTGTTGTTGTTGTTGCTGTTGTTTGAGGCAGAGTCTCACTCTGTCGCCCAGGCTGGAGTGCGGTGGTGCGATCTCGGCTCACTGCAAGTTCTGCCTCCCAGGTTCACGCCATTCTCCTGCCTCAGCCTCCCAAGTAGCTGGGACTACGGGAGTATACCACCACACCCAGCTAATTTTTGTATTTTTAGTAGAGACAGGATTTCACCATGTTAGCCAGGCTGGTCTCAAACTCCTGACCTCATGATCTACCCGCCTCGGCCTCTCAAAGTGCTGGGATTACAGGTGTGAGCCACTGCGCCCGGCCAATAATTTAAAATTTAACATTTTTATTTATTTTGGAAGGATATTAAATAGCAAATAAACACCCTGGCAAATCGTGTGACTGTGAAGGAGAAGGAAACGCCTCCCCTGCTGGCACCTCCGTGGAGCCTTTTCCTGCCTTGTTTTGCTCCTGTTGCCCAGGCTGGAGAGCAAAGGCGCGATCTGGGCTCCAGTGATTCTCCTGCCTTAGCCTCCCGAGTAGCTGGGATTACAGGCATGCGCCACCATGCCCGGCTAATTTTTTTTTTTTTTTTTTTTTTTTTTTTGGTATTTTTAGTAGAGACGAGGTTTCTCCGTGTTGTTTGGACTGGTCTTGAACTCCTGACTTCAGGTGATCCACGTGCCTTGGTCTCCCAAAGTGCTGGGATTACAGGTGTGAGCCGCCACACCCGGCCCTTTTCCTGCCTTGTAAACGAGTGGCCAGGAATTCTCCTCCTGCACTGGTTCCCCAGATTGTGTGGCAGGCCCTGCAGATGGCACAGGGGACTGGTTCTTCCTTGTGGAAAGCCAGGCCCGGACACCTCTTGGGCATCGTGTGTTGGCGTGACCCTCCCACACCCAGCCTGGAACCCTAGCCAGCTCAGCCTCTGTCTGCTGAGAAATCAAGGTGACCTTGTGGCTCAGCCCTCAGGGGGCACTCACCACACAAGAGGTCCCTTTCAAGACCCCCTGTTCAGGGCTGGAGCCCCCAGGAATGGTTGGGGCAGCTTCCTGGGGCCTGGGAGCTGAGGGCATCTCATCTCCCCACAAGCATCTGCTGCTGCTCCTGGCTGCCACCCATCCCCGTGAGATGCTGAGAGCTGGATACTTGTCCGTGCGGGTGCATGGGAAAGGGAGAAAGCCTGGCAGAGGGTTGGGAGCTAAGAAGCAAAGGGCGTGGAAGGGCCACCGTGCACTTTTGAAGACTCTACTTGCCATTGGCCACTCCACCTCTCCCTGCCCTCATCCAAGGACCGACAGGCCTGGCAGGTGGGCCGGAGCCGTGCGGCAGAAGCATCCCAGGCCTGGCCTCAGAGGAAGGGGCCACAGTGAAAGTGGAGGTTGTCTGCACCCAACTCCCCAGCCTTTGTCTCTGGGACCTCGGCCTGACCCCAGGCGCACCCCAGGCTGCTCACCGAGGTGGATGCCCTGCCCACTGCCAGCTCAGAGGCACTGTGTGGACTCCCTTCTCTCTGGGGGTGAGCGCGAGTTCCCTCTCCTCCACATCAGGAGGCTGGGAGAGAGCTGGAGGGCCCTGGGATCTCCCTGACCCTGCTCATCAGCCCCAGCCCTGATGGGCCCTGCATGTGCCCTGGGTTTGGAGCTCAGCACCCCACTGGAATTCTGTTAAATCTCCGATTTTATCTGAAAACTTCACCCACATGTTGCATCGCTCTGTGAGGCGTCCGTGTGTGTCCAGGCGGCAGTAACCACACTACTAACGCTGGCGGCCATCACAGGAAGCCAGTCTCGAACATGCCTGCTGCCCCCCAGGGCCTGCTTCACCCTCATGACACCAGGCGTGGCAGAGACCGGGACGAGGAGCAGAGGCCTGGACCTCTCAGGGTCTCAGCAGGGGGAGGCCGGCCTGTCACGAGTGTTTGATGACCATGGAGAGGAGGTGGTGGAGGGAAGCGTGGCTGCTTCCAGGGGAAGGGCGGGCAGGGGTTCTGCATTGATTAAGCGCCTACTGTGTGCCAGGTCCTTTGTGGTCTTCATTTAATTTATTGCCACAGCCACGGGAGGGACAGATGAGGAAACGAGGCTCCAGTGAAGACACTTGTCCAGTCCCCTGGCTGTGGAAGGTGGGGAAGGGACGTCAACCTGGGCTCGGGAGAGATGAGGAAGCTGAAGCCTAGAGCCTTGTAGGGTCTGGAACTGCTGTCCTCCCGCTGGGGCAGCACCACCTGCCTTCTTTTAGAGCAGAGATCCTACAGAACCTGGGTCCTCACCTGTCAAAGGCAGATGCCATTCCTGACCACGTGATGGCCTAGATGAGACCAGCGTCTGGGTGTCTGAGTGGGAACTGGGAGGCACATGGGGACTCTGCCTGCCTTGTGCGGCCGAGAGCTGGCCTCTCCTAGACCTCGCTGTCCACTGACACCCAGTGCCCCTGCAGTCTTCTCTTCCTGCCCCCATGAAGGTGACACTCTCCTGGGGGCTGCTTCAGCCCTCTGCCCGGGGAGCAAGCGGAGGGGCCTGGGATCCCACCTGTGTTCCTGTCTCTATCCCTCCTCGGCTGTCACCAGCTTTAATTACCCCGGCTCCATCCGCCCCGGCCCCTGCGCAGCTGGAGAGCCTCTTGGGCGGACGCAGGGCCCCTCGCCTGGGCATGCCACATTCCTACATTCCTCCCCGGGGCCCACCAACCCGCCCTGCTGGCTGCGGGCAGCCTCGTGGTGCAGGGAGCCGGGTGTGTGGGGGGGGCGCAGCTGCTGGATGGGGAGCCTGGAGACAGCCCGGCTGTGCCCTGGGACTCCCAGCCCACATCCCCCTGCCATCCTGCGTCACGACCCTGTCCGGCAGCCTGGCAAGAAGTCAGTGATTCATCACTCGGGCCCTGGGGTCTGCCTGGAGGGGCTCGGGTGCTTCTAACAGCAGGGAAGGGAAGGCAAGAGAACCTTCCACAGTTGGGAGCAGCAAAGCGGCCCAGGAAACCCCCCACAGGATGGGACCATCTGAGGTTCCAGCCACGCCAACTCCCTGGAGCAGAGCCCCCAGCCTAGTGGTATCTGGACAAGCCCTGTCTGGGGTGCACCTTCTCGGGGAGACCCCCTGCTCTTTGGGCTACTGTCCCGGGGAGCCTCCCCCTTCCTGGGGCTGGGTGGACCAGCTGTGAAATGGCAGCTCCCCCTTGAGGGGCTGGGGAGGGAGTAGGGGGCGCTGCCCCCCGGCCCTTCCCTACCCCCAGGCTTCCCAGATGATCTGCCTTCAGCTCCAAACAGGAGGAGCGGCCACCTGTGAGTTTCTGTGGGGCCCTAGTGGTCACTCCCCGAGCTGCCTGTGTCCCTGTGTCTGGACAGGCACTTCTCCACCTCTGTGTTTGGGCAGCTCTCCCCTTGTGTCTGGGATTTTTAGAAAAGGGGAAAAAACGTAGATGAAAGCAGGCTTTTTATCTTGTTGAACGCTCCCACACCCTCACTAGTTACACCATGGTAGTGGAAGATTCAAAGGAAGGTTCCTCCTGGCGGCCGTGATTATCATCTGCAGTTCTTGACCGGGGACATTGCAAAGGTCACATTGTCCGTTCAGCCCCGCCCCACCCTGACGTTGCTCCCGGAGTGGGGACAGGGATGGGGTCTGAACCACCCCAGCTTTCAGGGGCCCCGCCCTGGGGAACACACGTCTGTGGTGTTGCCCACCACTGCCTGGAAACTGGCCAAGGGCTCCACATGCCAAGACCAGGTGAGGGGAGGTGGTGGGTGGGGACCAGCCCTGCCCCTCTTGGAGACCCCCAGGGCATTGCGCCAGGCCAGCCTGGAGTCGGGTGTGGAGTAGTTAGTGTGAGCATTACGTCCTCTTTTCCCTAATGTGGCTGAAAATGTCCCCGGGGCCAGTCCCTCAGGGCACAGTGCTGGACTCGATGCAACAGAAAGAGTTGGGGTGTTTGGCCGGGCGCGGTGGCTCACGCCTCTAATCCCTGCACTTTGGGAGGCTGAGGCAGGCGGATCACCGGAGGTCAGGAGTTGGAGACCAGCCTGGTCAACATGGTAAAACCCCATCTCTACTAAAAATACAAAAATTAGCCAGGTGTGGTGGCGGGCGCCTGTAATCCCAGCTGCTCAGGAGGCTGAAGCAGGAGAATCGCTTGAACCCAGGAGGCAGAGGTTGCAGTGAGCCGAGGTCTCGCCATCGCATTCCAGTCTGGGCAGCAAAGCGAGACTCCGTCTCAAAAAAAAAAAAAAAAAAAAAAAAGAGAGAGAAAGAGCTGGGGTGTCCCATTCTCAGGGCAGGGGTCAGAGCTGCATCCCTGGGGTGCCCTGAGTTTGGGGGTCATGATAACCTTCACCCTGCATGCAGTCCAGGCCCACACCTAGAAGTCTTGTGGCCTTGAGCACACTGCGTTGCCTCTCTGAGCCTCAGTTTCCCCATCTATAAAATGGAGAGGGTGACACTGAGAGATTGCTATTGGCTGGCTTCATTCATTGGGCCCTAAACCAAATAGTGGCTTAAATACCAGAGGCTTGCTCAGTGGGTGGTGGGCAGGCAGCTGGGCTAGGGCGGCACCCCCCACCTCCCCATGGTGCCCCCCAGCCCCTCCACAGCCTCCATCCCTGGGGTCCAGATCTCATTGTTCCTCAGCAAATGCTACAGAACTTTTGTAGGCCCACCAGCAGGAGTGGGGCTGCCGGGCAGTGAGCTGGGGGTGCTGGGAGGCCCGAGGGGAGGCGGGTGCATCCTGCAGGGTCCCTGTGAGGACCTGGGTTGAGGGTGGGTTTGAGCAGAGCGGCTGACATGGTCTCACTTTTCGGCTGCTGGGTGGGAACAGACCATGGGGAGGCCAGGGCAGAAGTGAGGAGAACGTTATGATTCCAGAGAGAGGTGAGATAACCTGCAAATACCCTGCACACCCCAGGGCCTTTGCCTCGGCATCCTCTGCCCAGGCGTCCTCTATGCCATCTGCTGCACCCGGGTGTGCTCTCTGGGCCCCTCTGCAGGTGCCTCCTCTGCTCCTTTGGGAAAGCCCCACCTGTCTTGAGGTCCCCCCACACCTATGCTTCCCAGCACCTCCGAGACCCCAGAACCACTGAACAAAGAGCATCGGGGTCCTGAGCTGCCACACGGAGGACCCCAAGGTGGCGGGCTCACAATAGTCCCCAAACCCGGGTGGTGGGCGCCAGGGGACTGGACCATCAGTCTGTGGAGCTGGGGCTGCGGCTGGTGGTGCTTCCAGCAAGGGGGTCTTTTGGTTGCAGGGAGAGGCCTCTGGAGGCCAGGGCTCACCCACCCGGAAAGCCTCAAAGGCTCCCCTATTCCCACCCTGCACAGAATCCACCGGCTCCCCACGGTTCCTCCAGGCCCTCTTCAGACATGACAGGCAGTGCCTGGGTGCCCAGCCTGCTCAGCACACCCTGGGCCTCAGCCCCACCCAAGCCTTGGCCAAGCATGGGAGTCACCAAGGGCACACACACAGGCCTGATCGAGGAGGCAAGCCCTGGGGCAGCGGCTTCTGGAGCTCTGGCCAAGGATGGGCTCTGAAGCGCACCCCTGCCCGGCCCAGAGCACCAGGCCAGGGGCAGGGTGGGGGCACAGCCCAAAGCCCCCTGTGAAGCCTGTCCCTCTTCCTGGAGCCTCGGCTGCCCCTCCAACACGGCCCTCTGTGGGAGCCCAGCTGGCCCCAGTGTGGCCATCAGATGTGGGCGGGCCCTGGTGGACTCCACTGTATCAGATGACATGGTGGCGCTCTGGCCGCAGGCTGTACCCCAGCTGCCGCGTTAAGAAGGGCTGTGGATCTAAATAAAATCCAGTCGCTCTGCTGGACCTGTTGTCAGTTTTATGGCTCTGGGGTTATAGAAATGGGGAGGAGACCCCCAGGAGGCAGGGTGGACTGGACAAGAGGCCACAGTGGGGCCCTCCCCTCCCTCCATGGGATACCACCCTGGGGGATTCTAAAGGTGGGGAGTCCACTGAGAAAGGGAGATGGGAACCAGAGTTCCTAGACAATTCGGCACCTGAGTCCGGGTGAACTTTTAACTCCTGCCTGCTGGGGTGATGAAAGCCCAGGCCCCACCTGAGGCTCCCCCTGCACCCCAAACCCACTTGGGCCCCAGTTTGGATTCCGAGAGGCCATCCTGGCCTCTGCTTATTCCCCCAGCTTGGAAATTGGAGAACCAGGTGGGAGAGCGTAGGACTGCCCAGTAAGCAGTGCTCAGGAAGGAAGGGGCCAGTCCTCACCGGGGCTCCTACACAGGACCTCCCAGAAACTGCACGGCAGATACCAGGGTTAAACGGGCTTCAAGCCAGCAAGGTGGCTCATGCCTGTAATCCTAGCACTTTGGGAGGCCAAGGTGGGTGGATCACTTGAGGTGAGGAGTTCGAGACCAGCTTGGCCAACATGGTGAAACCCTGTCTCTACTAAAAACCCCACAAAATTAGCCAGGTGCGGTGGCAGGTGCCTGTGATCCCAGCTACTCGGGAGGCTGAGGCAGGAGAATCGCTTGAACCCAGAAAGCAGAGGTTGCAGTCAGCCAAGATCACACCACTGCACTCTAGCCTGAGTGATAGAGTGAGACTGTCTCAAAAAACAAAACAAAACAAAACACAAACACAAAAACAAAAAAACCAGGCTTCAGCTGTCCAGGGCACCTGGGTTGTGCGGCTCTGTGGGCCAAGCTCTGCCCACCCTGACGCTCCTGAGCCCACCCACCTCCCCCAGGCATTCTTTGCTGAAGCAGGCCAGGGCTTGTAGGGGATTCCACCGCAGCTGGGGCCCCCCATTTCTTTGGTGGGAGTTGCGGTGGGGCAAAGGGTACCTGCGTACCTGATGTGGGAGGAGGAGCCTCAGCACAGACGCGCAGCGGGTGCAGCAGAGCCATGCTCTCAGAGACTGAGGTGGTTCCCAGAGGCCGCAGAGGTCTGAGCCAGCCCTCCACCCCTCTTCGCAAACGGTGCCCAGGGCTGCCATCCCCTGTGACCTAACGGAAAGCTGCTGCCCTTGAACCTCGGCGGTGGGAGCCCCGGAGCGGGCTCAGAGAGGTTCTATAGCATGCCTGGGTGACACAGCCTTGGTGCTCAGGAAGCCATGCACGGCTCCCGAGGGACAGTGATATCCCATCAGTTCTGGCGATCACACTGCGTGTGGGCATTAAGGCTGGAAGGTGCTGTTTGGAAGATGGCCACAGTGCTTCCTTTCTCCTCCTGTCCTCCTGCTCACACTTCATCCCAGAGCATTTAGGCTGGGCAGGGTTGGGGGCAGCCCAGGGTGGGGTGCAGGAGCCCGAGGGAGGTGGGGGTGAGGGAGTTACAAACCAGGAAGGGGGAGCGCCAGGAGGAACCCCAGGCCGGGATCTATACAGGTATTTGGAGGTGTTGGTGCGAAGCCTCAGTGCATGTAGCCAGATGTGGAGTTAGAGGGCTAGAGGTGGATGTGTGGTGCACACACACATGCATGCAACACCACCCACACATGCACCAGGCACACACGTGCAATCCACCATCCACCCACACAGGCACCACACACGCGTGCAACACACCATCCACCCACACATGCACCACACACACGCATGCAACACACCACCCACACACCACACACACACGCATGCAACACACCACCCACACACCACCCACACATGCATGCAACACACCATCCACGCACATGCATGACACACATGTGCAACACATCATCCACCCACACACGCACCATACACACGTGCAACACCCCACCCACACAGCACACACGTGTGCAACACACTATCCACCCACACACAGCACACACGTGTGCAACACACCATCCACACACACTACACACACGTGTGCAACACACCCCCAGCCACACACGCACCACACACACGTGCAACACACCATCCGCACACACATGCACCACACGTATGCAACACACCATCCACCCACACACTACACATATACGTGCAACACACCATCCGCACACACATGCACCACACACAGGCACCATGGACACACACACACACGCACCACACAGTCATACATGGCCATACACACCACACACTATACACAGATACACACTATATATACACATCCCACACATGCCATACACACACATGCACAGACACATGCACCATACACACACACCATAGACATAACACACCCCCCACACACCACACACACATCATACACAGCCCCCCCATCTCTTCTTGCTCTGTCCAGAGGGAACCCAGGCGCCACAAGCACACCCAGCACGCCAATCTCGGCCAACCCCCACTTCCCCTCAGGAGGTTCCCTCTCCCAGAAACCAGGGCTCCTGGGGAAATGGCGAGCCCAGCCTGGGCAGGAAAAGCACAAGAACATCCCTCGGAGCCAGGAAGCAAGAATGCTGGGGGCACATCAGGGACACATGGAAGGACCCAGGGGCCAGCGACGGGGCTGCCACAAGGTGGTGCCTGCGACAACTTGAGCATCTCAAATAGTGAGCTGGGGGCCCCGACCCACAGAATAAGGTAGGAACCCTGAGCCCATATCGCTGGAGGCTGACTGAAAGCTAAGGCCCAAGATACTCAGTGTGGAAGACGCCCCAATCCCCACAAAGCACTCAGCAGGTCCACAGAAGGGGAAGCTGCAGCGGAGAAGCCTAGCCCAGCAGGTGACAGGAAGCTCAGGAGCCCTGGGTCCCACAGCCACTGTGCACCACAGGTGGGACGCAGTGTCCAAAAGGCACTTCTGTGACAGGGATACATGGCCTGAATCTCGGCGTGAGGGTGGCCAGCAGCATTGTGGCCCCCTAAGGTGTGCACCCCCCATCCCGGAACCCGTGAATATGTGACCTCACTTGGCAAAAGGGACTTTGTGGATGTGATTAAGGTTAGACCTTGAGATGGGAGATGATCCCAGATTATCCAGATGGGCTCCATTTAATCACATGAAACCATGGCATTGGAAAAACCATCCTCAGCTGGGCTGGAGATGGGACAGGAGGACTGGCTCCTCTCCACGGGGAAGGCAGGGAAAGGGACTGTGAGCCAGGGAACAGGAGGCCTTCAGAAGCTGGGGATGGCTTCAGGGGACAGCCGACAAGAAAACAGGCACCTTGGTCGTGCGACCCTGAGGAGCCGGACTCGGCCAACGACCAAAGAGCAGGAAGCAGGCTCTCTCCCGGAGCTTCCGGAACGCAGGCAGCCTGCCGACACCTCCACCTGTGCTGGACTTCTGACCTCCAGAGCCCAGGCGTAACAAATTTGTGTTGTTGGAGTTGCTTAGTTTGTGGTAATTTGTTTAATGAAAAACTACTGCAATGAGCAGACATCAAACCCACATCGAAGGACACAGGGTTGGTCATTGAGCACCGAAATCCTCAGAACAAACAGCTAAATAGGAAAATGAGCAAAAATGAGTAAGCATTTCACGGAAGAGAAATCGACAATAAAAATATGAATAAATAATTCACCTAATTTGTAACAAGAACAAATTAGAGCCACAAAGAGATTCCATTTCATTCACTGGACTGGCCAAACTGACAATAACCAAATGTTGGCGTAGAGGCCCGCAAGCGAAGCCCTGAGGCTGCACTGGGCCAGCTGCTGTTTTTGTAAATAAAGTTTTATTGGAACACAGAGACGCCCACTTGTTTACACATTGTCTCTGGCTGCTTCTGATCTGTAATGGCAGAACTGGATATTTGTGAGACCATTTGGCTTTGCGAGAGACTAATGACACAACCGAATATTTGCGAGAGACCATTTGGCCCGCAAAGCAAAAAATATTTACTATCTGACTCTTAATAGAAAGTTTGCCAACCTTTGCTGTAAACCAGGAAGAGCTCTTATAGCTACTTTGAAGAGCAATTTGGCAAGATCTAGTGAAGTAATTTAGGTACGCATACGCTTGACTCTGCAATTCCACTTGTAGGTATTTACCCTAGAGAGACCTGAACAAACACATTCAGGAGACAAGTCTGTTCACCGCATCGCTGTCTCTAAGGCAAGTGACTGGACACAACTCAGGTGCCTTCAGCAGGAGAATGGATGTGGATCTGGGCTAGTTAAGTAACGGAGTTCCACAGAGCAGCAAGAATGAGACTCAGAGTACATGCAACATGATGGCAATTCTTGTAAACAAAGTTGAATTGGCCGGGCGCGGTGGCTCATGCCTGTAATCTCAGCTCTCAGGGAGGCAGAGGCGGGAGGACAGCTTGAGCCCAAGAGTTGGAGACCTGCCTGGGCAATACAGCGAGACCCTGTTCTCCACAAAAAGGAGAAAAAAAAAAGACAAAAAAAGAAATTTAAGTGTAACAAAGCTGAATGACAAAGAAAGTTGCAGAATTGCTCTTCAAAGTAAGAAATGGAATAAACGAATATTGAGACAAATAGCTGGGCGCAGTGGCTCACGCCTGTAATCCTAGCACTTTGGGAGGCCGAGGTGAGCAGATTGATTGAGCCCAGGAGTTTGAGACCAGCCTGGGCAAAATGACAAAATCCCATCTCTACAAAAAACGTAAAAATTAGCTGGGCATGGTGGCACACACCTGTAGTTTCAGCTACTGAGGGCCTGAAGTAGGAGGATCACTTTAGCCCAGGAGGCAGAGGCTGAAGCAAGCAGAGATTGCGCCACTGCACTCCACTCCAGACTGGGCGACAGAGTGAGACCCTGTGTTAAAAAAAAAAAAAAAGAGAGAGAGAGAGACAAATAGTCCTCCCTATAATTGTTTAGGGATAGATCCATATATGGTACACCTTTAAAGTAATGAATTGATAAAATCTGGATCGTGATGATAGCAGTGAAGAGGGGAAGAAGGTGGAACTGGGGAGGAACTGAAAGTGAGGATCTAAGTCTCTGGTAATATTTTGTTCTTAAAGCTGAATAGCGGGTCCATGGTATTTGTTATTTGTGAAAACATACATTTCAGTTTGCCAGCCTACCTTGCATGCACAACATTTTATGAAAATTACATAATAAAAAGGAGGTTATGGAATGTGTGTGCCATTTCATTTATATAAAAGTAAATGGGCTGGGCGTGGTGGCTCACGCCTGTAATCCCCGCACTTTGGGAGGCCGAGGTAGGCGGATCATCTGAGGTCGCAGGTTCAAGACCAGCCTGGCCACCATGGTGAAACCCCGTCTCTACTAAAAATACAAAAGTAGCCGGGCATGGTAGTGGGCGCCTGTAATTCCAGCTACTTGGGAGGCTGAGGCATGAGAATAGTTTGAACCCGGGAGGTGGAGGTTGCAGTGAGCCGAGATTGTACCACTGCATTCCAGCCTGGGCAACAGAGCAAGACTCTGACTCAAAAAAAAAAAAAAAGACTGCAGGCATTCGTGATTTTGCCTGTGTATTTAATTAGTCTTTACCCAGGCATTTCCTCCTGTTCTCCTGAGGATGGGGCACAGCCTTACCTGATGGCTGCACTGTCAGTGCCTGAGGAACTGGCCTCTGTTCTAAGACCCCTGGTCCTGCAGGTGCTGCAGACACGGCCTCCTTTCCTCTGCCGTCCTCCTCCAGCAGCCTGGAATCACTTGCTCCTTCCCAGCCCTCTGCTCTACGCGCTCAGTCAGCAGACTCTGAGTGAGCAGCTAGGTGCCAGGAATCCACAGATCTACCAGTACCCTTCTCTGTTCTCTCCTCTCCCCAGTCTCCATTTCCTACCCGAGGAATTCTCATTTGTCCTTTAAGCTCCAGCCTAGAAGCCACCTCCTTCTGGAAGTCCTCCCGGGTTTCCCTGGTCACGTAAGCCTCCATCTCTCCTGTCCCCTACCGGAATGTCCCTTGCTCTTTTCGTATGAGAAGGTGAAGTTCTCCACTGCCACTGCTCTGGGCGCAGCTCTGAAGCGCACCGCCTCCCCTTAGAGCTGTGTGACCTTAGCGGAGTGACCGAGCCTCTCTCTGCCTAGCGTTTCATTCCTACCTCGTAGGTGCTAATTTCTCAGAACAGGCTAATTTTCGGCTCAGGCAGTCAGGGCCCCCGCCCTCGTGCCCTGACGCCAAGCACTCGCCCCAAAATCGTTCCTGGGGATAAAGGTCTAAAAGGAACCCTTAAACCTGCTCCTCCCCGGAGGGCACGGCGCCTCCCCTTCTCTCCAGCCCGCGACTGCCCATCCAAACCGAGGCCTCGCGGGGCGAGTCTCTTGTTCTCCAGCTTGTGAACTGGGACCCTGGGCACCGGTCGGCGGGACCAACTCCGCGAACCGGACAGCTGCGCGGTCCTCTGATCCCCGCCAGCCCAGTTTCCGCCCGCCCTTCCGGGCCCGCCTCTCATTGGCTCGCGTCCCACCAAGCCCCACCCCCGGTCGTCACTTCCGGGCAACGGAGCCCGCGGAAGGCGGAAGTGTGAGTGCCGCGGAGGCGGCTGTGTTGAGCTGATGTGGCCCTAGCTGGCTCCGGGGCTCCTCCGAGTCTGGGCTCGGAGATTCATACGCGGCCCGTGAGACCGAGCGAGGGACGCATGGCCCTGAGGCGGCCGCGGGGCTTGGCAGGGTCTGGAGGTTGACCTCCTCCCCGCAGCCGGCCTTCGAGGCTGCCTCCTCCAGGCAGCCTCCGGGGCCCGCGCCCGCGGTTGCTCAGGCTCCCGTGCGCCTGCCCATCCCCGCCCCACCGGTGTCCCGGACGTTGGGACCTGTGACCGTGGCCTCGAGCTGGGCTTCTACAACCGGCCGCAGCCCGGCGACCCCAGAGGCCTCTCGCCCCGGGTCCCTAGACCTCTCACTATGACCGCGGCCGCCGCCTCCAACTGGGGGCTGATCACGAACATCGTGAACAGCATCGTAGGGGTCAGTGTCCTCACCATGCCTTTCTGCTTCAAACAGGTGAGTCCGGTGGGCCCGGAGGTCACCGCCCTCGCCTCCCCCGCAGAGGGGCCGTCTGGCCGGGTCGTCCTGGTTAAAGTTCCCGCCGGGGCAGGGCTTCGCTGGGCGGGTGCAGGCGGCCGCGGGCGGGGCGACCCTCGGAGTCCCGGCGCAGTTCCCGCAGAGAATCCGTGGATGAGAAGCGCACGGCGTTGGCCCTGGCCGCCCGTGTCAGCCCAGGCCGGAAAGTTCGCCACAGTCAAAAACTCGATACCGAAGCAAAGTGTACCAAAGCAAAATGATCCTCCAGAATCGGAAGGGAACTGCAGGACCCTGTGTTTTTACATTTTATCCTGTTTTAAAAAACTGACCCAACTGCACCTGTTTTCAGAAGCACACAACTCACCCCTCCCAGGCTTTCGACACTAGATAGGGGCCTTGGTTGCAAGCTGATTAAAAACATCACCGGGTTGTACGCCTAAGATCTGCGTTTCACAACAACTGCACATTTGGCCGGCACACCTGTAATCCCATCACTTTGGGAGGCTGAGGCGGGTGGATCACCTGAGGTCAGGAGTTCAAGACCAGCCTGACCAACATTGTGAAACCCTGTCTTTACTAAAAATACAAAAATTAGCCGGGGGTGGTGGCACATGCCTGTAATCCCAGCTGCTCTGAAAGCTGAGACAGGAGAATCGCTTGAACCCGGGAGGCGGAGGTTGCAATGAACTGAAGGTTGCAGTGAGTGGAGATCACTCCTTTGCACTCCAGCCTGGGTGACAGAGCGAGACTCTGTCTCAAAAACAAAAAAAAAACCTGCACGTTTGACCTAATGTGTGCAAATGTTACCACAGTTGAAAAAGATCTCATATACAAAAAGTTTAGCATCATTCTAGCATTGAATAACATATCAAAGAAAATGGCCATTTCTAGGTGTTATCTGTTTAATCCACAGTAAACAAGCATTTAGTGCTTTGGAAAAGAAACGCTGACTGAAACGTTACCAAGTAGGTAGAAAAATGAAAACAAGATGTATATTTTGAAACAAAATGGCACCAGTAGTTTAATTTTAGATGAGCAAACACTGTGTTTTTCATATTCATTATCTTTGGGATAAAAATATCCAAAAAATGTTTTCAGCCTGGGCAACATAAGTAAGACCCTGTCTCTATACAAACATTTAAAAGTTAGCTGGACACGGCGGTACATACCTGTAGTCCCAGCTGCTCAGGAGGCTGAGGCAGGAGGATCACTTGAGCCCAGGAGTTTGAGGTTATAGTGAGCTATGATTGCACCGCTGCACTTCAGCCTGGGCAACACAGCAGGACCCCATCTCTAAAAAAAAAAAACAAAACAAAACTTTTTTTTTTTTTGATCAAGGAATTTTCTTTTTTTTTTTTTTTTTTTTTTTGAGACGGAGTCTCGCTCTGCTGCCCAGGCTGGAGTGCAGTGGCCAGATCTCAGCTCACTGCAAGCTCCGCCTCCCAGGTTCACGCCATTCTCCTGCCTCAGCCTCCCGAGTAGCTGGGACTACAGGCGCCCGCCACCTCGCCCAGCTAGTTTTTTTTGTATTTTTTAGTAGAGACGGGGTTTCACCGTATTAGCCAGGATGGTCTCGATCTCCTGACCTTGTGATCCGCCCGTCTCGGCCTCCCAAAGTGCTGGGATTACAGGCTTGAGCCACCGCGCACGGCCGATCAAGGAATTTTCAAACCCTTCTGTAGAACCCTCCAGGCTCTCGTGTCTGAGTTGTTTGCCTGATATGGTTGGTGAGCCTGTGGGGGGAAGACAGGGCTGCCTGCCTCCAGAGCCCCCGGGGCAGCATCTGGTCTGGACATGGAGAATCCCAGCTTTCTGCCAGCCACATCTGGGTGTTTCTGGAACAACTACATGTCCCAGTGTCCACTGTAACTTGCCTGGCAGCAGAACTGCATTCTGGGATGTGGAGTGGTGACTGGTCCTCCTCCTGCAAGTCAAAGGCTGTCATCTTTGTTTTTTTGTGTTTTCAAGGTGGGGTCTTGCTCTGTCACCTAGGCTGGAGTGCATTGATGCAATCTCAGCTCACCGCAACCTCCGCCTCCTGGGTTCAAGTGATTCTCCTGCCTCAGCCTCCCAAGTAGCTGGGATTACAGGCATGTGCCACCACGCCAGCAAATTTTTTTTTTTTTTTTTTTTTTTTTTTTTTTTTTTTTTTTTTTTTTTTAGTAGAGACAGGGTTTCACCATGTTAGTTGGGCTGGTCTTGAACTCCTGATCTCAGGTGATCCACCCACCTCGGCCTCCCAAAGTGCTGGGATTACAGGCGTGAACCACCACGCCCGGTCCCAAATGCTGTCATCTTTGACGCCTGTCAGTGAAGTGCCACCGTGGAAGGGGCTCTGGTTCAGACACCTGTGAAAATACATCTTAGGGCCTAGAAGATCCAGCTGTCTCCAGCCTTGGACCACCTGCCATGTGGTGGACACTAGGCCCCTGCCAGAGCATGTGCTGATTAGCCAGGCATCTGCACAGACCTGTCAGGAAGTGAAGGACGAGAGACGTCCCTCCGAGTCCTGAGGGCTGCCGAGTGGGAGGCCCAGTTGCTCTGACCTGGCCGCAGCGTCTCCTCCACGGCAGCCTTCTTGGACTGGGGCGCAGGGAGAGGCCAGCCGGTGATTTGGGGATGTGTGTTTAGTGTTTGGCAGCCTTGTCATTGAAAAACTTTGGTTTAATGTTGGTTTTTTTGCTTGTTTTAGTAGTTTTGGTACATATATATATACACACACACACACACACACACACACACACAGATGGCCAGGCACGTTGGCTCACGCCTGTAATCCCAGCACTTTGGGAGGCTGAGGTGGGTGGATCAAGAGGTCAGGAGTTCAAGACCAGCGTGGCCAAGATGGTAAAACCCCATCTCTACTAAAAATACAAAAATTAGCTGGGCACGATGTCAGGTACCTGTAATCCCAGCTACCCGGGAGTCTGAGGCAAGAGAATCGCGTGAACCCAGGGAGTGGAGGTTGCAGTGAGCCAGGATTGCGCCACTGCACTCCAGCCTGGGCGACAGGGTGAGACTACGTCTCCAAAAAAAAAAAAGTGTGTGTGTGTGTGTATATATATAAAATAAACATTTTATTGAAGTTTGACATACAAAAATGTGTACACACTTCTTCAGATGTGCTGTTGATGTGTGTTCATATGATGAACAAACCCGTGTGACTAGCTCCCAAATTAAGGAGCACACTCCGTGGCCGTGGCCGGCCTACCCCAGGGCACACTGCTGACCCCTAGTGTGCCACGGTGGTGCTGCCTGGTTTGAACTGAGGCAGGTGGATCCTGCCATACAGGTGTCTAGTGCTAGTGTCTGGCTTGCACTCTGGTATTTGCTGCACCGCTGTGTGTGCCTGTGTGTAGTTCATCCGTGCAAGGCATTTATGGTGTCTCCTATTGGGAGCTCTTGTGATGGCCTGAGGAGTTGGCCAGGCATTGGCAAGGGGTGCGTTTCTGCTGGGTGCGTGCCTGTGTGGAGTGACCAGGCCCCAGGGTGTGTGTGCTCCGCTCTGGAACTGCCATGTGGATGCAGTCAGTGGCGCACATGCTGGCCTGCGTCCCCAGTAGCATTGGGTATCATGTCTTTTCCGCTGGAGCCATTCTGATGAGTGCTTGCTGATACCTCATGAGTTTTTGGTGTTCATAGACTTACTTTTTTTTTTTTTCCCCCCCCGAGATGGAGTCTTACTCTGTCACCCAGGCTGGAGTGCAGTGGTTCAATCTTGGCTCACTACAGCCTCCACCTCCCGGGTTCAGGCGATTCTCCTGCCTCAGCCTCCCGGGTAACTGGGATTACAGGTGCCCACCCCACGCCCGGCTAATTTTTTGTGTGTGTTTTTGGTAGAGGTGGGAGTCTCACCATGTTGGCCAGGCTGGTCTCAAACTCCTGACCTCAAAAGATCCACCTGCGAAGTGCTGGGATTACAGGCGTGAGCCAGTGCGCCCGGCCAGACTTACGCGTTTGAGCAGTTTTAAGTTTACAGAATAACAGAGTGGAAACTGCAGCACCCCTGCCCCCGTCACCGTCCCGCCTGGTTCACATGACTGACATCTCGCGCTAGGGCGGCGGTCCTTGTGTTTTTTTATTTTTATTTTTTGAAATGGGGTCTAGCTCTGTCACCCAGGCTGGAGTGTAGTGGCATGACCTCGGCTCACTGCAAGCTCCGCCTCCCAAGTATCTGGGACTACAGGTGCCCGCCACCACGCCTGGCTAATTTTTTGTATTTTTAGTAGAGACAGGGTTTCACCGTGTTAGCCAGGATGGTCTCGATCTCCTGACCTCGTGATCCGCCTGCCTCAGCCTCCCAAAGTGCTGGGATTACAGGCGTGAGCCACCGCTCCCGGCCCGTCCTTGTGTTTTAAGTGTCACCTCGATGGAGGTAGTGGACATGCAGCAAGACTCACTCTCTCTTTTTTTTTTTTGAGACAGAGTCTCGCTCTGTTGCCCAGGCTGCGATCTTGGCTCACTGCAAACTCTACCTCCCGGGTTCACACCCTTCTCCTGCCTCAGCCTCCTGAGTAGCTGGGACTGCAGGTGCCCGCCACCACGCCCAGCTCATTTTTTGTATTTTTAGTAGAGACGGGGTTTCACCGTGTTAGCCAGGATGGTCTCGAGCTCCTGACCTCGTGATCCGCCCGCCTTGGCCTCCCAGAGTGCTGGGATTACAGGCGTGAGCCACCGCGCCTGGCCTTTTTTTTTTTTTTTTTAGCTTGAGACAGAGTCTTGCTCTGTCGCCAGCCTGGAGTGCAGTGGCACAATCTCAGCTGAACTGCAACCTTTGACTCCCTGGTTCAAGTGATTCTCCTGCCACAGCCTCCCAAGTAGCTGGGATTACAGGTGTGCACCACCACGCCCAGCTAATTTTTGTATTTTTAGTAGTGATGGGATTTCACCATGTTGGCCAGGCTGGTGTCGATCTCCTGACCTCGTGATCTGCCCACCTCAACCTCCCAAAGTGCTGGGATTATAGGTATGAGCCACCGCGCCCGGCCGATTGAGTCTCTTCAGGGTGTAGGTTACGGGCTTGCTGTGTAACCACCACAATCAAACATAGAACACAGCTCCATCTCCCAGAGGGTCCCCACGTACCCCTTTGTCACCAGCCAATCTCCATACCCCCAGCCCCTGGCAACACTGACCTATAGGCCACTAAACTTTTAGTGGCCTAAAAGTTTACCTTTTCTGAACTTCCTGTAAACAGAATGACACTATTTGTAGCATTCAGAGTCCAGCTGCCTCTGCTCAGCATGGTGCGTTCAAGTCCCATCCGCGTCACAGTGGGTGTCTGTAGTCATCCCTTTTTCCTGCTGACTAATATTCCCTTATTTGAATGGACCACAGTTTGTATCCATTCGCTTGTTGAAGGACATTTGGGCTGTTTTTCCATTTTTGGGTTGTGGATAAACGTGCTGTAAACATTGGCATACAGGTTTTTCATGAACACGTTTTCATTCCTCTTGGGTAAGTGAATACCTAGGGGGACAGTTAATCCCCGGGTCACACAGTAAGTGTCTGTTTAACTTATGAGAACGGGGAAAATGGCACTGTTAATCTCTTCCTTCCAGAACATGTTCATTACTCGTAGCTGTGGACTCAGGTGGCTAAAGATGGTGCACATAGGGCATGTGCAGAGAACAAGGGGGTATTAGTTGGCAGCACCCAGCTGTCCATGAAGACTTGAGGCGGGGACTGGGAAGGAGATGGCGCCTCTGTGGTCTGCGCATGCAACTTTGTCCCTGGACGAGGCACGCGGCCACCACACCGAGGAAATGGGCCTTTCGGTGCTAGGAAGTGTCGTGTTCGGCAGGAGACTGGGATGGAGCGGGGCCTGCGGGTGAAGAGGGTGCTCATGAGCTCGGTGTGTGGGGCGAGGGCTTCTGAGGAGCACCTGCTGCTGTGAACATGTGTTCCTGTCTCCCCCCCGCAGTGCGGCATCGTCCTGGGGGCGCTGCTCTTGGTCTTCTGCTCCTGGATGACGCACCAGTCGTGCATGTTCTTGGTGAAGTCGGCCAGCCTGAGCAAGCGGAGGACCTACGCCGGCCTGGGTGAGGCACCCTCTCCACAAGGTGGCTCTGGACCTGGGGCGGGGGCCTTCTTCCATTTATTTGTTTGTTTTCTTATTCCATTTATTTTCTCTACTTTATTCTTCCACAGTTCCTTGGATAGCAGGGTTTTTTTCCTTTATTTTAAAATGTAATGCTACAAAAAAATGAGCCGGGTGTAGTTGCATGTGCCTGTCGTCCCAGCTACTATTTGGGAGGCTGAGGTGCGAGGATCACCTGAGCCTGGGAGTCTGAGGTGTCAGTGAGCTGTGACCACGCCACTGTACCCCCACCTGGGTGAAAGAATTAAAAATTAAATTTAAAAAAATGCAGTTAAAACAAAAAATCTGCCGGGCGCAGTGACTCGTGCCTGCACTTTGGCAGGCCGACGCAGGCTGATTATTTGAGGTTAGGAGTTTGAGACCAGCCTGGACAACATGGTGAAACCCCATGTCTACCAAAAATACAAAAAATTAGCCAGACATGGTGGCAGGCACCTGTAATTCCAGCTACTCGGGAGGCTGAGGCTGGAGAATCTCTTGAACCCGGGAGGTAGAGGCTGCAGTGAGCTGAGATTATGCCACTGCACTTGAGCCTTGGTGACAGAGTGAGACTGTCTGAAAAAACTAGAAAAACCTGTTACAAGCACGTGCTTCAAAATTGGAATGACACAGAAGGGTATGAGGCGCCAGGCCTCCCTGTCATCCTGTGCTCCCGCCCGCTCCCATGCAGCTTCCGCTTCTAAACTCAGGCCGAGACAGCTGTCCTTACAGTGCTGGTACAGGCCGGCTCACTGTCTCTCCTGGACACCAGACGCCTTCCCGTGGAGCTGCCTGCAGAGAACCTTGCTGTGCTCCCCAACTCGGAATTCCGTGGAGGAAACTCCTCGGGCCCAGGCTGTTGCTGGGGTTCGGTGGCTCCTCTCCCAGCGACTTTGTCCTTCCCCTGATGCCGTTGGTTGCAGTTTTGTTTCCTTCGGTTCTTTCTTGCTTTCATGCTGTTTCAGCCAGGAGAGAAGGCTGCGCTTCCTGCCTCATTTCCGTGTGGAATACGTTCTACGTTGTCTTCCAGGGTGCCATCCCTCACCTTCCCATCTGCCTGCGGGCCATGTGACCCACACTGTCTCCCTGCCCGCTGCAGGCTCGGCACCTCTCGGCTCCACATTCCATTCCGGGGGCATCCAGCATGGGTGCTGAAATTCCAGCGTCCGTATTCTCAGGAGTTGGCCCTGTGGGTTCCAGTAAAAATTCCCGGCCTTGTGATGAAGGCTCTGGGCCCTCCAGCCAGTGTGTGGCTGGGATGTCGGGTCCTCCCTGCAGAAGGCCATCCTGCCTCTGGGCTCACAGCTCCCACGGCAGAGCGAGGAGGCAGAAGGAGAGGAAATGGTATTTAGGGGTCCAGGGGGCCAAACAAAATAAAAACACCGGCAGGGTCCACACAGGGGTCCTGGCCTCCCAGCCTCCAATTCTCCCCAGTCCCCTTCGTGTTGCCGCAGAGAGAGAGTCCTGCGTTCGTTTCCGCCCTCGGAACCAGAGGGGATGCGTTCCTTCTCTTCCCTTCCTGATGGGAATGGCGCTGTCAGAGCCTTTTCTTGTTGTTATTTGAGGAAGTGAAGTTCACCGTTAGATTTGATCCACAGTGAGATGGCCTAATTCAACTTGGGCTGAAACATGCCAACTGGCAGCCAGGAGGCACAGCGCCTGGGCAGGCCCCTTCCTGGGTCTGCAGAGCTGTGGCCTGCAGGGTGACCCTTTTCTCCCCACTGAGATCTCTGTACAGGGTTTCTGTAGCAGAGGCCCCAACTCAAGTACTTGGCTGTGTCCTGGAAGAAGACCAGTGATCCACGGCTGGGGAGGCCCCCATTTCTGATAGCTGGCTGTCTTCTTCATTGAAAGTCCCCGAACAGTCAAACCAGTTTGGCTGCATGTGAAAGACTGGAAGAAAATTGCCGGGCGGGTGCTCTTCTGTGCTGCCTGGAGCTCCTACCTGAGCTTCCAGCCTGTAACTGGCTGGGGTGACCGCGGTCCACGTCTGCCTGCCGGAAACAAACAAGATTCAAAACACCAAGCGTGTCTCAGGTTATGCCTTTGACACCAAACACGAAGGTTCCACTGCGTGAGCTCCGGACAGAGGCCCCTGGGCCCAGCCGCCCTGCATCAGCCGCAGTCTGCCCTGGCTCGTCTTAGAAGTGGAGAGACACGCGCTGGGAAAGGCATCCCTGGGGAGGGTAAGATGAGAATCTCCCGGAGCTGAGGCGAGGCCCTCGTGCAGAGTGGACAGCAGCTCCACACTGCAGTCTTCAGGAGGCGCCGGGCTGGGTCCCATCCTTGCACACAGAGACTTATTTTCCCTGGGATGGCCGGGTGGTTTCCTTCGAATGGCATCTGTCCCCACCGAGGCAGGAGTTTGCGGCGTGATGGTTCCTTGGGTTGGTTAGCCCAGGGAGGTGGCCGCTGGTCACTTAACCCTCCTCGCTCTCCTCCAGTGCCAGATGCCAGCCTGGAGAGGTGTCATTTCTTGTTGGCATTTGTGTATTTCTCTGTCCTATTTGCTGTTGCTGGTTGTGGGTGGTTTTTGTCGTTTTCATCAGCTCACTTGCTGCTTCCTTTACCCTGAGTGTCTTGCCTGGACATGGACTTTTCTAAATCCCTCTTCAGAAGACACACAGATACACCAGTCATTCAACCTCCTTCAGCTGTCGCGGCTTCTCGTGATGCTGTTCTGAGCCCCAGACCCTGTCCTGTTGAGAGTTGTGCCTGAACCCCAGCGTGCGTGGTCTGGGCTAGGAACCGCCTCCCCCAGCAGCAGCAACTGTTTGGCCCCCACACGGCCTCTGAGTTCTCGGTTGTGAGCAGCGGTGTCAGGGGTGCTGCCTGTGTTCCGTCATTGGGTGGTCCAGGCTTCTGTGCCGGCGCTGGGGGACATCTGACTGGACCCAGGGCAGGGTACACCCTGCATGGAGGCCGCGGCCTCAGAGCTCGCCGCTCACAAACACCTCCACCCTGGCGGGGGCTGGGCCAGCACTGGGAGTCCACACTTGGGGGAGGGCCGGGTCCCCGGGACCTTGCTGGGTGCGTCAGCCTCTTCCTCTCTTTCCCTGTGCCAGTCCAGGCAGGATGCGAAGGAGTGGGGTCCGACTGGGGCTGGTGTTTGAAGCTGGGGAGAAGTTGCCGAGGGATTGACACTGGGAATGGTGAGCGAGGGTTTGGCCCCGTGGGGAAAAGAAGGCGCGGGGCCGTGTCTCAGCATGGTGGGCTCTCAGGACGTTGTCCTGGAAACCGGAGGAGAGTGCCGCCCTGATTTCCTAGACGGCCTTCCATTTTCCCTTGCCAGCGGCAGCCATGTTCTGGAACCATCTTGGGCAAGGTGCGCTCGTGTTTGGAATACGCTGTGGAGACTCAGCTTCCTTTTGGAGAATGAAAAGGCACGTTATGGCCAGGAGCACCGCCACGTTTGGAGCGTGGGGTTTTGTTGTGTCCGGGCTGTGCCGTCACCGAGGGGTGTGGAGGGCATTTTCTGGTGACAGCAGGGCCCTGGTCTGTGGGCTGCTGCTGAGGAGGCTTCTGGAGTTCTTAGTGTTTGAAATTCTCCGCAGCCGGAGGTCACCTTCTGGGGCCTGGCCCCGGTTCCCACGTTGTGGGATGAACTCAAGGGGTGCCAGGCTCCTTCAGGGAGCCGGCAGGCAGGTCCAGGAAAGGCCAGGGTGAGCCCTGGAGGCGGGGTCTTTGCTGCTCCCAGGCTCTGGCGTTCGGCAATGCTGTGCTTCTTCCTAAGTAGTTTAAAGTAATGAGTGTTTTTTGGACTCATTCATATTTACTGGCCTGTGTGTTTCCTGCTTTCCAAAGCTCATCAGAAGCCTGTAGCCCGTGCGAGGGAGGAAACTGGGGGCAGGAAGCCGGGGCTGCCGACGGGGCTGGGCCATCCTGTCACATGCACCCATCTCTGGGTGTGCCTTGGAGCCGGGACTTCCCTTTGCCCTCCTCCACCAGGCCAGGGAAGCACAGGGGTCACCAGGTGACCGCCTGGGGCCTGGGAGGGACCCTGCTGAATCAGCCCTGTTTCTCATCTGCTGCAGAGAATCCCGCTGTCAGGGCAAGAGAATGGCGGCTCCTCCCGCGTTCGGCCGGACGGCTGAATGGGGACGTCGGGGACGGGGACGCATGCTCCTTATTGGCAAGGCTCCTCATTGGCTGTCCACGTGGACACCACAAGCCCGGGGCTCTCGTCCCGTCCCTTCCTGAAGCACCATGCTTGAAAGGGGTCTTCGTTTGTTTCTGTAAATCCCAACCAAAGGGTGAAAATGAAAGCCCTTCCTCAGAGTCCCTCCGATGCAGGCTGTGGTGCTCGGGCACCTGGGGCCGGCGCTGACCCCTCTGGGGACCTGCAGGCTCTGGCCAACAGCACGGGGTTCGGCCATGCCGGGCTGTGGGATGCTGTTTCCAGCGGGCCCCCAGTGGTCACCGGGTGGGAGGACTGTGCGTTGCAGGGACTTGTCTCTCTGTCTTTTAAAAAACCTGATTGAGTGAAAGAAGAACCTGCCTCCTGTCCTTCCCTTGCTCTGTCTTTGTTTCTTGTAGTTTCATTTGCAGACAGTAGATCCAAAAATAACCTGGTGGTCAGAATTGGAAACACCCCTCCTGCCCCGGAGAATCTGGACCCACGGGTTTCTGTGAAATTGCCCTGGACAGCTTTGCTCAGTACCTTTGTTCTGGATGTGCTTCTCACACTGTTGGATTGAGTGTTCCTTTCTTTTCTTTTGTGCTAGCATTCCACGCCTACGGGAAGGCGGGCAAGATGCTGGTGGAGACCAGGTAAGCCCCGCCCTGCCCTTGTGTTTGTCCCCCCGACCCCCGCACCCAGACCCTGGGGACCCTCCCGGCGGGAGCAGCAGTTTCATTCCCGGATTCACCTGTAACTTAGGTTTCTGAAGAGTCACTAAATACACGAAAGTCCAATTACTTGTACCCTTCAGTGTTGTAATAAAAATTTAAATATGGAAAACTCCAAGAACTTGGAAAACAGCCCTCCCTCAGCTTTAATCTCTCAACACCGTTCCTTCATGCCGCACCCCCCCCCCCCCCCACTGCTGCATAAAGGTGCCATTGCATTGCAAATGTCATATTGTTCTTCCTTTGGAATAAAATTTCATGAGATGAAAAAAATTATGAGATGAAAAAATTGCCAGGAGATTGCACTTTTAGGCTTCTAAATTAGGGAATTGTAAACTCCAAAGAACAGCCTTTTTTGAAAGCAGTTGATTGTTCTGTTAACTTGACAAGCATCGTGGGGCCTTTTTTTTTAAATTTTTTGAGGTGGAGTTTTGCTCTGTCGCCCAGGCTTGAGTGCAGTGGTGCGATCTCAGCTCATTGCAGCCTCCTGGGTTCAAGCGATTCTCCTGCCTCAGCCTCCCAAGTAGCTGGGATTACAAGCACCCGCCACTACGCCCAGCTAATTTTTGTATTTTTAGTAGAGACAGGGTTTTGCCATGTCAGCCAGGCTGGTTTTGAAACTCCTGATCTCAGGTGATCCGCCTGCCTCGGCCTCCCAAAGTGCTGAGATTACAGGCGTGAGCCACTGTGCTGGGGCCATCATGGAGCATTTTTGTAACTGTTAGAGCCTCTGCGGAGAGGCGAGTATAATACCACATTGAGAAAAGCTGGGTGTCGCTCAGTGTGCATTCCAAGTGACATAGTGAGCGCCACAGAACCTGCCCATACCCTGTGAACTGAGGCGCGTTTGAAATCACATCTGTTGGCCAGGCGCGGGGGCTCACACCTGTAATCCCAGCACTTTGGGAGCCCGAGGTGGGCGGATCACGAGGTCAGGAGATCGAGACCATCCTGGCTAACACAGTGAAGCCCCGTCTCTACTAAAACGTACAAAAAATTAGCCGGGCGAGGTGGCGGCGCCTGTAGTCCCAGCTACTCGGGAGGCTGAGGCAGGAGAATGGTGGGAACCCAGAAGGCGGAGCTTGCAGTGAGCTGAGATTGCGCCACTGCACTCCAGCCTGGGCGACAGAGCGAGACTCCGTCTCAAAAAAAAAAAAAAGAGACCACATCTGTCATTCAGTCCAGCCTTGGGGTGGTCCCAGGAGGCTGCCACGTGCTTTGCCAGCTCGCCCTGATGGCGTTTCCTGCACCCCCCATCCCCCCGCAGCATGATCGGGCTGATGCTGGGCACCTGCATCGCCTTCTACGTCGTGATTGGCGACTTGGGGTCCAACTTCTTTGCCCGGCTGTTCGGGTTTCAGGTAAGGACGTGTTCAGGGTTCTGGGTTGTTCAGATGCTGACGGCTGCTCTGAGGACCTCCATGGGATCCTCCTGAGGACCGAGACCAGGATGCTGGTCGGGAGAAGCTTCTGTTGAGGCTGCTGTCATTCCAGGGGCTTGGCGGAGTGCGGGGGCTTTGCTGGGTCACGTCTGTGAGAGGTACAGGGGAGGAAACAAGCCAGGCAGAGTCTGACACCATGTAGATGAGGGGCAGGTCGGGGAGCCTCAGACCCGGGCACAGTAAAGAGTAAGTGTCTGTCAACCTGGGCTGCCCGTTGGAGGGCACAGGCGGCCAGGCCCTTGGGCATCCCCAGCCTCCATGGTCACCTAGAGCTGCTGGGTGGATCTGGAGGCACTGCTGCCGGGGGCTGTGGACTCAGCACTTCTTGCAGGTACCTTGGGGTAGCCTCTTCCGTGCTTGGCCCCGCCATGTAGAGGCCCACCTGACAGGCCCACACACCTTTCCCTCGCTGGCGGGGAGCAGAGCCCCTCACTGGGCAGGGCGAGCATCATGGCACGTTAGGGTGCTAACAGCATAGAAAGGCTTTCAAAGGCCACAGCTGAGGCGGGGGTGTCCTCTCCAGGAGTGGAATGTACCAGATTTGCTCCTTGTCAGAGACAGATCCAAGGAGCTTCCAGGGAGCTAGGCCCTCTACTCTGTCTCCGCATTCGACCTGTTTTCCGTGCTTCTCAGTGACCTTTGTAGATAGAGCTTTGGGCCTGTCCTGCCCATAGGGCAGTCTGTACCTTTCCCGCCCTGTGCCCAGGGCAGCTGAGTCTGACCCGTAGCTGCTGTGTTGCCTCCTGTGTTATGGGGGCTGCTGTCCTTTTGCTCTGGCTGTTCTTGCTCTGGGGCTGGGCTGGGCTCCAGGGAAGGGAAATGCCCAGTGTCCGAGGCTGCACACAGCATAGTGGCTGTGAGAGTGGCTTCCAGGCGAGCGTACCAGCCTCAGACCTGCCAGCGTTGTTCACCTAGATGCCGTCAGCTTTCGGGCTCAGGATGCTCCCGCTCCCTGGCAGTGCAGAGAGCCAGGTGGTGAGCAGGTCTGGGCTGTGGCCAAGACCCCTGCTGGCTCCCTGCAGGTGGGCGGCACCTTCCGCATGTTCCTGCTGTTCGCCGTGTCACTGTGCATTGTGCTCCCGCTCAGCCTGCAGCGGAACATGATGGCCTCCATCCAGTCCTTCAGCGCCATGGCCCTCCTCTTCTACACCGTGTTCATGTTCGTGGTGAGTCTGCGGTGCGTGCAGGCACCTGCTGAAAGGCTGCTTCTGGCCCAGTCTTTCCTGTGGCCACAGCAGGCTCATGCCCAGTCTGGTGTGGCCACCTGCTACCTCCTGGGAATGTGTTGGAATTAGCAGGATGTGCCAGGAAGTGCCATTCATTTCACGGTCCCTGGGCACCACTGGGCAGACGGGGCTGGCTGGACCTAGGTGTGGTTGGCCAACAGGAGAGGCTGGGGCTCAGGACAGGGGTGGCTCTGAGGCTGGTTTCATGTCGTCCAGGCAAGGGGAAGGAAACGCCAAGTCCACTTGCTTTATGCAAAGATGTCTTATGTAGTTTGTGACCGAGGCTTATGGCACCAGTGTTTTTTTTTTTTTTTTGATGAGTCTCGCTCTGTTGCCCAAGCTGGAGTGCAGTGGCACGATCTCTGCTTACTTTAAGCTCTGCCTCCCAGGTTCACACCATTCTCCTGCCTCAGCCTCCCAAATAGCTGGGACTACAGGCGCCCACCACCACACCCGGCTAATTTTTTGTATTTTTTAGTAGAGATGGGATTTCGTCGTATTAGCCAGGCTGGTCTCGATCTCCTGACCTCGTGATCCACCCGCCTCAGCCTCCCAAAGTGCTGGGATTACAGGTGTGAGCTACGGCACCAGGCCCAATGCCAGTGTTTTGACACAGGGTGGCAAGCTATGTGGTTTTTTTGGTTTGTTTTTTTGAGATGGAGTCTCAGTCTGTCGCCCAGGCTGGAGTGCAGTGGTGCAATCTCGGCTCACTGCAACCTCCATCTTCCAGGTTCAAGTAATTCTCCTGCCTCAGCCTCCCAAGTAGGGGGGATTACAGGCACCTGCCACCACGCCCGGCTAATTTTTTTTATTTTTAGTAGAGAAGGGGTTTCACCATCTTGGCCAGGCTGGTCTTGAACTTCTGACCTTGTTATCCACCTGCCTCGGCCTCCCAAAGTGCTGGGATTACAGGCGTGAGCCACCGCGCCTGGCCACTATTATTTTTCTAAGTGACAATTTATAACAGGATGGACCGGGGCCAGCTGTGGAGTTGGCACTGAGAACACGGATACCACCCACAGCCCCCAGCACACCCTCCATTCTCTGCCAGGCCCCTGCCCTTAGGAGCCTTAGGACCTAAGCCCCTGGGACCTGCCTGTTCCCTGGCAAAGTCAGAAATGACCCTTGCTGAGCAGCTGGAATCTGGTGTCTCACAGCGGGTTTGCGCCAGGATGAGGGCAGGTGGTCATTGAAGCCAGGGTCTCCAGTGCTCCTCAGCTCTCCGAGTGAGGGCCAGCCCGGTGGCAGCTACCTCTTTACTCTTGAGATAGCCGCGTCTTTGGTGGGCCAGTTTTCTGGAAGATGTCCGTGTCTAGCACAGTACAGGATGGGGTGGGACGTGCCCACGTGGGAAACCGACCTCTGTAACCAATGGGGCCGTGTACTCTCAGTGGTCTCCTCCTGTCTGCGCCAAGCAGCCCCTTTGCAAGAGCAGCTGCTCTGGTGCCCGCAGGATGAACCAGGGTGCTCTGAGGCAGGGACTGGGAATCCAGAAAGGCGTGGGGTCTCCGTGCCTCCAGCTGGCAGCACAGGGTGGTGGGGGGCTGGGATGTGGGTGGGAAGAGTTGCACTGTCCTGCCACTCCTTCCCAGCGGCGTGTGGGCCAGGATGCTGAGTCCTGCCTGTGTCCTGACCTGCCCCGTGCTCTCTCCCCGCTACCCCTGCAGATTGTGCTCTCCTCTCTCAAGCACGGCCTCTTCAGTGGGCAGTGGCTGCAGCGGGTCAGCTATGTCCGCTGGGAGGGCGTCTTCCGCTGCATCCCGATCTTCGGCATGTCCTTCGCCTGCCAGTCGTAAGTGTCCTGCTGTGGCCCGTGGTGGAGGTGGGCTCTGTGATGGAGGAGGGCGAGCTGCTGGGAGATGGGACCCTCTGTCTTTCTCGTTTACTGTGATCCCTCTTTGCTGGCTGCTGAAGAGTGATGTCTTGTTCAGTGATGACCTTTCCCCCACAGGTTGAGGGAGATAGTTGTATTTTAACTGGGAGGTAAATCGGCTTTATTCCTGGGACATGTTTGGGACTAGCTGGTGAGAGTCCCTGCTTTGCCAGATCCCCACAAGCAGAGCGTTGGCTGTGGGGGATGCAGCAACAGCCCAGCCATCTGACTGCACAGAGTCCTGAGCGTTTTGCCAGAATTTAGCTGTTCTGAGAATATTTAAAAGGAAATTGCACAAACATTGACTTCAGACGGCTGCTGGATGCATTTGGAGGCCTGCGTGTACGCGCAAGCCTGCTTTCTCTCTGGCACGCAGAGCTCTGTAAATGCGGGTCGGGCTCTTCCATAATTCCAGTAGCATTACCTTCTCCACCAAAATGACAAGAGCGAGTGATTCATGCCCGGTTGGAACATGGCAACCGGCTGAAAAGAGAGGCGTAAATCCGGCGCGGACGGGAAAAGACCATCGGTGTGCGGGGGGCTGGCAGAGCGGCCCCGTAGCGTTAGTGGGCATGCATTGAGCCAATCGTAAACTAATGTGACAGAAGAAATTTGTTCATGCCGCTGTGTTTACACCCACATGCGAGATCCAAATCGTCATTTCCCACTTAGCGTCTCTCTTGGCAGCTCCGTCTCCACCAGAACGCGCCCCAGTCTTGCTGTTTAATATCCCATTATCATCGGTGACAGAAGCCTCATTCTTCCGCCGCGTACCTAGTTACCAGTTGCCCTTTGTGTCTGCGTGTTTGCATGTTTAGAAATAAATCTGCAGCTGGGGTTTTTTGGTGGTGGCCACGTAGCAGCCAGTGCACGTCGTTCGGGTCTGGTTCCGAGGTCAGGTGCCGGGTTCTGAAGCGCTGGAGCGTGTGGCTCACCAAGTGCAGCTTTCCTTCTGCCCCTCCCCGAGGACGTGTGGGCCCACAGATTCACCTGACATTCTCCCAAGCAGGGACATCCCTCCCTGTGCTGGCCGCCGCGCTGACCTCCCCACCCCTGAGCCCGGGAATGTTTGCTGAGAGCAGAGACATCTCTTCCCTCCCACAGCATCACTACGCCAGACTGCCTGTCCCTGCTGGGGTGGCCGGCCGCGCCCCCTGCCTGTGTGATTGGCCTGGATGCCAGCTGGGACCAGGCCTTCCCTGTGCCTTCACTATCTGGCCGTTTCTGGTAAATCCATACCTGGTTATGCAGAACGGTTGTCCTAGGCCCAGAGAAGCAGCCGGGGCAGCACTGAGCCCAGGAGGCCCTGGAGGGCAGGGTCTGTCTGGAAACTGGGGTCTCCATCCTCACAGCGGGGCAGAGGGCCATACACCCAAGAGCTCTACTTGACTCCGGGAGGCCCTGGGCCTCAGAGGCTGCCTTGCGAGGTGGGCGGGCCAGGGATGCTCTGTCTGGGGCCGTGGGCCAGCGCTCAGGACGTCCCCAGTCTGTGGAACTCCTTTGCAGGTGGCCGGGAGGCTTTGTGGCTCCTACCTTGTTTCTTTCCAGGGATGATCCCGGGGGTCCCTGGGGTAGGTGGTCAGGATTGGAGAGGAGCCTGGGGCTTGGCCTTCCACCCTGGCCACCCCATGTGCGTGGGACACCCCTTCCCACAGTGTCCGTGGCTTCCTTGGGGGTCACTCCCCACAGTGTGTATTGGGGGATGGGGGTAAGCACGTGCCATGGGGCACCAACGCTGGTCCCCTCAAGCCGAGACTCCCTGGTGTGGACTCAGCTCCAGCCAGAGGACAGTTGAGCACTGGGAGGTCCTGAGGCTGTGGGTCTGGGGCCATGGAGACCTCTTGTGTTTTTCCTGTTTCTCTACCGGCCTCCTGGGGCTGTGTGCACAGGCACTGGCCACTTAGCTCCCTTGTAGCCTGGGCTGAGGGGAAGGCTCATGTCCTGTGGGGCCCCCTGACTGCTGTTGATGGCACTCCATGATGAGGGCAGCCTGATGGGATGCTGTGCTAGGACCTGGGCAGCAGGGCACCGGCAGCCGCTGGCAGGGCCTTCTCACTTGTCCTTGTCAGTCTGCTGGGTTTTCTTTTCCTTTTTTTGGAGTTGGTGTCCTGCTGTGTCACCCAAGCTGGAGTACAGTGATGCGATCACCGCTCACTGCAGCCTCGACTTCCCGGGCTCCAGTGATCCTCCTGCCTCGGCCTTCCAAAGTGCTAGTATTCAGGCATTGGCCACTGTGCCTGGCCTGGTTTGATTGTTAATAAAGTCAGGACGTCCTATTTTTCTTTCACTTTCTTCAAGGCAACCTTTGGGATTTGGCTCCGCTGGCCGCTATGCTGGTCCATTTACTGGCTGCTGGCTCTCTGCATCCCGCCCTGCCCCTGGCCCACCCAGCTTCCTTTGTGCCCTTGAGCCCCTGCCTTGGGACAGCCATGGCCATGGCCACCTGGACACCCTAGGAGCACCCGCCTGGACTCCCACTACAGAGTCCTTGTTCAGTCCCATGGCAGAGTGGCTCTCAGCGTGCTCTGGCGTGTACCTGGCCTAGCTCCCTTCTCCCCGGCTGCACACAGATGCTCCATGGCCCCAGCCTCTCCCTTCCTGTGTTGCCCACTCCTCTCCAGGGGCTCAGGTCCCTGTGCACATCCCTCAGATGGGTCTGCTGCCTGTTCAGGGCTGTCATGTCCTTGCCTGGCCGGTGGCTTGGGTCCCTCCCACTCCCAGCAGCACCACACTCCTGGCACTAGGCCGCGGGACGGAAGCCAGTTTTCTCATCACACAAGTGAGAGGCTGCAGTGGGGAATCGCGCCCCAGGCCGTCTCCTTGTCTGTGCCGACTCTGATCATTGCTGTGCGGAGGCGCGGAGATGGCGGTGCTGAGATGGGCCGGCCGCCCGGGCCAGGGTGTTTGTTTAACTTTCTCTCCTTTTGACAGCGATTCTCTGAGCAGCCTCCTCCGGCTGCTTCCCCTGTAAACTGGCTGCTTTGACTCTCTGCGCCCGCTCCCTGGCGTGGAGCAGCAGCCTGTCGTCCTAGCCTTGGGGAACGTTCGTGTGGCGCACACTCTGGGGGGTGTCCTGAGTGGGGACTGCTGTAGCGCTCCCGTCCTCAGCATCATGAAATCCTGGCCTCAGCGCTGGGACTTCAGTGTGTGGAGAATGTTGCATGAAGGAAGGTCAGAGGCTCTCGACTGGGCTGCAGAGAGTTCCTGCAAGTGGTGCCGCTGGGGAGGGCGTGCCTCTCTCGGGTCTGCTGTGAAATGGCCTGTTTCTATACAGCCAGGTGCTACCCACGTACGACAGCCTGGATGAGCCGTCGGTGAAAACCATGAGCTCCATATTTGCCTCCTCCCTCAATGTGGTCACCACCTTCTACGTCATGGTAAGAGCCTTGCCATGCCCCCTCCACACCTGTGTCATGCCAGCATGACATGCTGCGGTGACCCTGGGACTGCCGCGGGCATGGCCCCAGCCCTGTGTGCTGCCAGATTCTTCTCTCGTTCTCATCCCAGTGTCTGGAGGCTGCGCGGGGACCTGGGGCAGCTCCATCAGCTTCCATGATTCCAGGACCAGCCCTGTGAGCGTGGGTCCACCCTGGGCCAGGAAGCTCTCCTGACCTGAGGAGCCGGGCACCAGGGCTGCTCCCAGGGCACTTTATCCGAGCCACTCTTACCGTCTCTGCAAGACCTCTGTTAATTCTCTCTAGAAATGGGCATATTTCGGCCGGGCGCAGTTGCTCACGCCTGTAATCCCAGCACTTTGGGAGGCCAAGGCGGGCAGATCACGAGGTCAGGAGATCAAGACCAGCCTGGCCAACATGGTGAAACCCCGTCTCTACTAAAAATACAAAAATTAGCTGGGCATGGTGGTGCATGTGTGTAAACCCAGCTACTCGGAAGGCTGAGGCAGGAGAATTGCTTGAACCAGGACCTGGGAGGCGGAGGTACACTGAGTCCGAGATTGCACTACTGCACTCCAGCCTGGGCTTCAGAGGGTGACCCCGTCTCAAAAAAAAAAAAAAAAGCCGGCCGGGCGCGGTGGCTCAAGCGTGTAATCCCAGCACTTTGGGAGGCCGAGATGGGCGGATCACGAGGTCAGAAGATCGAGACTATCCTGGCTAACACGGTGAAACCCCGTCTCTACTGAAAAAATACAAAAAACTAGCCGGGCGAGGTGGCGGGCGCCTGTAGTCCCAGCTACTCGGGAGGCTGAGGCAGGAGAATGGCGTAAACCCGGGAGGCGGAGCTTGCAGTGAGCTGAGATCCGGCCACTGCACTCCAGCCTGGGCGACAGAGCCAGACTCCGTCTCAAAAAAAAAAAAAAAGCCAGGCATGGTGACTCACACCTGTAATCCCAGCACTTTGGGAGGCCGAGGCGGGCAGATCACGAGGTCAGGAGATCGAGACCATCCTGGCTAATACAGTGAAACCCCGTCTCTACTAAAAATACCAAAAAATTAGCCGGGCGTGGTGGCGGGCGCCTGTAGTCCTGGCTACTTGGGAGGCTGAGGCAGGAGAATAGTGTGAACCCGGGAGGCGGAGCTTGCAGTGAGCCGAGATCGCGCCACTGCACTCCAGCCTGGGCGACAGTGCGAGACAAAACGTCTCAAAAAAAGAAAAAGAAGTGGGCATGTTTCTTACAGAAACTGGAGATTTTAAGAAGGAGGCGGCCAAATGGTGCTTTGCCCCTGAAGGCCGTCTCTTGCAGAAGCTTCATTGTGAAGTGGATTGAAGGCCATTCTGAGGGGCAGGGCACAGGTCCCCCCCATGCCCTGCCCACTGCAACAGGTGCCACTCAGACTAGGATGTCCGTCTGCCACATTGCCATTTCTCATTCTCCAACAGGTGGGATTTTTCGGCTACGTGAGCTTCACCGAGGCCACGGCTGGCAACGTGCTCATGCACTTTCCCTCCAACCTGGTGACGGAGATGCTCCGTGTGGGCTTCATGATGTCGGTGGCCGTGGGCTTCCCCATGATGATCCTGCCCTGCCGGCAGGCCCTGAGCACGCTGCTGTGTGAGCAGCAGGTAAGACCCTCAGGGCGCTCTCCAGATCGTAATAGCACAGGTCAGCCTTGCTTCCCACAAGCCCCCAGCTGTCCCGAACCAGAGATGTAGCAGGAAAGTGGGGATTTGCGTCAGAGGAGTCCTGGGAGGGTGGAAGTTGGGGGAGCCTAGAGGAACCAGATTGATGGGCAGGAGCTGATAATGGCCAGACTCTGGAGATGGGCACATGGCGTTCACTGCACAGTTCTCTTTACTTTTGTGTAACTTTGAAAAATTTTAACAATATAGCAGAAGATTTTTGAACCGTAAGAGAGGCTGAGTTTGACGCAGGCCATAGTGGTGGTGCCTGTGGTCCCAGCTCCTTGGGAGGCTGAGGCAAGAGGATTGCATGAGTCCGGGAGGCCGAGGCGAGAGGATTGCGTGAGTCCGGGAGGCCGAGGCGAGAGGATTGCGTGAGTCCGGGAGGCCGAGGCGAGAGGATTGCGTGAGTCCAGAAGGTTGAGGTCAAGTGTGATTGCGTCACTATACTCCAGCTGGGGCAATAGAGCAAGACCCTGTCTTTAAACACATTTTTAAAATAGGCTGGGTATGGTGGCTCACACCTGTAATCCCAGCCCTTTGGGAGGGCGAGGTGGGAGGATGGCTTAGGCCCAGGAGTTTGAAACCAGCCTGGGCAACATCGCTTGACTCCATCTTTACAAAAAATTAACAAAGGCCGAGGCGGGCGGATCACAAGGTCAAGAGATCGAGACCATGGTGAAACCCCGTCTCTACTAAAAAATAGAAAAAAATTAGCCGGGCGCAGTGGCGGGCGCCTGTAGTCCCAGCTACTCGGGAGGCTGAGGTAGGAGAATGGCGTGAACCCGGGAGGCGGAGCTTGCAGTGAGCCGAGATTGCGCCACTGCACTCCAGCCTGGGCGACAGAGCGAGACTCCGTCTCAAAAAACAAACAAACAAACAAACAAAAAATTAACAAAAATCAGCCGGGCGTGGCAGCGCATGCCTGTAGTCCCAGCGACTCGGGAGGCTGAGGCAGGAGGATCACGTGAACGAAGAATTCAAGGCTGTAGTGGGCCATGACCGCTCCACCATGCTCCAGCCTGGACTACAAAGTGAGACCCTGTTTCTAAAAGAGAAAGAAGGAAAAATAAAAAGTGAGGCTGGGTTTTTTCACGGTAATGTGTGTAGGCAAGGCAGCCGCTTAGTTCTTTATAAGAAATTTTCACCTGTAGGAGTTGAAACTAGAAGGCTGTCCTGGTTCTCTCCTTGTGGCAGAGATAACCATGAAAGGCATGCTGTGCTGTCTTGTGCCCCAAGCACGGGGGTGCAGACGCCGCTCTGCCGTGTTGGAGGAGCCCTGCCTCATCCAGGTTCCCCTCCTGCCTCCCCTTGGGAGCTCCGCCTGGTGGCCCATCCGTCTTCTGTCCCACAGCCTGAGATCTGTGAGCCTGGTATGTCCCGTCAGCTGGGACTCCCAGTGGCTAGAAGCACACATTTCTCTTGAACTGTTTCAGCCAAGGCGGGTTGAATGGTCTCGGAGAATCCAGGGGAGAGTCCAGCAGTCACAGTGGGGGCGGTGGGTCTCCTTGGGCCTTGGGAACAGCAGCACGGGCTCACTGTCCATGTGGCCGGGTGCACGGTCACCACAGCCTGGTGGCAGTCATGTCAGACTTCCACCAGCCACATGCCTCTGGCTTCACAGCAGAGGCCAGGCACCAAGGACTGAGCGCCTCCCGCACGTGCTGGTGCTCCTCTCCTGCAGAGTTCAGGCACCTGGGCACGGGCGAGGCAGGATCGAGGAGGCGAGGCCAGAGCCTGTCATCTGGCCGTGGGGTCCCCCCATGCGTCTGGCCAGGCCAGCTTTCACTGTTTGATGTTTTGTACCTGAGCAGCATTTGTATTTCCGTACATGACCCATTTTTATCTTGTTAAAAAATTGATAGTGGCATTAAAGGTATTGTGACTCGAGTAGGAAAGCTCACGCACACCCCTTCATCCCAAGGAGGACCTGGCTGTGTTTCCTCTGTCAGTGCCCCTGGCTTCTTTCCTGGAGGTGTGGCCGTGGCCATGCCACCTGCTTTCTTGTCTTCGGCCGATGTGCCGTGAGCGTTTCTCCACGGTCCCTACAAGCCTGCAGGGGCTCTGCTTCCTTGGCTTTTCCACTTGTTGCAGGGGCCTGGGTGCGTTGCTCCTTCACCCTTGACCTCTCGTGGATAACCATCTCACGACAGTCTTCATGCTAAAGTCCCCTCTCCCCTTCTCTGGGTCTATGTCATAGGTAAATTTCTAGGACCGGGACTCTTGTGTGATGGACCTAAACCCCAACCTCCCTGGCCTGTATACAAATTATCGCCCTAAGGCCAATAGGAAATTCTGGCTCAAGCTTCCACAGTCCATTCTGTGTAAAAGTCCATTCTGAAAATGGGATGCTTCAAAACTGTAGTTCTAGAAAGTTCTGCGGTTGTTTCCTAGTCCAGGGATAGTCATCATGGCCAGCCCATCCTGTGTGTTAACTCATTTGGTCCTTACCACGGCTGGATGAGGAGATGCTTCTGTTGACAGATGAGGAAACTGAGGCATGGAGGTTAAGTCACTTGCCTAGGGGCACTCAACTGGGGCTGGTGAGTGGCAGAGCAAGGATTTGAGCCAGGTGGTCTGGCTCCTGTGTCCTGTACTAGAGACCACAGCCAGGGGCCCTGGGGCAGGTGGGGTCTGAGGCCATCTGTCCTTGGCTCTGCCTCCTCCTCTGGAATGAATGGCCCTGGCATCCTGGTGCAGAGCAGTAGAGGCCTGGCTGCACCCTGCAGCCAAAACAGGTACTTGCAATTTGGTGATGCCTCATCATGCCCTTCTCACCTCTTCTTCCTGCACTTTGAAATTGCTCACTGCTTGTTGCACATCTGCTGGAGATAACACAGCCACGTGTGCGTGTGTGCGTGTGTGTGGGATAACACAGCCACATGTGTGTGTGTGTGCGCATGTGCGTGTGGGATAACACGGCCACGTGTGTGAGTGTGTGTGCGTGTGCGTGTGGGATAACACGGCCACGTGTGTGAGTGTGTGTGCGCGTGTTCGTGTGGGATAACACGGCCACGTATGTGTGTGTGCGCGTGTGCGTGTGGGATAACACGGCCACGTGTGTGAGTGTGTGTGCGCGTGTGCGTGTGGGATAACACGGCCACGTGTGTGAGTGTGTGTGCGCGTGTGCGTGTGGGATAACACGGCCACGTGTGTGAGTGTGTGTGCGCGTGTGCGTGTGGGATAACACGGCCACGTGTGTGAGTGTGTGTGCGCGTGTGCGTGTGGGATAACACGGCCACGTGTGTGAGTGTGTGTGCGCGTGTTCGTGTGGGATAACACGGCCACGTATGTGTGTGTGCGCGTGTGCGTGTGGGATAACACGGCCACGTGTGTGAGTGTGTGTGCGTGTGTGCGTGTGGGATAACACGGCCACGTGTGTGAGTGTGTGTGCGCGTGTGCGTGTGGGATAACACGGCCACGTGTGTGTGTGCGTGCGTGCGTGGGGGTTGTGCCCGCACCCTGAAACCTGCGGGCCAGGAGAGGCCTGGAGACATTTGCCAGGAGCGGCGCTGTGCAGCCTGTATTCTGCTCTCCATACTTCCTGGCACTTAAAAAACTCTCTCATGGTATTGCTCTAAAAGCAAAAAGGAAAACGGAAGGACTCGATCCTCACATTTCAAAAGGACGTTGTAAAATTTACGGTCTGTGCCTGGGGTGAGAAGCCCTCGTGCCTTCCTGGTGTGTTGTAGGTTTGGGTTGCAGGTTCCCGTTCCAGTTGCTCAGCCAGATCTGATTGTGCTGGTCAGGCTCACCTGCCAGGTGAGCGCGCGGCCGGCCTCACGTGGAGATGTGCCCGGTGTGCCTGGCAGAACCCTTTCAGGCTTTGCGCTCTAGGAGAGTGGTGGAGGAGATCAGTCCTTTCAAAACCTTTTTGTTTTTCTTTTATACAGCAAAAAGATGGCACCTTTGCAGCAGGGGGCTACATGCCCCCTCTCCGGTTTAAAGCCCTTACCCTCTCTGTGGTGTTTGGAACCATGGTCGGTGGCATCCTTATCCCCAATGGTAAGGCGGGAGGGCTGCTCTAGTGCCGGGGAGTGGGACCCGGGGGCTTCGGCATCAACCAAGACCTGCCCACTTATGAGCCGTCTTCTCTGGTCTCCTAAAAAAGTCTAGAGACTTTGTCATTTTTTCTCTGGCCCACAGAGAAAGGCAGGGGATAAAATCTAGCAGCTTGAGCCGGGTGCAGTGGCTCACGCTTGTAATCCCAGCACTTTGGGAGGTTGAGGTGGGCGTATCACCTGAGGTTGGGAGTTCAAGACCAGCCTGACCCACATGGAGAAACCCCGTCTCTACCAAAAATACAAAATTAGCCGGGCGTGGTGATGCATGCCTGTAATCCCAGCTAGTCGGGGGGCTGAGGCAAAAGAATCACTTGAACCCGGGAGGAGGAGGTTGCTGTGAGCCGAGCCGAGATCGCGCCATTGCACTCCAAGCTGGGCAACAGGAGAGAAACTCCGTCTCAAAAAAAAAAAAAAAAAAAAAAAAAAAAATCTGGCAGCTCGCCAGGCACGGTGGCTCACACCTGTAATCCCAGTACTTTGGGAGGCCAAAGCAGGTGGATCGCGAGGTCAGGAGATCAAGACCATCCTAGCTAACACGGTGAAACCCTATGTCTACTAAAAATACCAAAAAATTAGCCGGGTGTGGTGGTGGGCGCCTATAGTCCCAGCTACTCAGGAGGCTAAGGCAGGAAAATGGCATGAACCCAGGAGGCGGAGTTTGCAGTGAGCCGAGATCGCGCCACTGCACTCCAGCCTGGGCGACAGAGTGAGACTCCGTCTCAAAAAATAATAATAATAATAATAATCTGGCAGCTTGATGGAACAGCAGACACCCGTTGACACCTGGGTGGAGAGAGACTGCAGTGCTGGGACACAGGCTCGATTTGTAGAACCAACTATTCTAGAACAGCGCATGCTGTCCTGTTAATTCTTTTGACTTCTGATTTTGTTGACGCATTACCAAGGGAAGCGCTGAAGGCCCTGAACGTATTTATGTTACCCAAATGCACCCGCTCCCTAGCAGACAAGACAGAGCTCATTATCATCAGATCCACAGGGGAACTCGCACTCACTCTCCCCAGGGAACAGCCCTAGAGGTGATCTGTCTGGGCTCCTGGCAGGGGCTGCAGCCTGGCACGCACGCTGGGCCCTGGCTTCTCCACCTGCCCTCGGGTAGGTCCTGCCTGCCTAGGGCCACTCACGGAGCAGCAGGCAGGAGAGGCTGCGTAGGAGCCGTGCCATGCGGAGCCAGCATTTGGTTTCGGCAGGAAGTCCCTAGTGTCTGACTCTGTATTTTATTTTTTTTGAGACGGAGTCTTGGTCTGTCACCCAGGCTGGAGTGCAGGGGTGCGATCTCGGCTCACTGCAAGCTCCACGTCCTGGGTTCCCGCCATTCTCCTGCCTCAGCCTCCCGAGTAGCTGGGACTACAGGCGCCGCCACCACACCTGGCTAAGTTTTTGGTATTTTTAGTAGAGATGGGGTTTCACCGTGTTAGCCAGGATGGTCTCGATCTCCTGACCTCGCGATCTGCCCGCCTCTGCCTCCCAAAGTGCTGGGATTGCAGGCGTGAGCCACCGCGCCTGGCCGTGTCTTGACTCTTTAAAGATGAACCATCAGAGAATTCACCCTGGAGCCCAAATGCACTGTTGGAGGACTCAGCCGCGGTTGTCAGGCTTTCTGGGCACAGAGGGCGTGTCTGCTCCCGGCTCTCGCCTGGATGGCCTTTCCTTCAATGCTGGCTTGCTCACCTGTGTGCTGGGCAAAAAAGCTCAGGTCCCCTCCTGGCTGGAGCCCTTTCCCACTCATCCCTTCCTGTCCCTTCTCTTTCCTAGTGGAGACCATCTTGGGCCTCACGGGTGCGACCATGGGAAGCCTCATCTGCTTCATCTGCCCGGCACTGATCTACAAGAAAATCCACAAGAACGCGCTTTCCTCCCAGGTGCGTACCGCTCGAGGGCTGGCCTGGACCACGGCTGATTGGTCTGGTCTGGGGCGAGGTGGAGTCGGAATGGAAGCCCCTGGTTCAGCGTTTTCAGATGGGTTCTGTCAAGAAACTGAAAACCCACAAAAGGGACTTGGTCCAGTCAGCCTGGGGAACCCTGGGTTCACCAGGACGCACGGTCTTTGCCCAGCAGGGCCACACTGGCCTGCTCCAGCTGTGCATCAGGTTTTCCTGAGGCCGACTGTGCTGGGTCGTAAGCTCTTTCCCCGTGGTGTTTCTGCAGTGACTGCTTGTCCATGGATCTGCTGCCAACTCTGAGTCCCCTCCCCAGCTGCCCACCCCCGAGGCCACCACCTGCTGTTGTTCCTGGTGTGACCCTCGTGTGGCAATCTGTGCACGTCCACTCATGCGGCGGTCTGTGCGCGCGCATGTGCGTTTTTCTTTAATTGTAACACAGCTTCCTGCTGCTTTTCTCAAAATCCCGTGCAGGTCAGGTTGCCCCACAGCCGTGGGCACAGAACTGCCTGGCTATTTTTAGCCATTTCATGGTATTCCGTGGTAGAAAAATTCCATAATCCCAGTCTCCGAAGGACTTACCTCTCCAGTCTTCTGCTATTGCAGACAAAATCGAGCTGAATATGTGTTTGTGAGCATGTCGACGTGTTTGAGCGTGCGTCTGTAGGAAGCCTTCTAGAAGTGGAATCCTGTGTCAGGGGTGTGAGCATTTGTAAACGTGCTGGCTCTACCCAAATTGCCTGCAGCGTCACTCCCAGCCAGGCCCAAGGCTTCTGTCCCCGCACCCAGGACCTTCCAGGCTTCATCATTCTTGGCCTCTCTGGCGGGAGCTTGAGCGTCTTTTTGTGGGTTTAGAAGCCACTTGTGTTTCTTTTTCTGTGAACTGCCTGGGTTCTTTGCTCACTTTTTAGGGAGTTGTTGAGCTTTTTCTTACTGGCATATATTGATAATTTTTTTTTTTTTTCCTTTTGAGACAGAGTTTCACTCTTGTTGCCCAGGCTGGAGTGCAGTGGTGCAATCTCAGCTCACTGCAGCCTCCGCCTCCCAGGTTCAAGTGATTCTCCTGCCTCAGTCTCCCGAGTAGCTGAGATTACAGGCACACGTCACCACGCCCGGCTAATTTTGTATTTTTAGTGAGATGGGGTTCCTCCATGTTGGTCACATTGGTCTTGAACTCTTGACCCCAGGTGATCCACCTGCCTCGACCTCCCAAAGTACTGGGATTACAGGTGTGAGCCACCGCACCCGGCCTCAACCTGGTAAGTTTTTACAAAGTGAACCACATGGAACCACCATCCAGAGCAGACATAGGACATCCCAGCACCCCAGAACTCCCCGTGGGTGCCTCACTGTCATCCACCCCCACCCCAAAGATCACTGCCCATCTGTCCGCCAGCATTCTAGAGTGATCTTGCCTGTCTTCAAGTTGTGGTTAAATAGGTTCTTACAGTGTACGTTAGAATACACGTCCACGTGTGTCAGCCACTTCTTCAGCATCTCGGCTCACTGCGACCTCTGCCTCCTGGGTTCAAGCAATTCTCCTGCTTCAGCTTCCTGAGTAGCTGGGATTCCAGGTGCGCGCCACCACACCCAGCTAATTTTTGTATTTTTAGTAGAGATGGGGTTTTACCATGTTGGCCAGGCTGGTCTCAAACTCCTGACCTCAAATGATCCACCTGCCTCAGCCTCCCAAAGTGCTGGGATTACAGACGTGAGCCACTGCACCTGGCCCCTTATTGATTTTTTAGTCATCTTGTTTATGAGTTGTGAGAAAGGTATGATAATTCCTACTGTAATTGTAGATTTATTTGTCCTTTTAGTTCTATCACTTTTTGCTTTTTAGTTTGAAGCCATGTTATTAGGAGCAGACAGATTGAAGTTGGTTATGTCTCCGTTTTGAATTGACTTTTATCTTGTTGAATATTCCTTTTTATCGTTGGAAATACTTTCTCCTTCGAGTTGGCTTTGTAGCTGACTGAGCTCTGCTTTGGGTTTGTTCAGGATGGTTTGTTTCATCCCTTTTCTTTTGATTTCTCTAGTCTGTTATATTCACAGTGTGTCTCTTACATAGTCCGTTATGTTCAGAGTGTGTCTCTTTTTTTTTTTTTTTTTTTTTTTTTTTTTTTTGAGACGGAGTCTTGCTCTGTCGCCCGGGCTGGAGTGCAGTGGCCGGATCTCAGCTCACTGCAAGCTCCGCCTCCCGGGTTTACGCCATTCTCCTGCCTCAGCCTCCCGAGTAGCGGGGACTACAGGTGCCCGCCACCTCGCCCGGCTAGTTTTTTGTGTTTTTAGTAGAGACGGGGTTTCACTGTGTTAGTCAGGATGGTCTCGATCTCCTGACCTCGTGATCCGCCCGTCTCGGCCTCCCAAAGTGCTGGGATTACAGGCGTGAGCCACCACACCCGCCTTGTTTGGTTCTTTATTTTGAAAGTCAGAAAAGTCGAGGGTCTCTCCAATCCTGAGTGAGGCTGGGGCTTTGGTCCCGCTGCCTGGGAACCATGACGAGGTGGAGCAGCAGGCGGCTTAGAAGGTGCCTGAGGGCCACGCCGAGGGTGGATCCCTGGGGCACGGGAGGCCGCCTCACAGGGGCGCACTCAGAGGGCAGTAGTCCCCAAAAGGCCTGAAAGCTGGCCCCTGCTCCTGGAAGAGGTAATGAAATGAACACTGTGGCTTGCAGACACGAGCCAGCAGCGGGGCGTCTGCCTGTAACCAGGGAGGATCCCCACGGCCTGCTGAGGCTTGGGGCCTTGCTGGGTGGGTGCCTGGATGCTAACCGGGCTGCCCTGAGACCCAGATTGAGGCGCGTGGTGCAGAGCAACCAGAGCCCCCGCCTCCAGCCGTGCTTTTCGTGACGGAAGTGTGTGGAGTGTGGACTCGTGCTCTGTCTACACGTGTGGAGCGAAAGTGAGCGTTTTCTGCCCTGCCCCTGGTGCTTCTCTCTGCATTTGAGTCAGCGATGCCTTGTGTGTCTGGAGGCCCTGATCACTTCTGCAGGGGAGGGTGCTATGATCCGGGCAGTGTGTGGCCCCTGGTCAGGCCCCTGGATTTCCAAACTCAGGTGAGGCGTCTGGAGTGGGCTTGCACTCCTCCTGCTGGCCGGCGCTGCGGCTGTGTTGAGCTGATCGCAGCAGAAGAAAGTCTCGGGGTGCTCTGAAACCAGGTGTCTGGCACACTGGTCCTATTGAACGGCCGTGTCATCAAAGGAAGTTCTTCGGCTCTGCAGGAGGCTGTGCTGGAAGGCACAGGACTGGAGGCTGGGCTGGGGCTCCATGGGCTTCCCCCTGCTACTGAGCCTGGGCAGCTGCTGCACTCCCCACAGGCCCCCCAAGTTCCCAGCCGTCCCGTCTGTGCCCAGTTAGAGGTGAGGGTGTGCTGCCCTGTGGGGCAGGGTTCCTACACTGAGGGGCTTCCCAGGGCTTCCAGACAACACGGTCTCCTGTCCAGGCACTTCCTGGTGGGTCGGGTTAAATTTCCATCCAGACCCTTTACCCCAGGTGGCCTGAGCCTGGTCTCTGCCCTGTGCTGGCTGGCAGAGGCCTCGATGGGAGGGCGGGGACTGAAGACGGAGGTCCGGGGGCAGGAGGGGTCACGAGGGCTCTAACGGGCCCCCAAGGCCTGCCTCTGATGGCCTTTCCTTCTGGCATCAGGCCTCTAAGCCATGACCGCCCATGTCACCCACTGACAGCTGCTGCCGGGCAGCCTTTCCACACGTGCTCCCTACACGGACCGCACAGCCTCGGGAGATTTCAGGTTTCTTCCTCTTTTTATTATCTTAAGACTGCTTTGGGCCGGGCGCGGTGGCTCAAGCCTGTAATCCCAGCACTTTGGGAGGCCGAGTTGGGCGGATCACGAGGTCAGGAGATCGAGACCATCCTGGCTAACACGGTGAAACCCCGTCTCTACTAAAAAATACAAAAAACTAGCCGGGTGAGGTGGCGGGCGCCTGTAGTCCCAGCTACTGGGGAGGCTGAGGCAGGAGAATGGCGTAAACCCAGGAGGCAGAGCCTGCAGTGAGCTGAGATCCGGCCACTGCACTCCAGCCTGGGCGACAGAGCAAGACTCCGTCTCAAAAAAAAAAAAAAAAAAGACTGCTTTGGTCGCCTTCCGGACACCACCACTGCCCTGGGACTTTTCCCTTCGCCACAGGGAAGATGTAACGTGGCTGGAGGGGCCTCTACAAATGCAGAACATTCGGGGCCAGGGTGAGGCAGACTCTGTGGGCCGCCGAGCCTGCAGGCCTTGCCCGGACCTCCAGAACATACATCAGACAGTGGCCCCACGTGCACCTGGGGCAGGCCTGCCGTCACCACATGCTCCGGCCAGCTGTGGCTACTGCCAGAGGGGCCCTGGGCATCCTACAAGCCCTGAGGCACACGGCGGCCGGGCTCTCTTCGGCAGAGCCCACTGACCTCAGATCCTCAGCAGCACCTGGCGTCCGGAGACACCAACACCAGCCCAGTGTTTCCAGGTGGCAGAGAGGGAAGTGGAGGAAGCAGGCTCTCCGCTGGGTTGTCTTTTTCAGTCAACACCAGCTTCAGAGAGTGCGGGTCCTTCCCGCCACGGAGCCCTCTTCTCTAATTGTGTTGGACCAGGGAGGTCTCACCAGTTCTTCTGAACGGATTCTGTCCCTCCCTCTCTGGCCTGAATGGCTGGCATAGCTCTGACAGGGTTGGCCCGTGACCCCAGCTGGCGGGGAGGGCATGTCAGCCACAGGCTGGATGCCAGGAGTCCTGCCATGCTCTGAGAACAGCGCATCAGGCCTCAGTCCTCTCCCAGTGGTCAGGAGCTTCGCCGGCGGCAGGCCCAAGTCTCCCTGGGAGTGGCCACCTGTCCTCAGGCAGGGCCGACTGCACGCCTGTCACCCTCGGGGGACTTTGTCAGGTCCACTCTCCTCGTGCCTCGCCCCGTCCCTGAGCCTCTCTGCCAGGCCAGTCTCATACTCGGCAGGAGCGGGGGCCACAGCTGTGACTCCCGCCCCTGGGGTCTTTGTCTCCGCAGGTGGTGCTGTGGGTCGGCCTGGGCGTCCTGGTGGTGAGCACTGTCACCACACTGTCCGTGGGCGAGGAGGTCCCTGAGGACTTGGCGGAGGAAGCCCCCGGCGGCCGACTTGGAGAGGCCGAGGGTTTGGTGAAGGCAGAGGCAGCGCGACTCTCAGGTATGTCCACCCTGGCCCTTTGAGCCTTCTCAGGGCAGGTGCCCACTGGGCATCTCCTGGGTCTGGTCCAAGGATTGTGCTTATCTGCTCTGTGGCCTCTGTCCTATGTGGGTGCAGCCAGCGGGGTGGGGCCACCGCCTTGCCCATGAAGATGCTCTGTGCACCATGGCTGGCCGTGGGGTGACCGCCTGTATGTGGGGAATGTGGGACAGGAGTGGCCGCCTGTATGCGGGGAACGTGGGGCAGGAGTGGCCGCCGGTATGTGGGGAACGTGGGACAGGAGTGGCCGCCGGCCTGGATGCCTGCCACTCGGTGGGCTAGGTGGGGTCTACGTTTCTGAGTGTTGCTCACGTGCTGTTCATTTGAGGATGTCAGTTTCTCCGGTTTTCTCCTGGACAGGGTCGGCGATCAGGCCTCAGTTTGGTTTGCTGCTTCAGGTTATTTATTATTTGTTCACCAGGACCGTGGGTGGAGTTAGGACCGTGAGCCCTCATGCAGCTAGCTGCAGGACACTTTTAGACGGGCCCCGCGGTGCCCCGTAATCTCGACTCTCCGTCTGTGGCACAGTCCCGGCTGCGGTGCCCTGTAACCCCAATGCCTCCGTCTGTGGCACGGTCCCGGCTGCGGTGCCCCGTAATCTCGACTCTCCGTCTGTGGCACAGTCCCGGCTGCGGTGCCCCGTAACCCTGATGCCTCCATCTGTGGCACGGTCCCGGCTGCGGTGCCCCGTAACCCCGATGCCTGCGTCTGTGGCACGGTCCCGGCTGCGGTGCCCCGTAACTCCGATGCCTCCGTCTGTGGCATGGTCCCGGCTGCGGTGCCCCGTAACCCCGATGCCTCCGTCTGTGGCACGGTCCCGGCTGTGGTGCCCCGTAACCCCGATGTCTCCGTCTGTGGCAGAGCCCAGGGGTGCAGAGAGATGTGTTTCCTGAGTGTGGCTTTCCAGGTGCAGCTGCAGCTCCGTGGCCTGGATGGCTACTGCCTCCCTGACCCTCCCAGGCCTAGAGGGGGAGTGCCACACAGGGCGGCCCTGCAGGCAGCAGACCTCCCCGGGCCCAGGCCTGCCCATGAGTTCTGAGTGGCGCCAGGCAGGCATGGGCAGGTAGGTGCTGTCCACAGTGACCTTCATGCTGGGGTCTTCTGCCCCTGACAACAGCTGGGTTTATTCATCCACAATGCCTGTGTGTCCACCACGTCCAACGCACCCCTGGGCAGAGGCCCCAGCTCAGTCAGATTGGCCGGGTGTCATCTGCACACCACCCTGGGAGCCCTGGTGAGCAGTACCGGCTGTGGCTGGGGGTCTCAGGTCGCTGTGGAGGTGCTGGCCAGTGACTTCTGCCTCGGGGAGGGGCCTCCACTTCTGTAATGGACAGGAGGAGAGGTCCGTCGAAGGGAGCCCCTGGCTTCTGCTGAGCGCGTGGGGGCGCCGTCTCAACCGTGACCCTGGGGCTTGTTGTCATCTCTGTTCTGAGCTCCACACTCTGTGCCTGGAAAGCTCCTTCCCAGTGTTGTCACCTCATACACACCCTCCGAGGGTCTCCCTGGATCCGCTGTGCTCAGATTTGCCAAGGATGACTGTTCCTGGATGGTGAAGGTGGGCAGGGGAGCCCTGCCTTCTGGGTTCCCTGCAGCTGGCGGGGCTGTGGCTGGGGACAGTTGGGGTCACCAGAGAAAGAAAACGTGAGTGTTCGAAGCCGCCGGTGGCTGCCAGCTGCCCTGCGTTGGCTTTGGTGATTCGGACTGGAACAAAGTCCACCTGGAGAGGCAGGCGGGGGGTTTTACACCCACCTCAGCTGGGGCCCCAGGCTCGGTGTTGCCTGGGCAGGACCACCTGTTGCTGTCCAGGCCTCTGGGCTAGAGTGGGCGCTGACACGGAAACTGTTGGTGGGTCCAGTGTGCTGGGACCCCAGCCTGGGCAGTGAGGGGTGTCGCCCTCGTCTAGCGGGCTGCTGGGAATGGACTTCTCTTCTCAGTGCCAGCCAGCAGGATGCTCCCTGTCCCCCCAGCCCTGCATGGCCTCCACTTGCGGCTGGTGCAAGCAGCTGTATCCTGTCATGAGGCTTGTGCAGGCCGCAGGCCTCCGGCTCATCTGGTGCCCTCCGAGGCCACATCTGGTTTCTATTTCTTCCATGAGGCTGTAACAAAACACATGGCCCCTCTCAGAACCACATGCCGCTTGTTTTTAGCATGTCTCCGATTTTCCAGCCCCGGCCATGATAGATGGGCCGCCTGGCTGAGGCTGAGCTGGGGTCGAGGGTCCTGCACTGATGCGCGCTCCCTGTCGGACGGCTGAGCGGAGTTTTATTGGTCTCCTTGATGCTGCAGAGGCCAAAAATGGTATCTGCTGACCGGGTGAGAGTCTTGCGTGGCCCTGGGCTGTGGCTGGGAATCCCATCCTCATGCAGATGTCGTGGTTAGACGCGCACAGCCTGGGCCCCATGCCCAGCCTCGGAGGTCTTTGTGAGCGTGGCTGAGTCCCTGCAAAGGCTCATGAAGACGGTTACCTTGAAAGCCGGGAGTCGGGCCGTTCCTACCTGCTCTCTCTAGCACCCTGGAGGCGAGGGGCGGGTTTGGGTTTTGTGACATCTGTTCCTTTCTTGGAGCTGCAGGTCCCCCGTCCCTCCCGGTTCCTCCACGCTGCACGGGGCAGCACAGCAGGGCCCACACCCCTCAGGCACCCTCATGCCCGCTCCCCCAGTGGGGCAGGCCCAGCTGCACTTCCACTCGGTGAGAAAATGAGGCAGCGGCCTGGCTAAGCAGGGAGCCAGAATGCGGTGATAGGGGACAGAATGAGGGTCTGGCTGGGTGTCGACGGGTCGTGCATGTTGGTGCAGGGGCAGAGATGGCCACAGTTGTGTGTGCTCAGGCCCAAGTGGGGACACACGGCCCCCACGCGTGGAGCCAGGTCACGTGGCTCAACACAGGCCAGAGGCTGCGGGAGGCAGGGCCCTTCGGAACCTGGCCAGGTCCTGTGCGGCTGGCACAGTTAGCTTAGACAATGGAATCGCTCCCTGCCATTTCAGGACAGCAGCAGAAACACGGCACAAAATTATAACAGGAGGAGAGGTGTGGGGGACACAGCAAAGGAGCTATCAGAAGCCTTCTCCGGGCCAGTGTGGTGGCTCACACCTGGAATCCCAGCACTTTGGGAGGCCAAGGCAGGAGGAGCACCTGAGGTCAGGAGTTTGAGATCAGCCCAGCCAACATGGTGAAACCCCGTCTCTACTAAAAATACAAAAATGAGCCGGGTGTGGTGGCAGGATGCTGAGGTGGGAGGATCGCTTGAGCCTGGAAGGTCGGGGCTGCAGGGAGCCGAGATGGCACCACTGCACTCCAGCCTGGGTGACAGAGTGGGACCCTGTCTCTTTAAAAAAAAAAAAAAAAAAAGGCCGGGCGCGGTGGCTCAAGCCTGTAATCCCAGCACTTTGGAAGGCCCAGGCGGGCGGATCATGAGGTCAGGAAATCGAGACCATCCTGGCTAACACGGTGAAACCCCGTCTCTACTAAAAAGTACAAAAAAACTAGCCGGGCGAGGTGGCGGGCACCTGTAGTCCCAGCTACTCGGGAGGCTGAGGCAGGAGGACGGCGTAAACCCAGGAGGCGGAGCTTGCAGTGAGCAGAGATCCGGCCACTGCACTCCAGCCTGGGCGACAGAGCGAGACTCCGTCTCAAAAAACAAACAAACAAACAAACAAACAAAAGCTTTCTCAGTAGGGCATTGCTCCAGCAGGGTGGCAATGTCCCCACAGTCAGACGAGAGAAGGGAGAAGCATGTGGCCCTAAGTCTCTCACAGATCATTCCGTGCTGTATGGAAGGAATTGGGAGCTTCTCCCGCCTCCCAAGAGACAGCAGCGGTGCCAGCCGCAGTGGAGGCAAAAGCAGTGGTGAAGAGGTTCCGCCTGCTGGAGGCTGTACCAGGGCCTGGCTGTGTTGCCAGCCCAGACACCCGGGTACCAGGAGCCAGATGGCCTGGGATTCCCCTTCACGTTCGGAAAGATGAGACCATGAGGTCATCGGTCAGCTATGTGTGGAAGATTGGGCTGTAAAGCCAAGCCCTTAATGAGTAATCCTTTCTCATGGCAGCATCAAGGGAAAGTCAGAAATCAGCTATTGGAAAAGTTGGCGAAAAGCAGGGACTAGCTTTTAAAAGTCACATCAGCAGCCATTGTTCCCGCCTCTTGGGAGTGTGGCGCCCTGGGATCCTGAGCCTCCTCGTGAATTTGGGGTGGCGCTCGAGTGGATGAGGAACTCTGTCAGTGAGATGCCGGGACCATGTTTTTTTTTTTGTTTTTTTTTTTTTTGTTTTTTTTTTTGAGACAGAGTCTCGCTCTGTTGCCCAGGCTGGAGTGCAGTGGCCAGATCTCAGCTCACTGCAAGCTCCGCCTCCCGGGTTTACGCCATTCTCCTGCCTCAGCCTCCCGAGTAGCTGGGATACAGGCACCTGCCACCACGCCCGGCTAGTTTTTTGTATTTTTTAGTAGAGACAGGGTTTCACCGTGTTAGCCCGAGTGGTCTCGATCTCCTGACCTCGTGATCCGCCTGTCTCGGCCTCCCAAAGTGCTGGGATTACAGGCGTGAGCCACCGCGCCCGGCCACCAGGACCATGTTTAAAAGTCGCTTCTTCTGGGGACCATCTGGCGTGACTGTCTCCGTCTTTGCTGATCACAAGGCACACAGAGGGAGCCACGGCGGGTCCAGGCTGGCAGCCTGCAGAGCCACCTTGCCGACTCTTGGGGTCTGGACGGCAGCATCGCTGGCCTCTCTGCACGTCTGTGCTGGCCTTTGGTCTGGGGTGGACGCCAGCCTTGAATGTGGGGTTGGGGACGCATTAGATGTTGCCCCTTCCCCTCCAGGTCACCACCTCCAAGTCCCCGAGTGTGTCTAACTCCAAAGACCGAGTCCTGAGCTGTGGCCTTGGCAGCCTCGGGGCCTCCGTGCCCGACTGGACAGCAGGGAGGAAAGTGAGGGATCTGCCTCCGCCATGGCCCAGTTGTGGCCTCTGTCACTTGTTAGGAAGGTGTGTGTTTCTGTGCGTGCCAGGAGCTGGGAACCTGCGTCAGCACCCGGCAGTGAGGAGCCGCTGGGACAGGGCCTAACACGGCATCCTTGGCGCCGGTGCCGATGACACCCACAGGTCGTGGTTTTTTGTGACTGGAGAGGATTTTTTTTTTCTTTTTGAGACAGAATCTCGCTCTGTCGCCCAGGCTGGAGTGCACTGGCACGATACTGGCTAACTACAGCCTCCACCTCCCAAGTTCAAGCGATTCTCCCACATCAGCCTCCCGAGTAGCCAAGAGTACAGGCACGGCACCACACCCGGCTAATTTTGTATTTTTTGTTGAGACAGGGTTTCGCCAGGATGGTGTTAAACTCCTGACCTCGAGTGGTCTTCCTGCCTCGGCCGCACCGCACACCTGGCCTGGAGGCGATTTTTGAAGCCGAATGAGGGGGGACGGTTGCTCTGCGGCAGTACCCTCCGCTGGGTGTTCCTGGGGGGGTGTGTGGAGCTGTCCCTCTTGGCCGTGGCCGCCTCTACTGTGGCTTAGCCGGTGTATTGCTGGCCTCTTAGGAGAAGACATTCAGATGCCAGAGATCTCCTCCCTCCTGATTTGCTCAGTCGTGAGCTGGCGGGGGCACTCCCCACACGGGGCCCCTTTCTGTCTTTGCGCACCTGTGTTCATGTCGAGATCCGAAGCGGCTGGCAGCACTCACATGTTTTCCAGTTGCTAATTTTGAAGTTTTGTGTTAGTTTTACTGCAGCCAAGAGGCACTGCGGGCAAACTGTCCCTGACGCAAAGGTCGGCTCCGCTGTGGAAGAGGCTGTGTGCCTTGCCCGCGGACAGCTGCAGAGCGCCAGGCGTGAAGGCTGTGAGTGCGGCCCTCGGCTGGTCAGCTGCTGCCGGCGGCGGGGAGCTAGGACGCTCGCGCAGCCTTCCCGCAGGTGCCTGTGCAATCCAGCAACGCTTGCAGAACGCTGAGAGGCATGGCGTTCCCGGGAGGTTCTCCAAAGAAAGGGACCTCTGGGGCAGCTCCCGGCTCACCGTGCTCACTTCCCATCCTGCGGCTCCTGCACCCACACGGAGCTCCCACTGGAGCCCCAGACGGTCATTCACGGCCTGAGGAACTGAACTGTGCTTCGTGCTGAGAAAATGACTTCTCAGAGGCAACTTGTCCTATGACAACGGAGATTTCCTTTGTTTTGCTATATTTTCCCTTCCCCTCCCCAGCCTCCCTTTCTTCACATAGTAATCCATTGGACAGGCCCTCTTGATTGACAGTCGTGGCTCGTTTCTGCATGGAGCCTCTGGCTGAGGCTTAATCATGTGATGGCGACTGGTGTGTTTTCACCTGCTCTGGCGGGTGGCCAAACGCTTATAGAACTGGTCACTTGGGCCGGGTGCGGTGGACCACTGGAGGTCAGGAGTTTGAGACCAGCCTAGCCAATGTGGTGAAACCCTGTGTCTACTAAAGATATACAAAAATCAGCCAGGCGTTGTGGCAGGTGCCTGTAATCCCAGCTACAGGAGGCTGAGGCATGAAAATTGCTTGAACCTGGGAGGCAGAGGTTGCAGTGAGCTGAGATTGCGCCACTGCACTCCGGCCTGGGCGACACAGCAGGAGTCCGTCTGGAAAGAAAAACAACAACAACAGTTGAATTTGTTGCTTAGCTAAACTGTAGAGCCTAGTGTCTGCTTTCTGTTAACTGGTTTATTACCCAGTAGGGTGGTACCTACCCTCTACAGTTTGTCTAGGACTCTCAACTCCAAATTGACAACAGTGTAACTGTCTGTTTCCCTAGACTAACACATCAGGCTGCTCCTAGAAGGCTGGTATAAAGCTAAGATAATTGTCCCCATTTTCTTCTCCTTTGGGAGCTGGTGAGCCCCCATCTGCTGCTCTGAACTGGACTCTGAGAATTTTTCCCCAGACAGCTTCACCTGAGTCCCCCTAGGCTGCAGTGCCTGTCTCAGTGGACATATGGCCTTGCTGGGACAGGAAGGCGGTGATGGAGGTGATGATTATGGAGGTGGCAGTGATGCAGCGATGGTGGTGGGGATGGCAGTGGTGGTGGTACGGCTGGAGATGATGGTGGTGATGATGACGGAGGTGGTAGCAATGATGATGGGGTGGCAGTGATGGTGATGTAGTGGTGACAGTGGTGATGGCACTGATGGTGGTAGGGATGGAGATGATGGTGATTGGTAGCGGTGATGGTGGTGATGGTGGTGGTGGAGGGGATGGTGACGGTGATGGCGGTGGTGATGGAGGTGATGGCGGTAATGGAGGGGACTGTGGGACAGTCGGTCAGTGGGCTCATGCTGCCATCTGGTGGTAATGACTGGGTATTACATGGAATCTAGCTCTCCCTGCCCCCAGTTAGGTGTAAATTGCATTTTGACATATTTTTGTTATGAATACACATGAAAAATGACAGTTTTCTGTGCTACTTAGCTGCTAATGATCGAACAGGAAAAAAAATAACTGCTTTGGCTCTGCCGTTGGGCTGGAAAATATGGTAACAGTCCAGGGAGAGCCGCCCCACTCCTGCAGTGCAGTTCCCTAACTGTACCCTGCTCCCAGCCCAGGATCCGGTCGTGGCCATGGCCGAGGATGGCCGGGAGAAGCCGAAGCTGCCAAAGGAGAGAGAGGAGCTGGAGCAGGCTCAGATCAAGGGGCCCGTGGATGTGCCTGGACGGGAAGATGGCAAGGAAGCACAGGAGGAGGCACAGCTTGATCGCCCTGGGCAAGGTACTGGGCACTGGCCATGGATGGGGACGGGGAAGGGGGGTCCCAGGTCCTCCTTTGCAGGCCGGACACCCTGCGGCGTGGCTCTCGGGGCTATGTGTGTGTGTTTCCCTTCAGCCCATCCTAAGTTCTGGTCATTTTTGTTTTCTGTGTCTTTCAATTCAGATGAATGTCCTGCCCCTCCCAGAGCAACTTGTTTGCAGCTGCCCCTGTTGTAACTTTAGCGTCAACTGCGCTTGACCAGGCAGCAGGGAGGCCAGCGGGGAGGTGGTATCTGTTGGCCTGTGTCACACTGTTGGGAGCCAGAACCCAGGGAAGAACCCAGTTCAGATTCCCTGGGAAGGCAAGGAGGGGCCTCAGCCTGACCCCATCTGTCCCCCGTGCCCTTCCAGGGATTGCCATGCCTGTGGGCGAGGCCCACCGCCACGAGCCTCCTGTTCCTCACGACAAGGTGGTGGTAGATGAAGGCCAAGACCGAGAGGTGCCAGAAGAGAACAAACCTCCATCCAGACACGTGGGCGGAAAGGCTCCAGGGGTCCAAGGCCAGATGGCACCGCCTCTGCCCGACTCAGAAAGAGAGAAACGGGAGCCGGAGCAGGGAGAGGTTGGGAAGAGGCCTGGACAGGCCCAGGCCTTGGAGGAAGCGGGCGATCTTCCTGAAGATCCCCAGAAAGTTCCAGAAGCAGATGGTCAGCCAGCTGTCCAGCCTGCAAAGGAAGACCTGGGGCCAGGAGACAGGGACCTGCATCCTCGGCCCCAGGCAGTGCTGTCTGAGCAGCAGAATGCCCTGGCAGTGGGTGAAGGGGAAAAGGCCGATGGGGGGCCGCCACCAGGCAACGCCGCCGGGGATACAGGGCAGCCCGCAGAGGACAGCGACCATGGTGGGTGTCACCCTGGGCTCGTGTGGGACAACGCTTCCCTCTCGGGCTGGAGAGGCTGGGCAGGGGCAGCAGAATCGATGGCTCCTCCCTCAGGCCCCAGTCTCTCGCCCTGCTCCAGATTAGCATGCAAATGGAGCGGCCCGGCAGGGCAGCTGGTGGGGACAGGAAGAGGCTGGTGGCTGACAGCTACTGTAATATCTGTCACACAGTTGTTTGCCAGACCACTAAATGTCAGGTGCCGCGCTGTGCTCGTGTGTCTGCGCGCACACAGGGGGTGGCGCGGGGGGCGCCTGACAGGTAACATGTTGTTAAGTGCCCGTCTAAGAGCTGCTTAGGACGGTTCTTGCATTTTAATTGCGAAGGCAGTTAACATTGGCTCATTGCCACAAGCCTATGAGGTTGTTAAATATTTTTTTATTGCTTCGCTAGTAATCATCAGGTTGCATATAAACTGTGCTGACGGGGGTGTCTCTTTAGAAACATCTGCCACCTCCTTTTGTCCCTCCCTTGCCTTCTGTCCCCCCCCCCCCCCAATCCTCCCTTGACTTTCCTGCAAAACCTTCTGAGTCTTCACCGTGTGTGCAGGTGGGAAGCCTCCCCTCCCAGCGGAGAAGCCGGCTCCGGGGGCTGGGCTGCCGCCTGAGCCTCGAGAGCAGAGGGACGTGGAGCGAGCGGGCGGAGACCAGGCGGCCAGCCAGCTGGAAGGTAAGGCCTTGGCCCCACAGCTGCCCGCCTCAGGCCCAGGGAGCAGCAGCCCCTCCCCCAGCCCTGGGGTGATGCCCAGGTCATCCTAGGGAGCCCTGTCAGGCACCCTTCTCTTTCCAGCCGTCTGCTAAGCAGACCCCTCGGATAGCTTTCTGCTCCCTTCCCATCAGCAGCTTGCTTTCTGGGAACGTTTTATCCCTCCCTGGGAACGTTTTATCTCCCTTACTCCCCTTTAAAACACCTGCAGCATTGTCACCTGGCTTGTGATTACCATTTTGTCTCATTTTAAAGCAGGTTTGTTAGCAGTTCTAACACTCGCAGTATTTAAAGCCAGGCAGGTGTGGGCGTGCCTGCACCCAGATGTGGAGGTTTATTTTAAGGCTATACCCTGAGGGGACCCGGCTTGCGGGTGGCTGCACCCACGCTGGTCCTAGCAGAGCCCCAGCCCAGAGCGCTGCTCCCACACCCTCGGCCCTCGGAGCTCGGCTGTGTTCCTCGGCAGGGATCTGTCACCTGTCCCTCCAGGAAGGCTCCTCATGCCTTTGCTCTCCTGAGAATAAAACTTACTGTGACTCCTCCTCCAAACTTCCTGCCCCTTGGGTCCCAGCTGTTGGCTTTTGCGGCCCCTCCCTGTGACCTCACGCAGTTGGGTGGCAGCAGCCCCCCTGTGGGCCTGCTGGGGACAGGCTTCTGTGCCATGTCCTCTCCCAGGCTGGGGTCCACTCGCCCTCTGGGGGTATGTGGCTGAGCCCCACTTGCCAAACGTCAGCTACATTTGGTGGCAGCGTCCAAGCCTCCTCTCAGGATGGTCAGCCCTGCCCCATGCGGGGTCCACGTGTGCCCCGGCATTGAGAGGGTCTGTTCCAGGCATCTGTATGGGGATCACAGGGCACAGCCGCTCCAGCCTCCTGGGCCAAGCCCCTGGGAGCAGGTGTGGGAGCTCCAGGCCAGTCTTGGCGCGGGCACTTCCCAGGGCGTTCGTAAGACACGCACTTCCTGCCCGCGCCTCTTGCCCTGTGGCCTCAGGACAGCTGGTCCGAGGGAGGGCGGGTGCAGCAGCCGTGTCCCAGTGGTTGCAGCCTGGCTTCTCACGGGTGCAGCTCACCCTCCTCGCATCTGCAGCACGGAAGACAGAGCCGAAAGGTGCCCCTGGGCTTCCGGAGCTCTGAGCTGCTTCAGAAGTTCACACATGTGGGATTTTGTCTCAGGTTTTAGTCAGGCCATATTTTTTGGTTCCAATTCCTATGCTCTGTTACCTGAACCTGTTTGATTCTTTTGATTTTCTTCTTTCTGAAAAAGACTTTTCACGGTTTCCTATTCTGCCTTTCTTCCGTATGCCTCTCAACGGGACGAACAGCTGAGATTAAAAAGATAGTAGCAGGTACGAACCCAAAGGAGTGTGCTGAAGTACAGAGCGCGCCTGGAGGGCCTCAGACCTGAGCGCAGCCCCTCGGCGGCACACCTGCCCCAGGACAGCCCTGCATGGGGACACGTGTCAGGCCCCAGACCCAGGCTCAGCCGCAGCCCTCAGGCGGGGTCCCGACGCCCACTCTGCTCCCTTGTGTTATAAATGCCGTGGTCCTTCTCAGCCCTGCTGTGGCCTTGCCTGTCATCAGAGGGCAGGCTGCTTAGGGCACCAGCCGAGGCGGGGCGCTGCCTGCGCTGCTGCCTCATGGGCCGCCTTGAGAGATCTGTGTGGGTCTCAATAGGTGGGTGGCTCCGTGCCTTCTGCAGTCCGGTCCCTGTGGTGTTGGTGGGCTCTGGCTGTAGGAACAGCCTGTCTCCTCCACAGTGCTTCACATATGTCCCATGTGGCTTCTGGCTGGACGTGGCAAGGCTCCTTCCTCCCTCCCCTCCCCCTCTTTTTTACCCCTCTTCCTCTTCTCCTCCCTCCTCTTCCCTCCCTCTTTCTCCCTCCCTCCTTCTCCTTCCCTCCTTCTCCCTACTTCCTCCTCTTCCCTCCTTCTCCCTTCTCCCTCCTCTTCCCTCCTTCTCCCTTCTCCCTCCTCTTCCCTCCTTCTCCCTTCTCCCTCCTCTTCCCTCCTTCTCCCTTCTCCCTCCTCTTCCCTCCTTCTCCCTCCTCTTCCCTCCTTCTCCCTTCTCCCCCTTCTCCCTCCTCTTCCCTCCCTCCTTCTCCCTCCTCTTCCCTCCCTCCTTCTCCCTCCTCTTCCCTCCCTCCTTCCCCCTCCTCTTCCCTCCTTACCCCTTCTCTTCCCTCTTTCCTCCTCCTCCCTCCACTTTCCTCCTCTCTTGTCCTCCTCTTCCCTCGCCTTCCTTCTTCTCCCTCCTCCTCTCTTTCTCCCTCCCCCCCCCCTCCTCCCTTCTGTCTCCTCGTCTTTCCTCCTCTTCCGAGCACCAGGCCCAGGGCTAGTCCTTCGGGGAGCAAGTGAGGCCGTGGTGCCTGCCCTTTCGGAACCCTGTCCTGGAGTACGGGGAGGTGTCACCGGCACGTGGGATCTCGTCCTTGTACCATTGACCATTCCGTGGTTGAGCCCTGCAGCACCCAGGGCAAGAGCGTGGCCCAAGGCCAAGGTGGCTGGTCTGCTGCCTGCACTTCCTCATGTGAAAGGAGGTTTGCAGGAGACCTGCTCTGCCCGTCATGGCCTTTCCCTGCAGGCAGGCGTCTGGCCCGGGCCCTAGCAGGGAGCAGGGGCTGCCGCTCGAGGGCCAGCCCCATGGCCCCGATCTCCTTGGAGCCGGCCCTGTCCCCCACATGCAGGGGTCTGGGCGAGGCCCAGGGCTGTGTTCCTGGGAGAATGCTGACCCTGCGCTTCTCTGGCTGGTCGTGGTGTCACTGGGGAGGCTGGGCCAGCGCGTCAGTCTGTGTCTGGCATGCAGGGGCCCTCCCTGAGATATCTGCTCTCACTACTCGCAAAACATCCCTCTTGCTCCTGGATTGAACTTTTATGCCTCACAGCCCTGACCCATCATTTTTCAAAGCTTCCTATAATAATTTGAAAATGCGTTGTAAAAATTACATAATTCACAGCCGCTTGCAACAAATAACTGGCCAGTGCTGAAGCGAGTCGGACCAGGTGCTCTTGCAGCAAGTGTGGGCCAGCTGTAACCCGGGAGGCCTGTCTTCTGGCCCCTGCTGCCAGCACCAGTTCTTAACGCTGGGCGCACCCAGGCTCCCCATCACGCAGGACCTGCCCGGAATTTCCACAGCAGATGGTGGTCAGGAGCAGTGGTCAGGACGGCTGGTCGGGGCCTCACTGACGCTCCAGCTCCCATCCTCCCCTTAAAAGAAGACAGCTTTTGTTTGGTTTTAAAATTCTCATCTCGGAGGAAACTTTCTAAAAGTATCAATATTCTTTTCAAAACATAGCTTACAGTTTTTCTTTTCTTTTTTTCTTTTTTGAGACAGGGTCTCGCTTTGTTGCCCAGGCTGGAGTGCAGTGGTGTGATCACAGCTCACTGTAGCCTCAACCTCCTGGGCTCAAGTGATCCTCGGGCCTCTGCCTCCTGAGTAGCTGGGAGTACAGACGCCTGTCACCACACCCTGATAATTTTTATGTTTTGTGTGTGTGTGTGGAGATGGAGGTCTTGCTATGTTTCCCAGGCTGGTCTCTACCTCCTGGGCTCAAGTGATCTGCCTGCCTTGGCCTCCAAAATTGCTGGGATTACGGGCATGAGCCACCGTGCCCAGGCTTATTTTCTTACATACTTGTCCTAGAACAACTGAATGTGTAAAGTGGGGAAAAAAAAGAAAAACCCACCCAGCCCAGATAACCATCTCTGACATTCTGGCACATTCCTTTTGACTCCGTGTTGCTCTGGACACTCATTTTCATGGACAACAAGCAGGCTTGCTGGGGTCCTGCCGGGTGCGGCTGTGGCACAGCCAGTGGGAGAACTGATGCAGCAGAGTGGCTGGCTGGCGGGAGAGGCCGTCCCGGGTGGGCTTCCAGGGGCAGTCAGGGCACAGCCTCTCCCAGGTCCTTGGACCTGCGTGTCTCACTGCGCTGTCCGGGCTTCATGGTCACGGTCATGACGAGTGTCACCAGTGGCCAGTGTTCGGGCGCACTCCCTGCAGGTGACCTGTGTGTTGTCTTGCTGTGGGCGCAGTCTTTGGCCCAGCACGATGCATGAGCAGCCCCGGCACCCTCTGACTGTGTTCTTTCCAAACCCAGAGGCTGGCAGGGCAGAGATGCTGGACCACGCCGTCCTGCTTCAGGTGATCAAAGAACAGCAGGTGCAGCAAAAGCGCTTGCTGGACCAGCAGGAGAAGCTGCTGGCGGTGATTGAGGAGCAGCACAAGGAGATCCACCAGCAGAGGCAGGAGGATGAGGAGGACAAGCCCAGGCAGGGTAGGCTGGGCCGGCGGATGGAGTGGGGTGGGACCAGGCAGGGGGTCTCCTGCCGTCATCATGCGGCTGGGTCTGAGCCTCGGTGGCCTCAAGTCCTGAGGGTGAGTGTGGGTTTTGGTTCCCAGTGCCCAGTGTTGCTTGTTCTTTTGGGCCCACTGGCAGCGTGTGCTCAGTGCTGTGGCTCAGCTGATGGCCGACTTCATTTGCAGTGGAGGTGCATCCAGAGCCCGGGGTGGCAGTGCCCAGAGGCCAGGAGGCCCCCGAAGGCAAGGCCAGGGAGACGGTGGAGAATCTGCCTCCCCTGCCTGTGGACCGTGTCCTCAAAGCTCCCGGGGGCCGCCCCGCTCCATCCCAGGACCTTAACCAGCGTTCCCTGGAGCACCGTGAGGGGCCTGCAGGCAGAGAACCTGCTGGCCCTCCTGATGACGGCCCTGACACAGAGCCTCGGGCAGCCCAGGCCAAGCCGAGAGATGGCCAGAAGGATGCCGCCCCCGGGGCAGCTGGCACGGTGAAGGGGCTTCCCAAGGGCCCAGAGCAGGTGCCCGTGCCAGACCCTGCCAGGGAAGCCAGGGGTCCAGAGGAGCGCCTTGCAGAGGAATTCCCCGGGCAAAGTCAAGACATTACTGGCGGTGGTTCCCAAGACAGGAAAAAACCTGGGAAAGAGGTGGCAGCCACTGGCACCGGCATTCTGAAGGAAGCCAATTGGCTCGTGGCAGAGCCAGGAGCAGAGACAGGAGACGCTCGCGTGGAGCCCAAGCAGATGAGCCGAGACCTGGGCCTTGCAGCAGACCTGGACCTGCCCGGCAGGGCGGGAGGAGCGGCCGCACAGCCCCAGGCTATGGTCCACCAGCTGGAACTGCGGGTCATCTCTGACGGCGAGCAGGACGGACAGCAGGGCCACCGGCGGGACCATGGCGGTCACCTGGAGATGAGAAAGGAGGCCCACGGCGGGGACCATGTGCCTGTGTCTCACGAGCAGCCGAGAGGCAGGGAGGACGCTGCTGTCCAAGAGCCCAGGCAGAGGCCAGAGCCCGAGCTGGGGCCCAAACGAGCTGTCCCGGGGGGCCAGAGGCCGGACAATGCCAAGCCTAACCGGGACCTGAAACTGCAGGCTGGCTCTGACCTCCGGAGGCGACGGCGGGACCTTAGCCCTCATGGAGAGGGCGAGCTGGCCCCGAGGGATGGGGTCATCATTGGCCTTAACTCCCTGCCTGATGTCCAGGTGAACAACCTCCGTGGCGCCCTGGATGCCCAGCTCCGCCAGGCTGCGGGGGGAGCTCTGCAGGTGGTCCACAGCCGGCAGCTTAGACAGGCGCCCGGGGCTCTGGAGGAGTCCTAGCACCTGCTGGCCATGAGGGCCACGCCAGCCACTGTCTTCCCCGGCCAGCAGCAGGTCTTTCTCAGCCACATCCCAGCCAAACTCTGGAGGTCCCACTCATCTATCCCCAGGCTTTCATGTCTGAGGCCCTCACCAAGTGTGAGTGAGAGGATAAAAGATTCACTCTGGCATTGTTTCCAGAATGTTCTTGTTGTCGTTCTGTTGCAGCTCTTAGTCTGAGGTCCTCTAACCTCTCGACTCTGAGCTCACTCCAGTCTGTGAGGAGACATGGCCTCCGCTGCGAGCCGGCTGGTGCACGCCCAGGCTCAGGCTGGGAGCCGCTGCGTCTGCGGTCAGGCCTCCTTCTGCCAGGCGGCACGTGTGGTCTTCAGGTTGAGCTCGGCCATGCGTGGAGGTGCACATGGCTGCTGATGGTCCCAGCACAGGCTACCGTGAGAGCCAGCGTCCAACCCCAAACTTGCAGCGACTCGGAATTATAACTGTTTACTGATGTTTCCCACAGTGTGGCAGGAAGTTTTGAATAAACACTTTTGCCTTCGCCCAGCCTCGGTGGGTGCTGTTTGGTATCTGGGAAGCGCAGGGAGCAGGGGCTAGACTCGCGAGTGGGGCATCCAGGGACACTCCTCTTGGTTGGCCCAGCCCTCCATGGTCTGTGTTTTGCAAAATCCAGTTGTGGCTTTTTTTAAAAAAGTAAAAAACACCACTGATACCTGATTAGTGAAGTTGGGGGAGTGACTGAAAGTCTGAGGCCAGCTCAGGATTCCACATGTATAAAGCAGAGGCCAGAGGTCACGAGGGAACAGTGCCATGACCTGAACATCGAGCATCGCAGTGACTGGACGCGAGACGCAGCACAGCCCCAGAGAGACCCTGTGAGCAGGCAGAGACCCGCCTGGTGCCAGGAGGTTGTCCAGCCCCCAGGGCCAGGCCGACATGCATGCTGTCCCGTGTCCAGGACAAGCTCCACAGCCCTCTTGCCTGGCGGGAGAGAGAAGGTGCTGCTGTGTCCAGCACGTGTGGATGGGGACTGCGTCCCTGAGTCTGCGTCGGCCCGTCCTCTGGGGAGTTTGTGCCCCGACCCTGCCACGAAGGGCGGAGGGCCAGGGCCTGGGTCTGGGGGGCCCATGTTGGTGAAGGGTCTCTGCACGGAGGGCCCGGCCTCGGCCTCTGGCGGTGTCTTCCACCTGCACCTTTTGATATCCTTTGGCTTTTTATTGTAGTTTCTTATCTTGAAGGATGTCACTGGGCAGCCTGAAGACTGGAAATTTTTTTTCTTTTTTTTTTTTTGAGACGGGGTCTCGCTGTGTCGCCCAGGCTCAAGTGCAGTGGCGCAATCTCCGCCCACTGCAAGCTCCGCCTCCCAGATTCACGCCATTCTTCTGCCTCAGCCTCCGAGTAGCTGGGACTACAGGCGCCGCCACCACGCCCAGCTAGTTTTTTGTATTTTTAGTAGAGACAGGGTTTCACCACGTTAGCCAGGATGGTCTCGATCTCCTGACCTCGTGATCCACCCGCCTCGGCCTCCCAAAGTGCTGGGATTACAGGCTTGAGCCACCGTGCCCAGCCTAGAAGTTTTTTTTCTTTTGAGACAGAGTCTCACTCTGTTGCCCAGGCTGGAGTGCAGTGGCACAATCTCAGCTCACTACAACCTCTGCTTCCTGGGTTCAAGCAATTCTCTCGCCTCAGCCTCCCTAGTATCTGGGACTACAGGCAAGTGCCACCACGTCCAGCTAATTTTTTTTTTTTTTTTTTTTTTTTTGTATTTTTAGTAGAGACCAGGATTCACCATGTTGGCCAGGCTGGTCTCGAACTCCTGACCTTGTGATCCACCCACCTCAGCCTCCCAAAGTGCTAGGATTACAGGCTTGATTGAGCCATGGCGCCCGGCCTGAAGACTGGAAATTAACTAGAGGGAAGCTTCTGGAGGCTGAGTGGTGACGCCTGCAGAGTCCCGGGGGCTGGGAGGAGGCTGCAGGGACAGGGGCACTGCTCAGCAGCTGGGATGTACCCCGCCAAGGGGGTTCAGTCCTGGTCATTTCTGTCTTTCAGTCTCAATTAAAAACAGTTCCAAATGAACCACTGCTCAGTGGTAAAACGCCTTCTGGACGTTCCCCTCAGATTGGAACTCCATTTGTTAAATTGCTCAAAGTGAGATTTTCATTCTGGCTGGATTTCCCCAAATATCTTGCCGTGACCCAGTTTTCTTTTTCTTTGGAGGTTATTCCACCCTCCCCACTTTCTGCTGAGATGGCTGCTGTTGGAGCGGGCTGCCCTCGGCCGACACAGAGAGGCATCCGTGACCGCCGTGCCTCTGCTGCCGCCCATCCCGCTGCACCCCGGAGTCCCTACACCCCCAGCCACAGGCAGGGTCACCCGCCCCCAAGCACACTTCCTTATTCCTGCCCACCCCCTAGCCCAGGTGGCAGCCGCTCAGGGAAGGAAAGAGAAACTTCTTTCCCCAGAAGCCTCGCAGACCCCGGGGTGGGGCTTCTCAGAACGACACAGAGGGGCCCCGGGGCCGGGCTGCGCTTTCTGAGCGACCACAGGCTGCTCCTGTCTGGTCAGTCCTGGTGCAGGTCGCTGGGCCGTGGAGCCTGCCTCTGGGGGCTCAGTTCCAGAGCAGGGCCGCGGGGATAGTGCCGTCCTGTTGCCGGTGGTACTTCTGTTTGGGAACAGACTTGTACAGCACGCTGGCCGAGGGACAGATTGAGTGGAGCTCAGCCCTCAAAGAACTTCCAGCATCGCCTGAGAGCCAAGGCCTTTGCTGTGGTTTGAATGTGTCCCCTCCAAAATCCAGGAGTTGCCTAAGTGATGGTATCAACAGGTGACTAGGCTGAGGGCTCCTTCCTCGCTCCTACGATTAAGAGCCTTATAAAAGGACTGGGCGCGGTGGCTCACGCCTGTAATCCCAGCACTTTGGGAGGCTGAGGTGGGTGGATCACAAGGTCAGGAGATGGAGACCATCCTGGTTAACACAGTGAAACCCCATCTCTACTAAAAATAAAAAAAAATTAGCTGGGCGTGGTGGCGGGCGCCTGTAGTCCTAGCTACTTGGGGTGCTGAGGCAGGAGAATGGCGTGAACCCGGGAGGTAGAGCTTGCAGTGAGCCAAGATTGTGCCACTGCACTCCAGCCTGGGCAACAGAGCGAGACTCCGTCTCAAAAAAAACCCAAAAACCAAAAAGCCTTATAAAAGAGGCTGCAGGCAGCATGCAGGTCATTTGCTCTCTTGCCCCTCCGCCTTCTCCATCATGAGGACGTGGCACAAAGGCCCTCCCCAGACACCAGTGCCAGTGCCTGGATCTCGGGCTTTGCAGCCTGCAGAGCTGTGAGAAATCAGGCTGTTCTTTGTAAATCACCCAGTCTCAGGGCTTTGTTAGGGCAGCAGGACGGCCCAAGTGCACCTGAAGTAGTTAGAGCTCTGCACTGTCCCTGCGGTGCGGAAATGGCAGAGCCCCTCCCCCTTCCCTTCGCCTGCTCCCCGCCCCTCCCCACTCCCTACCCCAGCTTCCTGAGCTGTCAATCGATGTGGTGCTGAGATCCAGTCACTCAGGGAGGAAGGGCAGAGCAAAAGTGCAGGAAGGTTTGGAAGGAAAAAGGAAATTTGGAGTGGCAGAAAAGACAGTGTCTCCAGGAGGTCTGAGAGCTGAGTTTGGAGGTGTGGGCCACGCTGGGCCACAGAAAGTCTGGCAGGTCTGTCACCACCTCACACACGGGGTGAAGGACAGCAAGCGGGAGTGCTGGGAAGACAGGTCTGTGGGCGGGACAGGAGGCTGGATTTGGAGGGAGAAGATGCAGGAAGCTCTGCCAATGAATTGCCAGAGAAAGGAGAAGGGGGCGTGACAGGGCTAAGAAAAGGACGTTTGTGCAGTGAGGCTCGCTCACGGATGAGTGCTGGGCACACGTGAGGAGGAAGGCAGGGTGGGGGCAGCCGGCCGTGCACGCTGGGGAGGCGGGTCGGGTGGGTCATGCCAGCACAGGACGTGACTCTCTGGCCTGTGCATGGATGGGCTGTGGTGGCTTCACCCCAGCAGTCTGGTCTGGATTTCTGTGGTTCCCAAGATGTGACACTATCCTGGCCCTTGGGACAAAATCCAGCATTCTGGCCTGGCTCCTGCAGACCCACCACCATGATCAGACCGCAGGGCATTTGACCCTTAGGGGAAGCCAGGCTAATTCTGGGGTAGCATCTGTAGGAGGAAACATGGAGGAACAGACCTCAGAGGCCCATGGGGTCAGCTGCTAGCACGGGCCTGGGGGCAGGTGCAGGCTGCAGCCCCATGACAGTGCGACCTCCACAGCCTGCGCAGTCCCCGCCACGCCCTGCAGGTGGCGCTCAGGCCCCACGGACTCCCAGGTCTCAAGGTCAACAAGTGCCCGGGCAGCATCAGGATGTGACCCTTCTCACCTTAGTTTTAGGTCACGTGATGTGACAGGGAGGGGGAACGAGAGGGCAGGTGCCATCAGTGAAGTACCTGGGCTGCTGAGGGGGGCAACCAACCCCACACAGGAGGGGCAGTGGCTGCTGGTGCTCTACACAGGCCCCTCTCGGAGACTCAGGCCCTTTTGTGAAGAGCCCCCGCCCTGCCCCGTGTCCAGGAAAGCCACCTGTGGGGACCCTGCCCCATGGAATGTCCCCTCGTGATGCTGTCGTCCTTGTCTTTGGTGTGTGCTGTGTACCCATAGCGAGAACTGCAGGCTTCACCAGATTCACATTAAATACCTTAGTGAGAATGTTTTAAAATGGGGACCTTGAGGCAGGGTGTCCCCAAGTCCCAGCCCTTCCAGTTTTGAGGAAAAGGCTTTGGGCCCCATTCCACCTCGGAGAGGCCAAGACCCACACGTCACAGTCTGCACACAGTAAGCCCCAGGCTGCAGGACTTGACGGAGTCTTTATCGTGGCTTCCATTACATCTTATTCTAACTCAGATTTACAGACACAACACTGGAAAACCAATTCCTGCTCTACCCACGCCTCAACTTGTTAAGAAGAAGAAACACAGGATCTAACACCCAGGAACGTCACATCTTCGCCATTCCCACTTCCTTTCTGCCCTAGGCATTCAATGTGTGCCACCAGGGGCCATCAGGACGAGGGCACCGCACCCACAGCAGCAGACAGGTGTGAAGCTCAGAGTCCCTCCTAACAGCCTCGCTCCAGCGTCTTCTTGGCCTGCAAGATAAAGTGTTTTGTCTGAATGGCTTGCTTCCAAGTTAGATATGGCTCAAAAGAAAGCTACCACACTAAATGTCGTGTTCTACACAAATACCTTACAGAGAACGTGGTGCCGGCATGTGGTGGGGGCTCGACTGGTTGGAGCCTGGGCCCCATGGGCCAGTTCTCTGGGTCACTTGTCCATGGGACAAGGGCCTCATGACACTGTCATGGAACTCACTGCTGCACCCTCCTCTGAGCCCCCACCAGATGCCACACTGGGACCCAAGCTCTCATAAAGGGAAAGCAGGAGCCCCCCAAGTTGTTTTTTTTTTTTTTTTTTGAGATGCAGTCTCACTTTGTCGCCCAGGCTGGAGTACGGTGGCGCAATCTCGGCTCACTACAACCTCCACCTCCCAGGTTCAAGTGATCTTCCACCTCAGCCTCCCAAGTAGCTGGGACTACATCACCAGGCCCCGCTAATTTTTTTTTTTTTTTGTAGAGACGGGGTCTCCGTATGTTGCCCAGGCTGGTCTCAAACTTCTAGGCTGAAGCAATTCACCCACCTCAGCCTCCCAAAGTGGTAGGATTACAGGCATGCGCCACCATACCCGGCAAAAAGTGCAACTTCTGATGAGTCACCCACCCCTGGATCCAAGGCTCCTAGGGCCGGGTATGGAGCTCTTGTTCAACTACCCTTTCTCTGGTCCAAATCTCCGGATTAATAGCTCCCAGTAAACAAGAGTCAGCACTGGCGTCACGGCCTACCCCAGATACATTGAGGTGGTACCCAGAGAGGCTGACACTTAGGGAACCAGCCTCAGAATAACTTAAAGCCCCCACGGGCAAGAAGCCCTATCGTGCCAGTTGTGAGGGTGGCTGGGGGTGCCCGGCAGGACAGGTGCTGAAGGAATCCACCACTGCAGCTGTACGGGGCGGGCTGCAAGTGAGGGGAGATGAAGACCCGGAAGGTGCTGGGCACTTTCTGGGAGTCCTGTGTTGGGTCGATCCTGGCCTGACACCCCTCGGCGGCAGTGCTAACACGAAAGCTTACGCGTTTTACCAGGCGCTTTAGTGCACACATTTCCCATCCTTTCTGACGTTGGTGCCAGTCCCGGTTTACAAACACGCAGGGACAAGCCTGGGACGGCCGAGGTTTCGCGGGCTCATCGGTGGCTCGGTGGTTTGGTCAGCCGGCGTCTAAAGCACGCGGCAGGCGCTCAAACCTTGAACCAACGGGAAAGCAAAGGAAAGCTGGGGCCCCCTGCATCTTGGAGGGGAAGGGCTAGGAGGGGCCCGCGCCCACCTACCGCGGCGGCGAAGCAGCTCCGCAGGGCCTCGAACTCCCGCACGCAGAGGTCCTTGCTCAGGCGGCCGCCTGGGGCCGTGGAGGCCTGCACGCACCTGCCGTACGCCGCGGCCTGCGGAGGGGATGGGCGCGGGTCATGGGGTCCCTTGATCCCGTCACCGCCCTCGCTCCCAGTCACCTCCCCGCGCTGCTCCTCCTGTCCAGCAGCACTGGCCTGCCCGCGGCTCCTCACCTCGGCCCCGCAGGCGGCCAGCCGCTCGGGGAAGGCGCGGAGGCGGCTTCGCACGCGACCCCACACAGCTCCGTTCACAGACATGAGTGGCTATTCCCAGCGCCCCTGGGCGCCGTCATCTTAGGTCCATCCTCTTCCGGTGTCAAACAGCCTGATAGGTCGGCGCTTCCGCCCATAACCTTTCCTGAGCTTCTTAATCGGCCAGAGCCCCTGCAATTGGCTCTTGTCCTAGTCTGTCTGTGCCCTGGGACTTCGGATTGGCCTAGGCTCAAATTGTTTACGAAGCCAACCTCAGGGCCCGCCCCACCGCGAGGGATTGGCCGGCGGAGCCAGACCCGCGCAGTGATTGGAAAGCCCGGGCCTGGCGGAAGCGGGGCAGACCGGGAGGGGGTTGGATCATGGCTGCCGCGCCGCCGCTACGGGACCGCCTGAGCTTTCTACACCGGGTGAGTGAGGGCGGTCCGCCCGGGCCCCGGCCCCACGGCTTCTCTCGAGCGCCGCGTTCCCCGGACTCGCCCCGGGCTTGAGCCGTTGACCTTGCGTCTGCGCGCCGGGTAGCTGCTCCTGGCCCCTTCGCCCGCGCGGACGCCGCTGAGCTGCCCGCCCGCCGCGCCGTCCCGGGGCCTCCCAAGCCGGACCCACCGAGCGCAAGGGCGATGGGCACAGCCAGACCCTGGGGGAACGAACAGGCCTCGGCCAGCATTTAGTGGGCTCCGACAGGAGGGAAGGAGCGGCGGACCCAGTGGACGTGGAGCCGCTGTGTCCGTGCTGCCGGCGCCCAGGTGGGCTGGCGGCCCGCCGTCCTCCCTGACGGTGGCATTTCAGAGGACTCCGGTCCTAGAGAGGCACCCCTGGGTTGCAGAGAACACAGACATTTCGAAGGGACAGGGAAGGACACACCGTTGTAAGCCCCTCTTAGTAAACCCTCTGAGAAGGAGAGGCCGGGCCAGTTCCCAGGTGTCGTCCTGAGCAAACTGCCCTCTTTTGTCAGCCCTCAGCTTTCCTGGGGGGGACCTCAGAGGGGGCTGGGTGGGCCCAGGGCGCGGCCTTGAGCTGCCAAAAGCCACGCTAGGGTTGGTCAAGGCTCTCAGTGCAAGGTTTGGACAGAGTCGTTGTGTGCTGCGTTCTGCAGTTGTCAGCTGTCACCTGCAAACCTGTCTAGCTCCCCTTAGGGCTTGGTGGGCAAATAGTGCCAGTGATGTGTGTCCACAGCCTCGGGAAACACTTCAGGTCCACGTTTGCGTGTGTTGTCACTAGATCTCCGCCCTTCCAACTGAAAGGCTTCAGCACCACACGTGGTCGGTCCCATGCTTGTTGTCTTAAATACTCTTGAACTCTGTTCTGTCCTGAAACTGAATAATGCAAAAATGGGTGGTTCCAGTTTTCATCCCTATAAACCGTACATCTTTGTGCCAGTAAGTAAGCATGAAACAAATAAGTACATCTGCTGTTAGTGAACATAAAACACATGACATCGGTGGGTTCTTGGGGAGCGATGGAGCCGGTCAGGCTGAGCGGCTGTCACTCTGCCAATCCGGGCTCTTGGGAGGTGGAACTATTCATAGTCCCCTGCGTGGAAAAGGGCTTGCCTGGGCCTTGTTTGGCTTTGCTAGTCAGTAGGTAGGTACAGGAGAGGTACTTTCAAATGGCCTTACGTGCTGGTAAGTGCAGGGAGGCTGGGGGCTGTGTCCCATCGTAACCCAAGTGGCACAGCTCCTCCGTGGAGAACCACCACTGATTTGCCTCTTCTCCAAGGCTGTTCATCCCTGACTGTTGAGAGAGGACCCTGCTGCAGCCTCCCTGTGGCCAGTAGCACAGTTCTCACCCCTTCCCAGGCCTCTCTCCGGCCATGTCAACAGCGAGAGGTGGGCCGTTTCCATCCCCTTTGGAGGGGTGTGGATCCACCCCTGTGGGAGGTGGCACCTCATCACAGCGGGGCTCTTGTTCCCTTTCAGCTCCCGATTCTTCTGAAGGGGACATCGGATGATGATGTCCCATGTCCGGGCTACCTGTTTGAAGAGATTGCTAGTATCCTTCCTCGACGTACCGTGTGGGGGAAAGAACAGATGGCAGGGCCCAGAGCGGTGCGAAGGGTTCCCGGGGATTCTGCTGTCCCTAGGGGGATCCGCAGCTCCTTTATCATTGTAAGCAGCCATGGGTGGGGTCTGAAGGCTGCAGTACTGATGGCACAGGAGACCTGAGAAGCCCTGTGCTCCTGACGGCAGAGCCTGCAGTAGGCACCTCCAGGGAGCATGGACTGAGAGGTCCCAGGGCCTGGTCTCACTGTGGCCCGGTGCAGCCTTCACCATCTTGCCGTTCCCTAACCCGAGCGTGCCACAGAAATCTCCCACGAGTCTCCGGGCAGCAGCCAGTGCCTGCTGGAGTACCTCCTGAGCCGCCTACACAGCAGCTCTGGCCACGGGAAGCTCAAGGTGAGCCCCTGGGTGGTCAAGGGTCAGGCCCAAGGCCTGGCCCATGGTGGTGAGGCCAGAGGAGCAGATGAGCGGCCCAGGGTGGCAAGCAGCTCTGTGCCCTTTGGGTGCCCTGGGCCCTGCCCTGGGTGTCCTGTGTTCAGCCCGGCCAGCACTGCTGACCGCCCCACTCCCCAGGTGCTGAAGATCCTGCTCTATCTGTGCAGCCATGGCTCCTCCTCCTTCCTGCTCATCCTCAAACGCAACTCTGCCTTCATCCAGGAAGCTGCAGGTACAGGGGCTTTGGACAATGCGGGAGGGTGGCAAATCCTCCGGGCTTGAGAAGGAAGACTTCAGCCAGAGCCCTCACCTGGGCCTGGTCCCCATCAAAGCCCCGAGTTGCTGATCCTGGCCCATCCCTGGCCTCTCCACCTGCTGCCCACCCTCCCCGCAGCTGGCCGACTCGGCCTCCCCTGACGTGCCCTGCCCCTGCCTCCGCTGGGTCCTCCGTGCCTCCCGTGTGTCCCTGGGCCTTCAGCTGCGTCTGTCCCTGTGCTTGCTGCCCCGGGTGCCATTGTTTGTGTTTCTCTGTGTGCCCCGCGGGTCTTCCCCTCCATCCCAGTGCCCACACGTAGCAGACTCAGTGCCTGTTCACACGTCTTCCTCAGGCTGTGGGTTCTTGTTCTAGGGCTGCTCCTCAGAGCCCAAGACAGAGGGAAGCCATGGGAGGGCGGGACTGGGAGGCAGGAGAGGCGGGGCCCTGGCCAGTCGGTCTGTCCAGGCAGCAGGTGGGGCTGGGGGAGCCGTCCCGCAGGCTGGGGGGCAGTCCCGTGTGCCTCTGCCTAATGAGGACTTGTGGGGGCTTGGCCTGAGATCTTCCATGGGGCTCCAGGTGATCACTGGGCACACCATGTCTGGACCCAGCCCAGCCCCTGAGAGGGGAATTCTGGGGAGGGAGGCTGAGTCTCTGTCGTGCCGCTGCTTGCTTATGGAGACCCTGAGCGTGTCCATCCACTGGGCTCACCCCAAAACCGGCGTCGAACCGGTGTTGCCCCACTTTGTGACAAATGGGCATGCAGCTCTAGGTGTCCCTCAGGGGCCAGTGCCCTGGGCCACCATCGACAGCTGTGACACATGACTTAGGCGGTAGATGCCCCTAAAGGAACGGCTGTGTGAGGGTGCTCTCGCCATCCTAATAGAGCTCCTCACAGCTTTGGGGCCAAGGCAGTACCAGCCATTTATCCTCACCATTCAGCGGGTCAGAGGGCCCCGGGCTCCCAGGCCACTCCCGTGGCTGTGGTTGGTGCATGTACGTTGTGGCTTCAGTGGTCTCGGGGACATGCCCTGGGGTGGGGGCTGCAGCAGGTGGGGGGATGGGGCACGGCAGGCCCCGAGGATGGGAAAGGCTGTTCTTCAGACCCTGGGTTCTTGTTGGCACTAGAGTCTCTCCTGTGCAGAGGCAGTTGTGGATGATGGCTGTCGCCTGCCGTGCCTGGGCACTGGCCCTGGGTGACGCACAGGCTGTGGGAGGTGTCACGACAGGCCCCGTGAGGAAGGCAGGTGCCAGGTGCTGCACGTGGGAGACGGGGTATCCCCCGCCAGGCGGCGGGTGTGCAGCGAGGATGGCCCACCCCACGCACGCAGAGCATCAGAAAGAGGAAGGAAACACAAAACACAGCTGGCAGTTAAAGACAGGTTTTCTGTGTTTTGTTTTTTTTTTTTTTTTTGAGACGGAGTCTCACTCTGTCGCCCAGGCTGGAGTGCAGTGGCCGGATCTCAGCTCACTGCAAGCTCCGCCTCCCAGGTTTACGCCATTCTCCTGCCTCAGCCTCCCGAGTAGCTGGGACTACAGGCGCCCGCCACCTCGCCCGGCTAATTTTTTGTATTTTTAGTAGAGACGGGGTTTCACCGTGTTCGCCAGGATGGTCTCGATCTCCTGACCTCGTGATCCGCCCGCCTCGGCCTCCCAAAGTGCTGGGATTACAAGCGTGAGCCACCGCGCCCGGCCCAAGACAGGTTTTCTTTAGTTAAAACCTGAGAGGCGCCCCCAGCCGATTGTGGTCAGAAGCCCTTTCTCTTACAGACTAAGCGTGTATTGGTTTTAGAGTGAGGGCTCGTCAGGAGCTCGGAATGTGTGTGTGTGTGGAGAAGTTCGTGGCAGGGGTGGAAGGACGGGAGGTTATCTTGGGACATCTTTCCAGCCCGGAGGCGGGTTTTCTCAAAGCTGGCGTCTTCCCGGTCGGAGGAGGGTTGTCTCGGGCTGGCATGTCTCTGGTGGGGGAGGAGTTTGGAGTGTTTCTGGTTGGAGATGTTATTTGTAGTTTATGGTTGTGCTGACTTTAGCCATTAGGCTGATGCCCTTTGGATTTAGGCGGTTTTTGGTTAAGGTGAACTTTAGAATGAGGGCCTTGTCCAAGACGGTGATGCTCCTGCTCTGTCACAGAGGAGGGCCAGCGCGAGGTGGCAGGCGGGTGCCCTGGGCTCCTGCGGGAAGATGGCAGCTGCAGGGGGTCAGTTTATCCAGCCACTGACTCAGCTTGCGCCTGCCACCCTGGGCCCAGGGACAGCCAGGGGCGTCGTCTGCGAATCACAGGGCCGGGGTGGAGACAGGCAGCCAAGGGGCACGAGTGGATTCGTCTGTGACTGAGGCTCTCCAGGGCTTCTCAGAGGTGCAGCTCTCAGCATGAGCCCTGAAAGGATGCCTCGGCTCCAGGTGCAGGCTCAGGGGGCTCTGGGGCCGGAAGATTTAAGGACAGAAGTCCCAGTTCACCGTGAGAGGAACTCTCAGGGCAGGGGAGCCCGAGGCGGCTGAGACTGGGGATGGGTGGGTCCAGGCGGAGCTTTCAGGCTGTGATAAGAAGGCTGGTGTCTCCCTCCAGGCCCCAGCAGCCTCCGAGGGGTCCCTGGTGCACCTGGGGCAGGGAGAGTGGGCTGCGGGGAGGCGCACCAGCTCAGGCACCAGGGGTTGCCAGCCCTGGGGGAGGCGAGGTGGTTTCGTGGAGAGAGACTCGCCTCTGTGGGGCATGGGTGAGGGGGCCGAGGAGAGACTCACCTCTGTGGGGCATGGGTGGGGGGAGCTGAGGGTCTGCTCTGGTGCGGCCTCTGTGGGGTCCTGGAGGAGGGCGTGCCAGTGGCCGTGACAGAAGGGCCCGGGTGGCAGGAACTTGCCACCCCAGAGTGGGCCCAGTTCACCATGTTCTGCAGGGAGCAGCAGTGCCAGGCTCAGCCCTGCCCCCCACTTGCCTTTTATGTTCTGCAGCTTTTGCGGGGCCCCCAGATCCTCTGCACGGGAACAGCTTGTACCAGAAGGTTCGGGCGGCCGCACAGGTGAGCCCAGGAGCAGTGTCGCTCTGCGGGGTGCCCTTCCTCCTGTAGAGGGCAGGACTGGGGCCAGGATGTCAGCTGGGGGGTTTGCAGTTCTCCTGCCCGGGACCCCTGCCTCTGCTCCTTGCTGGTGGACACAGAGCCTGTGTCCAACTGAGTGGCTCAGGAGAAGTATCCGGGGGACAGAACAGAGCTGATACGAGTGGCAGGGCGAGTACAGCAGGCCCTGGCATGAGGACGCTGAGGGCCTCCGCCTCCCCGTGTAGGACTTGGGGAGCACCCTGTTCTCGGACACCGTGTTGCCACTGGCTCCCTCTCAGCCTCTGGGGAACCCACCTGCCACAGGTAGGTGACCGAGGGGACTGTGTCCAGTCCCGGCACCCGGTTTCTGCCTCCCTGAGTGTCCTCGGCGTCTGCGCCACCCATGGGCTGGGCCGATGGTGGGGGCCGACTTGCCGCTGACAGAGGACCCTCTGCAGGCATGGGCTCCCAGGCCAGGCCGCACAGCACCCTCCAGGGCTTTGGCTACAGCAAGGAACATGGCCGCACAGGTGAGTGGGAAGGGCCTGCATGGGCCCCGGCATCTCAGGGTACAGGAATGAGGAGGGCAGTGGGGCCGGACCATGCTGCCCCACCTGGTAGCTGCTGCCCCCCGTCCCCTCCCCTACATGGCCTCAGCCCTTCCTGGGGCTGTCCCCACTGCTGCCGTGGGGGTGGGGCAAGTGTGGCCAGGGCTGCTTTACCGACAGGCGAGAGAAACCAGGCCCAGCAAGAAGTCAGGGCTGGGCCCCATGGCAGGGGGAGTCCCACTCCGAGAGGGGCTGAGGGCTGTGCCCCTGGCTGTAGTGTGAGTAACTCAGGCAGTCCTGTGTGGAGCTGTTACAAGCTGGGGCAGTGGCAGTGGACAACTACTCGTTAGCGCCAGAAGAACCAGAGGTGGCCACACTGCCTGCAGCTGGGACCCAGCCCCCGGCCCAGCTGTGCCCTGCTGCCAGGCCCCGGGCGGTGTCTCGCCGCTCACCGTTAGGCTGTGTCACACCATCCTGCACGCAGCCCAGGGCTCCTGCTGACACTTTGGTGTGGGGGCACCTTCTACAGGGAGCTCACACGGGAAAGGCCGGCCCCTCCCCAAGCCCTGGACACACCTCCCTGAGCCAAGGCCGAGCCCAAGCCCCTTAGGACACCCTCACCCCCAGAGGACAGAGCAGAGGGATGGAGGCATAACTGCTGTGAGCTGGGTGTCCAGGTCACTGGGCATGGGAATGCCAAAGTGGAGTCCACCGGGAGCTTCCAGAGGGCCTGGGGTCCACCTGGAGGCCTCCCTCCCTGCAGCGTGTACCCCGACCTCCCCAAGCCTGAGCAGGGATCCCATGCGGGCACCCCGCTCCCAGAGAACGTGGGTGGGGGCCGCACTGGGCGGCCGTCCCATCTCCCTCTCCTCAGGTGCAGGCTCGGCAGGCGAAGCCTTCCTCTCCACCATCCAGAAGGCCGCAGAGGTGGTGGCCAGCGCCATGCGCCCCGGGCCCGAGAGTCCCAGTACCCAGAGGCTCCTGCCGCGGGGTGACACCTACCAGCCTGCCACGATGCCTTCAGCCAGCCACGGTCCCCCAACCCTGGGGAACCCACTCCCCGGGGCTATTCCAGGTCCCCGAGGTATCGAGGCGAGGGCTCCTCCCCTTGGGGTCTGGGTCACTCCTTCCTGTCACCGCTGGGGCTTTGCAGCCATGGAGGCAAATCCCAGGGTCTCCCACACAGCAGGAGGGGACGGGACCCGAGGTGGAAGCAGATGCCCACTGGGGCTGGTGTTTGCTGAAGCTGGAGCCAAGGTGGCCACCCATCCTCAGCTCAGGACTCAGTCCCCAAGGCCTTGGTCCAGGGCCCCGGGAGGTGGGCATGGGGCTGGCCTGAAGCCCTGGGGGTCTCACCGGCCATCCTGTTTCCTCCAGCCGTGAGGCATCAGCCTGGGCAGGCCGGAGGGGGCTGGGACGAGCTGGACAGCAGCCCCAGCTCTCAGAATTCCTCCCAGAACAGTGACCTGAGCAGGGTCTCAGACTCGGGCAGTCATTCCGGCAGCGACAGCCATTCAGGGGCCAGCCGGGAGCCGGGCGACCTGGCAGAAAGGTGAGTGGGAGCTGCTGGGTATGCGGGAGTGGTCTCGGAGCCACCACACCACCCCCCTCCCAGCGCGGCTCCTGCTCTCCAGGTTCTCCCCAGGGTGAGGCAGGGGTGGGGGCACGGCCCCAACTCACCCTTGACCCGGCCATTCCCCCTGGCAGGGTCGAGGTGGTGGCCCTGAGTGACTGTCAGCAGGAGCTGAACTTGGTGAGGACTGTGACTCGGGGACCACGCGCCTTCCTGAGCCGCGAGGAGGCACAGCACTTCATCAAAGCGTGAGTGCGCCTGGACCCGCCCGGCTCTGCCCCAGCCCCAACCCTGGGCAAGGGAGGAGGGGACGGGCCGCACTCGCCACCCAGGTGTCCTCTCTGTGCAGGTGTGGACTGCTCAACTGTGAGGCTGTGCTGCAGCTGCTGACCTGCCACCTGCGTGGGACCAGTGAGTGCACGCAGCTGGTGAGCCACGCATGCGGGCGGGAGGGCGTAACTGTGTGCACACGCCTGTGTGCGGACGTTCCTGTGTGTGTGCGTGTGTGTGCTTGTATGTGCGCACCTGTGTGTGAACATTGTGTGTGGCTGTGCATGTGCACATGCCTCTGTGTGTGCGTGTGTCTGTGTGTATGCCTGTGCATGTGTGCGTGTGTACGTGACTTCACGTGTGTGGTTGTGTATGTATGTGCCTGTGTGTGTGTGCGTGCACATGAAAGTGTGGACACGCGTGGGCATGTTGCGGGGGCGTGCAGAGGAATGAAGGTAAGGCGATTGGGGCAGCAGGTCACGTACTTCTCACTGGGGTCTGTCCAGGAGCTGGGGAGGACATGGCTCTGGTGTTCGGGAGCTGGGGTGTAAGGCGGTGGGGACATGGCTCTGGTGTTCGGGAGCTGGGGTGTAAGGCGGTGAGGACAGGGCTCTGGTGGAGCTGTCCCTGGTGCCTCCTGGCACTCCGGTCGTTGAGGAGGAGGGAGAATAGGGAGAGAGATGGCCAGACAGGCCTCCCTGGCATGGACCTGCTGCCCCATGGGTGCTGATCCCCTCCCTTCGTCCGCAGAGGGCCCTGTGTGCCATCGCCTCCCTGGGGAGCGCCGACCTCCTTCCCCAGGAGCACATCCTCCTCCGCACCCGGCCGCGGCTGCAGGAGCTCAGCATGGGCAGCCCGGGACCTGTGACCAACAAGGCCACCAAGGTGGGCAGCTGCAGAGTGCCACACACACACCGGGGTCCAAGGGTACAGCAGGACATACACTGCAGTCCACGGCCACCCTGTCCCTGCCCGGCGCTTGGTCAGCCCTTCCCGGACCCGCCTCCCGAGTCCCCGTCCCGCTGGCAGAGGGAGCAGCAGTGAGTCAGGGTCCTCACCTCCCCACTCCCTTCCTGCCTTCCACCCCAACTCCGCAGCACTCACGGTACACTGGCCTCTACCTGTTCCTGGAAGCCCCCAAACTCCTCTGCCTTAATGTTCCTGCCCTTGTGTCTCGGCTCACACCCACCTCTTCCAGGAAGCCCTCCCTGACTGCACATGCAGTTTGCCACCCATGGCCCAGCTCATGCTCAGCTCCGGAGGGCAGAAGTGGTTCCATTGATCTCTGTGCACTTGAACACTCCAAACTGCCTGGAGGCTGCTGGAATCACACTGGGAGGCCTCTCTCTGCTACCAGGCCCTGGCACCCTCCCTCTGCCTGTGGACACCCCCAGCTTCTTTTTTCCTGTTTTCTCCCTGGCTGCTGGAAACACAGGACCTCAGTCACCCATCCCCAAGTCGTCCTTATCTAGCTCACCTTTCAGTCAGAGCGACAAGTGAGCCTGGGGTTTGCACCACTGCAGGCGAACCTCGTAGTGGGGTTTCTAAAACGGGCATGCTGGAAGAACCCTGCGTCCAACAGGTGGAAACACCCAGATGTGCCGGGCCACGTGTGTTCACTCCCTCCAGCAGTGCCTGGCGGCTTATGACGGGGAGGGTGTCCGTTGGTATAGTAGTGAGTGAAGGGACAAGATTTGAGGTGTATGTGTGACACCTGCCCCCTGTTGCCAGCACCAGCCCAGCAGCTGCTCTCAGTGGGATGACAACTGGGTGCACTGCTCCAGCCCCCTCCTGGCAGCCGGCATCCTGCCCAGAACCGGCCCTGCCCTCTGAGTGGAGGGACTGAGGAGGCCCTAGGGAGAGGCGGGCCCTGGTCCCCACAATTTCCAGGGTTGCATAGGAACCTCCCTGGTTCCTCCTTCCTTCCTCTTTCAGATCCTGAGGCACTTTGAGGCCTCCTGTGGGCAGCTGTCCCCTGCCCGGGGCACCTCAGCCGAGCCTGGCCCCACAGCCGCCCTCCCAGGCCCATCTGACCTGCTGGCCGATGCTGTGCCTCTTGCTGGGAGCCAACTCTTCCTCCAGCCTCTGAGTTCAACCGCAGTCTCATGCCGGAGCCCTGCTCCCTCATCAGGGATGCCGCCCAGCCCTGTGCCCACCCCATCCCCGGATGCCTCCCCCATTCCAGCCTGCGGAGACCCCAGCAAGGCCAAGGCCAGACTGGCAGAAAGCAGGGGGTGGGGACCTGAACAGGTCCTAGGGGGCACAGACAGCCCAAAGAGAGGCCCCAGCAACTGTGCATGGAGCCACGACTCCTTGTTTGCTGGTATGGAGCTGGTGGCCTGCCCCCGCCTGGTGAGGGCCGGGTCTGCTGCAGGAGAGTCCTGCCTTGATGCTCCCCAAGCCCCCCAAACATCATCCCAGAGGACAGCAGTCAAAGAGCCTCCTGGCGCAGAGCCGTCAGCTTTCGCGTTCCTGAACGCCTGACCCGATGGCCTGGCGCTGGAGTCTTCAGCTTCAGCTGCTGCCTGGGGGACTCTGTGCTTCCTGAGCAGCCTCAACCGTAGCTGCTGCAGTCTCCAGGCAACTTGACCTGAGAGGAGGACCCTAGGGCTACCTCAGTTTCCCCCATCTCCTCTGCCAGAGGCTCTGGCTATTTGGACTTGAATTCCTACAAGGGATAGGCAGGTGGCAGGGCCTCAGAAATGTTGATCTCAGGAGTCCCAGGGGGCAACCCCTGCTTGTCTTGCCCTCAGACATGAGGTTTCTTGTGTGAATATGGAAGCAACTACCAGGTTCTTTATTTCATTTGATCTCAGCTCCCTCCTTCCCCAGGAGGTCATGAGCAGTAAGCCATCCCTTCGGGGTGGGCTGGGGGCTGAGGCTGGGTTTGGTGCACGTGGGTTGAGGGTGTCTTGTCTGGGCTCCCTTGTGCCGTCTGGTCTTTGACCACTTCAAGTTTCAGATCCCCACGTGGCCCTTCCCTGGCTCTCACCTGCTCCTTCATGCTGTAATTGCTTCCTGTACACGAAGCCTCTGATTGGAGCCTCTGGACCATCTCAGAAGAACCTTTTGAGAGCGCTGGGGTTTATGCTTTCTGAATAAACACTACTGTTTACATGAAGCTGGGCCTTTTATTTTTCTTCTTTTGTGTATGTGCATTTTAATAAAAATACTGTCAATAAGGGGCACACGCAGAGGACTGCCTTCCTCAAAGTAGGAACGGGCGTTATTCCTAAAACGTGTGGTAGAACTCCCCAGTGGCACTATTCTTGCAGTTAACCTTAATGGCAAGGTTTTAAACTATGAAACTCAGTTTCTTAAATAAATAAGAGACTATGTGGGTTCTCTATTTCTCATTTCAGCAGTTTGTGTCTTCAGGGGATTGGTCCATTTTATATCAGTTGCCGAATTTGTGATTCCATTTTTTGTAGTATTCCTTTATTCTTCATTTCATGCCTGTGGGGCTGTAGTCACACTACCACATTCTTCCTGTCATTCCTAATATGGGTCACTTGTTTTCCCTTTTTCTTGGTCAGGCAGTTTATTAATGTTAGTTTCTTCAAAGAACGAACTTTTGGTTTTATTTTTTTCTACTTCACTAATTTGTTTTTCAGTTTCCTAGTTCGCTAATTTCTGTTCTTTATTGTTTTCTTTCTTCTGCTTTGGGCTTATTTTTATTTTCTCAGTTTTTTTTTTTTTTTTTTTTTTTTTTTTCGAGACAGAGTCTCGTTCTGTCGCCAGGCTGGAGTGCAGTGGCACAATCTCGGCTCACTGCAACCTCCGCCTCCCGGGTTCAAGTGATTCCCCTGCCTCAGCCTCCTAAGTAGCAGGGATTACAGGCGCCCACCACCATGCCAGGTTAATTTTTTGTATTTTAGTAGAGATGGGGTTTCACCATGTTAGCCAGGATGGTCTCGATCTCCTGACCTCATGACCCACCCGCCTCGGCCTCCCAAAGTGCTGGGATTACAGGCGTGAGCCACCGTGCCTGGCCTATTTTTTCAGTTTTTTAAGGTGGAAGCTTAGATTATTTATTCGTGACCTTTATTTTCTAATGTGAGCATTGTAATGCTATAAATAGTTCCTGTGAACACGACTTTGGCTGCATCCTGTGAATTTTGGTACGTTTAAATTTTTATTTAGCTCTAAACATTTTTAAATTTATCTTGAGATTTCCTTTTTGTCTAATGGTTTAAAGCATATTATGTTATTATTTAATTCTGATATAGTCAGAGAGCATATTTTGTATGATTTCTGTTGTATTGTTTAAAGATTTCAAGCCTAGGCAACATAGCAAGACCCCATTTCTAAAAAAAAAAAAAAAAATTAGCCAGGCGTGGTCCCGCTACCCAGGTGGCTGAGGCAGGAGGATTGCTTAGGATTGCTTGAACTCCACAGGTCAAGGCTGCAGTGAGCCATGATTGTGCCCTTGCACTCTAGCTCTATCACCTAGTGCAGTGGTGCAGTCACGGCTCACTGCAGTCTCAACCTCCCGAGTTCACGCAATCCTAAGCAATCCTCCTGCCTCAGCCACCACACATGGTTTTTTGTTTTTGTTTTTTGCGTGTTTTTGGTAGAGACAGGGCTCTCGCTGTGTTGCCCGCGCTGGTCTCCAACTCCTGGCCTCCTGCAGTTCTCCCACCTCAGCCTCCCAAAGCATCAGGATGACAGGCATGAGCTGCGGTGCCTGGCCTCACACTTTTGTTAAGGATTTCAAACTTTTGTTAAAGTTTGTTTTATGGCCAAGAATATAGTTTATCTTGGTGGATGTTCCATGTACACTTGGTCTAGAAAACTAGAGATCAATATCCTTTGGGAATACAGATGCAAAATTCCTCAAGAAAACAACAAAATGAATCCAATAATATATGAAAAGTGTAATACATCGCTCTTAAGTGGAATATATCTCAGGAATGCAAGGCTGTTTCAACCTATGAAAATAAGTGTAATTCAATCCATCGTATTAACTAATAGTAAAGAAAAACCTCATGTTCATTTTATGCAGAAAAAGCAAGAAACAAAATAAATTCAACATTCACTCATGACCCCAAAACGCTCCCAAATTTGACAAGCTAGAAATGTAAGAGATCTTTTGCATGGCAAGGGGCTTCTGCAAAACCCCTCAGCTGACATCGTGCTCAGTGCTGAAGGACTGAACGTTTTTCCCCTGCGATTGGAAAGAAGGCCATGGTGTGCACGCTAACCATTTCTGTTCAGCATTACACTGAAGCCCTGGTCGGTTCGATAAAGCAAGAAAAAACAAAGACAGACACATTAGAAAGGAAGAAATAAAAATACTGTTCACAGAAAACAGGACTGTAGAAAATCTCATTAAATCTACCACAAGCTTCCTAAGAAGTGAGTTTAGCAAAGACGCAGGCTCCAGGGTAAATACACTAAGATCAATTGCACTTTTGTAATAGCAATAAACAATGGGACATTAAAGCATAAAAAACTACCATTTGTAATGGCACTCCAAAAATGAAATAATTAGGTGTAAATTAGAAAGATATATGTAGGATGTGTATGCTGAAAACTACAAAATACTGATGACAGAAATCAATGAAGATCCAAATCAGTGGAGAGATATACCATGTTCATCAGTTATGGTGTCAATTTTTCCCAAATTACAGGTCTACAGATTTAGATAGTGACAAGTTGAAACTAAAATTTATAAGAAAACTCAAAAGAATTGGAATAGCCAAGGTAATTTGGAAAAAGAAGAACAAAGGACTGAAAACCTGATTTCAAGATTTACTATAGGCCAGGTGCAGTGGCTTACATCTGTAATCCCAGCACTTTGGGAGGCAAATGTGGGAGAATTGCTTGAGCCTAGGAATTTGAGACTAGCCTGGGCAATAGGTGAGACCCCCATCTCTGCAAAAAAGAAAAAAAAAAAAAAAAAGGCGCACTAATCAAGTGGTATTGGCGAAAAGGTAGAAACACGGATCAATGGACAAGTACATTGTTCAGAATAGACCATATGGTCAATTACCCTGCTACAAACATGTAAAGGTTCTTTTTGAAAATTTTTTGCATATGGAGGCTTAATGAAGAAAGAGCAGCCTTTCAACAGATGGTACTGGAACAACTGGGCCTCCATATGCAAAATAGAAAAAAAAAAACTTTGGCCCATACCTCACACCTTACATAAAATTTAAACTGAATCATAGACCTAAATATGAAAGCTAAAACCATAAAACTTCTAGAGGAAAACAGAGGAGAAAATATTGTCTCTGGATTAGGCAATGTCATCATATATAAGATATAAAAAGCACAAATAGGCCGGGCGCGGTGGCTCAAGCCTGTAATCCCAGCACTTAGGGAGGCCGAGACGGGTGGATCACGAGGTCAGGAGATCGAGACCATCCTGGCTAACACGCTGAAACGCCGTCTCTACTAAAAATACAAAAAACTAGCCGGGCGAGGTGGCGGGCGCCTGTAGTCCCAGCTACTCCGGAGGCTGAGGCAGGAGAATGGCGGGAACCCGGGAGGCGGAGCTTGCAGTGAGCTGAGATCCGGCCACTGCACTCCAGCCCGGGCTACAGAGCAAGACTCCGTCTCAAAAAAAAAAAAAAAAAAAAAAAAGCACAAATAATAAAATAAAAAGTTGGACTTTATTAAATTTAAAACATCTCTTTGGGCCAGGTGTGGTGGCTCACGCCTGTAAGCCCAGCACTTTGGGAGGCCGAGGTCCGAGGATCACTTGAGGTCAAGAGTTCAAAACCAGCCTGGCCAACATGGCAAAACCCTGTCTCTACTAAAAATACAAAAATTAGCATGGTGGTGCAAGCCTGTAGTCCCCGCTACCTGGGAGGCTGAGGCAGGAGAGTAGATTGAACCCACGAGGCAGAGGTTGCAGTGAGCCAAGATCATGCCACCGTACTCCAGCCTGGGCGACAGAGGAAGACTCCATCTCAAAAACAAAACAAAATAAAACAAACTTCTCTTTGAATGACACAGTTAAGAAAATGGAAAGAAGCCACAGACTGGGGGAATTTATTTGCAAATCACACATCTCGTGAAAGACATATAAAGACCATTTGAAGAACACTGAAAAGTAAAAAATAAACCACCCCAAATTTCAAAGAAGGCAAATGATTTGAACAGATACTTCACTAAAGAAGATACATGAATACCTGACACAGAAGCACATGAATAGATTCTCAACATCGTTAGTCTTCAGGGAAATGCAATTTATAAAATATTGGATCCCATTACATACCTATTAATATGACTTAAAAACATAAAACCAGGCCGGGCACTGTGGCTCACGCCTGTAATCCCAGCAATTTGGGACACTGAGGCAGGCAGATCACGAGGTCAGGAGATTGAGACCATCCTGGCTAACACAGCGAAACACCTTCTCTACTAAAAAAAAAAAAAAAAAAAAAAAAATTAGCCAGGCGCGGTGGCAGGTGCCCGTGGTCCCAGCTACTCGGGAGGCTGAGGCAGGAGAATGGTGTGAACCCTGGAGGCAGAGCTTTCAGTGAGCCAAGATCACATCACTGCACTCCAGCCTGGGCAACAAGCAAGACTCCATCTCAAAAATAAATAAATAAATAAAATAAAAACAAATAAGTAAACAAATAAAACCAAACCCTGACAATACCAAGAGCCAAGGAGGATGGGGAGCAACTGCAGCGCCTGTAGCGCTGGTGGGAGTGTAGAGCTGTATAACTTCTTTGGAAAATAGCTTAGTAGGTCGGTGAGGTGGCTCATGCCCATAATCCCAGCACTTTGGGAGGCCGAGGCAGGTGGATCACCTGAAGTCAGTAGTTCAGAAGACCAGCCTGGCCAATATGATGAAACCCTGTCTCTACCAAAAATACAAAAATTAGCCCAGCATGGTGGTGTGTGCCTGTAATCCCAGCTACTCAGGAGGCTGAGGCAGGAGAATTGCCTGAGCCCAGGAAGCGGAGGTTGGAGTGAGCCAAGATCATGCCATCATTGCACTCCAGCCTGGGCGACAGAGTGAGACTCCATCTCGAAAAAGAAAAGAAAAGAAAAGAAAAAATAGCTTGGCAGTTTCCTTTTTTTTTTTTTTTTTGAGACAGAGTCTTGCTCTGTCCCTCAGGCTGGAGTGCAGTGGTGATCTCTGCTCACTGCAATCTCCACCTCCCAGGTTCAAGCGATTCTCCTGCCTCATCCTCCCGAGTAGCTGGGACTCCAGGTGGACGCCACCAGGCACGGGCAATTTTTTTGGATTTTTACTAGAGATGGGTTTTTGCCATGTTGGCTAGGCTGGTCTCGAAATCCTGACCTCAGGTGATCCGCCCACCTCAGCGTCGCAAGGTTCTAGAATTACAGGCGTGACCCACCGCTCCTGGCCGGCAGTTTCTTATAAACTATCACATGATCCAGCAACCCCACTGCTGGGTATTTACACAAGAGAAATGAAAAGTTGTGTCCACACAGAAGCCGATGAGTGAATGTTTATGGCAGCGTCATTCATACTTGCCAAGCACCAGGAACAATCTCTGCGTCCTTCATTTGATGAATAAAATAAGCAAATGTGGTTGACACTGGTTACAGGATACCACTCAGCAATAAACAGGAACCAGCATGAATCTCAAAATGGAAGTGGTAGAAGCCAGACCCACAGGCTACGCGCTGCGTGACATCCCTTTTGTGTAACATTCTGGAAAAGGCCGCCTCTAGGGATGGAGAACAGAGAGAACTGAGCAGCCGCCACCAGCGGTCAGCAGGTGCGGGATCCGGAGGGAGAATGTTCTGTAACTAAGTTACACAACTCCACTGCGCACCCAAAAATGTAGATTTTACTGTATAGCAATCAAACTTTGTATTTTATAGAGCATTGGACTTTTTAAAAAGCGGGGGCAGGGGAGACCAGTGTGTTGTGACTTTTAGGGGAAGGATGGCTTCCCTGGAGAGGACCCGGGCGGGATCCCCAGGGCTTCCGGAGGGAAGGGAGTCACAGAGCTGCTAGGCACGGGGCGCAGCGTTAAAACTTTGGAGAAGGAAGAAAAACAACAAAGCAGAGCGAAGGGAAGGAGGTCAGGGAGGTTAGCAAGGCGCCCACACGCCCTCGCGGTCGTACTGGGTAAGGAGGGGAGGCGCGCACGCGGGTGGGGACAGGGCGGCCTAGGACAGCAGGGGAGCCCGGGGCCGCGGGAGTGCAGCGGCCTGGGGGAGTCGGGAGCGGAGCCGGGACCGGGTGCTCCCCGTGCCCTCCCTGGTGTCTCCTTCCCAGGCCCTGCGTGCCCCGCCCACACCTGCCTTTCCCCGCCCACATCTGCCACGCCCCACTCGCCCGTCACACCCCCACTTCACGCCCCGCCCACAACCACTGGGTCCCCGGCCAGCTCCGCCCGCCGCCCTCGGCCCCCCGCCCCCTACATGACCCTCCCCTTTCCAGCCGCGTCCAATCGGCCGCCCGCCGCCGTCGCGTCCCTCAGCTATCCGCCGCTCCTCCCACGCTTGAACTTCGCGAAGGACAGCCGAGCGGCCCAATGAGTTCCCGGGACGGCCTGAGCGGGAGCGTGAAGGGCCAATCCGGAGTCGGCGCGCGCAGGAAAGGCGGGCCAGCGTGACGGGCTGGGGAGGTGGTACCAGGCTGGTTGCTAGCTGCCGCCGCCGCTCACCCCGGCCCCCCGGCCGCTTCATTGTCACCGGGCCTCTGGGTAGTGTTGGGGCGGCGGGGCGCCAGGTCGCCGACCCGAGCTTTGGGCGCGACTGGTTCCGCATCCTTCCCCGCCGGCCGAATCTGCAGGCCCCGCGCGCCAGGCCGGCTTCGCGGCTGGCCCCCAGCCCGCGCAGGTGAGGGGGCCCGGGCAAGGGATGGGGTTGCAGGGCGCGCGGAGGTTGGGGGGGTCCGGAGCCCGCGCAGGTGGGAGGTCCTGGTCAAGTGATGAAGTGATGGGGATCCGGGGCACGCACAGGTGAGGGGGGATCTGGTGCCCGCGCAATTGAGGGAGCGGTCCGGGGGAAGTGAGGGGAGGGGGATCCAGGGTGCCCACAGGTGAGGGGGGTCCGGGGCCCGCGCAGGTGAGGAGAGGCTCGTGCCTGAGGGTGTGGGTCCCCACCTCCACCCCCTCCACCTCCCTCTACTGCCCTCCGGTCCCCAGGACAACATGGAGTCCAGTCCGGGCATCTCTGGCTCAGCTGCCTTAAGCCCTAGGGGAACTGGGGAGATGGGAGTTGCCCCGTGGACAAGTGGAGGGCTCTGCTCTGCGCATGGGCTCTGGTCTCGCTGTCCAGAGTCAGGGTCAGGGTCAGGGTCAACCCACCCTGGGGACCAGGTCTGGGCTCTGGTCATCACTCCCCGCCCCTTCAGGTCCTGGGAGGGACACAGTTTTATCCAGGATGTAGTGGCCTCCCAGGCCTCCCTTCTGGCCTGGAGGTTTCCGTGGAGAGGCCGTGTTCGCCATCCCAGAGCCGCTTGCATGTGGGGCTGGGAGAGCAGAGCCCTGGGCTCCAGGGTCTTGCATGGGTCCAGCCAAGGGTGGACAGTGCCCTGCAGGAGGAGGGTGTTAAGTTCCATCCGCACAATCAGAAGTGCATAACTGAGGACTTGGGCCTGGTCAGTGGCAGGGTCAGCCTCTAGGGGGTAGGGGTATCCACCTCTCCGTGGAAGGGACCTTGGGGGACCTGCTGTGGGGTGCTGGGCTGAAGGAAGCCCAGGGTGACCTCGGGCGATAGGTTGGGTGCCTGCTGGCCCACTGGAGGCCACCGTGGCAGGGAGGTGATTCTCAACGTTGGTCCCTGGTGCCAGCCTCTCCCCTTCATCTACTGGTTCAACTGAGCGCCTTCCCCTGTGGGTGCTGCGGTTGCACTGGAGCCAACTGTGTACAGCCACAGGAAGGGAGTCAGAGCCGGATGGGGAGTGAAGAGTGATGGGTGCTCAGGGAAGGCCTCTGAGTGCAGGGAGGGAGTGTCCTGAGACCTAGAGGCAGGGGACTGGCTGGGGCCAAGCTGGCTGAGTTTGAGGAGCACCAGGGAGGCAGTGTTGGCTAAAGCCACAACAAAGGGGCACAGCAGGGGAGCTGATGATGTCACCGAGAATACAGGGTCAGATCTTGCAGGAGCTGGATGTGTGGTTTTTATTCTCTGTGCCTAGGAAGCTGTTGCAGGGTTTTTGGTAGGGGCACATGCACGAGCTGAGACCCGTTCAGAAAGATCAGCTGAGGTACTATTTGGGGATGGGCTGGGGGCTGGCAGGGTTTGCTCTGAGAAGTTCCAAAGTAAGGAAGCCAGTATCCCCAGGCTCATCCCCTCTATCGTCAGAACACCCGTCCCCTGCTGGAATAACACGTTACCCAGTGAGTGCTCGCCCAGTGCAGCCTTGAGGCCTTGAGACCAGCATCTCGTCTGGACCTCACAAAACCACTGCCACCTTTTTTTTTTTTTTTTTTTGGAGTCTCGCTCTGTTGCCTAGGCTGGAGTGCAGTGGCATGATCTTGGCTCACTGCAAACTCCGCCTGCCAGTTACAAGCAATTCCCCTGCCTCAGCCTCCCGAGTAGCTGGGATTATAGGTGCCCGCCACCACGCCCAGCTAATTTTTTGAAATTTTTAGTAGAGGTGAAGTTTCACCATGTTGCTTAGGCTGGTCTTGAATTCCTGAGCTCAGTCAATCCACCCGCCTTGGCCTCCCAAAGTGTTGGGATTACAGGAGTGAGCCACTGTGCCCTGCCAACACGCAACCCCTTTTTAAAATGTGTATTTTACAGAGACAGGCGCGGTGGCTCATGCCTGTAATCCCAGCACTTTGGGAGGCCGAGGCAGGTGAATGACTTGAGGTCAGGAGTTCGAGACCAGCCTGTCCAACATGGCAAAACCCTGTCTCTACTGAAAACACAAAAATTAGCCAGGCGTGGTGGTGGGCACCTGTAATCCCAGCTGCTTGGGAGGCTGAGGCAGGAGAATCACTTGAACCTGGGAGGCAGAGGTGGCAGTGAGCTGAGATTGCGCCACTGCACTCCAGCCTGGGTAACAAGAATGATACTCCGTTTCAAAAAAAAAAAATCAAATGTCCGTTTTATAGAGGAGACTGGGGCTCGGGCAGTGACTTTCTCAGAATCACGGTGTGGGGTAGATGGCAGAACCCGGCTCACATCGACAGTGGCCTGTGGCCCAGGCTCCCTCTGGGGTGCTGCTGGTGCTGCAAGGCACCCACGGGCCTTGCCTTCACCACCTGCCTGTCCGTCGTCTGGGGCCCTCCTGGACGTTGGGCTCAGAACAGCTCCCTCGTGTTCCTCCACCAGCTGGAGGGCTGCATAGGTTGTGACAGGCCTTCCCGGGAAGCTTGGTGGCCAGTGGACCTGGGTGTCCTGGGCCAGCTGAGGCTGGGCTGGAGGCGGTGGGTGCAGGGGACTGTAGCTTCCCCACCCACAGCATCTCATTGCAGCTCTTGCTTCCCCGCTCAGGACCTGCCTCGTCCACCATGAAAGGCACCCGGGCCATCGGCAGCGCCCCGGAGCGCAGCCCGGCAGGTGTGGACCTGAGTCTGACAGGTCTCCCTCCGCCTGTGTCCCGGCGCCCTGGCAGCGCCGCCACCACCAAGCCCATCGTCCGCTCTGTCTCCGTGGTCACAGGCAGCGAGCAGAAGAAGAAGGCGCTGGTGAGTACTGTGGCCTGGGGGTCCGGGCCCCTGCCTCCTGGAGGGCTATTGTTTGGTTGGCATCTGACCCCTGGGTCCAGCTCCACATGTGAACAAGTGCCTCACATCTGGACATGTTGGAGCCTTGTGGCTGTTCCGGGGGCAGGTAGGACTTGAGTCTTAGAGGCGTGGACGCTGAATCACTAAAAGGTCAAGCCAGAGCCTGGATTCTTTCAGCACCAACCCCAGGCCTCCTGTGCCACCGCCCTTTGGATTCGTTTGAATCCTCAAGAAATGGGGTTGGCTGGGCTTGGTGGCTCACACCTGTAATCCCAGCACTTTGAGAGGCCAAGGCAGGCGAATCACCTGAGGTCGGCAGTTCAAGACCAGCCTGACCAAGATGGTGAAACTCCGTCTCTACTAAAGATATAAAAAAAAATTAGCCGGGCATGGTGGCGCATGCCTGTAATCCCAGCTACTCCGGAGACTGAGGCAGGAGATTTGCTTGAACCTGAGAGGCAGAGGTTGTGGTGAGCTGAGATCGAGCCATTGCACTCCAGCCTGGTGACAGAGTGAGACGCCATATCAAAAGAAAGAAAGAAAGAAAGAAAGAAAGAAAGAGAGAGAGAGAGAGAGAGAGAGAGAAAGAGAAAGAAAGAAAGAAAGAAAGAAAGAAAGAAAGAAAGAAAGAAAGAAAGAAAGAAAAGAAAGAAAGAAAGAAAGAAAGAAAGAAAGAAAGAAAGAAAGAAAGAAAGAAAGAAAGAAAAGAAAAGAAAGAAAGAAAGAAAGAAAGAAAGAAAGAAAGAAAGAAAAGAAAAGAAAAGAAAGAAAGAAATGGGATTGACCTGGGGGGAGGGTGATGAGCTTCTGGTGGTCTTGGAGAAACCTAGACGGGTGTGTGGGTGTGTGGGCAGCAAGACAGCTATGGGAGTTTTGGGGTGAGAACTGCCCTTCCTGCCCACCTCTGGGAGTGGGGAGGAGGGTGACCGGTTCCCAGATGGGGGCTGTGAGAGGCAGGCCAGGCCTACTGCACCCTAGTTGGTGTCTCCCAGGCCCAGTCTTCAGAGCAAGGGAGGAATCGAGCAGCTCTGTGGGGGTTGGGGCAGAGCCTGACCAGAGTCTCGCCTGAGCTTCTGGAACAGCAAGGGCCTGGGGGCCTTGGCTTCGATGAGGCAGCAGGTCTGGGGCTCCCTGCCTGAGGTCCCTGCAGGGCAACACAGCAGGGCAGAGAGAAGGCTTGTGGGGTCTGGAGGGCAGTTGAGGCTTCCCACAGGAACCCCTGGCGGGTCCAGGCCAGGGTTCCACTGTGAATAAAAGACTTGGACCGCCCCCTCCTTGAAAAAGTTATTCCTGTGTCTGCCCTAAGCTAGAGGTGGGCAGGGTGGGGCCCGCCAGATGCCTAGCCGAGTTCCAGGGTAAGGGCAACTGGGCCAGTAGCCGGCCCCTGGACCAAGTAGGTTCCTAAAGGCTGGGGCCGGCAGGGCGGGGACCCAGGATGTCCTGATGTGTCAGTGTGGCCAGCAGGTTGTCTCAAGATTTGGTGCATCTCTAGACATTTACAGACATAAGCTGTAAAAATAAAAGTATGCTGCACTGTTTTAGCAGAGGGGTAACCAACTTGGGCTAGAGCCATCTCTGAGCCCTCTGCGTCTCCTGTTTGCACCCCTGCTTCTGCGTCACTGACCCCCTCACCCACCTGCCTTGGCCCCTCCGTTTCTAAAGCCCTAGGTTCATGGCACATGGGGCAGGGAAGACGCTCTTGAAATTGCAGATCCGGGCTGGGCGAGGTGGCTCACGCCTGTGATCCCAGCACTTTGGGAGGCTGAGGCGGGCAGATCACCTGAGGTCAGGAGTTTGAGACCAGCCTGGCCAAAATGGTGAAACCCTGTCTCTACTGAAAATACACAGATTAGCTGGGCGTGGTGGCGTGCACCCTTAATCCCAGCTACTCGGGAGACTGAGACAGGAGAGTTGCTTGAACCCGGGAGGCGGAGGCTGCAGTGAGCCGAGATCACGCCACTGCACTCCAGCCTGGGCGAAAGAGCCAGACTCTGTCTCAAAAAAAAAAGAAAGAAAGAAATCACAGCTCTGTGGAGACAGTGTTGTAAAAGTTTCCGGGTTTTCTAGTAGATGGTCATTCGGCGGCATGGACAGGCTCTATCCATGGCCGACCCGGGCACCTAACCACACTCCCAGCCTTTCTGCTGGGAATTGTTCTGTTGCTGAATAGAGGTTCAAAGCCACAGCGAGCCCTAATCATATTGATCCCTCCTTTCCTGGGCCGGCACCATCGCCTGCTCCTGCAGTGTTGAGTGGCGACTGCTGACAGTCCCCTCGTTCATGGAATGTTCCAGCTGTTCACTTCAATTCTTTGAGCTCCTCGCTTGATCCAAGACGCCCCACCCCTGCGTGCCTGTCTGCCTTCTGTCAGGCACATGGTGGGAGCTCAGGAACTGCTGGTGGAAGAGGGACCCCTGCCAGTGTGTGACGTGGCGTCAGGGGTTTCTGTTGTGTTCGGTCCCCGTCCTCTCGGCCACCTGCCCTGCTACCACTCAGTCTCATTGGGATTCCTGGAGAGCGTTTATTTTGGCCAGGCATGGCATCACACCTGTACCAGGTGGCACGCAATTCTCTTCCTCCTGGTGTTTGTGGGTGGGGTAGGGTGCTGTCCCCTGGCTCGGAGACCTTCTCAGTGGCCATTGGCCTGGGGTTTCCACTCTACCCCTTGTCTCTAAAGATCTTCCTGGGTCCAGGGCCTGCTGTCCTGGGATTCCTCATCCAGGATGTAACTGCAGTTCCTGCCAGTCTTCTGGCTCAAGAAATGTCGGTGCCAGACTGTAGAGGGTCCCTCTTCCTTGCTCGAGCTGTATGCCCACCTGATCCTCTAGCCCCCTAGATCATTATTCTCTCTGGTTCCCTTCCCCGTAAAGAAAAGAGATCTTTAAATCCCAAGAGCACAAGCTCACTGGGGAAGAGACATCACTGCACACGTGTCCCGGCCATGGGGGCCGCCTGCCCCTCCCTGGGCGATGTTGCACCCCCTCCTTCTTGCAGGTGGAGTTTAGGGTTTTTAGTCCATGACAGGATTTACCATCTGAGCTTGAGTGGCCTTTCCACCGTGGTGTCCGTCAGTGAGCGGAAGCCCCTTTGCCCCTCCCCTGACATCCCTCTTGGAGGCTGTGAAACTGTCCCCAGGAAAATCGAGACAAGATGAAGGGCCCCCGTAATCCATGGCCCTGATGCAATGACTGGTGCCATTTGTGGGGTGATTTCAAAACTCCGACCTGTGTTTTTTGAATGGTCATTCACGCGCACCGTTTGGGAAAAGGGAGCTCATTGAGCAGCGAGCCTGTCCTGCCCGACCTTGTGGGCCTCTCCTAGGCGGCTGCCGTTCCGCTTCTCCTGCACCCACCCGTGCTCTGGGCACACAGGCATCAGTGATGCTGGAGATATATTGGAACAAGTGCCATATCAGTCAGCTGCATGGGGCTCCTGCATTCTCTCTTTTTTTTTCTTTTTAAGACAGGGGCTTGCTCTGTCGCCCAGGCTGGAGTGCAGTAGGGCAACCACCGCTTACTGCCGCCTCCACCTCCTGGACACAAGTGATCCTCTCTCACCTCAGCATCCTGAGTAGCATGGATTACAGGTGCTCACCACCCCGCCCAGCTCATTTTTTAATGTCTTTTTTTTGGTTGTTTTGAGACAGACTTTTGCTCTTTTTGTCCAGGCTGGAGTGCATTGGTGAGATCTCGTCTCGCTGCAGCCTCCGCCTCCCAAGTTCAAGGGATTCTCCTGCCTCAGCCTCCCAAGTAGCTGGGATTACAGGCGTGCGCTACCATGCCTGGCTAATTTTGTATTTTTAGTAGAGACGGGGTTTCCCCATGTTGGTCAGGCTGGTCTTGAACTCCTGACCTTAGGTGATCCTCCCGCCTCAGCCTCCCAAAGTGCTGGGATTACAGGTGTGAGCCACTGCACCCGGCCTACTAATTTTTAATTTTTTTGTAGAGACAGGAGTCTCATTAGGTTGCTGGTCTTTAACCCCTGGGCTGAAGCGATCCTCCTGCCTCAGCCTCCCAAAGTGCTAGAATTACGGGCGTGGGCCACCACACCCGGCCCTGCTCCCACTTTCTTTACGTTGTTTTGTAGCAGCTGACAACAGTTCATCAGATGATGCACCAGAACTTCACCCAGCGGTCCTCTGGATTTTCCTTGTCATAGTACCAAGAGTGGTGCAGCAAATACCCTTGTGTCTGTGCCATTTTGCATACATGTCAATATGCCTGTAGAATAAATCCTAAAGGATAATTACTGGGTCAGAGCATAAGTCCATTTAAAATTTTGAAAGGGGGCCAGGTGTGGTGGCTCATGCCTGTAATCCCAGCACTTTGGGAGGCCAAGGCGGGCAGATTGCTTGAGGTCAGGAGTTGAGACCAGCCTGGCCAACATGGTGAAACCCTGTCTGTACTAAAAATACAAAAATTAGCCAGACGTGGTGGTGGGCGCCTGTGATCCCAGCTACACAGGAGGCTGAGGCAGGAGAACTGATTGAACCCGGAAGCTGGAGGTTGCCGTGAGCCAAGATCGCACCACCACACGCTAGCCTGGGTGACAACGAGACTCCATGTCAAAATAAATAAATAAATAAATAAAATAAATAAAATAAATTTGAAAGGGAGCTGGGAGTGGTGGCCAATATCTGTAATCCCAGCACTTTGCATGGCTGAGATGAGAGGATCACTTGAGGCCAGGAGTTTGAGACCAGCCTGGGCAACATAGTGAGACCCCTGTCTCTTCAAAAAAATCAAAAAATTAGCAGAGTGTGGTGGTGCATGCCTGTAGTCCCAGCAACATGGGAGGCTGGGGCAGGAGGATGGCTTGAGCCCAGAAAGTTTGAGGCTGTAGTGAGCTATGGTTGCGCCACTGCACTCCAGCCTGGGTGACAGAGCGAGACTCCGTCTCAAAACAAAATTTTTTTTGATAGGCATTGCCAAGTTCCTCTCCATAAAGATCGTTGCCCCAAATCACACTCGCGTCACAGGGTGCCACGGTGCCTGCTCCCTCGTGCTCTGCCTGGCACACGTGCAGCACACTTTTTGGTCTTTACAGGTTCAATATGTAACAAAAGATATCTGACTGTACTACTTTTTAGTTTTTTACTTTTTACTTTTTATTTTATTTTTTTCTTTTTCTTTTTTGAGATGAAGTTTCACTCTTGTACCCCAGGCTGGAGTGCAATGATGCGATCTCGGCTCACAGCAATCTCCGTCTCCCAGATTCAAGCAATTCTCCTGCCTCAGTCCCCAGAGTAGCTGGGATTACAGGCGTGCACCACCATGCCCAGCTAATTTTTGTATTTTTAGTAGAGACAGGATTTCACTATGTTGGCCAGGCTGGTCTCAAACTCCTGACCTCAAGTGATCTGCCCGCCTCGGCCTCCCAAAGTGCTGGGATTACAGGCATGAGCCACTGGCGTGACTGTGATTTTTAAAAATAAAGCTTTTATGTTAGTATAATTTTAAATGTATAGAAAACTTGGAAAGTGCAGGGTATTCCTCTATACCCCACCCAGTCTCTGCTATTTGAATATCTTACATTATGATGGGACATGTGTACAATTAACAAGTCATTATTGATAAATCACTGACTAAAGTCCACACTTTATTTGTATTTTTGCAGTTTTTACCCATTGTCCTTTTCTGTGCCAGGATCCCACATGATTTTTAGGCTGTGGGTCTCAGGCTCGTTTGGGCTGTGAGTTTCTCAGACTCTCCTTGTTTTTAATGACCTTTGAGTTTTGCGGGAGCTGGTCAGGGATTTTACAGAATGGCCCCTGTTGGACTTGCCTGATACTTTTCTCGTGATCAGACCGTGGGGTGGTTTTAGGAGGAAGACCACAGAGGTAAAGTGCTCTTCTCACCCCCTCCTGTCTGGGTCCACATTGTCCATGTGACCGCTCACTGGTGGTGCTGCTGGCCTTGGTCCCCTGGCCAAGGTGGAGGGTCAGGCTTCCCTGTGAAGTGGCCCGTCCCCTGTGTTCTCTGGCAGGAAGTCGCTTTGTTGAGCCCACACGGAAGGGGTGGGGAGTTTCGCTAGCCCTCATTTAGAGAAGAGCATCTATACAAGTTATTTGGAATTCTTCTACACAGGAGATTTGTCTGTTCACCCTCATTTGTAATTTTTTTTTTTTTTTTTTAATTTGAGACAGTGTCTCACTCTGTTGCCCAGGCTGGAGTGCAGTGGTATAATCTCGGCTCACTGCAACCTCTGCCTCCTGGGTTCAAGCGATTTTCCTGTCTCAGCCTCCTGAGTACCTGGGACTACAGGTGCACGCCACCACACCTGGCTAATTGTTGTATTTTAGTAGAGATGGGGGTTTCACCATGTTGTCCAGGCTGGTCTCAAACTCCTGACCTCAAGTGATCTGCCTGCCTCAGCCTCCCAAAGTGCTGCGATTATAGTTGTGAGCCACCGCACCTGGCCCCACTTATTAATTTTTTCAATCATTTATTATAGTGGACTCGTGGATATTTATTTACACTTCGAGTTATTATTCAATACTAGTTGGTTTATTTTGTTGCTCTCATTGTCGCAGCTTTGGCCACTGGGAACTTCAGGTGACTCTTGCATCCCTGTGTCATTGCCCATCACTTTGTCTTGTGAGCACGTCCTTATTTCTGGCCCTATAAACTGCTCCAGCCTCATCTTGTCTCTTTCCTTGTCCAGTCCTAGAATCAGCCATTTCTGCAAGAAGCGCCGGTTCTTTTTCTTGGAGAGTGGTCTTAGAAGGCCAAGGTCTGGGAGCTGGGTGTGCTTGTCACTACTGGGCTGTTTCTGGTCTTCTCAGCCAACAGAGCAAGGAAGCGTGTAGTGCATGTCAGCTGGTGTGTAACATACACGCTGTCTATACATAGTAACCATTGGTGTCCTGGGTCATACTGATGTCTCTACCTCTAGTGGCACCTCTTGCCCCCACCACACTTGCTGATTGTAACCTCCCCTCCAGCAGTGAGGATGCGGCCCCATCATCTGCTGTCCCTGGTTTAGCTCCCGTGTGTGTGTAAGGTGTGTAAGGTGGTGTCACAGTGAATAACCCAAACCCCATGGGAAGAACACCACCAATGCTGTGCGGTGCTCTGGGACAGCCCCTCTGCACGGGCCCCACTCCTGCCCAGGGCTACTCGGGACAGCCTCTCTGCCTCCAGGCTGACGGGCCCCACTCCTGCCCAGGGCTACTCGGACAGCACCTTGCCCTCCACCTCTGATTGTATTTCTAACTTACCATCTCCTGTGAGTGAGGCTGGACATCTTTTATTTTCTTTTTCTTTTTTTTTTGAGATGGAGTCTTGCTCTGTCGTCCAGGCTGGAGTGCAGTAGCGCAACCTTGGCTTACTGCAGCCTCCGCCTCCCAGTTCAAGCGATTCTCCTGCCTGAGCCTCCTGAGTAGCTGGGATTACAGGTGTGTGCCACCATGCCCGGCTAACTTTTGTATTTTTTTTTTTTTTTTTTTTAGTAGAGACGAGGTTTCACCATGGTGGCCAGGCTGGTCTCGAACTCCCAACCTCAGATTATCTGCCCACCTTGGCCTCTCAAAGTGCTGGGATTACAGGCATGAGCCACTGCACCCAGCCACATCTTTTTTTTTTTTTTGAGACGATGTCTCGCTTCTTTCTTTTTTTTTTTTCTTTCGCCCAGGCTGGAGTGCAGTGGCGCGATCTTGGCTCACTGCAAGCTCTGCCTCCCGGGTTCACGCCATTTTCCTGCCTCAGCCTCTGGAGTAGCTGGGACTGCAGGTGCCCACCCCCACACCTGGCTAATTTTTGTATTTTTAGTAGAGATGAGGTTTCACCGTGTTAGCCAGGATGGTCTCGATCTCCTGACCTCGTGATCCACCCACCTCGGCCTCCCAAAGTGCTGGGATTACAGGCGTGAGCCACCGCACCCAGCCTTTTTTTTTTTCTTTTTTTTCTTTCAGAGACAGGGTGTCACTGTGTTGCCCAGGTTGGAGTGCAGTGACACTATCATAACTCACTCCAGCCTTTAACTCCTGGACACAAGTGATCCTCCCGCCTCAGCCTCCTGAGTAGCTGGGACTACAGGTGCACGCCACCATGTCTGGCTAATTTTTTAATTTTTTGTAGAGATGAGATTTCACCATGTTGCCCAGGCTGGGCTTGAACTACTGGGATCAAGTGATTCACCCGCCTTGGCCTCCTAAAGTGTTGGGATTGTAGGTGTGAGCCACCACGCCTGGCCACAAATCACATATTTAGACCCTCAGACTGGCCCAAGGCCCCTGGTAAACAAAGACACTTTCTTCAGATGGAACATTGCCGGGGCTTGGAGTCCGTCTCCCAGGGGTGGAGAGCTTGCAGGCCCTGTCTCGTGGGTGGCTTCTGCCTGCTGCCCCTTCTCCCTCTCTCAGCCCCTCCAGCAGCCTCCAGGTCACCAAGCCTGTGCTCAGCACCTGGTCAGTCCTCTCCTCACTGACGCCTTTTCAGGGTCCCTTTTTTGGGCACCTGCTGTCTGATGGGCGCTGCTCAGGCTTCTCAGAAGGCATCTTGTTTTTCCCAGAAGGATGGAAGCCTCCATGGGGCCCTTCCTCTCCTGCTATTGTGCTCCCCGCACCCTGCCTTCTGACCTCCCCAACACCTTTCCAGCGCCCAGCTTTGGGCCCCGGGAGCACAGCCCAGGAGGGATTGAATGAGGAATTGCACGGAGCCTCTGCAGCCCCAGTGTGGAGAGAACAAGGCGGCGGGCTGCGTCTTTTGGGCGTTAGCTTGCTCCCCGATAGTCACTGTCTGTAGCCTGGTCTGGAAGGTGTGACCAAGCCTTGGAAGGGTGGTAGTGCCCACGTGCTCGTGGAATTTCCACCCCGAGACCTCACAGCAGCCTCTGCCTAGCCTGGCCTCCTTTAACCGGCTCTGCTGCCGCCGAGCTGGGCTCCCTGCCTGCACTTGCTGTTCAGCTATTTTAGACCACGGTTTCCTGACCAGGAAATGCCCGTAACAAATGATTGGGTGTCCTGGTGGGATCCGTGTGTGGCTGCTTTCCTGGAGCTTTTTTTTTTTTTTTGGTCTCTTTTTAGTTGGGTTGTTTGTTTCCAGCTTAAGGATTCAGATTTAAAAATAAATCTGCAAGTTCACAGGTCTCTTTTCCTGGGAAACTGGAGACCCGAGGTCCCATCCTGTGGTGGCGTGGGCACCTGGCCAGGATCGATGTCACTGGTGGCTGTGGCATCCAGTGGCATCTGGTGGTGTTCCCCAGGCCGTTTCCCACTGGACTGTGAGCCCTTTCCCCCAAAATGTGTGATTTGGAGGGTTTTTGTATTTTTCGTTTTGTTTTGTTTTCTGACAGAGTCTTGCTCTGTCTCCAGGCTGAAGTGTCGTGGTGCAATCTCAGCTCACTGCAACCTCCGCCTCTCAGGTTTAAGCAATTCCCCTGCCTCAGCGTGCTGAGTAGCTGGGACTGTAGGCACCCGCCACCACGCCCAGCTAATTTTTGTATTTTTAGTAGAGATGGAGTTTCACTGTGTTAGCCAGGATGGTCTCGAACCCCTGACCTCGTGATCCACCTGCCTCAGCCTCCCAAAGTGCTGGGATTACAGGCGTGAACCACTGCACCTGACAGTCTCCATCTCTTGACCTCGTAATCCACCCACCCCGGCCTCCCAAAGTGCTGGGATTACAGGCGTGAGCCACCACATCCAGCTGATTTGGAGGGTTTTTAAGCCTACGGGAAAGTCAGGGAGCATAGCGTAAGGTACCCCCGAGTGCCACTTCCTCAAGTGCCACTTCCCCACATGCTGCTTCTCCGAGCGCTCTGATCCTTGCTTAGCGTCTGCTACGCAGCCTTCCCTTCGTCCCCTGTGCCCCTCCGCCCCTTTCCACGGACCTGGAACCACCGAGCCGTTGGCTGCACTCACTCCCGGGTCCTATAGCGCCTGGCCGCGGTTGCATCTCCTTAGTCCTCATCATGACCCCATAGAGTCGCTCCGGGTGCCCTCCCTGCTGATGGAGGAGACCGCGGGCTGAAGGGTCCCCAGGGGTTCTCATCCACGGAAGGTGGGAGCTCGCGGTTCCTGGGAGCTGGTGGGTGACAGCAGTGACAGTGAGCAGCTCCGTTCCCGCCCTCCCTTTGCCAGGGGTGAAGGGCTCCTGCTTGATGCAGGGCGGGGGAGGCTCTTGGAGGTGAGGCCTCAGCCCCCCTCCCGCTGCCCTGCTGTCTAGCACTCCTCCCCCTCTGACCACCCACTGCCTTTGGGGCCACCTGGGCCACCTGTACCCCTAGGGCCACCCCTCTGTTCTCTGACTGCGTTTCTCCAAAGCAGGCGGAGGCTGAGCGAACTGGTGAGTGAGCATTTGCTGCTTAATTAACTGTTTTCTCCCTTTTCGCAGGAGGCCACAGGGCCTGGGGGCTCCCGGGCCATCAACAACCTTAGAAGATCCAACAGCACCACACAGGTCAGCCAGCCTCGGAGCGGCTCCCCCAGGTAACCCCCAAAGCCCTTGGATAACCCTGGCCCCCTTCAGGGACCTCAGGTGCCCCCCAGCCTACTCCTCCTTGCCTCTGCTCTGCCCTTCCTCCAGCCTCCTGGGTCCTGGGCCCTTGCTGGCTAGCGAGGCCTGGAGTGACCTCATGGGCCAGCTTTGTGTCCCAGGCCTCCTCTCGCATTGGGGTGGGAGGCCCGAGGCAGACACTCTCCTGCACGCATCCCTCCCTTCCTCCTGGCTGTCCCTGCGGCTTCTGAGACCCTGCCTGAGGGCTCTGCTGAAACCCTTCCCACCTGCCCTTTGAATGTCAAAAGCTGTCATTTGCGAGAGAGGGCAGCACTGTGACCCTTCTGAACCCCCCACACTTTGAGCCCCTGTTCCCACCTTTGCCCACTGAAACTCTGCCGCTGTCTCTTGTGGCCTCCAAACCAGCGGGCTGGGGAGGAGCTGCCTCAATGGCCCCAGTAGGGGTGTTGTGGGGAGTGGAGCCGGTGGTGGCCAGCAGCCTCCAGGGGGGACATTCTGTAGCCCAGAGTGGTAGGCGAGGCCCTGGCACCACCTCCCACCAGGCATTGTCCCCAAGCAAGCAGGGTGCTCCCGTGGGCCGCCGATCTAATGAAGGCTGAGTTCTGGGCCACCAAGGGCCCTGGGTGGCCCCTTCCTGGGAAGACCAAGAACAGCGGCCACCACGCCGCGTCCAGCACAGCCTCCAGGAGCCGCGCTCAGCTCAGGAACTGGCTTCATGGAGTCCCACGAAGCAAGGGACAGCCAAGGACAGCTGGTGTGTGTGTATGGGGGTGCGTGTGGTGTGTGGGTGTGTGCTGTGACTGTGGTATGTGTTGGGGGTTGTGTGGTGTGTGGGGGTGGGGTATGTGGTTTGTGAGTGGTGCATGTGTGGTGTGTGTGTATGTATGGGGTGTGGTGTGTGTTTATGTATGGGGTGTGTGGTGTGTGTGGTGTATGGTGTGTGTGTGGGGGTGGGTGTGTGTGGTTTGTGTGTTATGTGGTGGTGTGTGTGGTATGTGTGGTGTCCGTGGTGTGTGTGGCATGTGTGGTTTGTGGTGTGTGGTTTGTGTGTGGTGTGGTGTATGTGGTATGGGGCATGTGTGTGGTCTATGTGTGGTGTGTGTGTGGTGTGTGGTGTGTATGGGATTGTGTGGTGTGTGTGTTATGTGGTATGTGTGATATGTGTGGTGTCTGTGTGTGTGGTGTGTGTGGTGTATATGGTTTGTGGTGCATGTGTGGTGCGTGTGTGTGGTGTATGTAGTATGTGGTATGCGTGTGGTCTGTGTGTGGTGTGTCTGTGTGGTGTGTATGTGGTGTGTATGGTATGTGGTGTGTGTGTGGTGTGTATAGTATGTGGTGTGTGGTGTGTGTGTAGTGTGTATATGTGGTGTGTGGTGTGTGTGTGGTGTATGTGGTGTGTGTGTGTGGTGTGTGTGGTGTGTGTGTGGTATGGTGTATGTGGTATGTGGTATGTGTGTGGTCTGTGTGTAGTGCGTGGTGTGTGTGGTATGTGATGTGTGTGTGTATGTGGTGTGTGGTGTGTGTGTATGTGGTGTGTGGTGTGTGTGTGTGGTGTGTATGGTGTGTGTGTGGTATGGTGTGTGTGGTGTGTGTATGTGTGTATGGTGTGTGGTGTGTTGTGTGTGTGGTGTGTGTGGCGTGTTACGTGGTGTATGTAGTGTATGTGTGTGGTGTGTGTGGTGTATGTGGTGTGTTACATGTGTTTTGTGGTGTGTGTGTGTGGTGTGCGGCGTGTTACGTGGTATATGTAGTGTATGTGTGTGGTGTGTGTGTGGTGTGTGTGGTGTATGTGGTGTGTTACATGTGTTTTGTGGTGTGTGTGTGGTGTGTATGGTGTGTGTGGTGTGTATGTGTGTGGTGTGTGTATGTGTGTATGGTGTGTGGTGTGTTGTGTGTGTGGTGTGTGGTGTGTGGCGTGTTACGTGGTGTATGTAGTGTATGTGTGTGGTGTGTGTGGTGTATGTGGTGTGTTACATGTGTTTTGTGGTGTGTGTGTGTAGTGTGTGGTGTGTGTATGTGTGTGTGGTGTGCAGCATGTTACGTGGTGTATGTAGTGTATGTGTGTGGTGTGTGTGTGGTGTGTGTGGTGTATATGTGTGTGTGGTGTGTTGTGTGTATGGTGTGTGGTGTTGTGTGTATGGTGTGTGGTGTGTGGCGTGTTACGTGGTGTATGTAATGTATGTGTGTGGTGTGTGGTGTGGTGTGTGTTGTGTCACCACCCTCAGCCAGGCCACGGTTTTGATCCCGACTGATGAGTTGTGTTTGGTGCAGCTGTGGCCTCCCCTGGGGCAGGGTGGCAGTGGGGATGGGCCACCAGCCCATGCCTTGCAGCTGTGCTTCCCCTTCTGCTCTGAGCAGCAGTGTGTGTGGCTCTTTGTTCACAGGGAAGAGGGTGGCAGCAGAGGCAGCCACGGTATTTAAGGCCCTCGGTGGGCAGCTGGGTGCGCAGCCTCACACCTGCAATCCCAGCACTCTGGGTGGTCAATGTGAGAGGATCTGTTGAGCCCAGGAGTTCGAGACCAGCCTGCGCAACATAGACAAAACCTTGTCTCTACTAACATTAAAAAAAAAAAAAAAAAAGAGAAAAGAAAAAACAAGTAAGTCCCTTGTCTCCAGAAGCTGTGATCAGTGTGACTGATGAAGCTCCCAGGGGCTTCTGACAGAAACGCCCAGCTGCACTGAGGAACCCTGGCCAGGCACGGTGTTCAGATCCGGGCTTTGGGCCTGGAAACAGAGTTGCTGTTAGTCCCTCGGCCCGTCTGTCCTCGCGGGACCTGTGTGGTCTGTGTGCCTAGCGTCGGCTTCCTGGCTGGTGACTCTTTCCTTGTGTGCCGCCTTCTCTCTGACGCAGGCCAGCGGAGCCCACGGACTTCCTGACGCTCTTCGAGGGCAGTCCCAGTGGGAAAAAGAGGCCGGCCAGCCTGAGTACAGCCCCCAGCGAGAAGGGAGCCACCTGGAACGTCCTGGTAAGGTGGCGCGTGCGGCCGCGTGTCCTGGTCTCTGCGATGGGATTGTGGCCTGGTTCCTAATTTGTTCTCACTGCCTTTGCAAAAGGGCACTGCAGGGAGGGTGTCGAGCTTACATCTCACATGGCAGACCCTGGGATATCCACCTGCCCGTGTGAGAAGTCAGGGGCTCCTCCCGTTTGTGGGAGAGGCAAGGAAGGGACGGGGTGGCTGGGTGTGTGCGGGCGGTGTCACGGGCTGAGCTGTCTGACAGGATGACCAGCCCCGGAGCTTCACCTTGCCACCCAATGCCCGGAGTTCCAGTGCCCTTGACTCACCGGTGGGCCCTCGGAGGAAAGAGTGCACCGTGGCCCTGGCCCCCAACTTCACTGCTAACAACAGGTACAACCTGTGCAGGTGCCCACGACGTGCACCGATGGGAGGCTCCTGGAGTGGAGACTGTGTGTGTCTTTGTCTTATTTATGGCTGGTTCAGGGTGCTTTGGAATGAATGAATGAATGAGTGAGTGAGTGAAAGAATGGCTTTCATTCCCAAGGGCACAGACAGGAGGCTGCCAGGTGGCGTCTTGCACATAAGGGGCTCTCGGCCCAGGCTTTGCTCTTACAGCGTTTCAGGCCATGGGGAGGCTCACATGGGGCTCAGAGGGTGGGGTCTGGGGAGGGACCTTGGCCGAGGAGGCTTGTAGGGGGCCTAGGGAAGCCCCAAAATAAATGGACTCCAGGCAGCTGCCTCTGAGCCTTGAAGGAGAGTGTGGGCTCCTTGGGCTAGGCCTCAGAGGACCCATGAGTGGAAGGGATTGGGGACACATTTTTCCTTTGTCATTTAGAGTCTTTGCCAAAGGAATAATCTCAGGGGAGAGACCGTGTGGTCATTCGCCAGGGTTGGCACAGGAAGAATTCTTGCCTTTTTTTCTTTCTTTTTTTTTTTTTTGAGACGGAGTCTTGCTCTGTCACACCGGGCTGGAGTGCAGTGGTGCAATCTCGGCTCACTGCAACTTCTGACTCCCTGGTTCAAGCGATTCTCCAGCCTCAGCCTCCCAGTAGCTGAGATTATAGGCACGTGCCACCACGCCCAACTAATTTTTGTATTTTTTTTTGGAGAGACAGGGTTTCACCATGTTCCCTGGGATGGTCTTGATCTCCTGACCTCATGATCCACCCGCCTTGGCCTCCCAAAGTGCTGGGATTACAGGCGTCACACCCAGCCCAATTCTTGCTTTTTAATTTATTTTTAAGTTAGAAACAGGTTCTCATCTGTCACCCTGACTGGCGTCCACGATCATAGCTCACTGCAACCTCTACCTCCTGGGCTCAAGCCTTTGGAGTAGCTGGGACCACAGGTGCACACCACCACTCCTAGCTAATTTTTAAATTTGTTGTAGAGATGAAGTCTCACTGTGTTGCCCAGGCTGGTCTCAAACTCCTGGGCTCAAGCAATCCTCCCTCCTCGGCCTCCCCCAAAGCCCTGGGATTACAGGTGTGAGCCCCCACACCTGGCCCGAAAATTTACCTTAGTATTATCAGAGTTGCATGTGCATACACAGCGAAAATGTCAAACAGCACCATAGGCTTAAAATGTGGTGCCCCTCCTTCCCCCCCATTGCTGCTCTCCTGCCCCTACCCCCACTGCCCCTCCTACCCCACCCACTGCCCCTCCCACCCACCCCCACTGCCCCTCCTACCCACCCCCGCTGCCCCTCCTACCCCACGCACTGCCCCTCCCACCCACCCCCACTGCCCCTCCACTCCCCCCGCTGCCCCTCCCACTTGTGGCTCCTGCTCCCCAGGAGCAGCGTCTTTTCAAGCTATTTCTTCTGGTGTTTTTGTTTGTTTTTGTTTTTGAGACGAAGTCTCGCTCTGTCGCCCAAGCTGGAGTGCAGTGGCATGTGATCTCGCCTCACTGCAACCTCCGCTTCCTGGGTTCCAGCAATTCTCCTACCTCAACCTCCTGGGTAGCTGGGACTACAGGCGTGCGCCACCACGCCCACTAATTTTTGTATTTTTAGTAGAGAAGGGGTTTTACAATGTTGGCCAGGATGGTCTTGAACTCCTGACCTCATGATCCGCCCCCCTCGGCCTACCAAAGTGCTGGGATTACAGGCGTGAGCCACCACCCCAGCCATCTAGAGTCTTCTTGAAAACATTTATGAATACATGACATGGCCGGGCGCGGTGGCTCAAGCCTGTAATCCCAGCACTTTGGGAGGCCGAGACGGGCGGATCACGAGGTCAGGAGATCAAGACCATCCTGGCTAACCCGGTGAAACCCCGTCTCTAGTAAAAAATACAAAAAACTAGCCGGGCGAGGTGGCGGGCGTCTGTAGTCCCAGCTACTCGGGAGGCTGAGGCAGGAGAATGGCGTGAACCCGGGAGGCGGAGCTTGCAGTGAGCCGAGATCCGGCCACTGTACTCCAGCCTGGGCGACAGAGCGAGACTCCGTCTCAACAACAAAAAAAAATAAAAAATAAAAAATGAATACATGACATGCTGCTCGTTCCGGAGCAGCTCAAACAGCCCTGGTAGGAATATTCACACCACCCAAGTTGGCAAATGAGCCCCGCTCTGAGAACCAGCTGTTGAACATTTGTGAGTGCAGGCTGGTGCCAGGTGCAGGCCAGGCTGGTGCCGGGCGTGGGCTGGTGCCCAGTGCGGGCCGGTGCAGGTGCGGGCTGGTGCCAGGTACAGGCTGGTGCCAAGCACAGGTTTCGTGCAGTGCTCTGCTCTCTGCTTGCCCTCATTCCCATCACATTCTGTTGGTTTAGTTTTGGGCCTCTGACGTGTTGGTCTTTGCCCAGATGTCTTGGTGGTTCTTGTTAAAAGGGAGGTCCTGGGAGTTAGCTGGAAGCCTGTCGCCTGGTGGCTTCACCTCTCTGGGGCACTTGCGCAGAGAGCAGGGCATTGTCGGGTATCCCCACCTACTAGTGTCTGTGGGACCCTTCTCGCAGGCTGAGTCTCTCCAGAGACAAACCCCCAGCCCGCCCCAGGGTTCGAGTCCTGGCTGCCCGGTTGCACTGCTGGGGAGGGGTGGCGGCATCTGTCCTGGGTGAATCACCCACTTCTGCCCTACCCGCAGGGCCAGTTGGGGAGGGCAGGGTGGATGCTAGTGGCTCAAGTGAGGAAGGGGCTTTGCCAAGCAGCCAAATTGTCCCCTTTGCCTCAGAGCCTGTCCGTGCCTGTGGGAGACCGCGTGCCTCCCTGGGGGTATGGGACCTGCCAGCTGCTCGCCCTCCCTCCCCACAATGCCTAGACCCTCCCTTGCGTCCCAGTTGCTCTCTGCTGGCCCTTCTGTTTCTAATCCTCCGGGTCTGCAGATGCCCCTTTCCTGCAGTCTCCCCGTCCCTCCTGTCAGCTTCGGTATCGGTCCTGTCCCCACTCCTTTCTGTGGGTCTGTGGAGGGGCAGAGGCAGAGAGCGTGGCTTCCATCCATTGTGTGGGATGGGGCTTCGCTTCTGTGAGTCTGCTCTGGAAGCTGATTGTGCACTACTGGCCTGAGCGGCTCCCCCTGTCTTGGGCACATCCGGTGTTCACGCCTTGATTCTATCCCCTGCCCCGCGGGAGCCCGTAAGTTGAGCTTTCCTATCCTGGGAAGGACCCCATCATCAGGGCGCAGGCTGTGGAAGGGGCCTGGGGACACTGGACGACGCTGCTGCCAGAACGGGGCAAGCACTGAAGGCCTCTGTCCCCGCCCAGCCCATGTTGCGAGTGTGGCTCTGAGATCTCAGGCGTCCCCTCTGGAGGCCTGACCATTCCTGTCTCTCTTCCGGCCTGGCAGGAGCAACAAGGGAGCCATGGGCAACTGCGTCACCACCATGGTGCACAACCGCTACACCCCCTCGGAGAGGGCACCCCCGCTCAAGAGCTCCAACCAGACTGCCCCCTCCCTCAAGTAAGGTCTTCCGGGGAGGCTGTGGGGCTGCGGGGTCCGACCTCGGCCAGGGCACGCGGTCAGTGCACACGGGGTCCGACCTCGGCCAGGGCACGAGGTCAGTGCACACGGGGTCCGACCTTGGCCAGGGCACATGGTCAGTGCACATAAAACCGCGTGGAGCAGCCGCGAGCCGGGCCCCTGTCCGAGTCCGCCACCCTCTTCTGTCCTTTGGTCAGCAGCTTCCCACAGACAGAAAACAACCCAGATGTGGCGGCACAGGGAGGTCTGGGGCTCACCGTGGGGTGGGGCCCCCAGGAGGAAGCCAGGGATTGTCCAGAGCCCAGAGGGCATCACAGCGGTGGTGGGCTGAGCGGAGCAGAGGAGCCCCCAAGGCCACCACCGCACGGTCTTGCTGGGATTGGGGATGGCCTTGGGTCTCTCAAGTGTCCCTCAGGCTCTGGACTCCTGTGACTTTTGGGAACTTTCTCAATGGAATTTTTTTTTTTTTGAGACAGAGTTTCGTTCTTGTTGCCCAGGCTGGAATGCAATGGCGTGATCTTGGCTGACTGCAAACTCCGCCTCCCAGGTTCAAGCGATTCTCCTGCCTCAGCCTCCTGAGTAGCTGGGAGTACAAGTGCCCGCCACCATGCCCGGCTAATTTTTTTGTATTTTTAGTAGAGATAGGTTTTCACCATGTTGGCCAGGCTGGTCTTGAACTTCTGACCTCAGGTAATCTGCCTGCCTTGGCCTCCCAGAGTGCTGGGATTACAGGTGTGGGCCACTACATCCAGCCTCCCAATGTAACTTTAGTGAGAACTTTTTAAATGCAAAGAGCTTGTTATCCTGGGTACCAGTGAGTGGGACCTTGTCAGGGCACAGGTGGTCCAGAGGCCAGGATGTGGCACAGGAGAGCTGGCCTCGCACCTGCCGCTGTCCCCCTCTGCCCTGGCAGCCGGCCTGCCAGCACCCCTTCCAGGCTCAGTCCTGGGACTGCTGGGAGCAGGCACCTGTGGCCTGTGGGCAGAGCCATTCCCCTGGGTGGTGAGACAAGGCTGTTTGCTTCTTTCCTGTCAGCAACATCATCAAGGCAGCCACCTGCGAGGGCAACGAGAGCAGTGGCTTTGGGAAGCCACCAAAGAATGTCTCAGGTGCCAGCCACTCAGCCCGGAACAATGCTGGGGGCACCATGGGCCTGCCCAGGCGGAAGGAGGTGACAGAGGAGGAGGCTGAGAGGTGACCGTTCTTGGGGCGGTGGGGAGCCTGAGGCCAGAACACAGGGGTGGGCAGGCGTCGGGGTCTTGGCGGCTCACACCTCTGAGGATAGAAATTTGCATTCAATAGTTGTTTTAAAATATTGAGACTGAGCAGACCCCATGTGGCATGACTTTGTTTACATAAAACACCAAGCAAAGGCAAGTTCATCAGAGCAAGTAGAAGGCAGGTTGTAGGGGTGGCAGAGAGGGCTCCTCCAGGGGCAGTGGAACATTCCAGAACTGCACTGTGCTGATGGTCACACAACTCTAGGTTTGCTAAAAATCATTGACTTGTACACTGAAAATGGGCAGATTTTGTAGTATGGAAATTGTACCTCAGTAAAACTGTTACTTAAAACAACGTTAAAGGCAAAGAAGATACAAAACTGAAAAAAGCCAACACCACCCAAAGCGCAAGGGGCTGTGGTGGAGCCTCCTGTGACGCTGACTGTTGGGGGCTGTGTCCCTGCCACTTGCCCCTGGGGAGGTGGAGGGGGTGTGGGCGGGGCCTCCTGTGACCATGACAGTCGTTCCTGGTCAGGAGAGTCGCGGGGGTACCTCCCTGCCTGGACTTTCGGAACCTCCCCCTGGCGAAGCCGTCACCTACCCTGCCGCCCAGTTAGGGCTAGGGAGACCAGGCCTGTAGACGCAGTGGGTGGCATGAGGGAAGGGGGACCAGAAGCCCATGGCTCCTCAAAGCCCCCTACTTCTGCCTGGGGCAGACCGCCCCCGAGCTCGGGCTCACACGTTCTGGGTTCTCTGTTAATGCCTTTGCTGAGAGAATCCACACATGGTCCCGAGAGCCAAGGTGAAGCATTGTTTTTTTTTTTTTAATCAGTTTTATTCAGCATAATTTGTATACAATAAAAGGTGCCCATTGTAAGTGTGCAGTTCCATGAGTTTCCACCAGGGTGTATAGTGCTGTCTGTGGACACAGCAGACCAAGATAAGGAAACGGCCCAGCACCTCCAGGCTTCCCTCGAGCTCCTTCCTGGCCCTGATGCCAGCAGCCACCAGTCTGTTCCCTCATAGTCCTGCCTGTTCTGACCACCCTCTGTGGAGCCACGGCCTGTGGCCTGCACTGGCCTGAGTCCCGGGCCTGTTGCCTGTGGGCAGGGTCCTGCCATCCAGTGTTCACACCGTAGCCAGGTCATGGGCATCTGAACGGTTCCCACTTCCTGGCGATTGTAAATAAGGCCACACAGGCCTGCGTGGATAGACATTTCTTCTCCCCTGGACACCTTCCCAGGAGGAATGTTTTGGGTTTTAGTGGAGCTGGTCCAGGCGGGCTGGTCCTGCCAGGTGAAAAGGGCTACTTGTGTGCAGCCGCCGGCTTCTCTCTTCCCCAGCTGGACCTTCCACCAGCAACCAGCTGGCTCCTGCCAGGGCGCTGGCCTGGTCTTGGCCCTGAGCCCTTCTCTCTGGGCAGGTTTATCCACCAGGTGAACCAGGCCGCTGTCACCATCCAGCGCTGGTACCGTCGCCAGGTGCAGCGGCGCCGAGTGGGAGCTGCCCGCCTGGAGCACCTGCTGCAGGCCAAGCGGGAGGTCAGTGTGGGCGCCTCAGTCACTCCATGCTCCCCCAGGGGGTCTGGCCCAGAATCCCAGGGCTCTGAGTTTCTGGGACAGGTGGAATCAAAGCCTAGGATTGCCCGTGGGTCCTGTCTCTGGGTGCAGCATCCTTCTTGACGCTGGGTCCCTGCGGACAGGCAGGGTGGTCCTCACTGGCAGTCGTCAGGGTCTGGGTGTCGAGAAATGCCTGCTGGGTCCGTCCCAGGCTGGACGGTCTCCAGAGGACACTCTGGGCATGAGCTGCCTCCCCCGTGCCGGAACTGTTGGCCACCTGTGACGCAGCGTGTAGAGCAGAGAAATGGCGGGTTCAAGGTCCTGGTGGGGTTTCACCTTCCCTACTGGCCCTGAGATTCCACGAACTCTAGGGGACTCTGGGGCATTGTGGGGAAGCTTCTAGTCTGGGTCTAGATTCCATCTTCCCGATGTATACACCACATGGCACCAGCTTCTTTGGCAGGAGCAGCGGCAGCGGCCAGGCGAGGGGACCCTCCTGGACCTGCACCAGCAGAAAGAGGCAGCCAGGAGGAAGGCCCGGGAAGAGAAGGCACGCCAAGCCAGGCGAGCGGCCATTCAGGTGCCTGGGCTGACGGCGCAGGGACCTCTGAGCAGTACCATGGCCCAGGCCTGACCATGGGGCCGATGCTAGGGCTCCCTGGGCCCCGGGACACTGAGCCTCAGGGCAGCATGGCTGGGGAGCCTGGGGTCGTCCTCTCCCCCGGGCAGTGCTCAGCGACGCTCCCACTGCAGGAGCTGCAACAGAAACGAGCCCTGAGAGCCCAGAAGGCGATCACAGCTGAGCGTGGGCCGCCTGAGAATCCCAGGGAGACCAGAGCGCCAGGGACGCGGCGGCCTGCTCAGGAGCTGTCCCCCACGCCAGGCGACACTGCCCACCAGGCCCTCAAGGCCAACAATGCTGGTGAGAGTGGCTCTGTGCCCGTGGAGGTGGGCTGGGCTGCAGCCAGGAAGGAGGTGCAGCCCCTGTGGACCTCTCCTCAGCCTCCTGTGCTGCTGCCCGTGTTGGCAGCCCCAGTCCTCGGGATTAGGGGCCTTGGCCCCCAGCTGACCTGACGAGGGTGCCGAGACCTTGACAAACAAGTGGTCCTGGACGTAGGGGCCCTACAGAGCAGAAGGCCCGGAAGGGTGGAAGGGTGGGGTGGCACTCATCCTCCACAGCTCCACACCCAAAAGGCCATGTCTCCCCAGCGGCTCCTCTGCTTCTGGGGTCACCTCCGCCGCCTCCATACCTGGCTCCTTCCCAGGGGTGCCTCCAGAGTTACTGCCCGCCCCGGGATGCTCTCTGTGGGATGATGCTGTGTTCTGCTGTGCAGGTACCGGCCTCCCTGCTGCAGGCCCTGGAGACTGCTGCCTGCTCACCTCCAGTTCGTCCCCAGAACCACAGCAGCCTCCAGAGGACAGGACGCAGGTCTGGGTACAGCTGTCCTTCCCTCCCTTGTGGTTTTGGCTTTAAGGGCTGCGTCTGTGCCAGGGGTGTCCCGAGCTGAGATGTCCCAGCCGCTCCTCTGCTCTAGGGGCCACTCGTGCCCGGAGAGGCCACCCAGGGGGATCTTCTTGTTCTGATGCACGGTGCTGGCTGCCCCGAGGGGAGCCTTCGCTAGGGTGGACCTGTTGGGTTTTTGCAGATGTCCTGGGGTCGGGGGCCCTGCATCCTCATCCACAGAAGAGGAGCTTCCAGCTCCGAGGGGTGACGTGACAGCCAAGGCTCCCAGGCTGCTCCGTGGTGGGGCCAGGTGGCTGCACAGCCTGTTTTCCAGGAGTGGGGTGCTGGGAGGAGTCCCTGGTGGCTAGAGCTGCTCTGGGTTTGAGCAGCTGCAGAGACTGGGTGGGAAAGTCTGAGCCCTGGCCTCACCTTCCAGAGGCTGAATGTCAGGACTGGGGAGCTCCCGCGGCACCTTCGGGGCTCTGCGCCTTGCTGCATCTATCTCCCTGCTCTTCTGCAGGACGTTCTCGCCCAGGATGCAGCTGGGGACAACCTGGAGACGGTGACCCCGAGCAGGGGCAGCACCAAATCCAGAGGGCCCCTGGAGGAGCTGCTGCACACGCTGCAGCTGCTGGAGAAGGAGCCGGAGCCGCTGCCCCACCCCAGGGCCCATCACAGGGGCAGATATGCCTGGGCCAGTGAGGTGACCGCGGTGTGCGCCCCGCCCTGCCCAGTCTGTCCACCCATGCCATCCACACAGAGCATGCGGTGGCTGTAGGGGTTGGGAAAAGGGGGTGCCACGGGCTCCTTGCTTTGGTCGCGACCCTCCCTCCCAGAGCCCAGCCTCAGCTGCCACCTCTGTCCCTGGGGACCCCTAGTCCTCAGGCTGCCCTGACAGCCCCCGATGCTGGTCTCCTGTCCCACAGGAGGACGATGGCAGCTCTCTGACAGCTGACAACCTGGAGAAATTTGGAAAACTCAGTGCGTTCCCCGAACCCCCTGAGGATGGGACGCTGCTCTCGGAGGCCAAGCTACAAAGCATCATGAGCTTCTTGGACGAGATGGAGAAGTCTGCGCAGGACCAGCCGGACCCCCAGCAGGTGGTCGCCCCTTGCCCGCTCCCACCTGGTCCCCAGGGGGAGGAGGTCCCTCGCCAGCCCCGACCTGGTCCCCAGCAGGAGGTGGTCCCGTACCATGTACCCACCCAGTTGTGCAGCCCCCACCACGGGACTCTCTCAGGGTGGAGGTGGCAGGGCCCACATTCCCCAACTGCACCCACCTCCCCGCTGCCCTGAGCCGCCTCCACGAGCCTGTATGTGTGGATAGTTCAGGCCTCCGGAGCCTTGTGTCCTCTGGGCCACCCATTGGTTTGTCCTTGGTGAACACCAGCGGCCAGGCTAAATGGAGCAGTGACATGAACTCATTGTCACAGGGCAGGAAGCTGGGAAGCACAGAACTTTTTAAATGGTTTGTTTTTTATTCTTGAGGCCACGGCCCCCATTTCCTGTACTGAGCAATGAAAATGGCCTCTGCCAGGCCGCCTGCCACCTGCCCTCCGGCTTCCCATGGGCTCCCATGTGCAGCAGCCCCTCTGTCCCCGGAGGGCAGGGCTGCAGGGGCATCGAGTCAGGTCCTTGGCTGCCTCCCTGTCCTCTGCCACTGCTGCCTGACGCTCGGCTGTGTCTGCAGGGGTGGGTGCTGGAGGCGGGGCCCGGGCCCCTGGAGCTGGGGTCCGAGGCGAGCACGTCGGTGATGCGGCTGAAGCTGGAGGTGGAGGAGAAGAAGCAGGCCATGCTGCTGCTGCAGAGAGCGCTGGTAACGCTGCGGGCACTGCTAATTCTAGGCCCTCCTAGCCTCCTACCTGCCGAGGCCGGGCCCACCGGTCCCAGCGTCTCCCTCCTCTGCCCACACCCTGCAGGCGCAGCAGCGAGACCTCACGGTCCGGCGGGTCAAGGAGACAGAGAAGGCATTGAGCCGGCAGCTGCAGCGGCAGAGGGAGCACTACGAGGCCACCATCCAGCGGCACTTGGCCTTCATCGACCAGGTGAGCGGCCTGGGGACCGCAGAGGCCCGGACCCAGCTCGTGGCTCATGGAGACTTCCAGAGTCAGGGGCTTCCCTTTGCCGGTGAGCTTCTTCCTGTGTTGGGGGTCACACAGGTATCTGCTGGATGCATTCCAAGCCTTTCCCGTGCCGTTCCCAGCCGTCCATGCCCTGGAGAGGACACTCCTGTCTTTACCCAGAGCTGCCCCGAGTGAGGGTAGTAGGGGTGTCCCGCTGGCCCCTCGACTCAGTTGCAGCCCTGGTCGGATCCTATTCTGGAGAGAACTCTAGATCTGGGGTCCGTGAGAATAGGGGCCTCCAGGGGCTCCTTGGTGGTCATCACAGGTGTGTCCTGACCTGGGGTCTGGCCTGGGGCCTGCAGTAAGGCTGGTGTGGTCCTAACACCCTTTGGCAGACAGTGGGCCTCCTCTGGGGCTGGGTGATGGGCACGACAAAGCTACCCTCATCCTAGGAATACCCTGACATCACTGCGGGGGTGGGCTGGGGCTTCTCTGACATTTTCTGGGTCCCCCAGCTGAGGACAGGACAGCGGATGCAGGCCTGGGCCCGTGTTTGCAGACATGCCCTCCCACTGGCCCCAGGGTCCATCCACAAACCTAGGAGGGGCAGCCCCAGGAGAGGGCTGCTCTTAGCCTCCCTCGGAGGCTGGGAGGATCTCCTCCATCAGGGGTCCTGCTGGGCTGGGGCCTTGTGCAGCCACCTCACCTCTGGTCCCCAACACAGCTGATCGAAGACAAGAAGGTCCTGAGTGAAAAGTGCGAGGCTGTGGTGGCCGAGCTGAAGCAGGAGGACCAGAGATGCACTGAGCGTGTGGCCCAGGTGCAGGCGCAGCATGAGCTGGTGAGGCTTCACTCCCCACTGCACAGCGTCCCAGGCCGGGCTCACAGGCCAGGCTCAGCTGGCACAGCCCCGAGAACAGGGTCGGACTCGGAGTCCTCATTCCTGCCTCAGAGTGTCAGGGCCACAGCAGTGGGTGGGGCTGTCTGGGGGAGCACCGTGGCACTGAGCTAGTCCACTCCTGCCTCTCTAGCTGCCAGGCTCTGGGGTGGGGCCATGGGCCTGCTGTCACAGATGTGGATGCACAGTCCCTGCCCGGCCACACCACGGTCGCCATGGACCCAGGAGTCTCTGCCTGGCCTGCCCCACTGCCAGGTCCTTGGGCCACGGGACCTGCTCTCTCTACTGACCAGGTGTCGGTGGAGCACTGTGTGGGGCTCTCTGGGGGCCTCAGCCTCCCTGGCTATGCTTCCTACCAGCTTGGGCAGTGATGGTCCCGAGCCCAGGCTCTGGAGTGGGGCTTGGCACTGGCATTTTAAAATCCCTGCACGTGACCGTGGCTGACAGCCGGAGTTGAGGACTGCCAGTCACGTGGAAGAGTGCGGGCTCTGGGGCCATCCCGACAGGCAGTAGCACTCCTCTCTGGGGCAGGGCTTCTGCAGGCTGATGGCTGCCCTCCCGTTTCTCAGGCCACTAAGGTGTGTGACTGGGTGGGCCTGGGCCTCCAGCCTGGCCCCCAGCGCTGGGGAGGGCAGCCATGGCTCTCTGGAGCTGGCGTGTATGTCTCGGGGCAGCACACCCACCCACGAGCCCCAGCCTTGTGCTGGTGGACTTGGAAGCCCGGCCCTGCCTGTGCCCACAGGGTGGTAAAGGGATGGGGGTGTCTTCACATCATTTCTTCCTGACCTGTTCTCCTGCTCACAGGAGATTAAAAAACTCAAAGAACTAATGAGTGCCACTGAGAAAGTCCGCCGGGAGAAGTGGATCAGTGAGAAAACCAAGAAGATCAAGGAGGTCACTGTCCGAGGTGGGCCATCCCCTCCCGCGAGCCAGCCAGGTGTGGGGTGGGCGCTGCGGCCGGGGCTTCTTTTGAGAGGTCCATAATTTCAGGCATTCATGTAGTCTGAGACCTTCCTGGGCAGAGGTGAACACTCATGCCCCAACCGCCCCTGTCACGGCCTCCCCTGCGGCCTCTGCTGTGATCCTAGGGGCAGGTGGGCTCCGCACAGGAGCCTGGCCCGGTCCCCAGCACGCAGGCAGTGGACTGAAACAAGGGGGCTCAGTGCCTCACTTCCTCGGGGTTGGGCTAGGGGAGATTGGGAGTTTGTGGACAACTGTGGCATGTGGACCCTGCCACGGGAAGCAGAGTGAGCCACAGGAAGAAGCAGGTGCAGGCAGGAGGATGGGGCAGGAGGCTGGTGGGTGTTGGGGTCTCAAGGGGCCTCGGACCCTTGGGTGGTGTGCAGGGCTCCCTGAGGCCTGGTCTTCTTGCTCTGGACACCTACTGTCAGGGTGCCTGGGAGCCGTCAGTGGGAGCACCAAGAGTCTCGGGGAGTCCTGAGCCCCGCAGGCTGGGGGAGGCGCCGTGGCCCTGTGGGGGCCTCTTCCCCACTTCCTGGGTGTCGGACTCAGCTGTGCTTCGGGTTGGATCCAAGGAGGCCTTGGGTGGGCGGGGTCCCCTCTGGCCCTGAGACAGGCCATCTTGTGCCAGGGTTGGGCTTCCCGGGCCCACCCAGCTGGACATGGCCCTAGCCAGTGCCCTGCCCCCAGGCCTGGAGCCCGAGATCCAGAAGCTGATTGCCAGGCACAAGCAGGAGGTGCGGAGGCTCAAGAGCCTTCATGAGGCGGAGCTGCTGCAGTCGGACGAGCGTGCCTCACAGCGCTGCCTGCGCCAGGCCGAGGAGCTGCGGGAGCAGCTTGAGCGGGAGAAGGAGGCGCTGGGCCAGCAGGAGCGCGAGCGTGCTCGGCAGCGGTGGGTGGTGGCTCCAGGCCGGTGGGAAGTCGGGGAATCCCCGAAGGTCGGAGTGGGTTTTCCATGTAGAGGTGGGTGAGGGTCTTGGTGCAGCATCCAGGGAGGATGCAGGGCACTTGGCCCTGGAGGGGCCCAGCCTCCTCAGCCAGGCCAGTGTCCTCGGGCTTGTGTCTGCAGTGCATGCCCGCCAAGGTCTGCGGGTTCTGCACGGGTGTTTTCCCAGCGTTAGGGCTCGGAACCCCCACCAGACGTCCGCTCTTTCAGAACTGACCCCAGAGCAGCTGACCCGTAGAGAGGCGGCCTCAAGGCCCCTCCAGCTCTGACCTTGGGGCCCAGGGATGGTCTCTCTCATTCACTCTTTTGGCCTGGAGTCTGAGGGGTGACTCCTGCTCTTGCATCCTGAGTCCTGGGGACCGGGGACGTGCCCAGTGGTGGTCAGGATCTGTGGGCCACAGGGACCAGTGGCAACCCCTCCCACACTGTCTGCACCACCAGGACAGAGCCTGGAAGCCACCTACTCCTGTCTGCCCTGCTGCCTGTCACGGCTGGTCCACCCCAGATGCAGCTTGGCTGGTCCCCCAGTCTCTCCCTGAAGGTGGGGTCAGGACGAGGCCCTGGCACGAGCTTACACAGGTCACGGAGCCAGGCACCTGGCACCCTCAGGCCGGAGGCAGGGGAGGTGGATAAGGCCCCACAAGGCACCTGCCTCCCGCCCTCCATACTCATGGGGCAACGCTGAACAGGGTGAGGCTGGCACAAAGGCTGAGGGAAAAGGGAGCCCAGACGCAGCTCCACAGCCACTTCCCAAAGCGCCACGAGGGCCTGGAGCTCAGAGAATTACGGAGCTTGGCTGATGGGCAAGGTCCTCATGGCCCTGCCTGCCCCCTGGGCGGTGGCTTTGAGGGGCCTCAGCTGCCGAGGGGGAGGGGCTGGTTCCAGACAGGGCCCCAGAGGGCTGCTCTTGAGCTCTGAATCAGGTCGGTGGTTGGCCTGTGCCCCTGCGGTGGGTGGGTCCTGGGACTGCCCATCCCTACCCACCGAAAGTCAGTCCTGACCATCCTGCAGGTTCCAGCAGCACCTGGAGCAGGAGCAGTGGGCGCTGCAGCAGCAACGGCAGCGGCTGTACAGCGAGGTGGCCGAGGAGAGGGAGCGACTGGGCCAGCAGGCAGCCAGGTGCTGCCCAGGGGGCAACATGCCCTCTCCCAGGGACCCTTCCCACCCGACCCCTCACCCGCTGACCTCTCCCATCCCTGACTCCTTCCTCTATGACTGCTCACCTGTTGACTCCTCCCTGGCCACAGGCAGCGGGCGGAGCTGGAGGAGCTGAGGCAGCAGCTGGAGGAGAGCAGCTCTGCGCTGACCCGAGCCCTGAGGGCGGAGTTTGAGAAGGGCAGGGAGGAGCAGGAGCGCCGGCACCAGGTCTATGGCCTGGGAGGCTGTGCTGGGCCTGGCCGGGGGTCTGGGCAGGGTGGGACTGACTAGCCTCTTAATGTCCACCCCCCAGATGGAGCTGAAGGCCCTGAAGCAGCAGCTGGAGCTGGAGAGGCAGGCGTGGGAGGCCAGCTGTGCTAGGAAGGAGGTGGGGGCCTGGGCACCCAGGTGGGCAGGGGTTGGGGGCTGCCCCAGGTGGGCCCTGCTGCCGTGGAATCCCGGAGTCTCGTTTCTGGGAGTCACATCTGGCTACTTGGGGTTGTCGTCTGAGCTGACGCTAGTATGTTGCTTTCAGCCCACATTTTGTGTGGGCTCTGGAAGGGTCAAGGGTGCCTGGGGCGCATCCTCTATGGTCTGAGAACAGGTGTTGCCCCCTCGCTAGGGGCTGCTCCACCTGTGTGCCCCATGGCCAGCCCACCGACACTCAGATGTGTAGAGGGGCACATGCACAACAGAACCCCCCCTTAGTCTCTGGGGCCTTCTGCAGGGGTGGACTTGGCCTCAGTGACAGTCCCACACACATTCTCACCACCCATGCCTGCCGTGAGGCCACAGCCCAGGCTGACCATGCCCGTCACCTGGTTTCACACCCTGGTGGGCTGGGATGTCACCCAGCAGCCAGGCAGGCTGTGGCAGTGGACGCCTCCGGGCCCAGGAGCATGCTCCTGACGCAGGCCTGTGGGACCCAGAGCTGGGCACATGAAACTCGATGGGAGTTTCCAGAGGCTGCCAGGGTAGGATCTCGCTGCCTGGGCTTGGGGGCCCAGGCCCTGCCCTCAGCAACATGGCAAGTCCGACTTTCCCAGCCCATCTGGTAGCAGATGGTGACCTCAGGCTATCATGGGCTGTGGGTCTCTGAGGGAGGGGACCCTGGGCTGTGCATCATGACGATCTCTGGTACGCCTGTGCCCACACTGGGTCCTGACGACAGGACGTAGCACACCCCAGGATGAGGGCCTGGAGAGGGGGAAGGCCCCTTGCTCCACCGTGGCTCAGAACCTGGAGCCCCCCAGGACCCCCTGAGGCTGGCCCTGGCCCCGCGGGCCAGCTCCGGGTGGCAACCCCCTAGGCAATGTGTGTCCCCCCAGGAGGCGTGGCTGCTGAACCGGGAACAGGAGCTGAGGGAAGAAATCCGGAAAGGCCGGGACAAGGAGATCGAGCTGGTTATTCACCGGCTGGAGGCCGATATGGCACTGGCCAAGGAAGAGAGTGAGAAGGCTGCTGAGAGTCGGTGAGGCCCCGCTACGAGTGGGACACGACTGGGTCACCTGCCACGAGTGGGGCACGCCTGGGTCACCTGCCACGAGTGGGGCACGGCTGGGTCACCCGCCACGAGTGGGACATGGGCGGGGCACAACTGGGTCACCCGCCACGAGTGGGACACGGCTGGGTCACCCGCCATGAGTGGGACACGGGTGGGGCACGACTGGGTCACCCGCCACGAGTGGGACACGGCTGGGTCACCCGCCATGAGTGGGACACGGCTGGGTCACCCGCCACGAGTGAGGCACGGCTGGGTCGCCAGCTGGGGAGGCCCGGGAGCCGAGGTGCAAGGACCCATGTGTGACTGGGCTGCAGTGACCCTGCCCTCCCCAAAATGCCAGCATCAAGCGCTTACGGGACAAGTACGAGGCAGAGCTCTCCGAGCTGGAGCAGTCGGAGCGGAAGCTTCAGGAGCGGTGCTCCGAGCTGAAGGGCCAGCTTGGGGAGGCCGAGGGTGAGAATCTGCGTCTGCAGGGCCTCGTGCGGCAGAAGGAGCGGGCGCTGGAGGACGCGCAGGCCGTGAGTGGGCGGGTATCAGGTGGGCAGTGGGCACCCCCAGGCCCCTCCTACATGCATGCAGCCACTTGCTGGCAGCCGGCTCACAGCCTCCTGTGCCCACCCAGATGAACGAGCAGCTTTCTAGCGAGCGTAGCAACCTGGCCCAGGTGATCCGCCAGGAGTTCGAGGACCGGCTGGCAGCCTCTGAGGAGGAGACGCGGCAGACCAAGGCCGAGCTGGCCGCGCTGCAGGCCCGCCAGCAGCTGGAGCTGGAGGAGGTGCACCGGAGGTGGGTGTCAGGGGCTGCAGGGCTGGAGATGGAGGCGGGGCAGGGGAGCAGGCAGGGCCCTTGCAGCTCCAAGCCCCAGGAGGCTGTGGCTGAGGAAGGCCAGGAGATGCAGAGCCAGGGCCCTATATGAAGAGCCTCTGGGGCCTTGGAGACCTGGATCTGTTCTCCTCCTTGGCGCGTAGTCCAGGGTGTTGGCCATCCCTGTTAGGGCACCCGAGTGGATCGTGTCTGGGCCTGGCGAGTTCTCCAGGGAGGCAGCTCCCGGGACCCTGGGCTGGGTGGACAGACGCTGCAAGAGCCAGGCGCTGTAAGATTCCTAGTGAACTCCCTCCACGGGGGTCCTACGTCCTTCCTGTGCCGCCTGCTGCCGTGGGCTGAGAGGTGGGTGTGGGCGAGGCTTCCCACCCCATTTTGGGTACCAGACCTCTCCAGGTGTGGCCAGGGTCACACTCCAGGGGCCTGTGTTGGGTCCTGATTCAACAGCAGGTGGGTTCCCTGGACAGCTGCCTGGCCAGCCACAGGAGTTGTGGTCAGCAGGGCTGGGACCAGGCTGACCAGGCGGCTGCCCCGGGCACCCTGTGCGCTGCAGGCCAGTCTGGGGCCATGGGGCGGGGGCCACGCTGAAGCCCACCACCCACCACACACAGGGTGAAGACGGCCCTCGTGAGGAAGGAGGAGGCTGTGAGCAGCCTCCGGACACAGCACGAGGTGAGCCCCTGTGGCCAGCCCTTCGGGACCTCGGGGCTGGGAGCAGGCCTGACCCTGCGGGTGTGTTGCAGGCTGCGGTGAAGCGGGCCGACCACCTGGAGGAGCTGCTGGAGCAGCACAGGCGGCCCACACTGAGTACCAAGTGACCAGGATGCTGGGAACACTGCTGAAGAACGGAAGGCAGAGGACAGAGGCTGGACATGGCCCGGAGGCCCACGGGGATGCTCACCTGCCCCCTGCAGAGGCCGGTGGTTGAGATGCACATGGCTGAGCACCTGTGGCTGCATTTTAACAGTAAAGGAGGCCGTCGTTTTCAGTGCCTTGAGTGACTGCCTTGTCTTCTCTCCTGGGCTAGAGGCCACCCTAGACCCGCAGGGCAGCCAGGCGTGGGTTTGACTTTCTTCCTCCCACTCCCCTCTCCAGCCCGTGCAGGCTGACCAGGGAATCATGAAGCTTGGCCATCAGCCCCCCAGCTAGCAGCCCCCCACGCTCAGCCAGCAGCTGCCAGCACTCAGCCCGCTGCCCCCCCACGCTCAGCCCGCAGCCCCCCAGTGCTCAGCCCGCAGGCCCCCAGCGCTCAGCCCGCAGGCCCCCAGCACTCAACCCAACCCCCAAGTTCCTGTTCCCTGCCTTGCCCTGGGCCCTGAGACTCAGGCTCCAGTCCCAAGCGCAGGGAATTCCCCATCCCGTTCCTGGCCAGGCGCAGGAGGAGCTCAGCAGAACTCACCCCCTGGGAGGAGCTCCAAGGGCCCCGCCCCGGCCCTGCAGGTGATCGAAGCTTACGGCCACCAGTGTGCCCCTACGGCTGGGAGACTCCAGAGGGACAGGAAGCCCTCCCCTCCCTGCTATGTGTGACAGCCTGGAGCTCTCAACAAATGGGGATGGACAGGGCCCACCCTTGAGGAAGGAGCACTGGGGAAGGTCCCAGGCAGGGGAGGGCAGGAGAGGGTACCAGGTCCCCCACTGGCCCAGGGCATCTGTTCACACCCAGCCTGGTGCTCAGCCCAGGTCAGCTTGGCCCGGTCAGCTCAGAACCTGCCCTGAATCCTCGGGGGGCAGCCCTCCCTCCACCTCTGTCTACACTGAGCAGGAAGTGAGTGCTGGACGCCCACTCACTGGGATGGGAGGTCTGAAGTCACACCTGAACGCTTGGTGGGAGACAAGGGTCCCCGAGCAGGCCGCACTGTCCTGGGACCGGGCTTTGGGGTCGCTCGGGCTGCCATGCCACACTGTTCCAGCGTCTGCGCCGGGTAGACCCATCGTCCCTGAGCCTGTCTTCCCACCTGCGGCGTGGCTAGGACCTCCCTGGCCGCAGCGGCTGCTGGGCCTGTGCCTGGGGTCCTGGGAGGCCCCCTGTGGAGCAGAGGTGCTGCTAGCTGCCCAGGCCTACTCCGAGACCCTGCCTGGGGCTTGCCTTCCCCCAGGAGGGGCTGGCCAGGCTCAGGTCCTTGTGCCCAGCACCATCCTACTGGCCAAGCCACTGCCCTGGACACAAGGCATGTCCTTGTCTTTACATCTTTATCCTTCCAGATGGCATCATCCCTGGTCCCCATGCTGGCTTTGGTGACCAGGGATGTGTGTGAGATGGGCCTTGTCCTGCATCTAGTGTGGGTCCCCCGCCTGGCAGGGGGTGCAGGCCACTGAGTCCCTCTCGCTCACCACCCCCCAGGTTCCCAGGTCCAGGCCTAGACTAGGGCCCCAAGCCAGGAGGAGCTCAGGACCTCGGGGGTGAGGCTAGGAGAACGCCCCTAACGGACAGGGCCCAGGCAAATGTGGCTTCAGGGGACTGTGCAAATCATGCTTGAGGACCTGGGGCATGGGGGGAGGCCCCAAAGGGCCCCAAGATGTTGGAATCAGAGCTGGAGGCTCGGGCTGGAGCTGTGTGTGGCACTGGGCTGGGTATGTAGGGCACAGGACAGGTCAGTGTAGGTCCCTGGGTCGTGGTTGGTCATGCAGAACCACTGCTGGGCCTTCCTCCTTTTGCAGACAGGGCCAGGCCTGTGTGAAGGTGAAATGCACAGCAGGGACAGTGCCTAGCGGGGTGGGAGGGGCGGCTTCCACCGTCCCCTAGGTCACTGTGAGCCTTGCTTGTCTTGGACACTCAGGCTCAGCTCAGCGGCCACCCCACTCCCAGGGCCTGCTCCTGGGCCAAGGTGAGACCCAGGTACCTCCTGGTGAGGCTGCGGGCAGGAGCTGAGGATGACAGCCGCATCCTTTACGATGAGTTGCTGTTGGCCAGGCCCCATGCTGAGGACAAAACTCTGGGGGCCTCACCAAAGCCTGTGTTGGGGCAGTGGCCCCCAGGGACGATGGGGACACTGGCTGCAGGGTGCTGTGAGCTGAGCCACTCAGCTGGGCTTTAACTCCAGAACGTCACCCAAATGTGAGCTCAGCTGGCCAGGCAGGCTCTGAGAGTGGGCGGCTGTAGATCTCAGGTCCTGGGGGCCCTACACCTCCGTCACCGCAGCTGAAGCCCCCAGGAGCCGGCTCCCAGGAGTAGTGCAGGGCCACGTGGGGAAACCAAGCTTTCTGCTGTGGCACATGTTCGGGCGCCCTGGCTGCAGAAAAGGTGTTTTTATCAGTGAAACGGCTGCGAATTACTAAACTAAGTTTGTTTACAAGGTCTCCAGCAGGATGCACAGGGTGACTCCACAGAGATAGTGAGAAGTGGCCTTGGGACACTCCTTATGGCCAGAAAAGGAGAGAAAATCGGGTGTGACCTTCCGCTGGGGGCATCCGCAGCTTCCCAGCCCCTGTCTTATGGGTTTTTCATTTGCTCGTTTGTTTCTTCTTCATTCCTGAGTCCTTCATTTGTTCACAAGGACGTGCGGAGAGCCTTTTGCATTTGGGGCCACCTCTGGATTGTTGCATCTCTTGGATTTTGTTTTTTATTGTCTTAATTTTTAAATTTAAATTTGATTAATTTATTTCTTTATTTTGAGACAGAGTCTCTGTTGCCCAGGCTGGAGTGCAGTGGCATGATCTTGGCTCACTGAAACCTCCGCCTCCCGGATTCAAGTGATTCTCCTGCCTCAGCCTCCCAAGTAGCTGGGATTACAGGTGTGCGCCACCAAGACGGCTAATTTTTGTATGTTTAGTAGAGATGGGGTTTCACCATGTTGGCCAGGCTGGTCTTGATCTCTTGACTTCGTGATCCACCCACCTTGGCCTCCCAAAGTGCTGGGATTACAGGCATGAACCGCCGTGCCCGGCCTAGTTTTTATTTTTTGAGACAAGGTCTTGCTCTGTCACCCAAGCTGGAGTGCAGTGGCGCATTTATAGCTCACTGCAGCCTCGAACTCTTAGCCTCAAGTGATTCCCCCCGCCTCAGCCTCCCAGGTAGTGGGGACTACCTGGTAGTGGGAAACCATGCCCAGCCACTTTTATTTTACTTTTGTAGACAGTCTCACTGTGTTGACCAGGTTGGTCTCAAACTCCTGGGTTCACGTGATCACGCCACCCTGGCCTCCCGAAGTCGAATTACAGGTGTGAACCGCCATACCCAACCTGTTGGTTTTTAATTCAGATTTTCGGTGAATGGACTGGTACTGAGTATCATTCCTGTCTCTGTGGTGCTCTCCAGCTGCGTGGCCTCAAGTGTTGTGCTGATGAGAAGCGTTTTCCTGAGAGGCTGGAACTTTGAGGAGGGGGCCTGTCTGCCGGGCGGCTTCACCTGGACAGGGGTGCCTGGGGAAGGGGGCTGAGATGGCATTTCTCTTCCCTGTGGGGAGTGGAGTGTGGGAGGCTGGGAGTGCGGTGGGCAGGGGGCGGCTCTGTGTTCCAGGGGCAGCTATTAAGCCCCAGCCTTCCGGGAAAGGCCCCAGGTCGAACCTGTTGCCCTGAGCCTTCCAGCTCCTTCTGCTCCAGGTAGTTCTAGTGCCCAACAGATGGCAACACAGGAGGGCTTCACCCAGCAAGATACTGTGGAGGTCCCCAGGGGGGTGGAGGGGTCTCTGAGTCACGGTGGGGGGCACCCCGAGTCTCACCATTAAGAAAGCTGGACTCCCTTCCCCCAGCTGGGTCACTTCCCTGTCTAGGTTGGTGAGCTGTTGGGGGTGGGGGAAGGGCTTCGGGGTGGGGCCAGACCCTAGAAGCACAAGTGGACTCTGCCTGGGTTTCATTCCACCCCGATCTGGCTCGCCGCCCTCATGGGCTCCATTCGTTCCCTGGCAGAGCCTGCATCTTTGAGAGAGTTCACATCATCAACCAAATCATCTAAGGCATCTGTCGGTGGCAGGCCTAGAATTTGGGGTACAGCAATTCTCCTGCCTCAGCCTCCCAAGTAGCTGGGACTCCAGGTTACCACACCCAACCCCTCGAGGGCTTTATGTTCCAGCAGGGGAGACGGAAAGAAAGCGGGAAACTTAATATTTCACAATGCGCACCTTTATTTCTGCCCCTCCTGCGAGCTTCCTTTTTTGTTCTTTTTCTAACTTCTTGGGAAGGATACTTAGAACATGGATTCCCAGGCCCTTTTCCTTTGGAGTCTGTGCATCTAAGACTGAGTTTCCCCCAAGGCACCGTTTGAGGGGCAACCACAAGTTGACGTGTTGTATTTTCATTCTTCTTTGGTGCAAACCATTTTCAAATTTGCAGGGTGGTCCCTTTGAACCATAGGCTGTTTAGAACTGCGCTGCTTTTTTTCTCTTTTAAATTTCTAACTTAGCTTCTGTATGGTCAGAGAATGTTCCGTATTATTTCAGTCCTTTAACTTGATTGCATCTCACTTTAGGGCCCAGCGTTTGGACAATTTTGGTAAATGCTTTACATATTTAAAAATAATGTGCGTTCTGCAGAGACAGGGGTTTCACCATGTTGGCCAGGCTGGTCTTGAACTCCTGACCTCAGGTGATCCACCTGCCTCAGCCTCCCAAAGTGCTGGGATTACAGGTGTGAGCCACCGTACCCGGCCCCTTCTTTTTATTTTCAAACTTTCTAAGGCCTCTTTGAGCACAGCGCGAAAGCTGTCCTGGACAGTTCAAAACCAGGTTTGGCTGGTGTTGGGCTGGATCTGGCCCTGGGACTGACTTTCGCCAGCCCCCTGTCTGGTGGACTCACTGTGGCTCTGGCTGGCAGGGAGGAGAGGGGCTGATGCTGGGCTCTGCACTGACTGTGAGGGCAACCTCCAGTTGGTGAGGCCGGGTTGGGTTCTCTGCTCTTCTTACTCCCACTGGGTAGCCCATAGCAGCTGCAGCCAAAGCCCCTCCTCCCGGACAGGCCCTGGACAGCAGGAGGCCGCCCGGCGCCCTCTCAGTCCCGCTGCTGACTGGCAGATGCCCAATGGGGCAGCCCGTGCCGCCTGCACTCGCCTCTCGGAGCTCCCCTGCTCTGGATCTTAGCACCTATGCTTTGTTTGCGCATAATAAACGCATACACACGTGAATGTCATAGTGTATTAGGGGACGGGGAGTGCTTTGGGGAAAAGATCTGGTCCAGGGGGACGCAGGATGCTGGCGAGGGTGAGTGAAATATCAAACAGGGCAGGTAAAGACAACCTCGGGATGCGACATTTGCAGAAAGCATCAAAGGAGGAGATAGTCTGCCTCGCAGCTGGATGTCTAGGGAATGGCGTGCCAGGCTGAGGGCTGGAGGCACAAAGGCCCCAGGGCAGGGTGGCTGAGGAGGCAAGGGGGCCACGTGGCTGCATCAGGAGGGGCAGGACCTGGGGGTCTTAGGTCAGAGGGACAGTGGGAGCCAGAGTCCGTGAGGCCCCTAGCGTCACCCTGTGTGAGAGGAGAGCCCTGGAAGGGTTCCGAGAGGGAGCCCTCCAGACACCAAGTTGAGGAAGGACCTTCAGAGGGTAGAGGTGGAAAGACCAACCAGGGGGCTGTGGTGGTTGCCCAGGTGAGAGTGACCGTGGCCAGGGTGGTGTGGGCAGTGGGCTCTGTGTGTATTTCACGATGGAGCCTGTAGTTACCTGCGAGTAGGCCGTGAGGATGGCGTGTGGATCAGCCTCACTCTTTTTTTTGTTTTTAGTTTTTTTTTTGAGACGGAGTCTCGCTCTGTCGCCCAGGCTGGAGTGCAGTGGCCGGATCTCAGCTCACTGCAAGCTCCGCCTCCCGGGCTTACGCCATTCTCCAGCCTCAGCCTCCCAAGTAGCTGGGACTACAGGCGCCCGCCACCTTGCCCGGCTAGGTTTTTTTTTTTTGTATTTTTTAGTAGAGACGGGGTTTCACCGTATTATCCAGGATGGTCTCGATCTCTTGACCTCGTGATCCGCCCGTCTCGGCCTCCCAAAGTGCTGGGATTACAGGCTTGAGCCACCGAGCCCGGCCAAGCCTCACTCTTGCTGCCACGACAAGTAGACCCTGACATTGCCACACTCGCCCCTGGAGCAGCTCTGTTCTCACTCCCGTAAGCCCAGCAAGGGTTCACCTGATGGGCAGGTGTCTTCCCTTCTTGGGTGAGCTGGGACTCAGGCTCCCAAGACCCTCAGTGCCACCAGCCCAGAGGGCCTGGAGTCCGTGTGGCTAGTGAGGAGCTGGAGGCCGACACCCACATCCACAAATAGCACCAAGGGGACCCAGGCTCCTGCTACTCACAGGACCTCAGGGCTGGGAACTGCCAGGGCCAGGGGCCCTTAAGCCACCAGATGAGGGGCTCCAGGTAGGCGAGTGTGGGTGGGACAGAGGACCAAGGACTGGGCTGGGGTCCCGCTGGAAGCACTAAGCGGGGAGAGGAGCACCATCAAGGGAGACAGCCGGGAGATAGAAGGGCCCCGCCTGGGAGCCTGAGCAGGCAGGAGATGGGGGCAGAGGGTCTGCCGGGTGCTTCGGCCTGGAACAAGGCCCCTGCCAGGGGCACCCGGGGGCTGCAGGTGTCCCCCTACTGCGTTCAGGTGTGAACTGGGAGTGTGTGGCCCCGGCCAGGCCCATTGCAGATTGGAAAGGGGCTCTTCAGGGGTTTGGGCCACAGAGCACCATGTACCCTGCAGACCAGAGGCCCAGCTGGACGGAATCTCGCTGCAGGGTCGCCCTTAGGGGCTTCCCACAGCCAGGTGGGGCTGGGGGATGGGAGAAGGCGTCTTCCTTCCCCCCCTCACATGCCCGCCCTGCCCCCCAGCCATTGTCACCCATGGCCCTAATCCTGCCCCCACCCCAGTTCACACCAGCACCCCCAGCAGACACACCAGGCTGCGTCATTCATTTAATGCTGCTTTTCCATTTTCCGGCAAAAGCTGGGTCCGCCCTCACAGCTGCCTCCTCTTACCCAACAGCGTCTGCCCAGGTGTGTGGTCACCCTGAGTTAACCCATGGGAACCCCTCAGCTGGCCAGGGCTGGTCATGGTGCTACTTCTTCTTCGGAATTTTCTCCTTTTTGATCAATTCAGAAAATTCTAGAGCAGGAGACCAATATCTAGTTAGTACCCCTGTTTTGTGTCCCCCAATCCCTGTAAGTCCTTTAACTCTCAAAGGAGGCAGAGGGAGTGTGCCTGGACGACACAGTCCCCAAGCCCTCGAGCAGGGACCAGGCCTCCAGCCTGTCTGGCCGGGGCCCCACGCTGGAGCTGTTTGCCCTGGGCCCGGCTGCTTGGTCGTGACGAGTTGACCCCGGCCGGGGACTGGGGACTTGCAGTGGCCTGGGTCTCTGCAGAGACTCTCAGGAATTCCACCAGACCCTCTGAGAACAGGTGCTCCTCCTATGATCCTCTCTTAGTGGGGAAACTGAGGCACGGAGCAGCTGGGGGGCCTGGGTTCTAAGAGGGGCCAGGCTGTGCGCCAAGCCTTGTGGCTCGCACAAACCAGGTTTGCTGGGGTTTCCAGACCCAGGCAGATGAGGACAGGGCCCATGGCTGGGCAGGGGGTGTCTGGAGGCCCAGCCCACCTCGTGTGCCCTCTGCCCTCCAGGCCTGTGGCCAGCCACTGGGGAGTGAGATGGCCCAGAACTCAGGGCAGCCATGGAGAGCCTCAAAGACCGTGGGCCCCCCAGAAGACAGCATCCCCGAGCCCAGAGACCCCATACCCGCTGGCTCCGCCACAGCTGGCCTTCCCAAAGCCCTCCCGGCCACCCCTCTGCAGTGGGGCCCTTGGCCCAGGGGAGAGCCCCTCGGCTCCTGGCCCAGCCCAGAGCCCTGAGCCTGGATTTCCTCATCTGTGAGTTGGGTGCTGGTGCCCTCAGGGTGAGGCCATGGGCAAGGGTCGTGGCCTAGCAGGGGAAGGAGGGTCCTGAGGATACCCTGGCTGTGCTGCCCCCACCTTCGTAGTCGATCCTCCCGTCCCCGTCTGTGTCCGCCACCTGGATCATGGCCTCAGCCTCCTCGTCTGTCAGCGGGGCAGTGGGCCCACTGCTGGGGATGATGCACAGGATGTACCTGGGGCCGAGGGGTCTCGAGTCAGTGCCAACGGGCTTCCAGCCAGTGCCCAGTGGCTCACGAGCCGTTCACCCCCGACTTTGTAGGCGAGGACACTTCGGGCTGGGAGCCTGGGCTTGTGGGCCTCCTGGGCCTCTAGCCGGTTCTGGCCCAGCCCTGCCAGCTACGAGGCTAGCCGGGACCCGGTGGGGGAAAGCCAGGTCTGCCAGGTGGGCATTTGGTGTGGTCTGGGTGGCTTGGGCCCCACCCCTCCCCGGCCGCCGGCTATTACTTGATCTCGTTCCACTCAATGAAGCCACTCCTGTCCTTGTCCAGGGCCTGGAAGGCCTCTCGGATGGCTTCGTCCAGCTGGCCTGAGGCGTGGAACTTGCGCATGTGCTCAAAGAACTTGAGGTAGCTGTAGGATCCTGGGGCAACCAGGCTGGGCTCACGGAGGGGCCGACCTCACTCCCGCCAGGCCTCCAGGGAAGACCCCGCCCTGGGATGGGGGCTGCCAGGTCCTGCACCCCCATGTCCCCGCCCACCGCAGGTCCTGGGGTCCTGAACCCATCAGCCCCGAAAAAGAGGTGAGGTCTCCTGACCACAGCTGGGCTGGATGGGTGGGGGCTGTGCTGGGCGGGGCATGCTGTACCGTGGTGTCTCATGTCCGTGGGCAGCAGCTCAATGTCCTTGTCTGATAGGGACGTGCCCATGGCCAAGGCCATCTTCTTCATCTGGGAGAAATCCTCGTCCATCCTGGTCCTGGGGTGGATAGGGAGTCAATTCATGGGGTGCACACATGGATTGGGGGTGCTGCTTGGGCCAGAGCAGACGTAGATGCCGCATGGTGCTGGGTCCTGCCTTAAAGTGGGAACGATGACAGGCGTCATAGTGTTGGCATCGTGGCAGGGCCCCTGAGACAGGCTGGGATCCCAGCCAGGCAGGTGGGGGTCTGGGCACAGGCAGAGGGGCCAGCGGGAGGGGCCGGGCCATCCTGTGGCCCGCACGGCAGCACCTTGTGACCTGCTGGGCTCTCGGGTTGCTGTCCCCAGCGGGGGCTGGGTTCTGGGGCTCAGCACAGCAGCTATCTCAGAGCGCAAGGAGCAGCAGGTGTCCCAGGCTTCTTGGCCCTCTTGAAAGTTCACGGGGTGGTAGAGCCTTCTGGAACACTCTTGCTGCCAGGAGGGGCGGCCTGTGTTCTCGAATGGGGCTGGGCAGTGGCCAGAGGCATCTCTGCTCTCCTCTGGATAGAGAGGCCATAGGTCAAGGGTTGCAACCCAACCCTGGTGCCCCGGGGGTGTGAGGGGTGCCAGCTGCAGCCCTTGGACCAGGTTCTGCTCCCCAACCCATGGTGCCTCCAGCTGCCATGTGACATGGGGAGACACCTACCCCTTCACGGGGTTGTGCGAGGAGCCAGGAGAGAAGGGAGATGGTGGGGAATGGGCTTGTCTGCTGCTGTGGGGCTGGAGCTGGGCCCCCAAGGCCCCTGCAGTGGCTGATTCCCCCAGCCAGCAGGGTGGTGGTGAGCAGGCATGTGGGGCAGGCCTGGGCCTCCAAGGCCCTCAGGACAGGCCCTGCCCCACTTCATTCAGAGCTGGAACTCTGGTTCCCCTCCTCCAACCCTGGCATCTGGGGGACCCGTTCTGGAAGAGAGGACACCTGCCTACCACTTGGGGCCCCAGGCCCAATGTCACCTCCTTTACAGAGGAGGGGCTGGGCCAAATTCCATGCTAAATGTGGCCGAGCCAGGAACCAATGTCCCATCTGCCGAGCGCTGGGGGCACCCCTGGGCTGGGCTCGTTCACCACCCCCAATCCCACTGCTTTCAGGGGTGCCCCCAACAAAGGCAAGGGAGCCTGGGATCCGGGCTGGAGACAGGGTGGAGGCAGGCCTGGAGCTCCAGACTGCTGGTTTATTTATAGCTCCTGCATCCCCAGCCCGGGCTGCAGTTTAACAGGATCCAAGTGAGCCAGGATGTCCTGCGGGGGGAGGCTGCGGGACACCACACGAGCTATCCTTAGGCCCTGCCTGGACTCGGGGGGCTGCCCTCAGTGCCGGGAAAGGCCCTGCCGAAAGGCCTCTTTTTCCCTACTCCCTTTACCCACCCTCCACAGCTGGAGCTCCTGTAGCCTCCAGGCTGGGCTAAGACCCCTCAGAGCACACACCTCCCCAGCATTGCTACATCTGGGTTGCCCCGCCCCGGGCCATTCTGGACCTTCCATTCTTGGAGGCTGTGGTCTGCCCACAGCAACTAGCCTTTGCCACCCAGTTGCCAAGGGCAGATGCTGAGATGAGAGAGGCTTCTCGGGGGAACAGGTGATGGAGGCAGTGGGATCCCTCTGGCAGGGCATGGGGACCAGAGCCGGCTCTGTGTTCCTGCTGGAGTCTGGGGGCCAGAGGCCTTGGACCCGCTGCCCTGCCAGCCACATCCCATCTCCATCCCCACTCAGAGCCTGGGGGCCTAGGGGCAGAGTGAGCAGGTCCAGCTCCCTATGCAGAGGCCCCAGCTCTCAGCGCCTCTTGTAGTCGTGCCCACAGAGGCTCGCGCCAGTGCACGCGTGCACGCACATGTGCCCCACAGGACCAGGCACGTGCAGCTGTCTTCCATCCGGGGGCCCCCTTGGGGCTCATAGTGGTGATACTGGCAGGAAGGGTCATTCCTTCTCTTTCCACTTCCTTTCCCTACCTTCCCTGGGCTCCCTGGGGTCTCCCAGGGCCACCCTTGTCCTGTGGATGAAGAGGAGGCCCCCAAGTTCCCACCATCCAGCTCAGATAACTTCAGCTGCCTGGGACCCACACCCCTCCTTGGCAGGGCTCACCTCTGGCTTCTTTTGAGAGATCTGGGAAGGTGGTTCAGGCGGGGGTGCGGAGAGGCCCAGGGGCTCCAGCTTTTATACCTGCACGCCTGTTTACATCTTGGGGCTGCAGCTGTCCTCGCCCCTCCCTGGCACTCCAGCCTGGCACAGGCAGCTCCCAGGGGCTCGCAGGCACTTGGTGTGTCCACACTGGGCTGGGCAGACTGACCCTTAACCGCGCCTGGCCTCCCCAAACCTGGGGTGGAGTTAGGGAGGAGCAGAGGGCACCAGTGAGCCGGTGAGCGGGTGACAGAGGCCAGCTGGGCAGACAGCAGCTGAAAACCTGGGGTCAGAGGGGCTGAGGGACCTGCCCAAGGTCACGGGGCTGGAACCCAGGCCTCAGGCCTCCAGTGCAGTGGGTTGTACACAGTGGGAGGGGCTGCGGGCGGTGCGTGGGTGCAGGGAGATTGAGGCTGGGGACCCTGCCCCCCCAGCTCTGGTGCAGGAAACAGGCTCCAGGGCCAGGCACGTGAGTAGGGTTTGAAGGGGCAGCCAAGTGGGTGCTGCAGCCCAGCCTGGAGGCTTGGGCCGGAGGGAAGGGGCACAGCACAACCTGCAGGCTGGTGGGAGTGGGGAGGCTCCAGGTTCCTACGAGACAAAGCTTATCCAGGCCAGGTCCTCCTCACAAACCACGGTGCCTCCCCTGCTGGGGGGCAGGGAGGGCCAGGGTGATCCCTGGCTGGCTCTGAATATACCAGGGGCACGGTCCCCTTCTGCCAGGGAGGGTGGTGCTAGCAGCCCCGCCCCGTGGGGTGGTCATGCTGGGCACGGCAGGTCTGTGAGCAAGCCAGGGACGGTGCTGCCTGCCGGGGTGGGGGGCCGGGCTTTCTACTGGAGGCCACGGGACCGCCAAGGCCTTCTACGTAGGCCATGGTAGCCTGCTCATTTTGGAGGTGTGAGGATATTGTCCCCACTAATGAAGGTGACAGTCATGATATGTGACAGGTGACAATGAATGTAATAACAGTGTCATCTGCCATTGGCAGGGCCCCAGGGGTCTCGGACTGCCACAGCAGCCTCTTGAGGGAGGCTCCATTATCCTCCTCCTTCAAGAGACCCCAGGAGCTAAGGAGACAAACCCGGTTCCATGTGGTCCCCGACGGGGTTGCAGGGCCCATCCCAGCTGGGTATAGAGGTCGGGGCCACCTGGAGCCTCAGGTCGGATATCAGGGAGATGTCCAGGCCGGGACAGGGAAGGGGACACTGGTGGATCCTCCCAGGTCACTTTCCCAAAGGGCTGAGCCCTCCCTGGCCCCAGCAGCAATTAGTGGCCAGTAAAATTCTTGCCCAACTTTGGCCTTAAAATGAATGTGATTGTTTTAATTAGGATGATTGAAATATTATCTGTAATAACTTTTGGATGAGATGAAGCAGTTAGGATTATTACAGAATATTTGGAATATGCAAGCGAACACGATGGAGATAAAGTCACCTGCAGAACACACTTTTGATGCTGGAGAATGTCCAGACTCGGTGGGTGCCTTTTCCTCCATTTCCTTAGTGCTTTTCTTCTTTCTTGTTTGCCTTTTTATCATGATAAAATTCACATAGCATAAATTTACCATCTTTGCCCTTTTTAAATTGCTATTATTGATACAGTGTCTTACTCTATCACCCCATCACCCAAGCTGGGATACAGTTGCACAATCTGGGCCCTGCAACCTCCGCCTCCCAGGTTCAAGCAATTTTCCTGTCTCAGGCTCCCAAGTAGCTGGAATTACAGGTGCATGCTGCCACGCCTGGCTAATTTCTGTATTTTTAGTAGCGACTGGGTTTCACCATGTTGACCAGGCTGGTCTCGAACTCCTGACCTCAGGTGATCTGCCTACCTTGGCCTCCCAAAGTGCTGGGATTACAGGCGTGAGCCACCGTACCCGGCCACCTTTTTTTTTTTTTTTTTTTTGAGATGGAGTTTTAAGCCAAGTGTGGTGGCTCACGCCTGCACAATCCCAGCACTTTGGGAGGCCAAGGTGGGCAGATCATCGGAGGTCAGGAGTTTGAGACCAGCCTGGCCAACATGGTGAAACCCTGTCTCTACTAAAAATACAGAAATTAGCCAGGGGTGGTGGTGCGAGCCTGGAGTTCCAGCTACTCGGGAGGCTGAGGCAGTAGAATTGCTGGAACTCGGGAGGCAGAGGTTGCAGTGAGCTGAGATTGTGCCACCGCACTCCAGCCTGGGTAACAAAAGAAGACTCTGTGTCAAAAAAAAAAAAAAAAAAAAAAAAAGGGTGAATAATACTCCATTGCATGGTTGGACCACATTTTGAGTATTCATTCATCTGTTCATGGACCCTAGATTTTTCTTCTACCTTTTGGCAATTGTGAATAATGCTGCTATGAACATGGGCGCACAAATGTCTCCCTGAGAGCCTGCTTTCAGTTCTTTTGGGATGATAACCAGAAGTAGAATTGCTGGCTGATGCGGTTGTTCTAATTTAAGTGTTTGAGGAGCTGCCATAGTGTTTCCATGGCAGCCGCACTGTTTTCCATTCCCACTAGCAGCACACAGGGGCCGACTGCCCCACATCCTCACCAATACTTGTGATTCTCTTCTCTGAGGGTTTTTTTTTTTTTTAAATAGCAGCCATCCTAAGGGGTGTGAGGTGGCATCTCATTGTGTTTTGTTTTGTTTTCATTTTTGTCTTTCGAGATGGAAATTTGCTCTGTCACCCAGGCTGGATTGCAGTGGCATGATCTTGGCTCACTGCAACCTCCGCTTTCTGGGTTCAAGTGATTCTTCTGCCTCAGCCTCCTGAGTAGCTGGGATTACAGGCATGTGCCACCTTACCTGGCTAATTTTTGTATTTTTAGTGGAGATGGGGTTTCACCATGTTGACCAGGCTGGTCCTGAACTCCTGGCCTCAGGTGATCCACCCACCTTGGCCTCCCAAAGTGCTGGGATTACAGGCATGAGCCACCCTGTCCAGCCCTCTTTGTAGCTTTGATTTCCATTTGCCTCATGATTAGTGATGGTAGGCATCTTCTCATGGGCTTATTAGGCAGTTGATACCTTCTTTGGATAAATGTCTATTCAAGTCCTTTGCCCATTTTTGAACTGAATTTTGTTTATTTGTGATTAAGTTTTAGGAGTTCTTCATATATTCTCTCTAAATTTCTGGTTATTAATCTATTTTCGGATATATGATTTGCAAATATTTTCTGCCATTCTTTGGGTTGCTTTTTTAGTCTGTTGATAGTTTCTTTCGACCCACAAGTTTTTTTAATTATCATGAAATCAAAGTTGTCTATTTTTTTCTTTTGTTGACCGTGCCTTTGCTGCCATATCCAAGAAATCTTGTCAAATCCCATGTCATGAGGCTTTTGCTCTGTTTTCTTTTAAGAGTTTCATGTTTTACATTTAGGTCTTTGATCCATTTTGAGTTATTTTCATATATGGTGTTAGGTAAGGGTCCAATTTCATTATTTTGCATGTGGACATCTAATTTTCCCAGCACGATTTGTTGAAAGACTGTTTTTCCCCATTGAATGGTCTTGGCACTCTTGTCAACAGTTGTTGGACCATATTATATAATATGAAGGTTTATTTGTGGGCTCTCTGTTCTTTTTTTTTTTTTTTTTTTTTTTGAGACGGAGTCTCGCTCTGTCGCCCAGGCTGGACTGCAGTGGCTGGATCTCAGCTCACTGCAAGCTCCGTCTCCCGGGTTTATGCCATTCTCCTGCCTCAGCCTCCCGAGTAGCTGGGACTACAGGTGCCCGCCACCACGCCTGGCTAGTTTTTTGTATTTTTTTTTTTTTTTTAGTAGAGACGGGATTTCACCATGTTAGCCAGGATGGTCTCGATCTCCTGACCTCGTGATCCGCCCATCTCTGCCTCCCAAAGTGCTAGGATTACAGGCTTGAGCCACCGTGCCCAGCCCTGGGCGCTCTGTTCTCTTCCATTGGTCTATATGTCTGTCTGCCTGTGAGTACCATACCATTTTGATTTATGTAGCTTTGTAGTGAGTTTTGAAATCAGGAATTATGAGTCTTCCAGCTTTGTTCTTCTTTTTCAAGATTGTTTTGGATATCTTGAGCCTCTTGAGATTCCATATGAATTTTAGGATGGGCTTCCTATTTCTGCAAAAGTCACTGGGATTTAGATAGGGATTGTGTTGACTCTGTAGATCACTTTGGGAAGTACTGACATATTAACACTATTAAATCTTCCAATCCATGAACATAGGATTCTATTTATTTTTGTGTTTCTATTTATTTATGTGTTCTTTAATTTCTTTCAGCAATATTTTGTAGTTTTCATTGTGCAAGTCTTTCACTTCCTTGGTTAAGTTAATTCCTAATTATTTTATTCTTTTTGATGGTACTATACATGGAATTGTTTTTGTCTTTTTTGGGCAAAATGGATAATCCTTTTCAGATTATCCATTGGTAGTGTATAGAAATGCAACTGATACTTGGATGTTGACTTTGTATCTTGCTACTTTACTGATATCATTAATTAGCTCTAACAGATTTTTTGTGGAGTATTAAAAATTCCTTACATATAACATCATATCATCTGTAAACAGAGTAATTTTACATTTTTCTTTTTTCTTTATTTTGAGATTAAGTCTTGCTCTGTCACTCAGGCTGGAGTGCAGTGGTGTGATCTTGGTTCACTGCAACCTCTGCCTCCCAGGTTTGAGAGATACTCCTGTCTCAGCCTCCGAGTAGCTGGGACTACAGGCATATGCCACCACACCCAGCTAATTTTTGTATTTTTAGTAGAGATGGGGTTTCACCATGTTGGCCAGGCTGGTTTCAAACTCCTGACCTCAGGTGATCCACCCGCCTTGGCCTCCCAAGGTGCTGGGATTACAGGCGTGAGCCACCGCACCCGGCCTTACTTTTTCCTCTCCAATGTGAATGCCTTTTATTTCTTTTTCTTGCTTGGTCCGACTGGAACCTCCAGTACTATGTTGAATAGGAGTGGCGAGAGTGGACATGCTTTTCTTTTTTTTTTTTTTGGATGGAGTCTCACTCTGTCGCCCAGGCTGGAGTGCAGTGGCCGGATCTCAACTCACTGCAAGCTCCGCCTCCCAGGTTCACGCCATTCTCCTGCCTCAGCCTCCCGAGTAGCTGGGACTACAGGTGCCCGCCACCTCGCCCGGCTAGTTTTTTGTATTTTTTAGTAGAGACGGGGTTTCACCGTGTTAGCCAGGATGGTATTGATCTCCTGACCTCGTGATCCGCCCGTCTCGGCCTCCCAAAGTGCTGGGATTACAGGCTTGAGCCACCGTGCCCGGGGGACATGCTTTTCTTGTTCTTGATCTTAGAGGAAAAGTTTTCAGCCTTTCACCACTGAGTATGATGTTTGCTTTGGGCTTTTCATGGACGGTTTTTATCATGTTGAGGTAGTTTCCTTCTACTCATAGCTTGTTGAGCATTTTTATCATGAAAGGGTGTTGAATTTTGTCAAATGCTTTTTCTGCATCAGTTGAGATGATCACGTGTTTTCTGTTCTTTCTTCTGTGAGTATGGTTTATCACACTGATCAAATTTTGTAGTTGGCCTATCCTTGCATTCCAGGAATAAATCCCACTTGATTATGGTGTATAATCCTTTCCATATGCTGCTGAATTCAGTTTGCCAGCATTTGGTTGAGGGTTTTTGAATCTGTGTTCATGAGGGATGTTGGACTGTATTTTTCTTTCCTTGTAGTCTCTTTGGCTTTGGTGTCAGGGTAATGCTGGCCTCATCGAGTGAGTTAGGAGTGGGTGAAATCAATTTTTTTGGAAAAGTTTGAGAAGAATTGGCGTTTTTTCTTTAAACGTTTGGTGGCATTCACCAGTGAAACTGTCAGGTCCTGGGCCTTTCTTTGATGGGAAACTTTTGATCACTGATTCAATCTCCTTACTAGTTACAGATCTATTCAGATTTTCTGTTTCTTTGGGATTTAGTCTTGGTAGGTTTTGTGTTTCTTGGAATGTGTCCAATTCTCAGTGCTTTCCTATAGAGCAAGAGATGACATAGGCCTGGCTTTCCAGCTGTGAGCTTGGACAAGCCACATGGTTGGTTCTCTCGGGGCATCTCTGTGTAACATGAGCTCCCACCCCACCCGCTGCCTCATGGGGGCTGTAGGGAGGAATGCGAGGGCCCATGGAGATGGCCCACTGGGCCTGGCAGCATCTCCCATGACATACAGGCTGGCCAGGGTGTTTGAGAGGCCACCAGAAGACACCAGACAACCTGGCTTCCTCCAGTGAGCGGCCAGGCCTGAGCAGCTGTCTGTCTCTGGGTCACTGCAGAGGCCAGGGAGCCACACCAGGGCCCGGCTCATGAAGCTCCTAAACTAAGGGCCCTGGAAGGAGAGGGCATCTCTATGAGGCAGGTGGCTTTTGCAGGCACCTTTCCCCTTGCTGGCGCCTCTCGTTGGGCAGGGCCTTTGTAGGGCTGTCACCACCAGGGTGAAACCAGAACAGGGATACATCAGCTAGGAGCTCCCCCAGCCACGGCCTGTTGGGAAGGAGATGCTTCACTGTGCATTTGTTTTCTGATACCCCAATTACAACAGTGAAGAAGGCCTCGCACCACCTCTTCTCCACCCGAAACCACAGGTTTCCCTTCGTGCGGGTGTCTGTCCCTCTGATTCTTTTTTTTTTTTTTTTTTTGAGACGGAGTCTCGCTCTGTTGCCCAGGCTGGAGTGCAGTGGCCGGATCTCAGCTCACTGCAAGCTCCGCCTCCCGGGTTTACGCCATTCTCCTGCCTCAGCCTCCCGAGTAGCTGGGACTACAGACGCTCGCCACCTCGCCCGGCTATTTTTTTTGTATTTTTTACTAGAGACGGGGTTTCACCAGGTTAGCCAGGATGGTCTTGATTTCCTGACCTCGTGATCCGCCCGTCTCGGCCTCCCAAAGCGCTGGGATTACAGGCTTGAGCCACCGCGCCCGGCTGTCCCTCTGATTCTTACACAGAGCTGATGTGACCGCGGTGTCTGCTTTCTCGGCATCACACAACTCTGCAGTTACGATGGCAGATGGCTCCGTGCTGTGCCTGGGAGCTGACAGTCCAGTGACTTTTTTTTTTTTTTTTTTTTTTGAGATGGAGTCTCGCTCTGTCGCCCAGGCTGGAGTGCAATGTTGCGATCTCGGCTCACTGCAACCTCCGCCTCCCGGGTTCAAGCGATTCTCCTGCCTCAGCCTCCCAAGTAGCTGGGATTACAGGCATGTGCCACCACATCATGCCCAGCTAGTTTTTGTATTTTCACTATGTTGGCCAGGCTGATCTTGAACTCCTGACTCCAAGTGATCCTCCTGCCTCGACCTCCCAAAGTGCTGGGATTAGAGGCGTGAGCCACCGCACCCAGCCCCAGCAACTTTCTTGACTGGCCGTCTGCTGATGGACCAAGAGAAGCTTCAGGGTTTTTTGTCATTAGATATAACGTTCCAGTGAGTGTTTTTGTCCAAGAAGCCCCTCCCTTTCCTTGGCTACGTTCACAGTAGTGGAATGAGCGGGTCAGAAGGTGGAAGAGTCCATGGTCCTGCCATATTCTTCCCTGTAGGGTTCACCCTATAGCTTTCCCACTGTGTGGGGCTGTCCCAGGTGCCCCCACCCCACACCTAACACTAATAACATTGCAGTCTGTCTCCAGCGAGCAGCCCTGACCTCAGGGTGTGGCTGGATAAACACGCTGTGGTCCGGCCACACAACGGAATGTAACTCAGCTATAGAAAGGCATGTGGTACCGGCAGGCCAGAGCGAGGAGGAACCCCGGGAGGAACATCCCACTGAGGGAAGCGTGGCAGACGCCCCCACATACCCTGTGATTCCATTTTTATGAAATGTCCAGAATGGGCCAGTTCCTGGGGACTGAGCGCAGAGCGGTGGGGACCAGGAGCAGGGAACGGGCAGGCATTGTCTGATGGGCTTGGAGTTTCCTCTTGGGATGGTGAAAATGTTCTGGACCCAGATGGGGGTGCAACGTTGTGAATACAAATGCTACTGAATTGCTCACTTTAAGACGATTCATTTTATATTATGTGAATTTTTTCAATAAAAAAGGAAATATGTAGAGTGGGAAACCATGCTTTTAATAAAACGAGACCCAAAGAAACCAGCGTCTGGAAGCATCTGCAGTGTGAGCAGCGCAGGCTATGAACCTGCCCCTGGCCTGCCTGGGGAGCCTGGCCTGGGATCTCTGGCCGGGCGGGTGGGCAGGCTGGCAGATGCCATGTTCTCTAAAGCTCCTGGAGCCAGCACCTGCCCTGAGCTGACAGATAGCCTGTCCCCTGGGCAGCTCTTTCAGCTTCATTTCTGTTCAGAGCCGCCCCTCCTGGCCTCCAGCCCTGCCCCCAGGTCACTGGCCCCGACTATGGGCTACACTGGCCTGGAAGGGCCACAGGACCACTTCATAGCTCTGGAGGACAGTATTGTGCCCCTTGTCCCTGCACTAGACAGGCACTGCCCCCTTGGGGAGGCTTGGGTCTCACTGACCCCCACAGTGTTGGCACTGCCCACCTTCCTGCCTGAAATGACTGCAGGGCAAGGGGGAGGCCAGGGCTGGAGGCCAAGAGGCCCCAGCTGCCCATCCTGCCTGAGGGCCCTGCTGCTTCAGCCTGGAAGAGCACCCGGCTCTGTTCCCTCCAGGGTGCCTGCGGGTACAGGGCTGGGGCTGGGGCTGGAGGGCCCAAGCACCCTAGAGATGCCTCTAAGAGGGGCCAAGATGGTGGAGGGGTAAGTGGCAGAATGGGGGGATGCCCACTGCAGGGTGAGGCCCAGTCAGGCAGGGGCATCCTTGGGGCTCTGCAATGCCTACTGTGGTGCCCAGCAGGCAGATTTAGCAGCTGCACTTGCAGAAACGCTGTTATAACTGGCTAATTGGGATTCAGACGTCTGCAGGAAGAATTTGGGAAGGTGCTGACCTTGTCCTGACAGCTGCATGTTCCCCACTTTACCTCACTCCTCCCTCCCATGCCCTACATTCCTGTCAGGGGTTGAATTATGTCCCCCCAAAATATGTTCAAGTCCTGACCCTGATACCTGTGAACTGCACCTCAGCTGGAAATAGGGTCCTTGCAGCTGTAATCAAGTCAAGAGGAGGCCAGACTGGAGCAGGGGGTCCTAATGCAATGACTGGGGCCTGATAAGGAGAAGAGAGGATGGACACACACGCGTGCACAGACACACACCTACACATATGCACACACATCTACATACCAACACACACACACATGAACACACACACCAACACACATCCATACACACACACACCAACACACACTCGTACACATGCACAGACACATGTACACATACATACACAGACACAGATACCTACACATATGCACACACATGCACACATACCAACCCATACACCTACACATATGCACACACACATGCACACACATACCAACAGAGACACACATGCCTACACATATGCAGACACACACAAACCAACACACATGCACACATACCTACACAGACACACCTACACACATGCACACACACCAACACACACACATGTATACACATGCAGACACACACCTACATATATGCACACATGTGCACACACAACAGACACACATGCCTACACATATGCAGAGACACAAACCAAAAACACATGCACACACACACAACAGACACACCTACACATATGCATACACATGCACATACCAACACACACACCTACACATATGCACAGATGCAGACATGCACACATACCAACACAGAGCCACACATGCCTACACATATGCAGACACATGCACACACAAACCAACACACACACCTACACATATGCACACACGTGCAGACACTAACAGACATACCTACACATATGCACACACACATGCACACACACAGACAACAGAGACACACGTACCTACACATATGCAGACACACAAACCAACACACACATGCACACATGCATACATACCAACACACAGACACACCTACACATATGCACAGACATGCACACACACCAACACACAGACACACATGCCTACACACATGCACACACAAACCAACACACACCTACATATATGCACATGTGCACACAACTACACACATGCACACACATGCACACATACATGCCAACACACACCTACATGTATGCACACACACACCAACAGACACACACATCTACACATATGCACAGACATACATGCACACATAGACACACATGTACACACACACACGACTATGTGATGGCGCAGGCAGAGGTTAGGGCCCTGCAGCCACAGGCCCAGGAATGCCTATGGCCACCAGCAGCTGGAAGAGGCAGCAAGGACCCTCCCCTGGAGCCTCTGGAAGGAGCGACCCCGCCCACACCTCCACCCCAGACTTCTGGCCTCCAGAGCTGAGAGGATCCCGTTCTGTGGTTTGAAGCCCCCCGTGTGGTCCTTTTTTTTTTTTTTCTGACAGGCCTGGGACACTCCCGCAGCCCCTCCCCAGAGCCCTGCCTTGCTCTCTGTTTCTTGCTCTCCTTCCCACCTGTCCTCCCCCTGCCCCAGGCCCACTCCTCACGCTGACCCCTTCCGGAGCCTCCAGGTCTCAGTCTGTAGAAGAGGACCTTTACGGATCCACCCCCAGGCAGTGAGGACCCTGTGGAAAGCAGGGAAGGCCCCGAATGCCTAGGAAGTGATCTTCACTGTTCCCCCAGGCCGGGAAGACCTGGGAGGGGGACATAGACGGTTGTCCGCAGGCTCAGGGGCTCCCGAGGCCCCTATGCCAGGACAACAGGACTACCCTTTCTGGGCTGCCAGCTCCAAAACGGCTCTTACCTTTATTCAAAACTGGGATATTGTGCTTGTCGTGGATTTCTTTTCCTTTTTTTTTTTTTTTTTTTTTTTTTGAGACAGAGTTTCACTTTTTCGTCCAGGCTGGAGTGCAATGGCTTGATCTTGGCTCACTGCAAGTTTGCAAGTTCCACTTTCTGGTTTCAAGCAGTTCTCCTGCCTCAGCCTCCCTAGTAGCCAGGATTACAGGTGCCCGCCACCACACCTGGTTAATTTTTGAATTTTTGTTAGAGATGGGGTTTCACCATGTTGGCCAGGCTGGTCTCGAAGTCCTGACCTCGTGATCTGCCCACCTTGGCCTCCCAAAGTGCTGGGATTACAGGTGTGAGCCACCGCGCCCAGCTGCTTGTCATAGATTTCTAAAATTAATCTTGTTGTATTAAGCTGGGTGCGGTGGCTCATGCCTGCAATCCCAGCTACTGTGGAGGCCAAGGTGGGAGGATCATTAGGCCCAAGATTTGGAGCCCGGCCTGGGCAACAGAGTGAGACCCCATCTCAAAAATAAAATTAAGGCCAGGCACAGTGGCTAATGCCTGTAATCCCAGCACTTCGGGAGGCCCAGGCGGGTGGATCAGCTGAGCTCAGGAGTTTGAGACCAGCTTGGGCAACACGGTAAAACCCTATCTCCACAAAAAATACAAAAATTATCCAGGCATGGTGTCAGGGGCCTGTTCTCCCAGCTACTCGGGAGGCTGAAGCGGGAGGATCACTTAAACCCAGGAGGCAGAGTTTTTACCACTGCACTCCAGCCTGGGTGGCAGAGTGAGACCCTGTCTCAAAATAATAATAATAATAATTGATAAAATTAAAAAACATTGTGACCGGGCACAGTGGTTCATGCCTGTAATGCCAGCACTTTGGGACACTAAGGTGGACGGATCACGAGGTCAGGAGATCGAGACCATCCTGGCTAACATGGTGAAACCTCGTCTCTACTAAAAACACAAAAAAATTAGCCGGGCGCGGTGGCGGGTGCCTGTAGTCCCAGCTACTCGGGAGGCTGAGGCAGAAGAATAGCGTGAACCCGGGAGGCGGAGCTTGCAGTGAGCCGACATCGTGCCACTGCACTCCAGCCTGGGTGACAGAACGAGACTCCGTCTCAAAACAAAACAAAACAAAACGTTGTATTTAAATCTTGGCTACCTTGATTACTGTTTTTAACAACTTTATTGAGATATAAATCACAGGCCATGAGGTTCACCACTTCAAAGGGCATGGCTTAGTGTTTCAGCATCTTCACCAGGGTGGGCAGCCATCACCTCTAGCTAATTCAGGACAGTTTCCTCCCCTCAGGAAGATGCCCCCACGTGCCCCTCCCCCGGCTGTGGCCCTCCACCTGTCCTCTGTCCCATGGATTTGTCTGTTCCAGACGTTTCATACAAGTGGAATCGCACACTCTGGCCTTTTATGTCTTCCACTGAGCATGGTATCTTCATGTGTCACCCATGTTGTAGCATGCGTCATCCGTGTTACAGTGTGGTCAGAGCGTCGGTCCTGTGTACAGACCAGTACCGTTGCATTGTGTGGACAGATCACATTCTGTTGATGGTTTGTCTGTGGGTGGGCGTAACTGCTGAGTTTTTGGGTGCCCCCTAAACTTTGCTCCGGGGGTGCATGCCTCACTCTGGTCTCCAATCCCCAGACCCCCAGGCCTCTCCTGCCCCTGCCCCCTCTTTTCCACCACACCTGGGCTTCCCGCCGGGCCTCCTGGCCTTTTTCCTGTTGGACGGGAAATGCCTCTGCACGGACACTCTCCCAGCCAGGCTGGGCTCCTCGGTCAGCTCCTCTTGCGCGCCAGAGAGTCCCGGGGGTGGAGATCATGCCTTCCCCCAGGCCAGGGGATAGGGGACAGGTATGTCTTCAGGGACCTCTTACCTAGAGGTGCTCACAGGTCCTGTCCCAGTGTGGGCAAAAGCCAGCACCTGGGGAGCCCCACTAAGGTCACGGTTAGTGGAAGCATCTGAACTCCTGGTTCCAGCGAAATCTCAGAGGGCCCCGTGCACCCTGGAGAAGGGGTGTCGCTCTGGTCACATGGGGTGGGAGTGCTGGCCTGGAGCCCAGGGGCAGCTCCTCCCCTGTCCTTCCTGGACCCCCAAGAAGATCCACAGCATGAAGCCCCTGAGCTGTGGCCCAGCCACAAGTGTACAAGTGTGTGTTCACAGGCAAACCTCAGAGGAACCAGCTCTTGGTCACAGCAAGCTGTCTCTGGCCACTCCAGTAGAGACGGGGTTTCACCGTGTTAGCCAGGATGGTCTCGATCTCCTGACCTCGTGATCCACCTGCCTCGGCCTCCCAAAGTGGTGGGATTACAGGCATGAGCCACCGTGCCCGGCCACAATATTTTAATTTAATTTTTTTTTTTTTTTTGAGGCGGAGTCGTGCTCTGTCGCCCAGGCTGGAGTGCAGTGGCACTATCTGGGCTCACTGCAAGCTCCGCCTCCTGGGTTCACGCCATTCTCCTGCCTCAGCCTCCCGAGTAGCAGGGACTACAGGCGCCTGCCACCACGCCCGGCTAATTTTTTTGTATTTTTTTTTTTAGTAGAGATGGGGTTTCACCGTGTTAGCCAGGATGGTCTCGATCTCCTGACCTCGTGATCCACCCATCTCGGCCTCCCAAAGTGCTGGGATTACAGGCTTGAGCCACCGCGCCCGGCCTTAATTTAATTTTATCAATTATTATTACTATTATTTATTATTATTATTTTGAGACAAGGTCTCACTCTGCTGCCCAGGCTGTCAAGGCAGGGCCACTGTGGGCACAGAAGTTCTGGACAGAAACTCTCCCCAACATGCCAACCAGCAACCACCCAGGGCCACTGGCCACCTCTCCATGCCTAGGTCCAAGTGTCCAGGGCACCTTCCAGGCTGGGCAGAGGAGGGCATTCCTTCCTGGGCTGGGGAGGGTAGGCCCTGACAGGGGACTCAGAGTGGAGACTCATGAGGGTATGCCATACCCTCTGTCCCTCACACTGGAGCACTCCAGCGTCACAGCCTGCTGGCACCAACCATCCCTGCCGCGGGGTGGGCACTGATCCTCCCGGCCCTCTGGGCTCCCTGAAGGCACAGACTGAACGAGGTGGCCCAGGGCCTCTGAGTGCCTTCTGCATGCAAGGCCCCCATCAGCCACTCTACCCACATGGCTCCTTCACCTGCAACGGCAGCCTAGGGCAATGCCCCTTACAGCCTCGGCTGGCCACGCGGTCAGGGCCGGGAAGAAGGCTCTGGGTGCCCTGTCTCCTTCTCCCCAGGTGTAGTTGGTGTCTGGTCTCCTACAGCCAGGGTTCCTTAAGGTCCGAGGGCACAGGGTGGAGGCCCCTTGCTTTGCCTGTTGGGAGGAAACTTCCTACATGAGGGACCCCCTTAGGAAAAGAAGGGTGGGTCCTGGCCTCCATCTGCCCCGTGACCAAAACATCCTGTCCTGGTCTCTGCAGGCCCCTCTGCCGGGAACAGGCTCCTTTCTCTCCCTAAAGTCCTAAAAGCCCTCTTGGAGTGGGCTCCTCTCACCTGCTCCACAGGCCCCAACCCCAGCTGGGCCCTACCAAGGGGCTTAGCCTTCTGGTCCCAGAATGAGTGAGTGAGTGAATGAGTGGATGAGGGTGCATCAAACTCAACTGCGAGTCTCCAGGACACTTTTTTTGAGACAAGTTTTCGTTGTCACCTGGGCTGGAGTGCAGTGGTGCCATCTTGGCTCACTGCAGCCTCTAACTCCCAGGCTCAAGTGATCCTTCCACCTCAGCCTCCCAAGTAGCTGGCACTACAGGTGAGCGCTACCATACCTGGCTCATTTTTCTAGTTTTTGTAGAGAAAAGGTCTTGCTGTGTTGCCCAGGCTGGTCTGGAACTCCTGAGCACAAGCCATCTGCCTGCCCTGGCCTCCCCAAATGCTGGGATTACAGGCATGAGCCACCGGGGACCAGCCTCCACTGCACCTTCATTCTCTCCGCTCCCACAGGGGCGGGCTGAGTTGAACCTGCCCCGCCCCAACCCTGCAAGGTGGGGCTTTGGGGCAGGGACGGGGGATGCTGGGAGAAACATAAGGGAAGGGATGGCCCCTGTGTGCCCAGGCCAATTTGCTGCACTAAGCACATGGCACAGTCCAGGGCAGGTGGAGACTCAGCCAGGTTCCTCCTTCATGGCTGTGGCAGCCTGGAATAGGAGCAGGCCTGTGTGCAAAGCCAGGCCCCCCACTCCACCAGCACAGGTGCCACCCGAAGCGCATGGGGCGGGGGGACGGACACTAGCTGCCTCCAAACGTCCAAGTGAGGGGAGGGCCCCTGAGCACCAAGTCCCGCCCTGGGTGTGCTCCCGGGTTCCCCCACCTGTCTCCCTGAACCTTCCCACCTAGGAGCACCCCCTCCCCCACGCCGGCATTCCCTCCGTACCCACTCACGACTTACCACTCATGACTTCCGTTTCCCACCCACCAGCCTCCGTGCCCCTCTCAGTCCCAGGCCTCCGTGCTCCCTGCTCCGGCCCATCCCCCCGCTCCGTGACATCCCCCCTCCGTGTACGCCCCCCGTCCCCCCATGCCTCCCCTCCGTGTCCCCCCTCCGTGTCCCTCCTCCATGCCCCTTTCTGTGTCCCCCCTCCATGCCCACTTCTGTGTCCCCCCTCCGTGTCCCCCACTCCATGCTCCCCTCCGTCTCCCGCTCCGTGTCCCCCTGTCCCTGCCCCCCCATGCCACCCGGGCCGCGGAGGAGCCCCCCCTCTCCCGCTCCGCTCCGCGCGCGCTCCCGCCCGCGTTTTCGGACTGCACCAGCGGAGCCCCGCGGCGCCAGGGCCGGGCGGAGCGCCTCGTCTGTCGCCGCCGCCCCCACCGGTGCGGGCGCTGCGGCTGCGGCGGGGGGCGCGGGGCGCGGGGGCCGGCGCGCTCCGCACCTGCGGCGGCCGCTGGGTGATGCGGCGGCGCGGGCCGGGGCCGCGGGCGTCCTGAGTGCAGCGCCCGCCCGGGATGCCCGCCGGCCGCTGGCCCGGCCATGTCGTCGTCCTTCTTCAACCCCAGCTTCGCCTTCAGCTCGCACTTCGACCCCGGTGAGTCCCTGGCGGCCCGGCCTGCGCGCCGCTGCCTCCCTCCGCTGTGGACGTGATGCCGTTGGGCTCCCCCCCCCCCCGCCCCCCAGCTCCCGGTTTGCATGGAAATTAACCCTTTCCCCGCCCCGAGCCCAGTCGCAGAAGCAGCCGGACCCCCGGCGGCCCCAGATCTCGGAGGGGCAGGCCTTGGGCCCCAGCACAAACCGGCCTCCTCCTGTGGGCTGGCGTCCCCCGCGTGGTCGTGACTCCGTGGCTGCCTCCCGGGCACAGGTAACTGGGGCACAGAGGGCCTGCGCATGCCCCAGGTATCCAGGAGAGTTGGTCTCAGACTAAGGGCCCTTGGGGATGTGGAGGGTGTCAGCCAGATGGGGTTCAGGCTTGCCATGGCCTCTCCTGGGTCCGGGGCCCTGGCGTGGGAGGCTTCTTCCCAGGCTGGGAGCGGTTCTCAGAGCCCTGCCCAGCCACCAGCAGCGGGCGGGGGATGTGGGGGGAGCAGGGGCCAGTCCACATGACAGAGCCCAGTGGGCAGAGGCTCAGAAGAGAGAGGCTTGGTGGATGCCCAGACCCCCTGACAGTGGGGGCCCGAGGTGACGCTGTCAAGCTGGCTGCAGGGGACCTGAGGCCAGGCCTCTTACCCTGTGTGGCCAGTGCACCAGGCAGGGCACGATTACCCATGGCTGCCTGGCCTCCTGGCTGCGGTGGACAGCTGGGATAGGCAGAGGGGGCTGGGGGCAGCTGGAAGCCCCATCCGTCACCAGGAAGCGGTGGGCTTTCTAACCTCTGCTTCTTCAGATCTGGCCCCTGCTTGGCCTGAGTGGGAGATAACCTCCCCCCGCCCCGCCCTGTGCCATCCATGGCCCCAGGGCCAAGTCCCACCCACACGTCACTGGGGCTCTGGCACCAGGCTGAGCCAGCCCAAACAAAGCGTGTTTGCATGTGACGCGATCTCCTGTGTCTCCTTCCCTGGAGCAGGGCCCAGGGCATGCAGTCTGGCAGGGATACACGGGGGTCCCCCGGGCAGATCTTGGTCTGAAGGCATTTGCTTCTCGGAGGAACGGAGCTGGTGGGAGGTCTGTCTGCTGGGCTTAGGGCTGTGGGTGTCACTTGCTCAGAAATGACTTCCTTTAGTGACTCCTGGGGCTCAGAAGTCCCTGTGTGGTGGGCAGGTGAAGGCCCAGAGCCCAGCAGCCCCTACAACAGCTGTGATGTCTCCCCGGCCTGAGGGCAGGGGGTGGAGGAGGCTTGGGGCAGGTCCTCATAGCATCTGCATGCCAGGCGTGGCCCATAGTGCTTGGTCCTTTCTGCCCCCAGAACAGAGGGGACCCTCAGCCCACACCCTGCCTTGGGGCCCGGCCTTGCCCTTCGCCATGAGAAGCCCTTTCCCCTGCCTTTGAGTAGCACTGGCTCTGCCCTTCCCTGGGTAAACAGCTGTGATCTGAGTAATTCTAATGTGTCCATTTAATGACTTAGAGGAGAAGTTGTTGGAGACAAGGGGTGTCTCTCCTCTGCAAGATGCTGGGCCAGAGCTGCAGGCACCTGCTGGGCTCCAGGGCCCACCTGCCAGGAGGGGCTGCCCGAGGTGCTGGTGCTGGTGGGGAAGAGTACCCTCCTTCGGATTAAGGGGCTGGGTCTAGGCTCTGCAGCAGCCCCCTTGAGGGGGTTAGGGAGGAGAGGGGCATCCCGTGCCCTCCCACTAAACTTAGCCCAGTCTTCCAAGCCTGGCTGCCTGGCGCTGCAGTCCCTCCGCCTGGCCTTGCCTCTGTGAACCTTGGTTTTCCCGTCTATAACATGTGCTGACAGTACCTGTGGCAGGCCCAGGTGGGCTTAGTGCTTGGTGAGCACTTGGCTCTGTGCTGGAGGTCGTGGTGCTGGGACAGAGACCCCCAGAGCCCAAGCTTCCTGCAGCACACGGCTGGCTCCTTGCTATCCCCGAACTGGAGCGAGTTGGTTCCTTCTGAGGCTGCTTGTGTCTGTCGGGGGCACCCAGAGGGGAGGGGCCCACGCTTGTGGCTCTGACAGTTGACTTGTGTGTCATTCAGCATCTGGGGCAGTGCCAGCACCTGGGCACGGGGGTCTCACCTCAGTCACCAGGCCCCGCCCTGCTGCTGGGCCAGCTCCTTGTTCATCACAGGAGCTGGTGCCAGTCTCCATAGAGGTGATGGCAGTTGTGGTGGTACAGGGGGCAAAGATGCCTGAGAGTGCAGGGCCTGAGCTAGAGTAGAGGCTGTGGGCACAGACTGTGGGCTGCTTGGGCCCCGACCTTCTTCTGAGCCGGGCAGATGTGGGCAGGGCAGGGGGGCACCCGGCCCAGGAGCCTGCTCGAGCACCAGGAAGAGCCGCCTCCTCTGGAGCCCAGCTCTTCCCCCATCTCCCTGGCACTCAGGAGCGTGGGTGAGTGACCCTGGGGGATTTCTTGGCAGCTGCAGCCCTCCAGCCTCTGTGCTATGTGGCCTTGGGCTACTCACCCAGCCTCTCTGAAATCCACTCTGCACAGATGAAACCTCGCTCTGGGGTGGGCATGGCGGCCAGGGAAGGCAGGGTGATGGAGGTAGCACATGGGCAGGACGACCGGGTCCAGGCTGGCAGGAGGGGGGGGTGGCATGCCCTTGAGCGAGCGGAGGTCACCCCTTCTACCTGAGTGCCCCAAGGGAGGGGGCTGACCTTGTTACTCACCCTCCCCAGCCTTCACCTTCCCTGGTGTGGCCTCAGAGCGCCGTGATTTCTACTCGTCCTGAGCCCTGGGGCCTGGAGCTGTCCTAGGCTGGGAGTGGGCCTGGGGACGCCGCCTTGCTCCGTCTTCCGGAGAGGCGCGCTCAGCCTGAGGCGGGGGTCGAATGCTCTGCACAGTTAGGAGCAGGAGTTTGCCCTGGGGCTGCCTCCGGTTTGCTGACGGGCCCTTCTGTGACTGGCTCTCCATGCCCGTTTCATCATCTATAAGGTGGGAATGGCTGTGATGGGCAGGTCCGAAGGGACAGCAGTGGTGCCCTGAGGCAAGGATGGGTACCTGGGCAGGGCCTGTCATGGCTGACCCCGATGCAGAGGTGTCACTGTTGACCAGTGGGCAGGGCTTGGAGCTTGTGGAAGTTCTCGGAACACGTGGCAGCCTGGATTCGCCACCCCCACACCCCCGCCTCTCCCCTGTCCGTCGGCTCACGCCCTGTCTCCTGCCCAAGGTCCCTCCCTGTGTCTGACCTGAACCAGGCACCATGAGGGGTTCCTGGGAGAAGTACCTGTGCCTGGCAGTGGTGCTTGCTCTCAGCATTCATGTGAACTGGATCCCTGGCACAGGGCTGGGCAGGCTGGGCCTCAGGGAGATGGTGTTGATGGGAAGAGGGCAGAGGAGGCAGTGAACCCCAGGCCAGGCGTGGCCTTAGTGGCAGGGGCAGGGCTGGACTCAGGGGCTCAAGGGGCTGAGCAGGAGGCCACGGGCCTGGGTGGTCCCTGGGTGGTCCCTGGGAGTCCTCCCCTTGGAAGGTGCCCCACCGCTGACACTGCCCGGGCGCCATGTGTGGGGTCTGGTTGAAGGCAGCTGCTGCTGCAGCCTCCCAGACTGCTCAGGCTCAGGCAGCAAGCACCTGCCCTTGGAGGAGTTACCTGTCCTCCTCTCGCCCCCTGGGGTCTCAGAGGATGCCCCAGGGGAAGCTGTGCCCGTGGGTTGGGCCCATCCCCCCACTTCCTCTCAGGTCTCCCACCGAGACCCTTAGGCTTCGGGTGTGCAGGCCGAGGTGGGTTCCTGGAGAGGGTCCCCGGGAAGGTTGTGTGGATAGCGGCCTTGGGAAGCGGTCACAGGCAGGCCATGGGCCCTGGGCGTGGGTCTGGCTCCCACCTGCCAGCGTGAGTGCAGGCACTCGGGGAGGGTGGGTGTGAGGCCCCCAGACTCCCAGGAATGGGTCAGGGAGACCATTTCCCTCATTCCGGCACATTCTCCAGGAAGCCAGGCTGTGCGCTTCCCTCCACGGGGCGGTGCAGTGACCCAAAGGACCAGCCTGGGCCCTGGGTGTGCCAGAGGGAGCAGCCCCTGCTGGGGGTTCAGACCCAGCACCTGCCCCTGTGGTGGCCACCCTGTGGGCCCGAGTGCCCCAGAGCCGGCTGGGGTGGGCTGGCAGCTGTTGTGTTGTGTGGAACATGCTGGAAGGTCTGCCTTATGCCGCCCTGCATGTTCGGGATGCATCGACTCCCCACCATGGCCGCTGCCTCCCCGGCTCCCAACCCTGACCCTGCCTCACGGGAGAGTTCTGCCGTGGGCTGGTGTCCTGAGCTGGGCCCTGCTGTGTGACCATGGACAGGTGTCATAACTTCTCTGTGTCTGTTTCACCTCTTTAACGGGGTCCGGCAGCACCCATGTTCCAGGAGGCTCCTGAGAGAACCCGGGTGCCGTCACGGCAGCTCCAGGGCTAGTGACCGTTCACGTCCTCTCTGCACTCACCCACCACCCCAGCCACCTGGGAACTGTGCTCCCGCCTGTGCCCCTGGAGGCATCTGCCGAGTGGAATATGTCACCCCAAAGCCATGCCCGCCCAGTACCTCAGAATGGGGCCTTATTTGGAACTAGGGTCTTTGCAGCTGTAATCAAGTTAAGATGAGGTCGGCCTGGAGTGGGGTGGGTCCTGAATCCAATGACTGGGGCCTGATAAAAAGGGGAGGAGTGGCGCGCACGGGGGAAGGAGGCCACGTGCAGAGGCTGGAGCAAAGCCAAGCCCAGGAGCACCTGGGGCGGCTATGCCGGAGAGGCAGGAAGGATCCCGCCAGCGCCTCGGAGGGAGCGGCCCTGCCCACACCGTGCTCTCCTCCTCCACCCTCCAGAACTGTGAGCACATCCATTCCTTGCCGTCTGGGCCAGCAGCCAGTGGTCCCAGACACGCATCTGGGGGTCCCCTTGGGTCTGAGGGGTGAGCACAGCTGCCTCAAGACATGAGGAGACTCTGACTGCGTCCTAGGAAGAGTTAATCCTTGGAAGAAAATGAGGGTACGTGCTGGCCCCCAGCCTCAGAACCCGCCAGGGCGCTTGGCTGGGTGTGAGGAGGAAGCAGGCCAGGGCCACAGCTGCGTGGCTCCTCTGCCTCCTCCTCAGTCCACGGGGGAGGCAGAGGGTCCACGGCGCGCCCCCGTGTCTACTCGGATGTGGTGTGGTGGCGAGCCTGGGACCACACTGTTCCTGCTGTCACTGGCCTTCTGTCTCCGGCTACAGGGTTCTTCCAGGGTGGGTTTTTCTCGAGGGCCACCTGACCCTTCTGTGCACCCCAGGGCAAGGCTGACGGGAGGCCCACTTGACCACTCCTGGGTGAGAGCCTGATGCAAAGCACCTGCCGTGGGGCCTACGGCCTGCGGTCCTGTCTGTGGTGGCACAGATCCAGGGGCCCAGGAGCCCGTGTCTATGGTGGGGAGACCCCTGTCCCCTCAACAGGCCACAGTAACAGGAGGGCTGTGGCGTCTGGGCCCCTCTGGGCCTGGCCCTGCCTTTCACAGAGGAACAAGCGCCAGCGGGACCGGCGGCCTTGGCCTCCCCGCCCCCCGCAGAGGAAGCCGGCAGAGGAAATGAGGGCAGCGGACGGGGCCGGAGCCAGTTCCCAGGCACCTCTGAGGACTGTCACTGGAGGCGGCGTCCTCGCCAAGTCCCCAGCCTCCCTCTGCAGGGACCGGGGCCTAGGGTCAGGGGGCCGGGGCCTTGGGTGGGGCTGGGGTGGGCTGGGGTACACCCGGGGGTCACTGAGGTTACAGTCACAGTCAAAGCCGCGTGGGAGCAACACCAGAGCCCGGTACGTGGGGGTTTCTGGGAGGACGCAGGCTGTGCTCCCATTGCCAGCCTGGGGGTGGGGGCTGTGGTCAGGAGACTCCTGCTCCTGCAGGGACCCTGCCAGTGGAAGTGGTCATGCCAGAGCAGGCAGGGCCTCTGCAGTGGGCGAGTCTGGGCAGCCAGGGCCACCTGCCCCCGGGGGAGTGAGGGCCAGGATGCTGTCCTGAGCTAGGGCTGCTCAAGGCCACCTCTCATGGTGGGGCGTGGCCAGCCTATCCCCGTCTCACCTCGGGGAGGGTGTGGGGTCCCTGCTGCTGATGGACAGGAGTCTGGCTCCACCCACCTGCCAGGGTCCCCAGGAAGACCCCTGCCTGCCCCTGGCGTCAGGCAGCCCTGGCCAGCTGGCCTGGGGGAACCAGGCTGGGGGACAGGGGAGCCTGGTCCAGGACCAGGGCTCTGCCGAGTCGCCTCTGTGCCAAGGCCACGGTTTGAGGCTGTGTCTTGATGGAGCCGGGGACACCGTCCTCTGTGTGAGGATCCGTCCGACGAGGGCCTAGTGCTCACTGGGGCCGCTCTGGCTTCGCTTCTGTTCCGCTTCTGGGACTTCTTAGTGACTTTGAACAAGGGGCCTTGGGTTCCCTCTGTACTTGGTCCTGCGGATTCTGTAGCCGGTGGGGCCTGCTTAGGGTTTGGGCTCCACTGTGAGGCCCACGTGGAATTTCCTCGAACCCCCTGGGAAAAAGGCATGTGGCTTCCTAGTGACCACGGCACACACAGGCGTGCTCTGGCCTCGGGGGTGCGGGTCCAGGGCTTCTCCCCAGTGGATTTAACCATGTGGCAGCACACCCAGCCCCCGAGAGTCCCTGAGAGCTCCTGCTGCTGCCCCCAGGACAGCCACTCGGCCCATCACTCGCCGGCCGCTGGCACCCTCCCCCACCACTGCCCCAAGGACAGCCACCCGGCCCGTCACTCGCCGGCACCCTCCCCCGCCGCATGTTGGGGGATCTCGCTCGCTCGCTGTGGATGATGCTCAGTTGTGGGCTGTCCCGTGGTTGTCCCGTGGTTGTCCCGTGGGCTGTCTCGTGGGCTGTCCCGTGGGCTGCTATCGTGGATGCTGGAGTGAGGGCCCCTTTACTGAGAGGTAATTCACATACCAAGGACCCACCCGTGTCAAGTGAGCAGCTTGGGGCTTTCCTGCATTCCCAAGACTGTGCAGCCATGGCATGGCTAGCCCCGTGCCCGAGGGCATCACTCCGCATCCCCTGCCCCCAGCCCTGGCAGCCACCGATCTGTGTCAGTCTCTGGGTGCCTGGCCTGGGCGTCCATCTCATAAGCAGGGTCCTGTGGCGTTGGCCTCTTTGGGCCCTGCGGTTTTCACTGTGTGTATAGTGGCCCCAGGGATCGGGGTGCTGGTGTGTGGCTGTGGGGCACTGTCCAGGGAGCTTTCAGGAGGTGGTGCCATTTTGCCCCCATCCCCACGGACGAGCGTCTCCACAGCTTCCCCTCCCACCAGCGCCAGCTGCTGTTTTTATAACGCCAGGGCTCGTGAGCCTGTGGGGGCTGCCCATGGTGGTCTTGTCTGCCTTTCCGTGGCGAAAGATGCCAGGAACCTTTGCAGGGCCTGCCCAGCCCTTCTGAGCTCCTCAGGCGAGTGCCTGTTGGAGATATTTCCTTGGTGGTTGGTACCTGGCATCGGGCAGCCCTGGCCAGCTGGCCTGTGGGAGCCAGGCTCGGGGCAATGGGCAGGTCCTGGACACGAGGCCTCAGGTCTGTGCGCCGTGAGCAGGCGGCTGCTGCTTCACTTGCCGTGACCCTGTGCAGGGCTGAGCACCAGCAGCTCCCACCCTGAAATGGGCTGAGGCGGGAGCACTTGCGCCAGGGGCTGGCACACCCCCCGCTTTCCTTCCCAGGGAGCTGGGTGGAGACACTGACCAGCATACCGCCAGGCTCGGGCACCTTCTCTCCCTGGGAAGCTGCCTGGAATCTCTGTGGCCCAGAGGCAGGCGTCCCTGAAAGCAGCTCCTGGCCCCAGGGATGAATGACGGGGAGGACGGATCCTGCTTGGACCCTGGCTCCGGAGACTGGGCCCCCACCCTGCTCTCTGCCCTGGGGTCTGGTGAGATGCTCAGCTGCTGCTGGAGCCTGAACTGGTGTGTCAGACTCTGTTTTATTTTTCCTTCTGTGACAGGCAGCCCTGCAAGTCCTGTCTAAAAATAACTGCGGCCGGCGTGCATCCGCGACGCTCGGCCGCCCTGGCCGTGGACCTGCCCGTTTCCTCCTTGGCAAGCCTGAGCCCGGCAGCCCCTGCTGCTGCCCAGCCGGCAGTGAGGGAGAGACTCAGTCTGTGCAGGTCCCTGGGGGGCCAGCTGGCTGCCGGGCTGTGTCAGGGCTGGGAGCCCGGGATGCACAGGAGGGCAGGCCCCCAGGAAGAGTGCGACTGAGGGCCAAGGTGTTGGGAAACTGTGTGTGTCAAGCAGGGACAGGCCAGGAGTGAAGAGATGGGGGCTGTGGGACCTTAGCTGGAGCTGCCTGCCCCTTGGGAGCTTCTCTGCTGTCAGGCATCAGCCTGCTGGGGAACCAGGGGCATTCCAGGTACCTGTCCCAACAGCCTTGGTGTGGGCCCTGGGGCATCTCATGCTGATGGAGGCTGGGCCTGGGCTGTGTCATGCGTCAACAGAGGGGACATCCCTTGTGAGTGTCCAGCTGGCAGAACTTGCTTCCCTCCCTGGGCTGGGCTGGGCACCCATGTTTGATTGCAGGGTTGGCTGTCGAGGGGCAGGAGAGTCAGGCTTAGAGATGCTGGGGTGGTAACCCCCGGGGACCATGCGGGGGTCCCTGCAGCAGAGAGTGGGGCTAGTCCCAGCCCTGAGGGAGGGCTGGATGCCCACCTTGGGGCTGCCAGCGTGTGGGGCAGGCATGTGTGTGGAGGGCACGTGTGCCCTATGACTACATGCAACCCCGGGTGGGAGGCGAGCGTGTGCGTGGGCGGGTGCGGCGCCTGCAGTGTTGGCTGGACCCCGGGTGGGAGGCGAGCGTGTGCATGGGCGGGTGCGGTGCCTGCAGTGTTGGCTGGACCCGGCCCAGGCCTGTGGACCTTGCCATGTCCTGGGCTTGTCCCGGAAGCTTACATTTTATGTGGCCTCTCCTGAAAGTAACCGTGGCCGGCCTGCTTATCTGTGGTCCTTACCTGTGGACACTCGGGCTCCCCTCTCTTGGTGGGGGCAGCGTCTCGTGACTTACAGCCCCTGCTCTGTCTTCACCTGCCACCCAGAATCCCACGTGGCAGACGGTGCCCACATCTATCTGGTCTCGGGAGTGACTGTGGGGACAGTTCAGGGCTGGGCACCATGCTGCGTCCAGGGCCTGTAGGGACACTGTCATTGTCCTAGAGGCTCCTCCCGCCCCCTCCCCTGTGTCAGGAGGCCTGTGGGGTCTTGCCGCACCCCTGCCCAGGGCCCTGCTTCTGACTCAGGGAGGGGTCTTCAGTTTCCTGCCTGCCTGGCGATCAGGGCCGAGGAGGGATCCACTGGACTGGGGCTCTCTGTAGCAGGAGCTGATTGAATCCCAAAAGACACAGTCCCAAGTGCCATCATTCTGAGTGTGGAAATCCCAAAAGATCAAAATTCCAAAAACCGAATTCAGGAAAAAATGATTTAAAAGATTCTTTAAAAGACATTTAGGCCGGGCGTGGTGGCTATCACACCTGTAATCCCAGCACTTTGAGAGGCCAAGGCGGGTGGATCACCAGGTCAGGAGTTTGAGACCAGTCTGGCCAACATAGTGAAACCCCGTCTCTATTAAAAATACAAAAAATTAGCTGGGCGTGGTGGCAGGCACCTGTAATCCCAGCTACTCGGGAGGCTGAGGCAGGAGAATGGCGTGAACCCGGGAGGCGCAGCTTGCAGTGAGCTGAGAACATACCGCTGCACTCCAGCCTGGGTGACAGAGCGAGACTGTGTCTCAAAAAAAAAGACATTTATTTGCATTTGAAAAGGGGATTTATTTGAAAAACATAAAAACTTCAGCAGTCACTTCACACAATACAATAGGCCATAGTAACATACATTGTTGCAGAAACCCTCAGGCTATTAAGGTTGCATACAGTTACGGGCAGATGAACTGCGCCCATAAAGAAATGGGGGGCTCACACCTGTAATCCCAGTACTTTGGGAGGCTGAGGCAAGAGGATCGCTTGAGCCCAGGAGTTCGAGGCTACAGTGAGCTCTGATGGCACCACTGTACTCCAGCCTGGGTGACAGAGTGAGACCTTATTTAAAAAAAAAAGAAAGAAAATAAAGGCCGGGCGCGGTGGCTCAAGCCTGTAATCCCAGCACTTTGGGAGACCGAGACGGGCGGATCACGAGGTCAGGAGATTGAGACCATCCTGGCTAACCCGGTGAAACCCCGTCTCTACTAAAAAAAAAAATACAAAAAACTAGCCGGGCAACCTGGTAGGCGCCTGTAGTCCCAGCTACTCCGGAGGCTGAGGCAGGAGAATGGCGTAAACCCAGGAGGCGGAGCTTGCAGTGAGCTGAGATCCAGCCACTGCATTCCAGCCTGGGTGGCAGAGCGAGACTCCATCTCAAAAAAAAAAAAAAAGCCGGGCGCGGTGGCTCAAGCCTGTAATCCCAGCACTTTGGGAGGCCGAGACGGGCGGATCACGAGGTCAGGAGATCGAGACCATCCTGGCTAACACGGTGAAACCCCGTCTCTACTAAAAAATACAAAAAACTAGCCGGGCGAGGTGGTGGGTGCCTGTAGTCCCAGCTACTCGGGAGGCTGAGGCAGGAGAATGGCGTGAACCCGGGAGGCGGAGCTTGTAGTGAGCCGAGATCCGGCCACTGCACTCCAGCCTGGGCGACAGAGCGAGACTCCGTCTCAAAAAAAAAAAAAAAAAAAAAAATTGGTTGGGTGCGGTGGCTCACACGTGCAATCTCAGCACTTTGGGAGGCCGAGGCAGGTAGATCACAAGGTCAGGAGTTCAAGACCAGCCTGGCCAAGATGGTGAAACCCCGCCTCTACTAAAAATACAAAAATTAGCCAGGTGTGGTGGCGGGCGCCTGTAATCCCAGCTGCTCAGGAGGCTGAGGCACAGAATTGCTTGAACGCGGGAGGCAGAGGTTGCAGTGAGCCAAGATTGAGCCACTGCACTCCAGCCTGGGCAACAGAGCAAGACTCCGACTCAAAAAAGTAAATAAAATAAAGTAGTAGGAAAGGCTGGGTGTAGTGGTTCACGCCTGTAATCCTAGCACTTTGGGAGGCCAACATGGGTGGATCACCTGAGCTCAGGAGTTCGAGACCACCCTGGCCAAGATGCTGAAACCCCGGCTCTGCTAAAATACAAAAATTAGCCAGGTGTGGTGGCGGGCGCCTGTAATCCCAGCTACTTGGGAGGCTGAGGCAGGAGAATTGCTTGAACCCGGGAGGCGGAGGTTGCAGTGAGCCAAGATTGCACCATTGCGCTCCAGCCTGGATGACAGAGCAAGACTCCATCTCAAAAAGAAAAGAAAATAACAAAAAATAGTGGGAAAAAACTAAAAAGAGAAAGAAAAAAAAAAGAAAATTGGATTTATGAAAACGTGTGTGGCGGGGCCAGGTGACGGGCAGCTGCACAGAGACGTTTCCTGAGAGCTGGCTGCCTCTCACGACCACATGGCGAGCCTGTGCATTTCGACGAGGCACTACTTTTTTTCTCATAGGCTGTGGCTGTCCTTGGAGAACACGCTCACTTTCATCATCTGCGTGGCACTGCTCTGTTTTGTCTTTTTTTTTTTTTGAGATGGGGTTTCACTGTTGTTGCCCAGGCTGGAGTGCAGTGATGCGATCTCAGCTGGGCTCACTGCGGCCTCCGCCTCCTGGGTTCAGGCGATTCTCCTGTCTCAGCCTCCCTAGTAGCTGGGATTCCAGGCGCCCTGTCACTATGCTGGGTTAATTTTTGTATTTTTAGTGGAGACGGGGTTTCACTGTGTTGGCCAGGATGGTCTTGAACTCCTGATCTCAGGTGGTCCGCCTGCCTTGGCCTCCCAAAGTGCTGGGATTACAGGCGTGAGCCGTCACTGCTCCTTTTGAAATTCTGTGATTCGGCCCACACCGCATGAGTATTCGCATTAGATTCTCCCGTCTTCCGTGCCACGCTTCTGTGTTGTTGGGGGTACGGGAGGTCCACTGCGCGTGGGCCTCATACACAGACCGCAGATTGGGCGGAAATAGTGCTGGTGACGGAGCAGCAACAGCATCACAAAGCGTTTTCTCATCCTGCCATAGGCATGAGTATCTTCGAGCCAGTTAGTAACTTCCCCGGCTTCTTAGGGCAAATGCAGCTGTTAATTCCCTGAACGCTCCAGGGTGTCATCAGCTGGGAGGAACGCCCACGCAGGCAAATGACGCATCTTTAAACGGAAGTTCCTGTCTCGCCTGAATTTTCCGCCCAGTGCGTTGGGCTGAACAGAAAAGACAAACTTTATTGGTGACATCTTCAAATTCACTGCTAGAAGCCTTGATCACACCTAATTCCAAATCTGTCATTATGGTTTGGGGACTCTATTGAAATCCATTTTCTTCCACAAAGTCCACCAAATCTTCAAATAAATGTTGATAAGGTACTGTACTTTTCCCAGTTGTTAATACAGAAACAAGCCAGGAAAGCTCTGGAATTTCCTAATCAACAGGGGCATGAATTATATATAGCTGATAAAAATCAGTGGGGACGGAGGCTGGGCATAGTGGCTCATGCCTGTAATCCCAGCACTTTGGGAGGCCGAGGTGGGCGGATCACCTCAGATAGGGAGTTCAAGACCAGCCTGACCAACATGGTGAAACCCCGTCTCCACAAAAATACAAAAATTAGCCAAGTGTGGTGGTGGACGTTTGTAATCCTCGCTACTCGGGAAGACAGTGGGAGAATCGCTTGAACCTGGGAGGCGGAGGTTGCAGTGAGCTGAAATTGCACCACTGTACTCCATCCTGGGTGACAGATTGAGACTTGGTCTCAAAAAAAAAAATCAGCAGAGCCGGTTTTGAAGGTGCCATCCATTAGGCAAAGTGAAGCATGCACTGGTTTTCTGTTAGATTTAGTACTAAATATTAGAATCCATCTTCTCCAGTGGTCAGATCCCCAAGGATAGCTCAGCTCACCGCCGAACGTGCTTTGTAACAGGAAGGAGCGTTGGTGTCAGCATCTGCTTCTGAGGTTGCTGACCTGGTTGAATTCCCTGACAAAGGACTTTTGTTGTGGTTTGTTGTTTTCTTGAGACAGGGTTTTGCTCTGTGGCCCAGGCTAGAGTGCAGTGGTGCAATGGTGGCTCACTGCAGCCTTGACCTCCTGGGCTCAAGCGATCCTCCTGCCTCAGCCTCCCAACAAGCTGGGACCACAGGTTGGAGTCACACTGCTGGCTGATTCTTGAATTTTTGTAGGGACGGGGTCTCATTATGTTGTCCAGGTGGGTCACAAACTCCTGGGCTCAAGTGATCCTTCTGTCTTCACCTCCCAAAGCTCTGGGATTACAGGTGTGAGCCCCCGCTCCCAGCCAAAGGGTTTTTTTTTTTTTTTTTTTTTTTTTTTTTTTTTTTTTTTGAGACGGAGTCTCGCTCTGTCACCCAGGCTGGAGTGCAGTGGCCAGATCTCAGCTCACTGCAAGCTCCGCTTCCCGGGTTTACACCAATTCTCCTGCCTCAGCCTCCCAAGTAGCTGGGACTACAGGCGCCCGCCACCTCACCCGGCTAGTTTTTTGTATTTGTTTTAGTAGAGACGGGGTTTCACCGTGTTAGCCAGGATGGTCTCGATCTCCTGACCTCGTGATCCACCCGTCTCGGCCTCCCAAAGTGCTGGGATTACAGGCTTGAGCCACTGCGCCCGGCCCATTGTTTTTGTTTTTTATTTTTTGTTTTTGAGACTGAGTCATGCTTTGTTGCTCAGGCTGGAGTGCGGTGGCGCAATCTTGGCTCACTGCAATCTCCGCCTCCCAGGTTCAAACGATTCTCCTGCCTCAGTCTCCCAAGTAGCTGGGATTACAGGCAGGTGCCACCAGACCCGGCTAATTTTTGTTTGTATTTTTAGTAGAGATGAGGTGTCACCATGTTGGCCAGGCTGGTCTCGAACCCATGATCTCCAGTGATCCACCCACCTCAGCCTCCCAAAGTGCTGGGATTACAGGTGTGAGCCACCGTGCCCGGCCCCAAGGCTGTTTTTTTGAAGGCAAACATAGCACTGCCTGTGAGGGGTTGGAAGTCTCATGCGACTGAATAATTTGGTGGGGAGATTTGTATTTTTTGCTTGTGTTTTCACTTCTTCTATGATCGAGTTGATACCCAAATTAAAGGCCATGCTTGTCAACCTGACCACCATGTGCATCTCCTTTGAGCACACTTACTTTCCAAATAAAGACAGTCTCAGGGTCCTAGCTCTGCCTAACATGACACAACCCTCTGGTGATTGTGATTTTGGGGATTTTAGATTTCAGGGGTTTCGGCGTATTCTGGAGGATGGCGTTGAGACAGTGTCTTTCGGGATTATGATCAAAGTCCCTCCTTAATCACTCCCAGGCAAGTCTGGCTTTTGGGGTCAAGGTGTCCTTTGGACACAGCCTTTGTCCTGGGAGGCTCGGGGGAGATGGGGCCAAATAACCAGCCAGATGGGGGAGGCCGGGCCTCTGAAGAACTGGGTCGCGTGGGGGACTGGCCTCAGGTGGCTGCTGCCCCGCAGATGCGTCTGAGCCACAAGTGTGTGCACGCGCCCCTGGCCACGGCACCCCCCAGCCCCAGGGAGCCTTGCTTCATAGAAAAGTTAATGCTTGATCCCAGGCACCGGGTCTGTCCTTTCGTTTCTGGGGGATGTATCTTTCCACCTCACCTTGGGGATGTGGGGGCGGACGGGGGAATGGGGAGGCAGGTGGCCTGGGCCTGGGTTCTGTGCAGGTGGGGCTTGGCCGACACCTGGTTTCCGTGTCTCCACCTGGAAAAGTGACTGTGTCTGTGCTTGGGAATTCTGTTTCTCTCAGACTCTTCTGTGTCTGGGCCCTTGTGCAAACCTTCGCAGAGAAACCCTGATCCCCAGCCAAAAAGTTCTATCTGCCCTGCAGTAGGGGGGCACAGAGGGCCCCCTCCTCTCTTCTCCTGCCCCAGGGACCCCAAGAATCTTGCTACTTCAGCCTGCCGCTGAGAGAGGTGGGGTATTCGTGACCGACAATGGGGACCACTCTGGGCTTCCCAGGGACACTGGCCTGACCCCTGGGCATGCTGACTCCCCCAGTACCGCCTGCCCTTGACTCAGCGGCACGCCTGCCAGGGTTGCGCCAGTTCCTTCCTGCACGGGATCCCGTTTGCATCACCAGATGTGGGAAGGGGACCCTGGTGCCAGGAGGTTCTCAGATGCCCCACTGAGGCCCACCGGCCGGCCACCCAGGCAGAGAGGCCCCTGTCTGTCTGCCTTTGGGGCCAGAGCCCGCTTCCAGCCTGCTGACCACCCCTTGTGCCCAGCCTTTCCATGTGGCAGTGCGAGGGGGCGTCTCAGGTCCCCAGAGACATTGGATGAGGAATGAGCTCTTCACAGTGTGAGCAGTGGAGGGTGTCTGGCTGTGATAGGGGCATAACCCAGGACAGCCTGTTGTGGGAATAGTCCCTGTTCTGGGAGGATCTGGGTGGCTTCCCAGAGGGGCATCCCTGGTGGCAGAGCACAAAGGAGGTCTGGGGGAATGGGCAGTGAGCTGCCGGAGGTGCTGAGGAGTAGGATGGGGGGAGCATTGGGATCAGGGGGAGCCCTAGGATGGGGTGAGGAGCACTAGGTTGAGGGAGCCCTAGGAATGGGGGGGAGTGCTAGGATGGGGAGGGGCGCCTGTCCCCACCCAGCATTGACACACGGATGTCAAACTGTTCACTTAAAAAAATGTATTGGGGCCGGGTGCGGTGGCTCACACTTGTAATCCCAGCACTTTGGGAGGCTGAGGCGGGCGGACCACGAGGTCAGGAAATCGAGACCATCCTGGCTAACACAGTGAAAGCCCATCTCTACTAAAAATACAAAAAACTAGCCGGGCGTGGTGGTGGCGCCTGTCGTCCCAGCTACTCGGGAGGCTGAGGCAGGAGAATGGCGTGAACCCGGGAGGCGGAGCTTTCTGCATTCCAGTCTGGGCCACAGAGCGAGACTCCGTCTCTAGAAACAACAACAAAAAATATATTGAGGGTATAATTCCCACAACACAAAATAACCATCTTACAGCAAACAGCTCAGGGGCTTGTAGAACATTCACCATGGTGTGGAAACCACCACCGCTTCTAGTTCCGGAACATTCTCATCAGCCCAGAAGGACGCCCCGTACCCATCAGTGGTCCCTCCCCATCCCGCTCCCCTCAGCCACCCGCACACTTTCTGTGTCTGGATTTGCCTGTCTGGGTACCGAGTATCCACGGAACCGTGTGCTGTCCCATCGGGAGGCCCCAGGCTGGTCTGCCACGGTCCCATGGCAGCGCGAGGGTTCACTTGTTATTTCCCATTAAAAAAATCACGGTCCTCACGGGTCAGCTGTTCACCTTCCTCCGGGCTTGAGCTGCCGGACCAGAGGGACATGCCCCTCCAGGAAGACTGGGGAAACTGAAGCTCCAGGCATTTTGAGGCTGGGTGGTGGGGGCCCTTCCAGTGGGGGTTCCTGAATACCCTGTGCCTCAGGCCCTGCCTCCAAGGGGACCCTGGACAAGCAGAGAGCACGGACGGGCGTCAGTGGGGGGCAGAGTTCATGGGAGCACAGGCTCCAGGCACCCCAGGCACCCAGGGCTGTTATGAGCCCACTGCCATGGGAGTCAAGTCCAGGGTGGGCTGGGGGCTCCATGGACAGGGCTTTTAGAAGTGGCTGTGATCTAGGTCAGGAATGGCCATGGTGGGTGACTCTACAGACCCCCGGGGAGGCGTGAGCAGGGTCCCCCTGGGCTGGTGCCTTGGGTGGAGGTTGGAGGCCTGCAAGGGGCTAGAGGATGTGGAGAGAAGACAAGGGATCGGAGGGGCTGGGTTTCCTCAGGGAGCTGGGATGGGTGGGTGGGGGAAGGAGTTCGGTTTCCCATAGGGCCGGGGAGGGCCAGGGCAGGACCACATGGGGAGCTGGTTTCAGCGGTGTGTGGTTGCGAAACTCCCGGGCAGCCTGGTGAAGACGTAGGGTGTGGGCGGTGGCCACCCGGCCTGGTGAAGATGTAGGGTGTGGGGGGTGGCCACCTGGCCTGGTGAAGACATAGGGTGTGGGCGGTGGCCACCCGGCCTGGTGACGGGGCTGGAGGCTGCGGCGGTGGGCGATGTGTTGGGGTCAGGGAAGGGAACCTGCACCAGCTCAGGGGAGGAGGGTCCAGCCCAGGATGGGTGGGTTGTGGACAATGGAGGGGGTGCCCAGAAGCTGGAGGAGGCTGACGGGGCTGCCCTGGCCCCAGAATGCAGCTCTCAGGATGGCCGTCCCTTTTGCTCACCAGTCATGGGACATATTCAACCCAGAGCTCCGCCAGGGTGCACCCAGGACAGAGCCTGGATCGCTGCCCCATCGCTGGCCTGGCCAAGGCACCTCCACCCCTGGTCTCCGTGTCTCCCTCACCTGGGGACACCTTGCCAACTGCCCAGCTGGGGGCTATTCCCAAGCATCCTGGTGTCGTCCTCACTGGCAGGGTCATCTGCTCCTTGGATACCCAGGTGGGCTCTGCTGGCTCAGAGCAGGACTGTGGACACAGGCAAGGGTGTCCGTGTGTGTGTGCGAGTGTGTGCATGTGCGAACGTGTCCACGAGTGAGCATGAGTGAGAGCGTGTGTGTGTGCATCTGTGTGACAGCACATGCACGTCTGTGCATGTGTGAGAGCACATGTATGAGAGTGTGCATATGTGGACATGTCCATGAGTGAGCATGTGTGAGAGCGTGAGTGTGTGCATGTGTGTGAGAGGACATGTCTGTGTGTGCAAGTGTGTGCCAGTGTGTCTCTGTGCTCCTTCCCTCCCTTGCCCCAGGTGTGCCACAGGCACCTCAGGACATTGCTGTCCCCTCCCACACTGTATTCAGTGTCTTCCATCGGGGGATCCCCGGGGCTCACCCCCAGGTACCTCATCCCAGAGCCATGTGTGGCTTCAAGTCCAGCCAGTCATCCTGGAGGCTGGTACTGGTCCAGTGGATGTTCCCTGTGTGCTGGCCTGGGCTGTGGTCTTGGGCAGGGAGGGTCCCTGTGGACTGGGGTGGGCTCCTCCCAGGACCACACCAGGTGCTTTGCAAGGGACCGGGGGCTTTGGGACTGCAGGTCAAGATGGAGGAGCTAGTGGGAGGCTGAGCGTGGTGGGGGCAGTGCAAAGTGGACGGAGACCCCAGGGCAGGTGGCCATTCTGCGTCCAGCGTGGCTCTGTAAAGGCAGTAGTGATGGGATCGGGTTTGAGTGATAATCAACTACAATTATACATCGTCTGATTCTAAACGCAGTGCATGCTTGTTGTAGAAAATGTGAACGTGCAGAAGGCAACCAACCGGATTTCTACCTCCCAAGACAAACACTTCATGCTTTGGTGTATTTTTTCCCAGCTTTCTTCTGTGTTTTTTTGACAAAGTTGTGATCAGGATTTGTAAACAGTTCTATGTCCTGCTTTTTGTTTCTACCCTTACTGAGGGTAGAGGGAAGAGAACCAAATGGCGCATGGTGACCGTGTGTAATTTCCTTAGTTCTAACATCTGTATACGAGACGTCAAAGCCCATCAAATATGTATATGCACATCTATCTATACCCCACACCCTACAGCCACAATAACACGTTTCCCTCATGCCCTGGTCTTGGGCGCCCTGCACGTCCTGCTTCTTTTCCTTAGCATAACATCGTTGCTATCATCCCATATGTTTAAAACACCTTCTTTTCTTTGAGACAGGGTCTTGCTCCATCACCCAGGCTCGAGTACGGTGGCACAATCTCAGCTCACTGCAACCTCCATGCCCAGGCTTAAGCAATCCTGCCACCTCAGCCTCCCGAGTAGCTGGGACCACAGGCATGTGATACTATGCCTGGCTAATTTTTTTTTTTTTTTTTTTTGTATTTTTAAATGGGATTTTGCCATGTTGGCCAGGCTGGTCTCAAACTCCTGAGCTCAAGCAATGCACCAGTCTTGGCTTCCTGGGATTACAGGTGTGAGCCACCTCGCCACCTCACCTGGCCTGAAACATAGTCTTAAACTCACTTTTTATGGCTTATTTTGCAGATATACCATTGTTTTTATTTCATCATTTTTTCACTGTTGAACATTTAGGCTCTTTTTTACTTTTTGTTTTTGAGATGGAGTCTCGCTCTGTCTCCCAGGCTGGAGTGCAGTGGTGCGATTACTGCAACCTCTGCCTCCCGGGTTCACGTCGTTCTCCTGCCTCAGCCTCCCGAGTAGCTGGGACTACAGGTGCCCACCACCACACCTGGCTAATATTTTTTGTATTTTTAGTAGAGATGGGTTTTCACCATGTTAGCCAGGATGGCCTCAATCTCCTGACCTTGTGATCTGCCTGCCTCAGCCTCCCAGAATGCTGGGATTACAGGCGTGAGCCACTGCGCCTGGCCTGTTTTTTACTCTTATAAATACCACTGCAATGAACATCTTTGTGCAAATAGCTTTTTCCGTCTGTGGCGTTCACTTTCTCATTATTTATTTATATTCTGGATGCGTGTGCCCTTGAGGTTATTTTCTTTTTTTCTTTTCTTTTTTTTTTTTTTTTTTTTTTTTGAGACAGAGTCTCGATCTGTCTCCCAGGCTGGAGTGCGGTGGTGCGATCTCGGCTCACTGCAAGCTCCGCCTCCCGAGGATTCATGCCATTCTTCTGCCTCAGCCTCCCGAGTAGCTGGGACTACAGGCGCCCGCCACCACGCCTGGCTAATTTTTTGTATTTTTAGTAGAGACGGGGTTTCACTGTGTTATCCAGGATGGTCTCGATCTCCTGACCTCATGATCCGCCCACTTCGGCCTCCCAAAGTGCTGGGATTACAGGCGTGAGCCACCATGCCCGGCCAAGGTTATTTTCTTAGTGTAAATTTCCAGATGTGGAATTACTTGGCTGGAGAGAAGGCAGGTCTCCAGGCTGTTCTGCTTTAACACCCACCAAACTGCCTGGGCCACCAGTTCTGATTTACTGGCTTCTAAAAACTCCCACTGTCTGGAAGCTGGACATGTTATAATTCTGCATTTCTTTATGATCAAGGCTGGACATCTTCTCATGGATTTTGGGCAGTTTGGTTTTTTGTTGTTGGTTGTTTTGAGACGGCGTCTTGTTCTCGCCCAGGCTGGAGTGCAGTGGTGCGATCTTGGTGGCTCACTATAACCTCCACCTCTTGGGATCAAGCAATTCTCCTACCTCAGCCTCCCGAGTAGCTGGGATTACAGGCCCGTGCCACCATGCCCGGCTAATTTTTGTATTTTTATTAGAGATGGGGTTTCATCATATCGGTTAGGCTGGTCTCAAACTCTTGACCTTGGGTGATCCACCTGCCTCAGCCTCCCAAAGTGCCGGGATTACAGGCATGAGCTACTGTGCCCAGTCTTGTTTATGTTTGGGATCTTAAAGTATTAGTTAATTTTCACTAATTGTGTGTTCTGTGTAGTCATGACATCAGCTCTTTGACACATTTTTTGTAAATTGTTTTTTCTGGTTCGCTGTGTGCCTTTAATTTGAGGGTTTTTATCGAACACACTTTTTCTCTCTTTTTTTTGAGATGGAGTTTTGCTCTTGTTGCCCAGGTTGGAGTGCAGTGGCACAATTTCAGCTCACTGCAGCCTCCACCTCCCGGGTTCAAGCAATTCTCCTGTCTCAGCCTCCCGAGTAGCTAGGATTACAGAAACATGCCACCACGCCCAGCTAATTTTTGTATTTTTAATAGAGACGGGGTTTCATCATATTGATTAGGCTGGTCTCGAACTCCTGACCCCAGGTGATCCGCCCGCGTCGGCCTCCCAAAGTGCTGGGATTACAGGCGTGAGCCACCACACCCGGATGGAACAGACATTTTTATGGAGTCAAAGCCTGCAATATTTTCTTTTGTGATCCCTTCCATTGCTTTTAGCTTAAAAATCCTTCTCCATTCAGAAATCTAATATTTACCTATTTTCTTCTAAGATGTTGTGATCTAACTTAGAATCAATCTGAAGTTATGCAGTCAGGCTTTTTTTTTTTTTTTTTTTTTTGGTTGGGGGAGTCTCGATCTGTCGATAGCCCAGGCAGGAGTGCAATGGCACAATCTTGGCTCACTGCATCTTCCACCTCGGGAGTTCAAGCAATTCTTCTGCCTCAGCCTCCCGAGTAGCTGGGATTTCAGGCATGCGCCACCTGGCTAAGTTTTGTATTTTTAGTAGAGGCAGAGTTTCACCATGTTGGCCAGGCTGGTGTTGAACTCCTGACCTCAAGTGATCCACCCACCTCGGCCTCCTGAAGTGCTGGGATTACATCCGTGAACCACCACGCCCAGCCTGCAGTCAGGCTTGTCATGGAGCGTGGAATCCTCTGCACGGCCAGGCCCAGATTTTGGTGGGTCTGTGCCCCAGCACTGTGAGGTTCTCATTGTTGTAGCTTCTGACGTGTTAATCCCTGGAAGGGCAAATTTCCTGTCTGTGCTTTCTTTTTCCACCCTGTTAGCTTCTTTCACCGGGGAGCTTCGTCTGTGGCAGCGTCTCTAATGGGCACCAGCACGTTGGACTTTGGGATTCACAGGAGTGAGCCGGGCTCTGACTCTGCCACACTCTCGAGTGTGGATTTGATTAAGACAGAAGCTTTAATAACAATGAAGGCAAACTCCTCCTACGCTGGAAATGTGAATGGCGGGGGGGCGTGGGGTGGGAGGGGCACTGAGAGTGGGTGGGCGGCTCTTAAGGGAGGCCCGTGGGCTCCTGCAGGCCCCCTGCCCAGCGCTCTTGCCACTCTGTTGTTCCAACTGCAGCAGCCCTGCCTAGGGGTACCTCCAGGGGCCACTGTGTCCTCTCAGCCACCCAGAGGCCTGCTTTTCCCTGACACTGTGGCCACCCTTTCCCAGAGTCCCGGCCACATTGCTCCAGGTGTGAACAACTGGCCAGCACAGAGCGATGGGGAGGGCAGTGCGGGGGCCGGGAAAAGGGGCCTTGACCTTTACCCCCAGGCTCCCATCTGCAGCTTTGCTGATCCTGACCCATTTGTGGGTGTGATTTGGGGACATTTTGGGGGCATTTTTGGGGGGTGTGGGCCAGGCTAGGTCTGTGCAAGAGTCCCTGGCTGTTGGTGCCACGAAAGCTGAAAGAGACTGCCTCGGGGAGGGGAGAGGAGGGGAGCGAGCCTCGAGTTCCTGGAGGGGTGCATGGAGCCACTTAGCAGGAAGCTTCCTGAGGGGCCGAGCGGGAACAGGGGTGGGGACAGAGAGCCACACCTTGTGTGCTGGCCACCCGTCCCTGCAGGAAGGCAGCTTGGGCGGAGGAAGCATGCAGGGGCAACCCCGGGCCTTGTGCTCACCTTGGGTGCACCTGCCGTTGTGGGGTGAATGGCCGGGAACCTTGGAACCTCAGACTGAGCTGGCACGTGGGGATCACGCCCACACCCATGGGGCATGCCAGGCACGCCCAATGGGTGAGCAGAGCCTGGAGCCCCGGAAAGGTAGGGCCCAAGGTTCTGGAAGAGGCAGTGTGGGTGGAGAGAGTGGAGGCCTCGCCTTACCCTGTGGGGATCACACCGTGTGACCACTCACCATGGGGCCCCTGGACTCCACACAGTCCTGGCCTTATCGGGGTGGGGATTGCTAACTGTGGGGCGACGTGCTGAGGAAACAGACTGTGAAGTCAGAGGGGCCGAGGAGGCTGGAGGACCAGGTGTGGCCATGGGAGGCGGGGCTGCGTGGACACAGGAGGTGGGGGCTGCATGGAGTTGAGGGGAAGTGCATTTGGACCCAACACAGAAAACTTCCTAGCTCTCAGCTTTGACCAGGGCCACCCTGTGCTGCAATGAACACCCGGTCCCGGGGACAGCCCTGTAGACGCTGGACCAGGTCAGGTGATGTGTCCTGGGACTCCAGGGTCCGCACAGGCTGCCTGGGACCTGGGGCTGCTGGAGGCGGCTTCTGCCTGGGACGTGTGCAGGTTGCGGGGGTAGGGGCTTGCCGAGCCAGGTGTGCCCAAGGGCTTGGGCTTTGGGGCCATCCTCAGGCTCAGCCAGGCCACTCTCGGAACTCTCTCATGGCCTTCGAGGGAGGACCGTGTGCCGGCAATGCTGCCGGCTACAGCACCCCAAGCTGGGATCCCTCAGCTCTGCCCTGGGCAAGCGCCATCCTGGACCATGCCTGTGTTTTGAGCTGAGGCTACGCTGTGCCTGGAGCTGGCCTCCCTGCTCCTCCGTGCGTGGTCCAGCATCCCGGGAGCCTCCTGTCCTCTCCACCGCCTGTGTAAAATGGCTGAGAGTGCCACCTGGTGGGCGTGAGGGTCGCACTGACCATGCGTCCACGCCTCGGTGGAAAGGGTGGTTACAAGTGAAGTGGACTTTGGGGGATGGGGACAGGGAGGCTGGCTGGCCGGGGCGGGGGTGGGACCAGGTCCTCACTGCTCAGGGGGACTCACAGATGAGGGGCCACTCCCAGGAGGATGGGACTGGCTCAAAACCAGCAGCCTGTTGTGGGGGTGTCTCCACCACAAGCACCTACTCGTCCCTGCACTTGGCCCCCTGCCGGCTCCCTCTGGCTGGCTCTGCCTCTTCCCTCCCCAACCTCTCAGCAGAGGCAGCACTCCAGAGCCAGACAATGGCCAAATTAGACATTAACTTTGAAACTGGAGGCTAAGGCGGGAGGATCGATTGAACCTAGGAGTTTGAGACCAGCCTGGACAACATAGTGAGACCTGTCTCTACAAAAAAAAGCGTAAACATTAGCTGGGAATGGTGGTGCAAGCCTTTGGTCTGAGCTACTTGGGAGGCTAAGGTGGGAGGATTATTTGAGCCCAGGAGTTTGAGGCTGCCGTGAGCTGTGATTGCATCACTGTGCTCCAGCCTGGGTGACAGAGCGAGATTCTATCTCAAAAAGAAAAGAAAAGATAGAGCAGGCCCAGTGGCTGATGCCTGTAATTCCAGCACTTTGGGAGGCCAAAGCAAGTGGATCACCTGAAGTCAGGAGTTCAAGACCAGCCTGGCCAACATAGTGAAACCCTGTTTCTACTAAAAATACAAAAGTTCTCCGGGGGTGGTGGTGGCAGGTGCCTGTAATCCCAGCTACTTGGGGGGCTGAGGTGGGAGAATCACTTGAAATGGGGAGGCGGAGGTTTCAGTGAGCTGAGATCATGCCACTGCACTCTAGCCTGGGTGACAGAGTGAGACTCTGTCAAAAAAGAAAGAGAGAGAGAGGGAGGGAGAGGGAAGGAGTGGGGGAGAGAGAAAGAGAAAGGAAGGAAGGAAAGGAGAGGAGAAGAGGAAAAACGGGCACCAGAGGCCTCTAGGGTTAGCCTGGGCAGAGTCCTTGAAGCCGACCTGGACCTGCCCCCCACACGTCCAGCCACGTGTACACAGCAGATATGCCCTCGCCACCCCCACCTTGGGACCAGCTGGTGCCAGGCCTGAGCCACTGCATCTGAGTATGGCTTTGAGGATTGATGGTGGCCCTCTAGGGACCGGCCCAGCTACCAAGCTTTCTGTGGCACCCCCACCCTCGCTGGGCCCGTCCTGTGTCCCAGGAGGCACAGGGTGGGGGGCAGACACCACAAAGGGTTTGCTGGGGAGCCCCTCGGAAGGGCCGCGGTGTGAGTTTCCTGTGGCCGCTGTGGCCACTGACTACAGATTTCATGGAGTCGATTATTGTAGGTTCTGGAGATCAGAAATTGAAAGTCACTCACTTTCTTTTCTTTTTGGGGGGACAGAGTCTCACTCTGTCGCCCAGGCTGGAGCGCAGTGGCGCAATCTCAGTTCACTGTAGCATCTGCCTCCTAGGTAGCTGGGAGTACAGGCACACGCCACCATGGCCGGCTAGTTTTTTGCATTTTTAGTAGAGATGGGGTTTTCACCATGTTGGCCAGGCTGGTCTTGAAGTCCTAACCTCAGGTGATCCACCCACCTTGGCCTCCCAAAGTGCTGGGATTACAGGCGTGAGCCACCGCACCCGGCCACAAGTCACTTTCATTGGCTACAGTCAACGCAGTGGAGGCTGGGCTCTGGGGAGAGTCCACCCCTGGCCTTTTCAGCCCCTCGCATCCACGGCTCACAGCCCCTGTGGCCCCCACAGCCCCCACAGCCTCTGCTTCTGCAGTCACTTCTCTCGTCTCCAGTTCCTGCCTCCCTCGTCCAAAGACCCTCGGGATGACCCTGGCTCACCTGGCAATCCAGGCCGATGGCCCCACCTCAGGTCCTTTCCTTAATCCCGCCTGCAAAGTTCCTTTTGCCGTGTAGGGCACCCAGTCTCACGTTTCAAGGATTGGGAGATGGACAGCTCTAGGGGCTGTTACTCTGCATACACCAGGTTCCCTCTTACCAAATCTGGGGAAATTTGAGAATCAAACTGAACAATTATAGTAACACGTTACAGCTCATTGGAATGAAAAGGAGCTCCTAAGTGTGATGTAAATAAATGGGAATGATAGTGTCTTGAGCACTGATATGAAAAAAGCAAGTGGGGGTGAAGGCCCTGTCCTCCCTCACGGCAAAGTGCTGACCAGGAGACGCAGCAGGAACAGTAGAAATAGTCACCAGCCAAGCCAGGTGGCACATGCCTGTCACACCTGTAATCCCAGCTACCCGGGAGGCTGGGCGGGGAGGACTGCTTGAGGCCAGGAGTTCCCGGCTGCAGTGAGCTGTGATCGCACCACTGTATTCCCATCCGGACAACACAGTGAGACCCCATCTCTAAAACAAATAGAGTCACCCTCTGGGGGTCCCAAGAGTGGCCGATTCAGTGCCAGTGGACAAGGCTGGTGGACAGAGGACTCAAGGGCTGTGACGATCCTGGTGCATTTTACCCCGCATGGGTGAGGCCCTGGTTCCTTGTGTGGGCAGTGGCCTTAGGAAGCCATAGCCTGGACACGTGTGTGCATGCTCGTGTCACAGTGTATCCACCGCAGGCTCACACAGGCACCCTCCAGCCCAGCTGCAGAGGAGGCAGAACTGCGCCCATTCTCACCATGGCCAGGGGCACAGCCTTAGCAGTGCAGCAGAGGGCTGGGGGCGTCTGCTTTCTTGGGCTCTCGTAAGGCCTGCGGGAGGACCAGGGACTGCAGTATGGCCAGGCTGGGCTTGGAAGAGCCTGAGGGCCGCGCGGTCTGTGTAGCGGCAGAGGGCCGGGCTTGGAAGAGCCTGGGGGACACTGTGCAGCGTGGGTGGTAGCAGAGGGTTAAACAGTGGGATGCTGGTTTAAATGGGCTTTCAAGAAGTTTCAGAAACAAAGTCATGTGCAACTTGTGTCTTCCTGGGCACAAGCTTGTGGGCTGTGAGGTCCCAGATACCCCTTCTCACATCTGGGCAGAGTGAGGCATTAATGAGTGGGACAGGCAAGCAGACCCCACAGAGGTCTCCCCACCTGCTCGTGGGGCTAACCCCAAGGAAATAAGTGGGGCTTTCGCGTGGCTTGTGGAGGGGCAGGCGTGGCGTCTGGAGCAGGGTATGGAGCTGGCAGAGCCGGGCCACCCTTTGGGTGTGCTTGTGACATCCCTGAGCCTCGGTTTTCATACTTGTAAACTGAGGATGATGATACTGAGCAGGCCGGTAGTGGGGACTGAGCCAGGGGATGTGTGTGCGCATGTGTGCGCCTGTGGAGTTGTGTGTGCGCGTGTGGGTGTATGTGGGTATGTGCGCTTCTGGGTATGTGTGTGTGCATGTGCGTGGGTGTGTGCGCGTGTGGGTGTGTGCGCATGTGCACACGCACGTGTGGGTATCTGTGTCTATGTATGGGTATGTGCGTGTGGGTGTGTATGCACGCGTGTGTGCGCATGTGTGGGTGTGTGCATGCGTGTGTGTGTGCACGCATGCACGTGGGTCTGTGTGTGCATGTGTGTGGGTATGTTTGCACACGTGTGGGGGTTGTGTGCGCATGTGGATGTGTGCATGCTGGTGTGGGTATGTGCGTGCGTGTGGGTGTGTGCATGTGTGTATGCCTGTGTGGGGGTGTGCATGCACATGTATGTGCGTGGGTGTGGGTGTGCGCACGTGTGTTGGTGTGTGCGTGTGTGTGGGTGTGTGCGTGTGCCTGTGTTGTGTGCACGTGTGTGTGCTTGCATGTGTAGGTGTGTTCGCACGTGTGTGGGGGCGTGGGCTCACATATGTGGGTGTGCATGCGGGCGTGTGCATGTGGGTATGCTCGTGTGTGGTTATGTATGTGCACGTGTGGATGTGTGTGTGTGGTATGTACACATGCATATGCACGTGTGCACGTCTGTGTGTGACATTTATGTCTTGGCCCGTGTATGGTGTGTGCACAAGGTCACAGGTATAGTTGCATGCATGCTACATGTGCATGTATGTTTCATGTGTTTTCATGCATGCACATATGTGGGCACCTATGTGTGCTGGATTGTTACAAGTGTCATGGTGCCCAGGGTACTAGGCCTGGCCCTTGGCATCTGGGGTCAGAGCGTGGTCTGTCTTACAAGCTGACAGCCAGTGGGGCCCCGGCAGCAGGTGCCTCTGACGAGGGCACAGAGAAGGTTCTGGGAATGCAGAGGTGGCGGTGGGTGCATTAGGCTGTGGGTGCCAGGGTGGCCGAGAGCAGGTGGGCCTGAGGGAGGCATCAACCTGCGGCCGAGAGCCTGTGGGAACCCCCTCCTCTGCCCAGGGTCCTCTTGTGGCCATGAGGACAGGGCCTGGACTCGCTGGTGTCCTGGACAAACCACCTCACTTCCATGGGCCCCAGTGTCCTCATCTGCAAAGTGGGATGGTAGTAATTCCTTTTTTTTTTTTTTTATTAAGGCAGAGTCTTACTCTGTTGCCCAGGCTGGAGTGCAGTGGCACAATCTCGGCTCACTGCAACCTCCGCCTCCTGGGTTTGAGCAATTCTCCTGCCTCAGCCTCCTGTATAGCTTGGATTACAGGCTTGTGCTACCACGCCCAGCTAATTTTTGTATTTTTAGTAGAGATGGGGTTTCACTATGTTGGCCAGTCTGGTCTCGAACTCCTGACCTCAAGTGATCCACCCAAAGTGCTGACATTACAGGCTGAGCCATCACGCCCCGCAAAGGTGGTAGTGATTCTGATGAGGGAGGGTCTCTGGGTGGAGCTTCGGACGGCCGCTGTCAGATGGGATCCACTGGCAGTGGTTTCTGCGGCTCTGGGCGCTGGTAGGGGCTCCAGAAACTGACCGCTTCTGTGGATTGGAAAGCCTAAGTGTGCCGCCTCTCCTTGCAACCCTCTGGCTCTGGCTGGCTTGTGTGGCCACCCCCCACGCCTACACATCCACCTTCAGGGACATAGCCTTGTGCTCATGGGCAGGCCTGCCCAGTGCCCCTGCCCACCTCTGCCCTCCATTGAGTCAGCACGTGGTGCTGAATGACCCCCCATGGCCGCCCAGCACTGGGACCGGGGCCTTCGAGAGGGGAGAGGGGACTCAGCAGGGCCGTGCCCCAGGGCCAGCTGCCTCAGTGCAGGGGGGGACAGGGGGGATAGGGTCTTGGGGCGGGGGAGCCCAGGGTGGCTGAGGTGGGGCCCGAAGGGGAGGTTGAGGGGGAGGCTGAGGTCGGGCCTCCTGGGGCTGCCGTTTGCCCAGCAGGTGGCCTGTCCAGCCCCAGGGCTCTGCCGGCTCTGAGGACGGAAGTCCAGATCCTGGCCCCAAAAGGCCACAGAGAGGTTCCTTCAACTCACCCAGTGTGTCCCATGAGGGAAAGGTCAGGAGAGGGACCAGGAGGGCGTGGGCGAGGGTGGCAGAGGGGTGTGGACTGATGCCAGGCAGGCACCAGATGGAGCCTGGGAGATGGGCACCATGGCAACGCGCAGTCCCGGAAGGCACTGGCTGCTTCAGAGGGCGGGGCCTGCTGAGTGCCTGTGAGCCTCTGCCTGTGTTCCTGCCGTATAGGTGTGAGAACACGGGGGCTTACCCAATGTGCGGGGTGTCCTCACATGCATGACACGCACGCACACCCTGGAAACCTCGCCTGGGACGACATCTGTTCACGGCCCCACCCGTTGGCTCTTCTCCACGTGCGGCAGAGTTGGTTTCCTGCCCCAGTAACCCGGGTCTTGCTTTGCCGGCCGCCCCTGCCTCCTTGTCCCCACAGCCCTGTCTGGTCTTCACTCCAAGCCGTCCTGAGTCCTCTCTTCCCCGTGTGTGGGTGTGGGGAACAACCTGGAGACCTGAGCAGGAAGCCCAGGGTGCCCTCACTGTCTTCTAGCTCACGCCACCTCGAGGCAGCCTTCCCAGATGCCCCGTTAGCCTGCAGCCCTGGCAGAGCAGGCCAGGCGAGGTCAGCTGTGCCACCTTGGGCAGCCCTGCCCTCGCTGACCCTGTTTCATCGCTGGTCCAGTGGGGAAGAGATGACAACAGCTTTGGGGGTGTGCTGGGCCAGGAGGTGAGGTGTTGAGGGGTGTTGGGAGCTGAGAAGCTGTAGGTGCTCAGTGACAAGAGGCACTGGGGGTGGCCGGGAAATCTCCAGGGCCAAGTGGAGGACAGCCAGACAGAAAGCTTTTAGGGAAGGGCACGGATTGGAGCTGGGTGTGGTGGGACGGGGCAGGCCCAGGGGATGGAGCCAGCAGGTCAGTGTGCCCTCCCCTGCCCAGGGGACACCCGGGCTGGCCCCCACCGTGTCATCCTGTGGGCAGCAGATGGACCGAGCTTCCTCGAAGCCTGGCTCAGCTCAACTGTCCTGATTTGGAAGCCGGGCTCAGCTCAATACTCAGGTGTTGGGAGGGACGCTGTACTGTCAGTTTCCCTCTGAGATGAGGGGTTCTGTGGACCAGCAGCTGCAGAAGAGGGCTTTCCCGCGGTTCCCAGGACAGAAACAGCACCAGAGGCCTGGCAGTGGGTTTGGCAAGGGGACAGCTTGGAGGCACCAGGTGGCACGCAGGAGCCCTGCTGTCCAGCAGAGGCAGCACCACCTTCTCAGGGACAGTGAGGTCCCCGCACCTCAGAGGCTGGAAGAGCCTTGAGCCCTCGCTGTCCGGAGCCTGATGCATGGACCGCAGATAGCAGCCAGCAACATGGTCTCCTGTGTTTGAAGAGTCCATGTCCCCTTCCCAGCCCCAGAGGGGCAAGGTGGAGTGACCAGCATCCGGGAGGGAGATGGGGTCCCCCTGTAGCCCCTGAGACCCTGACTTCTCAGAGGGGTATCTATGAACCCCAGAATTGGGAACTGGGCAGGCTCTCGCCACTCTGCCAACCCCATGTCCCCCTGGCAAGGCTGGGGCGGCATCCAGTGACTGACTGCAGGCTCTGGCCACCTGCTCGCCACACTGTGAGGTGTGGGGTCTGGGGCGAGAGGTCAGGGTGCTGAGGCCCAGCCTGGACTGGGGCTGTGGAGCCTGGAGCAGGGGCAGGGGCCTGGCCGGCCCTCAGCCATGGCCACTCTCACCGCGCTGCTCTCCCGCAGACGGTGCCCCGCTCAGCGAGCTGTCCTGGCCATCCTCCCTCGCCGTGGTGGCTGTGTCTTTCTCCGGGCTCTTCGCCGTCATCGTCCTCATGCTGGCCTGCCTGTGCTGTAAGAAGGGCGGCATCGGGTTCAAGGTGAGGCCTGGGGGCCGTGGGAGCTGCTGTGGGATCCCGCAGGCAAGGCCTGTAGCGTCCACTTGACCCTGAGCTTCTCTCCTTCCCGGGGCCACCAAGGTGGCTGCTAGGTGGCCGTAGTCACTGCGGGGCCACCTGGGGACCATGTGGACCCTGGCCCAGGGACTCCATAGCTCCTCCTCAGGAACCTGCCCCAGCTTCCCTGACTTTGAAGCCGTCTGTTGGGGCGTGATCTGATGCTCCCACTTCAGCCTGGGATTGGGCTTGAGCACTCATGGAGGCTGAGGACAGCCTTTCAGGGGGCGTCGGGGACTCGAGCTGGTGTGGGAGGGGGCTTGCCTCCCTAGAGGCCCCTGAATCCTGGTGAAGGAGCTGCCTCTGCAGGGGGCCCTCACATCCCTCGGAATTCAATCTGCAAAGGGAAGTCCGGGCCGCCCAGACAAGCTCCCCGCACAGATACCTTCTCACCAGTTGGTCACCTTGCCCGGGGTATCTTCTGCCCTCTGGGGGGGCAGTGTGTGATGCTGGAGCCCTGCCTGCTGGTTAGGGAGCATCACCAAGGGCAAGGCCTGGCCTCACTAGGCCGCCCTTCTGGAGGCCAAGGCCCCCAGCCAAGGACAGGTGCTGAGCACTGTTCCTCCCGCTGTCAACCCCCAGCCCACTTCCAGCTGTAACTCCGAGCAGCAGGGAGGGCCAGGCAGAGAGCGCCCCGGGCAGCACTGCTCACCCCTCCCGGAGTCTCCATGGGCCCCATTCCTGCTGATGAGCAAACGACACCCTGGCCTGGACCTCTGGTGGTTCACAGACCCACGGGGGTCGGCCCCGTCCCTGGGCCAGAGGTCGGATTCTTAGGCCAGGAGAAGTCAGAGAGGGAGGAGGAGGGGGGAGGCTTCGTTCTGCGGCGCGCGCAGCACCCCGTCCATATCTCAAGGGCGCTTTTCTACAAAGTGACCCGTGCCCCCGCCGGCGTCACCCCCATTTTGGAGACAGTCCCAGAGTCCTCCCTGCCCCCGTATGTCATGACGCAGAGTGGGCCAAGGATCTGGCCCTGCCCACCTGTCTCGCTGGCCTGGAAGGTGACGGTGTTGAATGTGGCCTTTTTGCCTTTTCCAAAGGCCACATTTTTCACCCTTGCAGAGCCCTCGGAGGTGGCCTAGGCCCCGTCAACCAATGAGCAGCTGCGGGCCTGGGCGGCAAAGCTGTGGCCCCAGGCTGTGGGGTCTGCGCTGCTGCCCAGAGCCCCTACCCTGCCCTGGGGACATGCCCCTGGACCTGCTGGCTCCAGGGGCCGGGCCAGGCAGCGCAGGCGCCTTCCTGGGGATCCTGAGGCCAGAGCCTCAAGGTCTTGGCGGGGGCAGGAGTGGAGGTGGGGCCTGGGTGGGACGTGTGGGGCTATTGTATCAGTGGCCCCTCCTCGGGGCACTGTAAGAACAAGGCCCCAAACAAGGGCTGGCCACAGCTCCTCCTCCTGCGCCCTCCTCACCTCCTTGGGAACATGGTGCCCGGAACATTCCAGCGCCAGCGTGCCTCTGGGAAGTCCTGCCTCCACACTGGGCTCCCTCCTGGGATTTGGGGGCCTGTGCCGGACTCCCTGGTGGGGAGCTGTGCTGGGGGAAGGGGCTGGGCAGGCCCCTAATGCTGACCCTGTGCTACCTGATTGCACGCTGCATCGGCAGGACCCGGCCGGCCCCCGGGCAGCAGGTAATGCCTGGAGCCCGGGCCCGACCCCAGGGAGAGATGGCATCTGTGACCTGCGCCCCTCTACAAAGCCCAGATGGGCGGGGCCAGGGCTGGGATTAGAGGGCCAAGAGGGGGCTTCTGGGGTGGCCTCCTGGGTCCTAGGGAGGGGGAGTTGCCCACACAGCACCTGCATCCCCCATCCCTGTGTGCTCCAAAAGTGCAGGCTGGGCCAGGCCTGCGGGAATACCAACAGAGCCACCCACCCCTCTTTTTGCAGCCCAGGGAAGGGAGGCATCCCCAGGGTCACACGTAGTGTGTGAGGAGCCCAGGCCTCCCCTCCCACTGCACTTGCCTGTCCTCGGACTCACCAGCCCGAGTGCTGGCCAGGATCCAGCGGGAAGTCCCTTGACCCATCCGAGCCTCAGTTTCCCCACCGGGGCACTGGGAGTTGTGAGGAGGCAGAGAGGCTGTACTGAGTGCTCGGGGATTGCGGCTGTCACTGTGTGCCCGGGGCCTTTGCTTTCAGCTGGCCCAGGACTTTGGAGACTTTGGCTCTCAGAGCAGGAATGCGCCCTGGACTTGGGGGTGGGGTCTCCCCTATACAGGTGTGGCCTCTGCATTTCAAAATAGCAGCCTGGCAGGGAGTGGCCCAGTCCTAGGCTGCACGGGGCCAGGCTCTTAAGGAGTCCTGGGAGCTCCGGAGGTGGTGCGGCCACCAGGCAAAGGTCCAGGGCCGTCGGGGTGGATGGCGGTGGCAGGTGGGCTCTGGGCTCCCAGGCACCCAGGAATGCTCCTTGTCCCTACAGTGGGGGGGTTGCTTAGTTGCTTCTCCCACAGGACTGTGGGACAGGGGGCGATGGAATTCCTGTCCCCAAAGCTGCCCCATGGGAGGGTGGAACCCCAGGCAGGGCCTGGGGTGAGGGGTGCTGGGGGTACGGGTGGTTGAAAGGTATTGGAGGCTGATTCTGGATGGGCAGGGCCAGTTGGCCTCAGTGCCCTCACCTCGGTCCCTTGGTTCCCTGCCTCTAGGCCCTTAGGCCCCAAGGTGGGGCTCAGCCTGGGCGTCCACCAGGGAGGGATGGGGGAACTGAGGCCAGGCCAAGGCGCTGGTGCCTGCAGCTCATCGCACCCTTTCTGGAGTCTGAGATGGGTCCTCTTGGCTCTGGGATCTGCCTCTGGCCCCTTATGGGACAACTGAGCCTCTGGTGGGGGGCGTGGGGGGTCAGCAAGAGGAGACAGATAGAAGGGCAGTTAGCAGGCGTGCTGGGCCGTTAGCCTGCAGGGGTGGGGGCTCCAATTCTGGGCCATGTACCCCGTCCTGTCCTGCCCTGGGAGCTCGGCCCTGGAAGAAGGGGGCCTGGAAAGGCCCAGCCACACCCTTCCTGGACCTGCGAGAAGCCCTGCTCACGCCCGGCCCGGCCCGCAGGAGTTTGAGAATGCGGAGGGGGATGAGTATGCAGCTGACCTGGCACAGGGCTCCCCGGCCACGGCGGCACAGAACGGGCCCGACGTGTACGTCCTGCCACTCACGGAGGTCTCTCTGCCCATGGCCAAGCAGCCTGGACGCTCAGGTGAGGGCTGGGTGGGGAGACGGGGTGGCCTCCCTCCGGGGCCCAGGTGCTGGGTGTTGGGTGTGACCTGGGGGCGCCAGGGAGACCGGAAGACTCAGCTCTGGAGTGGGAACAGCACAGGGCTGGGAGTGGCCGGTGGGGTAGACGCAGTGTGCGGCCCTGGACTCCCTGTGGCTGCGTCCCAGGCTGCGCTGTGGGGCCAAAGGTGCATGTACCTCTTTCTCCTGGGCCTGGAGGCCGGCCAGGGGTTGGCAGGGTCTGGTACAGCCCTGGGCCTCCAGCCTGCCCTGCCCAAGGGCTGCTATGCACAGGGGCAGGGGTGGGCACTGGGGCAGGGGTGACACTGGGGCAGGGGTGCAGGCTGTTTGGTCCTGGACACGGCCATGTGCTGGGGGCAGGGACTCTTCTGCAGTCCAGGGATGCTTGACCCCAGATTCCTGCCCCCTTGAGCGCCAGCCCTTCAGGGACACGGGCTCCATTGTGCATGGCGGGAGGAGGGGCCCTGGTGGGGCCCCTGTGGGCGGGTGGTGAATCGGCCTTTCACTCAGGCTGGGGGGAGGGGCCGAGGGGTGGGGCTGACCCAGGAGTGCAGGTGCAGGCAGGGCCCTCAGCCACAGCCTCATCTGCCCCCATCTTAGGGTCCTAGGCCGACCACTCACACGGGGTGGATGTGCTGGGGGAGGCGGGGGGTGAATGGCCAGGCTTCAGGAACTCCCAGTTCTGTCCTGGAGCCTGGGTGGTGAGTGGGGATCCCTCCAGAACCATCAGATCTCAGGCCCCCTCCCAGGAAGCTTCTAGCCTGGGGCTTCCCCCATCACTGCCCACCTCCAGCTCCTCTGGGAACACAGGCAGGAGGGGTGTCAGGCCAGTGGGAGGGGACCCTGCCAGCCCCGTTGGGGCTCTGTTGGCACCAGGGCCTGTTACCACAGTGCCATGAAGGCTGCCTCACCTGCTCTGAGCTGTGCCTGGCTGGACCCTGAGAGCTGGCTCTGAGCCGTGCCTGGCTGGGCCCTGTGAGCCTCGCCTTCATCGTGGCAGCCTGGCACCCAAGGCACTGGTCTGGGACCTAGAGAGGGCCCCCAGCCCCCAGCTTCGGAGCCAGGGCCTCAACACCTGTCCTACTGTGCCCCGTCTCCCGGAGGACAGGTTCCCAGTTAGGCAGGAATCAGGGCTGGCACTTGAGCTGTGAGCACATCTGTGGCCGTGCGCGGAGGACTGCAGCCACCCACTCAGCGCACGAGGTCTTCTGACATTCCCGGATGGCTGCGGGGGTCCCTGAGCCCTGTGCTGACCTTGCTGGGAGCTGCCAGGGACCATCCAAGGGGCCACTGCCCTTGGGTCCAGGGGCAGGTATGTGCCTAGCCCCTGCAGATTCTCCGAACCACCTCTGGAGGACCGTCCTGGGGACTGGGGTCGGCAGACAGGGACCTGGAAGAAAGCAGTGGTTACCTGTTTCTCTACTTTTAGAGCTCTGGTTTCAGTTTTCCGGGGGGCATGTGCTTCTAGAGAGGAGAGAGACTGGGGTGAGGCCAGAAGAGCAGCCCCAGAGGTCAGCGGGGAGAAACCTGGGCAATGGCCCCACCCCCTGGGGACTGCAGAGAAGGACGGCCGCCTCCGGCGGTGCCCAGGGCCTCTGGACTGTCTCAGCACCCATGGTCAGGACCCCCACACTTGCTCAGGGACAGTGTGGGCGTGGACGCCCCAGGGTGAAAGAGGGCTGTCCAGACAGGCTGGGCTCGGGACACAGCGCCCGGTGGGCCCACATGCTCGGTTCTGCCCTGCCCCACCTCTACCTTTTCTGGGTCTCTGGGCCCTGGAAGGAGCCCCCTCCCCCTGGGCTCTCCTGGCAGCTGGGCTCAGACCCAGCCCCGTCAGCCCTCTGGGCAGCTGGCGTGGGAGCAGAATTCGGGGAATCCCTCGGGGCGTGGGCAGGCATGAGTGGGCTCTGCCAGCACTGGCCCCTTCCTCCCAGGCCTCACTGACCCTTCCTCCCACTGACCTCACCCGGCCTGGCCCTCGGGGAGAATGGGCCAGTGTGCTCCGTGCGGGGTTGTGCCAAGCAGCCCCCAACAAAGGAGCCTTTGGTGTTCCTGGCGTGGGATGCCAGCCTGCGGCAGGGTGGGGGTGGGCCGCTGCAGTGCCCTCCCTGTGCCGTGGCCCCAGCCTCTCGCTCAGCCACACTGCCTGCCTGGTACAGCCCATGTGGTGGGTCCAGCTCCAGGCCCTGCTATCCCTCGCCCAGCTATTCCGGTGGCTTCAGGCACCTTCTCCAGACCTATCCAGAAAGATGCCAGATGGAGCCTGCAGCTCCGTGGCTTTTCTGGGAAGCAGCGGCCCCTGATCTCGAGAGACCCTGGCTCCTGATGCTAGCCCCAAGGCTGCCAGCTGGTGCTGGGGACTCAGGACAGTTCCCCAGAGCAGGCCAAGCGGGCAGTCCCTCCAGGGGCCAGGTGAGGAAGCTGGGGGGTGCGAAGGCCGCACTGGGTCCCTGAGCCCCCTGCTTGGTTACAGTGCAGCTCCTCAAGTCCACGGACCTGGGCCGGCACAGCCTCCTATACCTGAAGGAAATCGGCCATGGCTGGTTCGGGAAGGTATGTGTCCCACCTGGGAGAGAGGCTCTCGCCTGGTAGGCAGAAGGGACACACGGATGCAGACCTGCTCTTCCTGGGAGCCACCCCCGCCCCGAGGGTCCCTTCTCTGGCCCCTGGGCCCTGCTGGATCCCTCCTCAGGGAGGTCTTCAGGGTCTGGGTGCATTCCCTTCTCCCTAGGGGGTCCTGGGGTCAGAGGTACCTGGGGAGGGGCCCTGGGAGGGAGAGAAGCAGGCTCTTGGTCCTGGCCTTCCCCCGACCCTGGCCTAAAGGAGACAACTGGGTCCCTCTTCCTCACTTCAAACCCCCAGAGAGAGAGAGAGAGCAGCGGGAGACCTTGGGGAGAGAGTAACACAAAAGACTCAGAATATTACAGCCAGAGGGTCGCTGGGAGGGGTCCGGAACCCACACCCTGCGCTGCAGTGAATGAACTGGGCACAGGAGGAGAAGGGGTCTGTCCTGGGGGCCGGGGTGGGGCAGGTGGGAGAAGAGTAAGGCCTGGAAGCCGGGGCCTGTGGAGGCGGAGCAGCCACGGGTGACGCTGTCCCACAGGTGTTCCTAGGGGAGGTGAACTCTGGCGTCAGCAGTGCCCAGGTGGTGGTGAAGGAGCTGCAGGCCAGCGCCAGCGTGCAGGAGCAGATGCAGTTCCTGGAGGAGGTGCAGCCCTACAGGTGGGAGGCCATCGGGCACAAAGGCCCACACTGCGCGACCCCCTCCTCCCCCTCCCCTGCTCGGCCCGCCTCCCCCTCCCCCGCTCCTCCTGCCTCCCCCTCCCCCGCTCCTCCCAAGTCAGGGGCCGCCTGTCCACTCCTGCAGGGCCCTGAAGCACAGCAACCTGCTCCAGTGCCTGGCCCAGTGTGCCGAGGTGACGCCCTACCTGCTGGTGATGGAATTCTGCCCGCTGGTGAGCTGCTGCCCAGGGGAACCTGGGGCCTTTGCTGAGCCGGGGCACTCCCTTGCCCTGCCAGTGTCTGGTGCCACCCCCTCCCTGGGGGCCTCACATCCTCCCTAAAGCCAAGACCCAGGGACCCTACCCCACAGACTTCCAGAGGGGGCCATGGGGAGACCCAGCCTCACTGGGGAGGGACCGTGGGGGCTGGGCACAGGACAGGCCTGGGCTGGGACTCCCTGCACCCCTGGGGAGCTGCCAGCTGCTTGCTCACCTGCCTGTGTGCCCTGTGGTTCAGGAGGAGGCATCCTGGGCCAGTTGGGGGGCCACTGCTCCATTGGGGCTCCATGGCCTCACTCAGGCTTGAGTTTGTCATGGGGGACAGGGGTTGGCCACTTTCCCAGGCTGCCTGGAGTCCTGGGCTTGCCCATCACCACCCTGCCGGGGACCCACCCCCGTCAGGGACCTGCCCCCCACCCCTTGCACATACACAGCTCCTGCACTGAGCCGAGCCTGCCCGCGGCTGGGCTGGGTCCCCTGCTGGCTTCCCTTGGGACAGGGGCCCTCACACATTGGCGTCTGGACTCCTAACGTTGGCCCTCCCAGGAGCTGGGCTTTCGGCAGGTCAGGAGCTGCCGACCAATCCTCGACCACCAGCCCCAGGCTCCATGAAGCAGATCCACCTGGGCCCTGCGTTTCTCTCTGTACCACAGGCCAAGGGACTCCTGCTGCCCAGGGCTGGCTGAGGGGCAGTGGAGAGGGAGCCTTCAGTCCAGCCGAGCCCTGGTGGACACGGCCCCTCTCCAGGAACTGTTGGGCGTCAGCCACTGTGCAGGGCGCGGGGCTGCTCTGGGCAGCTGCTGTCCTCTCTCAGCTGTGGGTAGGGGTGGAGGAGTTGGGGAGGTAGGCAGGGACCTTCCAGGGTGGTCAGTCCCCAGTCTGCTGGTGACTGCGCCATGCCCCCTTTCTGCAGGGGGACCTCAAGGGCTACCTGCGGAGCTGCCGGATGGCAGAGTCCATGGCGCCCGACCCCCTGACCCTTCAGCGCATGGCCTGTGAGGTGGCCTGCGGCGTCCTGCACCTGCATCGGAACAACTACGTGCACAGGTGAGGGCGGGCGCGGGCCAGTGGCCAGGAAGCCCTAGGCCAGGGCCCCTCCCTGCTGTAACCCTTGGACTGGGGCCCTCTCTGTGCCTCGGCCCTCCCCTGAAGGAAGGGCATAGGGGCGGGTCCTGCCGCAAGGGGGTTGCGAGGACTGGCCAGGTTCATCTCATGCAGCATCAAACAACCGCTATACAAAGGGATTTTATGACATTTTTGAAAAATTGGGAAGACAATGGTTTGACACCCACTTTGCAGGTTTAGACGAAGAAATGCGCACTGTCAAGCTGGCCTGTTCTCTATCCCCGAGGCAGTCAGCCGCCACCCTGCAGCCCCGCGCCAACCCCACACTCTGTCTCCCTCAAGTCCCAAAGGGAGGGCTCAGCAGGCCCTGCTTCGCAGAACCCTGGAGGGAGGGTTCTGTCCTGCTCGGGCCAGGATGCCCAGCCCCTGGGGACCCGGGGGGACATGCTGGAAGAAGTGGCGAAGGACATGTGGCCCCGCCAGCCCCAGATGCCGCACGGCCGTCCTCTCCAACAATATCCTGGTGCTGAGTGATGACTCAGGTGACTCCAGCATCAGTGATTTTGTTGAAGAGGGTAGCTGCCAGCCTCCCGACCTGCCTGCCCAGCCCCAGCTGCCCTGCCCCCAACCCCACCCCACCCCACCCCACCCCATAGGCCCAGGACACGTGGGCCTATAGCAACCCCCAGCACACAGACACGGGCTTATGTGGGGAGGGACAGCCGGGGTTGGGCTCTGTCCCCACCCTGAGTCCTGAGCACAGAAGTAATACCGCAGGTGTGGTAATATCTACCCAGTACCCTACGCCTCCGCACACCCACGTGACCGGCCAGGCAGGGGGTCCGAGCCAGCAGCCAAGGCAGGCTGGGTTGGAGGTAGTGCCAGGGTTAACCCGTGTTCTCTGCAGACCCTACCCAACCCTGGGGCCGGTGGTGGCTCAAGTGAGAGAGAGCTCCAGCTCTGAGTGGGCATGCAGGGCTGGGCCCTGAAACTGGACTCTGGCAGCTGGCAGGACCCCTGGGATACTCCAGGCCTCAGTTCCCCCATCAATTCCCACCTCCTGGGGAGCCGAGGGTGATGGTGTAGCAGGGCTGGGAGGAGAGGGTCCTGGAGAAACGCGGACAGGTCCAGGTGGGTTTTGGCAGGTCCTCACCCTCTCTAGGCCCCATTCTCATCTGCATTGTAACATTTGAGGTCCACGTAAACGGTCCTTCCCGAGGTCTCAGGGCTGGGCACAGGATAGGGCCCTAGGCAGGGGTGGGTGGTGGCATCATCTCCAGTGCCCCTTCTGGCCTGGACTGTGAGCCATCCAGGTGTTGGCAAAGGACCCCTGTGCTGGACTCCCCGACCTGGCACACCCCACTGCCCCTGCCCCCACCCCTGACCCTGACCCTGACCCTGACCCTGCCTGCAGCGACCTGGCCCTGCGGAACTGCCTACTCACGGCTGACCTGACGGTGAAGATCGGTGACTACGGCCTGGCTCACTGCAAGTACAGAGTGAGTGGGGTGGGCTGGGCTGGGCTGGGCATGAGGGGTGGGGCCTGCACCGGCAGGGGTGACCCGTCCCTGTGCCAACAGGAAGACTACTTCGTGACTGCCGACCAGCTGTGGGTGCCTCTGCGCTGGATCGCACCGGAACTGGTGGATGAGGTGCACAGCAACCTGCTCGTCGTGGACCAGACCAAGAGCGGGAACGTGTGGTGAGTGCAGCCCTGGTGGCGCCGTGAGGGGCTGAGGCCGAGTGCCACCTGCCTATCCATGTCAAACCATGGCCACGAGTAGTGAGGTTGAGGGGCTGCCGGAGCCACCTGTAGTGGCCACACGCCAGCAGCCCAAGTGGCTGGTTAGGTGGTGACCCCACACTGGTGGAGACACTGCCTGACAGGTGTACCAGGGACCCCTGGGCTGACACCACCCATGGCGGGGTCAGAGCACACATACAGGGCCACAAGCCAAAGCCCATCCTCAGCATGCTGGGGGGCCTGTCCTGGGATGGGAGACTCGGTGTGCACCTGTGCCTGGGGAGAGGGTCTGGGCGGGGTGTTGGCTGCCTTCAGGGGAGTGTAGGTCAGGCAGTGCCAGGCAGAGGAGGTGACGGTGGGGGTGCTGGGATCTCCCACAACCGCAGCCTGGAAGCCCCATCCTGAGCACCCAGCATGGACTGTTCATTCCCACCTGGAGTAGCCTCTGAAGGTGTGGGGCCGAGCTGCCCAGGGTAGTGGTCTGCCCCGGGGTGGGCGCCCCTTCCTGTCTTCACCTCTGCGGCTTCCCCCGCGGCCCCCACCACTCCCAGGCTGCGGTGTGGCCGCCTTCTGCTTCTGGGGAACTCTCAGATCCCGTGGGCCAGGCCACCTCCCTGAGCTTTCGGGGTCTCCCCAAGCCACTTGACTGTGCCCATCATGGACGCTGTCCCCTCCTCACCTCTCCACCAAGGCCCCTTCCTGGCCTGCCCACCGCACCGTGCACTGGCTGGGGTCTCCAGTCACAGGGCTCTGGCCAAGGTCTGGTGACATCTTGCTAAATCACCTCTGTCTCACTCTGCAGCCTCTTGGGACAGCCAGGGACCAAAGTGGCTAGGTGAAGCCACAGCCCACAGGAAGGAGACCCCAGTTGCCTTACTCGCCCACATGCTCTGTGCACCCCTGCCTGTTCCCCGGCCCTGCCCATGCTGGCCTAAGGCATCCCCTCTCTCCCGCTCCCTCAGTCCCCTGCTGATGTTGGCCCTACCCTGCCTCAGGCTCCACACCTGCCCTCCAACTCCGCCAGGGCAGCTCCCACACTGGGCAGTGTCTGGTCTTCAGTGCATCAGTGAATGAATGAATGAGTGGACAAGCAGATGGATTTGGCCAGCCTGGCCTTTATGTGCAGGCTCCACAGGTGCTGGGCTTGGGCCTGGCCAGGTGCACATTCTGTCTGCTGAAAGGAAAGGCTGTCCTCAGGGAGGGGCGGCTGGTGTGGCACCAGGCCCTGGTCCTGAGGCACTGGCGTGATGGCGGGAGCTGCCCCTTCGGCACCCCAGGGATCCTGCGCGGCCCTTGCTGTGGCAGGCTGTGCCCAGCCCTGACTCATGGCTGTCACCCCACAGGTCCCTGGGCGTGACCATCTGGGAGCTCTTTGAGCTGGGCACGCAGCCCTACCCCCAGCACTCGGACCAGCAGGTGCTGGCGTACGCGGTCCGGGAGCAGCAGCTCAAGCTGCCCAAGCCCCAGCTGCAGCTGACCCTGTCGGACCGCTGGTGAGGGCCCCACCGCCCTGTCCCGGACAGCCAGGCCGAGATGGGGTATCCTGACCCCCAGGCAGAGGCGGCTCACCCTGACCCCCTGGGGTTCCAGCCCTCCCTGGTCTCCCCTCTCCTCTGATAGGGCCTCTGCCCACCACCCCTGCGCCCCTGTGTGCAGGGGGGAAGGCTTGGGGGAGTGCCCAACCACCTCCTGCTCCCGCGCTGCTGGGCCTGCCTTGGCAGATTTGGGGCGTCAGTCAAGTGGGAGATGCCCTTAACGTCCCCAAGACACTGGGAGTTACGGGAACCCCTTCCCTGCCCCATGGACGCGTTCCTGGCCAGCCTTGCCTCTGACGCGGCCCCCGTGGGACCTCCTCGCAGGTACGAGGTGATGCAGTTCTGCTGGCTGCAGCCGGAGCAGCGGCCCACAGCTGAGGAGGTGCACCTGCTGCTGTCCTACCTGTGTGCCAAGGGCGCCACCGAAGCAGAGGAGGAGTTTGAGCGGCGCTGGCGCTCTCTGCGGCCCGGCGGGGGCGGCGTGGGTCCTGGGCCCAGTGCGGCGGGGTCCACGCTGGGCGGGGTGGTGGAGCTAGGCGCCTCCTCATCCTTCCCGCTGCTGGAGCAGTTCGCGGGCGACGGCTTCCACGCAGATGGCGACGACGTGCTGACGGTGACCGAGACCAGCCGAGGCCTCAACTTTGAGTACAAGTGGGAGGCGGGCCGCGGCGCGGAGGCCTTCCCCGCCACGCTCAGTCCGGACCGCCCCGCGCGCCTGCAGGAGCTGTGTGCTCCCGACGGCGCGCCCCCCGGCGTGGTTCCGGTGCTCAGCGCGCACAGCCCCTCCCTGGGCAGCGAGTATTTCATCCGCCTAGAGGAGGCCACGCCCGCCGCCGGCCACGACCCCGACTGCGCCGGCTGCGCCCCCAGTTCACCTGCCATCGCAGACCAGGACGAGGACTCTGACGGCAGCACCGCTGCCTCGCTGGCCATGGAGCCGCTGCTGGGCCACGGCCCACCCGCCGACGTCCCCTGGGGCCGCGGCGACCTCTACCCTCGTGGAAGCTTGGTGCGGGACCAGCTCTGCCCCTCACGCTCACCCTCTGCGGGGCCCCTGAGGCTGGCGGAGGGCAGAGCCAAGGATGCAGACTGGGGCGTGGCCGCCTTCTGTTCTCCCTTCTTTGAGGACCCACTGGGCACATCCCCCTTGGGAAGCTCAGGGGCGCCGCCGCTGCCGCTGACTGGCGAGGAGGAGCTGGAGGAGGTGGGAGCGCGGAGGGCCGCCCAGTGTGGACACTGGCGCTCCAACGTGTCTGCCAACAACAACAGCGGCAGCCGCTGTCCAGAGTCCTGGGACCCCAGCTCTGTGGGCTACCACACTGATGGCTGCTGCAGTCCGAAGCAGACCCCTCGGGCCTCCCCTGAGCCGGCATACCCCGGGGAGTCTCTGCTTGGGCTGCAGGCAGCCTCCTCTGCCCAGGAGCCAGGCTGCTGTCCCGGCCTCCCCCATCTATGCCCTGCCCAGGGCCTGGCACCTGCCCCCTGCCTGGTCACACCCTCCTGGACAGAGGCACCTGGTAGTGGGGGTGACCACCTGCAGGCAGAGCCCAAGCTTGCCACGGAGGCTGAGAGCACTGCCGGACCCTGCCTGTCCCTTCCTTCTGTCCCCTCCCCATCCCAGGAGGGAGCCCCACTTCCCTCAGAGGAGGCCAGTGCCCCCGATGCCCCTGACGCCCTGCCTGACTCGCCCACGCCTGCTGCTGGTGGTGAGGTGTCTGCCACCAAGCCGGCTTCCACCCTGAATGGTGGTGGCAGCTCCCCTGAGGTGGAGGCACCCAGCAGTGAGGATGAGGACACAGCTGAGGCCACCTCAGGCATCTTCACCGACACGTCCAGTGACGGCCTGCAGGCTGAGAGGCTGGATGTGGTGCCAGCCTTCCGCTCTCTGCAGAAGCAGGTGGGGACTCCCGACTCCCTGGACTCCCTGGACATCCCGTCCTCAGCCAGTGATGGTGGCTATGAGGTCTTCAGCCCGTCAGCCGCTGGCCCCTCTGGAGGGCAGCCCCGAGCACTGGACAGTGGCTATGACACGGAGAACTATGAGTCCCCCGAGTTTGTGCTCAAGGAGTCACAGGAAGGGTGCGAGCCCCAGGCCTTTGGGGAGCTGACCTCAGAGGGAGAGGGCCCCGGGCCCGAGATGCGGCTCTCTGCCTCCCTCAGTGGCCTCAACGAGAAGAACCCCTACCGAGATTCTGCCTACTTCTCAGACCTGGAGACTGAGGCCGAGCCCACCTCGGGCCCAGAGAAGTGTGGCGGGGACCAAGGTCCTGGACCTGAGCTGGGCCTGCCGAGCACTGGGCAGCCATCTGCACAGGCCTCCCTCAGGCCTGGGGTTCCTGGGGAGGCACAAGGCTCTGGCCTTGGGGAGGTGCTGCCCCCACCGCTGGGGCTTGAAGGGTCCTCCCCAGACCCCAGCACCTGCCCCTCAGGCCTGGGCCCAGAGCCTCCAGAGCCCCAAGGCCCAGCCGAGGTGCCGCCTGGGCCCAGCCCCAGCTGCTCCCAGTTTTTCCTGCTGACCCCGGTTCCGCTGAGCTCAGAAGGCAACAGCTCTGAGCTCCAGGGGCCCACAAAACTGTTGTCAGGGCTGACTCCACAAAAGCGGATGGCGGGCCCAGGCACCCCCAGAGCCCCACTCCGCCTGGCTCTGCCTGGCCTCCCTGCGGCCTTGGAGGGCCGGCCGGAGGAGGAGGAGGAGGACAGTGAGGACAGCGACGAGTCTGACGAGGAGCTCCGCTGCTACAGCGTCCAGGAGCCTAGCGAGGACAGCGAGGAGGAGGCGCCGGCGGTGCCCGTGGTGGTGGCTGAGAGCCAGAGCGCGCGCAACCTGCGCAGCCTGCTCAAGATGCCCAGCCTGCTGTCCGAGGCCTTCTGCGAGGACCTGGAACGCAAGAAGAAGGCCGTGTCCTTCTTCGACGACGTCACCGTCTACCTCTTCGACCAGGTGGGCCACTGCCGACCGGTGTCTGCTCGGGGCTACGGGTCGCGCTCCCGCAAGAAGGGGTGGGAGCGGCCGCGACTCCTGGCGGCCAAGCCACCTGGTGCTCTCTGATCCCTCCAGGAAAGCCCCACCCGGGAGCTCGGGGAGCCCTTCCCGGGTGCTAAGGAGTCGCCCCCCACGTTCCTTATGGGGAGCCCCAGCTCTCCCAGCGCCCCCAGCCCGCCGCGGCAGGCTGATGGCTCCCCAGATGGCTCCACTGCAAAAGAGGGTGAGCCGGGGCGGGGCCGGGCCCATGATGTCACGGGAGGTGGGGCCTGGTCCGTGCCTTGTGGGAGGCGGGGCCTAATGTGTGACATCATGGGAGGAGCACCTGGTCCTTGACATGTGGGAGGCGGGCTTTGGCCCGTGGCGTCATGGGAGGCCGCTTTGGTATGTGACGTCATTGAAGGCGGGGCCTGGTCCGCGCTGCATGGGAGGTGGGGCCTGGGCCCGTGACATCATGGGAGGCGGGGCCAGGCCCATGACTGTGGGAGCGGGCCGGCCCGGGGTCCCAGGCTGTGAGTGCGAGTGACATCGCCACCTGGGTTGCAGGTGGCGGGTTTGCATGGGACGACGACTTCCCGCTGATGCAGGCCAAGGCAGCCTTCGCCATGGCCCTGGACCCGGCCGCACCCGCCCCGGCTGCGCCCACGCCCGCTCCCTTCTCGCGCTTCACGGTGTCGCCCGCGCCCACATCCCGCTTCTCCATCACGCACGTGTCTGATTCAGACGCTGAGTCTGTGAGAGGTGAGGCCCATGCGAGGCTCCGAGGGTGGGGCCCCTCCGTCTAGGTCCCTGCCGGGCCAGCCCCGCCCCACCCCACCCCACCCCACCCCTTCCCAGCCCCAGACCTAGCCTGGACCCAGCCTGGACCCCACCTGGCCCTCAGGCCGCTGCCTTCTCCCTGCACCCGGCTCTCCTTTGCCTGACCCTACCCCCTAGACCTGCGGCAGCCCCTCCCACCAGAACCTTACCAGCGCCTGCAGACCGAAGCCCCACAGTGCCCAGGTGGAGCCCTGCTGGGGGCCTAAGCCATCACTCCCGGCCATGCCCCTCCAGTGTCCGCCCCATCCCAGGCTGGGCTCATCTCTGCCAGGTGTCCCTACCCCTACAGCCCCTGCCCACGTGCCTGATGGCCCCCTGCCATCTCTCCCCTCCCCTCGGTAGATCCATTATTTCCTAGCTGTCCTGGCCTGTGGCTGCAGCCTTGGGGGAAGGGCCCGTCAGCCTCACCCCTGGCACAGGGTGCCCCCTGCGTGGCAGAACAAGCACGCAGGTCACTAGGAGGCCACTACATGACCCTGGCCATCACCTTCCTGTTCAGGCCTCAGTTTCCCTGTGTGTAAAAGAGGACTTGGAGGCATTTGCCGAGCCTTGTTGGCCTGGGTCTAGTGATGGAGGAGTGGGAGAAATGGGTCCATCTCCTACCTACACACAGCCAGATCTGCTGCAGGGAAGGAGCCCGGGCTGGCCCACAGCCCCTACTGGCCCGGCCTGTATGGGGGCCAGGGATGGAGGCCAGGTGGGAGTTGTTGGGGAGGCAGGCCCTGGTGTCTTAGGACCCTGTGTTCACTTTGTCGTCCTGCTTGCCAGGCCCTGCAGCAGGTGCCGGGGGTGAGAGTAAAGAGGCTTGAGACCAGGGCAGCTCCTGCTCCTCGAGGCTGGCATCACCAGAGCCCCTGCCAGGCAGCAGCGAGGATGGTGACCGAGAAGGTGGGGACCATGCCCTGGTGGCTGTTGGCAGCAGATTTGGGTACCTCTGCCCCACATGGTGTCCTGGAGGAGCCCGCAGGATGAGAGGCCCTGGACAGTGGATTGGCCATGCTCCGCCCCAGAAGCAGAATTTGGGCTTCTGGGTTTGCTGCTAGCCCCTGGGGATGCCTGGAGTTCCAGTGGATGTCTGTACACACACACTCGAGGGGCCAGTGCCCCTGGGCACGGCGGCCCTTGCCCTCTGCTCTGCCTGCCGCTGCTGGCTGCCTGGCCTCGGAGGTCCCACATGCCCCGTCTGGTGGCTCCTCTGGTGTCCTCACAGGACACTTGACACAGGAGGAGGCATGGCCCCGAGACACTGGCAGGTTTGTGAGCCTCCTCCCACCCCCTGTGCCCCCATCCTTGCCTGGTTCCTGGTGGCTCAGGGCAAGGAGCGGCTCTGGGCACCTGTGTCAGTCCTGTTTCCTCTGCCCTTATCTCAAAGTCTGTGGCTGTTTTCCCTTCACTGACTCAGCTAGACCGGTAAACCCACCCTTCCCACAGGGAATAGGCTGTTCCCACCTGGGTCCTGCTGTGGCCACGGTGGGCAGCCAAAAAGATCAGGGGTGGAGGGGGCTTCCAGGCTGCACTCCTGCCGCCGTGGGCCCCGTTCTAGAGGTGCCCTTGGCAGGACCGTGCAGGCAGCTCCCCTCTGCATGGCACTATCCGGTCCTGTGCCCTAGCTGCCAAAGGAGAGTGGGGGCCATACCCCGCAGTCAGTGTTGGGGGGCTCCTGCCTACAGGGAGAGGGATGGTGGGGAAGGGGTGGAGCTGGGGGCAGGGCACGCAGGGAATATTTTTGTAACTGCTGTGGTTGGAGCAAATGAAAGTGGGGTGACTTTAAGTTATTGTTGCCAAAGAGATGTAAAGTTTATTGTTGCTTTGCAGAGGGATTTGTTTTGTGTTTTGTTTGAGGCTTAGAACGCTGGTGCAATGTTTTCTTGTTCCTTGTTTTTTAAGAGAAATGAAGCTAAGAAAAAAAGAAACCTTTGTGTGTTGTCTCCTGAGGTCTGCCGATAAAGTCCTGGACAGGAGGGGCTGTGCCGTGGCTGGGGTAGGAACCCGATGCCACCCGTTCCTGGGGCCAGGAGGAAGCTGCCCTTCTCTTCCCCACTGTCCTTGGCACACCCTGGTGGAGGGGATGGTGTTCTGGCCCTACTGTGTCTGGGGGTGCAGGGGCAGATCCCTGCAGGTCTCCCTTCCTGCAGGCCGAGTTGGCCTGGTGGGGACGGGTGAAGAGAGTGGACCTACAGGCCTCTCCAGGACAGCCTCCTCCCTGCCCTTCTGAGGGCACTGTTTGTCCCTGGGCCCAGGGTGGAAGGCGGAGTCAGGAGAGTTGAGCAGAGCTGGGCTCCCCTGCACCCTCTGCTGGCCAGCTCTCAACTGCCCTCCTGACCTGCCAACTCTGCAGCTTCCTGTCCCCAGGCTGTGAGTGGCTGCAGGCGGGAGTGGGCTCTGCTGGAGACTCCTCCCCAGGTAAGGGCTGCTGTCACCAATGCAGCTCTCACCACATTGTATTTCACCTGACAGTATCGAAGAACACAGATCTGCTAATGAAGTTTTAAAACCCCCAACTCCAGCAGGGTTCCCTAGTGCCTACAGGAGTGAGTGGGGGTGGGCGAGGTCCACCCAGGAGTCCTGGGACAGAGCCCAGGAATGGGGAAGCCCCCACCTGCCAGCAGGTACCCTGCTGGTGACCCCGCACAGCACCTGACAGCTGGCCTTTGGCCACAGGAGAGAGCTGGGCGGCCCTAGCAGCAAGGTTCTGGATGGGAGGCTGGGTAGGGAGGAGGCTGGGGCCTGCCCAGAGGCAGGAGGGCGCTGGGGAGGCCCTTGCGACACTGCCAGTGGGAGTGAGGGGTTCAGGAGAGCCCCACTGAGGGGCATGGAGAGGGACCAGGCCCCACATCCAGGCGCACCTGCCGGGCCTGCAGGGAATGATGTGCTTATGGGAAGTTCATCTTCCAGCCAGGATGCGGGCGCTCCCATCCCCATGCTCCCGGCCTTCTGGCCCTTGGGTGGACAGATCACACCTGGTGCAGAAGGAGCCTGTTTATTAGGCAGGAGAAGCAGCAGGGCAGCCGGGCTCCCCTCCCAGCCACCAGCTGACCAAATGTCCTCCCTTGACCCAGGGGCACCCCAGGGCTCCCTGGCCATGTGACCAGAGGTGTATACCCTCAAGAGGTGGCCCCTTGGCCCTGGGCAGCGCAGCCAGTGGGTCTCGGCCCTTCAGGGGCCTGCGCCCCCCTGTGCCCAGACCTGCCCAGAACAGCTGGGATCCAGCCCAGGCCAGACTCAAGTGGGGCAAGGCCAGGCAGCTGGGGCCTGGATGTTCTCTTAACAGGAACGCACAGAGGATGACAGAACAGGCTGCATGGGCAGGGCGGGGGAAGCCGCCGGATGGGCAGCGCCGCAGATGTGGCCATCAGCTGAGGAGAGGGGCAGACCTGTCGTTGGTCACTGTCGGCTTCAGCTGGACATGGGCGAAGGGATTCCTGGAAGAGAAAAACGTGGTTTTAATTTAGGGCAGAAGCCATGGGTAAATTGTGGCACCTGGGCTGCCCAATGCCCCAGGGATCCCCAGTGCTGGATGCCTACAGTCCGATCTCAGGGCACAGAGAGCTCGCAGACAACAGAGGCTGCTTTGGGGGGCAGGGAGGGTCAGGTGCCATCTGCAAGGCTGCCTGACCCCAAGGTGCACCACCCTCTGCTCACCCTACGTGACCTAGACAAGGCAGGGCGCCCCCACTCTGATCCATCACCCTCCCAGCAGCGTGGGTGGGCAGGGCAGGCCAGCCGCACCCTCCCAGTGAGGGGTGGACATCACCACTGAGGCTGGGGACTCAAGACAGCCCTGAACCGGGCACACATCAGTTTGGTGGCCCCCCCCCACCAGGCCAGGCCCACACCCAGGGACACAGCTTGGCAGAGCGCCCAGCCCAGCCCTGGCATGGGGGCATCCAGAGGAAGGCAGGTTAGGCTTGCGGCTCCCTCAGGGCTACAGATGGATACCCACGGGCCCTGCAGAGCAGCTGGCCATCCCCTGGCCAGACAGTTGTTCCCCTGCTAAGGACTCAGCCACCTGTCCCCCCGGGGGTGCCGCGCCCTCCCCCATGTCCCTGGGGCCACAGCTGATGCACAAATACGACTCGAGACAAGAATTTGAAATGGAACAAGATGAGCATGGATGAGAAGGACCCTATGGATGAGAGGGGCGCCTGGGCCTTTCTCTTTGGAGTCCCCACCTTTGGAGGGGACAGCACAGCACAGGACAGGATGGGGGATGTCAGGCAGCTCCAAGGGTGACAGTACAGATGGCACGTGGACGTTAAAACGCAGCAGGGACGGGACTGTGCTCCGGCAGAGCTGTGCTTGGACTGGAGCCATTACCTGGAGCGGAGTCACCTCTGGCACAGTTGGGTCCACAGGAGCCTGGGCAGCCGGGAGCAACCCCTGGGGCAGGCCGGGCAGGGCTCTGTCCAGCTACCCGGGAAGAGGCACAGGCAGCCAGGAGCAACCCCCGGGGTGGGCAAGCAGGGCTCCGTCCAGCTGCCCAGGAGGCGGCGCAGGGCAGGGGCAGCTCCCTAAGCTTTCCTGAGGACTTTTGTGTTTTCTAAGAACCTGAAACACTTCAGACTGAGTTTTTAAGAGAATGAAATATGTGGAAGAGACTGAAGGGTCTGCGGAAGGCTCTCAGACTTCCAGATGGCGTCTGAGCATTGGCACCCTGCTGAAAGGATCTTTTGATCTCTCAAATGCACTGGAGCCTCAGGGTCTGCTGGATTCCTGGCTTCTTTCAGCTTTGATCTGTGCAGCTTTGCCCTTCATGGGGCCTGGGTAGGGGCTGCCTGGGGGTCCGATGGTGAGGATTCCACCTCTATCCGTGATGTCGGCCCATGCCCTGTCCCCCTGCCAGGCTTGACCCACCCCTAGGGAAGTGCTCTGAGTCCCTCCACAGGCCCAGGGTCCGGAGGGAGCTCCGGGGAGATTAGAAATGGGGCTGGCTGGGCGCGGTGGCTCCTGCCTGGAATCGCAGCACTCTGGGAGGCCAAAGCAGGAGGAACCACTTGAGCCCTGGAGTTCAAGACCAGCCTGGGCAGCAAAGTGGACCCGTCTCAAAAAGAAAAAAAAAAAAGGCCAGGCGTGGGAGTGGAGCATGCCTGTGGTCCCAGCAACATGGGGGGCTGAAGTGGGGGGATCGCTTGAATCCAGGAGGTCGAGGCAGTAGTGAGTTGTGTTCCCACCACTGCACTCCAGCCTGGGTAACACAGTAAGACCCTGCCTCAAAAAAAAAAAAAAAGGGGGGGGGTTCCCAGAGAAGGGGCCTAGACCTGGCCCAGACCACAGCCGAGGGCAGCACAGCTGTGTGGTTCTCACTCCTGCTCCCAATCAAAGGCAAAGGCACAGTGCTAGCCCAGACCCCACGGGGAGCTGCAGGGGTAGGAAGCTCTCCCACCGGTGCGGGCCTGTTCCCTAACCTGCAATTTTCTCTTCTCGTCTCCCAGAATGGTGGGACTAGGTGGAGCCCGCTGAACCATCCACACTGGGTGGCTCTGAGGCTGCAAATGCTGTAACCAATCTCAGCCTGACAGGGGCAGCGGGTTGGCGGGGACGGGGAGAGCACAGGCCAGAGCCCAAGGCTGGCTGGGAGAGCAGGTCCATGCGGAGAGGCTGGGCGGCCCCATTTCCCCCACTCTGGCCCCTACCCCTCAGCCGCCTGGGACAGACACGCCCAGGAGGCCTGCAGGGAGCTCACTGTGCTGAGAATGGGGGCCTAACAGCCAAGAGAATGTGACGAAGTTTGGAGCCCAAGGTCACCGCATGGAAGCCACAGACATTGCTCCCTGCCAGAGGACACACGCCAGGCCCCACCTCCTGCAGGACGTGGCCCTGGGCAGCGATTGCCACGAACTACCCAGTGACACCACCAGCACCTCTCCAGCCAGCGAAGGAAAGTCACCAGACAGGTCCAAGAGCAGAGGGTCCCAAGGAGGGCCTGCGTCATGTTTGGGGAGCTGCTGGTTTGGGGAGTTCAGAGGCCTGGGCTCTGTCTCCTCACTGAGAGCCGCCCCTCAGAGGCTGCTAAGCAAGGCCGCAGGGGTGACCAGTGGCTTCTGTAATTTTTAAAATGTATTATTTTGAGACAAGGTCTTGCTCTGTCTTCTGGGCTGGAATGCAGTGGTGTGACTGTAGCTCACTGCAACCTCCACCTCCGGGCTCAAGCAATCCTCCCACCTCAGCCACCTGAGAAGCTGGGACTACAGACGCGTGCCACCATACCTGGCTAATTTTTTACTTTTGTCAAGATCGGGGTCTCCCTATGTTGCCCAGGCTTATCTCGAACTCCTGGGCTCAAGAGATCCTCTCGCCTCAGCCTCCCAAAGTGCTGGGATTACAGGTGTGGGCCACGGTCCCAGCCAACTGGCTGCTTCAAGGCATGGATGCCAGTGCTGCAGAGCCAGCTATGGCCAGAAGGGGTGGGCATGGGCACTTCTGCCAGGAAGGAGGTGGCCAGGGGGCCTCTTGGGGTTTGAGGGACTGGGCACCCCTCCCCTGCCCACGGGGGGCTCTCGGTGTGTCCTGGGGATCCCGTGCCCACCACCCCTGCAAACCCACACGGCCTGGAAGAGTCCACCTCCCCGCGGCAGAGCAGCTTCCCACTCCAGCCCCACGGAACTCGGGAGCGCCTTGGAATGCAGGTGGTCGTCTAGGATCATTTCCTGAACCAACGCCTTGAACGTGAGGCAGAAGGATTCCGAGAAGAAACAGCCGTCACAAAGCGCGTTTTGACCAGTTAGGCGACTCCAGACTCCGAGCCGGGCGGACAACACCTGTTCTGTCTTCTCGCGTCAGCTGCTTCTCTGTGTCTTCGGAAGGTGGGCCCTTCTGGAACCGCGTCCAGCGTGGGCGCTTGGGCCTCCGCTGACAAGTATGGACAGCGGCCAGGGGTGCTCCTCCCTCCACTCTCATTCCAAGGCCCCCTTCTCAGGGCCCAAAGCTGGGGCATGGCAGGGTGGCGATGGGGTTGGGGAGTCCCTTGACCGACTGCAAGTGGCTTTTGACACCCCCAGTCTCAGCTGAGTTGTCAGACCAGGCAGACGGTGTGGCCAGGAAACTGGCCCCTGGCGCTGTGGAGTGGTGCTGGGGCTGAGCGCCACCGCCCCACTGGCACTGCCACCCAGGGTCTCTGCCCTTCCCCAAGGGACGTGGTCCCTGACAGAGGCTGTGCCAGCCTCATCTCTGAGCCTTCACCCCTTCCAAGTCTCACCAGGTGAGGGCAGCCCCCTCGCTCAAAGGGACCTGGGGGAGTGGGGGGTATGGAGGTCTCCCAGAAACAGTGTCTCAGAAGGGAGAAAGATGGAGGTGGAAGGCAAGGTGGCGGCCAAGGCCAACCCAGAGCATCTATGCTATCCAGTCCCCAAAGTTCAGGAGCATTTTTCTACAGAACCTTCCAGAATTCGTGCCGAATATCAACAGAAAGGCAGCAAAGAAGACAGATCTGTGATCTGCCTGTGGCTTGGCTGCCCATGGGCCAGGATGCCTGCTGTGACCACCAGGGAGACACAGGGACCAACGTCCTTTGTGAAGGATGCAGGCACTGGCTTTGCAGAGCTGCCCTCCTAGCAACTTAGGGATGGAAGGGTGGTGGGAAGCAGGACCCGCCCAGACACAGGTGCAGCGGATTGGAAGGTGTGGGTAAGGGCCCCCTATGAGGGCACAGGGCCTGCTCCTGGGCAGCCTGGCACATCTCAAATATACACTGGGCACCAGGGAAGTGGCCCACTCAACCCGCGAGGAGATGGGCTCAGACCTGGACTCCAGAGTCCCACTGGAGTTGAAGCCATAGTGGCCCTGTGGCCCCCGGAGTGAGCGTCAGCTCAAACCTGGACCCAGCAGTCCTCCAGGTCTGCAGGTGCACACTTGGGATGGAGCCAGTTGGTTCCATGCTGTGGGGCTTGGGGGACAGAAGAGGCAAGGTCAGACTAACAGCACAGCCCCATCGCCAGTGGGCCCAACACCTGGCTCCAGTGCCTATGGAACTCCCCGGGGCTCTCCCCAGGACCCTAGCCACCAGTCCCCACGAGGCTGTCATCCTTACCAGCCCCAAAGGCACACCCGAAGGAGCCCAAGCTGGCGCTGCAAGTCAGGCGGGAAAGGCCCAGGCTGCAGCTGCTTGCCGGGGTCACCCCTTGACTATAACTGAAGTGCCCAGCAGGGCAGGAGAGGACCACAAAGAAGGTCAGGACCAGAGCCATATCCAGCAGTGAGGGGAGCCCCGGGCACAGCCAGCCAGAGTCCACAAGCTTCCAGGAGGGGAGAAGGAGACTGTGAACCCAAGGAGGGGACCCAGTAGAGAAGGCCCAGCACCCAGAGCAAGAGGCAGGCTCAGTGGACCCCTGGCCCTGCCATGCAGCCAGGCCCTCCCCACCCAGGCTGCGTGGCTGAGGCCAGAGGACCTGTGTAGACCCACTGGCCAGTGACCGCACAAGAACGCCAGGCAACTTACTAACTCTAGTCAGGCGGCTCAGAATCTGGCCACTTCCACATCGGCGCTGCAAGGAAAGACAAGGCTCAGTTGGAGGCGGCATGGGGTCTGAGGACTCGGGGTTGCAGAGGAGGGGGAACCACGGGCGAGCTGCCAGGAGACCGAGAACCCTGGAGCACTTGGGAGTCGGCACAGAGCTGGGGCTCTGGCTCTCCCTGGACGGTGCCTGCGGACCGGGCCTCACTTGCCGGCCTGGAGAAAGCCAGGAGCCTGCCTCAGCCGCAGGTGGCCCCGCACTTTCCCCTGGGGCGGCGGGCCCCCCACAGAGCCCCGCCACAGGGAGTGACTGTCACTGGGCCAGCACTGTGTGCAAGCCCAGGTAATCTAGCAGGCGACTGAGTGCCAAGAAAACACCTGGCAGAGGCAGGCACGAGGCGGGGCCCCCACGGCCCAGACGCACGCCGGGAACCAGAAGGAGGTCCATACCCAACTCGTGCAATAAATAAAACTTTTATTCAAACAAGTAACTGCAGTACAGGGCACAATTCAGATTTTTTAAAAAAGGAAAGGAAACAGGAAAAAAATATGTTCAGCACTTTACATCTTCATACAAGTGTTGCTGTTTTGTGTCTACATTCATCCATTGAGCATGGAATCCCCTGGATTTGAAATCTTTAGCGGAGCGGGAACGCCGGCGCGGCGGGGTCTCTACATAGGGCCCGGTCCGCCCTCGAGTTCCCCTTAACCTCAGGCGGTCCGCGTCTGGAGCTGCTTCCCACACAAACCAGGCCACACCCCAGGCCACGGGGAGGTGTGCGGGAGGCTTTTACTAAACCATATCAGATAAAGGAGCGTCGCAGCTTCCCAGGGGCTCCCACCGGCAGGCAGGCTGAGCCGGGCTGTGCCCTGCACTCAATTCCCCAGAGTTCAGTGTGTGAAGAGACAATACCAGTAGCCACTGAGTCCACTGTGTTTGTTTCTAAAGTCACCAAGACACACAAAAAGACGAGCGCGTTTAGGAAGAACCAGGCAGGAACCGCCTGTCTCCCCCAGGTGGGGGGTGTGGGTGCGACGTGCCCAGAGCTGCCCTCCCCTGGCCGGGCCTGGCCCACACACCCTGCCCCGAGCAGCCAGGTAGCCCGGGGCAGCCTTGATGCCCTCACAAGGCTGGTCAAAGGAATGTGGGGGGGGGGGGTAGTCACTGGAGGTCTTTGGAGTGTCCGTGTGCGGCCAGCCAGGCAGCGCCTGCCCCCGACCTTGCTCCTGCCGGTGCCCGACGGGAGGCGAGGCCACTCTGCCACGCTGCTCTATGTACACTTGGCCCGCAGCGTCCGGAGGGAGAAGCCCTCAGGTGCCCGGGCCCGGCCTCCCTCACAGGAGCGGCCGGCTTCCTCAGGAGGCCCCTCGAGCTTGGCACGAGCCCCCTGTCTCTGTGCAGCCCTCCACAGGGGCCGGGGTGAACAGGGACCCCAGCACCTTCCCTGTCTGGACAGAGGCCTTTGCGCTGGGAAAGTCAGATGCGAGATAACAGCGCACACCGGAGTCCATGCAGATCGGTTTTTGTTTTTCAGGAAAAAAAAAGTCCTTTTTCCTGTTTTTCTTTTTCTTTTTTTTTTTTTTTTTTAAGATTTTTCTTTTTCTCCAAACTTTAGACCTGGCTCACGGCGAGCCTTAGAAAAGCAGTGAGTGCCACGGACACTGCAGGGTGGGGCCGAGGGTGCCCCGCACGGCCCAGCAGGTCCTGCCTGGCAGTTTCTGCTCGAAAGGCTGGGACACACAGGGTGGGGCGCGTAAACACCATGGGGGGGGCGGGGGCGGATGGAGCAGCACCATGGACCCTGGGGGATCACAGAGTCTGGGGTCACCAACCAAAAGGCAGGGGCAGGTGGAAAAGAAAAACAACCCAGGAACAAACCAGCGAGAGCTGAGGAGGAAAACGGACGGAGACCAGGGGGAAGGCGCGGAAGCTCTTCAGAGCAGCGGCTGCCCGGGGTCAGCGTCCTCACACTGTGGACACCAGCGTGCCGCTGCCACTGCGAAACAAAGCACAGGACGGCTGCCTGGCTGCACAACGCTACCCAGCCACAGGCAGCGAATCTGCCCGCACCAAGCAATGCCCCTTTCAGCAGCTCCCGTTGGCCTCCTGGCCCTCCAGGAAGGCAAAGGACAGGGGTGGAGCGCACGCTGGGGGCAGAGGAGGCTGCAGCCCCAGCCACGGATGCCGGCCTCAGTCACCCTCCCCAACCTTGCCTTTGCCTGACAGGGATGGATGGGGCCAGCCAGATGCGATGAAAGAGGGGCAGGGCCCAGGGGGGGTTTCCGTGTCACTCGGAGAAAGCAGGAGGCCCTGGGGGACATCCCTGGCTCTGGCAGGGGTGAAGGGCCAGGCTGGGCCCTAAAGGAAGAAGAGGTGGCCCCAGGTCCTTGGAGAGGGACCTGCCCCACCCAGCCTCTTCACACCCACCCACGGTCCCAAAGACAGGTCTGAAAGCCCCTTACCTGCTCATGGACCGCGCTCCATAGTCATCCAGGCCCTGGAGGGAGAGGCAGAAACACGTCAGGCCAGGTGATGGCGCCTGTGGTCACCCCCACCCGGTGCCTGTGGTCACCCACAAACGGTGATCCTGCCTGGGCAGGGTTCAAACCGTGTTCCCTCGGAAGGCTCCCCGTCTCCCGGCTGCAGCACTCAGAGGCCTGCCTGGAGCCCCGGAGCCAGGGGTAAAGTGGTGACTGCCCAAATCAACGGGGATGCCTCCTCCAGCCAGCGACCGCCTGAATTTGTAGGCTTGTTGCACCCTCCCAAACACACGCAAGACCAGCCTCCTGGGACCCTCCGCCCGCCTCCCCCGAAGGGCAGCTGCAGCACCTCACCCATGCCTGGGCGGGCCCCTGGGACCCTCCACCCACCCATGGGACCTGGGCCCAGACCCCAGCTACAGTTTCCTGGAAACTTGTCACATGTACCATCCCGACCCGTGGGAGGGGGACACTGCCTGGGAGGAGAGCCCAGGTGTGGTGCTGGCGCTGGCTGCGCCCTTTATCTGCCAGCATAGCATGGCCTGGCCTGGGGCAGGTGCAGACCCCTCCCTTGGCTCTCCCAGCACGGAGTCCACCCCAGAGGCCGACCTGTGGAACACCCACAGCCCAGAGCCCGAACCTCTCCAGGTCGCATCCTGCGGCCTCAGCTCAGGCTGTCAACCTGGGGGCCCCTCACTTGTGGGTCGATAGCTGAGCAGTCACCCAGGCTGCCCGTTATCTCAGAAAAAGGTGGGTTCTCTTCTCTCTACCCACTGCCTGAGGCCCAACCCTGGAGACTGGCCCCGGGAACAGCTGCTAGCCCGGCCAGCATCCCACAAACGACCCCCAGCTGAGAAACTCCAGGCCGACAGGGGTCTCCAACCCTCCAACTCCAGGAGCCTCCCCGGACGGAGAGGGTTGGGACCTGGCAAGCTACCATACACACTCACATCCTGTCCCAGCCTAGACACCAGGACCGCCATGATCCTGGGCTTCCGAGGACACACACCAGGGCCTAGGACCCAGGCCCTGATCCTCCAGCTCTGGCCTCCTGGCACCAGAGGGCCCACATCCAGGGTCACGCTGACTGGAAGGGTCCAGCCACGTGCCAGGGCTGAGCAGCAAGCACTCCCATCATATGGATATGACTGAGGGAGCCCCGTGGTTCTCATGGAACGGATCCTAACCCCCTGGCTCTCCCAAAAGGCAGCCGGGTCCAGGCCCACCTCTAGGCCAGCCACTTCCCAGCCCAGACGCTGCCCCCTTGGGCAGAGCAGTGAGCTGCCCATGGCTGGCTGAGGGCACCATGAGGGACGGGCCGACCCCACCCCAGCGTGCCGACACAGGGAGCCTGCTGGGGCGGGGCGAGGCAAGCAGCCTGTGGCCGAAGCAGGGGTGTGCACACATTCCTAAATCACGGAGCCTTCACCCCAGGCCTGTCCAAAGAGACCCAGACCCCTAGGCGCCTGGCCCCTCAGCCGACGCTCCAACGTGGGACGGCAGGCTGAGCCCACTGTTCCACCTGCGGGCCCCTCCTAGCCCAGGCCCACCCGCTGACCTGGGAGAAGGCGGGCACAGCCACACTGTAGGGCCTCTGCTTGAAGCCGCTGGTCGTCTGGGCGGGGAAGGCCCGGGAGGCGGCGCCGTAGTCGGGGGGTGGGATGGCCAGGTCGTCCTTGTCCAGGAGGTTGCCGGTGCTGCTGCTCTTCCCTTGCTGCAGGCTGCAGGGACAAGGACTCAGAGATGGCCCAGCAGGCGGGACACCCCCAACACCCCGCAATCCTGTGGGCTCCCTGGACGGCCCACCCTCACCTACCCCACGCCACATGCGGGAAACTGCTCTCAGGCCAAGGCTGCAGCCCTGGTGACCATGGGCCAGGCCAGTCTGGCCTCCCTCCCTCCTCCTGGCCATGAAAGTGAGTCAGGAGGACTCCTGAGGGGCTGGGCTGCCACAGCAACCCCGACCCTCCCAGCAGCCATGCACCCCGCCAGCTTTCAGCTGCTGTGATTCTCTGAAGGCTGGGAGAACCTGGAGGACCTGGGACAGCCAGCTCTTTGCACACCTGGCCCCCAGGTGGTGCCCCCACAGCACCTGCTGCCTGCACTGGTGTCCCCAGGGCTCTCGGGCCCCACCGCACAGGGTACCACCATGCTTCCACCCTGAGGGCCTCAAGCGCCCAGCTCTCAGGGCCACTGGGGATGGCCCTGCGGTAGCAGACAAGGAACCAGAAACCCATCCCAGCTTTCCAAGCCCAGGGACCTGCTGGTGCCATCGCAGCCCCTCTCCAGAGCTGGGGATCTAGCACTCCCATTGGGCCCAGCGCTCACCTCATATGCAGCCTGTCACTGCCGTCGCTGTCCAGGACCCGGGTGTAGGAGAAGGGAAACCAGCCCCGCCTGGAAGAGAGGCCCCAGCTAAGAGCCATGCTCAGCCCGGAGGCCCCGGGTGGGGGCAGTGGCTCCCCATCCCCCATCGACCACCATCCAAGCACAAGTCCCTCTAGCTCCCCAGCATGGGCTGCGCCGCTGTCTCTGGAGGAAGAGCCTGCTCCCACTGTGTGCTCAGCCTCAAGGGCAAGGTGGCCCAGGCTGTCCCCAACCTGGCGGGAGCTGCCGGCCCCACCAGACCCAACTGCAAGGCCCCAGAGCCCAGGCAGAGCAGTTGCTCCTGCCTCGCAGCCCCAGTGCCACACTAAGCCACAGACGGCACCAAGACACGAGTGGCCACTGGAAAAAAGACGGAGCAGCCTCCTGGGAAACCCCCTGCCCTCGGCCCCCTCCTCAGGGTGGTGGCTGCAAGGCCAGGCTTAGGAAGGCACAAATGTCAGGGCCTTTTCCCATCTTGCCAAGAGACACACCCGCACAAACACCGCCCTGGGAAGGCAGCCCCCAGGTCCAGTGAGGGTGGCACCCTGGCCCAGCCTCTCTGCAACAGCATTCAGTAAACTGGGGAGGTATGGCCCATCTGACTCCATAGGTGACTTCTAGAACTCCAAACTTCCACATCTGGCATGTGGAAGAGCTGAAAGCTGCAGAAAGCCTGCGGTCTCAGGATGGCCAAGCCCTGCTCTGCACCTGCGAACTGTGGGAAACTGACACCCACCACAGGGCTTTGGCCAGACGTGCTGAGTGCGTACACGTGTGGGACGCCACACCCTGCACCAAACTGAGTGGCACATCGAGGCGATGGAGCAAGGAGGTCACTAGACTGCGGTGAGAGACCCCTGCCGTGGGGGAGACCCCTGCTGTGGGGGAGAGATCCCTGCCGTGGGGGAGACCCCTGCCGTGGGGAGAGACCCCTGCCGTGGGGAAGAGATCCCTGCCGTGGGGGAGAGATCCCTGCCGTGGGGGAGACATCCCTGCCGTGGGGGAGAGATCCCTGCTGTGGGGGAGAGATCCCTGCCGTGGGGGAGACCCCTGCCGTGGGGAAGAGATCCCTGCCGTGGGGGAGACCCCTGCAGGGAAGTGGTTGGGGGAAAGACCCCTGCCAGGGGAGAAGACGCCTGTTGGTGGTGAAGACCCCGGGTCACGCTTGCTCTCACTGCCCAGGTTTTCTAGGGTGAGGACCTGTGACCTGCAGTGAGTCTAAACACAAGGTCCCAGCGCATCTGAGTGTCGCCGCGCCACACACTTGCTGAAGGCAGCGGCTGCCTGGACAACCCGCCCCCGAGACACACTCACATCTTGGTCTTCTCACTCTCTCCGTAGTGCCAGCCATCGCGGGCCTCAGGCACCAGCAGAGTAATGAGGTCACCCTCCTTGAAGCTCAGGAGGGTGCTGTTGTCCCCGGCAGCGTGGGAGAAGATGGCCTTCACCCGCATGCGTCCGTTGCGCTCCAGGCCGGCTGCCATGGAGCTCGAGCGAGGCAGAGTCTTGTTCTCAGCTGTTGGGACAAAGGACAGGTAAAGGGACGGCCCCCGGCTCGCGGGGCAGCAAAGCCCAGGGAGCCTGGTTGAGGTGCTGTGCCCCAGGTGGGCGAGTGAGCCTTTCCCGGGCTGGCTAAGCTCTCCCAAGCAGCTGCTGCCTGCACGAGCCTATCCCAACCCAGTACCCCACTCACGCCCTGACTGAGCACCAGAGGCCTGACAGGAGGAAGCTGGGTGCTGGGCAGGCACATGTGTGTGTACCACCCGTATGTAGGCACACACAGCCACACACTGGTGAGCCTCAGGGTCTCCCAGTCCCCTACTCGGGGGTGTGACATGTCTGGGGAGGCACACCCAGGGACCCTTACTGGCGGCGTAGCTGTTTTTCGGGGTCACGCTCTTGCGCACGGGGAGCGTGTTGGAGTAGGAGTCGCTGAGCTTGCTCTGAGGCTGCGGAGGAGACAGGGATTTGGGCTGGGCAGCCTTGCGGTCAGCCCACGGGCTGTAGTCCTCGCCATCCGGGCCTGCGACGCCGTTCATGATGGGCGTGCTGTCCTGGGCAGACATCCGCTGTAGGGAAGGGGGTAGAGCAGGCTGTTGCTGGAGCCCACCGTGGGCAAGACCGGGGGAAAGAGAACCCTCTACCTCCAGCCCCTCAGCAGGGGGCCTTGGGCTCTGCACCCTGGCCGCCCCCAACCCCGACAACAGCTGCCCTCCCACCCACACCCGTGAAGCTTTCCAGAGGCCACACTCACCCCCACGAACGGTGCCAGCTCAGGGGGCACCGGCAGGGGCTTGGCCCCCGGAATGGGGTCCGAAATGACCAGGTTGGACTTGGAGGCCGACAGGGCGCTGGGGAGGGTGGCGCCGTTGCTGGCCGCCTGCTGCATCAGCTGCACGGCGCGCTCTGGGATCTTGCTGGGGTCAGCGCAGGCCTGTTGCCACAGCGGCAGCTTCTGCGCCAGCAGCTCCTTGCCCTGAAGTGAAGAAAGCAAGAAGGGAGGGGTAAGGGCTGGCTCAGGCTCCTGCAGCCGGGCACAGCCCTGAGAGCCCTCCCTGAGCACCTTCTGGGGCTGGAGGCTGCTCTTCACCAGGTGGTGCCTCTCAGCAAGACAGGCCACCCGTTAGCCTCTGACCCCAACCCACAGAAGTGGCTGCTGGAAAAGGGCCTGGGATGCGACCACAAGTCATGCAGTCAGGGGACCTCCAGGAATGAGAGCAAACCCAGGCCCAACCCCCGTGGGGCCCATCAGCGCCTGGAGGAAGGAAAAACGGACAGGGGCGCACAAGGTCAAACCCCGGTGGGCAAACCCCAAAATGCTAGGAAGGCATCCCAGGTGGCCAGGGGGAGGGGGCGGTGCTGCCCAGTGGGGGTCAGCCTGGCTGCCGAGGGCAGGAAGGCGGCCCTGTCAGACACACTGAGGTTCACTGCTCCACATCCACTGCCCGTGGGCCCAAGAGCCCGCTCTCCCTTGGATGTACTACTCTGCAGCCTGCTGGACACACACCAGCTGAGCACAGTGGGGACAAAGCAGCAGGAAGCCACAGGCGTGGCGAAAGGTTGTGGGACTAGGGGCCAACCAGGCCTGGGTCCTGGGAGCTAATCAAGTAGCCCCTGCCTCTCCTGGCCATTTGGCCTAAGCAGGCTGCAGGGCCTAGATTCCTGGGACCCCCAGACCCTAAAGCCCTGGGCCAGAACTGCTATGTCTCTGGCACCTCTGGGGTCTCTCCGGCTTTCACTGATCCCCCCACTCATCCCTGTTCCGTTACACATGGCTGGGCACCCACGTGGGGGACCCACAGAGGGTGCTGGACGACAGCCCTTCTGAGCAAGTCCTGCCCACGCCACCCTCACCCCTCCGCTGCTGGCTTAGACCAGGTGTCAGCAAACCACAGCCCGAGGGCTGGCCTCCTGTTTTGTAAACAAAGTTTTACTGGAACACAGCTGCGCAGCTATTTGTGAATTCATTCACGGCTGCCCTCACACTGCAGTAACAGAGCTGAGACTCCACAGTCCACAGAGCCAAAAGCATGAACTCTGTGGTCATTCAGAACATCCGCCGAACCCTAGCTCAGATCAGTGGTAGAGGAGTGAGTCTTGTCGGGAGCGTGGAGGGGCCAACAGGGACCAGCATCAGGGCAGACGGCCAGGGGACACCGACCACCGACCTCACAGCCCTGACACAGTGGCCACAAGCCAACGTCACCCCCTCCACCCTGAGAGCCCCAAGGCAGGCCCAAACCCAACCACCAGGGAGCTCCTACGAACTGCCCTGGGAGGAGGCTGCCCTCACACCCTGGCCCCCAGCCCAGAGGCTTGTCCACGTGGGTCTGTGGGACACAAGCCTCTTCCACACATGCCCGGGGGCCCACGAGCCCAGCAGCTCAGCTGTTGCCACTGCACAGGCACATCCCGCAACCCCTCCTGGGAGACAACGGCACCTGCAGCCTGGCTTCCCAGCCCTCCATCCCTGCAAGCAGCACCCCGGCCACTGACAGCTCTGGCTCCCTGGCCCTGTCACAGGGCCTGGCCCCCGCCAGAGGGCGCAGACGCTCGCCACAGTCCTGGGTCTAGCAGGCAGGAGGTCTGCGCTCCACAGCGCTCCCTGCCTGGCAGTTGGGGCAGCACAGCCTGTCACCAGTGAGTCCCCCAGCAGCCAGGGGTCACAGGTGCTACTGCTGCCCTTACCTGCACCTGCCCACAGCGCCCAGCAGGTGCAGGCCGGCAGGAGGGGTCTCTCCAGGGAGGGAGGAGCACTTGTCTCCTGTCTGTCCCCAGGCTGTGGGCACTGGAGCACTGGTTCCATATCACGTGTGTGTGTGCGCGTGTGTGTGCGCGCGTGTGTGTGCGCGCGTGTGTGTGCGTGTGTGTGTGTGTGTGCGTGCGTGTGTGTGCGTGTGTGCGCGTGTGTGTGCGCGTGTGTGCGCGTGTGTGTGCGCGTGTGCGTGTGTGCGTGTGTGTGCGTGTGCGTGCGTGTGTGCGTGCGTGTGCGTGTGTGTGTGTGCGTGCGTGTGTGTGTGCGTGCGTGTGTGTGCGTGTGTGTGTGCGTGCGTGTGTGTGTGCGTGTGTGTGTGTGCGTGTGTGCGTGTGCGTGCGTGTGCGTGCGTGTGTGTGCGTGTGCGTGCGTGTGCGTGTGTGTGCGTGTGTGCGTGTGTGCGTGCGTGTGTGTGTGTGTGCGTGTGTGTGTGTGCGTGTGTGTGCGTGTGCGTGTGCGTGCGTGCGTGTACATGCACATACACGAGTGTGTGGTGGGTGGGGGGAACAAGTGTCAAGGTATAGCCCGTGGATCCCTGGGACCCCTTATTTTAGAAAGACATGACCAGGTCCTCCCTTGGTGGGCTTGGCTCCTGAACTCCATTTGCTAAACTCTTGAGATGTTCCAGAATGTGCCAGGAGACAGATCTAATCCCACCCTAACTCCTACTCATGGACTGTGGGTGAACAGGGGCCAGCTGGCCCTGCCTGTTCCCAGTGGGGAGCCTGGCCTCTGGGCCTTGCTTGCTCTGGGGACTAAGTCAGCCTCCTAGAAGGGGTTCCCCTTGCTCGCATGGGGGCTCAGGACATCCCTGGAGGGGGCTGCTGCAGCCCCTCCCTGAGGAGCTTGCTCCCGGTTCAGCAGGGCCGGGTGTGGTCCTGGCACATGGCGGATCCCAGGGCAGGATTCCCTGACAAGGAACGACCAGGCTGGAGATGCCTAGCAGGAAACACATGGCCACAGGACTGTGCAGGGGGTGGGGAAGAGAGTCTTCGGGCCCAAGGAGGGGCCCTCAACAGACGACGGGCAGAGGGGTCTCTCAGAGGTCACGAGGGAGCAGCATGTGGCCACCACCCAAGGCCCGACCTGGGATCCCAGGGGCTCGAGTGCAGGCAGAGGTGGTGGAGGCGCAGGTCACAGAGAGCCTGGGAGCCAGGGGAGGACCCTGTGACCAGGTGTGAGTCCCAGGGAGTCCCCTCTGGAGCAGCACGGGAGGGGCTGGGGGGCCACCTGAGAACCAGGCAGGGCCCCTGGCTGCCCAGGAGGCAAAGAAATAGGCCAGGTTCAGGTTGGGTGAGGGGTGGCAGGTCCACGTAGGACAGCCAAGCTGTGGCAGGTGCTGGACCCGGGGCCAGTGTCACGATTGTCTTGGGTGGCTTAGGGGTCCGGTAGCACAGTGGTCTTGGGTGGCTGGGGACCCAGGCTTGGGGCTGGGAGTCCTCAGCACCTCGGGTGAGCAAAGCCATGAGCCCAGAGGCTGTACCCCAGGACTGTGGATTGAGGAGCCACAGGAGGAGCAAATGAAGACACAGAGGCCACCCACCAGGTGCACCTAGCACGGAGCACGACCGTCCCCTGCCTGTTGTCAGCCTGTGCCTCCCCAGGACAAGGCTGTGGCAGAAGAGCCAAGAACATTCTTTTAAATGAATGTTCTAAAAGGTCTTGAAAGCCCATCAGACTCTCCCCGGTTGCAGGTGGCAATTCTAATGCAAGTCTTCAACATGCCTGCACCCCGCGACCTGGTAATTCTCCTAGGACTTCATCCCCAAGAAAACCCGAAATAAACATGAGTTCAAGCCCAGACACTGCCCTGGGGTGCTCACGGGGCTGGGGCAGGGGCCTAGCTCATTTCTGCCCGCGAGGCCCAGTGTCAGCACAGCGAAGCCCCGAGCCGCCTCACCTTGGAGTGGTACGCCGCGGAGTTCTTGGCCACAGCGCACTGCTTCTCCACCAGGAAGCAGAAGCGTCTGCGCTCCTCCGTCAGTGCGGTCTTGTAGCCGTCGGACACGTAATTCTCTAGCTCGCCCTGCTTGTTGCTGATGGCATCGATGTACTGTGGAGGGAAGGGGAGAAAGGCTCAGCCAGCAGCAGGCGGGCACCTGTCAGGCCCGGTTTGGGGCAGCCCCACGGACTCAGTCAAAGGACATGTCTAATTTGTGCAGAGCAGAGGCTTCTGGAAACAAAACAGCATCTGCGGCCACTCAGGAGACAACTGCGCCCCCAGGAGGCTTCAGCTGCCCCGGGACCACTCAGGAGACGCCCGATGACCACATTCCCAGGCGGCTTCAGCTGCCCCGGGACCACTCTTGGCGAGTGGAGGGTCCTGCCTCCAGCAGGAGGCTCTGGCAGGGGGCTGGCCTCATCTCCTCGGGGCTCCCGCTGTGGGGTGGGGTCGCGTGCACCTCCCTGTGGCCAAGGCACAGAAGCCTGGGTGTGGACGTGCCCCAGCTCCATGGGCCCCAGGACAGCTTCTTGGTCCTCCCGTTGCCTGGAGCACCCTCACCTGCCCCTCTGCCTCCAGGGCCCCTCCATCTCAGCCCCAGCAGGAAAAGCAGGAGAGCTGGAGCCCAGGACACTGGCCAAGGACCCCAGGGAAGCCCTCTGCTGCAGAGGGGACTCGGGAGGCCCCTCACCTCCTCTCCCACCCCCGACTGTTTTCCAGATGAGCGCACACTGAGGGAGAACGTGAGAAGTTAGTTCATGGGGTGGATCAGACAAAAGGTCACTGAGCGGAGGCCGGGAGCCCAGAAAGCAAGACCAGTGTCCGCGGGGACAGCAAGGTCAGATACCCAGGTCACACTTGTCGGAAGAGAGTGTGCCCAGGTAAGGGGCCAGCACAGAACTAGGAATGAGGAGGCGGCCTGATTGCTGCCCTTCCATCTTGGAGCTGCTCGAGTGCCCACCTGGGTGTCCCTGTAGGACGGGGGCACAGGGAGAATGTGTCCTGCACAAACACGGAAGCTCTGGAAACCCCCTCATCCCTGGCAGGTGCTCTTGGGCACAGGAAAGACAAGTAGTCAAGCCAGACCCTAGAACCCGAGCAGCCAGCAGGCAGACCCCATCCCAACCTGGCGGTCAGCCCCTCTGGAGCCCTTGCGGCTGTGGCCCTGGCTCTGACCATGGCAGCTGTCACGTCTTGGCCACTCTCTACTTTGTGGTGGACACACAGTCCTCCCAGAAAAGGTTCCAGCCAAAAAACAACAGAAACCGCTACGGCCAAAATGATTTCCCCAAAAGGAAAACTGAGTCTCAACCTGACAGAGCCTCCAGATTCAGCTACCAATTCTGAACACACCAGGACAGAGGGTACCAGAGCTTCACTTTGGGAAGATGGGAAGTTCTGGAGATGGGTGGTGGTGGTGATCGCACAACCACGTGAACGCACTACTGCCGCTGAACTGTGCACTTAACGGTTACCGTGGTCAACTGGATTAGTCACATGTATTTTATCACAATTTAAAAGACTCTTTAAAAGTAGTCGTCTAAGCAAAGCCAGACCAAGAAGCTGCAGCTGAGCCCAGTCTCTCCGCTGCGACCCTCAGGAGGAAACTGGAAAGAGGGAGTCTGGGGGAGAGAGTGGGGAAGAAGCTGAGGGCGGCTGCTGCCTCCCAGGCCCCGGACCGTGCTTCCATCCCGGGCAGAGGCGCCTCCCAGCCTGCCCGTGGGTACAGGGCTTGTGGTGTGACTCACGCGGCCAAAAGGACTGTGGGTGGAAGTGACAGTCCCAAACCCCAGGGCACTCTGCCTCTGTCCCTCTGGGAGGAACATGCCCCCCCAACCCCCGCCGGCCCCTCCACGACCCCGGCTGGCGGATCATGTGCCTGACATCCTGTGGCACAGCTGACACCTGGCACCCGAGTTCCCGATTCCAGAACCCCAGCCCAACATTGGGAGGGATCGACTGCGGCCCTGGATGTCAACGGCTCTCTCCGGTTTTGTAGGCTGGAAACTTTCTGTCCCAAAATGCTGATGAGGCTGTGGGTGGCTGGTGAGGGTGAGGGAGCAGCACGCCAGGCACAGACCCTGTCCCCAGGGAGACACCCAGATCCCTCCCGGGTGGCCGCAGCATCCTAGCTGCTTCAGCAGGGAGCCAGATCCCTCCCGGGTGGCCGCAGGATCCTGGCTGCTTCAGCAGGGAACCAGATCCCTCAGGATCCTAGCTGCTTCAGCAGGGAACCAGCTTCTCTGCTAGGAAGGTCTTCCAAGCTCTCCTCTGTCTCGCCTCTCCTCCTGTGCCTACCTGCCCTGGGCTGAGCCCCTACCGGCCTGAGGCAGACCCTCCACAGCAAGACACAGACCCCCTGTCCACCGGATCACCCGTCAAGGAGTGGCCAGTTCAGTATCGGCTCCTAAGAAGATGTGGCCTCCGCAAGGGGGCGGCCTCCCCCACCTGACTCAGCCTCACGGCCGCCCCGCCCACAGCTCTGACTCAGCGTGAGTGGGCAGCGCCGGCCCAGGTGGGTGGCGGGGAGGGGAGCGGAGCAGCCTGTTCCCCCGCTGCCCACCCCCGCAAGCCTCCACTACAGGGTGAGAACCAGCCAGGAGGGGTGTGGGTTGGTCCCAGCGCTACCACCGGGCACCGGCTCTGCCTGCTGGCCAGTATGAGCAGACGGTGCTGTCCGCAAGGCTCGAGTCTGCCCAGCCACATCCCCCAACACGGAGCCCAGCGCTCCCCTGCCCTTGCAGCCCGCCTTGCTTTCCCACACTAAACCCCACCTGCCCCTCCAAACAGTGGGCTTACTACCGCTACCCTTGATAGGCCCTAATCCCCCAGAGGCACTGAAGGGCCTGGCCACAGGGTCATCTAAATGGGACCTGGGATGGCGTTTGGGAAGCGAGAAGTTTGATCACAGGCGAGAGGCCCTGCAAGGCAGTCTTAAGCAGACTTTCCAGCCAACTCTGCTCCATGCCGAGGCCTCTGCTGCCACCCCCACTGCTGCTGCCGCCGCCTCCCCCTCCACTTTCTCCTTTTTCTCCTCTTTCTCCTCCACCTCCTCCTCCTCGTCCTCCTCCTCCTCCTCCTCTTCCACCTCCGCAGCTGGAGCACGAAGTTCTCTTCCTCTGGTTACGCAACACGAACCTACCAGGGCTTCCTGCTCTTGCTCCCAGGAACCTCCAGTGACCTCTGAAGCTCCTTCTCCAGGAAGGGGTGGAGTGGGACAGCCGGATTCGGGGGTACCCTGGGGCCTAGGGAGGGCATGGTGGCCGTGGCCAGGATGCCACATGCTGCAGCTATGGAGGCGGCCACCTGAGCCCGCTGTGCTCCAGCCTGGCTGCTGGACTCCTTTCCCGACCTTCAGGATCAAAGGGACTGGGTGGGCAGGGCTCGCTCCGAGAAACAGGTAGGCTTGTGCACAAAGAGGGGCCTGGAGATGAGTACCGACCCATGGCCCTGCAACATCACTCAGAGCAACACCCAGGCCTGTTCCGAGGCCGCCTGCAGGGTCCTGCCCACTCCTCCCCCAGGGAGCTGCCAGGGATGCTGAGGTGCGCCTCCAGGCTGTGAGTGGCCTGTGATGGGGATGCCTGCCTTGGACCCCGACCTCATGCACAGCAGTGCACAGAGGAGCTACTCGGTGCCCAGAACCCCTTAAGTGGGGCGGCCTCAGGAACGTGAGGTTCCACGGAGAAACCCCCAACACACCCCATCATGAGGATTCTGTACCCTCCCTGGGGACTTTTCTAGCAGTGGCTGGCCCAGAGGGCATGGTGAGCAGAGAGCTCAGGGCCAGAGAGTGCTCAGCAGGAGATCCGACGCCTGGCAAAAGAAACTGAGGCACTGAGAAAAGGCAGGCCTGGGGGTCTGCCCAGAGCCACGGCCTCCACGCAGGTTGCCGTCTAAATAGGACTCGGGGGAAGAGAAGGTGCTGCTGGAAGCGGTCACCCCAGGACAGCAGCATAAACTAGGCCGCAGGGCCCCTTGGGTCTCCTCACCCTGAGAACGTCACCTTCCAAACCAAGGCCCCTGGAGCCGGTACGGCTGCCCACCCTACAAGCGGTTTCTGGGTTTTTAGGCTACAGTACTTTCTCACGCTCATGCTCGGTCCCCCAGGGGAGAGTACAGCGAGGGGTACTGGCCTCATTAGCAGGGTCTGGCAGCCTCCCTGGCTGGGTAGGGAGTTGGTGTTTTATTTTTAAGGCTTCCACTTACTCAAAGGAGCCCCGTAAATGGCTGGGAGTGGCACACAGATTTCAACAGAAACCCAGGGGAAGTTGGGGGAGAGACAGAAAGTACGGCTGCATGGTGCTACAGTGGGGCCCCTCCAAATCCTGGGGACAGAGAAGAGAGATGTTCCCAGAGCTGTAAGCAGGGATGGCCAGCCCCCCGGGGATGGAGGGAGCCGACACCTCCTGCCTCAGAGCCCCCATATGAGCATCCGGCCATGGCGGAACCTGAGTTAGCGCGTGACATGCGGCTGCCACTCTGTCTAGGAATGACAGCCGTCTCTCTTCACCTCCTTTTCCAGAACACTAACTCCTCATACAGGCCACGACTGTGCAGGGCAGATCCTGGAAATCTAGGCCAGGCAGAAGCTTCACCACACAAGGGGCCAGTGCGGGGATGGGGAGGAGAGGAGGGGATGGGGAGGGGAGGAGGGGATGGGGAGGGGAGGAGGGGATGGGGAGGAGAGGAGGGGATGGGGAGGAGAGGAGGGGATGGGGAGGGGAGGAGGGGATGGGGAAGGGAGGGGAGGGGAGAGGAGGGGAGGAGGGGAGGAGGGGGAGGGGAGGAGGGGAGGAGGGGGAGGGGAGGAGGGGAGGAGGGGGAGGGGAGGAGGGGATGGGGAGGAGGGGGGAGGGGAGGAGGGGATGGGGAGGAGGAGAGGAGGGGAGGAGGGGATGGGGAGGGGAGGAGGGGAGGGGAGGAGGGGAGGGGAGGAGGGGAGGGGAGGAGGGGAGGGGAGGAGGGGAGGGGAGGAGGGGAGGGGAGGAGGAGAGGAGGTGGCGGCCAGCGCTGCAGGGCCCGACCAATTCTGACCTGCTGCTGGACTCCTGGACGGGGATGCCCTGCATGGGGCACGTCCAAGCTGGGTGGAAAGTGCAGAGGACAGAGCACGGCCTGGTCTGCACCTCCAACCTGGCAGCCGGCCATTTACAATGGCCCTGAGCCTGCCCCATGGTCAGGCAGTCCCAGTGGCCGGCCCCCTTCAGCCCCCACCCGCCGCTGAGCCACCGGCTGCGTGCTTAGCTGGGTGCCATGGCGACAGCACTATGGAAACACCCAGCTGAAAGCATTTAAGACCCACAGAACGCTCCCACTTAGTCACCCTGGGCTGAACGGCCCCGTGATCAGAGAAGACAAAAGTGATCAGAACACATCTCTCCACAGCATGCGGTGACTCAGAGTGGGGGAGGGGCGTTCCAGAAAAAACCAAGGCGGCTTTGGTTTGCCTCACCCGCCACGGCTGCTGCAGCTTTCCCACGTTCCTTAAAAATCGCATGTGGCCCCCCAGGTCCCCTGTAGCGTATGAATGAGAACGTAATTCTTGGCCTTCAGCTGTCACCATGGGCAAACACTTACTCGAAAGGATGCGGCTGCAGACCGGTCAGCTGTGGTGTGTGGGGTGAGAATCAGCTGCCTCAAGTAGCACATGGTCACTGGCCACCTGCTGGCTGCAGCCAGTGGCTGCTTCAAAACCCGCTGACCAGGCCTCCCGGGCTGACAGGCACAGTACCCAGACAGAGGAGGGAGGGCAGCCATGGCAGGTGGTTCAGGAGACGGGAGGGCCCTCAAATCTCACGCTGAACACATGTGCTCTGAGCAAGGCCCGGACTGCGCTGAGCAGAGGGTGAGCTGCGCCCTCCGTCCCTGGTGGCAGGTGGAAAAGCTGGTTATTCCACTCCCTGGGGAAGGCATTACAGGAAGATCCTCAGGAAGGGAGCTCTTTGGCAGGATCAGGGATCCATGAGCCCTGAGGGTCCCCATTTTCCTGGGAAAAAGGCCCAGAGCTTTCAGCAGATTGGCAAAGGGTGCCCAGGAACAACAGGTCCCAACAGACCCATAGCTTGCTATTGGGATGGACAGTTTGGTGAGCACATGCACATGGGCACAGGAGAGAGCAGGCTGCTGCTGTCCACACAGGTGGCTGGACAAACGGGCTGGAGGACCACAGACCAAGCTGTCCCCAAGACCCAGCAAAGGGTGGCAAGATGCAGGAGAAGTGGGGGCTAAGATGCCCGAGTGGCCCAGCCCTGAGGCTTGGGGAAGCGGACTGCTCGACCCCTGGCTGCCCTGGCCCCAGGGACACTGAGGGTCTCCGCATCAGCTGCGGGTGCAGAAGCCCTGAAAGGGCTCCATGGCTGCTGGCTCCTCATGCCCGCTTTTCCTGGTAAGGACCCCTCAGTGATGTTACTCCAGAGAAACACGGCTACACAGCTGTCCTCACGGGGGGCCTGGCCACAAACAGCCTTTAGCTCTGAAGAGCTTTGCTAAAACGAGGACGGGCTTCACCCCCCTGCACATCGCCAGACTCCACGCTGGTGATCGCTGGCCCTGCTATTATCGTCTCTGAAGATCTGAACGAGGGTGCTTTGTCTCTGCTGTGTTAATTATACACCCCTTTAAATAGCACGCATCTCTCCCCTTTCTCAGACCTCAATCCGGGATACGGGCCTGGCACACCCAGAGACGGGGCACCGGAGGAGGATCCTGGGGGCACCAATGCCCCCCACTGGCCCCCTGCATTGCAGCGAGCAGAGCGCCAGTGCCGCTTCCCAGGACCCTCAGGATGATCCTGTGGGTGCTCTGGAGCCGCCATGGTCTCTGGGAGGCAGCACCCCCAAGAACACAGGGCCATCTCTCCCTCCTCACTCACGACTGGCCAGCGAGGGCTGCACCTGCCTCACCTGCCTTCTCCCCCATCATCTCAGAAAGGGAACAGGGGAATGTGACCCAGCAGAAACCCTGGCTCTCCTTGTAGCCCCGGGCATCTCTGCCCAGAAAAGTCCCAGGAGGCGGTGAGTGGGCAGGGCAGCACTGCCCTCCTCTGCAGCAGGAGCTTCAGGTTGCTGAGGAAGCCTCCAGAGCTGGCTGAGCAGGGTCATCCCAGGGCCAGCGGGTCGAGCCCACACCCAGCGCGATTCTGAGCAGGGGCCTGGCCTGCCCCACACCACTCCCAGCACAAGCACCAACTTTTGAGGCCCCAACACTACTTGGGTCTGCCCTACCCTCAGTGCACACGAGTCAGGAAGGACAAGTTGTATCCAGTGGGCAGGGGCTCTCCTCTCCACACTCAGGTCCTTGTGCCCACTGCCCAGCCCAGGGAGTAGATGGGCCACTCCTCTCCCACCCTGAACTCCAGCTGCAGGATGGGGCATGTGGACACGTCCCCCGTGCCCTGCTCCATGCCCCTGAGGGGTGGGCACAGGGTGGGCTCTGCTCTGGGCCCCATTCCGGGCCCTGTGGAGATGGCCACACCCCTCTGTTCTGAGGAGGAGGAGCTGGACCAAGCTGTGACCCCGCCCCGCAGACGCACTGATAAATCACAGAGAAGGTGTCCTCCGCCCCAGCGTGTCCACCGTGTCCCGTGTGCTATGGAGACCGTCCCCTCCACACGGATGGGCACATCTATCAGCACCTGGTCCAGCAAACGTGGCAACGACCACAGTACCGGGAAGTGAAGGCACCGCTGGCCCAGCAGGCCGTACATACCCCCTTACATAAGCTCTCCCGTCCTAGTTAACAAATGCCCCAAATGCTTCCTGACTCCGGTGCCCTGACCTATAACTGCAATGACTTCTTTTCATGGAAATCCCAAAGCACCATCTCAATTACACGCAGTTCTTGAACACGGGAGGCTCCCCGGCCCAGCCCCACTCGAGGGCACCCTGGCAGGCAGACAGAGAAACCCACTCTACCTGCCTCTCTGGGGCAGGGCCTGGCTGACCTCCCGCCCACCCCTCCCTGCAGCCCCACCTCTGCCCCCAGGGCCCGGTGTGGTGTGTCCCTGGTGCAGCTCAGGCGGCAGGCCCGGCCGCTGCCTCATGATGAGCCTGGCAGTGGCGGAGGGCAGTGTGCATCGGGGGCCTCGGCCTCATGGGCACCCTGGAGCATGAAGCTGCCCCTCACACGTGCCACGGGCCCAGCCTTGCTGCCCGGCAGCCTCACAGCTCCCAGGAGCCCAGCGCCTCGCACACGCAGCTCAGGTGGGGTGCAGCTGGCGACAGGTTTCTGAGCCCACCGGGGACCCTAGCAATCACTTAGACACACCCAGCCCTTGGGTCGCTGAGGGAACCCACATCTGACAACGACACAGCATGCTGCACCCACAAAGACCAGAGTCAGGCACCAGCACCACCTCCCCCTTCATCAGCGGCAGCTGAGGTGGGGGACCCCCATGGACAGGGGCACCCGTCCAGCCCGCGGAGCTCCCTAAACAGCCTCCACCTGCATGCACTGCCCACTCGGCTGCACCACCGGCCAGGCCCCAGCCAGCTCTAGACTGCCAGGTGACAGACATGCAGGGCCTCCCCAGGGGCACTAAAGAGTCTCCAAGGGAAAGGCCTCTACAGCAGGGACAGCTTGGGAACCACGCAGAGGCCTCTGCTCTGCTACACACGCCCCTGGCTGGACACTGGCTTCAGGCCACCCTTACACGGCGTCACTTTCACTTCCAGCAGCCCAGCTGCCCCCCCGTCTGCTCAAGAAGGCAGCCCCAGGAGCCCGAATGGGCCAGACTCCTGCCCCGCACCCCAGTGGCGTGGGCACATCTGCCTCTCCCAGGGTCTTCAGGACTGGGGACAACTGCTACGGTTGCTAGTGACCCCACAGGGCACACACTGGAGGCAGCTAGAGGAGCTGGGTGCAGGCGGGCCCAGGGACCAAGGCAGGGATCTCCAGGGCGGCACCATGAGCCGTACTCTCTGGGTAGACACCCCTGGGCTGCCCCCAGCGTGGGGTGCAGCTACTGGCTGGTCTGTAGAACAGCTGGAAAGCAACCAACCGCTTTAGGAATGGAGAGGCCAGTAGTGAATAGGCCTCTGCTGCTCCCCCAAGAGTGCTTCCAGCAGGCCCTTTCCCTGTGACCACCAGGACCTCGCTGACATTCTAGGCCCCAGGACAGTAGCTCCTGAGAGGCAGGCCAGGAGTGAGGCCCAGCTAGGAGGCCTGTGTTTGGGGGTGGGGCCACATAAGGGGGGTAGGGCTCACTGGAGGGGCAGGGCCTCCTGCTCCAAGTGGGGGGTCCACACAAGTGAGGGTAGGGTGGAGGGCACTGGAGGGGCGGGGCTGCACAAGTGGGTGGGGCCAGCCAGCCCAGCTCCCCGGCTCTTCAGAAGTGGAGAGGACGTGCAACGGCTGGGCCCCCAGCAGCTACACCCTAAAGTAGACACCCCAGTGGGGCCGGCAGCACATCCCAGCTAGGCAGCCCAGCACTCACCCCAGGACTCGCCCCAGGACTCGCCCCAGGATGGTGGCAGCAGCCTCCCTGCGGCTCAGTGGGGGGTGTGCGCAGTCACATACCACGTGTCCCACCCCCTCAAACTCAGAGACGGGCATGCTGACGGCTCCCAGCCTGGCCTCCTGGGCTTCCAGGCCACTGGGGAGCAGAAAGCACACTGGGCCGTGGCTCCCTCTGCTTCCCACCCCAAAACGTTGTTTTGAAACCACTTAGCACTTACTAGCTATCTGCTGCATGACCCGTTTGTGCGTGGCACCAAGTGGGATGCAGAAGAAATACGAGACCTAGCCCTTCCCAAAGGAACTCGGTGACTGAGGAAAAATCACAAAAATAAAACACCTGTGTGGTTAAGAGTTGCAGCCCCGTCTCTCATTAACAGAGGAAGGTCAGGTGGATGGGTAGGAACAGAGGCAGAGGTCGGTCCAGGAGAGCCCCCTACGCAGGCACCGTAAGAAGGTCGACACCAGTTTGTCCTAGCTCCACAGCCCTTCCCGTCAGTGCTCAGAAGACGGAGAAAGGCAAGACATTCCCCCTCACAAACAGGGAAACTGAGGCTCAGAGCAGCTCTGGTGCTTGCTGTGGCCACGTGGCCCGTTAAGGGACAGAGCCGGATCCAAGCCTAAGCCTGACACCAGGGCCTTGAGGCTGTGCCCGGGTGGGGACAGGCCAACCTGGGGCCACCCACAGGTCCTCTGGTGAGTGGGGAAGAGCAGCTGCAAGTTCTGGAGAAAGGAGGTCACTCGGCCGGGCGCGGTGGCTCAAGCCTGTAATCCCTGCACTTTGGGAGGCCCAGACGGGCGGATCACGAGGTCAGGAGATCGAGACCATCCTGGCTAACATGGTGAAACCCCGTCTCTACTAAAAAATACAAAAAACTAGCCGGGCGCGGTGGCGGGCGCCTGTAGTCCCAGCTACTCGGGAGGCTGAGGCAGGAGAATGGCGTGAACCCGGGAGGCGGAGCTTGCAGTGAGCTGAGATCCGGCCACTGCACTCCAGCCTGGGCGACAGAGCGAGACTCCGTCTCAAAATAAATAAATAAATAAATAAATAAATAAATAAATAAATAAATGAAAGGAGGTCACTCAGCCAGGGCTGGGGAGCCACAGCAGGGCCCCTGGGACCCGGGAAGAAAGGCCAGCTTCGTACATCTCCCAGGAGGCGCCCTGGGAGGCCAGGAAGATGAGGCTCGCCAAGCGTCTCTGCACTGGGTGGCAAAAGCCTTTCCAGGGGAGCTGCTGGGCCACCTTACCTCACACCCACTGCAGCCTCCACCCACCACATGCTTCGGAGCCCTGCCTGCCCTCCCCGCCCACATGGCCCTTGCCCAGACCCACTCACAGGTGCTGCGGGGACCATTTGCCTTGGCAACTCACAGCCACAGACAGGAACGCTGCCCTCATTCAGAACCCTGCCGGGCTCCTGGTTCTGGCCCATCAGGACACAGACAGCCTGGAGGGCCACGACCCCCTCCCCCTTCCCCTGCCCTCCTGCGGATGAGGGGGGGCCTCGTGATGACTGTGGTAGTCATCGGGTGTCCTCCACCTGAGAAACAGGCGCCATGGCTTACTCCCAAAACTGGCTCACCTGACTTACATGGAAGGGCACTCAAGGGGCCCCAGGGTGAGCCCCGCCACCAGCCACCTTAGTTCTGTTATCAAATGTTTCACAGCGTCTGGGGCACCCACTGGCAGCCCCTTGCCCAGACCATGGACCACAGCACTGAAGCAGGGCCAAGGCCCCTTGAGTCACTGCAAGGTCCAGCCCCCTGTGGCTGCAAATCAGGGGACCCTCGGGCCAGTCAACGCAGGGTCTGCTGAGGCACTGGAGGTGGCTCGCAGCCCCCGTGGGAAGAACAGATGGGACTTGCCTCCAGGGCCCCTGAGGCACCACCATGGTCCCTAACAGACCCCAAGTGCCAGGACACGCAGCAAACAAACGGACCGGCCATCAGCAAGAAGGTCGTCCAAACCCCCCATGCGGGATGGGCTGAGGAGCCGGCTGTGCACACACAGCCTCGAGAGTAAATCCCACCACCCGGGGCCCACGGCAGAGCAGCGTGGAGGGCAGGCGGAGGCCGGGTGTGTGGTCAGGGCCCTCCTCAAGGGAGAGGCCTGGCAGAGGGAGGCAGGGCACCTGGAAACCAGGGAGCTGGTGAGGCAGGGCCAGGATGACTGCGTGGGGGCCTGAGGCCTCTGGCTCCAGACTGCAGGAGGGAGGGGGGTGGCTCCAAGAGCCCCTAGCCTCTGCCTCTGCCCAGCCCTATGCTACCCTGCCATGATCTCCGGCTCCTAGCAAGCCCAGCCACAGGACAGTACTGGCTGTGCCAGAGAGAGGTCCCTGGTCCTGAGTAGGGCGGAGCCTCCAGTACCCGTACGATGGAACACAATTGAGCCACGAAATGGAAGAAACGCTGGCCCCCGACAGTAAGAGGGGAGGAGACTGGCACAGGCTACTGCACGATCAGCCTCGAGAACCCTCCGCGCCACATGAGCCACCAGGCACCAAAGGTCAGACGCTGTGGGATTCCGAAACAGGCGAGTCTACGGAGGCCGATGGCAGGTTGCTGACTGGTGGAGCCAAGGGCACAGGGGTGACTGCTGACTGGAAAGTGCTCTAAAATGGACTGAGTGATAGACGCACAGCTGCAAACACTCAACCACTGGGCTGTGGCTGTGAAATGGTGAACTGCTGGTGACATGAATTACATCTTAATAAGGCCGTGAGCAAAAACCCACAGTGCCTCAAGGGGAGAGGAGAGCTCAGGTTCCTGGACCCTAGCAGGCAGCTGAGCCCTCAGTGGGCTGGCCTCAGTATCCCCAGCTCCAGAACCCCAAGCCGGGGACGTTCCCAGGAAAGTTCCCTCTAAGACACGCTCTCACACCCGGCCTGGGTGCTCAGGGGTGGCTCACACCTGCACTGCCCTGGCCTGCCGGGAGGAAGCTACGGCCCTCCAGGCCGCGGGGGCGCCGTCCGCTGCTTAAGTCTTCAGAAAGCAAAGTCGCAAAATGCTCCAAGGTGGGAGGAAAAAGAAAAATAGACATAGGCTCTACCAACAAATACCTATTTCTCCTCCTCAACTCCCTATTCCCACTGCTCGGGATCTGTGCGCAGAAACAGCTGGAGGAAGGCTCGCTGCGGCAGCCTCAGGCAGGAATACTAAGGCCTCCACGATGGGCCCATCATGGAGAGACCCAACACTGCAGCCTGCCCAGAGTGTAAAACAGAAAGGATCACAAGACCCATTCACAGCTTACCTGGAGTGAAAAACAGGATCGAAACAAAGGCTGGGGACACGGGAAGAGGTGGCTGGAGAGGGGAGGGCGCCTAGAGAACGGCCTGAGTCGTGTCCCTTCAACTGTGCACCAAGCGTGCCTGAGTGGGAGGCTGCAGACAGCAGTGGCCACCCGAGGGACCCCCATATGGCTGTTTCCACAGACTCTCACTTATTCTTCTCATCTGCCCCTGGCCCAGTCCCGTCCTCTCCTTTGGGGCCGATCCTGCTCCACCAGGTGACCCCACGCTGGAAATCTTCCGGCTTGGCCTGCAGGGTATGGGCAGACCTGCCTGGCTTCCCTGCAGTCAAGGAGTGAGTGGGGCACAGGCTCTGAGCAGGAACCGGCCTCCAGTCCCAGGGTGAGGCCACAGCCATTCATGAACACCCACATCTGGTATCAAGGAGATGGTGGCACACACACACGCAGACACACGCACACGGGCAGGTGTGTGCGGGGCTTGCCAAGGCTTGAAAACTTGACTGCCAGCAGGAAGGGAGCGGCCTGGAGGCCCGGGCTTCACCCACAGCCACACCTTGCCCGCCCCAGGGTGCAGCCCAGAAGCTTCTACCTGGGTGACTGGCCAGGGATTTTCCTGTTGTTTCTTTTACAAACGACTGGGCATCTTGTTTTGTGTGTCCCTCTCATCTGTATCACTATGACCCCAGCAAGTGGGCGAGGGGTTTCTGGGTCTGGCCTGTGTCAGGCACCATCCAGGTTCCGGTGTACACACATCAGGCCGTGCCTGTCATTGGCCAGGCCATCTTAAGTCCTAGCCCACTCAGCATGCAGCACCGGTGACACTGGCGGGATGGTGAGAGAAACACCACCAAAGCCGCTCCCTCGAGGAACCTGAAGTACCACCTGCCTTGAGCGGCCAGCCCTGTGGGTGGCGGCCACAGCCGCTTAGAGAAACAGACTGGGACCTGACTCCTTAGAGGAACAGACTGGGACCTGACTCCTTAGAGGAACAGACTGGGACCTGACTCCTTAGAGGAACAGACTGGGACCTGACTCCTTAGAGGAACAGACTGGGACCTGACTCCTTAGAGGAACAGACTGGGACCTGACTCCTTAGAGGAACAGACTGGGACCTGACTCCTTAGAGGAACAGACTGGCACCTGACTCCTTAGAGGAACAGACTGGGACCTGACTCTTGGGCAGGGATCAGGGGAACAGAGGTGAGAGGACTCCATGTGGGTTTCTGCTCCTTTGGCCAAGAACCTTCCAGCAACCCTGGAAGGCTGCAGAGAGCAGGACAGAGCCCCACAGGTGGAGCTGACCATCCCGCTGGCCTGGGGGCATCGGGCCCACTGCTCCTGAGGTCTACCAGGGGCACATGGCCTGCCTCTGTCTGATCCCACCCAGGGGGCTGCTGGCCACTCCCCGTGGACGAGGAGGGCTGAGGGGTGAGCAGCCCCGAGGTGAAGCGAGAGGCACCACAGCGGGGGTGGCAGGCCTACCTGCAGCTCCTTGTCCGAGTACTTCTGAGGATTCTTGCTGCCCTGGCTCTTCTTCCGAAGCTTCTTCAGCTCAGCCTGACACTTATCCAGGGCATCGCCTTTGCTCCTCTGCTCAGTCTGGTATTTCTTCAGCGCAGCCTGAGAGTCAAACAATAAAACACAAAACCAAGGCCCATGAGCCCAACGCAGCAGGGTCCCCTTGGCAGCCCTGACGCTCCCTTCCTGGCCTGCTCTCCGGCTGCGCAGCTCATCGGCAAATCAGAGCTGTGGAGAGCGCAACTGAGGCCTCAGCCCGACCGCACCCCACCCCGTGGCAGCTCTCTGGTCCCCGAAGATGAAAATCAGACTTGGAAAAACTGGCCAAGGCCCACCCTTCCCGCCCACCACGAAGAGCCAGAGATGACTCTCAAACCCTCGAGCAGCGCCTCAGGCCCAAGCCTTCTTGCCAATTGACAGGAGTGGCAGTGGGGCAGGACGGGCCGAGAGCCCAGGGAACTGCAGAGGCCAGAGAAGGAGCTCCTGCACTCCCGGGCAGCAGAGTCAGGCACCAGCTTCACCGCAAGTGGTCAAAGCCGAGGCATGAACTGGGCACGAACATGGGGCATCAGAGGCAATGGGTTCACCCACAGGTTGCATTTGGGGCACACCAGGGGCACTCGGTCCCAAATGGACAATGAAGTCAGAGCTGGGGCCCACGCGGACAGGGAGCTCAGGGGAAGTGGGAAGCCTTCAGGCCGAGGGAAGGAGCGACAGGCATTCAGGAGAGTAGGAGCCCAGGCACAGGGCCCCAGCAGGCACGGCCAGGGTGCACTTACACTCAGGTACCTGGAGTCCAGCTCCACCTTCTGCTCCAGCTGCGTGAGCAGCTCGTTGTGAAAAGACTTCAGCTGGACATGGAGAGAAAACATACCAGCCGTCAGCTCCAACACATGGACCCAGAACAGGAGGCGGCGCAGGGCTAGGGCGGACGGTCACGAGACCCCGGGTGTCCCGGCTGTGTAGGAGCCCCTCCCCCTGACTGACGGGCCGTGGCTCTGCATGGCCAGGTGCGCCCTATGGAGCCAGGGGGCTGCAGGAGCGAGTGCTGAACAGGAGTCTGGAACGTGGGACAATCTCGCCTCCGACAGCCATAAGGGCTCCGTTTCTCACAAGGGCAACAGAAACAGTTGTCCCCTGCTTCCTCTGCTGTCCCATGCTGGGGATCACTGCGACATGGGCCGAGAGGTCGCAGGGTCCACGAACCCGAACTGAAACCAGGGTCAGACCCTGGCTTTAGACAGGGTGCTGCAAACCAGCCGCCAGCAACGTGCTCTGGTTGTCTGGGGTCTGCCTCTGCCTCTAGTCGGAGAAGCCGGGGAAGTCTGCCTTGTTGCCTTGTGAGCCGCAGGAGTGGGGTCTGGCTGGGGCTGCGACCAGGACTCTCCCTGGAGCCCAGCGTGACGTGGCCGGCTGTGGTGGCAGCGAAGCATGCGGCCCCGGTCTGGCCCATGCCCTTTTCTCCGACGTCCTCCTTGGAGTATGACTGTGTCCTGAGCCAAGGGCCTCCCTGTCTCTGAGTGTGGATGGACAGCTCGGACTGTTCGGCACCAGCTCTCCCACTGCACCTGCCCCTCCTTGCAGGGCCACGCTGGGGGTGGGACTCACCATTTCTTCCAGCTGATTCTGGATCTGCCTGTGGACTTCAGCCATCTGGAAAAGAACGTCTCCTGGGAAGAACGGCAGAAGGAAGGGGAGGGAGTCAGGTGCCCACAGTCACCACCGTCATCCCACTCTGGGCTGACAGCCACCCAGGGAAGCCCTGTGACCACAGGCAACAGGGTCCCAGGGGCGTCAGGGCCAGAAGGAAGGGTGGAGAGGGGACACCAAGAGGAAACAAAATTCTAGAATGACAACGGACTCCAGACCTCAAATGCACAGCACGCCTGGCATCTTTGGAACGGACCTTGAGTCTCTGCAAAGGCAAGAGACAGGAAGAGCCCGTGTGCGCCTCACCCCAGCGTGACAGTGAGTGACAGTGAGCGCAAACATACGTCTTCACACATCCGACTCTCGTTCGCAGAGACCCAAGAGCTTTGACCCTCCCACCTCAGGCCAGGCAGACGGTCTGCAGACCCCACACCACAGCGTGCAAACCTCCTCTGGGGCACACCCATGGGCACGCGCTGGGCACAGGCCGCTCTGACTCCAAGACGCCTCACTACCCAGGCTGCAGACCCACAGCACCTCTGAGACCTTCACCCAACACCTCCGCTTTGAGCCCCAGAGGAGCATGGTGGTCTGAGGCGGCCTGGTCCCACGGAATCGGCTCACCAGGCAGCCACCCTGGTGCGCGGAGGCCTGGGCTCACCTTGCCATCGCTGAGGGCCCTAGGGACACACGGGCAGCACTTGGGGACACTGATGTCTCCTCGGCCCATGAGCAAAAATGCAGATTAAGAAACCAAAATCGTGAGGCCAGACGCGGTGGCTCACGCTGTAATCCAGGCACTTTGGGAGGCCGAGGCGGGTGGATCACGAGGTCAGGAGATCGAGACCACCCTGGCTACACAGGTGAAACCCCGTCTCTACTAAAAATATTTTTAAAAATCAGCCAGGCGTGGTGGCGGGCGCCTGTAGTCCCAGCTACTTGGGAGGCTGAGGCAGGAGAATGGCAGGAACACAGGAGGTGGAGCTAGCAGTGAGTTGAGATGGCACCACTGCACTCCAGCCTGGGCGACAGAGCAAGACTCCATCTCAACAGAAAAAAAAAAAAAAAGAAATCAAAGTCGTGGCGGCAAAGGGGTGAGCGGCCATCAGAGGCGTTTTCCAGCCCGGACATCGACGACACCCAGCTCAAGTCCACCTGTGGGGGCAGCCCAGGGGCGCAGGTGTCTGGGTTACCCTGAAGTGGGCCTGAGCCCCCCACTCTGTAAGGGCCTCACCACACTGCTGCATCCCCACCTGCTTCCACCAAAGATGGGGGCACAGAGAGGAGCTGAGGGGCCAAGGCCTCGAAGACACAGGAGCATGGCCTCCCCACCTCCCTCTGCCAGAGCTCCTGCGGAGCTGTGATCCCATTTGAGACATGGTCACCAAGGCCAGCAGGTGTCCACACCACCAGCCCACGTGGCTGGCAAGCCACCCTAGAAGCCCCCACAGAGGTGCAGCCAGCCTGGGTTCCAGGACGCAGCCCTGACGCTCATCAGCAGAGCCCGAGACCCACCCCCCCATCAGCACCACATGGGACAGGAGCCCTGGCCAGTGCCCACTCAGCCCCAGAGTGCCCATAAGCACCCAGCGTTTGCGAGGTCACCGGCCCCCTATCCTGGGGTGGGGGCCCGCAAGTTCACAAAGAGGTGAAGCAAAAGGCCCGAGACAACTCAGCTGAACTCTGCATGGCTCTTGCCATATTCCGTTTTATTCATTTTTAGAGATGGGGGTCTCACTATGTCACCGGGCTGGTCTCCAACTCCTAGGCTTATGGGATCCTCCCGCCTCAGCCTCCCCAGTAGCTGGGATCAAAGGCACGCAGCACTGTGCCTGGCTCTCGCCACATTCTGCGGCCCTAAATTGTAAGTTAATGTCAAGACCAAATAACAAGCACGTATTCCCTTAAAAAGCTACACACGATGGATTCAAGAGGAACATCTGGAAGACAACATTGAACAGCCAATCTTTTTAAAAAGGGACTGTTGAATCCAAAAAGAAAAAAGAGTATGTGGAGCTTCTCAGGGGGTTCTGGTCAGGTGACGGTCACCACCACCCACCCGTGTGGCTGCAACACTCAAATGTGCACCCCAGCATCCCTGCCAGCCCGAGCCCCCAGCCCCACACTGCAGCTGGCGCACACACAGGGGAGGCCCAGGCAAAGCTGCACAGACCAGGCGTGTGCCCGCCCTGAGCTTCGAGCGGCGGCTGCACAAAATCATCCCACGCGTTGAATTTTTAAACTGCATCTTACAAGCAGCTGCAGGAAACCACGTGGGCATGGAGTGTGAATGTGTCCAGCATCAGCGCTTAACCCCCGAGGTGCTGCAGGCGCCCCTGCCGGGAGTATGACTGTGTGTGCAGCCACCAGCGCTTAACCCCCGGGGTGCTGTGATGCCAGCTGGAGGGACGGTCAGCCCAACACAGCTCCCACGTAAAGCACCAGACCCCTAAAGAATTCCAAGACCCTAAGATCAGCAGTGAGAGGCACCGGTAGGGATAGTGAGTTCTGCTGAGCAACTAAGTCTTGTCTGCAGTTCCCTGTGTCCTTCAGGGGCCTGAAGAAGGAGTAGCAAGGTCTGAGCCATCGAGAGCCTCCCCTGGGGTGAGACGTGAGGCCTTGTGTTCTTGGGCTCCCTCATCTCTTCATCTCTCCACGCTCCCTCCCATGTGGCAGGCAGACTTATCCAGGCCCACCCTGCTGGGGGACAGAGTCTACCAGGCTTCCTAAGCAGCCTCACCTATCAGATGCCACCCACCCGCTGGGAAGCCCACATCTCGTCCACAGCACAGGCGGGTCCTTAACTCAAAAGACGAGGTTCAAATGTAAGCTGAGTGCCAGTGGGCCAGGGCACACAGTACGTGAGCCAGAACAGACCGGCAGAGCCATCACCGTCGGAAGGATCCAGGGATCTGGGGTGCTGGGGGTGATGGACAGCAGGTGGCCACGCCTCGGGATGTAGGTGTGGGAGTGCAGCGGTGTCGCACCCAGGCTGATGGGTCAACCAGCTCTGGGCAGCTCACACCACTGGCCCAGGGCTGCCTAGGGGTGCTGGGGAGTGGGGACGGGAAGGAGCATCGGAGGGCAGGAAAGGGAGCACATGTGGGAGTCACGGGCGACGTGTTTCCTTTGGGATGAAAGTCTAAAAACCACACAGGCATCCTGAAAATGAGGCCTCTCTTTTTTCAACCATCTACCAATGGACTGCCATGAGTGAAGCAGCAGCCGGTCTGCACTGGGGTCACCGTGGGCCTCACCCCACCAGCTCCACCTCCACCTTGGACAGGGCGGTCGCCAGGCTAAGACTGAAACCTGCTCCACGGGACTGTGACTGGGGAGCCCAGCCTCCTGTGGACGGGCTGAGCGCAGTGATGAGGACAGGGCAGCCTCAGGACCCTGGCTGGGGCCCCTGCTCCCCAGCAAAGAAAACAGCACCTGAGTCAGGTGAGGCTGCAGAGCCCAGGCCCCAGGCGTGCCCGGCCAGCATCTTTCTGTCCTCGAGTAGGTTCTGCTTGGGGGCAGCACCTGGCGGAGAGGGGCCTTTCCATCTGCTGAGTCCCCAGCTCCTTTCTGGAGTCCCAGCAGAGCTTGGTGAGACCCCACGACAGCTCTCGATCTCTCCTGAAGGCTGAGCCCGGTCTCACTCCCCGAAGGTCTTACCCCGACCTGCATGGGACTGTCACCCTACTTTGCAGGAGAGGGACCTGCCACCCCTACAGCTCGAGGCTGACTCGGGGCTGAGCAGGCTGGAGGTCAAACACCCCAAAACTCCAGAGGCTGCATCCTCAAGATCTGCTGCCAGCCAGGAGCAGCGGAGAGCACAGTCAGAGAGGAGTGGAGGCTGCAGTTCAGGAAGGCAGACGCCCGGCTCCCACCCGAGATGACACCAACAGCCGCATATATGCCCAGCTCCCACCCGAGACAGCACCCGCACCCACAGCACCCAGCTCCAAGATGGCACTTGCACCCACAATGCCCACCTCCCACCCAAGACAGCACCTGCACCCAGAGCGCCCAGCTCCCATCCGAGATGGCACCTGCACCCACGGCACCCAGCTCCCACACAATACGGCACCCGCACCCACAGCACCCAGATCAAAGATGGCACCTGCACCCAAGACGGCACTCGCACCCACAGCACCCATCTCCCATCCGAGACAGCACCCGCACCCACAGTGCCTGGCTCGCACCTGAGACGGCACCCGCACCCCAGCCACCTGCATGCTCAGCACCACCAGCCTCAGGACGGGCAGGAAGCCCAAGCATCTGTCCTCCCAACATTGGGCTTTTTTTTTTTTTTTAATTGGGAAAAATTCACATAACATAAAATTCACCATTTTTACCTTTTTTTTTTTTGAGACAGTCTCTCTGTCACCCAGGCTGAAGTACAGTGGCACAATCTCGGCTCACTGCAAGCTCCACCTCCCAGGTTCAAGAGATTCTCCTGCCTCAGCCTCCTGAGTAGCTGGGACTACAGGCGCCCGCCACCAAGCCCGGCTAATTTTAGTATTTTTAGTAGGGATGGGGTTTCACCATGTTGGCCAGACTGGTCTCAAACTCCTGACCTCAGGTGATCCACCCACCCCACCCCGCCAAAGTATTGGGATTACAGGCGTGAGCCCCCGCACCCGGCCAAGAAATTGAGACTGTGGCTGGTGCGGGGATTGAGTCCACGACCGTGGCATCAGCACCATGAGCTCAGCAATTGAGCTAACCGACCGCCTTGACATTTTCATCACCCCGAAGAGAAACCCATGCCCCCCAGCAGTTGCTCCCTAGCTCCAGGGAACCAGTCTGTGGAGTGGCCTATTCCCAATCCTTCACATCACTGCAATCATACAGGACCCTGTGTGTCTGGCTTTTCTCCCTGGGCACAGTGTCTTTAGGCTCCATCCACGGTGTAGCCTGCCTCAGAGTCTCCTTCTTGTCTTTTCACAGACAGCGGTCTCACTCTGTCACCAGCCTGGAGTGCAGTGCCACAGTCATGGCTCACTGCAGCCTCCAACTCCTGGGTTGGAGGGATCCTCTGGCCCCAGCCTCTTGAGGAGCTGGGACTATAGGGGTGTGCCACCATGCCCAGCTCATTTCTAAAACACTTTTGTAGACATGGGGTCTCACTATGTTGCCCAGGCTAGTCTTGAACTCCTGGGATCAAGTGGACTCCCAAAGTGCTGGCATTACAGGTGCAAGTGACTGCACTCAGCCACAGAATGTCCTTTTTTTTTTTTCCAGACAGAGACACAGTCTTGCTGTGTTGCCCAGGTGAGTCCTAAACTCCCAGCCTCAAGTGATCCTCCCCATCTTGGCCTCCCAAAGTGCTGGGATTACAGGTATGAGCCACGCCCAGCCTGTCCTCCTTTATAGCTGAATATAATTTCACCCTACGGATACACCAGACGTTTCTCTCGGCATCTACTGAGAGGTGCGGGCTGTTTCCCGTGTGGCCTGTTCTAACAGAGCTGCTGCGACAACAGCTCTTCAGAAGCAGCTTCAGGGGATGACAGCCCTGAGCCCCACCTGCACACCATCTGTCTTCCTGATGTGCGTTCTGGAGGTGCTCTCACTAGCTTACAGCCAAAACGTCTCCTGGCAAGCAGAGCCCTGGGGAGCAGAGCAAACTGTGGGGTCTCACCCGCTGCCAGCACCCTTGACGTTTTGGGAGGTCATAACGTCGAGGCTCTCTCAAGTATCCTCCACAACCTAGATGGGGCCTCCCCTGATGGCGAGGCGGAGCTCAGTGAGCCCTCCCAGGTGTCCACCTGCCATCTCCTCTCTGCCTCAGGCTGGACCTGGTTCACAGGGAAGATAAAGCAAGAATCAGATGAGTTAAGCTGCAGATGGTAACAGGGGCTGATTCTGGAAGGACTCTGCCTCCCGGCAGGACCTGAGACTCAGCGCTGCCCCCAGCCAAGCAGCCAGGCCTCTCGGGCTGTACTCTGGGGAGCATCTGCCTCGCTGCTCCTGACCCCAGCAGGCGCTGGTTTCCGCCAAACCTCAGGATTACAAGAGGGAACACCCGGGTGCGGTCGCTTCTGCTTCTCCGCCTTATGTATTTTATTCACCACCACTACAAAAAAAAAAAATTCCCAGCAGACCATCACAATTATGCACAGACCCTGGCAGAACCTCTGTGCCAGGACAGAGGTGGCAGTGCCTGGCTGGCCTCACACAGAACCCAGGGCTGGCCAGTGCAAAGGCTGGGCAGTACCGGGGGCCCGAATGTGCCCATGGAGGGGAGGAGCAGGACTTGAGGCCCACCAAAGGCTGCCCTAGGGTTCCAAGTGGCCCCTGCCTGAGAGAGAAGGGCACAGAGGGAGTGTGGTGATATGCATAGCACTGAAAGGGTTAAAAGCAAGAAAGGCAGATGGAGGGAGGGTCCTCGGAGAGGGTCACTCAGGACACTCTCACAGGAGCTCCCCATAAGGCTAGGACCACAAGGAGGCAGGCACTGCTCTGACGCAGCTGTGTCTAGTGAGCAGATGAACAAGAAGGATTAACTGCTCATCCCTGAAGACGGCATGGCAGGACAAGCAGCCCACCAGAAGGCAGCCCACTCGATGCAGTGGCTGAGCTCCTTCAGATGGCTTCACACGGTTCAAAGATTGAGGCGGAACCGGGGATGCCCTGGGTGGTCATCTGCTGAGCCCAGGAGACTCAGAGGGCCAGGGAGGCCGGAAGCAGAGGGAAAGGGGTGAGGAGGGAGGTTGAGGGTGGTCCCGGAAGAGAGAGGGCAGTAAGGACGGGCCACAAGATGCCCCAGACCAAGCAGAGGCGCAGACCTGGCCGCCAGCTTCAAATAACAGGCACCAGGAAGTTTCCCCCAACGCCAAACGTGGGCACAGCTGGAATGAATGTGGCTGGAGATGGCTCTGCGGGTGAGCTGAGCCGAGGCCGGCTTCACAACCACACCCAGGGGTTCCCACGAATGGCTCTGGCTCAACACAGTGGGAAGGTGAAGGAGACAGAAAGCACCGTCAGTCATGGCTCTGCCAAGCCCATTCTTCCCTGCGGTTTAGAAGAAGACAGAACTACATTCTTCTCCCCCCAGCCTAACCTTTCCAACCTGGAGAGAAGTTGCAGGAAGAGTACAGCAAACACCCATTCACTTTGCTGAGGTTCCCTGGTGGTGTGCTTTGCCACAATGGCTTCAGCACTCTTTCTGCGATGTACAGGCACATGCACAGGCACTCACACGCATCTGTGAATGCACACACAGACACCCACATGCACCCGTGCACACACACACACAGGCACTCACACACATCCATGTTCGCACACACACAGGCGCTCACACGCATCCGTGTTCGCACACACAGGCACCCACACGCACCTGTGCACACACAGGCACTCACACGCATCCATGTTCACACACACAGGCACTCACACGCATCTGTGCACGCACACAGACACAGGCACTTTTTTTCAGCCCCTTGAGACTCAACTGCAGACATCAATGTGATGCTGCCCCTGCCCCCAATACTCCAGCTGTGTCCTAAGAGCAAGGACCTTCTGCCTCATCATCACGCCTCCGTTCTGACACACAGGAAGGTTACCACAGACGCACCCTCTTCTAATCAGCACACACCATGCTCCCGAATGGCCCGATGATGCCATTGACAAGCTCCTCCCTGATCCAGGGTCTCATCGAGGGCCCTGCTGCGTTCGGTTGGCACGTGGCTTTAGTCTCTCTCATTTTAGGAAAACAAATCAGCATTCCACCTCCTGGAAGACGGCTCCATCAGCACTTGAGACAAGTCACACACGGGCTTCACTGTGAGTGACGAGGAACTGGCGCCTACCAGCACCCGGAGGACTCTCACCCTTCCTCTGGGGTTCTGGGCGTCTTCAGTCCTTTAACCTAGAAGAGCCCCTCACACTTCGGCTTTCACAACAGTGGCATTTTAAAGACTTGAGCCTTTTCTTACTCCAGAAAATACAACATGTTCTTATAGTCTGCGAATGACAAGAGGCTGAGAGGGAGCGTGAATCTCAGACACAGTGAGAAAGACTGGGGGAGGTGGGAGCCTGGGCCTCGGATGCTTGCAGGCTGGTGTTGCAGGCAGATCTGTGCAGACCCTCATCCTCATCCGGGAGGGCAAACAGCAGCTCAGACCCTGCCCGAGGGTTCCCAAATGCTCGACTCCGAATCCCAAATGGAGCATAAACAGCCATGTCATGATGATTTCCGTTAACACTCCGCTTTGCCAGTTAAAAGATCATTCCTACCAAAGCACGGCCCGAGGAGACGGGCCTGGTGATTGCCCCCATGAAGAAGGTTGGCAGCCCTGGCTGAGCCCAGGGTGAGGCGAACAGCACAGCCTCCACCTCCCCGTCCTGGCCTGGTGCTCCTACAAACCAAGAGGCCGGAGGATCTCAAAGGCACCCCAGGTGGTAAAAGCTCTAAACTCCTGGGTAACCAAGAGACTGCACAGGAGGCTGGGACACAGCGGTGGGGAAGGTCCAAGATGGCGGCTTCGATCTCTGAGAAGCAGGGGTGCTGAGCCCTGAAACGGGGAGGGGCCACTAGAGGGTCATGGGGATGGAAGGCCCCATGCCACCTATGAAGGGAGCTTCAACCCACTGGGGCCACCAGGGCCCCATTGCAGGAATCCTCCACCTGCCACCTATCTGTTGGCTAGGGGATGTCCTGGAGATGACAGGCGCCCAATACTCAGGGCTGTGGGATTACTGTGGGATACTCAGGCATCCAGGCCAGATGCCACTTTCTCATCAGGGAAGCGTGCATGTTCGTACCTGACACCTGGGATTAAATCAGTAAGGTGCAGGCTCATGACCACAGACAACTGGGTCCACGAGGCCCACAGGACAGCCTGGCCCCAGAGCAAGGACTGGGGGTACATTCACCTGCCAACAGCAGACAGCTCCACCCCGACACCCATGGTCCCTTCTCATACACCCACCTCCAAGCAGAGGATGCTGGGTGAAGAGGTCAGGAAAAATGAAAGAAAGGCAGAGGCTGCCAGACAGCGTCCGCCCGCCTGTGCTCAGAGCGGGAGGAGGGGCCTCTGGGCTCAGGTGTCTGCAAAGGTGGAAGACCCCACAGACCTGGGACAGCACCAGCCACAGCTCTCCCAGGAAGGCACCCTCCTTCTCGGACAGGGGCCAGGAATTCAGGAAATGCCAGTCCAGGGTGGGGACGAGGAGACGGCTGGGAGGCTGTGGCCCAAGTGGGGCCCAGAACAGAGCATCTGCTCTTGGCACCAAGGTGAAACTGACGAGTGTGGGCGTCAAACTGGGCAGGAGAGTTTTCCACTGGACCCTGAGAAGTGCTCAGGCGGCCACGAGGCATGGACATAGGGACACCGAGGACAGCCCCTCTTGTTCCCTGATTACATGAGTCAGGCCAGGCTGTGCAGGAGGAGCGGAAGGAGCAGGAAGCTGGAGGGAATTGAGGAACATTGTTGTGGACCGAGGTGGAGCCTGAGGAGGTCTCCCGAGTCTGCCCTGGGGCATTCCAGCCCTCGGGGGGGAAAAGGGAGTGGCAGCCCTCGGGCAGGTAAGGAATGCAGGTGACCCAGCCCACCCTCCTCGAGCTTCAGAGGGCTGGAGCCAGCTGGGGAGGGCATGGCAGCCACAGCCCACGGGGAACCCCAGCCTGCCTGGGCGCACTGACGGAGAAGCAACAGGAGCAGCACGGCCATAATGCTGGCCCAGGAGACTAGGAGACTGGGAGGGCTGGGGTGGCCGGAAGCAGAGGGGGAGGGGTGGGCAAGATCACGGAAGAGACGGGGGGAGGGCAGCAAGGAAATGTAACGAGATGCCCCAGACTGCACAGGCACAGACCTGCATGCTACGGCGCCTGTGTGTGCCGCACTGGGGAAGGGAACAGGCCACCCACTAGGCCGTACTTGGCGTGGGAACCGCTCCGATTCTCGGCTGCCTCCTGGACAGAGCTCGATGGCAGTGTGTGAGCCAGGAGAGCTCGTGGCGGCGTGGGAGGGGGCAGAGAAGGCATCTGACCCTCGCTCTGAGTCTTCCGGGAGCTGGACTTGGGTCCCCGAAACAGAGGCTCAGGGACGTGATGGGCGCTGCTACCGAGTGGTCAGCGTGCTCTTTTTGGCCAGCGGATACCGAGGGCACAGAAACACTCGTTTCCTGGGTATTTCTGTTGCTTCAGGGGGCACAAAAGGGGCTCTGTGTGAGAGGTCAGCTGCTCCAACCTGGCTGCGAGCATGCATCACCTTCCGGAGCCTTCTGAAGTAGATATCCACAATGCTCAAATATCCTCGTGGCTTCTGGAGCCCAAAGGCACCTCGAGAGCTCATCACCACCCACCTGGGCAGGGCTCGAACAGAGCGCGCTCATCACGGGAAAGGACAGACGGCCGGGGGCTGACAGGACAGCTTGCTGTCAGAGCCCCCAGAGGGGCCACAGGACCAGATCCAGTGCTGACCCAGAGCCCAGGGATGCCACCTCGGGGGTGGCTCCTGCTCCCGCCCCTTCTCTCTGCTGCCCTCCAGCCACCAGCTTCTCTTGGAAGAAGTAGAGTTCTTCTCCCACCTACAAAAAAGGCAAAAACGGAATGTGGCCGGGAGTAACCAACGGAAAAAAAAAAATCAATGCCTGTGTTGCCATGGTGATGACGGTAGCCGACGCTGCTTCCCCACACACAGTTTGGAAACCAAGCAAGTCCAAAGAGCCACCTTGGTGTCAAGGCTGGGTCAGCATTCAGATCTTGGATGGGGGATGGAGGGAGAGCAGAGGCCAAGGCTGCCCTTCGTCACCCGGCCCCATTGTCCTGAGCCACCACTCCAAATCACCGGCTCCGAGGATGGGCCCTGGGCGAGCAATGCACCATCACACTGGGATCAAGGACTCTCAGGCCTGCCCGGGCCTCTGGCGCTGAATCTGCTCACACACTCCCAGCGTCCCAGGCAGGCGGGGGCTCCAGGGTCAGTAGCCATCCACCCAGGGCGGCTGGAATGGGGGCTGCAGAGGGCCCCTACGTGACACACAGGAATGGAGACAAGGTTCTGCGGGGGCTGAGCTGACCTGACACCTTCTCTCCATGAGTTGAGAGACCAGGCCAAGCCCAGCTCCCACAGCTGCAGGGGGAAAGGCGCGCCAGGGCCTTCTCCTGCCCCGCGTCCACCGGGAACTCTTCTGCAGCACCGCTCCCTACCTCTCCTCCCTTCAAAGCGCCTTCTCCTCCTTGTCCGCACGGAGATTTAAGGTCTGATGGGGCAGAGGAGTTTCCACGTTTCCACCTCCCTTTTGGCCACGAGCGATCAAGGTTTCCTGGCAGAGTACACTCAATGCCCAGCCCGGAGGCTGCCTGGACGTCCACTCAGCGTGGAGGGCAGACCCAGGGCACAGCTTGGAGCAGAGCCTGCTCCTTTCTTCATGGGCAAATGTGCCTTTCAAAACCAACTTCTGGCCGGTCACGGTGGCTCACACCTGTAATCCCAGCACTTTGGGAGGCCGAGACAGGAGGATCGCTTGAGTGCAGGAGTTTGAGACCAGCCTGGGCAACAAAGCGAGATCTTGTCTCTACAAAAAGTTTAAAAATTATACAGGCGTGGCAGCACACACCCGCAGTTCTGGCTCCTCAGAAGCTGAAGCGGGAGGATCACTTGAGGCCAGGAGGCTGCGATGAGCTATGTGACTGTGCCCCCGCACTCTAGCCTCAGTGACAGAGAGAGACTTTGTCTCCAAAAAGGGGAATAAACAAAAACCACCACCACCAAAAAAAAAAAAAAAAAAAAAAAAAAGAACCAAAACAAGAAAACAAAAAACTCTCCACTCTTCCTGGGTACAACAAGTGCACTTCCA